>NC_064429.1:16170110-17640943 GCF_023375975.1 Astyanax mexicanus
TTCAGAAATACACTGCAGTGTTACTGTTTGGATAGAACAGTTCACTTGAGTGCACTTTATGCACGGCTCCAACTTGGAAGTGCACTTTGCTCAAGTCCAGTTAATGACTAGTTTATCTATGAGCAGAGGTGAGTTGTGGAGGGGAAAAAAAAGCATATTTGTGTTTCACAGACACTCAAAAAAAGAAACATAGGCACCATACTGCATCCATGTGCATCCATACTGACTACTACACAAAATTACTATAATCCACTTAAAAAATATGAATTTCTTTGATTTTACAAAATGAAATAAAAAGCTCTGGAATATAATCAAGAGGAAAATGGACGATCACAAGCCATCAAACCAAACTGAACTGCTTACATTTTTGCACCAGGAGTGGCATAAAGTTATCCAAAAGCAGTGTGTAAGACTGTAAGTGTGAATTTCAGCTCAGTTAAACACTTTAGGCACCAACACTTTACGTAAGAGAAAAAGTAAGTTACCTTTTCTCTTAGAACTGTGATAAATAAAATAAAAACTTGATCTTGACCAATTAATTAATCAGCAACATAGCCTATATGGATTTTTTTTGGGTGCGACTAACTATTGTGCTGGTGCAACTAAGAAAAACGGTAGGCGCTAGGGTTGGGCGGTATGACGGTATTTCGGTATACCACGGTATTTAAATATGGTGACGGTATTGTAAAATAGTGACGGTATATTAACCACGTGATGTGCCAAACCTGGACTTTGAAAAACGGACGTTTAAGACATTCTGCGCATCCACAATGAAAGAGCAGTGGGAGGGGTAAGAAGTTGGAGCTCCCTGATTGGTTATGGGGTGGGGATTCTCACTGAGGAGATCATACAGCAAAAACTCAATAAACTCTACAGGTTTCACTAGGGGTGTGACGAGATATCGTGCCACGAGATCTCGCGAGATTAAATGTGACGATATTTCTCGTCAAGCTTAAACCTGTCTCGCGGGAGAAAAAAAAAAAAGTTTAATGTGTACTTTTTAAGAGGGATCTGGCAACCCAGTAGCAGCGAGTGTGAGAGCAGCTCTCAGCAGAAGAGGACAATTCGGGCATTTGTATAGAACAGAGGTCACTAATGGGCGGACCGCGGTCCGGACCCAAACGTTGTCCAATGCGGACCCAAACCGATGAACTACTGAGAAGGATTTAATTGTGCGGCACAGTAAACTCACAGACCAATCACGTGTGGGGTAAGATCACCAAACGCTCTCTTCAGTCAATCAGATCTGTGCAGACGTGGTAAGGGAAAAATAAATAAATAAACACACCGCTCCTCATGCGGGATCAAACCCGTGTTGTCAGGGTCGCGGTACCGTGGCCGTGAAAAAACGCCTTTATAAGGAGATGGGGAGCCCGAGAACGGGTGGAAAAACGAGAACGGGCGGAAACTAGTCACGCCGAGCGCGACAGAGAGACAGGGGATAAATGTAAACAAAATCTGTCCAGAGAGGCTCTTCTTCTTCTTCTTCTTCTTCTTCTTCTTCTATATTTTTACATCATTCAGTGCAAACAACCTTACAGGATATAGCACTTAATTATTTAATATAATTAAATACTCCTGGCATAGAAGATGCTTCTGCTACTTTTTAGTTGTATGTCTGGCTGCATATTGGCTCCAGTGAAAACAATAAACAGTAACAGAGTGACCAACAAGATATAAAACATATGTAAATACTGTAAATAAATCCTACATGTGACTGTTTCATAGGCAGTTGTACTAATCCCTTAGCTCTGTACTGTATTTAAAAAAATGTTCTGTCTCTGTTTGCACTTCAAGCATAGTCTTAATCTAACTGGTTATGGTTAGGCATAGTTAAATTACAAGATATTTAGGAGAAAAAACACAAACCATAGTCTTAATATGACTAGTTGTGGTTTGTACTTATTTTTTGCATTATATAAGACCTATAAAAGTCTAGGTTATTTTTATTTTTTATTCTTATTTCTATTCCTTATAGAATCAATGTGTGAGAGAAACCAGTCTGTTAAGTTTGCAGTATATGATGTTGTCCAAAAAAAAAAAAAAGTTTTCTTTAAAATTTAATTTTTAAATCTCGTCTCGTCTCGTTATCGTGAACCCAATATCGTGTCTCGTCTCGTCTCGTGGTATTAGTGTCTCGTCACACCCCTAGGTTTCACAAATTTTCACCAAAATTATCGCCACAAATAGCCACATTTGTGCTGAAGTGACAATAAATCCCTAACAACTAACCAACCACCGAAATGATCAGATTTATCAGTTATCCTGCAGCATGGGGTGTTCAGTGTGAGTTACTCAAAGTTACAGCTGTTTCCTTAAATATTCCTCATCTCCTATTTCTCTACAAAACAGTTTTTTATGTCACTCACGCTCATATTCTAATACCGTACATAATTCTGCAGTTTCCTCAGAGTTTTCTGTCATTATTTCGCAGCTAGCTCGAGCGCTGTAAATATAAGCAATTCCGCGGACCACGAGGCGCCGACAACTGAACCCCGGCTCCCCTTCGCGAGCAGAAACGGCACAACACCACCCGCTGTTAAGCTGCTGTAGTGGATACAGCGCTTAGAAATAAATTAACAAACACAAAAATGAGGGTATTCAATCTGTAATTTCAGTACGTTTTATTTTTTTTTTTAATTACCGTTTTTATTAGTTTCAGTTAAGGGGAACTTTTACTTTCAGTTTTCGTTATTTCGTTCGTTTTCGTTAACAGTAATACGTTGTTATATGGTGATTATCAGGCCGTAGCTTTATATAAAATAAAAATAGTATTAAAAAACAGATGACTATTTCCTGGAGCCTGGACTGACCCGAGATTTTCCATTAATAAAATAATATAAATCCACCCCACACCGGTAATACCGTATACCGCCATATAATCTGACGACGGTATGACAGTATGAAAAACTTCAATACCGCCCAACCCTAGTAGGCGCACTTGTACAACCACTGCAAAAAGTCAGCCTAGAGCCCTGAGTCTGCATGCCTTGGTGCAGATTTTTATTCACTTGAGACTGTGGAAGTGATTAGAACCTGTAGATGGTTTCTCTGGTCCGGATTAGTTGATGAGTTCGTTTACTTGGAGAGTTTTCTCCCTCTGTTTGGTACAGAGCAGATGTAGTAAATGGAGTTGTGCATCTGCGAGCAGTGAACGCAGCACAGACCACACATGTAAACAGCATGAAGCAGCAGAGACAGCGCTTGCTCATAGCAGTATATTATCTATGCTAATATATCAGAATAAACTGTGCCTTATCAACAGTTAAGCTCAATTAAAAAGAAGTATATTGGATAACTGGGTCGAACAGAGACCATATCAGGTTCTCACCATAAATGAATCGCTCCAAAAACATGTTGGCCGGGGAAGGGGCAGATTACGGCAGTTGGGGTCAAACTTAGTGGCTTAATTAATTACGTAAAAAAATATATATAAAATGCTACTGAATTTAAATTAATTGCATGCGTTAACACTAACAGTGACAGCCCTAATAATAATAATGGTTATTCATGAACAGGAAAAACAGGCATCAAAAGGGCAATCTGTTGTACTTGCTGTATACAGCTGCATAGAGCCATACTTACCAGCTGAGTGTTCTGAACCATGGCAGGTCATAGGAACGGTAAACTCTGTAGCCAATTTGTATGATTTCTTGAAAACATTTAATCTGAATACTCATAACCTGTAAAAACACAATACATGCATTAAAATACAGTTACTCATGAATTTGACACAGTGTTCACAATAGCCAATACTTATGAAATTACCCATTGAGTTCTTATTTGGAGCTTTTGGACTAACGCAATAGTTCTGTGATTTTTTTAAAAAATGTGCTTCTTTTGGTTTTGCACTGGAGCTATACACTACTTTAGCTAATGTACAGAAACTGAGGTAAGAATACCAAACAGACCTGCTTATGTCTATTTATGAGAAAAACTGTTATTCATGGATCTATTTATCTATATACTGAAGTCTAAGTGTCACTACTTTCTTATATAGAAAAACATAAGCCACCACATAAAAAAGTCTACTTGAGATTCTATATTGAGTATTTCTCAGTACAGTTTTAAGCAAGTGTGCAAATTATTTTAGCAGCAGTTAAACTACTGATCCATAATAGGCATCTAATTCTATTATATGTTAGCTTTGCAGGTCCAGGGCAAAACTAGAGACATTAAAAATAAAACGAATCACTTAAAAAAAAAAAACAGAGTTATTAATCATATATTTTTTTTATCATAAAAAAATTTTTTTATCATAAAAAATTGCCTTACGCTGCTCGAAATATGTAAAAGGCATAATCATTTTCTTATTTAATCATGGTTGTGTTTTAGGTGTAACATGCAACAAACCAATCAGCATGTCACTTGCCTTACATTCCTATTAAAAGCCAAGTGCACACTGACTTTGGTGTATTGCTATTTTAAAGGCGCAGCTCTTCTGTGCTTCTCGGCAGAGGAAACTGAACTGCTTGTTCACGCTATGAACGTTCGTTGTTTTGCACTCTGTTTATTGTTGATGTTAAAGTTGGGTTTGTGCACTACTGCATGTCCCTGTATGTGTAACAAGCAGGGGTATACAAGCATTGAGCACTAACAGTGCGTCTGATCTCAGGACAGCAATAAACGTCTGAAATTTAACGGTTGTCAGAGTTTAGCTCACTCAGTGTTGCACCTGTGTTTTTTATTGCTAAGATAGCAATACGCCATTTTTTTCTGAACACACAGGGTGTAAGATAGCGCCTTGCACAGGGTGTAAAATAGGGCTTAAAGACTCAATTTTAAAAAGTAGAGTTTATATAAATGTATATTTTAGGTGTTGCATGTAAATATTGTCAATGCCCTGAATAGGGGTTGAAACAGGCACAGTTTTTAAGACACAGCCCCTTACTCCACCTACAGCCCCCCGCCCGCGCACTGCATGCTGCCGGCTGTCAATAACTGTATGAACAAATCCAGACATTTGGGGAAAAAATAGAGAAAAGGTCTGTCCCCAGAGTCAGAGGCAGCACTGTTTCAGGTATCTGTCATTTCAGAACGATAGCAGTGTTTATAGCAGTAGAGCTGCAGATGAATATTATGCTGTTATTGAGTTAGACTAATCTCAGCTTGTTAGCAGCTAATGATTCAGCTATATCACTAAACACTGTTACTGACAAACAGCATGCTCCATCGTTTTAGTAACTAATCAACAAAGCTGTACATCAGTAATATTCTCTTTCTCTGTAGGAAGGTGATGTTTATGGACGACTGAAATTGAAAGTTTGGAAGTAAACTGGAATCACTGACTAATAACTGGGTCTTTGTGATGTTCAGAGGAGATCAGAGACCTCTGATACTTCAGATCAGAGGTCCTTTCACTAATTTGATTAAGTGAGCAACAGTAAAAAGTAACTATAATTTTGCTACTAGAAATTAGGAATAAATTACATTGTTACATAAAATGCTGGGGAAACTGGTGAAACTGTGTTGTGAAAGCTAGTGATGGTTTTTTTATGTTTTTAGAGTTTATCATATTCATTTTCTGTTTGTTCCTCTTGTTTTCAAGTTTTTTAATGATTTTTAATAAGATAGCATCAATCAACCATGCTGAATTACAGCACACTTTTAAATCCATTGAATATAAAAACTACATACAATGCAGGATGCTTAAAAAATATATGTACAAAAAAAATCTTATAATTGGCTGAGCTGAGCCCCTGATCTTTAGATACCCAGGCAACGCCCCTGGTTTGGGTTAAAATTAGATTAGACTTTTCTTTTTTCCATTACAAAATTCACATTAAAGTAAAAGTGAAGATAAGCATGTGCTGAGCATTTACAGTGGGCTATCCAAATGAAACGTTATTATTTATTCTGTAAATAAATATTTATCCAGTGTCTGCAAGTCATCCAAGAGACTCGCCTGCCTGACTCGCAACCTTCAATGACCTGGTGAAAGACCACTTTAAAAATACACTCTCACCAGCATGATTTTAGGGGAGCTTTAAGGGAGCATTTAGAGGTGCTAGAGTCTAGTATAATTGCCAGAGTGTTATCTTGTCTGTTTACATCCACAACTGAAGATAAGGACTGAAAACTGCATACTTACAACAAATATAAGCATAAGAGGTCCCAAATAGATGATAAGGAAGAAGCCTATGATCATCGTCAGTGACAAAATCCCCCGTATCCACCAGTTTTTCCACCTGTAAAACATACAAAACAAAAAACACAGCATATTATATTACCTTACACTGGGGTTTCCTGATGCTAGATTTTACTTTCGGTAATACACGGTTATTTAAACATTTATTAATTGAGCTATTAAAGGTACAGTTTCGTAAAAAATCGACAAGTCCATGTCACTAGTCACAAAACAGCAGTTTAAGTGTAAACTGATCATGAAGTGTTTCCTCTGGATTTTCCTCTGGATGTTTTGTAAATCCCCACACCTGTAAAGGTTGTGAGGTGTTATCTTGTGAGTAAGGCTCATGGCAATACAACAGCAATTATCGTAGTTATCGAGTGAGGCCTGAGAGTTGGTGCCAGATGGATGGCTCATTCCACTTCCAAATTGTGGGGGGCATTAACCATTTCTGAATATCGATACTAAATTCAAATTTGAATCATAAATTTAGTAGGCAGCTCATTAATTAATTAATTATGGTTGTTGTTGTTTTTTGGGTGCATGACTGGAAATATTATAAGGGTAAATTCACATGTAACACTGTCCTGTAGTGATGCTCTCTGTTCTGTGGAATGTTCAGTACATGTTACTAAGGGACTTCATGAGTTAAAGTAAAGAATAGAGTGCTGTAAGGAACTGATTTGAAAGGTCTGTGACATACATCACCATGGGTGACATTTTTGGGTTAACATTCATTCATCGTGTCCTTCCTTGATTCCAATATAAGCTCTGGAAAAAAATAAGAGACCACTTCAGTTTCTAAACCAGTTTCTTTGATTTTGATATTCATAGGTTTATGTTTGAGTACAATGAACATTGTTTTTTATTCTATAAACTACAGACAACATTTCTCTCAAATTACAAATAAAAATATTGTCATTTAGAGCGTATATTTGCAAAAAATGAGAAATGGCTGAAATAACAAAAAGATACAGAGCTTTCAGACCTCAAATAATGCAAAGAAAACACGTTTATATACATAAAGATTTAAGAGTTCAGAAATCAATATTTGGTGGAATAACCCTGGTTTCTAACCACAGTTTCACGCATTTTCACTTTGCATGTTCTCCTCCACCAGTCTTACACACTGCTTTTGGATAACTTTGTGCCTTTACTCCTGGTGCAAAAATTCAAGCAGTTCAGCTTGGTTTGATGGCTTGTGATAATCCATCTTCCTCTTGATTATAATTCCAGAGGTTTTTAATTTGGTAAAATTAAAGAAACTCATTATTTTAAAGTGGTCTTTTATTTTCTTTTTCCAGAGCTATATATATATATATATATTGATTTTGAATTATTGTTAAGACCTATTTTAGAGATTAGATGAAGATCTGATTACATTTAAGTGCAATTTTTGTAGAAATACAAAATAGCGTAAAAGGGCATTTTCATTTGAAATAAACAGATATAATCTTAGAACCAAATTATGGGTACCATATTAAAATGAGTCATAGAAAGATGTAAAAGTTTATTTATAAATGTGTTTGTTCATATATAAATAATTATAGTTTGTAGTAATTAACAACTAAATAATTAAATCATACACTGACATGCACTGACAAAAGTCATGGGATAGCACTATGTTTATTGATCATGAAGAGTTACCACAGAGAATGGTTTGGGAATGCCCACACCTGTATATGTTGTGAGGTGTTATCTTGTGAGTGGGGTTGAACGTTTGCCAGCATGTTAATGACAAGGCGATGGTGAGGGGAATTATGAGAGCTGGGGTAAGGTCTGATAGTGGATCAGATTATCAGATGGATGAGACATTCCATTTCTCAAGCATTTAACATTCCTCGTTCCACAATGTAACACGAGTAACATGAGCGCAGTGGGTGGTGATGATGGTGACTACCTGGCTAGTCTGGCTAGAATGGGCCAGGTGAACAGATTTTGTTATGTTTAGTTTTATTAGTAATTGACAAATAACTATTTAACAGCCTCTCAGAATTTGGCAACATGGGTCTCCAATGCATCTGCATTATGTGTAAACAGATCTATATTAATGAAAAGACCTGAACTAAATCAAAATGAGAGAGTGTGACTGCAAAAACCCTGTAATCAACTTCCCTGCTCTGAATTTAAGAAGCCGGACTCTCAGAACCATTATAAGTTCAGTGAAAGAAGCATTTCAACTCAATAACAAACTGCTCTATTAACAGTCTGTGACACAGCCTGCAAATCAGTTCACAGCACACAGGAAGGTCAATACAATATACTGCTCTGTTGATTTCCTGGAATATGTGTGTGTGTGTGTGTGTGTGTGTGTGTGTGTGTGTGTGTGTGTGTGAGAGTGTGTGTGTGTAAGGAGTCACACATCTTCACTGCATGCCCCCATTCATTCACAGAGTAGTGATAGAGTTCATAAAGGGAACAAAGGAAGTTCCATAAAAGATATGAGTTACTGGACAGCACCATAAAGCATTCGACCACTCCAACATTACAGAGGACAGGTGCCACAACTCATACAGCAAACCAGAGAGAGAAGGAGGAGGAGGAGGGACAGGAGGAGGAACTGTCAATGAAGAGAAAGTGTGAAACAGAAAGAGAGAGGCAGGGTGTGTGAGAGACGTGAAACAGAGCGAGAGAGTGTGTGTGTGTGAGAGAGAGTGTGATGGAGGGAGAAAGAGAGAGAGAGTGTGATGGAGAGAGAGTCCTGAGTCATCAGAAAATGTGGCAGGGCGGGGAAGCTGCCTCCATTGAAGCGTTTCACACAGTGCCCCTGCAGTGTGTGTTTGTGTTTGTTTTTGTTCTATATCTGGCCAAAATTAAATAATCAAGAAAACAGGCCTAAAGAGTCAGGACTAAAGTGTCAGGCCTAGAGTGCCAGGACTAAAGTACCAGGATTATTGTGTCAGGACTAATAGGCCAGGTCTAAAACGTCAGGACTAAACAAAATAAGTGTAATATTTAAAGAATAATCTTCTACTAATTTAAACATAATATCATAGTATGATAAAACAAGTACATCTTACTTAAAAGCAATGACAATTAACTATTAAGAAAATTCCAACATCAGTATTAACAAACAAAAATGTATAAATATCCTAAATATATAAAACATAAAAAAACTAAAATGCAGTTTTTAAACAAAGTCAACATACCAGCTCATTTACATCAATGGGCTCTTCCTGCTAAAAATATATAATGGGCAATATTGAGGTCAGGGATATTGATTGAGGTAATTCCCATATACATAATACTAAAATACTAAAGGTCTTTTGATACTATACCTGCCTAAATATCTCATAACCAATACTGAAACGATACTTCGGCAAAAAACATCTAATACAAAAATATATTTTAGAAAGTGAAAGTTAGAATCTATATTAAAGCAATTTATCTATGAATGTGATTATATGTTAAGTGATTTCTAACGTACAATATGACGACATCTCTTTGGTGTTTTAAAATTGTACTCGCTTGCTCTCATTTCCTGATTACTTTTTTAAATTATCGGTATTTATTTGTAACAGCAAAAGTGGGGAAGTGGCACTGTTTTCTTAGAAATGATAGTACTACATCCAATACTTCTTGGATGAGGTGCTGTGGTGATCATCCTGAACTTCCTGAAATCCATAGTCATAGTCTTGTTGATAAATTCAATCAAATTCTCACAGTAATGCTCCAAAATCTGGTAGAAAGCCTTCTTCCCTGGATAGTAGAGGCAGTTACCCTTGAACCTATTATTGACCTTAATACTGTTGTCCATATAGATTATGGATGGATGGATTAGGATTTGTTTATTTGTTTTTTATCCTGAATTAATTATTTTTCAGGTGAAACACACTCACACACACACATGTGAAGTCTGTGTGTGTGTTTGTAAGTTATAGGCTTCAGCAAATCCAGCAGGATTAGCTCCACCTCCCTCAGTGGAGATCCTCCATAATCCCCTATGGGTTCTGCTGCCCAATTGACTCTCTCATTTTACCTTCATTAGCATATTCAATGGCATTTCTGTTGTCATTGTGATTTTAATTAGAGTGGCTTTCGGGAAAAATAGGAGCAACAGGTGTAAACACCTGCTCTACGCTGTCTGGGATAGGTCAAAATGTTGCCAAGCGACAAATCCAGTAAAATAGCTGCGATAAAACCCTACTAAGAAAGACCATAAGAGTGGACAGTAAATGCTGAAGCCATTTCGGAAGTGTGTGTGTGACACACTGAGCCCACTGGTTTCAGCTTTCATGGTTATCAGCAGATTGGAGAGGTGAAACCAGTCCACAGAGAATCCCATTTCAGTAACAGGGAAACCAGCTTGGGTGTGTGTTTTATAACCGTAGGTAGTTTCCTGTGGTAAATGTGCCTTTTATTCTGAAGTACTATTAAGACTACTTAGGC
The DNA here is from genome assembly GCF_023375975.1 of Astyanax mexicanus. Classification (NCBI taxonomy): domain Eukaryota; kingdom Metazoa; phylum Chordata; class Actinopteri; order Characiformes; family Acestrorhamphidae; genus Astyanax; species Astyanax mexicanus. The sequence goes on from NC_064429.1 coordinate 16,180,627, forward strand.
CTGTCACAATAATCGCAATATTGATTTATCGTACAATAAATGAACATGAACTCAGTAATTTTTGATAATCGTGATATCGTCTATTGTGTTTAATTGTATGTTTGTTCACATATATATATATATATAAAACAGTGAACAGTATTTTAGCCAGTCATGCTACAATACCTGTGACATACACACAGTATAGACTAAAGAAGGTGAAAAAATATGTATATAATTTCCTAAATATTTATAATAAATGATTAAATAAATGTTTGCTGTCTTTAAAAAGTGTATCATTGTTTTATGCTATTCAGTAATCATTATGTCAGTAGCATTTAATAGTCTTAAAAATTACAAAAATATTGTTTATCGCAATTATTTCTGAGACAATATATCGTCTACAAAAAAATCTAATCGTGACAGGCTTAGTACTACTACATTATATCTAATGCCTTATTTGTTCTTATTTCTCAATGTAGCCTTAGTGGTTTATGTAGGCTAGCTTTAATGTATGAGCTTCATCTTCTCAGTTCTGAGAAGGTGCATGCTAGAAGAGTGGGGAAAGAGGTGTTAGTAAAGGTGGGTTTAAACAATTTCCACTGTCGCATTTTAGGTCCTGTGCTTCTTGAGTGTTGCAACGTTAATTAACAACATTCTGAACAGATTTCGCTCATTCAAACAGCCTGAAAAAAAATAGATTAAAAAATTAAAAAGATCAGTTTTAATGCTCTACTTACAAAAAAAATGTCGGGTTTAGGGGTCGGGTCAGGCTCGGAAAAAAGGTTCACAGGCTTATGCTGGTTCGGGCTGTTTTTTTTTTTTGGGCCTGATCTAAGCTCTACATGAGCGTGTAGCTGTGTGTAGTTACTGTTATGCTAAATCGCGTCTCGTTGTTCAATTAAGTTTTTTAATGGTGCGATTGTAGTACATGTTTTAGCCATTACCTTTCTAGATGGGACTGTGTGAACTGTCTTCCTAAATTACAACACTGTCCTGGCTGACTGACAGTACAGGTGGGATAAGGGTGAAGGGTTTGAGGGTTACCTGGATGACAGGCCCTCCAGGGCTTTGTTGAGACACTGTGGAGTGTTGTCAGTAGGTGGCGGCGCGTCTGGAGTGTCTGCTTTACAGTCGCCCTCCATTTCTCCTTCCCCTTCACTGGGCAGCCCCAGCCTGTCCTCTCCATCTGCCTCCTATATACACATACAAACGAGAAAAACAGTGGCACACATACAGGTCAGCCATATTTGTTTTTAGCTGTTTAGGCGAGCAGCCAAAGCGCAGTATCAACAGGACTTAACCTGGGTCACTGTGTCACTACGCACAAACAGCATTACCTAGCAGAAATAAGATACAGTAGCAGTCAAAAATTTTAACACACTTTCTCCTTCAATATTTTTATTGTTTTATATTTTAATATTTTAATATTTTTATATTCCTTCTTACAGACTAAGAAGGAACTCTTCACAACTTCACAACTGATGCTGTCAAATACATTAAGAGGCAAGACATTCAAGTAATAACTTATGACAAGTTCAGAACAGCTGTTAATTGAAAACCACTCTAGGTGGTTTCTCTACCTCATACTTTAATTTTAAATCTACAATGCAGACAATTTTAAAATACTAAAAAAAACAGGTGTGTTTAAGGTGTGTGCAAACTTTTGGCTGGTACTCTATGTGTGGAAGGACTTTAATACAATAACAATTAACAACAATGCATTTTAAACACCGATACTGCAGCAGTTTGCAATATGGTGAAACCAGTCACCGAATGCATGAAATGCCACATCGCAGGCTCAAAGACAAAGACAAGCACATTCACTATTGTGTTGAACACAGGTGGAATCAAAGAAGGTAAAGGGCCTTGCTTGGGGAACCAGAGTATTGAATCCATACCTTATCTTCAATAACCCAGTGCTCTTACTGCTAAGCCAAAACAGCCCCTGATTCTTCCAGAAGCACATTTGTGAGGTCAGAGGGGAAGAGAAGGCCTGGCCTACAGTCTTTGCTCTAATGCATTTCAAAGGATTTCTATCATGTGAGCAGGCTCTTCTTCCATACCAAACTCATTCATCCATGGAGCTTGCTTTGTGTACTGGTGCGTAGTCATGCTGGAAAAGGAAGGGGCCGTCCCCAAACTGTTTAAGGTACTCATTTCACTTAATTGAAAATGAAGTGGCCAAACTGGAGAAAAAATGGTTTGGTCATGTTTATTCATCTTGATTTAATTTAAAGTCTAGAGGTATATTGAAACTAATTAATAAGAATTTGGCTTTCCATTTAGAAAATAGTACAAAAGATGAACTATGGGCCATTTAACTTAAAAGGTTTTGGGGGGTCATCAAATAACAGTTGTTAGTTTGTATCCCCTTAATATAAATCAAGATGAATTTTTTAATGATATTGCCAAAAAGTTGTCTAAATGGGGTAAAGTACCTTTATTTTTGGAGAAGATTTTTACACAATAATCTGGTTTTAATAACACACATACAGCCATCCTGCATTAGTAAAATGTTTGTTTTCTTTATTCATGACTGGAATTGACTGTGTTTGTCTATATTGTTGGTAAATAAGCTCCGCGAATGACTGTGTGCGCTCTACCCACACGGCAGGCGTCTCGCGGCGTGGGAACCGACGTCACGGTCGGCTCTTCCCCACACGCTGTGGAGATTCCACCACGGCAAAATCTGCACACTGTACATCTAACTGTAACACTAGAGCATTAATATCAGCAGAAATCGTGAGCACAGATTAAAGAAATCGTGAGCACGAGTTAAAGAAATCGTTCACTCAAATTAAAGAAAACGTGAGAACAAACTGCTATATCATTCACTCGATTTTTTAATTTTTTTTATCCACGGCCCCTCCCGAGCTCCGTAGGGGACAGTAATAAAAGTGTAGTGTGGTTTAGAGAGAGAGACAGAGAGAGAGAGTACTTTGCGGTACTTTCGGTACTCTGTAACACTGTAACACTTCATATTACTGCATACCTGTCAAGTTTTTGATTTAAAAATAAGGGAAATTTTCCACCGCCTGCAGGCTGATAATACTTACCTCTGAGTGACTAAAAAGCTAGCGGGGTAAGCGGGTAATGTCAATACTTCTCCAGCAGTTCTAGCTGGGGTTAGGAGCAGGCTACAGTCAGATAAGACTCAACTCTGAACGGAGAAAGAGCTAGCAGGGTTAACGGAAAATGCTAATACTTCTCCAGCAGTGCTAGCTAGGGTTAGGAGCAGGCTACAGGCAGATAAGATAGAGCTAGCGCGGTAAGTGGCGCCAGCCCCGGTGGTAGAGAAACAACACTGAAACTCCGGTATAATTGCTGTACTTAATCAGAGTGGCTTTACTGCTCCTTACAACCTGACTGGTAAAATTTATACATAAAGCGCACTAGATTAAAATGAGCACTGATGATTTTTTCAAAAATTAAAGCATTTCAAGTGTGAAAAATAGGGTTAAATCTTAGCACCTTTATTATTAAATCAAAATGCTAGCCATGAGCTTATATGTTAGGTCCAAGCTAGTGCACACTACATGCTTTCAGAAGATTGCCCAATTGTATGCTTTTTTTTAAAATGAGTCCAATCAAAAACACACATCAAATCCAGAGACTCAACACCATTTAATGTATTGTTACACACTTTCATGCCATTGGCAGAGTGGTAATTTTCTGTGTTAGTGAAAAGTGTACTCTGATAGCTTGTCACAATAAATATATTTTCTATTTACAATGTAATCTATACAATATAAGGGTATGACCTCAGTAATTTTTCTGGCCTTAATATTGCCCACTGTGTTTTTCATAGCAGGGCTCATACCATGATTCAATATGTTGCATTTTAAATGGATTTAAAGTTGTATTAATTTAGGATATTTAAAAAATATATTACATTCCAATTCCACTGACTGAATATTCTTTATAATTGTAAGTTCATTGCTTTTTTTAATGTAATTTCATTATTATTATGCTATCATACTATCATATTTGATACACGTGTTTGTCTTTTAAACATCACAATATTTATTGCACAACAATAAATATCACTTTTTATGACTTTTTACCCATAATCATATGACCATTCAAGGCGAAAAAGCTAGCGTGACATTGCGTAAACCAATGACGTTCCAGCAGCCTCTGTTTATGATCAGCCTTTACCAGCATTCTACTACAGCATTACAAGCCCTGTATGGAAATCCCAATTGCAATTGATTTACCTGTCAATGAGTCACAGTCAAAATAAAGTAGGTGGACACTAGAGTGCAAAATGTCTTGCAAACCACAGGGAAATTAATTCAGGCCAGACTGAATCACTCCCATCTGAACGTGGCGTGAGCAATACATAAGCTTTTTTTTTATTTTATTTTTTTTATAATGTTTAACACTATAATGTGTAGTTATATATTTTTTGTAAGTGCTGCAATCCTAAATTAATAAACACAATTTCAAAATGAAATAATTATTAACTGTACATCAGGGCAAGCTAAACATTACATATATAGTTTTTTCTCAAACCTTGCCTAGCTAATTCCAAAGTTAACTGAAAAGTCACAAGCTGCATTTTATTAAGCAAACAGTGGGTTTGATCTCCTCATTTATAAGTACAGCTGAGCTGAGTGAAATGATTCGGGACCTACTGGATAATCATTCGGGGCTTTAGCTCTGGAAGCCTAGGCCCTGGACAAGGTTGTTAGCTGTAATGCTAACAGCCAAGCTCAGTATTGTTGGAGCTGTGATGATAGATAACAAACACAGTAGCTAGAATTTTAGCAGGCCTAGCATTGTTGGAACCTTGATGACAGTAGCTGAGACTGGAAGAATTGCTGCCGCAATGCTAACAGACACATTAGATTGGTTTTGCGGGATTGGAGCCTGTTTGCTGTGATGCTAACAGCCAGGCTCAGCAGGGTTGGAGCTATGATGCTAACAGACAGAGAGTGTAAAGCAAGTTCATCATTGCTTATGAGTATTGCACATGTTAATCTGAAATATAAAAGCTTTACAGGGATAAGATGGTCACAATAGCTGAGTTAACTTAGCCTAACAATTTGTTTGTTTACCTAAAAACTGGCTGCCTTTCTCTGTATAAATTTCACTCAGGTGTGATTTTTATAAGGCTTTAATTAATTGCTGGGTACTAAGAAACTTAGAACAGTAGCTCTTGTGTGTGATATTAAGATAAGGGTTATTGGGTAATACAGCGCATCATAATCAGAATAATAATCAATTATTTGACTATGACCCATAGTGATCTGTTGCATCTTAAACTCAGCACTGATCTAGATCAGGACATTCCAGTAGCACTAACAGGATTGGGCCAAAGAAACGGACCACTATGAAACAGCCAATAGTTAGATTTCAGTTGCTTGCCAAGTAAATGGGCAGACATGGAAATACATTTCAAAACAAAAGCAATTTCAGTGTTTTCATCACAGAAATATCTGGTCACAGTGGAGTGTTTACTGACACAGTCACTATGGGTACAGCCGGCGGGATGTCTGCGCACTGTTGCAATGCTAAATTGCAGCTAATTTGTAATCCCTCACCATCAAGCTGGAGGTTGTGGATCATGTCCTACAAAGTTAAGACTGTAACTGCCCCATTAATCTGCAATAAATCTGTAATCTGGCTTTAGACACGAGCAGACATTTCACCACTGCGGCCTGTCCAGTTGACAAAGCCTCGGTACTGCCTTTAAACTAAACTTAAATGACAGAGCAAAACAATGACACTAGGCTTGAGAGCACATACTCCGTCAACTTCCAACTTTTTCCATCTTGCACAACGCTCACAGCATTAACACATGTCATAAAACAGAGGCCGTGCAGTCATAGCAAACAAGCCAGGCTACGCCCTGATAAGTGCAAAGTCAGTTTAGTCTTTAGGGTGGTGTTTCAGTAGTATAGTAATAATAATAGTTACTTTGTTTGGCAACCCTAAAGAGAAAAAAAAGAAAGGTGTCTGGCAAAGGAACTGCTGAAGCTGACTTGCAGAATTCTCCATCTGCTGTACGTTATGTTGGACGACGTTTCGGGCCAAGTGAGAAATGGGGAGACTGATATTCAGCAGAATTTGTGCACTAATGCCAAACACGTTTAAGTCAAACATGCACCCACACAGAATAGTTGAGAAAAAAAAAACGTAAGGTTAGGGCTGGGAAATATGGAAAAAAAAAAAATTCTCAATGTGCTGTTCACTGAGGGCGGTAATGTATTCTATGATATATACCAGGTGCACATATGACACCGTGGATTGAGAAATGTTAAATGACAACATAGACTCAAAAATGGAACATCCCATCCATCATTATGGAAATAAAAAATCAATCAAAGTCCTATGATTCACATCACTTTCCCATGAGCATGCTGAGCAGTGTTCAACTTTGCTCACAAGATAGCAACTCACAACTTATACAGGTGTGGGCATTCCCCTGGCATAACCTGAGGTAATACTTTGTGATTCATTTATATACCTATATCATGTGACTTTTGCCACTACATGTTAGTGTACAATAAGAAAGAAACAGTCGCACCTTAACCAGACACTGGCTGCGTCCAGAAACTTTTGCTACTCCTCCTCTCCTACTCCTCCTTTCCTACTCCTCCTCTCCTACCCCGGAAGAAGGTGGAGGAATCGAGGAGAGGAGAGGAGGAGGAGGAATGGAGGGAAGGAGCTGTAATTGGGGAAATGGGACAGCTGATCCCTTTTAGATAGGATGTTGACTACCGATGAACTGAGCCAATCACAACGCTCACTTTCAGCACATGCCGGATACTGCCCAGCCAATCACAGCTTCTGGATAAAGCTCCACATACAAAAATAAAAACGAGAGATCAATAAACACAATTCCAAATTCTAGAGATCAAGCTTCAAAGTGCAGCCTGATTAGCCATTAATGAAGGTTGCATATGTAAATATTAAATTATTTTAATAGTAAAATATGATTTCATTGAATGTAATAAAACAAATAACAATCTTAATAAATAATAAATATAATAATACATATTATATTTTGCACACATGTTGAAGTGAAAAAATATTAGATGAAACAGCATCAATGGAACATTACTATCACACACAGCTAAATATTCAGATATTCCAATAAAATCCTGCTTACTCCCAGGCATTTTGGCCGCATTTCTCTGGCCAGTGAGATATATATATATCATGTTACAAATATAGGATCATTAATATAGTTTTACTGAGCATACAGCTTATCTAAACAAAAAAATATATTAGTGTTTTACTGGCTGTATAATTAGATAAGGAACCTAGTTAATTAATATGTTTATGACGTATATTTGGGCGTTGCCTGCTCCATTTTCGCGTGCTCTGTGGATGCAGTGATGTCATTGGAAAATCCTTAAAAGTCTTCCGGAGTAGGATACACTGATGCACCCTTCGTTGGAAGCCTACTACAGGTGGATTTTAAGCGGCTTCTTTCGTCTCCTACGGTATTCGGACAGGCGGCAAGATGGCGTCACGAAATCAGTTTCCGGGTCACGGAGGAGAGGAGGAGGATCGGTAGGAAAAAGGAGACACTTTTGGGGTTTCTGGACGCAGCCACTGTTGGTAGCTTTGGTCATGTGATGCGATATGGCCCTAAAATAATATCAAAATATTTCATGGTATTTTTGCGATAATGATGCGCTTGGCGATATGACATAACACTGAATAAAAAAAAATCAAGAATGTACTACTGCAACAAAATAAAAAAAATATTTTATCATTGCATACGATATGATTGGCACACCCCTAACTGAGATAAAAAAAAAAAATACAAGAATTTTATCAGATTTTTATTAAAAGTTAATCATCCAGAATATCATGATACTAATAATGCACTCCAAATATCTCCATATATCCAGGATTAAAGTAGAATAAATGATACTGGTCAGATATAATCTGTCTCTAGTAGATATATAATGGTAAATGAGAACAGTGTAAATTATTATGTGATAATTAGAGGTGGGTTATATGGCACGATATTTCAGGGTACAATATTGTTCACAATATAAAACAATGCTGCCGATATTATTGTTCCTGATATGTTTTGGCACAACCCTAGTCTACATATTTATTTTTAACAGTGTTTTGGTCAGGAATTACTTAATATGGTTTAATATTAGCCTGCTTTATCCACCCCTCAACCACCTTTGTTTTTGACTTTGGGGTCATTATTTTGGGCAAAACAGGCATGATCCAGACCATGATGCTACCACCCCCAAGTTTAATAGCTAACAAAGTATTCTTGATTGTGTTGATTTTGGAGAAGGAGAAGGAGCTTATTTCATGGACAGCAATCTCAATCCATGCTGATGTAAAATTTACTTGACAGAGCTAGACAGTGACCCTAGTGTTCCAGCAGCTTTGCCTTGGTGGGTTGATGGGTTGTTTCTGACTATCTAAGCCAGTTTCCCATCAGATAAGAGTGACAGAATGCTGTTATCACAATATGGATTTTTCTTAGAATCTAAAAAATTATAACAATATTATAAGATATGACACCCCTAATTTATACTATTTTTCTTACTACATGCTAACAGATAAATGCTCTTTTAATATATGTGTAAACATAAAGATTTAACATCTTATATTTGTACATAATTGGTTAAATCCCAGACAGACAGGCCTTTTTGTTCAGTTTCTGCCTGATATCAAACCTAATTTGCCTAAATCTATTCAAGCACTACATAAAAAGGTTTTATGTTTATAAACATTACTGAAAATCCTTATTGTAATATAAAATATTCTAAAAACCTAAAAAGTTTTTTTTATGGTTCTCTAGTTTTGTCTGTTTTTTTTTTTTTTTACATGCATTTGGGGATGCTTCCTCTTAAAACTGATCTAAATTACTAAGTGGAGTAAAGAGTTAACAGGCAAGTGCCCTGTAGTAGAGTCTCCAAATCCCTTAAAAGTGTTCATAATGTAAAGATCTTGTTTTACTGCAGAGAAAAGGGTTTTGTATCAACCACAACCACCTGTAGCTTGCTTGGCCCTGTATTTTGGCTATGCAATAAAGAAACCCAGATGGTTGCCATGTTCCAAAACAAAATTAAGCAGTCAGTGCTTTCTGTGTGGTCGATTTTTGAAATCCACACATTATTCCAAGTGGAAACAATGTTCTGAAATTATTACTGCCCTTTTTATGAACTCCTCAATGGAAGCTATGCTAAATATGGGCATAAGCGGAGAAGACCACAACGGCCCAAAATTAGCAATCGAGTCAAAGTCTTCTGTTCATGGCTCTAATGAGTGGACTGTGAAGAGATAATTGGGAGCAAGTTCAGTTGAGAAGAGGGGTCACCAAGGTCTGAAACATCAGATTAATGCTGGTAAGAGAAGCTCGTTCTGCTGACTTTTTAATGAGGGGACGCTAATGCCTGCAGACAGCTCCTGTGGAAATGTACTGAACCTGGGTACAGTGTTCTTTAAACACGCTGAATATGATGTTACTGCAGGCTTAACATAGACTCAGAGAGACAGTTACAGATGTAGGAGGGGACGGATGGCTGAAGGAACTGGATCTCTAACTTTATTTTCTCTATTTATAATATAGTGGAGAGAAGGTGAAACACTGTGGTATGGGTTTAAAAAGGAAAACTTAAATATTTTGCTTAGAATTCTAATGACAATAAATAATTCATCATTTTGCAAGTCCAGCAATAGTTATTTTTATAACTGTAGACCTTCATTTTAAAACTGCATTTTTGGTCCAGGGGACTAAGGCGCTGCCACTACGATCAGGAGATCACTGGTTTAAATCCCGTTCATGTTGCTTGCCATCAGCTGCCAGGGCCCTGAGAGAGCACAACTAGCCTTGCTTTCTCTGGGTGGGTAGATGGCTCTCTTTAACCACATCACTCCTAGGGTGATGTCGCTCAGCACAAGGCGTCTGTAAGCTGATGTATTGGAGCCGAGTCCTCTGAGCGCACTGTGATGGTGATCACTGTTTGGGGTGCCTTTTTGTTGGATGCCAGATCTTTTCTGACCCCACATTCTGCTGCGCTATTACAATATGACAATGCACGTCCACATACCGCTACTGTCTCAAGAGACAGTATGCCATGGCCAGTTGTATCACCAGACCTATTTTTAACTAAACAATGTCTGGGATGCTATTGAACACACCATCAACTCTTCAACAATTCCCAACTGCAAAACTGTGAAGGGAAATGCATATATATTCAAGCTGGATGGGATGGATTATCACAGGACACCATTAGGAACCTCTACAACTCCAAGACGTCTGCACTAATTCTGTATATGTAGCTTAATAGCTATTGCGAATATTAAGTCTGAAACTGCTATTTATTGTTCCTGGTAACTTTTGTCTTTAATCTGAGTAGAAGATTTAACAACCCCCTTTAGCTAAAACTATTTTTGAAACTATTATCGAACATGGACATGCATTGTCACATAAGCCAAACTATGCATTTCTCCTTTAATATAATTAACATCACACAGATCTTACAGGGACTTCATACTACCTCACTCTGCCTTATTAGAGTGTTACAATCTGCTAATAAAAGAATGCTCTACAGTTACTTGTATGAACCTCAGGACTTTACTTCTCCAGGAGCAAAGTGTCAAAGTGCTCTGGCCTCGCACTCATTGCCCTTAAGTCTCCACCAGCCTTATCATCTACCACCCTGTGAATGAGGCCATTACACAGGCTAGGCCTCTGATCAGCTGCTCCAGAAATGAGACTACGCTAATCCCCAGGCATAAGGGGAATAACCCCGGCCAAGCCTGACCCCAGAGGCCTCACGCTACACAAACAAACTTAACCCAGAGTAAAACCCGCCCACTCGCTCACTAAACAGCCTCCAGCTCACTCGGTTTGTCCACCTGAGCCCTGCAGGTTGCTGCTGTATGGAAGAGCTTCCAGATCAGCATGTCTGAAGTGAGAATGTAGGCTCAGGGTTACAGCGTGGTTCAATTTGATACTCTCAGGGACTTTTCCGCTCGGTGAGCGACAGCTTGGCCCAGTTTTCACTGTCCTTTTAAATGCTTTGCAGAGGTGGCTGATTTGGAATTCTGACGTGTGCAGCAAATACCAAAACAGACTCGCTCACTGCTGGCAGGGGCGTAAGTTAATGCGGCAGAATCCACCTCACAGGAAAAGTGCAAAGGCTTTAGTAACATTAGCCTACATTACAGTGAAACACACAATAAATCACTCAGTGCTTAGTGGATTTGTGTGTATGAAAGATTAAAAAATACAACACCCAGCAACCAATATTAGCATACTAATATTTTTTACAAAAAAAAAAAAATAGGCCTTTGCTGTCAGGAATCATCATATGCTTCTATGAGCCGTTTGGATGCTCCCTTATTGTTATGTCAGAATAAACTAGGGCTGCATCAATTAGTCAATATAATCGACAATATCGATTATTTAAATTTGTCGACTACAAATTTAATTGTTGACTAATCGTTATTTATAACTGTACTGCATTACACAAAGTGCTGGGGATTGAAGCGCAATGGTAGATGGGTAAATGACTCACTTATACAGTTAACACTCAATTTAGTCTCCAAAAGTGCCTAAACATAATTACAAATTTACAAAAAAAGATTTTAGTATCTGTAACTACCATTTTAGAGCTACAGGACATAGCAGAAATAATAGTAATAGTAATAGAAATAATAATAGTAGACTAATCGACTAATCCAAAAAATTATCTGCATATTAGTCGACTACCAAAATAATCATTAGTTGCAGCCCTACAATAAACAGAGGAAACCTGCATAGAAACACCCTGGCACCACCCCTCACCCATCAACACCCACCAGGACCCCACCCACTAGATCAGTTGAAGAAACACCACCATTTCAGTCTGCAGGTTAAGAACCTCAGACATTACACAGCAGGATTAGCCAGTAGACTTCATCTGAAAGAGGAATCTAGACCTACTGTCTGTAGGAAGTTAGCAGGTAAGGGAGATGTAAGCACTTTCAAATAAGGTTTTGTGCTTCTATCGCAGGTAAACATGAACTAGCTAGATTTGTGTTTTGCCATTTAGCACTAACATGTGCGAACTAATATAAGTGTATACAGGGCCTGGCCAGCACAAGCTTATTTGCATAAAAGTGACAGAGCCCTTAAACGGGTCATTCTAAAAGAGGCCGATATTGGCAGGAATACAGCTGTTTATGTTTTGGATTTTGTGCAAAGAGAACACGAACATGTTTTGTATAGCCTCTAGACCTATTCTAACCTATTCTTTTGAGAATTCTAATTCTCAAATGGGCCCATTGTTACAGCCCACCCTAATCTCACATGTGTCAGTAATAGGCTCCATGTAGAACAGTGATGGAGAGGAGTGGAGTGTACCCAAATTGTAACCTGTGTACAAAAATAACTTCTGTTACTTGTATAGTTGGGCTACCAATATTGCCCCACAAATGGGCATGTTATCTGGGTGGGTATGGCTGGAGTTGGGTGGGAGGTGTTTTTACTCTACAACAGGGAAATGTCTAATAGTCACCAACAGAGGTGTTAAAAACTATTCACACTCTCATCTACCCACAGAAGGAAATGCAAGGATAACAACATCCTATCGCACAGTGTGAGCATGTGCGGTTACAGGCTAGATATCGCTGATGGAAATAGAGCTTGATATAGCTACTGCTTTTGTGCAGATCTCTTTATCGAGGGGAGTTTCCCCACTAGCATGCTGACTAGCTATTTGTGTTGAAGGGCTGAACTTGATTCTTACATAGATGCTGGGTTTAGCAATACGAGAACTTCCAATCATAATTCACTAAGTGGCTGGTGTCCTTATTATTACCTCATTAATAGTCTCTAATTGGCCATCGAGGTGATCATACTGCATGACTAGTCTAGCTTAGCTGATCTTACTGGTGGATCAGCATGGTCAACCAGGGTGGTAATGCTGCTCAATAAACTTGATAACCTTTGGTTGACTAGCTTGTTTAAACTGGTTGTGCCAGTAGACCAGCAAAACTCAAATAGGTCTGTCACAGTTGGGTCTTAGAAAATACAAAAAATGATAATTATTCTCAAACAATGTATTTATTTAACACCAGACATGAGTAATCTCATTGTAAATTAATAGTGTCAGTCACTTAAAAACTATTATGATAATCATGATTATCATTATAATGATAATCATTATAAAGCAGCATTATAATGCTGCTAGTTCCCTGTATTTTTTTAAGGGGGGGGGAAAGGTTTTTTAGACCTTTCAGTACTCTGTAGTACCAAGACATTTTGATTGGTGCCTTTTTAGTACCGAATTTAGATACTCAGCCCTAGTCAGAGTAAATTAATTATTCATTTTGTACCATATATTAACATACTATTAAGCTTAATCATTTTTGTTGACTTCAATACTGTCAATTAGGGGTGGGCAATATTATATCGTATACAATATATCGTGACACAGAAATATCATGATATTAAAAATCCATATCGTGATAATAGGGCTGTTCTGTCTTAAAAGTAGTCTATTATTTACTGTGAAGCTTTAAGTGTATTTATTGTATAATTGTTTTAGTTTGCAGTTTATATGCATGCACTAAATATTCTGCAATATTATTTGCTGCATTGTATTATTTTATGCTATATTATTTATTTTGACACATTATGATTATTCTGTTATACTCTTATACTATATTCCTGAAATGAATGAATTATTTTAGTTTTCCTATAGTTTCCTATATATAGTATTCCTATAGTTTTCCGGGTATATCGTTATCTCAAAAAAAACTGAAATATCGTGATATTATTTTAGAGCCATATCGCCCACCCCTACTGTCAATTATGTATTTCTTAGAATATGTAATGCAAAGTTTTTCAATTAACTTGAAAGTGCCTGTACTGTATGTCAACACTGTGTAAAAGCGGTAGCTGTATTTCATGTCTTTTTCAATGCCTAACTATTTTTTTTCCATTTATTAATTAAAAGTGCGAATGCATTATTATTATGCTATTATATTATCAATATCATTAAATCTAAAATGCCAATAATATGGTTTATCTCAATTATATTTGGGACAACATATTGGTAATACAAAATGAATTACCCTGACAGGCCTAAACACAATCAAATCATACTCTATGCTGGCCAGGATTGCTGCAGGATTGGATCGGATTCATTCTCTTTTTCTCAGATATCTGGTCCAGCCCATTGTACTGTTATCAGCTAGATACTGATACCCATCTGTACTGATAAGCCTTACTGTATACTCCTAAAACAGTGCAGTATAGTGTGTTATACTGCAATACAGTAGTACAACTGAAAACAGCTGAAATAACAGCTCTAGGACACTAAATAAAGCAACAGCATCAGCTACACCTGACAGAATGGTACCTGAGTCATCTGCACTCGCTGAGCTTGCCTTTCCAGTTAAATTAACTTTTTTTTTTGAATGAGCGTTTGATGACATGAAGCCCCACAAAACCTGTTTTCTGAAAAAACTAAAAAAGAAAGACAAGCCAAGAATTAAGGGAGAGTCAGAGGCTGAGAGTGAAACTGCACGCACACTAGTATGCATAAAGTGCACAAAGGTAGGGTGTAAATTCCACACACATTAGTGAAGCACACCTGAACACCTACAATGATCAACGCTTTTCTCTTGCATTGTACTGTTGTTAATCACTCAGTTATAATACACTAATTAGAGGTTAGATCGGAACCCAAAAAATCCGACCCGACCCAGCCTGAGCCCGTGCACGTTCTGCCCGACCCCGACCCAACCCGATCCATAAACTGTCATTCTGAGCCCGAGCCCGCCCCGCCCCATAGACTGGCTGTTTTCGGGCTGTTTGAATGAGCGAAATATGATCAGAATTATGTTAATTAACAGTGTAACATAGAAGCATAGAACTATTATTTAATTAAAATGATTTTTAAGAACAGCTACACACAGTGCTACAAGTCAAACGCGGAGGAGTTCACGTGCGCGAGAGAGAGAGAGAGAGAGAGAGAGAGAGAGAGAGAGATTTGCATGTTCTGGTGTATGAGCTACTCACAAGTAAAGGTTCTCACACTTTATCTCCTCGTGCTCATATTCTAGTCCCATACATAATTCTGCAGCTCCCTCAGTGTTTTCTGACTTATTTTGCGGCTAGCGCGAGCGCTTACAACTAACACCGGGGACCGCGAGGTGCCACCGCACTGCCGCTGTTGCGCCGAATCCGACTCCCTGCTGAATCCGGCGGACAGAATCGGCACAACACCGCCCGCTGTAGAACTGCGGGAGTGAAAACAGCGCTTATAAATTTTTTTTTTTTTACTTTTAGTTTTCGTTATTTGGTTCGTTTTCGTCAACAATAATAATTGGTTACTTAGCAACATTGTGATTATCACACCAGAGCTTTATTTAAAAATAAAAATATAATTAAAAAACAGATGCCTACTTCTCAGACTATTTTCTGGAGCCCGACCCGATCCGACCCGGCCCGAGGAATGTGGTGGTAAATCTCGGCACCATTCAGGATTCAACAAATAATTTCACTGCCCTTTGTACTGTAAATTATGTAAAACAGCTCTTCACACTGCAGGCTCCGCTCATGTGACAATACCAGGCTAAAGGTAGAGTGAGGTAGAATAAGGTAGAGTGAGGTAGAATGATGTAGAGTCAGTGGTGCAACTACATACCTTTTGAGATGTAAGCTAACGCACTATTGGTGCCCCCCGGGGGTGTTTACGTTGTAACATCAACTGCGGAGGGGGGGGGGGTGGGGGTGGGGGGGTGGGGGTGGGGGGGCGGGAGGGTGGTTTCGTAGATACATCATCAGCGGGGGTGGGGGGTGGTGGATGAAAGTCCTGTCATTACTAGACCACCGCGCTCCACCAAACCAGCAAGCTGATTGGCTGTTTCTCCTGAGCATACCCCCTTTTTGCGCCACTGTGACGCAGAATGACAGAGAGATGCCCAGTGAGGTACAGTGATGCAGAGCAAGGTACAGGGATGTGGAATGACGTAAAGTGATGCAGAATGCAGAGTTATGTAAAGTAAGATAGAGTGATGCAGAGTGAGATAGAGTAAGGTAGAGTGATGTGGAATGGCAAAGTGATGCAGAGTAAGATAAAGTAAGATAGAGTGAGGTAGAGTGAGGTAATTTGAGGTAAAGCGAGGGAACAGTGACATAGAGAGAGGCAAATAAAGGTAGGGTGATGCAAAGTGAGGTAAGAGTGAGGCAGACTGGCCACTTCACTATAATTTCCATTGTACCGTATCACTACTGCACTGTCCTGTCTGTTAGACTGTCTCGTCTGTTGCATTTATTGTAGTGTTATAGTCCGTTATATAGTCCGTCATATCGTTACACTTTTACACTTTAAGTTTGTCTGTTGTATTGTTGTTCCATGTTGCACCATGGTTCTGGAGGAACGTATTTCGTTACACTGTGTACCTGTATTCACATGTAATGACAATAAAAGCTTCTTGATTTGACCTGACTTGACTAACTGTCTTTTAATAGTCATGCTTGAATTTTTTTTTTACATTTGTCCAAAAGTCAACAAATATTTGGCTAAAGGCCAATTTTTAAATACTGAACACTAAATGTATTTATTTTTCTTGCAGTTTAAAGATAAACAGAACCTATTGAACATATTTATTGAACACTAAACATTTTCATCAACCGAACTGGTTAAAAATATTATTCAGTAAAAATACTTGGCCTTTTCATTTTCTTGGCTGAAAACCAAAAGTAAAAAAAATTCAGTTGCCAAAAATTTGCTGCTTTGTCTAGCTATCTATGTCTTCTTGCTTGGAGTGCTCTTTTGAGCTCCACTGTCTAATGTTTTGATGCTTTTCAATGATGTTTAAGATTAGGGAATGTGAGGGCCATGACAAAACCTTCAGTTGGAATATGCAGAGGTAGATCATTATGGAATTTGAATTGAATTTGAGGTTTATTTAGGATCATTATCCTGTCTGACTACTGTTGTTCATTTTTCCTCCTCCTTAGAGAACATAAACATTTTGTAAAATTATCGTTAAATTCTAAAAGTGTGCGACTTGAATATATTTACTTTTATTACTAATCTGTCAGCGTATGATTTCAAGCAACATCAGTCAGTAATCATCAATCACCAATATAATAGCCGATTTGGATTTGTCAATTAAGCAAATCACAACATGTGATATGTCTGTCTGTATTACTGAATGGAGTCATTTCAGATACTAGGTGAGATATCCTACACTGGGCCTGTCTGCTGTTCGTGTGTGGCCAGCACACGGAGGTCATCATACTGCACTAAGCTCAGAGGGGCAGTAAACTGAGCAGGCCACCGTGCACTAATGCTCTGCTGCCTCCCCGGCTCACCAGAGACAGCTAAAGGACAAAGCATTCAGCTACGGCCAGCAGCCTGTCTCTGTCTGAGGTCATGACACCGGACGCAAGCTACCATCATCTCTTGTTCCAGTCTAAAGAGAGAAGCGAGAGGAGAGCAGAGACTGCTAACAGGAGGAAGAGGCTGACCTTGAGATGAGATGCATCTGTTTTTTAAATGGACCAAAAAAAAAAAAAAAAAAAAACAGTTCTAAATGCATGACTACCATACCGCAAGACTAGAAGTCAACCCTGGCCCCTGGCTTTCAATCACAGATTAGCAAGAAAACTCATGGATGAGATGATGAGCTCATGAGATGATTATAAAGCCCATCGATGCAAAATATTATCAGAGATGAGAGGTATCAGTAAATGTGGGTATGGGCAATTGATCAATAAAAAAAATGGTTTGATCAAATATTAAAAGACAGTGTTAGCTGAGTGAAGTTTAAGCATAATAGCCTACTTACTTTTAGGTAAAATTACAATGTCTACACGTCTTTAAAGGACTGGATGATACTGAGGTTTCAGTTTTGGTAGCAGACAAGAACAACATAGCATCTGGCTACATCCGTTCTAAAACTATGCCTTATGCCAAGCTCAGACTACACAACATTTCTGTCTCTCACGATGTTCACTATGTCAGATTAAGCAGTTATCTTTGTTTCGAGAAGTACTCATGGAACTGGCAACACTACACGTTAGTCACCGACCAATCATCGTCTACGTCCTTGTGCGAGTTTGTAGGTCATCGCGGAGGAGAAGCATAAAATGTGACAATCATTGCTACATAAGCGCTTTGCGTGATGGTAGCGTTTGGTGCTCAGAAAAAAACGAAGAGGAAAAAGAGACTGTGGGCTCGTTCCTGGGTGACCCAAAGAGGACAATCACAGGCTTTGTGTATTCCAGAGAGAACTTGAGGTATGGTAAAGATTAAGCTACTTTAGCTAGGTTTCAGTGCATGTAAACAGAATAAATAAATAAAGAATAAACAGAGTAAAGGCAGGGGTATTGTTGCCACAGCTCAATAAACTTTTTTTCTGTTTTGCTGGTCCAGTGAACTGCAGAATTACCGTCCCGCTTTCTTTTCCCATGTTCTATTCCCTGTGTGCCACAGAAAGCTCTGTCCTCCTATTGGTCAGAGTCAGGGAGCACGTCGCAGAGCAAGATACAACAAATTCTAACATGCTAGTCTTTTCGTCAGACACTCTGACGGTGTTTCTCACGTCAAATTACTGCTCTTTAACTATGTCATACTACCCAGACCTTTGTCGCACACGACATAGAAATTCGGATTTGATGCACGCAATGTGTCGGCTTCGACAAAATCAGGTCAAAATCGGGCTAAATTCATGTAGTCCTAACTGGGCATTACATAAGCATAACAAACATTCAAATCACAGTATCTGGGAAGGAGGGTCACTGAATGATCAAACAGGGTTGTGGTCTACAAGAGTAACAGGGTAGCATACACTGCACACTGCCATGAAAGTCACAGGACAGAACCAGTATCATGTCCCATGATTTTTGCCATGTCATTTTTTTTAAGCTACAGTAGATGCCATCGCATTACTCTCCACTGTGGGTGGTAATGTCTTCTGTTACATATTCCCAGTAAGCACATGGCACTGTGGATTGAGGAATGTTCTGTGGAACGTTCCATTCATCTGGCACCCACTACCAGACCTCGCTCTAACTCCATGAGCATGCTGGCCACTGTTCAACCACACGATAACACCTCACAGCTTTCCAGGTGTGGGCATTCCCAAGAAGAAAACAGTATTGGTGGCACACAGGTGAAGACCCTTATCCACCCTCCAACCCAACACCAAGAGTGTAAATAATACTCCTCCAGTGAAAAGGCCACAAATAAAAACCCATCTATCTAAACAACCACATAAACCCCCATAACCCCCCAAACTACATAAAGCCCCCAAACAACCCCAACCAAGAGGAAATAACGACTGAAGATCACAAGGAGCAACAATTTTTAACTGTGACATGGTGACAAGCAGCCAGCAACAAAGCGACAGTGTGAAAAGTGACAAACGAAGTTGAGATTTTCTCAAATTTATGCAACTGAACTATGATGCGAAAAAAGTAACAGTCTATACAGATGTACTAAACTAATTTTTCAGACCAATCACAGACACGGGGGTCTGAGGTCCGCAGCTTCTGCTGTGTAAACGTTTGTTTCCTACAGATTTTCGAGCGGGGAGGATCTGAACATAGCTCCAATTTGGCTCCAATTTCTACAATGTATTTTTGCACAGATTCAGGGGCAGTTTGGGGAAATAAAGCTTGAAAGAGAGTAAAGGATAGCTAGATAAATAGCTTGCTAGCATGCTAACCAGCTACACAGATACAAGTCCACTCATGACAGCACAAACAGCCTCAAACACACCCACAAGAGAAAAACATGGGACGACACAAGTGACTTTTCGCCTGTCAGTATTAAGGGTATCAGCAGGGTTAAGCTCTGCCAATACTCAGCGCTGCCACAATAAACAATAATAATTTGTAATAAAACTGAATTAACATTTATTTATATGTGTATATTCATTTCTGTGTGTAGTTTAATGACTTATGTAGTACACTGTGTAGAGTATAAAGACATATTTGAGATTCAGACAGGAACATCAGTATTGTGATGTTCGGATGCATGTGGACGAGGCCTAAAAAACAGCCCCTTTATTCTACACTTATTCTACAAAAGCACATCTTGTATCTAACTGACAGACGTATGCTCAGACATGTGACTGTACAGCATATTTGTGATAAACTGTTTAGCTGTGCTCACTGTGAAACATATCAGTTTTACAAGGCTTAATGAAAGGCTTCAGGCCATAATGCAAAACACAAAAATTACTGTATTGCTCAAAATCAGAGCAAGCAAATGTCAGAATTTCATAATTACCCACCCAGTGAAACAGGAAGCGCTTTCTCTCATTTGTTAGCAGTTTGTTATTTATAACTGCGGGTTTGACTCAGACTATAAATGACCTATTAAATATTTGTATGACACCAATCTTGAGAAATACTGTCTGTATTAAGTCTTGCTACTTTTTGCAACATTTGAAGACAACACTTTCTTTCAGAACTCACTTTTTCAGCTATTTAAGTGTCAGCTCTGTAAATAAATGTCACAGTTTGGTTCACACCACGGGTTGGACCTTACAGTTTATTTCCATATAATATGAACAGACAGTTGGAAAAGTAACAGTTTGTTCCATATAGTGCAGTATAGCACCCCTGAGGTAGTTAATGATGTTTCTATTGTGTTAATTAACATTGAACATAATGTAATAGCATGTTCATAGTGTTTTCAAACACAAAAACATTGTCCTTGCTAAATCTAACATGTAAAATAAGTTGTTAAAATCTACAATATCTGTAAAAAACTTTTTTTCAGTCATTTCTAATACAAATGTGACAAGAACAAACAATAAAGAACGATAAAGATTAGTGTTACGCACAACAGCAGGCATATGAGCAACATGACAGGGCCACAGAAACCATAACAATACAAAACCACTACAATTTCCACATGCAAATCCAGTGGCTTACAGCTTAAGGTTTGTGGGTGGCACGCAGATTTGTGAAATTGCCATATGTACACAAATAGTACTGCATGTTTTACCATTATCAACATGTAGACTTACTGGTAGTTTTTTTAATACAATTGTTATATAGCTGTGTTGTAGACATTGCTACTATCAACACCAGTGTAAGCAAATCAATCGATAGGTCTCTTTATGGATACCAACACAACATTTTGTGTCTCGGACTGACGCTAGACATGTACTGGTGTTCTAACAGCGTCCTACAGGAAACCAGGGGTTGTTAAAGTTAATTAACATAGAATATGGACATGACCTCAGTCCCCCTTGTCGACCTCAGGATTGCCCATTTGATTTTCCCTAGCAAGCAGAATCCATTAACATCAATGAGTTAATATGTCAAACTTATTTACATATTAATTATATATATATATATTTTTATATAATGCCTTTTTTCTTTTTCTAAATGTAATCATACATCTATAGGTCTAAAATGTCTGTTTACAGCAAATATACAGCTAACTAATGTAGTTTTCTAATGCTGACCTAACGATTTTCAAGGGATTTCACTATTGCAGACAAATTCTCAGAGTCAGAATAAAATCATGAGAGTCTTGCTAGTGTTGAGTTGTGGTCACATCATCTCGATCGCTCAGTGGAATGAGGTTACCATTGAAAGTTTAAGTCAGTCTTTGTCTCCTCCTGCATTCAGTGTTAAAACCTGTGATTAATATTATCGTATGTCTTGAGACTTGGCTCACGCAAATAATCACGTGAAAAATCTCCACAACCAATAGGAGAGCTACAGGAAGCTGCAAGAATATTTTACGTGACTATTTACAAAGGACCTGAAAAAAAAACACAATTTGCAGTTTATATCTCTTATATGGTTCTTACTCTAATATGTACAGTTTTTTTAAACACAGGTAGTACTTTAAAACCATTATATTTTTATAAGTTAGTTTGCTTTGCAATACTTTGTCTTATTATGCAGTGTTATTTTTTAAACAAATAAGTTTAATAAATGCATACAGGGGTTGGACAATGAAACTGAAACACCTGGTTTTAGACCACAATAATTTATTGTGGTGACGGACAGTTCTGGTGGAAACAGGAGAGTTGAGGTGCACATTGAATTCTGCCGTGATTTGGGCAGTCGTGGTTTTATGTTTTTTGGATACAATCCGGGTTACAACCCGAACATCCCTTTCATACAGCTTCTTCTTGCGTCCACAGTTAATCCTGTTGGATGTGGAACATTCTTCTTGGTGGTATGCTGACATTACCCTGGAAACCGTGGCTCTTGATACATCACAAATACTTGCTGTCTTGGTCACAGATGCGTTGGAAAGACGTGTACCAACAATTTATCCTCTTTTGAACTCTGGTATGTCACCCATAATGTTGTGTGCATTGCAATATTTTGAGCAAAACTGTGCTCTTACCCTGCTAATTGAACCTTCACACTCTGCTCTTACTGGTGCAATGTGCAATTAATGAGGATTGGCCACCAGGCTGCTCCAATTTAGCCATGAAACCTCCCACACAAAAATAACAGGTGTTTCAGTTTTATTGTCAAACCCCTGTATATTACAAGTATAATGTTCTTTATTGCATTAATTCTATCTAAAACAAATTATTATGAAACGATTATTCTTTGCTATACAAGGTTGTAGCAAAAAAGGGGGAAGAGGCTTATAGGCAGAGTTAAACACAAAATGTATTCTATTATAAAATACCAATAACTAACATTGTGGCGTAAAAATAAACTGCTGATTTGGGACAAAAGTTGTGAGTCGATATACACGTTATTTGTAACTTAATATTTAATATGTATTGTGTGTAAACTCCACCAGAAGCATGATGGAAAGTAATTTTAGAAGGAATCTAGTTACAGTTCTACAGATAGTGATCCCCAGTCTGTGAGTAGGGCTGAGCGATATGGCTCTATAATAATATCACAATATTTCAGGGTTTTTTTGCGATAACGATATACTTGCCGATATAGGAAAACTACAATAGTTAATTCATTTCAGGAATATAGTATAATAGTATAACAGCATAATCATAATGTGGCAAAATAAATAATATAGCATAAAATAATATAATGCACCAAATAATATTGCAGAATATTTAGTGCATGCATGTAAACTGCAAACTAAAACAATTATACGATAAATACACCTAAAGCTTCACAGTAAATAATAGACTACTTTTAAGACAGAACAGCCTTGTTTTCACGATATGGATTTTTAATATCATGATATTTCTGTCACGATATATTGTATACGATATAATATTGCCCACCCCTATCTGTGAGTAAAAGGTCTGTAACTTGTCTTTAGAGTCTTTTCAAAGTCGTGTAGTGTATGGATAACACAACTAACATAACTAGCTAGTTATCGAAATTTAAATACACCCCACCCCCTACAGTGTGTCTGACTGCACCTGCATTAGTAAGCAAATCTGAGGCTTGGCTGCTCTCCTCACACCTGCCGCCTCACTTTACCACACAAATTCTCGTTTCAGAGAGCAGCTTTTATTGATATGTGACCGAGGGAAGTTAAAGTAACGTTAAATAAGCCTGACAAATTAGCAGCAAGCCCTGACATACAGCTAATTTAGTTAACGCTAGACTAGTTACCGTGTTTTATAAGAAGTTAGGTTAGCTAAGGTAGCTTAGCTGAGTTTAGCTGCTGTGTGTTCAGAGACTCAGCACTGAAGTTGTTAGCTAACTAGCTGGGTTAGATAACTAGTAAGCGAGCTAATTAGCTGTTTTATCCTTAAAAAAATCTTAACAATTATTCTACAGTGCTTAACATGCTTAAACACAGGTCTAAAAAGGCACAAAAAGCAAACCCTAGATTTTTCTCCACATTAAATAGCTAACGTTAACTATCTAGTTAGCTTAGCTATGACAGTAAAACGTCTATATTTAGGAAAATATTATTAATATTAAATTTAAGGACGTATTAGAATGTGAGACAGGTTTAAACACCTGTCTGCTCAATAATAAGCAGTGCACCATAAATAAAAAAACACTGCGACAATATAACTTAGCTTTACAATAAAAAGAGCTAATATTAGCTGTTAGTTATGAATCCAAATCCTTGAAATAAAGATCCGCTCCAGGATTTGTAGCTCCACCTGCTTGGTTTAGCGCTGCAGCAGAGTCATCCACACGCAGTTAGAATAAAATCCTGGAGCGGATTATTACCATACCTGGATCTGGATTCACCACGCTTTCTAGCTAATTCCTGACCAGTGAGTATTAGATAACTAGCTATATTAGCTAGCTAATTAGTTGTTTTTTTCCACAATACATCCTTAACACGCATTCTCCCGTGCTCTATAAGCCCAAGCAGATGTGTAAAAAGGCACCAAAAGCATTCCCTACAGTTTTCTTCGCGTTAAATGAACGTTAAACAACGTTATTCACCTTGTCGCTGATGTTTTCTGCGCTGTCCGGGTCTCCGCCTCCCGCTCCCCGCCGTCTCAGCTCCGTCATGTTCCGTCCCTGTAGATAAACAGCTGATCTTCGCTCAGAGACGCATAGAGAACGGAGAGCGTCCCGGGAGGAGAAGCTGGGTTAAAGCGAGTGTCCGCTCTGGTAATCCGGTTTAACTGGACCTACAGCCGCCGACCATCAGACTGACAGGCGGGGAGAGGCGGATTTGCGGGGTCGGGGAAGTGCGGGAGACCCTCTGTGCGCTGAGAGTCAGATATACCTGCATTTGTTTTCTGTAAGCAGGTGCGGAGTTTGTTTGTTGGTGGTGGGATCTGTCCCCCTCCCCGTGTTAACAGCTATCTTGTTGCCCCCTGTGTGTCTCTCTCTCTCTCACAGACACACACACACCCCTCAGTGACTCAACACGAGTGAACACTGCTCCACTCTGCGGCTGGAGCCCAGCATAGGGTTGCCAGATCGTTTGTTTTTGGGTCAAGATCACTATATCCTGCCTTTTTATTTTTCGATACAGACACTGTTACAATACATTTTCTCTAGGTTTACCCTGAGTCAATACATTATTACAAATGTAGAGTATAGACAATGTTAACCTTCACTTTAAAGTACCCTTTGTACATTTCAAGTATGTGCAAAATTCTGAATTTAATTAGTTCAGTGAATACATTTGAATTTGAATTGAATCCATCCTACAGAATGTTGAATTTAATTATAATTTTATTCACCCTACTAGACATTGAATATGAATTGAATCCATCCGACAGGTTGTGGAATTGAATTTTGAATTGAATCCAACCTGCAGCAACTATTGTTCAGCACCTCCAGGAACTCTATCAAGACGCTGAGAACAATATTCCAGGTGACTTCCCCTCATGAAGACACTGAGATTAAAATACCAAGGGTCTGCAGATCTGTCCTGAAAGATAAATGTTCTACTAAGAAGAATTGTCACTGTCAATACAGCTTTATCCGGCAAGGGTTGCGGTGGAGCCTATCCAAGCCGGCATCGGGCGGTATACCGCCCCAGACTAAGAAGAATCTAAAGAATAAAACATATTCTGGTTTGTTTAACACTTTTTGTTTACTAAATAATTCCACATGTGTTCCTGTATAGCTTTAATGTCTTATATTAAATTTACCATATAAAAATCATAAAATAAAAAAGAAAAAATATTGAATGAGAAAATCTAAATGTTCAAACTTTTGACTGGTACTGTACTGTATGACCGTTGTTTGTCATTTTATTTTATTACTCTAAATTCACAGTTATAGTAAGCTATAATAGAATAATAATAAATAATTATTTTGGGCTCTTACAACATATATGATAAACTGTAATAGAATTTAATAATGTAAATCAATCATGTATATTGATTGATATTGAATATACAATGAAGTTAATTATATTATATATCATATATTCTTCTTTTTTATTTTGGATGACTTAAAATCTGTTAAAATCTTGAGTTCAGGTTACTTTAGGGCATCATATGTCTTCAAAGAGGAGGTGGGTGGTGCAGCAAGTAATTTTTATTGTCCATTCCTTATTTCCTATGAGATGGGGAGCTCTGCCATATGTTGCAAGATTTAAGGTGAAATGGTAAAATGAGCTAGCTAGTTATCTGAGACGAAGTACTAGCAGTCTTTTGGTGGCATGTGCCACCAAATCAGAACATCCTACCCCTCGGTGTGCACACAAAAAACAGAGGGGTAGGGCAAAGTGGTAGAGCCAAGGCATAAAATGGGATTGAGCCAAAATCAACTACTAAAAGTTTCTGCTTTTGCAATTTTGGCTACAGCACTGCTATATACTAGAACATGGGCAAGTAAAGTTTCCCTCAACAATTTTGGGCACAGCAGTTGTGTTGACAGAATAACCTGTCCAAGGGCGTAGGAGCAGGTTTGATATTGGGGGGGGACACATTTGCCAATATGAACCCAAGCCCACCCTATAGTTTCTTAGAACAACATTTGTGGAAATTACTTTTAATCACAAATAATATTTTTTTTTCTGTATTTTGTTTTTTATTAGTTAACAAGGTGATTTTACAACCTAAACATGTGACTTCACATTACATTTACTGTTGTAAGAAAAAATTATGCATATACATATACATATGACAAAAATTATCAGTTATCACCTAATATTTAAAATAATATAACAGATTTGGTTGTTATTATTATTATTATTATTATTATTATTATTATAATCATGTATTGGCATGTCAATTCTGTTGTATATTTACATTATCTCCACTCTTTAAAAAAAATCCTACGCTTTTATTTTTCTATTAAGAGCTCTTCTAAAGATTGGTGTCCTTTTATGTAAAAGAATGTAACTTTACGTTTCATAAAGATTTTAATTATAAACGTCAGGACATGTGGCCTTACTGTGAACCCTGTTCTTACATATTCTACTGAATATTAACACTGTTCTACATATTCTAGAGCTTTCTCTGCTTTAAAGACATTTAATAAAGTAAGTGGTGGTATGATGTGTCTAATGCACTGCTGGATATACATGATTAAACTCAGTAAACTCAGTAAATGACTGTTTATTAGCTGATCAGCTGGATCAGGTGGAAAACACAATTTTGGGGCAGTGATCAGGGTTAAGAAACTGCTTTAAACGACAAACATAAAGTACTGTACTAAATTCTGACTATCCACTACATCTGGCTTCTAGATAACTAGTTAACTAAATTAATTTTTGTTCATTATTGCTCACAGTAAATCCTGTAATCCTAAATTAATAAAGACAGTTTAAAAATGAAACAGTAATTAGCTGATCAGGTACAGGGCAAATTGAACATTACGTATATAGTTTATTTTTTCTTTAACGTTGACTTCCAATCTATCTAATTCCAAAGTTAAGCTAACTCACTCACACAGCTGCAGTTTATTAATCACAGTGGGTTTAAACTGTGTGCTGATTTAGAGTCTTGTATTTTTAACCAGCTATCAGAAACATCATCACAGTTTATGTGGTTAGCCTATCGTTACCTTTCTTTTAGAAAAATCCCCGTATATCCAGATCTTAATCAGCTGAAGCTGCTGCAGCCCGATCCCGCTGCTAAATCTCACAGCGAGGGGGCGGGGCTTCCCCCACTAGCACACCGCGGGCCGCAAAACCAGCAAGCTGATTGGCTGTTTGTGCTGAGAGGCGTGACTTAATACCTGAACCGGCTCCGTGATTGGTCCGGTCTGTCTCCTCATTAATAGTACAGCTGATCTGAGCGAAACGATATAATTTTTGGGGGGGACAAATCCACCTGTTTCCAATATTGGGTGGGACATGTCTCACCCATCCCCCCCCCGGTTCCTACGCCAATGAACCTGTCAATCACGTTGCTGGCAGTTGATTGGTTGAGGGCTGAGGGTAAGGTTATTTATTATTATATATTTCAGCGCCTTTATAAAATGCAATGCACTTTATTGTATGTGTGTAAATAAATAGCATTTCAAAATCGTTTCAAACCAGCCCAGAATTTGCCAAATTAAGTTTTCATTAGCCAGCGTAAAACTGCCCAATCTGGCAACACTAAGGAGCACTGACACACACACGCACACGGCTGGTTTGTTGAGCTATAGTTAACATGGTGTGTTTGTTTCCACAGACTGTGTGAAACAGTTCCTCCAGTTTACTGTGAGTTAATGGTCAGTAAGTGCAATTGATCCGCTTTGAGCGCACGCGCGGGCGGGACGCGCTTCTGCGGCTCGGTATCGCAGCGCGAGGACCGTCAGCTCACCGCGCGCTTATCACAGAGCGCCACCAGTAGACCATCCTCCATACTGCAGCTCGCCCTTACACCATATATTACAGTTTTCTGAGTCTATTTGGCCACGTTCACATTACCAGGCTGAAGTGACTCATATCTGATTTTTTGCTCAATGTGGCTCAGATCAGATTTTTTCACGGTTGTGTGAACGTGCCAAATCCATTTTTTGAGTCACTTTATTTTGTGGTACTAAATCAGATATGTATCCGATTCATGCAACATGAATGTGAAAGATCAAATTGAATTTCATGCGTATTTTTGCTTTTACGCATGCGCTACATGCTTCTCTCTCATATCAACACATCTCTGTGCAGCTATAGCTGGCCTTTTTTCTCCTTTTCAGCCTGAGCATATACTTCAGACCAGCTGTTTACTCTCACACACACACATATATATATATATATATATATATATATATATATATATATATATATATATATATATATATATATATATACGTATCAGCAAACTGATACATGTCCACATGAATAATCATTTAGATTATGACTATGTTCAATGATTATGACTCAATGACCAAATATTTTTTTTAATCTGGTTACTAATATAAATATGCACCTTCGGGACATGAACTAAGGATTGTGAGTGAAGTAAGTGCATTTGCTGCTCATCCATTATGTGGAGCTATTTAAACAAATTGTTTTGAGGAATTCCCAGACTGTGGTGCAAATATTAATTCTGATGTTAGAAATGCACCGAAGTGACAGAACTGTTAAATATTGGTTAAAACACAATAATCACAAACCTGCTGTAAAATCTATACATTTAATTTTGTTGTTTGAAAATTATCTTATAATATCACTCTGAGTGGTATTACAAAAAAAATAAAAGTTTTAAATTTAATTTCCCTCATACCTGCATATACCCTGATTTGAGTTTACTCTAGAACTAGCTAATTCCACACTCCTACAGCCACCAGATTATGAATCTTTTAGATTCATGGTAACTAACATTTTCCATTCCACCTTAAAATTGTGCACGTTACTTTGAGCCTGTATTAGATTTTAAGAGCTATATACGATTCATACATTTCTGATTATGTTGTGCAGGCATTACAAACATTCCACATAAAACTACACCTGGATTCTTAATTATATTCTGTTCCACCTTAAAAGCTGAAGATGTTGTAGGACTCTCGCTCAATAGCATTGTATTTTTTTTATAAAAAAAAAAAATAAAAACACAATGAGTGTTCATGAGTCTCAAAACACGAATCCGAGTCATGTCTGAAACTGTGCAAGTGCGAGTCCCCATCTCTAATACATGCACATACTACACAAAGCAGCAGTTTTAGGCTTTATTATTCAAATAATAAACTGATGTATAAGTTCTGACAGTGATCTTAACGTTCCCTTTGACATTTATTTTCAGACGGGGAAAGGTCAGCAACATTTTTACCAACAATGAATGTAATTGAACAGATATGCAACAGCAGCTCCTTGTGGCGGGTACAGTTGTCACACTCTCACTACACACTCACAATGCATTCATAACCAAGGAAGCTTAATCATCAACATTTTGAGACAGAAAATAAACCAATACAAAAACATATTAGACAATTTAGGAACATGCGTATAAGAATGGCTTACTTTAATTTCTTCAGAATTAACAGAAATCAAAACCCTGATTTTAGGATCTAAGGTAAAGTGCAAGGAGATAATCAATGGATCATTCAGGTGCTTTCTTCCTCATCAACATCATCATCGCCGCCATCATCCCAACTGAAGTGCAAACAAGTTTTGTTAAATAGACAGTTTTGTTTTTAAGTGGATCACTGTTCATTAGTGAATTCTATCTTCTCCTCAATATTAGCTAAGTGGTATGAAAAATGTTTGCAACTGGAAATTATACCTTAAAAAAAGCTATATGGATATATCTAAGAAACAATCTAAGACCATGTTTACACCTGGTCACATCATGTAACCAGTACTGAATCCTGTATCCTGATTAGATTGTAATCACATGCATTTACACTTGGTTGGCAACTGCACCTCTGGTTAGTCATGCTGAAAATCTGTTTTGGACAGAATGTGCAAATTGCAAGTGCTTTTTTGCAACAATAGTTAGTGATGTTGTTCGTTATACTAGGAGGAGTTATGATCGTTGACTGTATTTTGATGAGACATAAATATGGCCTTGAATTTTTTGCTGT
The DNA here is from genome assembly GCF_023375975.1 of Astyanax mexicanus. Taxonomy (NCBI): domain Eukaryota; kingdom Metazoa; phylum Chordata; class Actinopteri; order Characiformes; family Acestrorhamphidae; genus Astyanax; species Astyanax mexicanus. Next base: position 16,210,898 of record NC_064429.1, read on the forward strand.
CTAGGCCTTATCCAGATTGCAAAATATATAATTTCAATAGTCACAATGTGATGCAGTTTAATATTTCTCATTTTTCATGACATTCAGTATCTCACAAAAGTGAGTACACCCCTCACATTTTGTCAATATTTTATTATATTTTTTTACAGGTCAAGATATGACACTTTGATACAATGTAAAGTAGTCAGTGCCCCCTACCCCCAGATTCTGGGCCCAAAGATCATACACTTTTTAACCAATAAATGTCCAGGGTTTTTTTCATGACTTTTCCATGCCTTCATGGCAAATTACCACACAACCACACAATCTTTACAACATCAGTGCAGATATGGACAATAAACCTAAAAATAAACTAAAATTTATAATCTATAATCAAAATAATAATTATATATAATTATAGTAGGCCTAAAATTAATCTGACAAAAATGTGGACACAAAATCTTTAATAATAAAATGTGTGTCACATCCTGAGAGCTCCATTGTGTATAGATAAATTACTGAATTACCTCTGAGCTGACGGATTTGTTAGATTTTCTTCATCGATAAGCGGAAACACAAAGATTTGTAGACCAAATTTCCATGACTTTTCCTAAACCTTCTGGGTATTTTTTATTTTTTCAAAACTTATCCAGGCCTGGAAATTGCTATTTTCAAATTCCATGACTTTTCCAGGTTTTTCATGACCCTACGAACCCTGTGGGCCGTGAAGCAGTTTTCAAACATAACTGCCCCACACACACCCCCCAAAATGACAACTGCCTTGTGGAGGAAGGTAAAGTTAAAAGTGACGGATTTGCCCAGCATGCCTCCAAACATAATCCCTATTCCCTACTGTTGGGCATCCTCAAATGAAAGGTGAAAGAGCACATTGTACCAAAGTGTCATATCTGTCATGTCATATTTACAAAAATGTGAAGAGGTGAACTCATTATCATACACACACACACACACACACACACACACACACACACACACACACGTGAACAAGTGTAAACAGGGTCTATGTGCACTTTTTGTCATAAAATAATGTCTAATGACAATGTTAATAAATAAAAACCCGTTACAATTCTACATAAAAAATACAGTTCAGCTCTGAGAAGAAAAGCAATACAAACCAATAAGTTGGAAGATAATGGGAAAGATCATAGACTTACAATAAAATTAGGTTGTTTCCTTCCTTTGCCTTTATCAGGAATATTTTTATAAAACAACATTAATTCCGTTGTATTGAATGGAAAATGTTTAGAGACAAGATATCTTAATGTAGAATTATATGTATTACTGGAAACACTTTAAAATGAGGGTACGTTAATTAACATTGCTTACAACAGAATGTCTTAACTAATTAATTATTAATTGACAATAGTTAAGACATTATTAATCATTACAGTTTGTATAACTAATGTCAAATCATTATTTACAACATTTTTAAGACATTAAATTTAGTAATGTTTAATAGAAATGTCTTTCTTAACTAGTGTCAATGAATAATTAGCTAAGACATCACTTAACCATTTAACAATGTTTATTATGGTCTGTTTTAAGTACTGTTAATTGTATTATTTGTAAACCTTATTGTAAAGTGGTACTGTATTATGTTGCAGCTAATCTGAATGAAAAGGTAGGAATGATTAAGGTTAGTGTTACAGGTTATACAGTGGTAAGTTTTGCTCCCATTCTCCAACAAATCTAGAGACTAGGGTATCCAACATCAGGGCCTGTATTTACAAAATATCATCAAAGAGAGGCTGTTCTGAATGAGAATATTGTGAGAATTTAATAAGAAATCAACTGATAAGCATTTAAAAAAAGTGTCCAATTAATATATTTTATGATAAATGTTTTGTATTGTTTTATTATGCCAGGATTTTGACCTTTTTGTGGATCCATCAGTCTTGATCCTACAAAACTAAGGCACTAATTTCCTCATTTCAAAACCATCACGTAACATCACCACCATTCACCAGTGGCTGCTTTTGTCCTGCTATACAGTGTCAGTTTAACATTAGCTACATTCCTCCAAACTGGCCAATAGATTTGGATTTTTCATTTATAGGATAACAACTGCATTTTATTTGTTTTCTGCCACAGTCGAAGTGTGTATAAGATCGGACACCGCAGTATAAGCAGCACAATATATAGAAAAAAGTATTGAGTATTGATAATGCTACTGAGTTGTTCTCAGGGACAGGCCTGGGCCCCTTAGTTCAAGTGAGGGCAAATCTTAATCTTAATTGTACACTGCCCCAGTGTACAAGTAAGGCATGGTTGGGTGAGTTTGGTGTGGAAGTTAAGTCTGGCTTTGGTGAATTCAAGGATAAAGTAACCTGTACGACTGTAAAATTTGGTGGAGGAGGGATAATGCTATTGGGTTTTTTTCAGGGGCATGGAATAACTTGACTGGCCTGCTACATATTAATGCCTATGGATTTAAAATAGGCATGTGCTGCTGTCCTAATACTTTGAAGGGCTGAAAAAATAGCTTGCTACCACAGGGACAACTGAGAAAATAAAATCCATGCAAGATTACTTAACAGCACAGTTTCAATCATATTCAATTTGATATTACAAGCACTTCAAAGAACAGTAGAGGAATTCTCTGATTCTTTGTGAATACAGGCCCAGAACCTGCTGGACTTAACCCAGCACTGATCATCTCCCGCTAGGTAACAATCTCATTAAAGGGCAGACGCGAGTCCTCCTCTTCCAGTGGAGTGTTCCCTACTTCAGGTCTAGCAGGACAGAAGAGCCACCTGAGCACAGCCAGCGTCACCCGCACCATCAGCCGGAGCAGCAGGAAAGCGAAGGGGACGGCAATCTGCATCATGTGGAAGATGGGTGAGCTGAAGCGGCTGAGGATGCAGGTGAAGAAGAAGGTTCCTAAAGCTACGCAGGGATAGAGCGAGAGTTTGGCGAACATAAAGGCGTGCTCCCGCCCGCCGTAGCGCACGTACGGGTGCAGTGTCTCACGCTCCGAAAAGAGCGCAGTGACCCACATGGCCAGCTGGAAAAGGCCCGCAAAGAAAATAATAACACAGCTGATCTGGATGGCCTCCAGCTCATTGCGGGATCCACGGGGGAACTCGTGGGTCAGCTGGTAGGCCAACGGCAGACCACCAACGAAGGCTAAGGAGAAAGTGTTGAAGAGGCCCATCAGACGAGTGGCCCGGGTCACGTGCAGGAAGAGCGAGTGGTGGACGAACCACAGCAGGCCTACAGTGGCAAAGGAGCCAAAATAGGCCAGGTACTCAGGGCCGTACTCCTGAAGTGCATTTATGAGCCTGCCGTCAAACTCCTTATTCACCACGGAAGGGTCTGGAACATTGTCCTCACTGAAAACAATAGAGTTATTGCACATTTTGTTACAAATCAGCACCAGTAAAATGATCATTACGTGTCAGTAGTGCTGCCATATTTTGCTTTTAATGTCACTGATTATGGAAAAACACAAAATGTGTTATTCAAGGTCTCCTTTCTCTAAAATCTACCTTTTCTTGTTCTTTGTGAAATACTATAGGTTTCTCTGAGCTGTATATGCATGGTGTTTGGGTTGGAGCCACTTGTTTACGGGTCATTCATACTAGAGACCACAACTAGAAATTTTAACATGAATGAAAAAACGATAGAATAAGACCTTTAATGGTTTTCTTGGTGACTGTGCACCCAGCTACCTTGAGATCATTAACAAGCTCAGACTCATCTTTATCCACAAGGTTAGATCTTGCATGGATCTCCAGAATGAGGGCAACTGACTTTTTTTGTTTTCCTTTCATTTTCGATTTAGTGGTCTCTTTCTCTCCAAGCTTTTTGTGAATGGTCTGGATGGTAGCCCATTCCAGCCAGTTTTGTTTCCGATATCCTTTGACAGCTCTTTGGTTCTGCCCATGGTGATCGAGAGGTTTGAATAGAAGAGACTGTTTCTGTGACAGGGATTTTTCACATAATGAAGTGAGATTAGGAGTACTTTCTTAAAAGGACAGAACTAAATTGTGTGCCTCATGGCTACATAAACAGTCTGTGGGGGGTACAAATTCTTGCTGGTTGGTAGGGATCAAATACTTATTTCACTCAATCAAATACAAATTCATTTATGACTCTTATTTACATTTTATGTTCTGGATTTTTTATTGATATTCAGTCTTTCTCTGTTAAAATATACCATGGAAAAATATTAAATCATAAAAATTATAGACTTTGTTTTTGCCATGATTAATTAAGGGAATTGGTACATGCTTTTGCCGTGCTTCAAGCCACGCAAGGTGTACTTTTCCCATCATTACAACAGCAAAGACTCACTGACGCCCTAAACCAAGAAGAAAGATGCTAATAAATAATTACAATAGTTTACGTTTTAAAAAGGTATAATCTACTGAAGTCGTAACATTAATGCACCCTGGATTAGAACAAAACTCATGCAGTTATGTCTCTTAAAAGCTCCACAGAGAGCAGTGGTGTCATAAACTGAAAAACCTTGGCTGCCACACACTGAAACCACATGTTTAGCAATACATTTCTGCACAATCTTCAGTAAAAGAGTTACATGTTGTTGATGCCTGAACTCCTAAAAGTGACTACTATTCTGGTACCCAGTATTTCAGAACCTCACACCAATATACTGTATGTTTAGTGTAGTAGTCCAGTTTATGCATATGTATAGTGTAATACACTCCATTAATAACGTAACTTAAATACATACCAAATGTCTAAGATGAGAAGGGTGGCTACAATGGCATACACGCCGTCACTGAAAGCCTCTACCCGCTCTTTGCTCAGTGGTTCATTTGGGTGATATGTGTAGAACACCATTGAGTCTGGAGTGTCATCCAACTGACCTGAGTTAAAAGACGGAGGAGAGAATTAATATAAAAGGTCAGTTATAAACACACTAAACTTCACTACCTATGAATGCGTCTGTAGGCATCAGTACTCACCACCTATGGCTTTATTCTTAATCCATTTCAAAGACTGAGAAATATAGGGCAGGAATATGACAATGGCCAGCAGGACATAAGACTGGAAAACAAAAAGCACAGATTCAGAAGCATTCATGTAGCATCATTTCAGTTACCATATTTTTTGCACTATAGGCTCACTTAATTTTTTTTTTCCCACCAAAAACCGCCAGTACGCCTTATGTATGAATTTTACCAGTCAGGTTTTAAGGTGCAGAAAGCCACTCCGATTGAAAATCTTTAGCAGTAGTAGCATTAGCCGTTAACCTCGCTAAGCACTAGCTCTTTTGCTGTTCAGAGGTGAGTATTATTGGCATGTAGCCTGCTGCTAACCCCAGCTAGCACTGCTGGAGCAGCATAAGCATTAGCCCCTAACCGCGCTAAGCTCTAGCTCTTTCGCCGTTCAGAGGTGAGTATATATAATGCTGCTGCACCCAGCCTTAGTGAAAATCTGAAAATCTAAGATTCCTTATAAAAAAAAAAACTTGCACTTGTAAAATAAATGTTTTTTTTTATTATTTTTTTTTATTTTGTAAGAATCACAGTTTTGTATACCTAGCTTAGCTTATCTTAACAGGTCTAACCACCCAGCGGTGAGACCTGATGAATTACACGGAAAACATGGTGACACCCCTGTTCCTTACTAGTGTTGCATAATGCACCCTATAATCCAATGCGCCTTATGTTTAAAAATAGACCAGAAATACGGTGCTCCTTACAGTGCAAAAAATATGGTACTCTATCTTGGGGCAGTTTCCTAGATAAGAATTAGGCCTAGTTTTAAATTAAACAGCATTTTGACTGAAGGGAAAATCTCATTGTCTAAGACTAGACTTAATCCCTGTCCAGGAATCTGACTCATATTGTTTTACTTTTAATGTGTTACTTAAACCAGAAACATGATTAAGAATACCTACCAATTGCAAAAAAATGATTGAAAAGATGCTGGCAAAGACACACATTATAGGGACCCTCATAATAACTTCAAGGACGTGGCGTCTGTAGTAGGCTTGGTTCTCCGACATCTGAATGTGCTCATTGAGGAGGTAAGGACGGCTGAATCCATAAACAACAATAATTGCCTGTGGATATGAGTGAGAACATTTAAAATTAGGCAATTCTGGATTCCCTTTTGGTTTTATTTGCATCAAATTTGATATAATTCAGATATTTATTGCATCTACAAAATAAGAACACTAATCCCTTGCTGTGTGTCTTAGTCCCATTTTACAGAGTTAATACAAAAAAAATCAGCTCTATTACTCTGTAGTAATTCTCAAATGGAAATACTACTATTATTAAGCAGTACATGAATGTTTTGCAATAAGTCATGCATGACAATGGGCACTTTGTTCGCATCATATTTATATTTAATAATACAGAGAGTTTTAGTTATTAAGACAATTCACTTTAGTTCTGGAATAGTACACACTGCAACATTATAAAATATAACATATAACATATAAAAACATAATTCATTCAGATTAAGTGTTAAACACGTGGAGTTTTGCTCCCATACCTGAATGAGGCCTATCACAATGACACAGGCACAGAAGAAGAGAATACCAAGAATGTTATTTGGGAATGTTGCCATCAGAGAAAACTGGAAAAGATGAAAGAAAAAAAAACATAAACTTGCCCTCCCTGTCAAACGTAGCACATTAAAGATCATAATTTTATTTTATTTAATCATTTAATAATAGGAACAATAGCATAAGTATGTGATAATTACCATTAATACAGTATTAGGAGAAAACTGCGCTCTGGACCAGAGTGTTGTCTGTATTTACACTGAACTCCTATCAGTTACTCCACCCTATTTCATTAATGCTTTATCCCAATTAGAAAAACATGGAGGAGCTAACAATGTTAACCATATAACAAGGATAGTGACTGATAAACTCATGGGAGATTACAAGCTAAAGTATAATATGAGTTAATATGTTCATAACTTTATTTTTAAGAAACTAAGAGCTCTATTTTTAGTGAACTTTAGGCAAGCCGACAACTTTGCACACCATGCAGCTTTCTTTAGAGCATGCCAGTGTGACTTTGCTATCATAACAACAGGAAAAGTACCCTTTGTTTGGCTCAAAACCTGCAAAAGGTATGGACTAATTCTCTTTAATAATCATGGGTGAGTTTTGGGCATAACGTGAATAAACCAGTCAGCGTGTCACATGCCATTCCCTTTAAGAGACAGGTACAATCTGACATTGGTGGATTGCTGCTGTGTTACTATGTGTGAGTAACAAGCTGGGATGAACACGTATTGAGGATGTGAATGTATTGACAATTCACTGCCAAGATAGCAAACGTCTGACCGTTGATGTCAAATTATGTTGTTGTTTTTTTTGTCAGTGTTTTTGTCAATGTTTTTCATTGCCAAGATAGCAATACACCAGAAATTTACCTGAAAACACCTCAATTCGAGACCACTGCACCCATTGGCATAGATATATTCCTAAAAGTGAGCTTTATGTTGATTGCAGTATTCACCTACTTAACCACTAGAGGTCATGATTTTGAAAACCTTTTGAGTAATCCACCTTCAACCTGAATCTGTCGATCAAATACCATGTGACTGTGTCTGTATAGTGAAATGACACATGACACACTGTAGCAGTGAGTAGTGCTTGAACATTTCCATATCTATTTCCTCAAACTGCATTACTCACTGTGTAAGGCAGAAATGTTATCAGCATCATGCAGGCCTGAAAAAAAGAGAAAAAAATGGAAATGAAAGGTCTGTGTCAAATAACAGGAACCTGAAACAAGAAACACACGATTCTACATGATATGGTGTTTTTTTGTTTTTTTGATACAGCAGGTATAAGTCAGTAAGGAGTCCCTGATGATGTGCCCTGTGTTTGTATGTTGATGTTCTTATGTTTTTAGCACCGTGAGCACAGCTTACACGCATATGTACTTACTAGAAGTGCATCACAATATTATGCAATACTGTCTGTCTGTGCATGACTGTAGTCTGCTGATGTACAGTTCCTACCATCACGGTTACACCACTTTCCTTTTTCTGTCTGAATGAATGCAAGTTTCACCACAAGCAAAGAAACATGAAGCATAAATACAATTAAAAAACTGTCTACAGACATGAGTGCTGGGGAAGTAGGTCACATGATCACTGCTCAGCTGCAGTGTGTTCAAAAATAATAATACAACTCTCTATTAAACTTCTATTTATTTATTAAATAACTGGATTCTTTCTCAAGTACTGATTCATCGAAATACACAGAAGCCGAACAAAATTAAACCATTTGCAGAATTTTAACAGGTTTTCATTTATTCTGTCCCTTTTTTCGCCATTGCAAAAAATGAAATAGCTAAGGTGTAATCATATAAAACTTCAATTTAAAATTTACTTAATATTTTTAATATCCCAGCAAACAAACCATTTGACTTTTGGGCATCAAACGGGTACCTCCTGGTACCTCCTTCCACCAACACACTCAGCTAAAATACACAGAGACCACAAAAGGCCCTATGAGGATGAGAGACCCTCAAAATGAACTTACACGAAATTATTACTATGTGTACTTTTATAAACTCACCAGATTAAGAAGTGCAAGTGTGTCATCGATGCGCTCAATGACCTGAAACAACCTGAAAACATGAAGAAAATAAAACAACTATAAAACCTTAAGCTAAACGACCCGGTAAGGCTGGGTGATATTTTAAATTAAAATTAATTTCATTATTGTTCAAATATATGAGCGATTCTCAATTATATAACTTACAATTTCTTTTCATTTGGAAACAGACAGGACCATTAAAAGTTATGGGCAAACTATTGTTTCTTTTAAATTTCATTTACATTTTTTTATTTAGTTATATTTATTATTTTTTAAATAGTAAGCAACTACAACTTTTATATTAAACACAGTGTAAACATAACCTCTTTATATTTCAGTTAAGAAAAAGTGTAAAATATGTAAACCACCAACACAATGTGCTGAGATTCACCCATGAATCAGCTTCTATATTTAAATATGTACAATCTTCATTATCCCACTTTAGAAAATTGAATCAAAATGCTAATGAGATTAATCAAAGTTCAGTGTTTACTTACCTTATATGGGCTGCCCAAGCAACAGTGACTATTAAAAAGGTCATCAAGTACACAGCGATCTTAGTAGTGAGGAGTAGCTGGAAGCTGTCCTTCAGCTCCTGAGGACGGAGAAATAACAAACAATCCTTAGAAACAGAATTAGAAATGCTTTGCGCTAAATAATACATAATACCACTCTTACTGGTCATGCACTCATGCCTAAAATAGGGCTCTATGATATCCACAACCAAGAGAAAAGTAAGCAATCAAGGATTTGATCAAATGAAGTTCATAGGATCCTACTAAAAGAAGAATTTATTATGTTATGCATTTGCAATCACCTTGATTAATGTCAAAGAAGCTCAGTGTAGTAATGCACCATGTACAGAGTGCCATTTCATCACAAGATATTTCAGAAAACATCCACTTCTCATTTAAATGTGTGTGTTTGTTGGTTTCTGCTTTTTGTATAGAGCATGGGGTCAAATTACCCAGTAAACCTACAACCTACACACTTGAAATTAACATGCATCCTTTCTGTTTTTAGCAAAAGGAAAATTTACACTGTTCTCATTTCCTATTATATATCTACTAGAGACTGATTATATCTGTCCAGTATCATTTATTTTGCTTTAATCCTGAATATATGGAGTGCCTTATTCATATCATGACATTCTCTACAACAAATAGACTGTTACAAATCTAAAAAAAAATCTATTTTTTTAATATCTCAGTTAGCTGTGTGCCATGCCATACCGTATGCAATAATAAAAGTTAATTAAGTTCATTTTGTTCCAGTAGTGTATGGAATTTTTTTTCAGTGTTTTGCCATATTGCCAAGAGTATCGTTATTGTGAAAATCCCATGAAATATTGTGATATTATTTTAAGGTCATAATGGCCCACCCCTAGTCCTGTTACTGTTTGTGACACATTCTCACACATTGTTTCTGGCTGGAAGAAGGAACCAATTATGGTAAGAGTCTTCCAAATGTCCAGTTGTTGGAATCTTCACCCAAAAATCAAGACGAGGCACCTAGTTTTAGGTTTGCACACCAGCCATGACTATCATCACCTCCATTCATTAGCTTGTAACTATAAAGTGCTCAGCTAACCCGTGTGGATGATGGATGGACAGTGTGGTCTCGCATGTGGGTGTGGTTATAACAAATGTTGCAGCAGAAGTAGTGATAAGATTAATGTGGCAAAGCAAAAGCAATACTTTGCTGCTGGGGGGAGCAATAAAACACTTTGGTGTTCACACTACAATAATAATATTAATCAGGTCATATTGGTCTCTGATCACCTTTGAATGTGGCAACTTATGTTCAGATTTATGTTAACACCAAACACCCAGACTCTGACCATGCTGACCAAGAAGAGGTGGATGAAAAGACAAGGATAGATGGATGTATTGGTCACGTTATGTAATACTACTGTAGTGCAACACTGTCTCTTTTAGCTTTAGGTTTTACAGAATTAGTGATTCCCTCTATCCAGAAAATAGGAACCCTTGTGTGCTAGCACAGCCATTGATAAATTCAAGCAACTCGGTTCCTGAAGAGAGCTTTTAATACAGCCTTAACCTCATCCTCTAAAAGTCTTTAAAATTAATCACTGCCTTCCTAACAAGTCTTTGATTGTGTGAATAAGGTGTTAGACTTGTGTTTGAGCTGAAATCTACAAGACGACCACGCCTCTAGAGGGGGGTACTGATGCACAGCTGTCACTTACGATGATTAGGCATGTTCACAACAACAGCAGCAATGGTTAAATTGTTCAATTTGACTAGACTGCCTTTATAGAGTTTTATACTGCTCTATACATTTTATGATTAATTCTGTAGATTTAGAGCAAATAAGACAAAAACATGATTACAAAATGTAAGCAAGCAATCCAAACAAAAATGACTCAGTCATGCTTTTGGCCTTTTCCTCCGTCTGGAAGAAATCCCTCTGCTCTGTTCAGCTTTTTAACAACACCAGACTGTGAAGAATGAATCACTTTCTTACTGGAGATAAAAAGTTTTACAGATTAATTCTAAACAGCTGAAGAACTAGAACTAATGTGTCTTACCTCATTGTTTTGGAATTTGGTATGGGCAACAGGTAATATCTGCAACGAGAAAGAAAAAACACAAATGAGAGGATGATGATGGATACTGAATGAGATTAAATGGTGCAGCATTTATAGTATTGTGCAAACTTTTTAGTCACCTGTGGAAAATTAGAATGAAAAAGCTCCTTATCTAGGTAGGAAGTGTTTATTTATTCAGTAAGCATTACCTTGCTGAGAAAATCAACATGTCAGCTAAGCTAAACTGTTCACCAGAACTGGGTATTTTCCTGTTTGAGTTTGATGGTTTAGCTGGTACATCTGACCAACCTAAACAATCAGTATGATCAAGCCTGACCCACTGAACGACCAGTATAACAAGAGAGACCATTTCAGTTGAACAGAATGACAAGAAAGTCGAAGCAAATTGACCAGAATGACCAGCACAAGCAGCTTGACCAAGCTGTCTGAACAGAATGAACAAGTTGTTTGGCAAGCATGACTGGCATCACCAGGTTGGCTGACCAATACGGTTGGCAAGCTTGGCCAACACAACAGAGCTGGTCAAGCAGTATGACTCAAATCAAATGCAACATACACTATGTTGACCATTACAAGGTTTGTTTCATCATACACTAGCAATTAGTTTATCAGGGAGAAGTCAATGAAAAATATTTCACAATGTGAGTAGCTCCTTCTGTTGCTGTGTTTATGTGGATCTCTGTGGAAACGTGCACTCAAAGTGTAATTACGGTGGGTAGCAGTGGACAAGTAGCTATTTTATTAAACGCGAGGTGACAAAATTCAGAGATTTACAAACAGACAACAATAAAATTACCGGAGGACCACGGAGTTTAGAGCAAAAAACATAGGAATTTCAGCCTGTAATTTTCTCAGAGGACATGATCTGAGAAAAACACATACATGATCATTCCAGACGGGAATAAAATCTCAGAGGACCCTCCCATAAATGAGAAATTACCTCAGGACCCCCTGAGAAACTAATCCCATCCAGATAGGGCTTAGAACCACTTAAAACCAGCAGAAGCAGAAGCTTGTTGTGAGCTGGATTGTTACTTAGTTGTGTTTATACATTATCAGTCAAAAGATTGGACGCACCTCTTCTCATTCAATGTGTTTTCTATCTTTTTATAATTGACTTTTACATTGTAGATTAAATATTGAAGACTATATTATTAATATATTGCCTGGCCAAAAAAAAAGGTCACACACACTAATATTTTTGGACCGCTTTTAGCTACAATTTCACTGTGGCATTGTTTCGATAAGCTTTGACAATATCACAAGTTTTTTTTTTATTCCAGTGTTCATTTCATAATTCATTTTTCATCAAGATCTTGCAGCAGCATTAATGATGGTAGAGTCTGACCTCTGCACAAAGTCTTCTCCAGCACATCCCAAAGATTCTCAATGAGGTTAAGATCTGGACTCTGTGGTGAACTCTCTCAATGCATGTGTGAAAATGATGATCTCATGCTCCCTGAATCACTCTTTCACAATTCCAGCACCATGAATCCTGATATTGTTATCTTGGAATATGTCCGTGTCATCAGGGAAGAAAAAATCCATTGATGGAATAACCTGCTCTATATTCAGTATATTCAGATTCATTCTTTCAGCACATACTGTTGCTGAACCTAAACCTGACCAACTGCAGCATCAACCCCACATCGTTTACTTTAGTTAAATCCAGGTAAGACAAAGCAGAACATGTTTCATAATATAGATGAATTGGTTTTAATTGAGATAACGTTCTTATATGTTTAAATCATCAGCACAACCCTGTATCTGTATGTATTTTGTCTGTAGGTCAGTGTGCACACTCTGTAGTGATGTTGTGCTGTCTGTAGGTCAGTGTGCACAATCTGTAGTGATGTGCTGTCTGTAGGTCAGTGTGCACACTCTGTAGTGATGTTGTGCTGTCTGTAGGTCAGTGTGCACACTCTGTAGTGATGTTCTGATCTATATAATTCAGTGTGCACTCTGTAGTGATGTTGTGCTGTCTGTAGGTCAGTGTGCACACTCTGTAGTGATGTTCTGATCTATGTAATTCAGTGTGCACTCTGTAGTGATGCTGTGCTGTCTGTAGGTCAGTGTGCACACTCTGTAGTGATGTTCTGATCTATATAAGTCAGTGTGCACACCCTGTAGTGATGTGATGTTGTGCTGTATGTAAGTCAGTGTGCACACTCTGTAGTAATGTTCTGATCTATGTAAGGCAGTGTGCACACTGTAATGATGTTCTGATCTATGTAAGTCAGTGTGCACACTCTGTAGTGATGTTCTGCTCTGTGTAAGTCAGTGTTTACACTCTGTAGTGATGTTGTGCTGTATGTAAGTCAGTGTTTACACTCTGTAGTGATGTTGTGCTGTATGTAAGTCAGTGTGCACATTCTGTAGTGATGTTGTTCTGTATGTAAGTCTGTGTACATTCTGTAGTGATGTTCTGCTGTATATAAGTCAGTGTTTACACTCTGTAGTGATGTTGTTCTGTCTGTAAGTCAGTGTGCACACTCTCTAATGATGTTGTGTTGTATGTAAGTCATTGTGCACACTCTGTATTAATGTTGTGCTGTATGTAAGTCAGTGTGCACACTCTCTAATGATGTTGTGCTGTATGTAAGTCAGTGTTCACACTCTGTAGTGATGTTCTGATCTATGTAAGTCAATGTGCACACTCTGTAGTGATGTTCTGATCTATGTAAATCAGTGTTTACACTCTGTAGTGATGTTCTGCTCTGTGTAAGTCAGTGTTTACACTCTGTAGTGATGTTGTGCTGTATGTAAGTCAGTGTGCACATTCTGTAGTGATGTTGTTCTGTATGTAAGTCTGTGTACATTCTGTAGTGATGTTCTGCTGTATGTAAGTCAGTGTTTACACTCTGTAGTGATGTTGTTCTGTCTGTAAGTCAGTGTGCACACTCTCTAATGATGTTGTGTTGTATGTAAGTCATTGTGCACACTCTGTATTAATGTTGTGCTCTGTGTAAGTCATTGTGCACACTCTGTATTAATGTTGTGCTGTGTGTAAGTCAGTGTGCACACTCTCTAATGATGTTGTGCTGTATGTAAGTCATTGTGCACACTCTGTAGTGAAGTTGTGCTGTATGTAAGTCAGTGTGCACACTCTCTAATGATGTTGTGCTGTATGTAAGTCATTGTGCACACCCTGTAGTGATGTTGTGCTTGTGCTGGTGAGCTCACCATGACCGTGGCTATGATGGAGATGAGAGCGTCGCTGTAGGCCAGCAGGCGGTGGGAGGGCTGGGTGCTCCTCTGCCCGTCTCTCTCTGAGGGAGTCAGGCTCTCCAGGAAGGAGTTGGAGTCGTTTCTCAGCGGGTTCCTCTTCTCCATCGCCTCGTCGTCGTGGTGCTCGATGATCTCGCTGCTGTCGCAGTTTTCCCCCATGACTGCAGTGAGCGCGCGCTCTCAGTTCTGGACTAATATCAGTGAGAACTGAGCTGAACTGAGACTAAGAGCTGCATTCTGACAGAGCTGTGCAGACCTGCTTCACACACGCATATATATATATATATATACTGTTTAAAACACACACACACACACAGACAGAGCTCAGAGCCCAGATACACACACAGAGAACACAGGGAAACTAAATCAGAGCCCACAGGAAATGACACAATGTTTGGACACGTGATAATCACGAGCGCTGGTCCGCTGCGCTGCGCTGTGCTGCACTGGTCAGCAGGGGGCGCTGAGAGCACACGGACTGCTGGTGCTGAACAGTTAAACAATGCATGAACTTTTTTTTGTGGGTTGACTATAGTTCACTATAAACTCATTATTTAATTATTTAATCGTTAAAATTTTCATTTTTAAATGTAATTAAATGTAGTTTTCAATGTAGTAAAAGGCCAAAACAAAAACTAGATAATTGAAATAAAAAATTGGATAAAAACAGGTCAGTGTAAATGTAGCAGTTGAATTATCTGACTGTATCAAGCTAAATTTCAAAATGAACAAAAAAGGTATTTTTTAATCCGATTTTTTAAATTATCAAGTTTTTCATTTCAGCCCTTCGCAAATAGAATTTTAAGAAAAACGAAAAGTTGAATCTTATCTCGATTATCAGATTTGTCCATTTTTGTGTATTGTAACACAAATCTGATGGTATAATCCAACTTGCAAAATGCAAAAAAAAAAAGAAAAGAAAAAGAATATAAGACATATTTTTGTATTTTTTTCTTGCAATTCCGATTGTAAGGGGCCGAGATGAAAAAAATAAAATTGGAAAAATGGATGAAAACTTATTTCTTGTACACAGCACTACATTAAAAAAATGAAATATTGAGTTTTTAGATTGATATGGTCAGAAAATTAAACTGCTAAAGTTTAATTGCTCTCAAAATCTTTCGCAGAGATCACACCCAGCTGACACACAAAAACCAGGGTTATTCCACCAAATATTGATTTCTGAACTCTTAAAACTTTATGAATATGAACTTGTTTTCTTTGCTCTGCATCTTTTTTGTTATTTCAGCCATTTCTCATTTTCTGCAAATAAGTGCTCTAAATGATATAATTTATATTTGGAATTTGGGAGAAATGTTGTCTGTAGTTTATAGAATAAAACAACAATGTTAATTTTACTAAAACATATACCTATAAATAACAATCTCAAAGAAACTGATTCAAAAAGAGAAGTGGTCTCTTACTTTTGTCTGCTGGACCACTCGGCACCCTTAATTTGGCTCTATTTTTAATTAGAAACCCAGTTGGAACTGATGTAATGTATACATGAATAACAATTCTGTGAACATAAATTACATGTTTAAATAACTCACACAAACATTGCCACTGCAGAAAAAATCAACAATACAGGATAAATATAGAAAATATTTTTTTAAAATACATTTTCTTTGAATGTATGATTTCAATAGCATTGCAGCTTTTGACTAAAATAAATCACTCCTGTTCTTTCTTATCAGATGAGAAATCAAATGTAAAAAAGCAGCATTAGTTTAAGGATATACAGAGTATTCTGGAGGAGTCTGCTGGGAGTCCAGTATAAGCAGCAGGCCCAGATTAGAACCGGTATGGGAGGGAGATGGAGGCTGGAGAGGCTAGACATGCAGACATGGCCTCGGGCTACAAGCAGTCAGACTTCAATTACCCTGATTTACACACCAGGATGTGGTTCTTAGTTAGCCATTGACTTGGTGCTTTCAGTATAAATACTTAGAGAATTATTGATTTGATAGATTTTGCATATCTTTTCTTACTCATGAATATTAGTTGCTCACAATAAAAGGAGAATAAAAGGAAAATAAAAGGTACTTGTATAAAATGCCTAAAATGTATTACTTTTAATAAAATGCAAACCTCTGCTTGTTCTCCATGTGCCTCACATGGCTCTGTTATTGTTTTGGTTTTGTCTCCGCCTTAGCCCCGCCCTGTCATCTGTAGCCTCTCCTGTCTCACCTGTAACCCCGCCCTTCTCGTTATTTTCATGGGTGTCCCCTGTATGTGCCTGTCCATATATACCCCATGTGCTCCTTTGCTCTCTGTCGTGCTTTTTGTCTTTCTTTGTGTTACTCACAGTCCTTTTCAACTCCAACCATGTTTTACTATTTTTTGTAGATTCTGTCTTTTTCTGTTTGATTTCTTTTGTTTGACCCTGTCCTGTTCTACCCTCTCTTAAGTTTGTTTATCTTTTGTTTCATCGTCTTTGTTTTATAGTCTTAGTGTTTATTTTCCTCTCCTAGTTTTTGGTTTGTCTTGTTATGTCTATAAAAATCAACTTGCGTTTGCATCCGGTCTCCTCCTCCCTGTTACAACCAGATAACATGCGCACACACACATTTAGCGATGTACTATAAATATCACTAACTGCATTAGCAGCTAACTGGTTAAAGTAACCATAGTGTAGTTGGAAGATTAATATTAAGACACATATTTCTGACTAATCATGCGTGTAATTGTATATTATATGGATTGTAATTCTAGTAACTATATAATATGTGTGTTTATAAATATAGTTTAGATTATTTTTAGGGCTGTGTGCAGATCTTTAGAAATAAACGAACACATTGTCACACAGAGCCACCCCTTTACTGCAATATGTCATGAAACATGAAGCATCTGCAATCAGCAGGTGTGTAAGTAGAGATCTTTTAAAAAACAACTGCAATCTGATGATTGGTTGAGTTATAGGCAACATATCATACGTCCTTGTAGATTTTACTACAAATAATGGACACAAAACCCTTATACTAATTTTGCCATTTTACAGATTTTGGAACACATTTCTTCTGGCATCATTTTCATAATGCATTGATGAATTGGCCAACAGACATTTTGTTGCTTTAACTTGCAAGGAGTTTTTTTGGTTTTCATGGTGGAATTCATGGTTTCATTTGTCACAGCAAGTCTTTCAGGTATTCTGAAGCAGCAAAACAGCCCCAGACAATCACACTACCACCACCATGTTTTACTGTAAATATAATGTTCTTTTTCTGAAATGCAGTGTTACATTTACACCAGATGTCCTGGGACACACTCCTTTCAAAAAGTTCAACTTTTATCCTGTCAGTTTGCAGAGTTTGGGACTTTATCCCAAAAGTCTTCAGGATCATCAAGATTTTTTTCTGTCAAAATTGAGATGAGTCTTAAAGTTCTTTTTGCTCAGTAGTAGTTTTTGTTTGGGCACTCTGCCATGCAGGCCGTTTTTGCCCAGTCTCTTTCTGATGGTGGAGTCATGAACTCTGACCTTAACTGAGGCGAGTGAGGCCTGCAGTTCTTGCATGTTGTTATGGGTTCTTTTGTGACCTATTGGATGAGTCATCACTGTGCTCTTGGGGTAATTTTGGAAACATTTAAGAGAAAAACATGCAACAAATAAGAAATCACATCACTGTACATACTTGTAATTATTGTACTGTCTATTGTCTATATGGACCTGATGTTTTGTCACAGTGTGATGTCTATCTAATGTCTGTCTTTGCAATTATGTCCTTCTGTTAGTTACCAGAGATCTAGCCTGTACAAAACTGCACAACCCAGTGTCAGTATAATGACAATAAAATTAAACTGAATTGAATATGGCCTGAACACCACTGCTGGGGTACATTTATGACTAAAATAGCACTACTGTCGTTAATATACTGTGCCTTGTTATTTGTCTTCTGGAATAAGTAAAATAAAAATAAGTGTCTGCCTTTGGCCACATGTTTAATTTTGTGGTTTTGGCCAAATATTCTTTGTTTCAGTGCAATCTGAACAGTGGTTATTTGATGTGTAAAAATTTTGGAACCATTTTACAGGTTAATAAGAACCATATTATGAAGGTTCTTTATTAAACCATCTAGTAAAATCTATTTTCCACCAATGCAAAGAACCCTTTAACTAGGCAGAGATCAATTTAAGCATCCCATTGGTTCATTTAGTATTCATGGTTCTATACAGGACCATTATTTTTATTAAAGAACCTTGTAAACCCTTCTTTAAAAATATATGTACACCTGCTCTACAGAGACGTGCCTTAAACTGCAGTGAGCTTTAAAACTACACTATTCAGTCTGGTGAACATTGATGCTCTGCAACATTAACAAGCAGTAGGAATTCCATTTCATGGTGCATAACCTCTGTAATTTATAATAGCTGTGCGGTGGATATGGGTCTAATCCATGTTACTCTGGATCTGTACGCTGAATAACAGAAGGAAGAGCTGAAGCTGTTTTTTTGTGATGAAAAATAAAGGGAGGATAACTAAAAACTGTTCCGAAGAGTGGGTTAAGTTTTTGTACTGTATGGGAGCTTTGTGTGATCATTGTCAATTATACTAAATGTGCTTTAGAGCAAGATTCAAGTTGTATTCAAATCTGTTCAATGACTCTATTTTAAAGCCTGTTTGTGGATATAGGGTCAGTGTAACCTTTATTAATTTCATTTTCTGACCGTTTGAGATTAAA
Source organism: Astyanax mexicanus (assembly GCF_023375975.1). Lineage (NCBI taxonomy): Eukaryota > Metazoa > Chordata > Actinopteri > Characiformes > Acestrorhamphidae > Astyanax > Astyanax mexicanus. Next base: position 16,229,919 of record NC_064429.1, read on the forward strand.
TGCAAAAATAGAAAAATTGGATGTAAAAACTCTTTATTTAAAGCTCCACTAGGTAGGATTGAGATTTTGTGCTTGTGGGCTCCCCCTACAGTTGTAGATCGTAATAAATGTTTCAGGCGGATTAGTTTCTCTTTCTCGTTTTCTGGCTTTCACAGACATATTTGGTCTCTTTCCAGCTTCTGTCAGAGTGTCTGTATGTTAGTTTGTAAAGAACGAACCAGTAGTTCTTGTAGAACTGTTAGAAGTAATGGTCGGAAAGCAGGTCGCAGTTCTCGCGAGCGTTGGTCGCGGCCGCCTCGGAAAACTCACAGAGTCTGGTTTGAGCTCAGAGGAGCTCCGGCACAGACACGAGAGCACCACTATTCCTCCTATTACACCTCAATGCAGCGCTGCAGTGAGTTTCAAGCTGTAATTTTACTACTTTAAAAAGATCAAAAATCAAGGAAATCATACCTAGTGCTGCTTTAATTGTTTATGTAGCTTAGTGTACAAGAAATAAGTTTTCATCCATTTTTCTAATCCATTTTTCATCTCTACCCCTCACAATCGATTACATTCGTAATTTCAGGAACATTGATTTAAAAAATATTTTATTTTCAGATTTTTCTATATTTGCATTATGCAAGTTGGATTATACATTAGAAATGTGTGTTTCAAGATACAAAAATGGACAAATCTGAAAAATTGAGAGAACATTGAATTTTTCATTTTTCTTGAAATTCTGTTTGCGAAAGGCTAATATGAAAAACTCAATCATTGAAAAATTTAATTTGGGTTGATACAGCCAGAAAATGAAACTGCTAAACGTTACACTGACCATAGATGAAAACTTAAAAAAATAAATGAAATAATGAGTTTTAACATCCAGTTTTCTATTTTTAGCTTGAATTTAGCTCTACCCACCATTAGAGGAAGTTGAGGCATTCTATAATCACAATCAAACAAATAAAAAAGAAAAAGGATCAATGATGTGCCAAAATACGATTCCCCTTTGTGTGCACACATGTCATGAATAATACCTACAGCTACTGTAAATGAGTATTAACATCTGAGGGTAATCTGTCACGTTCTATGTTGCCTGATGCTCCTGCACTCAAAGAATTGACAAGCACACATCAGAACTCTTGTACACACCAATATATTACAACAAATGTCTTATATGTAATCTATGATACAAAGTCTGCTCATTAAACTGCGATGTGAAACCAAAACTAACCAGAATTAATGTATAATACTCAATGTAACAAACATATCAACCTTGCTTCTGACTTCGTTTGCGTGAAAAAGTTTTTGCCCCTTACAGATTTCTTGGGTTTTTGTTACTTGTGTAATTAACTATAGGTTTAAATCGGATCTCCGGTGGATTGCGCGTTTTACTGAAACTTTAAATATACACTAGGGAAGCATGGTTTGATAAGGTAGCACAACTTGACAGAACACCAGTCAAAGCAAGCGACATTCGCAGATTTTAAGGTATAGAGGGAACTTTGGGGCTTTGATGTGGTGAAACTGCCCAAGGACCGAATCACCAAGTCTGAGGTAAGAGTTTAGTAGTGTTAATTTAGCTGAAAGAAACGTTATTAATGCCACGTTAACAATGCTGTTTGTACACGTGGAGGAAGGGTTGGGGGGGGTTATGGATGCAAAGCAGCCGAGCAACGCTGAAAGTCTGGTGTTAAGTAAAGTTTAAAGGTTAACTCTACCTATAGCACTTAGTGCTATATCTTTACAACTAAGGCTGCATTTCCAAAAAAAAAGGTGTCCTTTGAGTTTTAGAGCTGTAAAATTGACTGGGGGAGGACAGATAGGCGTAATCCTGTCTTTCTTCAGAGACCACTAATACAGTGAACTAAAGCAGGGCTATAGAAAAACACTGGGTCACTTTTTTTTCATTCACTCATACTAGAGACCACAAATAGACTGTTAATAAATAAAATAACAAAAAAGGGGCCTTTAACTGTTTGCATAAATGCCCTGTTTAAACCTGCCTAATGAATGTATGAATGTTTTCGCTCTATGACGTTTTGTACAGAATTCTTCAAAGCTCTTCTATATTTCATCATCATTGACAGTTATAATATGGCATGTCCAGTCTCTGAGTCCTGATTGGACGCTGTGGAGGGTAATAGAACTGACTCTGACTGTAAAGTTCTCTTCCGACTCTCCAGACTTTGCTGACTTTTATTTTCTAGATGCTGACGATGCACTTTCCTTCAGTCCAGACCGTATTATTGATGACTGTGTTTGCTGTAGGTGTGTGTGGAGTGATTCACGATGGAGGTCAGTGGAGCTGTAAATGTATGTGTGTGTGTGTGTGTGTGTGTGTGTGTGTGTGTGTGTGTTGTTAACACAGATCACAGTTTGTCTTCTACAAACACCACTGAGAAGCAGACCTGATCACAATCCAATTGCTGCATGGATATACTGACCCAGGGTCAGTTTTAGGGGTTGATGAGATTAAAACATGTGGCAGGTTTGGAAGAGGCAGTGAAGATGGAGGTTGTACAAGATAAACTTGTCAAGTGTAACAGATATACTAGGTTTTTAGTGTGTGTGTGTGTGTGTGTGTGTGTGAGAGAGAGAGAGTGTAAAGGGTGGGGATAGCATTATCTATGCTAAACCTAAACCATTTGAAAGTTTTTACATCTCCCTCATATGCTGACTTGTCACAAACACTAGGTACAGATCCCTTCATCAAACAAAGTCTGCTAATTTAATCCTGATGTGTACGAACACACTCCCACAGAAAACTCATCATTCCCATCATTATTTAAAGTCTCTGACTGGAGCCCAAAGATAGGTGAGGTGGGACGGAATAGGTGGGTTGTTAGGATATGCATAATTTAGTACATGGATCCGGACAAGTGGACTAGGAGGTCAAAACACATGCTGCTTTAGTTGACTTCTTTTTTTTCTGTTTGAGCACCATTACTGTGTACTTTTAATTACACATTTTAAGCAAATTACAGCACACAGCAGCAGCAACTGCACAGTGGAATATTCCTTTAACGGACCTTCCCAAACCAAGTGTTCTAGTGGGGACCAAAGGGTATAACGATCCCCAACACTGAGATGTGGAGCAGTGGAATGAACAGTGTTCTCTAAAATCATGGTGCTCCATCAAGTACATCCAATGCTTTTTCAAGGGATGAGTTTGAGATGAGGTGAGGTGGTAATCAACAATGTCCCTCATCTGCTGACTTGTCACGGACAGTAGGTACAGATCCCTCCCTCAGACAAAGTCTGCTGGCTAATCCTGCTGTGTACACTGAATAAAAAAAGGTTGAGTAAAAATTACTTTTAAAAAGTTTTGCAACTTTCTGCATTTGCTTTTTTTTTTTTAAGTAAATTTAATTTCAGATAAATTTAAGTAACTTCAACTCGGTTTCAAGACTTAAATGTTACATAGAGTAAATAAGTGAACTGAACTTCAGTCAATCCTTTCTTTTAGTAACCTTTACCTAATTTCTGCATATAATATTACCTAAATACAATTACTTAATTTATACAATATTACTCAAATAATTTATTTTATATTTAAAATTTTTATGTTTTATTTTTTTATTTTGTAAACCCACCAAGTCTCACTGTCTCAACACATGGATGGCATGTAATGCAATCTTTTTAGTATAATCAAAAGAATGTATTACATGCCATCCATGTGTTGAGACAGTGTAATATGTGTGTTTTAAATAAAAATATTTACATTTCAGGAATTATAATATGTTATGTATCATAAATTATTTGAGTAATATTGTATAAATTAAGTAATCATAATTAGGTAGTATTGTATGCAGAAATTAAGTAAAGATTACTAAAAGAAAGAATTGATTCAGCAAAAATAAATTAAGTAAAGTTTAATAAAAGAAAGAATTGACTGAATTCAGTTCACTTATTTACTCTGTGTAACATTTAAGTCTTGAAACCAAGTTGAAGTTACTCAAATTTATCTGAAATTTAAATTTTTAAAGTAGATTTTACTAATCTTTTTTTCAGTGTATGAACACACTCACACAGACGAACTCATCATTCCCATCATTAATAAGGTCTCTGACACCCACTGCTTGATCAAGAGATGAGTTTGACATGAGGTGAGGTGGTGATCAACAATACTTTTGTTGCTAAATGCACACAAAGTCTCAAAGCAATGTTCCAGCATCTAGTGGAAAATCTTTCATGGACAGTAGAGACAACAAAAGCAGAATAAACTCTCTTTTAATACTCTTGTTTTCAGAAGAAGCATATTGTCTATATTAAATACTAGAACTTGTTATTACTTGATATATTGTGTTGAATAATGCAGGTTTAATGCCACTTTAAGATGACCAATCTTGTTGCATTTGCAGTAACTTCAAAAAGAACCAATTATGTTTTAGAGCCAAGCTACGCACACTTGATCTGAACTGTATACTGTACTGCTTCGTAAATCTGGCCCTGAGATGTTTGTTGTTCTGATCCAGCTTGTTGTGTAACATCAATTATTCATTCTTATTGGTGGATCAGGGATAATCTAAGAAAAAAGCATAACAAGACAACAAAGATATTGTGATGATCCTGAGTCAGCAGCTCAGCAGGAGTCTATTATACAGTATATTATAAAATAATGGTCTTTCAAGATTTATCAATTGTCCTATTTTCTCCCCCCCCCCCCCCACACAGAGTACACAATTAAAAAAACACAATAAAACCACAATAAAGCATCAATTAGGGCTCTATTAGCTATTTTTTAGACCTAATGTTAGAATAGAATTCTATGGGCTTTAAAAATAATGTTCATGTAGTTCCTTGCACAAAATCACGTTCACATAATGAGATCTCACCAGTTCTATTCTTCCCAGTTTATTTCAGAATAAGCCGTTTAAAGACTCTGCCTTTTTTGGGCATAAGCTTTTGTTGGCCACGCCTCCATGTTTAACCTCAGCGTTTACCACATGCTACACGCGATAGAAAAACAAAACTCATTACTTTAAAAGTACTTACTCTTCACTTATCTCACTCATCAGCTAACTTATCACGAACAGTAGATACAGATCCCTCAGTCAGACGAAGTCTGCTGGCTAATCCTGCTCTGTACTGTCTGAGGTTCTCAACCAAAATGACTAAAATAACATTTCTTTAACTGATGTAGTGGGTGAGGAAGTTGACATCACAATAAGGGAGCCATTCAAGTGATCCATAGAAGCATATGATTCCTGACACGAAACTCTTTAAGCTGATTCAAAGGAAACGGATGGATGGAGTGTTTAAAGGGGCAGTCAATATCCAAGCTGAAATACAAAAAAAGCATGCAAAAAGTGAGTCTTAAATAAAATGTCAAATTCACCTAATTGCCTAAAGTTTTGGGTAAAGACACAGTGATTTTAGCTAAGTAAGACTTTTTCTAGTCACCTAAGGGTTTGGTGACTGTGATGGAGCTGACAGCAATAGACAAAAAAGAGCACATGTAAACAGGTCCATGTGGGAATGAGATCTGCAGAAAATAGTTTAAAGCAAAATTAAAACATGAAAGCAAAAAGGCACTTCAGCACTTCGTCTGTAAAACATGGTGGTGAAAGTATTGGGGCAATGTTTCATACATTCAGCCAGATTAAGTATTTATGACAACTGCTACAACACATAAATAAACTTCTAAAATTCACTTTCTATAATAGATCCTAGTGACATACTAGTTCAGAAGGTAGATGACTATTTATTTATGCTGAAATATGGATTAAATCTCATAACTAACTCTCATTCTTCTGCCTCTCTTTCTGTCACACACACTGATTTTGCGAGGCATACAGTCAGTTTGCCTTGTTTCTTCTCCTGCGTGTTTAATCCACTTGTTTTTCTGTTTAAGTCGTGTTTAAGAGTAAGAGTAGTTTTACTATTTTAGTTAACAGCTGTGTTGTGGTAGCTGTGGTTCATTATTTCTATTAAAGCTTCTTTCTCCGAGCTCCATCATGCACATGCTCTCCCTAAAAGCCTTACTTAGCACAATAAAACATTAAAAGATATTATAATACAATTAAAAAGTTTATTCTAGCCGTTTTGCAATACGTACCACACTATACATTTAGAAGGGACTCTATTACTGATTTCTTCTTCATACTAGAAGAAACATCATGTGTTGACAGCAGGAGAGAGCAAATCATGTGAGTCAGAAAAGCCAGATCTTACAGGCTGATTAAAGAGGAGACGTCCCACTGATAAACCGAATCAAATCCAAATAGACCTCAAATCAACCTGGATTAGAATCTTAAAAAAGTGTCCAAAGTTTTCTTTCTTTTGGAGTAAATTTATATCATGAACAGATCTTCATTTTACTTAGGTGGTGGATAATTCCTAGCACTGCAGCGACACTGCCCACACAACGCTGCCCACAGGACTCTATCCACAGGACACTGCCTACAGGTATCTACCCACACGACACTGCCCACAGGACACTACCCAAAGGACACTGCCCACAGGATGCTACCCAAAGAACTCTACCCACTGGACGCTGCCCACAGGACACTACCCACAGGATGCTGCCTACATGGCTCTACCCACAGGAAGCTGCCCACAGGACACGACACATAGGACGCTGCCCACAGGACTCTTCCCACAGGACACTGCCCACAGGATGCTACCCACAGGATGCTGCCCACAGGACACTACCCACAGGACTCTTCCTGCAGGTCGCTGCCCACAGGACTCTTCCCACAGGATGCTATGCACAGGACACTACCCACAGGACACTACCCACAGGACGCTGCCCACAGGACACTACCCACAGGACTTTTCCTGCAGGATACTGCCCACACGACTCTACCCACGGGACACTGCCCACACGACTCTACCCACAGGACACAACCTACAGGACACTACCCACAGGATGCTGCCCACAGGACTATACCCACAAGATGCTACACATAGGACTCTACCCATAGGACTCTGATCACAGGACTCTACTCACAGGACACTGTCAACAGGACTCTACTTACAGGACATTGCCCACAGGATTCTACCTATAGGACGCTGCCCACAGGGCGCCACCCACAGGATGCTGCTTACAGGACACTACTCACAGGACACAACCCACAGGACTCTACCTATAGAACACTGCCCACAGGACTCCACCCACAGGAAACTATCTATAGAACTCTACCCACAGGACATACAGGACACTGCCCACAGGACGCTGCCCACAGGACTCTACCCACAGGACACTGTCCACAGGAAGCTGCCCATAGGACTCTACCCACAGGACTAATTGAATATAATTATACAACTACAAACTGCTCCTGTATGCTAATTTCTGTGCACAGCTGTCACACATCTGTAGAAATGTGAATGATGTGCAAATTCCTTGTTGCTGTCAGTGTTTCAGTTCTGTAAAGTTGCTGAATTGAGCAGCAGGCAGCCAGCACTATCTCGTCCTCGAAATCGTGGCTCTTTTGTATATCAGATCTCACCCCGCTGCTCCAGCGCAGTGATGGGGCAGAAGTAGGTCAGCGCCACATCGACTTTCCCTCCTCCTAATCTGTAATTTGTAGAGTGGCTCTTAATTGCTCTTTAATCTTTACATGCCGTGTTGTGGAGGAGGAGGGGGAGGGAGGCCGGGATGGCCGTGAAGGAACGTGAGCTGCATTAGCGGTATTAGCAGCACAAATCAACCTCTCTGTTTTACAGTGAACAGCTGAGACTGATCAGATATGAGGAGAGAGATGTATGATGCTTTTTAAATAGACATAACCATACCCTAATCATAAAAAGAGCTTTTTTATTATCATTATTGATATTTTTAACAAACCGTTTGTATTTGTCTTTGATCTTTGCAAAAATGTCAAGACGTCAAGTTTTTTTTTTGGTAACTGGTTTTAGATGGTCTGAACTGGACTTTGATGGTCAAGGTGGTTGAAAAGCAAATTACCCTGTGAAAATATACACTATAATGGTAAGATAGCTGGTTAATTAGCTCTTAACAGTACAGTAATGTAGCGTTTGATTATGGTCATGCTTGATCATGCTGGTCATTTTGGTCAACCAGCATGATTCAATGTCACACAGGTCAACGCTGTTAGTCATTTTGGTCATGCACTTTGACCAGCGTAGTCATGTTGATCCTGCTGGTCATGCTGGTCAACCAGTTTGGGACCATTGGTCATGCTGGTCTATCAGTGTAGTCATGCTGGTTATGTTGGTCAACCAGTTTGGGACTGTTGGTCATGCTGGTCTATCAGTGTAGTCATGCTGGTTATGTTGGTCAACCAGTTTGGGACTGTTGGTCATGCTGGTCTATCAGTGTAGCCATGCTGGTTATGTTGGTCAACCAGTTTGGGACTGTTGGTCATGCTGGTCTATCAGTGTGGTCATGCTGGTAATGTTGGTCGACCAGCTTGGTTATAATGGTCCTCCTTGGCAATGCTGTTCATGCTGATTGATAATGCTGGCTGATGTTGGTCAATCAGTTTGGTGATGGTGGTCATGGTCATGCTGATCATGCTGATCAGCTAACTTGGTGATGTTGGTCCAGCCACATAATCAGCTTGATGATGGTTGGTCATACTGATTGACTGTGTGGTCATACTGGTCATGGTTAACAAACATGGTCACACTGGTCAACCAGCTTGATGATGATGATCATGCTTTTTGACTGTTTGGTTATACTGTTCAACCATCATCCCAGATGAAAATTTCATTGAGCTTCATTGTTGATCTTTGAAGTCTCAGGAGATGTATTTGTGAAGTAGGTTTCATTTAGAAATCAACTTTGTCAGAGATGTTTCTCCTAAAATTCCTTAAGAGAAACAAAATTAGACACAGATGAAACATGAGATACTTCTGAGAGTTGAAACTTCAAAGAAACACTCAGAAGTTAAGAACTAAAGCTGTGTAACCCTAAATAAACACATTCATTTCAACTTGAACAAGATACACAAGTAATTTTGCATAATAAAATAAAACATATATTTCGGGAATAACACCTGATGTGTTGGTACAATTTTACATACTAAAACTACAAATGTACATCTGAACCGCATGCCTTTTGCCTCTTGTGTTTTGAGTAGAAATAGTTGAGTTCTTAATAAATGATTGAGTTATTATTGTGGCAAATCTGAGCACAATGTAAGATATATACTAAACCTTAAAAGAAAAGGAAAAAATTACTTTAAGAAATAAAGATCAGTCAATCAGAAAAATATCAAGAACTTTGAATGCATCCTTAAGTGCAGTCACAAAAATGTTATGATGAATTTGGCACTCATCAGGATCTCCCCGGTAAATTACAGGACAGGATAAGTTCATCAGCATTATCAGCCTCAGAAACCAAGTTAACAGCACCCCAGATAAACCCTCTTAAATGCTTTACAGTATTCCACGATTTCACAATGATATCTGGCATATATGTCTTTAGTTTAGAACAGTGAATGCTAAACTAAGGTTGTTAAGATTTACTGGACACCAATTGCATGTTGGTACGTATGCCAAAATCTTAAATTTGATTAAAAAATCTGTCAGTGACTTTGTCATCAAGTAAAAAACCTAGTAAAACAGTATGGATAGGACCTTGTTTAAGGTTTATTGAAAAGATTAAAGTAACTCCTGTTGTGTTCAACACCAAATGGAGATCCAAATGGAAGCGTTTTGTAAAAGTTAAAGACAATATTGGACATAAATTGTCAGATGTAGATGATTGGTTAGCAGTGGTTAGCATTAGCCTAGCATCTCCCATTCAGAACTCAAAACATAAGACGCAAACATCAGATGTGAAACATAAAACATGTCTTGGCTGATTGATTGCATCTGGGTATGTAATAAATCATCAGTTTACATTTACATTTATTTTGCCAAAGTATTCTTCTAAACCTGTAAGTGGAACATCATAAATATTAAAGACCCCCCCCCCCCTAACCACACAGTGTAACAAACCATCTGTTTCAGTGAGTGAAAGAAGGTGCACACTAGCACTGTGATAGTGGGAGTGCATATGAATTGGGATTGGGGAACCGTCTTTCCAAATTGGGTAGAAAATGAATAAGGAACAGAACAAACAGCTGAAAGTAAAAATATTCTAATCCATTCTTGGTCTACAGTCAGACAGGGCGGTCATTTCCATCTGGTTCTCCTTTTTCCTATTGCAGATATTTACATGAAATTGGGAACTTTAAAGGTTTTTCTTTTAAATATGCTGATCATTCTCTTGTGGTTGTGACGGACGTTTTTAACTTGTCATCTTTCTCTTGAAATCTTGCTGAATTGAAACCAGGAAAGTCCCATCCTCTCTCTCTCTTTCTCTCTAGTATGCCCTGCCTTCAGGCCATCTCAGGCTGTGTTCCTCAGAGAATGTGCTGGTTTGGTGATTTAATGATTGATGGGGCACTGTTGGAGAGTGATTGGCGTGATACTGGCACTCTCGCTCTCTTCTGCCTCGGGACATAAGCGACTGTGAGTGTGTCTCTGGGAGACTAGCCTTAATCACACAGTCAGAGTTCTAAAGGCACCGCTCTGGTGAGGTTAAATCCAAGCATCGTTTTGAAGTACATCAGCCCTTAATTCCATGTAGAGAACATTACGTTATTTAAAAGTCCAAAAGTCACTGTGCTTCAGCACTGAATGATAATGTGTGCTTCTAGCGCTTCTCCAAGCTTCACCTAAAAAAATAACGAAACTCAGACGCAGAACAAAGACTCGGAGCCTCAGATGTTGCTATCTGCTAGCTAATCCGCTAACACGGCATGTCTGTGATGGTAAGGCAAGCAGCAGCCAATCGTGATGATGAGCAGTAGACTCTGGTCTCCAAAGGCTCTCCCAGACTTGGCTTTTCATAGTTCCATATAACAGCCGTGTAATCTCACCAAACCTGAGCAGCCTGGCCAGAGTTTCCTCTAAGTCCTCTGTTTCCCCAGCTGTTTAATATGGTCAGAACCTTCAACTTTCAGGTCAGTTCTAAAGGAGGGGTTTACAGTTGCAAGAAAGAGTATGTGAACCCTTTGGGATGACTTGGATTTCTGCATAAATCGGTCATTAAATGTGTTCTGATCTTTAGCTATGTCACAACAATAGACAAAAACACACAGTCTGCTTAAAGTAATACCACACAAAAAACTATGTTTGCATGGTTTTATTGAACACAACATGTTAACATTCACAGTGCAGGGTGGAAAAGGTATGTGAACCCCTAGACTTTTAGAAGTTATTACAGAGAGTGCAAAAATCACTTCGCCATTTCCAGTTGCATCGGTCTGGTTCTGAGTTAAATCTAGGCTCAATTCAGCCCAAATGCTTGGCTCATATCCAGGCCGAGTGCTGCATGTGCCAACACCCAGGATGCAGAGTATAATATTGGAATTGGGAAGAGCAGAGAGTGCCGACACCCTGGTTGCCGTGTATAGTATGGGAATCAACATGAGTCGCTTGTGCCAACACCCTAGTTGCTGAGTATAATATAGTAATCGGCATGAGTCACTTGTGCTAACATCCCGGTTGATCAGTATAATGTAGGAATTGGCACAAGCCGCATGTGCCGACATCCCGGTTGCCGAGCATTATATAGGAATCAGCATTAATCACTTGTGCCAACACCCTGGTTACCGAGTATAATATAGGAATCGGCATGAGTGGCTTGTGCCAATACCCTGGTTGCCAAGTATAATATAAGAATCGGCACAAGTCTTGAGAAGAGGTTATACTCTTTGTGTGTTGTGGCTTAAATAATTATGCTATGCATGTCATTTTAGTGTGTTAGCAATTAGAAAAAAACTGTATTCAAGGGAGAAGACTGTTTTCATACTGTACATGCTAAATCATGTATACACAATGCTCTTTTTTCATTTGGTTTGTTATTTTATGTTGAGTTTGCCACAGAATAAAACAAAAACATTTGGCAATTAAATACAATGAAAAACAATATTCTATAAACAAAAATGGAAATGTCTCCCAAATTCCAAATAAAAACATTGTCATTTATAGCATTTATTTGCAGAAAATGAGAAATGGCTGAAATAACAAGAAAAGATGCAGAGCTTTCAAAACTCAAATAATGCAAAGAAAACACGTTCATATTAATAAGAGTTCAGAAATCAATATTTGGTGGAATAACCCTGTTTTTTTAATGAGAGGTTTCATGCATCTTGGCATGTTCTCCTCCACCAGTCTTACACACTGCTTTTTGATAACGTTATGTCACTCCTGAGTCCTGGTGCAAAACATTCAAGCAGTTCAGCTTGGTTTGATGGCTTGTGATCATCCATCTTCCTCTTGATTATATTCCAGAGGTTTTTAATTTGGTAAAATCAAAGTGACAGAACTATAGATGTTAATCTGTTAAAAACTGTCCTTTGAGTGAAAGATTTTGGTGCTATTTAGAAGTTATTTTAAATGGTTCAGAGGAAAAAAAGCTAACATATGTTTTACCTTGTTATTAGTCAAGTCAAGTCAAGTCATTATCAACCGCTTGACTTGACTACCTTGTTATTGTTCTACTTATTAATTTTTTTCTTATTAAGTGCTATTTATGAAATAATATTTTACTAGTGTGTTCTCCTAGTAAGTAATCTCATCATCACTGTCAACTGATGAATGTACGGCAGTGTTTGATTACAATAACGCGGTGTAATATGTGGAGGATTGCTCACAGTGAGATGATGTCATCTGAGGTCATCCTGTTTCTCGACAGTGTTGACTCTGGAGCAGATGTTGTGGCTTCCAGTCTGTCTGGAATGGCATGTAGTAGAAAGTGGAATTTGATATCCATGATGGCCATCAGTGATTTCACTAACAGCCAGACTGACTCACTAAGACTCACTAAGTTTTATGTAGAGGATTATTGAGTCATTTAGCTGGAACTCCAGTGGTAGTCTGTCTTTATCTTAAGACTTTCAGAAGCTAAATCTAATCTCAGGTCTTACCCAGTTAAAATAAATTCGACTTAATAGGCTTGACCCTTCATCAGAAAAACTACAGACAGTATTTCATAGCTGTAGTAATATTTGCAGTTTGCAGTTTTATGAATTCTGATAACTAAATATCTGTATGTTCATAATCTGATTTTCTGATGATGAGCATTCTCCTGAAACAATTACTTGTAGAAAGTAGGGCTGTGCGATATTGCAAAACTTGGTATCAATCCAATACCAAGTTAATACAGGGCCAGTATTGACCAGAGGTGGAAAAAGTACTGAAAAATTGTAATTAAGTAAAAGTACCTTTACTTTGCTAAAATTCTACTCAAGTAAAAGTAAAAGTACCCATATAAAAATCTACTCGAATAAAAGTAAAAAAGTACTCAATTTAAACTGTAATTTGAGTAAAAGTTACATAGTTACTTTTATTTATTTGATGTAAAAAAGTACAACAAATCATACATTAAATAAATATTAAATTAAATAATTTGGACCTTTCAGGCAATATTTGTATGTGACTGTCTGAATAGTCTATTAATCAGTCTGTTAAGAAAGGGGAGGGGCTTATTTAAGTACGTTAACTAAGAACATTTATCGATACTAGCGATATTTTAAATCGATCCGCCCACCCCTAGTAGAAAGTAAAATCCCTTCATCAATTAAAAAAAATAAATCCCATGACTTTTAACAAGTCATCCAGGCCTTGAAGCAGCAAAGCATCCACACACATCAAACTACCACAACCATGTTTGACTGTTGATATGATGCTGTCATATGTAACTAAATCCCTGACTCCCACATAGTTCCACTTTTGACTCATCTGCCTAGAGAACACTATTCCTAAGGTTTGGGTTACCATAGTATTTTTGGCGAATGTAAGATAAGCCCTTATCTTTCTCTTGTTTAGCTCTAAAGCCTTGCAGCTCTCCCATAAATACAGTTTTGTCCAGTTTCTTCTAATGGGGGAATCATCATAATGGTGGAAAAGCTCACCTTATTTGAGCTGAGCAAGGCCTTAAACTTTTGGAAGGCTGGTCACTTTTGTGAATATTTGATAAACCACAGGGAAAATATGAGGTCTTTGACTGCACTGGCCACCGAGACCCACACAGACTTTTAGTCAAATTAAGTATCTGTGTCCAGCAATACAGAAACATGCCTATTGTTACAGTCAAACAACTTTTTGAAATGACAATATAAGAGTGTTTTTTTATTCCAGGTTCTTGTGAATGAGAAAAATAAAACCCTCAAATATTGTAAAGGGGACATATTATGCTTATTTTTTGTGCTTTTTTATTTTTTATTCGCTCTAAATGACAAAAAAATACATCCATCCATTTTCTGTGAGTCAGTTGAAAGGGCTTGGTGTCTGGAATCAGCATATGCTTTAATGAGCATGGAAACGTGCACTCCCAGATGTTTGGTGGACATTATCAGGGTAGCACAACAATTTCAGCCCAGCTGTAAAAATGGTAGCATACCTGTATAGTGGATGGAAACATTTTGCAAGATTTTTGATAAAATATCATAGAACCATTCCATGCTTCTGTTTCTTCTCTATCCCACTATTTCCATTTGACCTCCTTTAGAACCAGTCTAAAATGTTTTTTACCTTAAACTTCTATTACTCTAAGTACATCATTATTGTTAGTCGATTTAGACACAAGCGTCTGCCAAATGTAATGTAATGTAATGTAATTTCATTGGTATCACTATAGCTTTCTGCACTGTAGAATTGTTTTGTAATATCTGAATCAATTTCTCCTGTTAAAGAGTGAACTTGTGATGTCTGTCTGTAGTAGAAAGTGACAAAATGCTTGACAGAACATCACAGCCTCTCCTGACTGTAAAATCATATTTTATTTACCCAGCTGTTAAGGAAGTCATGAAAAAATACAGAGAGACAGAGGCTGCCACTTACTGCCATGTTAGGTGAATTTCAACAAAATATGATTTGAGGTAGTTGGTACTGTGTGTCATCTCAAAAGTTATAAAAAAGTAAAACTGTTGTTTTTTGGTAATGATGCTTCTGCAGTCTATCATCAGTGGTCACAGGATTTTGCCCACAAGGATAATCATGACTGAATATTAATGGTTTGAGGACTTTATTTAAGTATAGATGTGCCAGTGAAGTGTTTTCACTATGTGTTACAATGAGCATTACATTAAAAGAAAACAAGAAAACTGTTTGGCACAGTTTGCACACTGCTTTTGTTCTGTCTAGTTCATCTTTGTCCTCGTAACGTTTGAATCCCAGGCAGTGATTTTAGTGCTGTAGCTTCGGCCATCTCGCTCTCTCTTATGCCAGGATCAGACTACACGATTTTAGCCTGATTTTTACCCGATGTTGTCGGCGCCAACACATTGCGTGCGTCGAATCCGAATTTCAGTGTCCTGAGCAACCAAGGTCCATGTAGTGTGACACAGTGAGCGACGCCGTCGGAGCGTCCGACGGAAAGACTAGCATGTTAGAATTTTTTGTATTTTATCGCCTAGTTTGACACATGCTGCTCCGTGACGTGTTCCCTGATTCTGACCAATAGGAAGACAGAGCGTTCTGTGGCACACAGATGTAAACAAGGGAAAAGTAAGCAGGACGGTGCTCCTGCAGTTCACTGGACCAGAGAAACAGAAGAATAATCTAATAATCATCTAATAATCTACGTCATCCATGAGATATTCTGTTTACAGGCACTGAAACCTAAGTAGCTCCGTCTTTACCATACCTTAAGTTCTCTCTGGAGTACAAAAAGCATGTAATGTCCATTTGGGACAAAAATATCGTGTAGTCTGAGCTTGGCATTAAGTTTGCCTATAGTCACCAGGAAAAGATCGATCCACATATTTTGGGATCGATATCGTATTTTTTGAGCGTGAATCGATATTGGATTGCGGATCGATCTTTTGAACACAGCCTTAATTAAAATACAAATGCGCTAAAGTCACAGCACATTTGGCTCTTAAAGAGAATGACTACAGATACACTGATTGGTTTATTTCGCATTACGCCCAAAACACACCCGTTATGAATTAAGAGAATTAGTACATGCCTTTTGCGGGTTTCGAGCTGCGGCTTCATGATATCAAAGACACTGCACACGTCCTTAAACCAATCCGCGCAAATAACCAGTGTGCTATAGATCGCCCAAAGAGAGATATTGTATTTGAATGATGTCACTGGAACTGTTAACCTAGTATTTGAGTTTGTTCATTTATTAAATTTAGTTCAGGCCATCTTCCCACAGTGTTCTTTGTGGTGTCACCAGCTCTGTACTGTACATCTACTACTGGAAAAGCCGGGATAGCTTCTGCTCGCACGCCCGTGATATTATTCATTAGGATGGTGCAGGCAGTGTGCAGCAGGAGGGGGATCTGGAGGCGCTGAATTATTGAAATAAAATGAGATGCAGTGCAGATGTGAGTGAGCTGCAGCGTGCATGTTTATTTTACTGTGAGGCTTGGAGCGCAGTTTTTTTGGCTACATTAATATTAATGATGTTTTTTTCCTCTTTCTGGCTCATCATCTCTCTCTCTCTCTCTCTCTCTCTCTCGTTCCAAACTATCTCTACCATCCCCATTCACACATATCACATAAACTACTTCTGTGCAGTTCAAATTAAAGCAATAAGGCTCTGCTGTGATGTGGTAGGTCAGGTAAAGGGTATTTCTTGGCAGGCAGTGTAGTTTATTAGCAGTAGGTTGTAGATCCCAGGAAACATAATGATCAAGGATTATTCCTTTGAGAATTTACAGAATGATGGCTTACCATCTTCAAATAATCTGCAAACCTGGAATTAATCTGTATCAATCAAGACAATAAGACAGATATGACTAATTTCACAAAGCGCACTGCACTAAAATATCTGCTTTTATGAATTTTACTGCATGTATAGCCTTTCAGAAATACAAGTTATAGTTTCATGATACTAATAGTTACAGTTATATACAGATACAAACTCTGCATGCAGTTACAGTTGCAAGAAAAAGTACGTGAACCCTTTGGGATTACTTGGATTTCTGCATAAATTCAACAGTCACAACAATAGACAAACACAGTCTGCTTAAAGTAATGCCACACAAAAAATTATATGTTTTCATGGTTATATGTTAACATTCACAGTGAGGGGGAATCGTATATAACACATTTAATGACCAATTTATGCAGAAATCCTAGTAATACCAAAGGGTTCACATACTTTTTCTTGCAACTGTATATCTCAGGCAAATGTGTAAATAATTACATGACATTTTAGGCGCTATTGGGTGTGTTTGAAGCATAATGTAAAATGAGCCAATCAGTGTGACACTTTTCATTTCCTTTAAAAGTCAGGTGAGCTCTGACTTTAGCGTGTTCATATCTTAACAGCGCAGCCCTTTGTGCGTCTCAGCAGTTCATTTAAGGTAAGAGCAATGTTATTTTATTCATAATACTGTTTATTGTTCAAAGCCAGGATTGCACTCTGTAGAGCATCCGTGTGTGTTCTATAGAAATGGAATCTGATTGTGATTGACTGTTGTCAGGATTTTAATCAGTCAGTGGTGCACCTGTGTGTTTCGCTGCCAAAATAGCAACGCGCCAGAAATTTACCTTAACACACCTCACTTCCAGACCACCATACCCACCAGTGTAGATTTATTTCTAAAATCAGACACTATTTTAATGCCTTGGGCATAAGGCGTAAAAATAGACTGTTGATGGGGTGTAAGATGGCAAAGAGCATTGTAACACATAGGGTGTATGGTAGGGCCCTGGGTCTTGCCACAAGGTGTTATTAAAATCATAGGATAGTGTACCTCTTGGTGAGAGATTGCTGACAGTAAGACATGCCATAGGATTCCATACCAGAGTGCATTTCCCTATAATGAATGATCGTAGTGATTTACAAACATGTTTATAATTAGCGGTACTTTAAGAAAAGCTAATTTATGCCTGTTTCCCAAAAGCTTTCTTAGTCTCCAAAGTGATGAACCAGTCTTATTTAATTCTTAGCTGACTCCGCCTCTAAATTTGCACTGTCAAAACACCACCAGTCCAAAAAGGAACCACTGATTTGTATTCATTATTTTCTTAATATTATACCAAAAAAGTATAATTGGACAGATGTTTATTATAATGACCGATAACAGATGTTGTTGCTGTTCTATTTGGTTGGTGATTTTATTCTATAGCTATATTTGGTAAATTAGAAACGTGATTTTGAGCTGCTTCTGAGGTAAACAGTATCAGTGTTAATGTGCTCAAATGGTGGGAAAAATAGATGTTTATTTATACATTCAAACTTTTTTTTTACTTTTTCAGGCTTTGTAGTATTAATTTACTACATTATTAACTAAAATCGAATCTAATATAATCAAGGTAACACATCTGTCACATCCTGGCCCTGTTCCATGTCTATCCTGCTCTGTCTTCGTGTTTTTACTGACCTCATGTTCTTCCGTGTCTCCATCTCTGTCTAGTGCCTTCAACAGTGTTTCATCTATAGCTCCGCCTTCTCGTTACCTTTCCCCAGGTATTCCCTGTTTCCTTTCCCATCTTGCGTGTGTATTTGTTGACCAACGTTTCTGTTTATTTTGTCGGTTCTTGTACGTTGTTTCTGTTTAAGGTCTATTGTTTGTCTATTGTTTGTCTATGTACAAATCAAGGTTAAGACACTTTGGACAAAGAGTCCTCTGTATTATTCCACTTTTTTTTATTCTAGTAATGGCAGAAAAATAAGAAATAAATGAAGACCAGCCATCAACAAACTCTTCGGTCTTACCTCTCGAAGTGGATTTTGTTCCGTTTTAGATATATGAATCTGATGTACAATTTTAATTATTGTCACTTTTATTAAATATTGTGTATTTAATAGTTTAGACAATCAAACTGAACTTAGGAATTTACTTGGTACTTTTAGTCGCAGTGGCTTTGACTGAAACTTTGGTGATCAGATTTGAGAACCGGAACTGTTTGCTTCCTAAACTGAACAAAAGACGAAAATGGAAAAGACTGGTTCTGGCACAGAAAGATTTGGAGATAAGGAGGCCAAAGGGGGAGTGAATCAGCATCTGCCACGGCACCCACTAAACTTCAATTACCTCACTTCAGCACCCACACAAAGACAACCCGCCGCAGCCTCTTCAGCCACCTGCCCCCTGAAACAGCCAGCCAGAGGAACCCAGAAATAGACTGGGCCGTGAAAGAGCGCTGTGCCCACTCATTTCTGAGAGAGCCACCCATCTGCATTGGCCCATCCGGGGACAAGCTGCTCGGAAAAAAAGACATAAAGCTGAGAAAGTGTGTGTGTTTGTGTGTGTGATAGAGAGAGAGAGAGGAGAAGAGGAATGTCAGTGTGAGTTAGGGCTCATTTACTAATGGGCTGGCCCTCGCTCTGTTGGCTGCTGGAAGGATAAATCAGAAAGAGCTGCAGTGCGGCCTCGTTTCTCAGGGACTCGCTGCTTTATGACCCTGATTGAACGCCGCTTTGGCACGTAGCGCAGCTGCTTTGGAAATCTGTCTGCAGGGGAGAGAAGAATGAAGCGGGCCCTGGTCTGTTAGCACTGCTAAAGCTACTGTTTGACCAAGTCTCACATTTTCCCTCAAGGGAAACACTGATCAAGACGTGTTTGTATGAATAAATGATCTTTTTGTTTCTTCAACAGTTCTTTCTCTCTCTCTATAGTCTATATTTCCATCAAAATATACAAAGTATACCTTAAGATTTGTACAGAATCTACAAGCTAGCATAGCTAACAGACATAGTCTTTTAAAATTAGCATTGTGAATTCTTAAATTTCTTTAAGTAAGTCATTTAAAAAGATATATGTGTCTAAATGATTGTTGACACTAGATGACAAAGTACTATGTATTATTATTATTATTATTATTATTATAAACAGAATTATGAATAAAGTATTATAAACAGAAGTGTGTATTGGAAAGCTAAAATGCTAAAAGTAGTAGCAACTGCTCAGAAGCCTGAATTCAGTGTTATTTTTCCACATACTAAAATTGGTTGCTGGAGTGTTGCTAGGTGGCTATTATTACTTCTCATGAGGTTGCTACGGGTTGCCAGGTACTTGCCTTGATATTGCTAATGTTTTGCTAGGTGGTTGCTGTGGTTTCCCAAGCTGTTGATATCTTAAGTTGATATGGCATTGCTTATTAGCAAGCTAAATCAGGGGGGCGCCGAGTGGTCCAGCGGTCTAATGCGCTGCCACTATGAGCGGGAGGTCATAGGTTCAAACCCCCGCTCATGCAGCTTTACCATCAAGCTTCCAAGGCTCAGAGGGAGCAAAATTGGCCCTGCTCCCTCCGGGTGGGTAGATGGCGCTCTTGCCCTATCACGCTTAAAGTTGGTGCCGGGCGGCACGAGGAGTCTGTGAGCCGATGTGCTGGAACCTCGCCGCTGCGCTTTCCTCCGAGCGCGCTGTGATGCTGCTCAGGCAATGATTCATCAGCAGCAGCTCGAAAAAAGGGGTGACTGACTTCCCACGTGTCGGAAAAGGGATGTGCTCGTCCGCACCCCGTAGGGTCGCAGGTGCCACTGGTGGTGGGAACGCACAAAGGGGTGGGACAATTGGATAACCAAATTGACAGAAAATGGGGAAAAATCAGAAATAAAATAAAAGAAAGAAAGCTAAAAGAGGAGTAGCAATTGATTCAATGCCTGAAGTCATATTTACTGGCACCCCTGGTTAAGAAGTGTTCTTTGGCTATTAATAGCTTTAATTCAACTGCCTTTATTTGGTGGGAAAAAAATGAAAATCATCATTTAAATGAAATCATGTGTGCCACAATTATTGGCACCCTTGATGTTAATACTTTGTACAACCTCCTTTTGCTGACATCTTAGGGACACACTTTACACTTGCATTTTTATAAGCTGAAAGATACAGAAATGGCATCTGAAAGATGAAAAAAAAATGTTTTTCAGTGAATATGTGATTTGGGCTTGTCTACAGCTTTTTGATCAGACACAAGGTTTTTATATAAAGTGAGCTAAAATCAATTTTCTTTTTTTTACATTAAGAATTGAGGGAGAACCTATCTATCTATCTATCTATCTATCTATCTGTCTGTCTGTCTGTCTGTCTGTCTATCAAATATATATCTATATTTGCCTGTTTTTCATCCCTTATTGCTCCCATTGAGCTGAACAACTACTCAGCATTTCCCTTAGAGATTACATTTTCTATTTTAAAGCTGTTAATTTACGGTACAAATGCTTTGTAATGTTGCTTTAACCTTCATAACCAAACCTGATCAACTACAATCTGATCAACTACATGTAGGGAGAGAGCAAAATGACTGAATTGCCTGAATACTTGCTGTAAGCATCTCAGCAGCAGGAAGCGAGTGATAAAGAGGGAATGGCTCAGGTTATATATCTCTAATCTCACACTTGGCTAGCTATTACCAGTATGTACACTTGCATGACTGCAACCTCATGCATCAAAACAAAATAAACACAAGAAAAAACTCCTTCAAAGCCTCTGTTGATTTATCTCCCTCTCTCTTTTCCCCTCCTCCTCCTCCTCCTCCTCTTTTGCCCCCTGAAGAGATTTCCCAGCAGAGAGTCGCTCTGCGATGCCATGAAACCCTCGTACCCAGCAGCCCACCACTGTGAAACCATATGGAACATCTTCAGGGCACGACGTGGAACTCTATCTCAAAGCAGCGTTATTGAAATCAGGGAAAGCAGCGTGATGTGATGGCGCCATCCGTCCGGAATATAACGCCAAATGATTTTGCTCAAAACCGCAACATTTGTTAATCCAGAGATTCGTTCCAGCCTTTCTGTCTGTGATAAAGCTTAAAATGTTGGGTGTTTTTCATGTGTGTGTGTGTGTGTGTGAGTGTGTGTATGTAATTAGAGTTCAGCAGCCGGTGGAGCAGCAGGCCACCTGCACATGAAAAGCTGTGGCACACCTGTCTCCGCAGGGCTGGTCTCCTGACGCTCCCCCAGCAAGCCCCCGCTAAAGCACTACACTGTCTGGCAACGCACATAGACTCATAGACTGTTAGGCTACGTTCACGCAGCAGGTAACAGTGGCCTAAATCTGATCTTTTCCAGCATATGTGACACAGATGAACCATTTGTGTGGCAGTGTGAACAACAAAAACACATTGAATCCAATATTTATATTTTTTTATTATTCTGATTTGGACCTCTTCAATATGGATACATTTACAAGCAAGTAAACATGTCTTATATCTAATCTTTTTTTATCATACAGTTTTTCTCAGTCGATTTGGTACATTTCTCACATCATGATTTACATTGGCATCACAGCAAGTGCTTTTCTCGAAAACAGTTAGTGCAAACAGCAAAAGCACGTACCTCACTCAGACTTCTTTGTTTTTGCTTCAAAAGCAAATATTTATGTCAATCAACTTGTCAGTGCCATCAGAATAGTCTTTGTGTCATTGCCTATAAACAAAGCAGTCAAAGTACTTAGTCATGTTGTCAACAGTGTAACAGTGTACACTGTCTTGCAGTCCTATATGGTATAAGAATGCAAAAATGCAAAACATAAGATAAAAAAACAGAATGTATGTCAGTGTGCAGAATTCAAATCAAATAATTTTTTTTTGTTTAGCGCTTTTTACAACAGGTGTTGGCACAAAGCAGCTTTACAGAAACATGATTACAGGACAAAGCATCAGGCAAGACATTACACATAGAAAATACAGAATACAGAACCCTCAGTGAGCACGGAGGCAAGGAAAAACTCCCTCAGAGCTGCAGGAGGAGGAAGAAACCTTGGGAGGACCAAGACTCACATTTGAGGGGGGGCCATCCTACCACTGGTCAAACGGCTTTAAAATTAAATTTAAAAAGTCTTTTATACATCCATACAGGTTTTATATATTCAGGAGTATAGCAGCGCCACTAATGGCTTGGGTGTAATCTGTAGTGGAGAGTAAGATGGACGATGAGCAGCTGATCTGTGGTGGGTGGGTGGTGGAAAAGAGCTGACTTCAGAAACTTCCATCAGTCTGGTGGGAAAGAGGACATGAGAGCCTGAGGGTCCAACATCCATCGGTATCGGGTCAGTAGAGTGCACATTTCTGAATTACACATCTGTTTTTTCTGTGAAATGTTTGAACAATTAAAGACACAGTTGTTCTTCCAATATTTGGCTGCACCGAGTGACCACCTTCAGCCATTGTAAGACCATGATTTAAAACATGGTCCACAATTGTTGCCCAAATTTCATCTGGAACAAACATCTAGGCATGAACTCTCCCGGTACCTCTTCCTCTGCTTTGTCCCCTCAACCTTCCACCACGCAGTCATACCCCTCTTCTTGTCTGTTCACTTCCTTGTGTTTCTATTGTGAGATATTGTAACATTCCAATGGTTTAAGTTTATCAATTTAAGTTTGGTTCTTGAGATGCACTTCTGACCTGTGACTGAGAACTAATTGACTATTAGTTGATCTAAACCTTCCTAAATTTCCCTTCTTAACTGAAAGCCACCTGAGAAAAATTGTATCAATTTAGGATAAATTACCAAAATTTACCAAAAAGTTTCATAGAAATGTATCAATTATGCCTGACATGTTCAGCACTTTTGCATGTAATGACCGAGGCAATGACCTAAAGCCTAATTGTTTTGACAATTCAACAGATAATCAGCACATCACATTTTGATGAACACGACATAAGCAATGGATAATGCAAAAACCAGCTGAAAATTGTACACGGTCATTTGCATGAATGACAAACGCATTTGCAATTTGAGAAACACAATAAGAAACGCAATTATGATGTGCACAAGTGGCAAGGAAATGTGGAGTTTGAATGAACTGTTTTGAGAATTTCAATTCTGATCTGAGAAATGTATCAAATCGACTGAGAAAAACTGTAACTGAAAGCCAAGATTTTCATAGAACAATTTCATTAATTTAGGATAAATTACCAAAATTTACCAAAAAAGTTTCATAGAATTGTATAAATTATGCCTGAGAGATTATGACAACGTGTTCAGCACTTTTGCATGTAATGACCTAGGCAATGACCTAAATCCTAAATGTTTTGAAGGGTAAGACAATTCAACAAATATTTAGTAAAACACATTTTGATGAACACGACATAAGCAATGGATAATGCAAAAAACAGCTGAAAATTGTACATGAACATTTGCATGAAATGTGAAACACAATGAGAAATGCAATTATGATGTGCACAAGTGACAGGGAGATGTGAAGATTGAATTAACTGTTTTGAGAATTTAATTTCCTGAAAATGTACCAAATCGACTGAGAAAAACTGTAAGTGACACAGATATGTCATTTGTGTGGCAGTGTAAACAGCACACAATTCTTATTTAGGCCACTTCAATATGTGGTATTAAAATCAGATGGACAAAACTGTTGGTACCCCTCAGTAAGTAAAAGAAAAACCCACAATGGTCACAGAAATTACTTGAATCTGACAAGAAATTAATAAATGAAAATCCAACATTGCTTTTCAACCATGATTGAACAGAATTATTTAAAAAACAATAAAATAAACTTATGAAGAAAACAGACCTGGAAAAAATGGTACCCTTTACTTAATATTTTCCTGCACACACATCTTTTGAATCAATCACTGCAATCAAACGATTCCTGTAACTGTCAATGAGAGCAAACTGCTCCAGTTGTCTCAGGTTTGCCTTTTCCAGACATCATGTTTCAGCTGCTTCCAAAGATGCTCAATATGATTTAGGTCAGGGCTGATAAAAGACCACTTCAGAATTGTCCAATGTTTTCCTTTTCTTGGATTCTTGGGTGTTTTTAGCTTTGTGTGTTTTGGGTCATTATCCTGCTGCAAGACCCATGACCTGCAACTGAGACCAAGCTTTCTGACACTGAGCAGCACATTTCTCTCTAGAATCTCTTGATAGAGATTTAATTGTATCCTGCACAGATTCAAGACCCAATGTTCCAGATGCAGCAAAGAAGCCCCAGACAATAACCGAGCCTCCACCATGTTTCACAGTAGAGACAGTGTTCTTTTATTGATATGCTTAACTTTTCTATCTGTCCATTAAGTACATTGTGGCTAAAACAGTGATGGATGGTGTGATCTGGGCTCTATTGTTATCATTCATATTGTCTATCTCTTTGATTTGTCATCAATTTTCCTTCTGCAGTCAAGTCCAGGTAGGTTGGCTACAGTCCCATGTATCTTACCTTTTTTGAATAATGAGAAATCTTTTCTTCACTTCCTCTGGTCCATGTTGAGTGTGGTACATATAGTGTCACCAAACAGCACAGTGACTACCTGTTGCCCTATATATAGACCCACTGACTATTTTTTTTCATTAACCATGAGGTACCAACAATTTTGTCCACGTGTGTACATCTCTGATTCGTGACTAGTGAATTCATGTGACTTTTACATCAAGGAGAAAGGAGAAAAGGCTATGCGTGGAGTGGAAACTGGATGCGAATAGATACAGAAATGGATGACAGCAGTGAGTGAGGGTTTCAGACCTCATAAATATTTGTATATCTGTTCCAATAATAAAAGAAGGCTGTCTTGCAACCACACAGTGTTTCTAATAAAAGCTTAATTTGAAACTTTACTCCTTTGTGCATGCGTCTCAGTTGTGTAAATGGTCTAAATCAAACATCAGAGTTGGTGGGAGACACTAATGTGATCTAATGTGAAGTAATTTGCCAAATATCTAAATTTGAAAGCCTGTTTTGGGGTGGGGGTCTTATCAATATGATTTCAAAGCTTTTGTGGCAAAAAAAATGTGTAAATGTTCTACCTATTGACTGGCGTGTTCATTAAACTTCTTGTAAGATTTAGTTTCCATCATTTTTAATGCAGTTTTCATGCTGGTAAACATGTGGCTAGATGCTAGTAAGCTTGTTAGCTTGTGAGGTCAGAAGCTGAACATGTCTCAGATTGTCAAAATACACATTTAGTCTTGTTGAAGGACTTAACACTTAACACTTCATTGTCATCTTTATAGGACATGGGTCACATGTTAACTGCTACAAAACCAAATAAAAAATAAATAAAAAACAGAATTAACCACTATAAAAAATAACTAATGTCTGAAAAACAAAAGTACTGATGCATTGCTTTAAATATCCACAAATGCAGCCCATGCCTCTACCAGTCACACTCACTGAGACCACTGAGCTCCATTCCATCTGACAGCCAGACATTCGTTCAATGCTTCTCTGCCTCAGAGGGGCTCGAAATGCATTACCTGGAGCTGTAACGTTGCATCATTCATTGAACTGGCCTTGAGTAAACAGTGGGCTCTATTTGTTGCCTTTGTGAGAGGCTGGGGTAGCCTTGCTGCCATATTTGAAATGTTTGAATTTCTTTTGAATAATCTGCAGGAGAGCCTTTGATGATGTTTCAATGACTTTTTTATCGGTTTTCTGCCAGTGGTATTTGCTGAGCGAAGAGACAATATGCCATCCAGACCTGAGCCTTGAATAGGCCGATTCTCTGAAATGCAAAATACACAGCGCTTCAATTTTCAGTGTGACATGTGCTACGTAGTGTTGTCTCAGTTTAATGCCTTACCTTGGAGATCCACTTAAAGAACCAATTTGGACAACGACACACAGTCCAAGGACCATTCTACTGAGGATGATCCCCAGAAGCTGCATATTGGACTGTATATATATATATATATATTTTATATTACACTCTTGTTGATGTTGGCAATTTACCCCCATTTACAGCAGTATACATACACAGTCCAGTCAGAACGTTATGTCCACCTCCTTGTTTCTACAATTATTGTCCATTTTATCAGCTCTACTTGGCATATACAGTCTAGGAGAACAGTGTAGTTCTATGACAGTAGTCCATATTTCACCCTGTTCTTCAAAGGTGAGAGCAGAGCAGCTATTATTTGGGTGGTGGGTCATTCTCAGTACTAAAGCACTCCAACAGCATCCCGTGGGCAGCATCTTGTGGGCACTGATGAAGGACTAAAACAGGGGTCGGCAATAGGC
The DNA here is from genome assembly GCF_023375975.1 of Astyanax mexicanus. Taxonomy (NCBI): domain Eukaryota; kingdom Metazoa; phylum Chordata; class Actinopteri; order Characiformes; family Acestrorhamphidae; genus Astyanax; species Astyanax mexicanus. The sequence goes on from NC_064429.1 coordinate 16,256,747, forward strand.
GGCCAGCATGAAACATCTGGTCCGTGAGGTTGTTTGAAATATAATGAGAGATAATGAAAAAAAAAAAAAAAAAACGAAAATGCTTCTTTGGTGGGCTTTTGTTTACATCCCTCCCCTGTCTCTCTGTCGCACTTGGCATAACTTTAGTTTCTGCCAATTCTTGTTTTTCCGCCCGTTCGTTTTTTCCCCCAGCCTTGTCCCTTTTTTGTTGGGTTTACCTGCTTTGAACCCTCTGGACTGGAGAGCTAGTAGTCTGTAGCACTCCATCCCATTACACCTTTTTTTGTGGCCTGCCACATAATGGCTTGGAAAATATCTGGCCCACGGCCAAGCTTAATTGCCGACCCCTGGACTAGAAGATGAGCAACACGAGGGCCGTTTCTCAATACACAAGTACAAAAGTCTGGACTCCCATACTTGTCAAGAACGGACTTGAGAAGTTCGGATTGCGAGTGCGGACTCCCGAGGACAGGAGGATGCGGGAGGTTGTTCTGCAATTGGAACAGCTGTGTACTTGAAAAACACAGCCGCACATTTTCACCTAGCTGCTTTCTTAACAAATAAACCACATATCTGAAGTCTAAACCCCTACTTTCCCTAAAAATAACTTAAAATGTTGTTTTAGCACACAGCAGTACTGTTTTAAAAATGTACAGGTGCTTACAGTTATGTAAGTTCTCCTCCTGCATTACGCTGATACTGCTGCGAGGTGCATTCTGGGTTATCAGGCTGTAAGAAGTCCACACAAGTCACCTGCCATGCATCCTCGATAAAGTGGGAAGAATAAGAACACATCCTGGTATTAGTTGTGTACTTAGTTGCGATCTTCTGAATTGGAACAGTACTTGGGCTGCGACTGATGACATTTCCCGAGTCCACAAAAACACGCAGATTGAGAAACGGCCACTGTCTCTGACTTTACTTCATCTACAAGGTGGAGCAGCTACAGTAGGTAGGAGTGTGTAATAGAGTGGAGGACAGTGTTTAAACACAGTGTTTAAAACCTCCAGCAGTACTGCTGCAGTGTTTGATCCAGTCGTACCTTTGCAAAACACAATTATATCATGTCAGAGTCAGTGTAGTGCTTGAAATGACCCCCCCCACCCAAATTATAATTGCTCTGTGGTGGGTGGTCCTATGATGTCCTCACCATTGAGGAACTGGGTAAAATGAAGGACAACAGGTTGTAAAATTATAAAACTACAAAAGGCTCCTATATGGTCAGTGGAGCTGATAAGATGGACATGGAGTGTAGAAATAAGGAGGTGGTCATAATGTTCTGACTGGACTGTCTATATCGACCACAACATTTTTTTTTTCAAGCTCACAGCACTGGCAAACCTCTTCCAAGCCTTGACTGAAATAGCAGAGCGACAGCGGCAGAGCAAATTCCACATGGGTCTGTGCTATTTATTAGAAAGCTGAGAATGAAAGGGTAATCCCTAAAGCCATAACCCATGAGGCAGATTATGCCATCACACCATCTCTGCCCTCATGGAGAGCGTGTGCCATTGTGTGATGGGATCCTGAAAGGTCATCGTCCGTAGAGGAGACTCTTGACACTGGTGATAAGGTGCTGGCGGGAATGGGGTATTGAATTCCAAAGCAAGCTCTCGTCATCAAATAAAATTCCCATATGTCTCCCTCACAAGCATACTGGCACTAGTGTAAGAAAATTTCATATCTTTGATTTTTTTAATTATATCCTTATAAAAGAAGGTAAAATACTTGTCCCACCTGCTAATAGGCTAATTTCTTTTGCTAAAAACAGCAAAATTGTAGTACCCAGATATGATAGTTAGGGATGGGTTATATGGCACGGTATTTGAGGGTATAATATTGTTTACAATATTAAAAAATGTTGGCGATATTATTGCGTATGATACTGTATGGCACACCCTTAGTTTACAGTGTTTAAAAAAATACCATTATACCATCAGTATTAATAAAAAATACCAGCACAACCAGATCTGTAACATCCAGATACCATTATTAAGTATTAATTGGTGTTTCCATTCATATATACACTTACCGGCCACTTTATAAGGTACACAATGTCGAATCAGCCAGGTAACGCAAATGTTGAATCAGCCACATGGCGACACTTGATGCATTTAGGCATGTAAACATAGCCAAGACGATCTGCTGCAGTTAAAAGCGAGTATCAGAATGGGGAAGAAAGGTGATTTAAGTGACTTTGAATGTGGCGTTGTTGTTGGCGCCAGACGGGCTGGTCTGAGTATTTCAGAAATTCCTGATCTACTAGGATTTTCACGCCCAACCATTTCTAAGGATTTCAGAGAATGATCCGAAAAAGAGAAAATATCCAGTGAGCTTCAGTTCTGTGGGCGCAAATGCCTTGTTGAGGTCCGAGGAGAATGGCCAGACTGGTCTAAGCTCATAGAATGGCAACAGTAACTCAAATAACCACTCGTTACAACCGAAGTCTGCAGAAGAGCATCTCTGAACACACAACACGTCCAACCTTAAGGCGGATGGGCTACAGCAGCAAAAGACCACATCGGATTCCACTCCTGTTAGCTAAGAACAGGAAACTGAGGCTACACAATTCACACAACCTCACCAAAAAAAAATAATATAAGATTGTAAAAACATTACCTGATCTGATGAGTCTCGATTTCTGCTGTGACATTCGTATAGTAGGGTCAGAATTTGGCATCATCAGCATGAAAGCATGGATCCATCCTGCCTTGTATCAACGGTTCAGGCGGGTGGTGGTGGTGCAATGGTGTGGGGGATATTTTTCTGGCACACTTTGGGTCTATTAGTACCAATTGAGCATTGTGTCAACGCCACAGCCTATTGTATTGTTGCCGTCCATCACTTCATGACCACAGTGTACCAGCTTCTGATGGCTACTTCCAGCAGGATAATGCGCCACGTCATAAAGCGTGAATCATCTTAGACTGGTTCCTTGAACATGACAATGAGTTCACTGTGCACTAATGGACTCCACAGTCACCAGATCTCAATCAAATAGAGCACCTTTGTGATGTGGGGGAACAGAAGATTCGCATCATGGATGTGCAGCTGAAAAATCTGCAGCAACTACGTGATGCTAGCAAGGTGTACCTAATAAAGTGGCTGGTGCGTGTACATGTAAGGTACAAAGAGGCAATTAAGTACACCAAACTAGTCCACTTTTTCTGGACCACACAAAAAAATACAGCCTTGAATGTTGAATTAGAATATAAAAGAGCTGTCTTCTTCAACTAGTTACACATTTATCACAAAGCTACTTCAGGAATCAGTGGCAATGTAACTTTAATAGAAAAGGCTCTGTGAACATTTGGGATTGTTAAATATTTTCCTTTGATTTGGGAATAGGAACATGGTTTAAACATGAAAGAAGGCACAGCCATTCTGTGCCAGTGAGTGGTTGTTAGTACCCCTTGCCTAGGCACTCTGAATGTATTATGCATGCCCACACACACCCGAAGCAGCCCCTTAAAAAACCCTGAGCACACAGACAGACACACATTTGGTTTTAGCCACCAGCCTGCAGCAACTCTGTGATGTTCACTGAAGACCTTAATGGGTTATTAAAACTGCAAAATGTGAGCCAAACAGTATAAGAAGCTGCACTCGTACTACATGGGACCACTCTTCTGTATGGAAACAAAACATGCTAAAAATACATGCTCCAGATAGCATTGCACAGCAATGTGAACAATAATGTCCTCACAGTAGATCTGGATGATTTTACCTAATGGTTTAAATCAACTACCTGCAGGTTAGTTTATGTTAAGATAAGATAGGTAGATAGGTTAAGGTAGGTCATGATCCATCACTGATAGCTAATGAGATACATTATTACAGGAGCAGATGGGTGATTAAAGATGAAAAAATTAAAAGGTTACGAAATGTCTTTATTTAGGAAAAATATTACTGTATTAGTTCCTCAGATCTCTTATATCACTTCATTTAAAGTAGATGGACTTTCTTTATGAACAGGTGGATTCATGTGGCAAGCCTGTTTTAAACCCAGCTTTGAAAATTGATAAACCCTATCTTAAGGTGAATTACTGGGTGTTATGGTTTGTAATAAAAGCAACATTATTACACCAGTTAGTACAGTTTTTTTAATCCCTGATATGGTCCCATACCAGTCAAATAATGGGAGATTGTGAACTGCAAACATTGGCCTTTAATTGCCAGTTTATACTGTGTTTAATATCCTATAATACAATATGGCAGACATTGTTTGTGAATTTCCACAGTGAGAGTGGTAGTAAGGCTACATACAGCCTTACTCCAAAGATTAACAAGGTTAATCTAAATATACTTTCACAAAGTATGTTAGAATATATGTTTTTATAAAGACAAGTCACAGCCTTTTTAGTCACAGACTAGTCACAGGCAAAACTTTTGCAAAGACTGGGGATCTTGCAGGGTCACTATTTACAAGACTGCAACTAGATTCTTTCTGAGGTTATTTATAAATACATTTTATTTAAAAGAATATCTTTTCGTCTCTGTCATGGTATAAATGTGAAGACATGTCAAAGAGACTCTCTTGCTTATACCACAGCTCCTCCAGGTTCTCCTTTTTTCTACACTCTAGTAGAACCATGGTTTCCTAGCCATCACCAGAGTCTCATCCACATCCAGTTACGCCAATGTTCCCTGCTGTGGCTTCCCGTAGCTCTTCTACTGGTTGTTAACATTGTTCACATCACTATTTGCATGAGCCAATAAATCTTAAGACTTCTGATAATATTAAACACAGTTGATTTTATCTGAATGCCAGGACGAGAAAAAGGCTGACTTAAACCTTCAATCCTAACCACATTACACTGAACCATTGAGACTTCTTGACCACAACTCGACTCTAGAAAGTTGTCTGCGATAGTGAAATCGCTTGAAAATCGTTTGAGGTTGAGGTGAGCTGAGTTTGCTGTAGATATCACACAGAAACCTCATCACCGGAGTACTAATGGTTCAGCGCTTTAAGCCCCGCCCACTTCTTTTCTCAAGGTGTCTACCAGGGCTCTCAAGTTTTGAAGTTTGGTGGGAGTGAGATTGATTGGTGGAGGTTGGTGGATGCGCGCAGTTCTTCTTCAGTTGTACGGGGGGGGGGGGGGGTGGGTGGTGGGATGTTCGATGCGCGATGTTCTTAATCAGTTGTTCAATGGGGGAGTGCGCAGTTCTTCAGTTGATCACCGACGTGTGTTTCAGAACTTTCGAATCGGACAGTTCTTCGCGCCTGACACTCTGCCTGAAACTCCACCCTCTTTGACTAGGTCTGCCTAACAACAGAGCGATCTATATTCTGATTGGCTCAACGAGAGTACATTATAATATACAGCCGATGGATTGGCAAGCGTGAGAAAAACCATGTGTGATGTGTGAGCGTGTGAACTCGCTCAGGTGTGTGTGTTACACGCTCAAAGCATGAGAATTGAGAACACTGGTGTCTACACACTGAACGTGGTATGCCGCGCCGCTCTGCTCGCCGCTCTGCTGGATGCTGGCGTGGTTGTCGTGGTTGTGTTGTGCTGCTGCTGACGCCATGTTGAACCATGTTGAACTTCGTTTGCGGTGAGCGGTAGCACGGTGGAGGCGTGGTTGTGGGTGTGGTAATGCACTGCTTTCCATAAGGTGCTTCTATTGTTTACCTTCTTCAGATGCTGGTAAAGTATCTATCTATCTATCTATCTATCTATCTATCTATCTATCTATCTATCTATCTATCTATCTATCTATCTATCTATCTATCTATCTATCTATCTATCTATCTATCTTTTCTTCTTATAAAGTCTGATTCTTTCATATACAGTACTGTGTAATTGTGTGGGACAAAGTACTCCCCAATAGTAATCAAAGCCTTCATTTAAAGCCTACAGTAACTCATAAACCTATATAAAAGCCCAGTCCTGCAAAAAAAAAAAATCCATCAATAAATAATTAAACAAATAAGATAAAATAAAAATACTGTGATATACTGTGAAACCGTCAGAATCTTGAAAAATACTGTGATATACATTCTTGGTAATACCGCATCCAGCACTAGCTAGGTGAGAGGTTGTTTATAACCTGAGCTAGCTTTAGCTAACTTACCACACAGAAACCTCATCACCTGAGTACTAATGACGTTCAGCGCTTTAAGCCCCGCCCACATCTTCCCTTCACACGCCGGCACGAGCGCACCGCGCGCTATGCTGCTGACCGCTCCATTCAACCGGTGGGCGCGCGGCGTGCGGAGTGTGTGTAGTGTGTAGAGTATAGTGTGTGTTTGTGAGGCTCAGAGAGCAGAGAGAGAGGAGTGTGTGAGAGAGAAGTGAGAAAGAGAGAGAGGCAGAGGTGCGGCGGGCGGGTCTCTCCTCCACAGAGCTGCAGGAGCGCGGGTCTGACCTCAGGAGGACTTTGATGGGGAGCAGAGCGCTAACATTAGCCTTACTGGTTTTACTGGAAGAACAAAGAATTCCCCTGCAGAATCCCAGCGGAGCTACCGGCCGCTCTCCACTGCTCCCAGCACCTGCTCTCAGTCTGCGAGGAACACCAGCACACACAGGTTTATGGCAAAGTTTCTGGCCGAGCTGCTGGGATGTACTCTACCAGAGAAGGGCTCCAGCCCCATGTTCGAGGTAAGACCCCCTCAGACTGATTCACACACAGTCTTTAGAAAATAAGAAAGAGTTCAATAGTAATCAAAATAATTTATATCAGGGTATAAAATAATGTTTGCAGTTTGCATTGATAGTTAATGAGAGCATATATGTTAAAATACTGAATCTAACTGAAGTTATTTGTTGTTTAAATAGTATATATTTAGTGTGATGAATGATAAACAAACAGAAAATAACACCTAATTTTAGCTACAAGACACTTTAGCCAACTTCCAGGTAGGGTTGAGCATTATGGTCCTAAAATACAGCTCTGAAAAAAAAAACAGAGGAGACCACTAAAAAATTATGAGTTTCTTTGGTTTTACCAAACTGAAAACCTCTGAAATATAATCAAGATAAAGATGGATTATCTAAAAAAAAAGTTATCTAAAAGCAGTGTTTAAGACTGGTGGAGGAAAACATGCCAAACTGCATGAAAACTGTAATTAAAAACCAGGGTTATTCCACCAAATATTGATTTCTAAACTCTTTATGAGTATGAACTTATTTTCTTTGCATTATTTGAGGTCTGAAAGCTTAGCATCTTGTTTTTTATTTTAGCCATTTCTCATTTTCTGCAAACAAATGCTCTAAATGACAATATTTGTATTTGGAATTTGGGAGAAATGTTGTCTGTAGTTTAAAGAATAAAACAACAATGTTCATTTTACTCAAACATTTACCTATAAATAGCAAAATCAGAGAAACAGATTCAGAAACTGAAGTAGTCTCTTAATTTTTTCCAGAGCTGTACAATATAGTACACCAAATAGAATAAAATAGAATTAACTATTAAGTTAAATCACATTGTAAAAAATCTATTTAAAAATCAAGATAAAAAGCTATATATTATTTTTATAATAAGACTATTTTATGCCACTGATATATATATTGATAATATAGTGACCTAATATTGCAGTTTAACCAGATTAGAAAGTGTATGCTTTTTTTGGCCTTTTTTAAATGCCTGTTAGAACTTTAAAGCAAGTTATATATTTTTTTGTTTGCTTTCAGTATCCTCATTCATAGCTAAATAAACAAGCACACAATGAGCAATATCGAGGTCAGTTGAAATGATTGAAGTAATATCCATACGTTGTATGTATAATATTTTAAAAATGTAATTAATTTCAACTTAAATAAGATAGTTAGTTTGCTAGCTTGAATGCATTGGCGTTTGTTTAGCAGAACTTGCCATAAACATCCACTAAACTGTAGTTTTAACCTTCCAGAACTGACATTTAAAGGTTTTAACATGGTTATCTCTGACCAGCACATTTATTCCAGTTCATTTACATCTGCAGCTCATCTCAAAGCCTTGCCAGAGGAGCTTTTTGTAATTAAATGTTGACTGGAAGGAGGCAGCGAGTGAGGGAAGGAGCTCACACTGAGTATTTGGGTCAGTGTGTCAAACACTTCACCTGCTGTATGAAGGCAGATGCTGGGATTTCCCTGCTTTCCTCTGCCTTACCTGCAAAAGAAAGCGTAGCAAATCAGCTGCACACAATTCATGAGCAGTTTTATATTTATATTTATTCATAAGTTAATTGACCAATGTCAGAGAATGTATAGTGATCAACACATTTATATTAAGATAAATATATACGTTTTTGCTGTACTTGTTAGAGCTAGTGTATTGGACAGAACCTGGTGCTGCGATATGTATTATTCGATATATTGTAATGCATAATGATAACGTAAGCAAGTTGATACTATTGCCTTTATATATAATTTTATAGTTTTAATGGACAGCAAATTCAAATGTGATTGCAGCTCAGCAGTGTTGCTGTGATATAGGTATGCTGTATGTTGCTGCAGTTGTGTAGATTGTTGTTAGGTGGTTGTTAAGGTGTTGCTGTTGTCAACTGCTAGGGTGTTGTTGATTGTTGCTAAGATGTAACTTGTTAGTTACTAATGGTTTGGTTACTTTGGTGTTGCAAAGTGGTTGCTCAAGCTTTGATATAATACTTTATCTTTTGGGTGCTAAGATGTTTCTGGATGGTTTCCAAGGTGTTGCCAGGTGGTTGGAATGATAATGGTTTGCTATAATGTTGCAAAACAGTTGCTAAACTAGTAACCTAACAAGGGTTACAGGTTGGTTGCTAAGATGTTTCATATTGCTTAATTCAGTCGCACTAATACGTTTTTCATAGTACTTGACAGTAGTCTAAATTAAATAAAAAATAATGCCTGGGTTCAGGACTTTTATTTTAAAATTTGATGTCCTTTGCGTTCTTCACGTTCTTCCAGTTAGTTCGCTGCACTACATCAATTATATAGGGCAAATCTCCTGTTAAGATGTGTGTATCATGTCTGTGGTTACTCTAATCCTGAGTTATAAAACCTAGAATTCCACCATAACCAGCCAAAGTCCTTTAATTTTCCAGTGCGCCTTTTAATCCAGTGAGCCTTATGTATGAATTTTACCAGTCAGATTGTAAGAAGCAGTAAAGCTGAAGTGCAGTGTTATTTAGGAGTTTCAGTTCAGTTCTCTCTTCAGCACTAGCCGCTAACCGCTATTTCCCATTCAGAGGTGAGTATAATCGGCCTGTAGCTTGCTCCTAACCCCGGCTAGCACTGTTGGAACAGCATTAGCATTACCCGCTAACCGCGCTCACAATTTCGCTGTTCAGAGGGGAGTATCATTGGCATGTAGCCTGCTCCTAACCCCAGTGCTAATCTTAATGCTAATGCTCCAGACTTAGTGCTGCAGAAATTCTATAATCTAAGTTTACTGAAAATAAACAAGTGTTCCACTCATTCAAATAAACAGTTTTCAAGAGATAAATCTGTGTAGATTTATGTCCAGAGCTCGTTTGACTTTGAAAAAAATTTTTTTTTTATTGCAGTTTTGTTTACTTAGCTTAGCTTAGCTTAACTTAATTTAGTTAGATACCCACCACCACCACCCAGCGACGAGACCTGCTGAATTAGTTTCTTATAGTGTCTCTTAAAATGTGCCTTATAATCCATTGTGCCTTGTGTATGAAAATAGACCAGAAAATAGACGTTCATTGATGGTGTACCTTATAATATGGTGCATCTTATAGTGTGAAAAATACGGTTGTTTGTAGCATTTGGTATAATAATGCACAGAAATGTAAATTTTTAATTTTTTTTAGTTGTTAAAGCTGCTGCTCTTGCGCTGATCTCTGCGTTGAGGGGAACTTTTCTTTCTACCATGCTGACCCTCCTCTACTTATAGCATAACCAGAAATCTGATTGGATCGTTTTGTTAAAGGGCAGGACTTCGTATCTGTAAACAGATGCCATGTTTTAGCGGTAGAAGAACTCCTGGTCATATTTTAACCAGTGTCTCCTCATTAATAACGTCTCTGGTTCAGCCCACAAAGTGTTAATTAAACTTTATACTGTGCTTTGGAGAACTACTTCTATAGTCTGGGTAGGTTGAAGTGTCTGATTTGCAGATTTCAACAGGCAGTAAAACACTGTTTAATTTATGTGGAAGAAGCAAAAGTGTTAGGCCTAGATTTATAACTGCATTACATTTCCCCTTAATTATATATAATTTGTAATTCTTTCTTAAATGTTTTTTTATTACTCACATTCTCTGTCTCAGTCTCTGTTAATATTTACGTTTGTTTGCGTGTTGTTCTGACCTCTGCTCACCTCCTGCTTGTTTGTCCGTGTTTAGCTTTGCCCCCGTTTCACTCTGTTCCCTTCAATATCCCTCTGGACAAGATTTTTCATCAAGCAAATCAGTGTGTGAGTGTGGAAGAGCTGCTGCGGCGGCATTAAATCATTTCTGATATGTGTCGCGGATGGTCGTAATCCATCCATAACCGCAGCTACAGTGAGTAAAGAATAATTGCTGCACAGCTTTGCTGAGAGATTAGAGCCCAAGCTGTTATATAAGAGAAAATTCAGGCTGGATCTAGACGAGGCCATCAGATCAGCCTGCTCTGCAGTATCCCACCATGTCTCTGTCTTTCACTGCTGACTGTTTAGTATCTATCACTTTCTCCGCTCTCTAATGCAGACCTTACACCAAACTTTTTTCAAATGGTTTTACTGTCGCAGACAAATTTCCAGTGTCTGAATAAAATCATGAGAGTTGCGGTTGCGTCATCTTGATCATTCAGGATCGTTTATTTTAGTCTTTTTCTTTAAATTTCTTCAAATAAAATCAATCGGGTTTAATATTATCGTAAGTCTTGAGACTTGGCTCATGCAAATGTGACATGAAAAATATCTACAACCAATAGGAGAGCTAAGAGAAGAATAGGACAGTGACTCTACAAGATTCCCAGTGTTTGCAAAAACCTATCATGTGACTAAAAATCTGTGGCTAGTCTTTAGATGTGAGAGGGTGTCAGACTTTAGTCTGTTAAAAGTCTTTTCAGAGTCTTTTTGAAGTTGTCTAAGCAGTAAATAGAAAATTGCTGAGATTTGTGGGTCAAGGCAGAGTCAGTGTGTGGCTGTAGATTTGGATGTGGCCTTGGCTCTGCTCCGGTCCTCATTAGCACCCTGTAGTCTCTTGTTTGGCACCCATCAGGGGGTCTGCTCTGCACCTCACACACACACACACACACACACAGGCACAGACACACACACACACACAGGGTGTGAGAGCGCATATCTACAGTTCATACACACTCAGTTGCAATAGGATCTGGCTTATTGCCAACTACCTGTTCTGGCTGTGCTGTGTCCTCTCAGTAACCTCATTCCTGCCTTACATTTAAACACAGCCACTGTATTCTGCTCTCTCTCTGTCTGCATGTGTTGTTGTATCACATGTCTCATGGTCACATACATTTCGAGTAGATTTCTTTGTTGTAATGGTATTCTCTTGCTCTTGCTGCTGACCAGTGTTGGGCACATTACTTTGAAAAAAGTAATTAGTTATAGTTACTACTAGAATGTCACGATTCTCTAAATCCTTGATTCGATTTTATTTCCGATTTTAGGGTCACTATTCGATTCTCGATATTCTTTTTTCTTTTTTTTTTACAGCAGAGAGGCCTATGCCAGTTTTAGATTAGTCTATGGTCAGTCATTGGTTTGATTCATCAAATGTACAATATCAAAAGGTGGGCTTGATATAAGTGATGCAAAGTGATACAAGTGATCTGTAATACACCACATTAGGCACTAATGGTACAATTTAAATAATTTAATTAAGATATAAATGTAATGCCATCTAGTGGCTTTTTTATTGGTGGCAGCAGTGTGCATTATTAAAACAGCGTGTAAAACATGTGCAACATAACAAAATAAATAATAAACAAATACAGGAACAGTCATGTACAAAAAAGTAGAACAATTAGAGCCTTAATAAACTGAACTCTATCCTACTATAACAGTTATATATGAAAAATAAGACTAAGACTTTTTCGGTCCCGGAGAATGACAAGTTATTTTCTTTAACAAAGATATATTATTAACTTTATCTGAGAGAAAGATGCTCCTTAAGGTACCAAAACTATTAACATATTTGAGGCTAGACAAAACAACTGTTATTTTTATATTTTCAAGTTTTTCTTTAAGAAGATGAGAATGTCCACATTCTCTGGAGAAAGGGCTGCTCTTTGAGGAGTCACAATGTCTGCGGCATCGGCTTCAGTGTGCTGCGCCATTTGCGTAGCGCGCTGCGCCAACATGACATAATTTCGATTGATTTCGATTAAATATCAAAATCGTTACACCCCTAGTTACTAGTTACTTCTTCAAAAATGTAACTGAGTTACTAACCAAATTACTCCACTATAAAAGTAACTAGTTACCAGTAAAAGTAACCTACTGCATTACTTTTGTTTTACTCGCCCCCATAACCCCCAACCCCCGGCCCACACCTTTTCAGAGCGTAATTCATAAGCCAGATGAATAGAGTGCATGACAGCAAAGACAAGTACCTGCATAGAGGTTTTTCCATGACCAATTTTTTTTGTTCTGGGACTGTGCACTTTGACCTGTGAGTTTGAAATAGTGTCTGTGTTTCCATCTGGAAAAAGGCTGTTTTGGCATTGGAGTCCTCCTCACTCGCCGTCTCTCACTGTGCGCTGTATACAACCGCTACTAGGCATGCGCTCTAAACACCCACCTACCTATTTTCTCTCATTGGCTGAAGACGTAATCTTACTATACTTTAGCCAATCATTGTTTAGGCAGTTATCTCATCCTCCCCTCCCTTGTGACTCACACACACACAACGTATACACACACTTGCGCCTTTGTCTGTATGCGCAAAATTAATTGAGCGGGCAAAAGTAACGTGCAGTAACGGGGTTTCGGAAATCACAACGGTGTTTTAGTGACAGTCAGAGTAATTAGTTAGATTACTCCTTACTAAAAAAAGTAATTTCAACGCTGTTATTCCCATCACTGCTGCTGACATGCTGTTTGAGTATTTTAAGTCCTTTTTTTTTTTTTTTTTTTAGGAAAACTAAAAATGTAGACTAAAATTGGTTGTATATAGAGGTGTAAATATGCTCTCACACCACCACCAAAACGGACTTCCCTAGTGTATATTTAAGATCTCGGTAAAACGCAAAATCAACCAGAGATCCCATTTAAACCTACAGTTACTTACACAATATGGCTAACATTAACTACATGTGTAAACAGAGCCGTAAGCTCTTTAGCTGATGAGACAAGTTTGGAAGTTAGGAACAGGAGCTGTACCCACAGGAAGCAGAAATGGAGGACATGGCAAAAATAATTGTTGACTAATCGACTAATCGGAAATTAAATGTTAAAGTGGAGTTAACAACAAAATTAAAGAAAACACAAACATGCCTTGTCTGAATTTATAAATGTAGTAATTTTTAACAGGTATTTTATGTTTTATCATATTTTATTTTGACTTATTCCACTACATTTTATGCCTATTCTTTTACTACTAAGTCAGTCTTAACATAACAGTAAGATCATGGTACACTCTAAAAAATATACTGGATCTACTTAATTTTTTAAATTCACATTTATCTTTTTTTTTTTTTTTTAAGTAATCCTAACTAGAATGTTGTTGAGCCTTTTATATTTAGACTTAAAAAGCTTAACTTTTTAAAGTTGTTTCACTTAATATTAATCCTATTGTTTTCCGTTATATATGCAATTAAATTAAGTTCCACCAACATAATTTATTACACTTTTAAAAAATCTCCATTAGTTTGAGCCTAGGTACAAGAAGAAAATGCTAAAACGTTTGTCTTCTTAATGAGTAGGGGGAAAGGAGAGCTGTGCACAAGTGCTCTTTTTTTTGTAGTTCTTGCGGTTAATTTTTTTTTTTTTTTTTCAAAATTTTGTATTCAAAAAATGCATCCCAAACAAAAAATACATTTAAATTTCTCTGAACTTCCAGTTTTAAAACAGTGTTTTTTATGTTGAATGGACTCTTATTCTTATGTTTTATTTACTAATACCCTGAACCATTTTTTCTAGTGTAGTTTCTTCTAGTTTTAAATTCAAACTGATCTAAACAGGCTATAAAAAGCTATGAAAAAACATGTTATGATTTGAATTCTCTTCACTGGCTGTGGTATTACAGTCTGTGATAATTTTAGCTTTATTTACATTAGATGACTCCACTGGATTATTTCTCTTAAACTGCACATTATCCAGAGGATTACATGTTGCGTAACCGTTTACTATGCAGACAGAGCTGCGTTTATTGTGTGTTTATTTTCTGCTGTAATGCAGCATTAAGCTTGAGTCAGGTGTCAGTCATGCTTGACTAAGAGATTAGCTGGATCTAAACGCCTGGATATTATTATATTCAGTTATGTGGAATTATGTGCTGCGGTTGAGTTGTGTGAAGGTGGGGAAAGTGTTGCATGTTTTAAGGTTTTAAGATTTAGTTGTGTAAGAATAATGTCTCATTTCTAATCAATCAAAAGCTACCGTTTGCTCCCTGTGATACAATTCTAATGATAAAGGGGTGATAGATAAAATAAGAACTACATACTTGGTGTCTGATCTCTGGTATCTTCTCAAGATGTGTATAAAATGTGTGAAAAAGCATTTATGGTAATGCTTTCAGTGAAGAGCTAAAGCAGGGCTGGCTGTTGGAAAAAAAAAGTGAAAAAAGCCGGAACACTTTACATTCAGCCTGATCAGCCCACATTCATGTGTATCAAAGGGAAAAGTGGAAACGAGACAGTGATGAGTTCTGCATTACCACAAGATTACAGCAGTGTAATGCTGTGGTGTGGAAGAGCTTGAAACTTATAGGTACAGTTAGTGCTGGACGATATGGCCAAAATTTATATCACAATATATTCCTTAATTTCGGTCGATACGATATAATTCCGATATCGATATAAATACTTTGAAGGCCTATATAAAAACATGACATCTCTGTCACCCACCCCACCCCACCCAACCCAATCCCACCCATCCCCCTCACCCAACCCACCCCACCCAACCCACCCCACCCAACCAACCCACCCATGAGGGTGTCTTGTCTATACTTATATACAGTCTATGTATATACATATCCTGGAGCTGCAGGCCTGGCGCTGCGGTGATGGCGCACCCAGATGTCCCTGTACTCTGAAGTATGTTTCTGAGAGCTTTTTTGTGCAGTAATTTTTCTGCTTCTGCTCTCTGTTTGAGAAACAGTTTGAGAAAACTTTCTGAAATTGAAACCCAGAAAGCTGATCTAAATCTAAAACTGTATCTAAGCCCATTGGAAAGCTCTGCATGTCTTCCCATCTCTACCAACAACAAAATCCAAACCACTATATGAGGTTTTTTATTTTTTCCAGGCACTCCATGTACCAATCTCTTCCAAGTAGGGTTGCAACGGTATGAGATTTTCACGGTATGATAACCGTCTCAGAAAATACCGCGGTATCACGGTTATCACGGTATCACAGTTTGTTACATATATTATTAAACTGACCCTTAAAGAAATTACAACAAAGTTTTTTTTGTTCAATTAACTATTTATTGTAGAAACCTGGAACAACTATATAGATAATGTCTCCTTAAAAAAAATAAACTGTACACCATTAGGTGAAGGAAACCAGGTTTTTCCACTACTCTTAAGGTCATTAAGGGTGTATATAATTATATATATATATATATACACACACACACACACACACACGTGTCACACATTACATGTCCTCTAAGAAGTAAAGATCCTGTGTTTAAACTATTCAGTACAATTATTTAAGTTTAAATTATTTAATATCTGATAAACTGAGCCTGGGTCAGTGTCTGATCAACAACTCTTGTAAACGTCCGTTTTACTGCCAAGTTGGTATATAACCAGATAGAGGGGATTTATTTCTGAGTCTGGTTTTAACACATGAAAAACAGGCACGTCAGAATTTGAAAATTAACGCATGTAAATGAATGGCGTCTTTCACATCCAGTCCGGCGAGCACCTTTACACGGACACGTGAATCCGTCGTAGCACGCACTTCACGCCTGTACCTGCGTGCCCAAATTTCGGATAACTCAGCGCTTTTGCGGGCGCTTACTGCATGGGTTGTGCACGACTACAAAGAGGTTTTATTTAGGTTCAGATTAAAATTATAAACTAAACACATACTTTGCGCTGCACAGCGGGGTGGTGTTCTTGGAGATGGGAGAACAGGTTTGACGTATGTCCACCTTTAGCTGTGACTTTACGGCCACATTGATTATAAATCGGATAACCATCCTCGGGTGCTTTCTGCGGGTATCTGAAATAGTCCCACACTGCTGATTTTAGTTTAGCCTTTTTTTAGGCGGACGGAGATTTGTTTAGTCTGATGCACGTTCTGCCGTTCTCACCGCTGTGTGCTGAGCAGCTGAAGCGGAGCAGAGTTGCGCATGCGCGGGTGAGTTTCTCCGCTGGCTTGCGTTTTACCGGTAATAAGCAAACACACACAGTATGATAACCGTGCATTTTAATACCATGGTATACCGTGAAACCGGTTACCGCTGCAACCCTACTTCCAAGAACCTTTAGACAGCTTCACTGCACTGTATATCTCTACAGCTGCTCACAATTCTGCTCTTGTGCAGCAGTGTGCCAGTTCTGGGGGAAAACTGTTCATTCTGTGCCCTAATTTTGCTCTGTTTATATATATAGCACCTGGAATTTATGGAATTAAAGCTAACGTTTTATTGGTCATCTTTAAAAAAGCACTTTTTCCACCCTGCAGTGTGAATGTTAACAAGTTGTGTTCAATAAAACCATGCAAACATATAATTTGTGTGTGGTATTAGTTTAAGCAGACTGTGTTTGTCTATTGTTGTGACACATTTAATGACCAATTTGTGCAGAAATCCTAGTAATACTTTTTTCTTGCAACTTTATTACATATTTTAGCTGTAAAAAAACAACAATTGAGCCTTAAAGACTAAAATAATCCTCACTCACTCATTGGGGTGGAGCCTATCTCAGCCGGCATTGGACGGAAGGCAGTATACACCCTGGACAGGCCGGCAATCCATCGCAGGGCAGACAGAGACAGACAGACACACAGACACATTCACTCACACTCACACCTATGGAGTGACTAAAATAATAGCCCTAGAATGAAACGTTTATTTAAAACAAATGAATAATCAGCGTGAATCATTAAAAGTCTGATTATAGTTCTGAAGTACAGCAGAAAGTAGACTACATAGAAGCTTAAGGAGATACATTAGCTAGTTGTCATCCTGCCTGGATGTGTCTTTGCTAGCCTGGCTAATCCACAACATCGCAAATATATAATGTTAGCTAGATCGTTATCGCAGCATTATAAAATAAAGCGAACCGCACAATAACTTCACCTTCATACCTTCACACCTAAACACAAATAGAAAACTTAGTGTGACGTCACCCGTCAATGGCCGATACAGGGAGCATTTTCTTTTGTCAATGAATTTATATATTTAAAAAAAAAAATTACCTCAAAACACAATATACATACAAATCACTTGGCTGTGTCTAAGTATAATAAAGTTAAAAGTGCACCATCACTGCTTTTTGTTCCTTATTTCTATAGCAGTAGATGTGCATGTTCAAGGGCAGGCAGTACACCGACATTTCCTTACCAGCATACGAGATCAGATCCCCCATCTCTACCTGCTTTCTGATTAGCATATTCCTCATGTAGCGCATGCATTTGCATACTGAGAACTAACCTCTAAAGACTAAGTCATCCACTGCTTGAGTGAATTCACTGCTGGAATAATATTGGCTGCAAGTGACCTTTAGGATATTGAGCTGCTTAATACAGCACTGGACAAATAACTAGAGCAAAGCTTCCCGGTTTAGGTTCAACTAAAATCTTACAAGCTATTTTTGAACTTGACTGAGTAACGCGATGCTAATGTGACTCTTTTAGCAAGCTGTTCAAGATGCCACAAACACATTTCACAAGGTTCTTAATGCACTACAGACAGCACCAGCTCATGAATGCTTAATACTGAATCTGACCTCAAACTTTCTGGACTCTCACTACAAATTCTGCCTAATCATTCAGTCATGACAGGCATATGCACATTCAATTCTTTGGAGAATGGATTCTGCTAAGCTTAATTTTAGAAGTGTTTTTACACCTAAAAGTCTAAAAATTACCTTTAAATCACACCTTTAGTCCTTTTGTCAGAGCACCTTATGTATGAATTTTACCAGTCAGGTTGTAAGAAGTAGCAAAGCCTCTTCGCTGAAGTGCAGCTTTATACAGGAGTTTCAGTTCAGTTCTCCAGTACAGAGGCTGTAGCTGTATTAGCATTTGCCGCTAACCATGCTAAGCGCTAACTCTTTTGCCGTTCAGAGGTGAGTATTATTGAACTGTAGCCTGCTGCTAACCACGGCTAGAACTGCTGGAGCAGTATTAGCATTAGCCGCTAATGCTGCTAAGCACTAGCTCTTTCGCTTACTGTATAGAGGTAAGCATATCGGACTGTAGCTTGCAGTGTGCTTACTGTGTTAAAACAAGCTACGTGGGGCAAACCGCTAGCTAAATCACCCTGGCTTTACCGGAACACACAGGGTTCCTCAGCGTAGCGCTGTTACCCTGCGTTCACACTGGAATGCGACGAGTCGCTTGTGTCGCCCAGCGTTTGTCGCTTGTGGGCGTGTCAAGCTCAACGCCGCACAAAAAAGGAATCGCTTGGCCACTTTATTCTCCAGCTACAACTCCCAAACTTGCTGGACTCTTGGGCGTTTCTGTGTGTTCAACAGAATGAACCGGGAAAGAAACTAGAAATTCAGAGAGCAGGAGCTTGAGGACGTCGGACCGCCTTGTTTGTGATTGGTCCAAAGAAAAGCTAGGAGCCAATCGGGTTAGAATGTCGCTTCACCGCGTCATTCATTTGCATAAAGTTGAGAAAAATTCATCTCCGTGTCGCTTGTCGCTTTGTCGCCTCTCGCGTGTCGCGGCAAAAAATCGCGCCCTGCCATAGGAAATGAATGGTCGCCTGTCGCTTTGTCGTTTTCCAGTGTTAACGCAGGGTTAGGCGGCATTTAATTGCACTAGTGGTTAGCTGCTAATGCTAATGCTACTGCACCCAGCTTTAGTGGAAATCTAAGCTTACTGTAAATAAATAAAAGCGCTTTACTCACCCAAATAAACAGTAAAGAAAAGAAATCTGTGTACATTAACATCTAGTGTTTGTTTGACTTTAGAAGATTATTTAGATTTCATTGTTAGGAATGAAAGTTTTATAAACTTATCTTCGCTTTACCCCACCTGCTGAAATAGAAGGGAAACATGGCAACACCCCACTTACTAGTGTCTCATACTGATTTATATGATTTGCTGCACCTTATGTATGAAAATAGACCACACAATAGACTTTTTTTGATTGTGCACCTTATAATCTGGTGCACCTTATAGTGCAAAAATACGGTAGTCCACACCCAGGTTAATGTCGTAGTAAACTTCTGATTTTTAAAACTTCTGTTAGTTTTGGTTTTACACTAATTTACTAAGTGAATTAATGAACTTTAACACATTCTACATGGACTGCACCTCTATATTCCACACTGGCTGTTTTGTGGAATGTTTGGTTAATTTAGCAAGTTGCCTTTCCAAGTGTTGTGCTGAATTATACCACCCTGCCAGAATTTGAATCCTAATTGTGGGTGAGATCATCCCTTGTCTTCCTTTTGTTTCTGTTCATAAATAAAGAGTTAATCTACAGTTACAGTAGATACGACAATCACCAGCGTAAACGATTGACCCCATGCTGCTGTTCGATGCACGTCCATTGCAAGAGGTGTTGGATTTCAGCATAAAATTGTTTTTTTTTTTCTTTTGTTGCTAAGTGGATGATGTTAGCCTGTTTCAGCTTTCTGAAATTGGTCCAAAAGTGAGAACCATATACAAAATGTTTTCACACTGCAAACAAACCAGACCATGGTTCTGTAGGACTGGACCAAGACCGTCTGGGAAATACCCTTGTTTGGTTCAGACCTTTGGACTTGGTGCAAACTAAAATAGGTGCCTAAAACCATAATTTATTTAGTTTGCAATGTAAAAGCACTATATTAGATGGTGTTTATTTTCTGATGAATTATAAACTATAGGGCCCTGTAATTGAACAGATGGAATTGTGGAACTCAGGCGTGGTGGCTTAGTGGTTAGCAGGTTTGCCTCCCAGCTCTGGGGTCTTGGGTTCAAGTCCCTATGTATGTAAGTTTGTGTGTGTGTGTAAATGTATGCATGACTGTGCCCAGATATGGATTGGCATATCCTGTTCTGGGTAAATGCTGTAGTGCCTGGTGCAGTCCTCCAGGTGGACGGTGGATTCCGGTTGAGAGTACGCTATTGGCTGCCAATTCTCACCAGTGTGTGGATGAGTGCTGAGTATGAATGGTTGTGTGTAATAAATGTAAAATAGTAAAGCGTCCTTGGGTCTCTAGAAAGGCGCTATTTAAGTTAACCTTCATAAAATAGGATTTTAGATAAAAAAAAAATCAACAAACTAATAATCTAAATAAGAGGGCCGGGGGGGATAAAGAATAAGAAATAAGAAAAAAAAACAAAGCAGATTTTATAGGGATCTCTACCAGAAATGCGTTATAGGAACACATGGAGACGATTATGTCTGTTAGCAATATAATATAATTGTCATATGATGAGTATGTACTGTGCATGTTGTTGAAGTTGATGCTGCTAGTACTAATGCTATAATATTAGCAGTTTAGAAGCAGCATAATGAATCTGTTCAATCATTCTTTAAGGGAAAGGTCACCTGCCAATTTACCAACACACTAATGTCAGATTCATGTCATCCTTCAAAGCCACTAATGTCAAGTATTGGGAAACGCAGCTCACACTGGTCACACGGCGATATGGAACAAATGTTTATTAATGAAAAACAGTGGGGGCAGTGCAGACACTAAGCATCATCAAAGTGCAAAGCGTTTTGAAGAAAGGCTATGTAACCAATCCATGTACAGTTCTAGTCAAATCTTTGGACACATCCTTTCTCATTTTATGCATTTCTTTATTTTTATTATTTTCTACATTGTAGATTAATATTGAAGACATCAAAACTTGTTAAAACAATGAAGTAACGCATATGCAATTATGAAATAAAGACAACCACTTGGGTTGGGTTTTTAATGTCAGGTTTTTTTGTGAAAGACAAACACTTTTTGTCTACTACCTAAAAAATAAGTGTGTTCCTTTCTAGTTTTTAAGTATTTAATATCAGCCATTTTGTCTATCTCTCTGTCTGTCTCTTTGTCTGTCTCTCTCTGTCTCTCTTTCTATATTTCTGTCCCTCCCTCTTTCTGTCCCTTTGTCCCTCCTTCTGTCTTTCTCTCTCTTTCTGTCTCTCTCTGTCTGTCTCTCTCTCTCTGTCTGTCTCTCTCTCTGTTTCTCTAATTTTCTCTCTGTCTGTCTTTCTGATTCTCTCTCTGTCTCTTACTCTTTCCCTCTGCCTGCTTTTTGACAATATTAATGTGTAACTACTTTATATTAGATTCAATTTAAGAAGAAAAAGTAACTAGTTAAAACCTGGAAAACCCTTTAAAGGCTCTGTGGATAATCTTTTCTGTCATTAGATGTCGCACGAGCGCACCATCATCTCAGACCAAAACAAAAGCTTTAAAGACCTACATTTAGTTGATAATTATTATGACTATATTGGCATGTTATAATTGTACTTAAGCAACTTAAGAACTGTTTTTAGATCAAAATATTTATGGTTACATTCTGTATTAACATGTACTCATACACACACACAGACACACACACACACACACACACACACATTTGGGAAGTGGCAGTTAATCACGCACAGCATACAGCAACCAGAAACGACCTGGAGGACTGCATCAGACATATAAGCTATGTTAACATTACTTAAATCAGATTTTTTGCTCAGATCGGATTTGGTTATCTTGACGATTCACATTAATAAATGTAAGTGATCTGTATCTGTGTGTAATGTGAAATATTAATATAAAAGTAATATGAAAGTGACTCAAATTTGATTTGAAAATATCGGATTTGGCAGGTTCACACAGCCATGAGCAAAAAAAAAAACTGATTTGGGTCACTTCAGCCTGGTAATGTGAACATAGCCATAGTCATCCTGGATTTAAAGTATCCAATACCCGAAACAATAAATATCCTTATGACTCAGACTTGATTCGGAATAACAGGATTAAATCAGGACATCCCTAGATTTCATTGTATCAGACTTTAAATGTCGGGTGTCAATGTAGCCTAATACAGTTCTTTGTCTGACGACGTCTTATGCAGCAGTTACTACATTGCCAAAATGCTCTTTTGCATACAGCAATTAACCCCAATAACTGGCTCACTGGTAAGAATGTTTTAGTGCTGATAATAAAAGAATTGCATACTGGCATGCAATTTAAAGTGACATGAGAACAAATGATTACTTCTGTGGACTTAATTCATTCATATATTCATGCATGTCGTGAAACTCCCTGAAATCATTACTGATGTACAGAGTCATAATAATATAATTTAAATTTTTACACGTATGTATTCTACAGGCTTTGGGTTGTTTAATGCTGTGTTCTGAACCTCAGCTGTCACTGTCACTGTAGTTTTCTGACGATAGACCTTTGAAGGCGCTTATCTCTTTTTGTCTCTTTGAAAGCTGTTAATTGACCTTCAGTGTCTTTTATCTGAAGCAATTTCCATGTTAATGACAGATATTTGACCTGAGGGTAATGGATCACTCTGTCTTAGAAGCTGTAGCTTTATTATGAGATTAATTCTGGATGTCTGCTGTCACTGAAGAAACTATGAAAAATAAGTGAGGAAATATTTAGATATATAATACAACCCCAGATCAGAAACAGTATGGAAAATTGTAATTAGAAAACGGTATAGAGAATTTCTTACATTGACTTTTATTTAGTTGTAGGCATTATGATCCCAAGATATTTCATGTTTTCTTTGCTAAACTGCTATTGGCTTTCATTTGTTAATATACATATATACTATAGGACCCTCTGGTGCAGCCTAAGCTTTTGTCCTTAATGGCATTTTTTTCCCCTTATATTACTTTTACTTTTATACTGTAAGTAGTTTTGAAAGCAGTATTTTTACACTTTTAAAAAGTAAAAAGCTTGAGTTGTCAATTTCTAGTGTTTTTAAACCCTAGTATTTATATTTCTACCTGAGTAATGAATGGGAAAAGCACAGTCCACAGCCATGTCTGTGGTGTACAGCGTGTGGTTTTGCATTGCTTACAAAACTTAAAGTTTATTGTTGCTCAAATATACAGTGGCAGGCCTTGGTTGTTGATCTTGTTGCTGATAACAGTCTGAATGGTTCTTTATATCTTTGGTCTGGAGCACGGATTGCCCACTCTTACTGATTCTCACTGATTTCATCTAAGCACACTGTGTGATGCTCCATCCCAGATGCCTATATAACTCTGTACTGTAGTGCTTGAGACATTTGAAATATTCTTTGTCCATGTGATTATATCAGCTATTCTGTGGTGGTTCTTGATGCGATGCCATTTGAGGGATCGGAGATCACCAGCATTTAGCTTAGGCTTGTGCTCTTTACCTTTACACCCTGAAATTCCTCTCTTTTCCTTGAATATTTTAATGAACTTATGTGCTGTTTTTAAACATTAAATATATTTTCTTGTACATTTTTTTGACACACATTGGTGTGTTTGCCTATAGCCCGATCCGGATGGGATTAGTTTCTCAGGGGGATGTCTGTGAAAAATGTTTCACTCTTCTACTTAGTGATAAAACTTTTGCATCGGGACTGCAATTGAAAAAGCAGGAGGCCCACCAGTTTTGGACTTTCTCGGTCACATGACCTCGCGTTCAGTAGCTCCTCCATTTCCAATTGCTGTTGTGTTTTTGTGGATTTCCGTGCAAATGCGCACTTAAATTGTAATTACGGTGCGTGGCAGTGGACAAATAGCTATTTTATTAAACGCAAGTTAAAAAAACTCAGAGATGTGCATCCGGACGGGACTAAAATTACCAGATGACCATGGAGTTTAGCAAAAAACAGTAGATAATTTAGACTGTAATTTTCTCAGAGGAAGTCTGAGAAAAACACACACATGTTCGTTATGGACGAGAATACAATTACCCCAGGACCCCCTGAGAAACTAATCCCGTCCGGATAGACCTTATGACTTAAGAACCTTTTTATTTTCTTTGATCAGTGATGGTGAGTGTTTTTTAGTATGCAGATATGGCTTATTTGTATTCCGCTCCAATTTTACCCACATCCTTGTATCCCTCATGAAGGTGCTTAAGGGATTTATCCTTAAATAAATGCTTTACCCATAAGGCTAACTTAATTAGCAGTGGAAACCAGCTAATATGATTATGCTAACTGGGCCCTACTGACTCAGATTCTTAATTAGGAGTGCCTGCATGTTTGGGTGAAATACACCTTTAAGGTATTTGCACAGCAAAAGCTCTGGTTTATTTCCACAGCCTAATCTCGACAAACAGCGCTTCCCTCTGAGACCTCTTCCTCCTCCTCCTCCTCTGCCTGTGCCATGTGTCAATCTTCTTTGTGTCTCGTTAGTCGCGAACAAAAGCTCGAGCCCGAGCCGCCCGTGTTTGGAATAGTCAGTCTCCAGCTCTCAGAAGAGGGACATGTCATTCACTCATAACAAGCTAATCAGAGAGGATCTCAGCACTGAGGAAATTCATGCTATAAAAAAGAGGTTTGCAAAAGAGATTTTATTGAACATTGGATGTTCCTCCTATGGATTCTCTCCCTGTCTCTTATTGGCTCCCTCATTGTATCACTTAGTGTGAAGCTGCTTCAGCATATGGAATTTGTGCTTTTGACAATATGAGGCTAATTAACATCCAAGCCTCCTCTTTTTGTTTGTGTCTTTTAATTATACCTAAACCGCCACAAGGGGGCTCTCTTCTTTCTTTATTAATTAGCTCCTATCGTCCTATTGTGTTTGGAAAACAAAATAAAAGAGAAAGGCGATCATATCATGCAGTAAATGAGTGATTTGTATTTTGGATTAACAAAAGTATGAAATAGTTTGTCACTAATCCACCAGTTTTAGTTGTTCTCATTAAGGTTTCTACTAATTAAATTGTTTGACTAATCTAAATATGTTTTTTCTTCAAAAAAAGTTCTGATGAGCATTTTTAAGTGCCCTTAAGTTTGATAAAATTATGTAGCATAAATGTAACAAAATGTAATCAAAGATTAACAAAAAGGTTGCACTGCCCAAATGTCAATTTAAACTGGGAACTCTGGGAAATGTATTGAGTTATTTATTCCATTATTAAAGTGTTTGTAGTTTCTTACATTTATGGCATTTGCTACACAAATAAATGTGCTTTAAATAATCACTGAAATAAAATAATTAGATATGAGGTATCAAGATATTGATACCTCATTAAGCCCAAAGCACACAAACAGTTTCACTACACCCTGTTTGGTATTTTCTTAATACAGGACATCTGTAAAATATACACTTCCCTAGAAGGAAAAGTGAGGCCAAACCTTTTATTTCTGCTGTAGACTAAAATGTTTGAGTTTAACAATAAAAAAAGAAAAGAATATGAGACAAAAGATCAACATTTCAGCTTTTATTTCCAGGTATTTACATCGGGATCTGACACAGTTCTTGTGAGAAAAAATATTGGATTTGGAACAAAAACTTTTTATCTGGCTTTTAAGTTGCACATCCTTTGCTCACAATAACTGCATCAAGCCTTTGACCCACAGACTTCACTACCTGACCTTCCTCTTCCTTCTTCTCCTTTATTCCTTCTTTTTGCTGAAGCCTCTGTACTTTGCTCATGAAGTCTTCTGCGAAATGAGATTGAGAGCTTTACTCCTTTCCTCTGGAGGTTGTTGCTAATGTCACTAACAGTTGTTTTAGGGTCTTACTTTACAGCATGAGCAATGCTTCTGTCATCAACTGCTGTGGTTTTTCCTGGTCTATCTGCTACTTAGTACACCAGTGACTACTTTCTTCTTCAGGACATTCCAAACGATTGTACAATATTTGTGCAATGGCTCTCAGCTTCCCAATTGCTTAATTTTCACCCATAGACAGCTCTTTGTTTTCATGTTGGTTACTTCTCTAACAACAAATGTACAGGTTAAACAGTTTATTTTACAGATAAGGAAAAGGTTAAAGAGTCTTTACTGATACAGGAGCAAGCAGTCCAAAATCATGGTTCTAGCACATTTGGAAGGGATTAAAATGACAGAGAAACACTTGTAATAATTACCCCAGTTCCCCATTTTAAACTAGTCCCCTCCAAATATTAATTCAGTGAAAATTCAGTGGCAACAGACAGAAGATATTGAGGGCATTTAGTGACAAGAACAACACACTTAAAAAAAATCTTTCCTACTAACATCTGATGAACAGCTGTAAATGGAAAAAGTTAAATTTCTAGGAACTACTGGATATATTGCCCTCATGATTTCCACTGGTACTGCTCTGTTTTGTCTGTATTTGTAAGCTTTTAGAGAATGTGCACAAATATGGACAAAAAAAAAGTAAATTATGGACAGAAGGCTTTATCCATATCTGTATCTGTACTTAATATTGGGCATACATGAGCCTTAAATATACCGTATTTTGCGAGCTATATGGTGTACCGAATTATAAGGCACAATATCAATAAAAGGTGGTGGTAGGGGTAGCTAACTAATTTAAATAAATGTAAGCTAAGTAAACAAAACTCTTTTAAAAATCTTTTAAAGTGAGTGCTACATGTTAATCTACACAGATTTCTCTCTTGAAAACTGTGTATTTTGGTGAGTAAAGTGCTTCTGTTTATTTACAGTAACCTTAGATTTCTATATTTACACTAAGGCTGGGAGCAGCAGCATTAGCGTCTAACAGTAAATGCCGCCCGTCAGCGCTACACTTAGGAACCCTGAGTGTTCTGGCAAGCTAGGGTGATATTAGCTAGCAGTTTATCCCATGTAGCATG
Source organism: Astyanax mexicanus (assembly GCF_023375975.1). Classification (NCBI taxonomy): domain Eukaryota; kingdom Metazoa; phylum Chordata; class Actinopteri; order Characiformes; family Acestrorhamphidae; genus Astyanax; species Astyanax mexicanus. The sequence continues at coordinate 16,283,729 of NC_064429.1, forward strand.
TTTTAACATGGTAAACATGGAGGCGACAGTTCAATATACTCGCCTCTAATGCTAATGCTTCTCCAGCAGTGCCAGCTGGGGTTAGCAGCAGGCTACACGCCGATAATACTTCTTCTGAGTGGCAAAAGAGCTAGCGCTTGGCGCAGTTAGCAGCTAATGCTAATATTGTTCTAGCCTGCGTGCTGGAGAACTAAACTAAAACTCGTTTATAACGCTGTACTTTAGCAGAGTGGCTTTACTGCTCCTTACAACCTGACAGGTAAAATTCATACTTAAAGCGCATCGGATTGTATGTCGCACTGACTATTTTTGGTAAAATTAAGGGATTTTAAGTGCTCCTTATAGTGTGAAAAATATGGTACTTGTCGGTATCAGATAAAAAAAAGGAATTTTCTTTTTCTTCAGTTGCCAAATAATGAATGCACAACCAACAGTCGCCCCCTACCTCTCCTCATCAGATGATTGCTGTGAGTAATGCAGCTGCAACCTCTTGCTGGCCATCAGTGTCTCGTCCTGTCAGGAAGTGCTCAGACCTCATCAGGCTGGAGGTGAGCAGACACTGTCAGGACATCAGACTGTCTGCGAGTCGTCCGGCCCCTCTCTCGCTGTAGCTCATCTGGCTGACACTCCTCATCCTTCAGCAGATAAGATGAGATGGTTACTGGAAGGAGCTCGAGCATCGTTACAGCGCTCAGCAGACAGGACCGGGCAAGGTCGGCACAATGCCACAGCAGAACTCGCTAAGGGGAGTTTAGTTTCATGGTTATTAAAATTAACCACTTTTGTTATTAGATTTTTGACTGTAAAGAATCTTTTTAGAGAAGATTATAGAAGCTTTGCCATCGTATAGAAATGTAGAGAAACAAAGAAGTCTGACACAACTAAGGAAAATTTAAATTCATTAAAAATATATAATGCAAATGACTATATTACAAGTTACCAGCAAAACAATTTGAGTTAAAAGTGGAGTCTTTTAAATAGAGATATTTATGGCATTAGTACCAGTCCCCATTTACAATAATCACAGCATATTCTCAACCTGGATTTAACATGTTTGTGCACAAGCCTCTGATGAGTAGATTCAATCCACATAAGCATCATTTTATAGACGCTTCAGTAGCAGAGGCCTGCAAAATATTGCAAATGTTTAGATATGCTTAGATTCAAACATACAGCTCTGGAAAAAAGAGACCACATCAAAAGGACCAGTTTCTCTGATTTTACTATTTATAGATACATATTTGAGTAAAATGAACATTGTGGTTTTATTCTATAAACCACTGACATTTCTCCCAAATTCTAAATAAAAATATTGTGATTCAGAGCATTTATTTGCAGAAAATAAGAAATGGTCAAAATAATTAAAAAGATGCAGTGCGTTTAGACATTAGATAAGTGCAAAGCAAACAAGTGCAATTTCATTTAAAATCAGCAATACTATTTATTTATAGAATCTTTAATACATACCTGCTGTGTATGTCTAGCCAACAACCCTTTATTTGATCTGGTTTTAGTTTGGTTGTGAACCAAAATAGCACGGTCTGGAACAAAAGGACCAAAATGTGGTCCAACCGAAAGAGGTGATCTTGGGCCAGATCTACTGAACCATGGCCTTGTTTATCTGCAGTGTGAAAAGCTTGAGTTGATACTTCAACTTTTACATGAGTAATTTTAAATCCTAGTACTTTTATCTCTTGACACCTCTAAGTAGCTTTGCTGGAACTGAAGTTCATGATGCATGGATGCTTATATATATATACAGGGGTTGGACAATGAAACTGAAACACCTGTCATTTTAGTGTGGGAGGTTTCATGGCAAAATTGGAGCAGCCTGGTGGACAAACTTCACTAAGTGCAGGGTAAGAGCACAGTTTTACTCAAAATAATGCAATGCACACAACATTACGGATGACATCCAAGAGTTCAAAAGAGGACAAATTGTTGGTGCACAGCAAGTCTTTGTGATGCATCAAGAGCCACGGTATCCAGGGTAATGTCAGCATACCACCAAGAAGAACCAACCACATCCAACAGGATTAACTGTGGATGCAAGAGGAAGCTGTCTGAAAGGGATGTTCGGGTGCTAACAGGGATTGTATCCAAAAAAACATAAAACCACGTCTGAACAAATCACGGCAGAATTCAATGTGCACCACAACTCTCCTGTTTCCACCAGAACTGTCCATCGCCACAATAAATGATTGTGGTCTAAAACCAGGTGTTTCAGTTTCATTGTCCAACCCCATGTATATATAAGATTCAGAAGCTTGTGGAAAGGTATTGCTTTGATGTATTTTACCTTAAAACACTTAAATTAAGTGAGAAACCTCACCCTCAAACCCCTTAATTAAAAAAAAAAAATCCCAATAAGGCGAACCTAACCGTCTTCTCAGTATTATCTTCTATATCTATTGAAATGCAGCAGCTAGTAGCATCTGTCTGAGTTGCTGGTCCTTAACAAACAGTCCAAGCAGATTCCTTATGTTGTCTGCAATCCCTCAACAAATATGTCTAGGCTACTATGTATTCCCACTGTGTCCCATCCCCATGAATAGAAATGTGTGTGTACGTGTGCAGTGGAGGAACGCGTCGTCTTTTTCTCCGTGGGGATGTGCTGTAATCACTCGCATGTTAAGTCCTATGGCTTTTTGTGATCATGAGTATTTTACAAAGAGGAGTGAAAACTCATTAAACGAGGGAAGTTAACACAGAAAAATGCAAATACCTCGGATTAGCTATTAACAAACAGTGTAAGCTAGGTTTGTGCTGTCTGATTGCTCGAGATCAGTTGCCAGGGCGACAGGTGGAAGGGACCGATACACACTATATCTACAACTATATGTTTGGGGGCACCCCTTGTAATGTTAATGCATTCTTTGCCAGGCTACTCTGCCAAGTTGCATTCATTGCTGACATTGATGTGCAATGAACACGGACACACACAGCTTCTCTAGTTCTTTTAGAGAAATACTGCTAATAGAATAGATTAGTTTGGAGCAGATCAACATGGCACCATACCATATGCCAGGCATTGGCTATAGGGGTATAAAGCTCCCCAAGACAGTCAGAGCTGTGGAACATTAAAATTAAAATGAACTGTGTTCTCTGGAATGATGCAGCTCCATCCAATACTGTTGGGATGGTGATGTCGAGGTGGGGATCATCCACTGTCCTGAACTTCCTTTTTTTCTTCGTCAGTGAATGCTATCAAATTCTCACAACAATTCTCCAAAATCTATTAGAAACCCTTTTTTATTTAAAGAGCCACTAAATCCCTAAACCATATTTGTTCCATTATTAGCTGAATTGGGTTTTCTAGAAGTAATAAAACATACATTTCCTTACCTTTAAAAAACGATTTTACTATGGTCATTTTCGTCTCTGCAGCATCATCTCAGGTTCTACTGTGCTATAGGCGAGGATGATGTGTCCGTATAGTTTGTTACGCAGACACTCACAATATGCAGATGAGTCAATAAAAAATATGCCCCCCTCAGGTGATGTCCAAACATCAGAAGAACACTGCTGTTTCTGCAGCTCAGCCAATCAGCTCTTCCAACTCTAAACCCATACATCACACAGTTCCCATCCCAAACTACCCCTCTCATTTTTTTTTTTTGCCTTTTTTTTTCAGATTTGAGCTGAGGGTGGAGTCATCAAAAAATCAGGGGGTTTAGAGGCTCTTTAAAAGTACAGTACTTTTGTTATTCCAACAAAAGCACTTTTCCTTACTTTGTGAGAAAATAAACTGTTATGGAACTGATATAAAAGCTGGTATTAGGGTTATTAGGGTATTAACAATAACTCAACTAACCATGCTGATTCTAAAATGTAATGTAATGACTGCTCACGCCCACAGTTTACACTTCTTTGTCTCGAAAAGTGCCCAAAAACTCTCATATTAACTGCTTTTCACTACTTTTTAAACATCACCTGGGCATTAAAAGTCCCACATTCAGCTTTTCTTTTTCTTTTTCATTTTAAAGCGATGGAGGCCATAGCAGAAATTTTTGTGAGTAATCAGCAATTTGAGAAAATTATCTTCAGATTGTTTTACTACCAAAATAAACAGTAGTTGCTTCCCTAGCTGGTGTGATCCAGCAAAACATGCAGAGCATGCATGCATTTTGCTGGCACATCCAATTTAAGTCAGATATGTTTTCAGTCAAATTGGCTAAATTCTGTTACATGTTTTGAAATTTACAGGCAACTTCATATTAAGCTTACTTTGTGAAAGCTTTTCTTGGACGGGAGCAACATTTGTTATAACAAAAGCTGAAAAAAAAATACATTTGGTAGACATATTGTCAAATTCTTAAATTGAGAAAACATTTTCTCAGGATTCACTAGCTCTCCGGTCTCTCTGTGCTCTGGACAAAAAAGTTAGATATTTGTACTCTATTCTATTGTAACTCTATTAATGAGAAAAAAAAAACAAAGTGGGTGGGACTAAGAAACACAATACCTTTCTGGCCAATCATTGACAAAAGGCATTTGTGCTTTTAGCATAAAAAGAGAGCAGGATTTTGCTATATTCCTGCTTGATTGGATGGCTAATATTTGACTTATTTTGCTGGTATGGACTGATTGCAATTTTTAAATCCTCACAGAAGTGCTACAACATCTCATAGAAAGCTTCTTCTGAACAGTAGAAATAGTTGCACCAAAAAAGCAGGAAAAACTCCTTGATTTTTTTTAAGAAACAATAAATAATAAGGTGTCCCAATACGTCTGTCCATCATAATTTATTCATATCTGTGAAATGACTTGCATATGCACAGCATGCATGAACTTGGCTAATGAACTTGCAATATTTAAATCAGACATTTCTAACACCAATAGGCCAGAATAAATGAAACTGGCCAGTTGTCTGACATTTCCTGTAAGGAAACTGTTAGAACAGCTCATGTGAATGGGCAGCAAATGAAAGTAGAGCAGCCTTGGTTTGAGGGTGAAGAAGAACTTGGCGCATTGATCGCACAACTCTATTTTATGATATCTTTGGCCGAAGCTCCAGATTCTGCTTCATATGTGACCACTTGACTTCCTGTGTCCTTGTCATTTGTGTCATGTGTTGATTGGCCCTTTTTGCTCTGTGGTGCACTAATTTGTTCCTGTCATGGTTTTGATTGACACTTGGTATTAAGGGGTCAAGGATTTAATGCCCCAGACCTACACATGGCTAGTAGTGATAGTGCAAAGAGAAATCAGGTTTCTAGAAACTGCAGCTTTTCTATATCTAAAAGAACTGATTGATTTAGCTGCTGAAATCGAACTGTAATAAGTGAGATCATATAGTGGTATTGATGATTTAGGATATTGATTTTTTAGTGTTGTGATTTTTCCAAAATCAGTTTTTATTAGTTTAAAGGTGCTGTTTTATGATTGAATTTAAATGAATTAAAAATTCAGTATGACCACATTTAGGGTTTTGTGCATTTGTCTATGTCAAAATGAATGGGCTTTTTTAAAAACTTGTTTCCATCACATTCTCTAGTAAATAAATTAGTGGTGTCAATCGATTCAAAAAATTAATCTGATTAATCACAACAAAATTCTGTGATTAACTGCGATTTATCGCATTTGGTTTTTTTTTTCAGAAGTAAATTTTTAAAGTGGATATCCAAAATGTGAATAAAAGAATGAATGTAAGAAATGTAAAATGCAATTATATGTATATTAGTGGTGTCAATTAAAACACTAATATATACTTGTATGTTTGAGGGGAGATCAAATCAACGTAGGGTGCTGGAATAAAGAATGCATGATATGTTGGATTGTAAATGTGGTGGTGAGGATTTCTGAATTCAAACTTAATTTGATGAGTATAAAAATTTCAGAGATGAGGGGCAGGAAAGAGCGTGTGTGTGTGAGAGAGAGAGAGAGAAATATCTCTAACGGGGTCGGAGCTGGAAGTCTGAACGAGGTATTACTGCTGGAAACCATAAGAGCGCACCGTTCAATCATCCAGCCAGAAAACAGATCAGTGTGTTGGGCGGGGCAGATTACGGCGGAAGTAGGGGTCAAACTTGGTGCCTTATTTAACTTGCGTTAAAAAAATAATAACGCGTTACTGATTCCAAATTAACATCGTGTGCTAACGCTTTAACGTTGACAGTCCTAAAATAAATTTGTTCAGAATTCTATGCATTTTTTTCTGTGTGCATTTTCTTCCTGAACATCACTGGATCCTCTGAATTAAGAGATATTTTAAGAGTCAAAATGAGAAAAAAAGCTTTAAGATAATACAGCGCAGTGAACTGACATCCCAGCACAGCCACAGAGAACGTGAGGAGAGAACGTGAGGATTTGGTGCAAAACCAGTGAACTCTCTCGCACGTTCAAAGCCCAGCTGACACCCAGCTGATCCAACTAATCAACTAACTGTCCTCACTGAGGCGATCTGGGTAAATTACAGCAAAAAAACAACAACGTGTTAAAACAAGTGTAACTTCATAACCAAGCTTTAAAAGCTGTGACACACTTTACCAGTGTAGCTGAGACGAGTGATATTAGCAGAGGTGGAAAAAGTACTGAAAAATTATAATTAAGTAAAAGTACCTTTACTTTTGCTAACAATCTACTCAAGTAAAAGTAAAAATACTCATCTAAAAATCTACTTGAGTAAAAGTAAAAAAAAGTATTCAATTTAAAATGTACTTTGAGTAAAAGTTACATAGTAAACAAATCATTAATTAAATCGTTTTAAATGATCTATTATTCCTCGTAATAATTTGGACCTTTCAGGCAGTATTTGTTCAGACCACCCCATAAAACATTTTCAAGAACAAGTGGCATAGATTTCTATAATCCATTTTTTAATTTACTGTTAAAGTTTATGGTCATAAAAGTGACTATAAACCATATTTTTTATTTTTTAACTGCTATTTACCTATATATTTTTTTACATTCAAGCAGATTGTTTAATGATAAAAATACTTACACCACATGCTTTCACAGGTTTGACCTCTGAACTACTTAACAAATTACACATTACTCATAAAATCTACTCAATACAGTAATGTGAGTAAATGTAATTCATTACTTTCCACCTCTGGATATTAGCTATTTAATTAGAGAAGCTGACGGCTTTTCTACGCATTAATCTATCGGTGTCAAACTGACCAACTATCCTGATTATACTGACGGACCAGCCACACCATTAAACTTAAAATACCTCATTTTATGTGCTGGTCAAGATAAACTCAACCAAACAGATGGTTATTATGCAGTGAAATCTGGTGTTTCTGGCTTGTTGTGTTAGTATATTAAGTCACGTTACGATTTCTCCTTATCATAGGTTTCAGTGAGAAGAAAACCCACATTAAGCTTTTTTTTATGTTAAGTGTTTTAGACTCTTATTGTTTCTTTAGTTAACTAGCTTAGTTCTGTGATTCTGGAGTAACACTGTACTGCTAGTTTTAGTGTTTTCCTGCTGTAACACCTTCAGCTTGTCTTGGTGAGGGCAGGTAGTTCATTAGTTGGATCATGTGTGCTGTACTTTTATATAAACCAGTGACCGTAATTAAATAATAAATCTGCGTGGGAGCCTCCAGCAGTCCTAAAATGATTGGTCTGTGCTGTGTTCATGTAGAGCCCTGCTATACAGTGACATAAAAAAAGGATTTTTTCAGATCTCTTTTATTATACTTACATTTTTACAGGTTATTAAACACATTTTATAATCAAACAAACGTATCCAGATTAAATATAAAAAGCACTTTTAAAATGATATTTTTTTATTAAGGGAAAAAAACTATTCAAACCAATCTAACCTTTTGTGAAAAAGTGTTTGTCCCCCATAAATAATCTATGATTAATTACACTTTTTAAAAAGTTGAGGTCAATTTCACTACTAACCACAACCAGGCCTGATTACTGCCAGACCTGTAGAATTAAGAAATTACTTAAGTAAAACCTTTCTGACAGCATTAAGCAGATAAAAGATCTCAGAAAGCAGCACATTATGCACCTTACATACACACTGTATGTGTAAACCACCTTTACATTTTTCAGGGAAGTGCATTTTTCTGTTTTTATGTTCCTCACAGAACACCTGTGATTGGTTTAGAGGCTCCTCAGCATATTATACAATTATACCATATTACATAAAATATGCCACAAGCGCTATATAAAAAATTGAATTGAATTGAATTGAATAACACACAGTATATTTTTACAGCAATTTCCTCATCTTTTTTTTCTTTTTTTTAATATTAAGTGGTTATATGTGTGCTGATTTGTATGTAGGGTTGTGTGAGTGTGTGTGTGTGTGTGAGTGTGTGTGTGTGTGTGTGTGTGTTTTTGTTTGTGTGTGGGGTGCTGTTTTTGATACCTGTGCGTCACATTTCATCCGTGGTGTGTGCAGATAAACAGAGCCTCGTTGTGTCTCCCACCGAGAGCTAATAAAGTGAGAATTAAGAGTGTGCAGCTGAGTCTATTACTGCTTACAGACCACTGACTGACCACCAGCTGCATAAACACACTCACACACACACCACACACTCACTGCAGCCATCCAGTGCCAAAATAAGATACCACCAAAACACTCACACACATACACACCTACACCCTTCAGTCAGAGACCCTACAGCACACACACACACACACACACACACTCTGCAGCCATCCTGATCTAAAATAAGATACCACCAAAACACACTCGCACACTCACCTTCACTCTTGCACACTCTTGTCCAATTTTTTTGACATGCTATATTTGTGTTTTCATATCTCTTTTTCTCGCTCTCTCTCGCTCCCTTCTCTTGCTATCGCTCTCTCTTTCCTGCTATATCACTCACAGCACTTCACTGTCCTCCTGCCACATACACCCGACCACTTTAATCTGCACACACTTTTGTAGATTTTTATAAAACAGACGACAAACAGCTGAAATTGGTTTGGTTTGATCATTTTTTTGCTGTATTCTTCTATTAAAATTCTGTGATTGAATAGTTAATCACAGACATTTTTTCTGTCCATGTCAATCAATGTAGAAAACTACACCACCAAAAAAAAGGTCACACACTCTAAAATTTCATTGGGGCACCTTTAGCTTTAATTGCAGCACGCATTTACTGTGGCATTGTTTCAATAATATTCTGCAGTATCAAAATATTTATTTATTAATCCAGTGTTGCATTAATTTTTCACCAAGATCTTGCAGCAGCATTGATGATGGTAGAGTCTGACTGCTGCACAGCTCTGCACAGCTCTTCTCCATCCAGCACATCCCAAAGATTCTCAATGAGGTTAAGGTCTGGACTCTGTGGTGAACTCTCTTAATCCATGTGTGAAAACTCTTTCACAATTCCAGCCCAGTGAATTCTGGCATTGTCATCTTGGAATATGCTCGTGTCATCAGGAAAGAAAAAAATCCATTCAGTATATTCAGGTAGTCAGCTGACCTCATTCTTTCAGCACATACTGTTGCTGAACCTAGACCTGCAGACCAACTGCAGCATCAACCCCAGATTATTGGCCTAGTTAAATCCAGGTGGCGACTTTTTTTCAGCCACACAGTGTACATGCGAACAAAAAATATCATAGAATGGTTAATAGAATTAATTGGAGCCAGAATTGAACATATATTCTGTGATCTGATTAAACAACAAAATACATGAAAATAGGCAATTCAGTGGATTTGGCGGAAAAAACAGACTTATGTTGTAATACGTGTGTAATATGTGTATCAGTGGTTAAGGAAAGATAAATAATCAAATTAAATTTTAACACATCTTCTGTTTTTTTTTTTTTTTTAATTCAAAAAGAGTGGAATGAAGCCTTTAGTTAAAGCAGCACTAGGTATGATTTCCTTGATTTTTGATCTTTTTAAAGAAGTAAAATTACAGCTTGAAACTCACTGCAGCGCTGCATTGAGGTGTAATAGGAGTAATAGCGGTGCTCTCGTGTCTGTGCCAGAGCTCCTCTGAGCTCAAACCAGACTCTGTAAGTTTTCCGAGGCGGCCGCGACCAACTCTCGCGAGAACTGCGACCTGCTTTCCGACCTTTAGTTCCTACAGTTCTACAAGGACTACTGGTTCATTCTTTACGAACTAACATACAGACACTCTGGCAGAAGCTGGAAAGAGATCGAATATGTCTGTGAAAGCCAGAAAACAAGAAAGAGAAACTAATCCACCTGAAACATTTATTACCCTCTACAACTGTAGGGGGAGCCCACGAGCACAAAATCTCAATCCTACCTAGTGGAGCTTTAATTAACAAAATAAATAAATGTTTTGTCTTTTCTCTTCTCAAAAAAAAAAAAAAAAAGTAGTGGGTTAGGTGTGATGCTAACAGACTTAGCCTTAGCCAATCTACAGCTGAGGGAAGTTAGGCTGCTTTCACACCTGCCTTATTTGGCTTGGACAGTACTTTTTTTTTAACCCTTTAACTTTTGCCCATTTATACTGATTATCATGTTTCACTACACTTCAAGTCTATTTTCCACCAGATATCTTGTTTAATAACTTCAAACATTTCTATTGGTAAATGCGATTGTGAAACAGGAGTGCAGAACCTTTTTTTAATTGACTGTAGAGGTTTTATATCAAATTAAAACAGATTTACTAGATCAGTATTAAGTCTAAGTCCAGAGCAGCACTTTTGCTAGCTTTATCTTTAACAGTAGTGTTAAAAATACTGAGTAAGATGTGTGTAAGTGGAGGAACAGTGGAGCAGTGTTTCTGAGACGCTGGGGAACATGTGACACACACACTATTAGAAAACTGAAGTAGCACCACAGTAGCGCCCACATAAGGACCCTTATATCTGAAAGGCCTGGTTGCCTGGTTACGGTGTGTAGCTTTGGACATGTGTGTTTGTGGGCCAGTGTGGGGAATCTGTGTCACACGCACACTGTGGCCGCTACCCTTCTCCAGGTAATGAGGAGGAGAAGGAGGAGGAGTTGCATGCTTGTGTGTGTGTGTGTGTGTGTGTGTGTGTGTGTGTGTGTGTGTGTGTGATGCGTGGGCTTTCAACAAGGCTTATGACGTGAGCCTGTGATACTAAAAGCATCATTCTCCAGGTAATGGGCTTGTGTGTGTGTGTGTGTGTGTGTGTGTGTGTTTTTTTTTTTTGTTTTTTTTTTGTTTTTGTTTTTGTGTGTGTGTTTGTGCATGTGTGTTTGTGCATGTTTTTGTTTGTGCATGTTTGTGTGTGTGTTTGTATATATTTGTGTGGGTGTATATGTGTGTGTGCGTGTTTGTGTGGGTGTATATTTGTGTGTGTTTGTGTATATTTGTGTGGGTGTATATTTGTGTGGGTGTATATTTGTGTGGGTGGGTGTATATTTGTGTGTGTGTATATTTGTGTGGGTGTATATTTGTGTGTGTTTGTATATTTGTGTGGGTGTATATTTGTGTGTGTGTATATTTGTGTGTGTGTGTGTATTTGTGTGGGTGTATATTTGTGCGTGTGTGTGTGTGTGTGTATATTTGTGTGTGTGTATATTTGTGTGGGTGTATATTTGTGTGGGTGTGTGTATATTTGTGTGGGTGTATATTTGTGTGGGTGTATATTTGTGTGTGTGTATATTTGTGTGGGTGTATATTTGTGTGTGTGTATATTTGTGTGGGTGTATATTTGTGTGTGTTTGTGTGTGTGTATATTTTTGTGTGTGTGTATATTTTTGTGGGTGTAGATTTGTGTATGTGGGTGTATTTTTGTGTGTGTATATTTTTGTGTGGGTGTATATTTTTGTGTGGGTGTATATATTTGTGTGGGTGTATATTTGTGTGGGTGTATATATTTGTGTGGGTGTGTATTTTTGTGTGTGTGTATATATTTGTGTGGGTGTATATATTTGTGTGGGTGTATATATTTGTGTGGGTGTATATTTTTGTGTGTGTGTATTTTTGTGTGTGTATATTTTTGTGTGTGTGTATTTTTGTGTGTGTATATTTTTGTGTGTGTGTATTTTGTGTGTGTGTATTTTTGTGTGTGTGTATTTTTGTGTGTGTGTATTTTTGTGTGTGTATATTTTTGTGTGTGTGTATTTTTGTGTGTGTGTATTTTGGTGTGGCTGTATTTTTGTGTGTGTGAATATTTTTGTGTGTGTATATATTTGTGTGGCTGTATATTTGTGTGGCTGTATATTTGTGTGTGTGTTTGTGTCTGTGTGTGTGTGTATATTTGTGTGAGTGTATATTTGTGTGTGTGTGTGTGTGTATTTGTGTGAGTGTATATTTGTGTGGGTGTGTATGTGTGTGTGTGTGTATATTTGTGTAAGTGTATATTTGTGTGTGTGTGTGTGTGTGTGTGTATATTTGTGTAAGTGTATATTTGTGTGTGTGTGTGTGTGTGTGTGTGTATATTTGTGTTTGTGTATATTTGTGTGAGTGTATATTTGTGTGTGTGTGTGTGTGTGTGTGTGTGTGTGTGTGTGTGTGTGTGTGTATGAGAAGGGTTGAGTGGGTTGCTGTGAAGGGTTATGACGTGAGCCTGTGATAATAAAAGCATCATTCTCCAGGTAATGGATTTGTGTGGGTGTGTATTTGTGTATGTGTGTGTGTGTGTGTGTGTGTAGGGTTGAGTGGGTTTCTGTGGAGGGTTATGACGTGGGTTTTAATGGTTAGCAGTGTTCTCCAACCTGAAGAGCTGAGATGAACAGGGTGATTGGCCTCAGAGACATCCACCCACTGCATTCAGTCAAGTGTTCTTATACTGGTTTAAAGCTAGCAAATCAGTTGCTTCATTAGTTGCAACAGGTTTGCTTTTAAGGACAAATCAAATACTGGACTGGCGAGGGTTTTTTGTTTACTGTGACATTTGTTTCAAGTCAAAGAAAAGGTTAAAAATCAAAGAGAAGAAGATAAAAGACCATAAAAAGTCACTAAACCGTCTCTGAGATGAAACTAGAAGGAGAGTTGAACATTTTGTTTATGATTTTACTCCATTTTCTCCCCAAATCAGAAGGCCAATTTTACCCAGTTGGCTGAGCAAGTTGACCAAATTAGCTTTAGCATTACCTTTCTCTGTGTAAATTTCACTCACATTTGATGAGAATAGCACTGCCTAGGTGCATTTATTATTAAAATAGCACTACTGAAGTTTAGAAAATTATTAAATTAGAAAATGTATGTGTTGGTATCTCTGCTTGGATCTTAAGAATGTTAAATGTTGCATAACTATTAAACTATTATAACTAAGGCTTTTACTTAATTTTGTGGTGGAAAAATTGTGAAATGAATGAAAACGTAAAAAAAAAAAAATAATAATAAAATAAAATAAAAAAAATCAGTATTTGAACTTTGGGAAAAAAATAAATAATTTTGTCTGTTTTTTGGAAGGTCTCAAAAACAAGTGTTTTCTTCCATTTTTGGGTCGTTTCAAGTTCTTCACCAACCGCCCACTGAAGAATTCTGAGAAAGTGCAAAAATGCAAAAAGCATTCCAAACATAATGCATAGGAGCCTGTTTATACAAGTGTTTCACTCCAGCTGTACTCCCGTTTATTACATGATTTATATATCTGTTCATAAATTAAGCTTTATGTTTGTATCTCCATAAATAAAGGTGTAGAGATGGGCTATTTGGAATGATGCCATAGGAAAAAAAAACCCTTCTGATTCCATAAAGAAGCTTTTAATGGATGTTTCTCAGAAGAATGATACCGGGCCCAATACCATGCTACTGTACTCATACCTGCCAATGAGGCCCCGGTAGCAGCATCCGATACCTAGTGCACATTGCTGAGCTAAAAACTAAAAAGAGTAAATAAGACAAGAGAACTCCTGTATTTTTTTACTTTCTGTTTTGTTCTCTAAAAGTCTTGATTAATTCATATTGCTAAATGTTAGGTATTTAAAAAGGTTTATTTTCATTACAAAGCTGTTACTTTATTATTGGAATAAAAGTGTTTTAAAATAACATTAATATAATTTATTGCAATTATATCAGGGTATATTATTAAAAGAAATATAATTATTGTGACATGCAAAGGGCAATATAATCCACCCCTATAATAAATACAAAAACACTTTTTAACAATTTTTGGTGAGCTTTCGGTTTTGATGTATCAGTTATTTAATTTATCTTCAGAGAATAGTTTGTTGCCTTAAGGCAAGAGTGTGCTACAAGGCTACACAAATGCTATGTTTTTTTTGTAAATGCATGTAATAGAATTGAAGAAAACAAGCAATTTATTTAAGACATATTGATTCCAATCACTAAGTTCATGCATGCACACACACAATCAATCACCCTTACACACAGAGCACCGTTTCACTGGCAGACACTTTACTTCCCTGACTGAACCATGACCTTTTTTCTTTTTTTTCCCTATTTTTTTCCCAAATTATCTGGCCAATTGTTTCACCCATTTAGCTGTTACTCAGCAGTATATCCCCATCATTGGTGACACCACAACACCAGGAGGGTGAAGAATAGCACATGCCTCCTCCGATACATGTAAAGTCAGCCACCACCTCTTTTTAAACTGTTGCTGATGCAGCATTGCTGAATAGCGTTACAGCACACTCGGAGGAAAGCGCTCGACTCGGTTCGGATACATCAGCTCACAGATGCCTTGTGCTGATCGACATCACCCAAGGAGTGATGAGGGGAAAAAGCACCATCTACCCACCCAGAGAGAGAGCAAGGCCAATTGTGCTTTCTCAGGGCAAGCTGCATGACCAGGATTTGAACCAGCGACCTTCCGATCATAGATGCAGCGCTTTAGACTGCGGGAACATTCAATGCCCCTGACTTTCGTTTTTTTCAATAATTATACATCCCTCCATTATCTCTCAATATTACTCTTACTACTTCAGCGTAGTGTTTCTCAGTTCTAAATCCCAGAGACCTTCAACCCAGTTTCCTCACACCTGATTCACTAGGTGTTACTGCTGCAGCTGCTTGGTAACGAGTTCATTATTTGAATCAGGTGTGTTTTGAGAAGGAAAAACAGCCTGAAACATACAGGAACTACAGGAGGTCCCTAGTTCCAGAGATAAGAATCACTTCATTAGCATGTTTGCCCTTCAAAACAGCATAATGTTGCCCTGAGGCAATGAATAAATAAAAAAAATGTGTTTTAGAAAGTAAATGAACACATACTATGTCTTTGAATAGACAAAAAAAAAAATTTAACAACATTAAAGTAACAACATAATAACCCCAAAAATTGTTTGTTGCCTGGGGGCAGCAGCGTTCAGAGTGTGTTGAGAGTCTTGTCTCTTTTGTAAGGCCATGGTTGTTCAGTAGAAGTGTGTATTAGATTTTGTGTGTGTGTGTGTTATGTTTCAAAGAACTTTAACTTGTAAAGGTTCTCGACTGCATTAACCGTAAACTTACTATCATCTTGGAGCTTTTACTTTTATTTTTCTGCTGTGTAGGGGTGGCCATTATGGCCCTAAAATAATATCACAATATTTCAGGCTATTGAAAACCTCTGGAATATATTCAAGAGGAAGATGGATGATTACAAGCCATCAAATCAAGCTGAACTGCTTGATTTTTTGCACCAGGAGTAAAGGCATAAAGTTATCCAAAAGCAGTGTGTAAGACTGGTGGAGGAGAACATGCCAAGATGCATGAAAACTGTGATTTAAAAACCAGGATTATTCCACCAAATATTGATTTCTCATTCCTTAAAACTTTATGAATATGAACTTGTTTTCTTTGCATTATTTGAGGTCTGAAAGCTCTGCATCTTTTTTTATTATCTGAGCCATTTCTCATTTTCTGCAAATAAAAGAAAATATTCTCTTTGGAAATTTGGGAGAAATGTTGTTCGTAGTTTATAGAATAAAACAACAATGTTCATTTTACTCAAACATATACCTATAAATAGCAAAGTCAGAGAAACTGATCCAGGAACTGAAGTGGTATCTTAATTTTCTCCAAAGCTGTATGTATACTAGTGCAATAAAAAATAATTATTTCAGTGTTAGTAAGTATAAACATAACCATTATACAGTACCAGTCAAAATTTGAACAGACCTTCTCGTTGATGTCCATTCATCTCATTTATTCAGACTATTAGGGAATGAGGCTAGTAAAATGAATTTATCCTGTGCAACATATGTAACACTTGATCTGCCTTTTCCTGGGGCAGTTCTGATGAGTGCCAGTTTCATCAGTATAATGTTTTGAATGGTCTTTGCGGTGACTGCACTTGAGGATACTTTCAACAACTTTCTTAAAAATTCTTCTTTTAGGATTGGCTGACCTTCATTTTTGCTTAAAGTATTTTTTTTCTTTACTTAGTTAAGTATTTCTTTACATAACATGGATTAGAACATTGTTTAAGTAGAGCTATTCACTGTATACAACTCTACGATGCTCTTAAATACATTAACAGGCAAGAAATTCAAGTAAGTAACTCTTGACAAGTTCAGCACAGCTGTTAACTGAAATCCATTCCAGGTGATTCTACCTTATAAAGCTGACTGAGAAAATCCAGCCAGGATGTGTAAAGCTGTCATATAATGTTAAAAATTTAAAAATTAAATGTTCTGGTTTGTTTAACTGGTTTTGTTTTTTGTTAACTAAATAATTCCATAGGTTTCTCTTTATAGTTTGGATGACTTTAGTATTAAACTACAATGCAGAACATCATATATATATAATGAAAAAATACTTAATTTAAGGTATGTCCAAACTTTTAACTGATGCTGTTCATTGAGTAGAAACAAAATATCTATCATTTTTAATCTTAAAATAATAATAGCAGTATGATTGGGAGATTGCTGGTTCGGATCCTGTTTATGTAGCATGCCATCAGCTGCCGGAGCCCCGAGAGAGCACAATAGGCCTTGCTCTCTCTGGGTGGGTAGATGGTGCTCTCTCCCCACATTAGTCCAAAGGGTGATTTCGATCAGCACAAAGCGTCTGTGAGGTGATGTATCGGAACCGAGTCGCTGCGCTTTCCTCCGAGTGCACTGTGATGCTACTCAGCAATTTGAAAAGAAAGGCATGTGCTAGTCTTCACCTTTTTGGTGTTGGGGCATCACTAGTGATAAGGGGAGTCCTAATAAGTGGGTTGGGTAATCGTCCTTGTACATTGGGGAGGAAATTGAATAAAATTGAAAAAATTGTGTGAAAATTGTTCTGTTATTATTGTGTATGATACAATATGGCACACCTACTTCTGTGTGTAGAACCATTTTGTTCCTTAGTGGAAAAAAGTGTTTCTGTGTTTTAATGCAGATAAAATGTTAAAACACAATAGTTTTTACAGTTTCACAACTTCCCTTAGTCCCTTTGTTTTTTTAAATTGTTGACACAAGGAAAAGAACAGCTTTTTAGGGGGGAAAATGAAGAAAATGCAGTTCAATAGCTCTCTGACGACATCAGATGATGTGTGGTCTGCTGAAAGTGGCTGGAGTTAAGTGGCTTGCTGAAAGCAGAACGTCTGTGACACTAGTAATCGCAGTACCCATCCAGGATTGAACTCATGACCTCTCTGTTCATAGCAAGCTCCTGCTAAACACACTGTGTGTTCACACACGTCCATTAGTATATAGGTCAAGAATGCTGTTTGTTGACATCTTTCAGAGTGTCCTTCTTCCCATCAGTATGACTGAGGATTAAACGTTCTCTCGTTTTTTTTTTTTTTCTCTCTCTCCACAGTGCAGGAGTCAGCCCCACATCGGACTGAGGCACGTCTCCAAACAGCGGGTAGGTTACGCCCCTCCTCTCAGGCTTTCATACAGTCTTTCAGTCTTTCCCTGTTCGGGAAGTATTGATTATTTTAAAGCACGAACGCCAGACGCCCTAAGGCAGAAAAGACTGCTGTTCTTTCCCACGACCACTGTTGTTTTTCTTTGTTTTCTATGTTCTCGTCTATGTTCTGCCTTTAACCCCTTTTCCTGAGTGGCCACCTTTCCTGTTGTTTGTTTTTTTTCAGCTTTTTTCTATTAATAACATAACTCCTCACTTATGTTACATTTACTATATACACAGTGAGGAAAATAAGTATTTGAACACTCAGCGGCTTTCTAAGTTCTCCCACTTAGAAATCATGAAGAGGTCTGAAATTTTCATCTTAGGTGCATGTTCACTTTGAGAGACATAAATATAATATATATATATAATTTTGTGCTGCAAAAACATATAATAAAATAAGCCAATCAGCAAACATTATTTCCCCCAAAGACCTGTTAGTTTGCCTCAAAAAATTCCTAGAACTTATTCTAAATTAGAATATATCGTCGCTGTCCTATGAAAAACACTTATCTCCAATTTTGTTGATTTTCAGTTTAGTACATAATTTGAACAGACAAACTGTCTTTTACACTGTGTCAAAATTTCTTGATGAACGGACCAATAGAAACTCTTCAAAATTACCTGAAATAAACTGTTTTTACATTGACTTCCATTGAAAGTTTACAAGGTTTTTTCCCTCTCCTGTAAAGTTGCTGTTTTGGAGATAAGTGTTTTTCATTGGACAGCGACGATATACTGTATATGCTGTGAGTAAAATATTTATTTGATCCTCTACTGATTTTGTAGTGTTCCCTCTTACAAAGACAAAGGGAGAAGCAGAATATCAACAAAAATCCAGAACAATTACTTATCACAATGTATTAATATTTAATAACTTGAAAATGGAAGAAATATAAGATAACAATCAGTCTCTCTCACCCTGTCAGGTAAAGATGATTTTGAGGTAGAAGGGTAGAGCTTGTTAATGATCTCAAGGGAGCTGGTAGCACAGTCACCAAAAAAAACAAACAGTGGTGACATACCTCACCGTCATAGATTGAGATACTACTGTGCCTCTGCTCAAGATTTCTCATACAGCCTGTCTGAAGTTTGCAAATGAACATCTGAAGGATTCATAGAAGGCTTGGGTGAATGTGATCTGATGTCTGATGAGACCAAAATTGTGCTAATTTAAATTTTGCAATCATCTTAACTCACCGTGTTTGGAGGCAGAGTTGTTCTGGATATGGCCCCCAAGTACATCATCCCCACTGTCAAACATGGAGCTGGAAACATGTTTCGGGTCTATTTCTCTGCTAAGGGTACAGGAAGAATTTGTTGTATTGAGGGACTGATGAACAGGGCAGTATACTGTAAAATCTTAAATGAGAACTTCCTGGCCTCAGCCAGAATACTGAAGATGGTTCGTGGATGGATCTTCCAGCATTACAATGACCCGAAACAGATGAAGCACATTAAGAGTGGCCTAGCCAATCTCCAGACCTTAATCCCATAGACAATCAGTGGAGGAGCTCAAACTTCTAGTTGCCAGTTGTCATCCTCGAAATCTTTAGAAATTAACTAAGAAACCCTGAGTGTTCTGGTAAGCCAGAGTGATATTACCTAGCGGTTTGTCCCACGTAGCTTGTTTTAACATGGGAAATGCGCAGACTACAGCCTGATTAATACTCACTTCTGAACAGCGAAAGAGCTATGGCTTGGGTTAGCAGAAGGCTACAGGTCCATAATACTCAACTTTGAATGAAGAAAGACCTAGCAAATAGTGCAGTAATCAATCATGATCTCCGCGGTACAGTTAAAGAGCTCTGCGGTACAGTGAAAGAGCTCCGCGGGACAGTAGGTGAGCTCCACAAGACAGTATGAGCTCCGCGGTACAGTTAAAAAGCTCCGCGTGACAGTAGCTGCAACCGCAAAAAAAAATTATGTTTTGAAAATGAGAATCGATTCTGAATCGTTCAATGTTAAAAACGCGATTTGAGCTCAAATCTAATTTTTCCTGCACCCCTACTGCTAACCCCAGCTAGCACTGCTGGAGCAGTTAGCCGCTTATGCTAATGCTCCAGCCTTTGCAGAAATTCGAGAATCTAAGGTTACTGTAAATAAACAACAGCGCTTTACTCACCCAAATAAACAATTTTCAGGAGAGAAATCTGTGTAGACTAACATCCAGCGCTCGTTTGACTTTAAAAAAGAAGTCTTTTTTTTTATACAGTTTTGTTTACTTAACTTAGCTTTACTTAACTTAGTTAACTACCCCCCACCATCACCACCCAGAAACAATTCCTTATAATGTCTTTTAAAATTCGCCTTATAATCTAGTGCGCCTTGTGTGTGAAAATAGACCATAAAATAAATGTTTATTAATAGTGCGCCTTATAATTTATTTATAATTTATACTTCAGCGGAGTGTCTTTACTGCTCTTTATAACCTTTATAACTGATAAAATTCACACGTCTTATAATGTAGAAAATACAGTACCCATTTATACTTTAGCTGTATAAATGCTTCTTCAACAATGTATTAAGTGCCTGCTTTACATTGATGGCATACATAATGTATAACTATTCAAATAAGATGAGAGAACATGGGAAGGTGGGGAGAAGCACTAGCTAGCATTCAGAACGTCACTGTGCTACAGACCCCTCTCCACTATGTGATCCGCTCTCCATGTCCCTCTGACTAACAGTACAGGAGGGGATCTGAAACAAGCCCGCCATCAAAGAGCAGAGCTCGCTCTGTCCCCATTAACACAGAGACCTTGGCAGTCGCCACACACACACCATCACACAGGCACACACTCGCCATCGTGCAGGCAGCCAAACTCTGGAGACTAAGCTTTGATCCCTGCACACACACACACACACTGTCACGGCCCCTCTCGACGAGAGTGCGTCTCGGAATGCGTAAATACGAGCTTTCATCTCCCCGCATTCACATTCTCTTTCTGTCCGAGTGCTTCTCTCTGCCTCTCTGAGCTCCAGGCTCTCAGGCTCTGCTCGAACACAGTTTGGGGTTAATCTAAGTTTAATCTGGAGCATAATCTCCAGGCTGCTGGTGTTTGTTTAGTATTTTTTATAGGAGTTGCGGTTTGCCCAAGAGAATGTCAATGATTGGGAATGCTGCCATCACCTCTGATGAAATGTAAGCTAATTTACATCCCCTGACTCTCCTGATCTATCAATCATGCAGATAAGACCTGCAGAAATGATTAAAGGGGGAAGATTAATTAAACGACCTTTCAAAAGTTTGGGGACACCTTGCCCCTTGTCACCTTTTTTTTCCACATTTTTAGAATAGTCTTGGATTTTCTTTGCTAACTAATGGACTAAAAAGTCCACAAACTCACAGACAAATTCACCTTTCCCCTCTGTTTCTATTGGGGTCGTTCACATTTAGGTACAGTGAACTGTTCCCAGACCTGCTTAAAAAGGTGGAGTGGAGCATGGTTCAGTCTCATACTCATTTTTGTGGAGTACTGACAGCATAACGGCAGGGAGACAAATCTTGTTGATGGATAAAAGTTAATGGATATAGGCTTCTTGTTTAAAGGAGCTGCTGCACAGTGTAAAGCCATGCGTATACTGGTGTAACGATGCACTCTGCTCACTATCTGTAAATGTAAGTAG
Source organism: Astyanax mexicanus (assembly GCF_023375975.1). NCBI lineage: Eukaryota > Metazoa > Chordata > Actinopteri > Characiformes > Acestrorhamphidae > Astyanax > Astyanax mexicanus. The sequence goes on from NC_064429.1 coordinate 16,305,028, forward strand.
TCATGCCAGAAACCTTGGAGTTATTTTTGGTTTTGCACTTTGTAGTTAGTGCAAGTTTTTATCAGCTCAGAACAATTGCCAAGCTCAAACCCATGTTGACTGTTAAGGATCTAAAACTGGTTATTCGTGCTTTTATCACATCACATTTGGACCATTGTAACTCAATTTATCCATTATCCTTATTGATATCAACCAATCAGCTCTTTTACATTTGCAGCTGGTCCAAAATGCATCTGCTCGACTCTTAACTGGGACTAAGAAGAGGGAGTCTATCTCTCCTGTAATGGTCTCTCTGCATTGGTTGCCCATCAAATCCAGAGTTGAGTTTAAAGGTCTCATTCCATCGTTTTTAAATTAATTTTAAAATGTCTAGTTGTGGTCTCTAGTATGAATAAATGCCACATGAGCTGTTTTTTGTGTGGAAAAAGTGCTCAGGTGTTTCTATTTAGCCCTTCTTTATTCCACTGAATTAGAGTTCTCTGAAAAAAAACAGGATTTGGGCTCATGAATATTCATACATGCAAACATATCACCTCTGATTGGCTAACAGCACTGCACCCCCAACCACAGTCAATTTTACAACTCCAAAACTCAAAGGGCAAAATGTTTTCAGAGATACAGCCTTAGTTATGAAGATACAGCACTAGGTAAAGTGCTGGTGCTAATGCTAGGTAAAGTTAACCCTTAAACTTCACTTAACAGCTGAGGAATGTTATCTATGCCGACTGCGGCCATTAGTTTCTTTCAGCTAAACTAAAGCTATTGAACTCTTACCTCAGACTTGCTGACTCTGCTTGGGCAGTTTCACCCCGTTGAAGCCCCAGAGTCCGCTCTATATCATAAAACAGCGCCCGCTTTGACCGGTGTTCTGTTGAGTAGTGCTACTTTGTCAAACTGTGCCTTCCTTTTGTATATTTAAGGTCTCATTAAAATGCAGAATCAATCGGAGATCCGATTTAAACCTGCAGTTCCTAACACAAGATAGCATATGTTAACTAGCTTCTGTAAAAACAAACAGTAAACCACTAAGCTGTAAACAGTGCAAACAGAGCTGTTAGCTCCTCCTTAGTTAACGAGACAGTGTTTACTCTGCAGCAGCCCGGGTTCAGTGCTGCCTGTGGGCGGTCCTGAGCCGCGGTGGGCGAGGCCATGAAGTCACTGGTTGACCTAGATACCTAACGTCTCTGTAATCAACTCGTATTTCTGAGGATTTTCGTTTTCTAGCTATTGCAGACAATGGTGGCTGAGAAAGAGTTTCATATGAAGCATGCATTTACAACTTGGAGAGACCTATAGTATTTCACAAAGAACAAGAAAAAGTGGATTTTAGCGGAAGGACACTTTTAAAGTCTTACAAATGGTTTATAAAGCCTTAAATGGAATGTTTCCACCATACATATCTAAACTTTTGCATCCAAATTCAACTCAAAGAGTCTAAAATCCTCAAATTAGCTGCTCTTGGAGACGCCGCATTTTAAACTGAACTCAAAAGGTGACAGAGCTTTTCCCCACACAGCGCCCAAACTATGGAATAGTCTGCCTGTTTTTATTAGGACATCACCCACCATTACATTACTTGTACTCTCAGGCCTTTCAGTGTTTTTAGTAAGTTCAATGACAATCTGTATGTTCAGGGTTAATTTAAATCTTGTTTGCTGAAATTATTCTTGTTAACTTATCTTATATCGTATTTGTTTAATTTAATTGTTTGTACATCTGTATTGTACAGCACTGTGGTTGGCTCTTATGGTTTTTAATTGTTCTCTAGAAATACATTTCACTTGACTTGACTTGATATGGTAAAATCCTATGAGGCTGTTTTGGGAGCAAATGTAGGGCCCACACAGTATTACTATGATGTTCCTAATGAATTTTTGGATAATTCTTTGATATTTCTAAGATATTCTTTACATCCCTTTATGTGAAAAAGCCTAGGAATTAATGACATCATGAATAGTATTGTAAGAAGGGTGTGAGAAGGTCTTGTATTTCACTTTATATTGTTCCTTCAACATCAAACGGTTCAGTCTGGCTCTGTAAAGTGGCTGCAGGTGTTTTTTTAAGGTGAATCCTGAGATCTGTGAGCTCAGCACTCTATTGTTCCAGTGACATGCGTCTATGTGATGACTCTCTACTGATGACAAAGAGTTTCTTTACGGGAAAAAAATGTGAAAAACCTAGTGTTACATCAGTCTGCATCAAAGCTCGAGTGATAAGTGTGGGAGTGAATGTATCATGGTAAAAATCTACAGTGCTGTAAAAAGGTAGTTGCCCCCTACATAATTCTTTTGTTTTTGCTTTTTTTGTCTTACTTACATATTTTTTCACTTTTTTGGCTGGGAGATCTTCCATGTATACCATTTTTGACCAGTCTTTTACTTATTATTAAAACATTAAGATTGACCATAGGCAAGTGAGACCTGTAGTTCTTTAGAGGTTGTTCTGGTTTCTTTTGAGACCTCTTGGATGAGTTCTCTATGCACTTTTGGAGTAAATTCATAGATAGCACACTCTCCCTTTTATCACTCCCAAGGTTATGTTGGTTTTGCACAAGCGTCTGTTAGTGTGTGTAAGTATCAGAGCTGGATGACGATAGTTTAAAAGTTTATGAAATAAATAAAGGTACCACTTTAAAATACGGGTCCCTTATAAAGAGTTTATTAAGCGTTTATAAGGGAGTTTATTGATGGCTATTAACTTGTTTGTAAAACTATTAATAAGCAGTTACAACACATCATCACAACATTAGTCAGTTTAATATAATTAGACTAATGTACAATGGTAAAAAAATTAAGAGACCACTTCAGTTTCTGGATCAGTTTCTCTGACTTTGCTGTTTATAAGTGTATGTTTAAATAAAATAAACACTGTTGTTTTATTCTAACTACGGACAACATTTCCCCCAAATTCCAAATAAAACTATTGTCGTTTATATTTCTAAAGTTTTAAGAGTTCAGAAATCAATATTCTGTGGAATACCCCTGGTTTTTAAACACAGTTTTCATGCATCTTGTCATGTTCTCCTCCACCAGTCTTACACACTGCTTTTGGATAACTTTATGCCACTCCTGGTGCAAAAATTCAAGCAGTTCAGCTTCAGGTTTGATGGCTTGTGATCATCCATCTTCCTCTTGATTATATTCCAGAGGTTTTCAATTTGGTAAAATCAAAGAAAATCATCATTTTTAAGTGGTCTCTTTTTTCCAGAGCTGTATTTCTTAATGCTGATTAATGAAAAAGACAAAAATTAACAGTATAAATTAAATTGGCAAATGACAAACCACTGTTTTCTATTTGTTGTAACCGATTATTAGTGGTTTTAAAGTATTTACAACATAATTAATAATCATTTATAGACTTATTTTATAAAAACACTTTTTTAAAGGAGCCTTATTTTAAAGTGATACCTAAGTGAATGCTGAAGAACGACAAAAATAATCTTTTGTGCCGCTTTACTCATTTCTAATATACCTTATATACATTTATTTTCTCCTTGATCAGATGATGTGTTCAGCAGTGAACTCACTAACCCAGACATTTTTGCCGTTTGCCCTGTATCCCACCATTGTTTTGGCCAGTCTCCCGCAGACTCTAACCCCTTTTCCTTCCTCTCTCCACCAACCACAGGCCTGGCCTCCTTCACTGAGCGCAGGGTTATCCTCAGGTTAGCCCCGTCTCTTCATGCCTGCCTCTTTTACCTCCTCAGATAGTCTAGAGAAAAGCAGAATACCCGCTGTGAATTTGAGCTGCACTTATCCAGAGACACAGCTACGTTAGTTGTCTGTTTTTGGACAGGGAAGAAAAGCCTCAGGGTGTTTTCGGTAGATTCTGTTGGTGCTTCATCTCTGTGCTCAAAGTCGACACCAGAAAAGAGCTCCAGGAGCGATGATGTGGAGGCTTGTATCATGTAGTGTGAATAAGTCAACAGAGATCATCTATAATCCTTTTAATACTGCTGCTCAGTTTCACCCAAATATTGAGCCTCAGTCAGTTTTACTGGTGTTTTCTTTAGAGCTGATACCGAATGTATTATTTTTACTGTGGAAAGTGTAGTTGTTTTTTGTTTGACAGTTTTTAATAGCGGTTTGTTTTCTTTGAACAGCAGCAGTGGTCATTAATATTCATGAACTTTTTTATATTTTGATAGACTTTTACTGAAACAATATAAAAACTGTGAAAATTACTAGTGATGGGACAATCCCCTTTTTTCAGCTCCGATCCGATTCCGATATAAAACTGATATAAAACTGCCAATACCGATACAACTAAAGATACTTGTATTTGTATTATTAATAGTGCTATGATTAAGGTTACATAATGAGGCTGAAACAGATCACACAGCCCTTTGAAGAGTATACACAAGTGCATTTAATGTAAATGCATTCCAAAATCATTCATTTAACACACTTTATATACAAACACACAGTAGTTTCCTTTCACATTAAATATAAATTTTTTTATTAAATATAAAAAAAACTATATTAAATCGTTTAAATATTAAATAAAGGGTTCTAGACATTTTTTTTGCACTGGTTGAGCATGAGACTTTTATTTTGACATGTAGCGTAGTGGATTAGCTGCAATTGCGAACGGCCAACCGGAGATGATAGCTGTATTTCCGAGCTGAATTAATCACTGTTTTTTAATAACAGATTGATTTCTTACTGCTGGTTAGAGTGGGTAGAATCTGTAGTTTGATATTTGATGTGGATTACGGCTGTAGTTCACTTGAGAGAGTTATTTATTACATTCACAATGATGGAATGCAGCTGTTGGCTCAGTTCTAGCTAGGCTAACAGACTGCAGATGTTAATGGAGATGGCTAACGGCTAACTGGTGATGCTAACTGTAATTCCGAACTAAATTAATTGCTCTTTATTACCAGCAGATGGGTGTGTTTGTGCTGGTTAGTGTTTGTAGACCCTGTTGTTTTATAGGATATAAAACAACAGGGTCTTCCAAAATTAAAGGAATTGAAATAATTTATCCTGATTTTTTGGAGTAGCAGTCTCTACTGTCCAGGAAAGGCTTTCTATTAGATTCTATGAATCTGCTGTGAGGATTTATAGGACAATGCAGTCACTGGAATCGGTTATATTAAAGCTATTATGGCATTTTTTGGTCTAAAATGATAGCTATAACATTAATACCACTTGAATGTTTTCCAATGGTGGTCCATTTGATCCGCTCCACTTGTGCTTAAGACTGGATCTGAATCTGTTGCTGCACAGTTTGTGTTGCTCATCCTCTAATGCTTCTTCAGTGGCCCACAGGATGATATCCAACGGAAATTTCTGGTTGGTGTTTAAGAACTCAAGCAGCACTGCTGCTTCTGATCCACTCGTGTTTGATCCAGTTCTGTGGTGTCCTGTCCATTAACTACAGTATGTAATTATAGAAATCCAGAGTGCTCCTATATGCTCAGTAAAGCTGAAAAAATTATGGATCATGAGTGTGCAGTGTTTTATTCATTCTAGTTTTTTAGCTACTTTACTTTCTAATTGCATTCTAAGTTATGCCAATCTAACCTAGATTTATGAACCTGGATTTTAAAGTTCAGAAGCTGTAAAGCAGAAATACCTGCTTTTTAGAAAATTGCGAGGCAGAAATCCCTCAGCAGCTGGAAGCTGGTTGTTGTGGAGACGGACCTTTTAGGTGCCACAGGCAGCACTTTTCTACCTGCCACCCTCCCTCCCCTCTGCTTTCTTCTACCTCTGCTCTTAAGGCTGTATTCTTTTGTTCCTGTTTCCAGAAAGGCAGGAAAATGGGTGTTCAGAGCAGAAAGCACACTTACCGGTGTTTCAGAGAAGTGCTTTTACTGCAGCTGCCTGAAAATGGCAGGGAAAAGAAGAATTCTTGAGGGATCTATTTCAGCTGAATTGTTAAATATTTTTTTTATGCAGAAAAGGAAATGTCAGAAAGGTTTCTTTAAAATATAGGACAAACTACAGGTGGTTCCTTAAGGGATGCAGTTTTTACATCTTTTGCATGTATTTGTTTGATCTGGGATCTGTTTGTGTGAGCGTGATGAACACTGGATTATATTTCAGAACGTGGGTTTGTGAATGAAAATGAAGAAAAAACGCACTAAATGAGTCACAAAAGAAACTTTAAGAAGAGATTATTATTGTTTTCCACAATTAATCACAGATCCTCACCGGAGAGCGATGATGCTGCAGTTTTTAGAAACAGTAGATTTTATTTCTAGCTAAATATATACTTTATCCCACCAGTGGTTTGTGTCGAAAGTGCTGGAACTTTTTTTTTTTTAGTACGAGCTCAGTCCTTGGACTAAATGTTTAGAAAATATGAGAGTGTTGGTCTGTGCAAGGCGCTGGTAACCAAGGTAGGACTGATAAACACTTCAGAAATGAGTAGCGATTTGGATATTTTAAAGGAAAAAGATTAAATATCTGTATGTAAAATCGCGATTACTCCATTTTGAAAATCGCATTAAAACTGTAATTCGAATGAACCAAATTAATCTCGAAAATCGCCCAGCACTACTTTTAGGTGTATTCTAGTTTCCCATACTGACTTTTTTATATAAAATAAGCTACTTGCTTTTTTTTTTTGATTTTTGATACAAACCTTAAGTAGTGTACCAAAACAAATCAAATGTTCAAATAAATTGTTTCAGTTCGATTCTGAGTTTCGAGTTTGACATCACTAGTTTACATTCACTCATATCAGCCTCATGCACCTTACCTCCATATTGAATAACAGCAACACACAGTCATTAGGCTAGGTTCCAGTTTGTTTGTAAAGGGTTAGCTTGTGGTTTGTACTACTTTAAACACATCAAACCATTCATCACTCTGGTGATAAATGAGTTGCCTGTATTTGACATGTAATTAAATACAACAAATGTATTCCTTTTTTACGTAAATTATTCCTCCTTCATGTTTTTGTGCTAAAACAAACAGTTTTCAGGCGAATATGAAGCTAAAATATTGACACTGGGAGTAAATTGCTGAGCCTGTAGCATTCCGTTTTATAGGCTGGTTTACACTGTGTAATCCTATAAATATTACATCTTATGAATGATTTAAAGCTCTGTAGAGAGATAGCTCCAGAAAAAAAAATCTATTTCTCAGCTCGGCTTTAATCTTTCAGAAATAATCACTGTGGGTCAAATGGTGCATCGTGAAATGGACTGAATGTCACAATTGATTTTTTTTTTCTTAGAGGTCAACATCAGTTCAGTTTACCCCATATAAATCTGGGTTAGAGGCTTGGTAAATGTCATTTTAATAATTTTTAGAACACTGTAACAACACTCTTTTGATGCCTTCGATGTATATGTATACTATGTATATGTATACTAATATATCCATACGGTTGTGGACACCCCTTCCAAAATAAATCTATTTAGGTTTATCTTGGTTCTTGACACAGTGTAGGACCTCTGCATTAGGGCTGTATGATATTGGAAAAAAATTACATTGTGTATATATATATATATATATATATATATATATATATATATATATATATATATATATATATATATATATATATATATTTATATATATATATATTGAGATATTAATGCAGGACTTTTCACCAGAAAATGTAGAAGAGTGGAGAAGTCTGTGTGAGATCTTTCTTCCCCTCTCCTCCCGAAAACAGCTAAAAAAAATAATAATTAAAAACCCATCGGGTACATCACCAGCCCCGCCCCTACCCACACACTGTCTCGCATCAGAGATCTGAACCTACTGAGAGCTGAGTCAGCACTTTAGAATCATCACTGCCCATCACTGAAAATACAAAAAAAAAACAGCAAAACAACAATAATCTGGCCTTTTTATCATGCATTTAAATGGCCTTTAAAAAAATAAATAAAGAGCGTTTTTTTTTTATTAAAAGCATGATTTCAGCTGTAACTGGACATATCTGCGCAAAACTGTGCTGGACTGAGGAGCACAGCTCTCGACAGGCTGTCTGCTGCTGTGTTTACAAGCACATGCCCAGCTATCTGGAGGCCATGGTTACATTGTGTTTACGCCGGCTCCCCCTACGTCCTCCTTGTGCTTCTCAGGCAGCAGCAGCCTGTCACTCACAAAGACACAGAGACAACGCTGTTCACTCAGCGTATGTATCTACATTGCAACATGATGTGTTTGATTTAAATGCCTTAAGTGACATTGCACGTCCTGCGATGTGACCATTGCATGCACACATTGCAATAATGATGCTTAAACGATATATCGTGCAGCCCTACTCTCCATATAGTTCTTCAGTCTCCAGATAAATTGCAGAACCTTTTAACCTTATTTGAATTGTCCATGTTGGTGTTTGTCTGGAGATATCTTTTGATTCTAGCCTTTTTAAATTAGCTAAATATATTTTCTAACTAAACAGTGAAGCACATTTGTATGCAGCTCTGGATAAGAAAGAACATCTGCTAAATGGCCTGAATGTAAATGTAAATCTATCCCGTCAGCTTTCTACATTATAATGAATAGGGTTCAGCAAGGGGAAGTAGCTTTTTACAAAGTCAGATCCTCACAGTAGAATCCAGTACAGCACCAAAATAGAGTAGAAACTCTTGGAACATGGACAACGGAGACAGTTCATTCAGCAAACGTAGGATAAACACTTGATTTTAAAATAAGCAATGAATGAAATGTCCTTAATATTTTGTCCATATAGTCTACTGTACAGCTCTGAAAAATACAATTCTGAATCAGTTTCTCTGATTTTGCTATTTATAGGTATATGTTTGAGTAAATTTATTTGAGTAAAACAACATTTCTCCCAAATTCTAAATAAAAATATTGTCATTTAGAGCAAATATTTGCAGAAAATGAGAAATGGCTGAAATAACAAAAAAGATGCAGAGCTTTCAGACCTCAAATAATGCAAAGAAATCAAGTCTTCTTGGCGTCTTGGCATGTTGTCCTCCACCAGTTTTACACATTGCTTTTGGATAACTTTATGCCACTCCTTGGTTTGATGGCTCGTGATCATCCATCTTCCTCTCGATTACAGTATATTCCAGAGGTTTTCAATTTGGTAAAATCAAAGAAACTCATTATTTTTAAGTGGTTTCATATTTTTTTCCAGAGCTGTCAATACTGTTCCATATAGATTAATATGATGTATGTTTCCAGTGCATATTTGGAATTACAATTACAAGCCTCTAATTAATTGCTGCCCATTGTTTCATCTCCTAATAGATCTAAAGGCCGAAGCAATTTCATAGGCATTTGTGTATGGAGTATGGAATTATTTGGGTCGGAGAGGATGAACGGATAAATGGAAATGCCCGGAATCTCCAGGATTTGATGGATAAACCTGCTTTCCTTTATATTAACATATAAGAGGATTGGCTATAGGCTATAGGCTGAAAATAAGAGTTAATAGCTATAGGCTGGAGCTAAATGCTTCCGGAATAGCTGTGCTAGTTCAATTAGAAGGCGCATAAAGGTCATTATTAGCACCTTTTAGCATCTGGTTTGAGTAATGACTAGCATGCATTGAACATTAAAATAATGAATGGTTGCCAGGTCTGGACTTATGTACACATCTACGTATGTAACAAAGCCATTGACCAGCATTTACTCAGATCAGTGGTGCTGACTGGGTTGGAAAGCTCAGCCTGCGAGGAGCTTTTATAAATCAAATTCACGTGCTAGCGACTGTGCTAGGCTAAGACATTACAATGGCTAAGCTATTGATTTTCCCCTTTCCATGTCACACAGGGGTGAAGGCTGTAATGGCCCTCATTATGCAACAGCATGCAGCGGTGGGCTTTCACTCACAGACGTCTGCCAACACTCTACTTTAGCTGATTAGGACGGGCAAGGCTGACTTGATTATCTGGCTGAGTTGCTGTCTGCTTCTGCTTATTGTCTGTCGCTAACAGCAGAGCTGAGGTTAGCTTCAGCCAGCTGTGTCTGCTCACATCAAGCAGCTAAAGTGGAGTAGCGGAGGAAGTGCTGAGTATTAAGAGTGTTATTAAGGTTAAGAGATGCTAGAAAGAATTTACGAGCATATGGCCAGATGAATAACTGGATTAGACATTTTAAAGCATATTAAGGTAGTAGCAGTTGGAGACATGAAAAAAAAGTTGATGTGTTGTAGAAACAGCCAGAGTCAGTATGGTTGAAGAAGAGCTGGGATTATGGATGTCGTCGAAAAACCAGTTAGAAATTGACAATGATTCACAAGTAACCTGACATGGTTAATTTTTTTATTTATTTTTTCCATTTTCAACACAATTTACAAGAACACTTACCGAACCCACCTATTAGCACATGAAACCCCAGCGCACATTGGTATATTCTGTAAGTTGGCTGTAAGTGTAACACATAACACAAATTCCAGACAGGCAGACGGCCTTCAGCTGCCTGCTCGCAAACGCAGCCTGTAAGGGTGATGCTCAGCAGGTGATGATACAGACCTGTCTGTCAGTGAAGACAGGAACACTGTGTCTGGAGGAGAGCTGGGATGCAGTCGGTTCAGGAACCTTTTCGAGCAAAGTTGTTCCTTCACGTTCTTCACCGTACTGACAGCCAGTGCCAGTGTCAGGAGCTTCATTTCAGTTCTCCAGCTTGTTCAAGCTTGCATTTAATGCCAAATGTGACAGCAGATGTGCGCAGCTGTCAATCTAAGACATCTAAGAACTCTCAGCTTTAAAGATTCTTTCATTATTATGGATTTAGTGGCCCCAAAATCACATTATTTGTTCTTCTTTTATCAGAACAAATTAAACAAGAAGAAGGATGGCACATTCCATTTCTGAAGTTGGAAATGCAGGCCCTATGTGTGTCATGGGCGCTCTAGAAATTACAGTGGACAGCACATAATGGGTTTTAATATTGTTACTGGTACTGTTTTGCTATAATTGTCTGTGTGAACACACAAGTGACGCAGACTGTGCAGAAATCACATGCACATTCAGTGCAGGAGGTCTCACACAATGTCCGCAGGTCAGTGCATCATTCTGTAGCTTCTGTGGGGCATTGGAAAAGTCATGTGCATTGGCGTAGGAACAGGGGGGGGGATAATATCAGAAATAGGTGGATTTGTCCCCCCCAAAAATGATACAGGAGAAAAAAACAGATATTGTTTTAAAATAAACGTTTATTTTGAAAGCGCAACAAAATCTGCACCCCCGCCATGAAAAGCACCCCCTCTTGAGAGCGCGTATCTAATTAAAGTTAGCTAAAGCAATTATCTCCTCCCCGGCGGGGGGTGCCGAATTAGAAACAACAGCGACTTTACACGCGAGGTCAGTGATGAGAGCAATAAATCGCAACAATAATAATATACTGCAATACATGGATAATGTCTTTTTTGCTAACAGGCTAGGAGAGATTGGGTTTTATTTAACATTTATATTTAAGTGCATTCCTCAGTAGGAATGCAGTAGCCAGCATGACTGACTACCCACTCTGTGTGGGTAGAAATGCTACTAAATTTATCTTCAGCTGTAAAAAAAAAAGAAAAAAAAGTGAAGTATGGAAAACAGCACTGGAAGGAAAAACAGATACTGGAATCACATTCTGATGAATGATTCAGTGCTTTGATTGCATCTGGAATCACGTTCGTCCCTGACGTCACGCTGTGCTGAGCTGCGAGCACCCAGATTATGTCCACATTGATCAACATTAGGACTCTGACTTTGATCTAACCAACTGTGTGAACTGAGATGGACTCGCAGCTGAGAAGCAGCTCTCTGAATCTTTAATATGCAGGCTGGGCATTGGTCTTTGGCAATTGCATGCAACATATCTGAGTATTTTTAATTACATGCCTGGCTTGCTACGTTTGCCCTGGTGTCTGTATTCTGTTTCCTCCCCTCAGATGGAGCTACTGGAGTCCGAAATGTAGAAGCGTGCGATTCGGCTGTTGTTAATTGTTTTGGATCACTGGCTTGTGGACTTTGCAGGCCCAGGCACTTTCTGCTGCTGCTGCTGCTGCTGCTGCTGATGCAGCGTTTGCTTTTTCCTTATTTAAGGCCTGGACTTTAATTAGCCAAACGAGCCACGCTCTTCTTTGTCGACATTAAAAGCAGATGATGGCCATTAATCTGGGTGAAGACACCTGCCCACGTACATAATGAATTCTGCTGTTTTATTATCATCATTTTTCCTGAGCTCTGCTCATTAAATGTCAGCTTTAAGGGCTCTGGGTCTCCAGTTCTGAGCAGGCCTCAGTGTGATGCCTTTAACGAGAGCTATTTGACTTTTATCAGTGTGCTTACTTCAGTAGAGTGATTATTTATTTCTTAAATCTTTTACGTTTAGTCATTCGGCAAGTGCTCTTATATCAGGACCTAATAGTTGTATAGTAAACTTGTGTGAGGTATGTGGGACTCACTTCCTGGCAGTTTCTAGCCTGTTGCTAAGCAATCACAAGGGAAATAACCCTAGTTTTCCAAAGTAGTTCCTATGGTGGCTACTACCTAGGTTGCTGTTATGATGTTGGGTCTTTAGTCTGTGGCTTTTGTAGGGTGTTTCTGTGTAATCACATGTGTTTGCTATGATGTTCTCAGTCCAGCAGTGACACTGTTGTGTTTAAAAACACCATCAGCACTGCTGTGTCTAATTTTACTTGTACAACCAGCACAACACACACTAATAACACACCACCACCATCATGCCAGCAGTGTTAGTTTCGTTAACGAAAACTATGACGAAAGTCTTCGTTGACGACCTATTTTTTTATGACGAAAGTGAGATGAAAACTGAATAAAAATGAATACCTGAAAACGAAAACTGATTAAATTTATTACACTTTTCTTCAAAAAAAAAAAAGTCAAAGACTGAAGAATAGGGGAATTGCTTGTATTAAATGATATTATTGAGCAGTGATCAGAACACTGCTGCTCCACACAGCATCCTTTTGACCGGTGTTGTGCCAAATTCAGCACCCCACCAGGAAAAGAGGGAGAAGGTTGCTGAATTCGGCACAACACCAATCCCCCCTGAGCCCCTCACTCTGAACCGCACACAGCAGTTCCTCTCCTACTTACTTAATAAACTTCATTTATAGAATAAGTTCGGCTGCGCTACCATGGAAAACTTAACTCTAAATATGAGACATGCGTCTCGTTACCAAGATATTTAGAAAGGTACGCTTGTTCAGATTTCTGAAGGCAGGTAACGCTGCTCCGTTTAGTTAGCTAGTTTGCTAGGTTAGGTTAGCTAGTCTGATGTGTCTCTGGTTCAGAGGTAGCAATGTTTAATGTGTAAAAGGGATCTGTGTAATCCATCATCATTAGCTATGGTGTTTCAGTTATATTAGACACAAACATCCCTCTTTCTCGAACCGTGAGACACAATTCATACAGTATTCTCTGCTTTTTACATTCTATTAAACTAATGGGTAAGTTAATGCACATTAGCCGTGTTAATTCAACTTTATGTGTAAATTAATGTTAACTCTAGCACAAGCTGTGCGTGTGTGTGTGTGTATGAGTAACTGCATATGAACAGAGCTAAACTCTGCTCTTACTGGACTGGTCGAGTTTCAAATACACTTGGTAACGTAAGTCTAGTCTACTGAAACCCAGTTCTGTTGGTATCAATCTGTACTGCAGTAGAAGTGTATCATTTCAAAAGCTTGACTTTATTTGCATTTTTCATAATGGCAATATACACTGATAATAAAGTAAAATTAGATCAGTGTATATTGCCATTATGAAAAATGCTAATCGTATCATAAGAATCTGTATTGCTCGCGTTTGCTTCTTTGCAACTGAAGTTTGGCAACATTTGAGGCTGCAGCGATTAGTTGGCTTAATCATAAAAAAATTTGACGATAGTCAAAAAGGCGATTGTCGATGAGTCGTTAATGTGTGATTAAGAGAGAGAGAAAGAGAGAGCGCACAAAAAAAAGGCTAGAAGAAGACACAAATAGTGAGAGAGTGACTAATCTTGAGCATCCTGATTGGCCTCTCCTCATACTTACTTGGCCAATGAGGTTGCAGTATGGGTGGGAATAGAGAGGAATAGAGAGAGAATTAGAGGTAGAGATGCTTGTACCGTGTAATATCAGCGCTGTGTCCATTAAACACAAATAAATATGCTGATATTGATATGTACAGCCTCTTGGGAAACAGCCTCTTGTGTAATCAGAAGTCAGTTTAGAGACCCGGTCTGACCCTCTGGAGTGAAACGTAAGCAGAGCTGCGCTAGGATAATAAAGTTAGCTATAGCTAGTCTAATTACAGTCTGTCCAATACAAAACTTCTCCTGATATCCTTTTCACCTGATTTGATCTCCAGTATAGCCTGATCTCGTCTCAGATCAGTCATGTGGTACCCTCCCTCATTTAATTACTGATCAATGATCTCTGTTTTTAATCACCGTGTACATGAAGGGCTCATGACAAGCTGTCTGATTTGATTTAAATTTAGTGGATTAACCTGAATTCTCTTTTGCAGCCCACCATCTTTGGGACGCTGACTGAAAAGGCACTATGTGACCACAACTCGGTGAGTAAATCACATCTTGATTTGTGTATGAACGCAATGGATGAGTGTAAAATAAAATTGCCTATTTATATAGAACCCTCTCCTCCTTAAGTCACTCTACCAAACTGACCTTAGTCCAAATGACTTTCCTGCCTATGTTTGATTACGGCGATCAGGGGAGTTTCCTGGGTATGCAAAGATATATATTTATACAACAGTTAGTTCCGACCTTACAATCTGATTGGTTGAGAAGTGTTCTAGCCGTGATGATATTTGTGATAACAGCATGGCCTTCTCACACTTAACCTGTATCTATCACTCTGCCGACGTGTTGTCGAGTAACGGCGTATATACACTGGACAGCTTAGAATCATCAACAGCATCAGCGGCAGCGTTAGCTTAGCACAGGCTAGTGCTCAGCCGCGACACGCTCGCCCGCAGCACTGGCTGTCTTTTGTGGAAAAAAGGGAAAGAAAATCGCTTGGCTAATGCCGTCTGACAGCCAGAACGCTAACCAGCCAGGCTAGGCTAAGTTAATGCTGAGCTAAAGCAAGCTACGCTAACCTAACCACAGTCCAGCCGGCTAGCTAAAACCAACACCACCCAACAAAACAAACAGAAGTGCTTAAAAAATGCGCAGCGTTCACCTGAAGACAACTCCACGGAGCAGGAGAGGAGAGTATAAGCGTTATTTCACGCTCCTAACGTTACCATCTTTGCTTATTTCCAATTTTGCTTTCAAGCTAACTTTCGTGGTGTTAGTCTGTATAAACCATACACCGTTTTGTTAAAATGAATGGCGGAACTTTTTCCTTGAAATGGCTCTGTGATTGGCGTTAAGAGATTTTCTATTCACACATGGACAGTGTCCTGTCTCCTCATTAATAATACAGCTGAGCTGAACGAAATGATTCGGGGCTGCTAGAAAATTATTTGGGGCTAAAGCCCCGGAAGCCCAGGCCAGGCGACGCCCCTGACGGCGATGTCATATACAGATCTGCCTGCAAAAGTCTTCTCCACAAACGTAACGTTCTTTATCACTAATCATTGCTCTCTTGACTCTGCTGTAAGTTGGCCATCTCAACACACTCGTCACTAGTACATGCTTATTTATTAAACTCTTTTTGATTTGTCTCTTCAGTATCTATGTAGCTTGATACACTATTTATCTTCTGCTATTCATCTTCTATACACCCATACTGCTCAGCGCATTATGCTAAAGGTCCCCAAGACTATGAATACAGTACTTGGTCTATCAGCATTTCAAGCTGCTGCAGCCAAAGAGTGGAATTCGCTGCAATAAAAACAATAAAACTGTTTAGTTGTTTAGCTGTTCTAAGTCAGCTTTTAAGAAATCAATCTCAGAAATTTTGAGTGAGAAAAGTTGTTGTCACAGGTCTGATATTGTCTGATGTTTGTCATTTTCTGTTGTACTTTTTGTGTGCGTTTTTTTTTTTTCTTCCCAATAGTCTTTTTGCCTCTTGCCAGGCTGCCATTGTAAATAAGAAGTTGTTCTTAATGACTTGCCTGGTTAAATAGAGAATAAAGAAATAAAATAGAACTGTAGGGATGCAGCTATGACTGAAAGTATTATTGAAAATGAAGCTGTAACATATTGTTCTTTAAAGGGACACACCATTTTACAGCCAGTTGAGTGTCTGTGTTGCAGTGTAAGCATAAAAAAACACACTAAATCTGACTTTTCTGATTAAGCCCACTTTCCAATCTTCTTCTTCTTTTTCTTTCGGCTTTTCCCTTTTCAGGGGTTGTCACAGCAAGTCATCCTCCTCCGTCTCATTAAGCCCACTTTCCAATGTTGTACTAAAATCCGGGTCATATCTAGTACATGGCAATATGAACAGCTAGATCAGAATTAATGTGACTTTGCTTGGGAGAAGAAAAAAACAGATAACAGCAGTGAGGAAGGTTTTCAGTGGTGGGATAGTAACTTAGTATTTGTTTAGGTGTGTTTGGAGGATGTAGCTGCAGTGTTTTTAAAATTTCATTAAAACAAAAGAAGTGGACCCTGACCAAAAAGTTGCTGATGATTAATGAATAAATGAATGATTAAATACTGTATATAGAAACATATTTCTGCATTTGTAACCTGAACTAGATACATACATTTTCCTAAAGAACAACTCTACATGTACAATCCCAGAAAGAAGAGGAAGGTGAATTAATGGAGAATTTGTGTTTTTATTTAATGTAATTTCAGACCTGAGTGAAAGTAGAGTGGCCCAACGGTCTAACTGCCTACTCTACAAGTCTTGTTTTTTTGAGGAGATAATAGGTTAATAGATTACCTTTCATTGCCAAGTCCACAGTGGTCAAAAGCTTTCTAGTCGAAGGATGTCAGGCTCTAGGAGGAGTACAAATCTATACATGGGAATAAACAGGAAATAAATTGAGGGGGAGGAGCCTCATACTAAAAAGCTTACATCTCGTAATGTAAGAAATTTCAGCTGCAGTTCACTTATAAGTGATTTTAATTTCCCTTGGCTCATTATATATTGTCGACCCTAAATAAGACCCTAAATAAAAAATATAAGTTTCTTTGATTTTACCAAATTGAAAGATGGTTAATCCCAAGCCATCAAACCAAGCTGAACTGCTTGAATTTTTGCACCAGGAGTAAAGGCATAAAATTATCCAAAAGCAGTGTGTGGAGACTGGTGGAGGAGAACATAATGCCAAGATTCATGAAAACTGTGATTAAAACCCAGAGTTATTCAACCAAATATTGATTTCTGAACTCTTAAAACTTTATAAATATATACTTGTTTTCTTTGCATTGTTTGAGGTCTGAATGTCCTGCATCTTTTTTGTTATTTCAGCCATTTCTCATTTTCTGCAAATAAATGCTCTAAATGACAGTATTTTTATTTGAAATTTGGGAGAAATGTTGTCTTTAGTTTATAGAATAAAATAATAATGTTTATTTACTCAAACATATACCTATAAATAGAAAAATTAGAAACATTTATTTAAAAACTGGTTATTTAAAAAAGTGTTTTTTTAATTTTTACAATGTATCAATACCTAAAATGCATGGGCTTCAAACTAAAATGCCAACATTATACAGTGATATACAGGTTTGTGAATGTCAGTGCCTTTTAGCTCTTTGACATAAGTTTAAGGAGAAGAGCCACAGAAAGCTAGATGTTTGTGTGTTGTGCCACCAGTAAGTGAAAAAGAAAAATGTCCTAGAACAAGCTGTCCAGAAGGTTCAGTACTGGACATTCTGATTTATGTACAGCCTCTGCCAATAACACAAAGAAAGCCGGACGGCCGGTGGTGCCGTAGGTGGGTGGCATGATGTGCCGTAATGGCTCTTGTTTTTTTTTTCTTAATAAATGAAGAACAAAGCTGCCTGTGTGCTCTCACTCTTTGGTCCGCTGGTTCAGTAATTGAGTAAGTCATTTGCCTCTTGGCAGATCTTGCTCTCTTTCTCAGACGCCGGACCAGCTCGGTCTCTGTCTGACGGGCCAAATTCACTGATCGCCAAACTCAGTGATGCTTCATTATGCCCTTTGTTTCTGTTAATTTGGTTGCCTGGTGCCAACCACTGGCATTTGGATCTGACAGACGCTGACTGAGGTAGGTCAGCATGTCTTCAATACGATTGTTGGTCCCACAGCTCTCAATGATTTCCTGAAACAAACAAACAAAAAAAAAAAACACTCAACGGTGGAGCTCCATTAGTAAAATATTCCTCAGTTGAGATTAAATTAAAAGCAAAAATAGGGTTGATACTTATTACTGTCCACTTATTTTTGGAGTGTGGCATTGGAGGAAATGTAGTCACAACTGTACAATAATTCATATTATATAAATAATTTTTATCACAATAAAACATGTTTCAATAATTGTAAATACTTTTAAAACACTTTTTAATATTTTAATATTACTCAGAAGCTATGAGAGAGTGTGAGAGCTGTACTACAAAACTGAACACACCTGCTCCCTATGCACACCTGAGACCTAGTAACACTAACGAGTCACATGACATTTTGGAGGAAAAAAAGCCAAGCAATTAGGGGTGTAGTCTTTTAGGGGTGTACTCACTTTTGTTGCTGGTAGTTTGGACATTAATGGCTGTATATTAAGTTATTTTGAGGGAAGAATAAATTTACACTGTTATATAAGCTGCACACAGACTACTTTTTATTGGGTCAAAGTGTCGTTTGATCAGTGTTGTCCCCTGAAAAGTTATACTTAAGTATCTGCAGAAATGTGAGAGGTGTCTTCACTTTTGTGATACACTGTATTTACTATAGCATCCATGCATGTTTTAAACACCTACTGTCACACTGATGAATGCCGTTTCTATCTATGCAGACTCACTACCATGACTTTTCTTCTTCACATTGCCTGGTTTAAAATGAATGTTTTATTCTTCGGATTAAGCCCCTGCAGAAAATGGAAATCGTCCATTTAGCGACTCCAGGAGATAGTAGCTAATTAAAAAAGCGCTCGCTGTGTTGGACAGCAGTTCTGCCTCTTAGCTCTTCTCGTTCAGAGGATGCTAACAGTTGGGGGCCCTATTCCATTCTAGAGAACTGGGGGGCATCAGCCATATTTTCTCGGCCTAATGAAACCTAGGAGGATTGGACATGCTCAGAGACGCGTTAAGACACAGGTGGATCTGCGCCCGAGATTATGTTAACGTATGCATGTCGAACAAAGGCAGCGCATGAGATCAGTGCTAAGGGCTTAACTCCAATGAGATGAGCTTTAAGGATTAATGCAATTACAATAGCAGCAAAAGCCAAATTGATTTTTTTTTCTTTTTCTGTTTTTCTTTTTTTTTTTTTTACGTCAGGGAGGCGTTGTTGTGGCGAACTTGTGCTGCTAAATCTCCCATCCACCTTCTCCGTTATGGCCCGTGATCCTTTTGCTAGGGACATGGGCAGCTTATGTGAAGCTGGGGTGGGGGGAGGCATGTTATAAAAATGATTCTTTTTGCTGTTTTAATGCACGGCATCATACAGAGTGCCCCAGAATAACAGTAATATTTTATATAGTGGCATCTTTTGCTTTTTCTAAAAAATGCCAGCATTTAATTTGTGTTGAGGCATAAATAGTAAATGTGTGCAAAAATGCCCAGATGCAGTTTTAGAAACCTATTTAAAACCCTGTTACTTTGCCACAGAATGAAACAACATACTGTTATTTGGGTTATTCATTGTCACTAAGACAACCCACAGTAGCCATGTAGCTTAGCATAGCATAGCCTGTCATTGTGTTTAGCACTGAAACAAATTTTTGATTTTGTAATTACACATTCCCCATTACCAGAAGGTGCGGTAAAAAATTTAAAGTTAAGATCCTGGGGAGGAGGGTGGGGTTCGGATCTTACTCATGAATATTCAAGCATGCAAACATATTGCCTTTGATTGGCTAACAGCACTACGACACGGCAATACGGACAACATTTTAAAATAGACATTTTTACACTAATAACAGTGTTTGCAATGTCATATGTTACTTTACAGTGTGTAAGGCCCTGTACTTATTTGAGTTTTCTTATGCGAACCTACATAATTGTAGAGTGTGTAAAACTATCGTGTCTCTTTGTAATAAAGTCAAGACCCTGAGCACATCACCACTTACTCTAAACCCCTTAGAGCACAAGGCATAGACACTGTAAAGACCCTGACACAGGCCACCCAGATATTTTAGATCTTGGTAGAGACAAAGGGGTAAAAATATCCAAAAGGATATTTACCTGATTCCCAAACTTTTTTTTTCCATTTAATTGACACCTCTGTCTGGTAAATTCCTGACCACTCATCCTCTCAGTACCACACTCTTCAACTAGATATCATTCTTGAGAGTACAGCTCTCAGCCCAGTACAATTTGTATTAGAGCACAGTAATAGGTAACTACACTCTGTAAACTATTCTCTGCATTACCTAGTTTGTCTGCCTGGAAAGGTTCATAAGGTATCCAGCCCATTATTAACCTTTCCAGGACTGGTATTGCCAATCGACCGATCATTATCGCACCAAAAAACTCTGATTGGTCCATCTCTATTATATTATTATGTGCAAAAATTATATAATACATTGAAATTCAGTACAATGGTAGTCAAAAACATCACACTATAATACAATGCACTGTATATTTACAGAACAAAATTCATATTTTCAGTATTTTTCTCGCTTGCTTTGAAAGATTAGTGACTAGCATGAGCGCAACAGCTAATAAACGAGCACCTGCTGGCGTGAAATGGTTTTCTTTCTGGTCTAAATCAAATATTCTGTCACGTTGGGGTCTGTTATTGTCTCTGACAGATTCCTTTTCATGCGAATCCCTGAAGCGTTTATGGGAAGAACGGGACGTAATGGCTGCAATAAATTCATCAGCCGTGATGGACAATTTGTCTGGCATTAGAGTATCATTATTATTTGATTGTTGATTGACCAGCTGCCTGAGGTTATTAGTGGTGACTGGTAACCCATGGCAACGGGGGAACGAGGCTGGCTGGCCGGACAGAGTGGCGGAATTTTAATCAGTGTTTTTTTTCTGGTTGACGAGGGAAGGTTTTCTTATCCGTTGTAGGCTGGCAATTAAAGACAGACCTTATCATCAAACCCGCTGGCCTTGTCCCACACGACGGCTGCATGACAATGTGCGAGATGAAAGACGAAAACAGCATTAATCAATCATCCGGCGATAAGCATTTTACATACTAATATGCAGAATTTGGGATGGTGTTGTTTTCCTTGATGTTTCCTTGTTTTTCAGCCCTGTTTTTCTTTGGGTTCTTTTCTTTAATAGCATTAGTATTTTGAGCATTGGCAGTTTTCATTTATTTCGTGAGTAGTTTTAATCTTTTTTTTTTTACATTAATACAATAATTTAAACAAAATTGATAAAAACAAACAGAAAGAAGCAACAAAAGGAAGTCTGAAACATACTGTTATAACATACCAAACAAAAATTCAATATCAGTTGTTTGAATGTTTGTATGGAAAGATCAAAAAATAAAAAATAAAGTCTCCTTCCACTGCATTTTTTGCTCAGCAGTCACATTTCCTCCAGTTCTACCCCTGATATTCTGACATGGTGTGAAGTCCAATTTCATATAATACTAGATAACCTCTGGTCCTTATTACAGGCTCTTTGACAAGTCAGCATTATGCCAATAACCATTAATCCTTTAATCAATGGCCCCAGGTTTTTTGAACACATTTTCCATATACTGCTATATACTACAGTATTAGCATTAGCTGCTAACCCCACTAAGGGCTAGCTCTTTCGCTGTTCAGAGGTGAGTATAATCAGACTGTAGCCTGCTGCTACCCCTGGCTAGCACTGCTGGAGCAGCTATAGCTACTAATCGCTAGCTTTTTCGCTGTTCAAAGGTGAGTATATTGAACTGTAGTCTGTGTGTTTACCATGTTAAAACAAGCTACGTGGAGTGAACCACTAGCTAATATCACCCTGGCTTACCAGAACACTCAGGGTTCCCCAGTGTTGCGCTGTTGGGCTAGCACTAGCGGTTTGCGGCTAATGCTAATGCTCCAGCCTTAATGCTTTACTTGCCCAACTAAAGAGTTTTCAGGAGAGAAATCTGTGTAGATTAGCTTAGCTTAGCTTACTTAACCTAGTTATCCTACCCCCCAGCACCACCCTGCAACGAGATCAGCTGAATTAGAGGGAAAATATGGAGACACCCCTATTCCTTACTAATGACGCTTAACGCACCTCGTAATCTGGTGCGCCTTGTGTATGAAAAAACGTCAGGAAATATGCCTTATAGTGCAAAAAATAAGATTTGTGGGAATTGTACGCTCATCGGAACTGAATGAGAATTTTAAACTGCTAGAAATGGATTATTAAATGACACCAGTTAGGAACCTCTACGACTCTAATGCCAAAATATCTGGCATGTCTCGTGTTATAAATCCATTAAACACTGCTTCTGTATTAGTAGCTGAGTGTATATCTAAAATTGTTTCTAACAGAACACTTACAATATATATGTATATTTTATATTATTATGTGCTTTTATTCTGTATTGCAGCCTGTATTGGCCTGTTTTACTCCCAAAATAAACCTCCTTTCCGGTTCCATACACATATATATGGAAAATGAATATTTCTGTGCTGTGTTTTGCTAGAAAATGTGTTTTTGATTTATTTTCGTGGTTGGCATGTTTATGGATTCTTGGTTTCTATTGTTGTATTTGTGATTCCTCCTCAGTGCTTCTCATACAGTGCGGGTTTTTCTAGGTCAGCAGTCACAATCAATCAGCCGCGTTCATTTGATGTCATGTAACTGACTGGATCGCCATGGCAACCAGAAATGCTTTTATGCCAGCGTGCACTTCCTTAGAAATTGACGTAGTCCTCAGAGGGTCCCGAAAATAACACAGAGGGATGAATGCAGCGGTGGAGAGATTTAGCCGTGTGCGCTCTGAGGGACGCTTCGTATAAACTCGAATAAACACTGGAGAATGACATGTTTGGACAGAATGACAGTTTTTGGGGGGGGGGGGGGGGGGTTATGAAGGTCAGTTTGATGTGTGTGTGTGTGTGTGTGTGTGTATAAAAGTTAATTCCTGAAAAGTTCATTCCTGAGTGAGGAAAGGAAAGATTTAAGAAAAAAAAGCTCTTTGCTCTTCCTTAGTAACCGATGGATGACCCCTAATTATGTAAACCATCATAGAGGAACAAACAGGAAATCCAGAATACATCCACCACATTGTGTGTGTGAATGTGTGTGTGTGTGTGTGTGTGTGTGTGTGTCTTACATCATTTCTGCCGTATTGAACAAAGGAAGTGAGTTTCAGTGCCAACTGGATGAGGGTTTCTTTTCCATATCAAAACAAAGTACAGTGGACTGTGAAGATTGATCAACACAGAGCCTTGGGTACTACTAATACTGTATAGAGTTAACAGCAGACTTATTGATATCAAATTATGTTTTTAAATACGATACCTGCCTAAATATATCAATACCAGTACTAAAACAATACCACAGCAAAAACTTATACATTAGAAAAGAATAGAATAATAGAAGATCAACTATGGAACTACAATTATTAGTGTTTTTGGTAACACTTCCTATGAACCCTGTATTCATAATGCATTATGAATGCATTCATAGTGCATTATATGACATGCATAATACCTTATAATGACTGTAATAAGCCTTTATAATAACTACTAGTAGTTACAGCTACTAAAATACTTACAGCAACATTCATAACGCATTATAAACTACAAGTATAAGGGTTTATAAAGAAAGGGCTTACAATGTCTTATAATATCTGTTCATAAGAATATTGTACAATGTAGTGTTGTAATGCACTGTAACACAGATTTGATATATTTGGTATAATGCATTATAATATGCAGCTATAATTTCTCAAATTAGGCTTTTATATAAGGGCATAACACATTATAAAGCCTTATATACAGTCATTACTGACTATAAGTGAAGTGAGTTTTCAAATGCTTAATTTGAGAAATCTTGTGTTCTTATGAACAGATATTATAAAGCATTATATGCCCTGTCTTTATAAACCCTTACACGTGTAGTTTATAATGTCTTATGAATGTCGCTGTAAGTACTTATAAGTTATTATACAGGTTTATTACAGTCATTATAGGGTATTATGCATGCCATATAATGCATTATGAATGCATTTATAATACATTATGAATACAGGGTTCATAGGAAGTGTTTTATTAACAATAAAAGAAAAAAGGCATTTACAACTGGGAGACCTTTAAACTTTACAATCCACTGATATGTCCTGAATTATCTTGTGATTTTTTTTGTTGTTTGGACGCTTTGAGAAACTTACACAATGAGTTGAGTGTTGAGTTGACTCATTTGAATCAGTTTACGAATCGAGTGCAAATTCGAATCAATGATTCAAAACTTGTTTGCAAGCCTATGCATTGTTATTATGCTTTGAGCTGGTGTAAACATAGCCGTGGGGAACCTCAGAGCCGACACAGAGCTCACCTCAGACACTGGATTGTGAATGAAAACTGAGAAATAAAGCAGTGAACGAGTCACAGAAAGTTACTTTGAAAGAAACTTTGAAGGATTGTTTATTATTGAGTGTTTTCCACAATGGAATGATCGCAGATCCTCACCAGAGTTCTATCTAGTCATATATATATATATATATATATATATATATATATATATATATATATATATATATATATAGTTTATGCTGAAGTGTTGAGGCATTCTTGAGTTATTAAGCACATTCCAAGCTGCAATGTTTGTGTCAAACGTGACTGGTGACCGGTGCTGATTGGGTTAAAGTTCCAGTACTACATAAATGGAGTATTTTACAGTTTTTAATTATGAAATATTGAGATACGTTTCTAGTATCAGTATTCCATGCAACTCAAGTTTGATACTACACTCAATTAAGAAAACAATTGAAACCAAAAAGAAAATTCATTGCAATGCAAGGCAGTAGATAAAAGCTACCAGCAAAAATAAATGATTGAACGCTTAGATTGATATGGACAATATTTATTGAGTTATACATTATATTACATTACATTACATTGAATTTAGAGGATGCTGTCCCACAGCTTGCATAGAGCCTACAGAGTTAAATATCACCAATAGAATATGACTCTCTGAAGCAGATAATCATGCTAATAACTATTGTTAATGTTCCCAAAGTGAACCGTGTACTAGAGGTGTATCAGCCCGCCAGTGTGTGAAGCTGTGGAGCAATGGAACTAACTTTGTTCACTGGGATGATGGTGCTCCATCTAATGGATTTTGAATGCGTTGAATGAGATGAAATGGGTTGGTGATCATCCAACATCAGACAGACTCATATCCCTGTCTAAACCAATCAGAGCGAGTGAAGGGCGGAACCCAACTGTGATATGAATATATAATTCATCATCATTCGGAATCCAACTGAGGCGTGTTTTCAACATAATTAATTGAGAAAACAGTGATAAAAGTGATTAATTTAGCTCTGAAAAACAGTTAGCATGGGCCAGTTAGCCGTTAGCCGCTAGTAGGGCTGCAACGATGTCAATTATAAAAATTTGTCAACTCCAAATGTTCATTGTCGGGTAATGGTTCCTTTGTAGCACTACTCAAATTACTGTGGACAATCAAATCAGCATGTGCCCAAACACAACAGATTATACATTTCCTCACTAAATGGCAGCACTTTCCACATTTTAATGGCATTTAAATCTCATTTAAATATTCTGGATATTTCTATGGCATTTAAATCTCAATTTTTGCTGTTTCTTTCATTTTGATCTGAAAGCGATATCTAGAAACAGGGGCCGAACCCACAGCAAGCTAATATGGAGGGAATGACAAAAATAATCATTGACTAATCAACTAATCTCAGAAATAATCGGCAGATTAGTCGACTACCAAAATAATCATCGGTTGCAGAACTAGCTGCTAGCCATTTCTATTAACACCAGCAGTCTGTTAGCCTAGCTGCATTGGATCGACATCTGCATTCTATACAGTTATATGCATAATATTTATAATTACAATAGAACTGTTAATGTAAAACAGGCGGTCAATTCTTTATACTCATTAAAAGCACCAAGAAATAGTTCAACATATATTAAAAACAGCACACTGTATTTCAACAAAAAGTTATTTTAAAAACCAACTACCACCAATTTAAGAACCTTTATGTTGAAGAACACTCGTTACCTGGCATGTACAGATACCCATTCACATAATTAACTATTGTTAACATCCCCAAAGTGAGCCGGTGTGTGAAGCTGTGGAGCAGTGGAACTAACTTTGTTCACTGAGATGATGGTGCACCATCTAATGGATCTGGAATAAATTAAGAAGATGGAAAAGATAAGATAATGGGTTGGTGATCATTCAACATCATGATGGCACTAAGGCTCTGGTTGCTGAATTCAATCAACAGCAACAGCAGCAGCAGTGCTTCAAAATCTAGTAGAACCCCCTCTAGTCATCTTCTCTGGACAGTAGACAGTTACTCCAACAAAAGCAGATAAACATTTATCCATAGTGTGTATTTTTCTCCCCACTGTGACCATCATTCTAGGCCACTAAAAACAAAAGGCAGTTTGTTATTGGAGTCCGAAACAAGACAAAATTCATCGTTAGAGGGAGTCCAGGCTGCGGTCGGCCGTCCATAACGCGCGGCCCATATAAAAGAGCTGAGTCAGGGGCTCATCAAAGCAGCCTTTTGCTGGAAGACAAACACACTTGGAGCAAGGTCAGTCGGGCCCTGTGTTTACGAGCTCCAACAGCTTGCGTCTGGAAGCTTTTCCCTCAAACAAAAGCAATGCTCACCCCCACGCAAACACCGAGTGTGCACTGTGAATTTAGAACGAATCCAACAGCAATCCATTCTGACCGTTCTGACGAGGCTCTGGCTCCAGCCGCTGTTCTGGAAATGTCTTTTCTGTAGCTTTGCCTTGACGTGATTTGGTATGTACGATGCTTATGGTGCCAACATTTATAATTAATCCAGAGGCACATAAACTCCAGTGTCAGAGTCCATGGGGTAAATCTTTTTTATGAGACGACAAATTGACTTCACCGCCTAATGCCAAAATTATGACTAAAGAAAAGCAAAGGCTTGGGGAAGGGTCTGAAATCACAAAGCTGCATACTGAAGAAGTGGAAGAGATATGAAACAATATAACCTACTAAAGATAAAGGAGTGAATCAAGTACCCTGATTACAAAAAATGATGGAGTAATTTTATCTGCCTCGAGGAATCATATATTTGACTCACAAATTGCACATTGTCGTCATTTTAGCTTAATAACTCAACACAATAAGCTCTGGAAAAAAAATAAGAGACCACTTAAAAATTTAGTTTCTTTGATTTTACCAAATTGAAATCCTCTAGAATATAATCAAGAGGAAGATCACAAGCCATCAAACCAAGCTGAACTGCTTGAATTATTTGCACCAGGAGTGGCATAAAGTTACCCAAAAGCAGTGTGTAAGACTGGTGGAGGAGAACATGCCAAGATGCATGAAAACTGTCATGTAAAAAACAAGGTTATTGCACCAAATATTGATTTCTATACTCTTAAAACTTTATAAATATTAACTTGTTTTCTTTTAGTTTAATTTCATGCATTGTGACCCCAGCCTATCTTGTATTTTAGAAGCAATAGTTTTTTTTTAAGCATGAATGGTTTATTTAGAAAAATGACTTGAATTTTTTTGTCTAGATTGTAGTGTTTCCTCTAATGTTAGGATTGCTTAGGATAACTTGGCTTTAGTATTTGTTTGTATACCAAAAGGCTGTTTTTCTGTGTTAGCTATCTGTGACTTACAGGGGTTGGACAATGAAACTGAAACTCCTGGTTTTAGACGACGAACAATTCTGGTGGAAACAGGAGAGTTGAGGTGCATATTGAATTCTGCCGTGATTTGATCAGCCGTGGTTTTATGTTTTTTTATACAATCCGGGTTAGCACCCGAACTTCCCTTTCAGACAGCTTTCTCTTGCGTCGACAGTTAATCCTGTTGGATGTGGTTGGTCCTTCTTGGTGGTATGCTGACATTACCCTGGATACCGTGGCTCTTGATACATCACAAAGACTTGCTGTCTTGATTACAGATGCTCCAGCAAGACGTGCACCAACAATTTGTCCTCTTTTGAACTCTGGTACGTCACCCATAATGTTGTGTGCATTGCAATATTTTGAGCAAAACTGTGCTCTTACCCTGCTAATTGAACCTTCACACTCTGCTCTTACTGGTGCAATGAGCAATTAATGAAGATTGGCCACCAGGCTGCTCCAATTTAGCCATGAAACTTCCCACACTAAAATGAACTGCTGAGGTAGATGTATCACTAAAATTGCACAGCATAAAGTTCTATGCATAACATTTATAATTAGAATGGAACTGCTAATGTAAAACAGGCGATCAATTAATTATCCTCAGTAAAAGCAACAAGAAATGGTTTAACATATATTAATAAAAAAAAATAAAAAAAAATTATTTCAACAAAAAGTTATTTTAAAAAGCAACTACCACCAATTTCAGAACCTTTATTTTGAAGCACGCTTGTTTCCTGGCCTGGTAAAGATACCCATTCACATATTTTCCTGACTTTTTCCGACCCTTTACCGTTCCGGATGCACATTAGGTTACATAAGCTTCCCATAAGCCTCCCAGAGGATGGTTCTCCTCCTGTCAGCAGGTGCTGGCTGTATTAAAGACACAGACCAAGACTCCGGGGCTGAGAATTAGAGCTGATGTCATGCAGTCCAAGCAGCAGCAGCAGCAGCGCAGGGTCCTGACTGACCAGTTACATAACAGATCAATGCCAACTGACCTCAGGGAGGAGCTCCATCAAACTGCAGCATCCCAATCTCCGGCCGTCGCCTCAGTAATCCGGGATTTTCCCTGAATACGCTAAAGCATGTGTGTTCCGACAGCAGCTTACTGAATACTATGTCATTTAATTCAGATCTATGGATTTAGATGAATAAAGCAGGAAGTAACTGGCAGAGAAAAACAATAAAACGGATATCAGTCAGCTTGCTGAAATCTACAGCTGGCATGGGTATAGTGGTGCACAATATACTGTATCATAGAGGTCTGTTGATAAATATATATGAAAAAAAGATATATTATGATGTGTCTAATTGGAATTGGAATTGTGTTGGTTATCAAAAATCCGTGTATCATTCGTTCATTTGATATTCAATTGAGAATCAAAATCGGAAAATTAAAAAACCAATTCGTTTTTTCGTTTTTGAATATAATACCAAAAAACGAATAACGGCTTGTATTTTGTATTTTTATTTGGTTATCCAAACAAAAATTGGAAATTTAAAAAACGGACCAGGAGCCGAATTTGATTTTGATTTTGAACTTGACCCATTTGTGTGCCCCGGAAGTTACTGATTTGTTTATTCTTGGTGGGTTTCTGTTGCGCGGGAGTTCACTGCAGTGTTATCTACACAGTCTGTATTGCTGTAGGCTTTGGATGGAGTTGAGGATGGAGAGTTTTATCTTGTTCAGAGGAACTAAACGCGTTGCAGTGAAAGAAGACGATATGACAACAGAAAAAATCGGCAGGATCTTTCAGGTGTTTGTCTAACGTTCCGTAGCTAAATGTCATATTTAGTTAATGTTATTCTGTGAATTGCCGCCTACATACTTTTTTATGCTGCCTACAGCAATACAGACTGTGTAGATAACACTGCACGAATGATACACGGATTATCAAACCATAATTTGTTGTGCTTTTTTGTTTTGTACCAATTCTCTTTTAGTAGTTTTAGTAGGGATTAGAGGTGGGCGATATGGCTCTAAAATAATATCACGATATTTCATGGTATTTTCATGGTAACGATACTTTTGCCGATTTGACAAAACACTGAATTAGAAAAAAATATTTAGAATTTTATTATTGCATGCAATATGATATGGCTAACTGAGATGTTAAAAAATAATAATTTTATCAGATAACAGAAGTCAATGATCCAGAATGTCATGATACTAGTAATGCACTCCAAATATCTCCATATATCCAGGATTAAAGTCATATAATCAGTCTCTAGTAGATATATAATTGGAAATGAGAAATTTTTCTTTTGCTAAAAACGGAAAAAAGTAGTACTCTGATGCGATAACTAGGGGTGGGTGATATGGCAGGATATTTCAGGGTAAAATATCGTTCATGATATTCAAAATTTTTGGCGATATTATCACGTACGATACGATATGGCACACCCCTAGTAGGGATCCACAATTTTTATTATGCCTTAAAGAAGAAATTCAGTGTGAGATAGACTTGGCTTGTAGTGAAACATGATGTCAAGTACAAACTTTTTTTTACATAGCCCACTTCCGTTTTCAACCAGCATTCTGAAATACAGCACTTTTAACCCATGCTTCTAACAGCCTTACAATGCTAATGATAGGGGCATATAGGATAGGAGTTGCCCATGCAAAGAAATCACTCTTTTTGCATCATTAAAAAGCTTAAAGTAGCTCCACACTTTATTAGTAGAATTCCTGAACCTCTGACATTTAAAACGAGGCATTGAGAATATCTTATCGTGAAATGAAGTCACGATAAGTCGAGTGACAAGCACAAACAAATGCACAAGATAGGGGAACAGATTGGAAAATTAATTCTGCTGTTGCCAAAAAAAATAACTTTAGAATATCATGCATTTCTATTTAATAAATTTTGCAATATATTCCCCTATCTAATTCCCCTAAATTTTATTTTTTGTTATCGTCAGTTGACTTATTATTTTTCATTTATTTTATGTTAATTTTTTTAAATAAATTACCTGTGGACTTTTAAAGTTGTCAGTGCCTCGTTTTAAAAGTCAGTGCAGCATAGTGACCGTTTAGGAGACCACCTAGTAATACCGTAGTGACCACCTTGCATCCATATAGTAACACAATAGCAACAATCTGGGAAACCATAGCAACGACTTAATAACACCACAGAGGCAACTTTGGATACCGTACTCTCCACCTAGTAGTAACCACATAGCAACCACCTAGCAATATCATAGCAACAATTTAGCAATGCCACAGCAACATCCTGGCTTAACAACCGAAACAGCTAGAAGTGCACTTCTCTAGTTGCTTTTAGAATTTTGCAACAGTTGTGTCTTTTTAGTGTGTCATTAAATGGTCTTTTTTTTGTGTTGAGTGTGTGATAAGACAATACACAGCACATGATATTCTATCTCTCTTTCCCTCTCTCTCTCCCTGAACAAAATTGGTAAGCAGTGTAGAAACTGCCCTCACAGACGGAACTTTTTGATGTGAATATCCGTGCGACGCCTCGTTGAACCTGTGAAGTGTGATTCCGTCTGACATATATTGACTTCCTGCCTTCCACCGTGGCTGAAAATTGCTTTTGGTAATGCTCCTATTTGCATGCCCCCCCCCCCCTCCCACCCCCGATACCCCCCTTTTCAATCGAGTAATCCAAAAGGAAATGAAATTGGCTTAAGGACCTGCAGACCTGGCTCGGATAGAACAGTGGCTAAGATACCAGTGAACAGTTTAAGCGGATTAGCTAAATGTAATGTTATCTAATTAAAGTGAGCCGTGGTCACAGAAACCAGGGGAAATTCAGGGCTAGTAATGAAGTAAAAAAAAAAAAAAACACATTCTAAATAGTAATGGAAACTAAATTTAATACAGGGGTCTGTATTTGTGATCTGGAACAAAAGCTGTATTCATGAATGGCAGTATCCCTGATTCTGAGGTGGAAGGATGGGCGGAGGATCTCTCTTCAAACTAGGGGTGTCACAATTTCGATATTTCATCGAAATCGATCAAAATTATGTCACGGTCTCGAGCCTCGAAATCAAAAAGAGGATCGACGATCCCTCCCTCTAAGGTACGCAAGCATGCGCATGCACTACGCAAATGGCGCAGCACACTGTAGCCGACGCCGCGGACATTGTGACTGCTCAAAGAGCAGCTCTTTCTCCAGAGAATGTGGTGAGGCTCATCTTCTTAAAGAAAAACTTAAAGAAAATATAAAAATAACAGTTGTTTTGTCTAGCCTCAAATATAATAATAGTTTTGGTACCTTAAGTATCATAACTTGTCATTCTCAGGGACCCGAGTCTTATTTTTCATGTTTAACTGTTAAAGTAGGATAGAGTTCTGTTTGTTAAGGCTCTAATTGTTCTATTATTTTGTGCATTCCTGTTCCTGTATTTTGTTTGTTAAAGAGTCCAACAATCTCTGCAACTTTTCTCCACACTGTATTGCATTGATCTGAGTTCCTGTAATTGTGGCAGGGATGAATCAGGGAACCAGAAAGGGCAATCATTTTTGCTCTGTGTTTCGCTGGAATGTTTAAATATGGACACATGTCAGGCAAAAACCTGCTCTCATCTGATTGGATAGACGCATTGCATTGGATGGATTCATTCGCATCCCATCGCACCCATGACGCACCATGTGACTAGGTTTGCAGAACCAACACGTCTCAATTAAAATAAATGGGATCATGGTGGGTTGACAAATCAATATTCTAGAATAGAGTTTAAATCATATCAAGATTTTCTCATTAAGATTACAGTCTCTGATTTTTTTTTACCAAAATATTGCAGTCACAAATCTTTCCTTAAAAAAAAAATCCTGTATGGTTGCAATGAAAATCACCCTACATTTACACAACTGTAAATGAATTGCAGTGTTAATGTAAGTTTAACACATCCTTCCCCTCAAGTAATAAAGCTCTGCAGTCTCGTACACACTGCCATAGGCTTTAGAAGATTGGTGTACACAGCTGGTGGAAGTGTAGTTCTGGGTCACGTTCTTGTAGGATGCCTGTGGCAAAGCCTGCGGGCTCTCAGCAGCTGTAATAAAGGTGCTGGAGACACCATCAGTGCTGACAGTTCACTGGAGGCTCAGAGCATGCAGCTCGCTGTTAAGCCAGTAGGTGAAGCAGAGGGATTGAATCTGCAGTCTTCTGCAGTGATTATATTCAGAACTGCTGGTAAAGTGGATGAGCTCACCAAGTGGTGGAACATTATAAGACAGAGTATGATTGTGTTATAAGTCTGACCTTTAGCTCCTGGTATTGAGATGTTCTCTGTTCAGGAACCAATAGTGATAAAAAGGTTGTACTGCTGTAGAGCTAAATAAAAAAAATGACTAGCAGACAGATGGTTTACATACTCAGGGCCACTGTACAGTACTTATCTTACAGTAAATATCCTGAAAATCCTCATTTAAGGCAGATGTTCATGAAAAGCCTGTTTTATATCGATAGTTTACTTTAAATCACATTAAAGGTGAACTAAACCCCCTTATTTTTGCTGACTCCACCCTCAGCTCAAGTTTAAAAAAGCCAGAAAAATGGGAGTGGGTAGTTTGGGAGGGGCATTGGTTGATGTATGGGTTTAGGGGCAGTGCAGGAGGACTGATCTGCATATTGTACATGGACACATTATCCTTGCTTTTATTGCACAGTTGAACCTGAGAGGGCGCTGCAGAGGTGGAAATTACCACAATAAAAGTGTGTTTTTATAAATATATATATATAATTTTATTTCTATTTTTTTTCCCCATTTTCTCCCCAATTTACACGGCCAGTTACTTAACCCACTCATTAGGACTCCCCCTATCACTATTGACTACGAAGACCAGCACATGCCTCCTCTGACACATTTGAAGTCAGTCACCTCCTCTTTTCTTTTTTATAATTTTATTTCTGATTTTTCCCCATTTTCTCCCAATTTGGCTATCCAATTGTCCCACCCCTTTGTGCGTCCCCATCACCAGTGGCACCTGCGACTCTTGGAGGATGTGGACGAGCACACGCCTCCTCCGACACGTGTGAAGTTAGTCATCCCTTTTTTCGAGCTACTGTTAAAGAATCATTACCTGAGCAGCATCACTGCGCGCTCGGAGGAAAGCACAGCGGCTAGGTTCCGATACATCTGCTTACAGTTGCCTCGTATCGCCCGACGCCACTTTTAAGCGCCATCTACCCACCCAGAGGGAGCAAGGCAAATTGTGCTCCCTCTGGGCGCCGGCAGCTGATGGCAGAGCTGCATGAGTGGGGATTCGAACCTGCCACCACCCACTCATAGTGGCAGCACATTAGACCGCTGGACCATTTGGCGCCCCCACCTCCTCTTTTCTATTTGCTGCTGATGCAGCATTGCCGAGTAGCATCCCAGAACACTCGGAGGAAAGCGCAGTGACTCGGTTCTGATACATCAGCTCACAGACGCCTTGTGCTGATCGACATCACCCTTTTGATGTGATTTGGGGAGAGAGCGCCATCTACCCACCCAGAGAGAACAAAGCCAATTGTGCTCTCTCAGGGCTCCGGTAGCCGAGGGCAAGCTGCGTAAACACGAATAAAAGCGTTTTTTAAAGGTTAAGACATTTTAAGGGTTAGGGCTTAAACAAAGGAACACATTTCAGCTATTAATGGAAAAATATGGTTGAGGGCTAAGTTGATCTTTAACTCCTTAAGTTCCTGAATGACACACACTGAACATTCTTAGATCATCACAGGACAGTTTGTGAAGGATCTGTGAAGTTTGTAACTAGTTCTGATCTGATTTCTAGAGTATGATGTTAAAATACCATTTAGTAAAATTGTTGTTGTGTTGTGAAGTGGCCTATATCGGGGTAATGAATTTTTTTCACAGTACACTTTAAGTGAGGCTCCTGTGCAACATCAGTGGTTGTATGCTTTGTCCACCATTAGTTGCTAAAGCCAAGCGAACGTTGCATTTGTAAGAAGTATACAGAGGCCTTTACTGAAAAGCAAATGAAAACACACAAAACCACAAGTGTGAACTTCAGGCCAGGCTGGATGTGTCTGGAGCCGTCCTGAACGCGTCCAGCCGGCTCCATTTCCTGCACATTTGAATGAACTCCTCGTTTTCTGCCGCAGCACTGTAGGAAGCTCGAGGTTGACCCGCTTCAGTTTCACTGAACTACAGAAGCCACTGAAAGTTCCACTGGACGTCTTTGTGTAATGGTAGCAGTCATTCTGTTTTGCTGGACGCAGTCAGTGTGTTGAAATGATCATATCTCTGCCAGGAATTTTTTTAATTTATTATTGCAGGGGAAAAAAAACATCATGCTTTAATAACACATTAAGAGTTTCCAATGAGTGACTCTGAAAGTCTGATATGGAAGTGGAGGAAATCACTAGGAACAAAGGAGTATGTTCAAATGAGTTCAGAGAAAGTTTTTTTATGTTAGTAGATATAAATTAGAAATTGGATTTATGGCATTTTATTCTGAAATTTTAAATGTCTTATTTTGATCCAAAGTTTCTATTTGCTTTTTAGTATTATTATTTAAAATAAACATATTTTAACTAAAGCACTATTAAAACCATTTAAAATAAAATACTTACTCTACTAAACTTTAAACTATTACACTATAGTTAAAATATAACTATATCTAAACTATAACTAAAATTAAAAACAAAAACATAAAAAAGCCAAAAATATCTCATACAGTGCACATTTAGTACAGTTTTTGTATTTCTGGAAAATGAGTGAGCATACTTTCCTTAAGGAGGATATTAAGTCAGACTAAACCATATTCATGCATGAGTTTATTAACAGGATGATTCATATATCTGTGCACAATACAACCGTTCACCGGTTGGTGTGGTGCAGTGGATAACACCACTGCCTGCGAGTCAGCTACCATGTGTGAGGCTGGGGTTTAATTCCAGGTCTGGGTGACTGAATGCTACACTACACCAATAAGAGTCCCTGGGCAAGACTACGAACACTACATTGACGTTAGCATTAATGCTGTAAAGTATACAGTATGTGCAAAATTGATGATATTTCTTAATATCGGCTGAAAAAATATAATTCTGATATTGATATGAACACTAAGTTATCACACACTCAGAGCTTGGTGAAATGGTAAAAATATTAAATCACAATATTTTCAGACATTTTCAATATACACAGTATTTTTCCACATTTTTTGACACAGAGGAAATATATGAGTAGTATCCGATTCCTTCATACACAGCACAGTGATTGAGTTTTTGCTGCAAATCTTCCAATTTGTCAGGATTTTTTACGCTTTTTTAATGAAATAATGAAATAAAAATGGATCAGTGTTCATTTAGCAGACATGACATCCTAGATATTCTTATTAAAGCATATTGTCGATTCGCTAAGAAAATTCATCACAGTACAATAAAATATCATCATTTTGCCAGTTATAATAAATAACATAAATTTTAAAAAAATTGGACAAATTAGACAGTTTTGTTTTATGATGCCAAAAAGAAAAAAAAAATAGAGTAATAAAGAATAAACTTTAAAATTGGATTACTTTGCTAAAATGTTGCCTAATTTAACCTTATACTGAAATAAAATATTTTTTTATGGTTTGATGAACTGTTTTTTGGGAGTACACAAATACAATGTACTGTTGCTCGCTCATCAAATTCTATAGCATGTATGTAGTCTTTTGCACCCATTAGCTATAGATTCATTATAGTTAATAAATATATACATATAGTCCTGTCACAATAACTTGTTTGTGTTTTAATGGACAATAAATAGTTCCAGGGTTTTTTTGCGATTTTATTGTGTGTGTGCGAGTGTTTGTGTGTATATACATATACACATACATACTGTTTTTATATAAAGTCAACATATCAGCTGAATCACATTGATAGGATCTCTTCAAAAACTCAGTGACCAGAATAAATCCTGGATTTGGAGTCATGGATCAAATCTTTTTTAAGGTTACTAAGATCACTAGTCACCTATTCTGATAGTAGCGTTTGCTGGTAATGGACTGGAAGGATGAGTCTGCTTCCTTACAAGGCTCATTCACATGTTGAACAGCAGCTCTGCTTGAGTTTGAGTCAGATTGAGTAAATAACTGACTGACTAACCACATATTTTCACACTTGGCGGGAGTCAAGGTCGGCGGGAAAGGCGAAAGCGGTTTTGAAACAGAAGCTACAGATGTATCTCTTGATTAAATGGTGTGAAAGCCACTAACAGCAGCAAGTGCAAAAAAAAAAAAATTAAAAATTGTCGATCGTTTATTTATCTTACGATTAGTCAATAACATAATTATGACAGGCCAATATGCTTATTAATTACTCACAAGTTTGCAGAGGAAAAGATCAGAAGATAGTAAGAAAAAGGGCTCCTTCCCTCCCAAGTTAACATATACATTTTGTATTTTGCAATAATTTAGGTCTTATTTGTTACATAAACAGATGTATTGCTCATCACCTCAACTGTCTAATAGTTTTCCCCACTGGGTTCATCCTGATGTAGATATTGGATCAGTAAATTCTCTAGTGTTTATAAAGGAAAGCAGGAACACAAGGTGTACGGCTGATGGATCTCACTATTATGCTTATTGGAATTTTATTGGATTACCCCCTGCGCCCCCAGCTCACTTCAGTTAGTGCTGTAATTGAAATAATGCTGATGCAAGGAAAGAGGAAACTGTTCTTTCCCTTTTATTTCCCTTTTTTTGCTGATCATGCAAAACTCAGTATGGGTCTGGACATGGCTTTAAGGTCAACATTTATTTCTGAGAAAAGAAAAACTCTACTGTCTACTGTTTTAAAGTCCATATGAAATTAGAACCATTTTTAAACAGAAAGTATGATAAATGCATTAATGCAGTGTTTTTTTTGGGCATTTTCACACCAGCACTGTTTGGTCTGGTTAAAATGGACTCTGGTTTGTTTGCACCCTTAGTGCAGTTTAATTGAGCAGACGTTAAAACAGTTATCGCACTCTGGTGCGGATCAAAACAACAAGACCGAGACCTGCTAGAGGAGGTGGTCTCAGTCCGGTCCCAAACGAACTCTGAAGCGGTTCCCTTGTGGTGAATACATGATCCGGTCTCACTTTATATTCATGAAGTTCAGAAATCAATATTTGGTGAAATAACCCTGGTTTTTATTCACAGTTTTCATGTGTCTTGGCATGTTCTCCTCCACCAGTCTTACACACTGCTTTTGGATAACTTTATGCCACTCCTGGTGCAAAAAATCAAGCAGTTCAGCTTGGTTTGATGGCTTGTGAACATCCATCTTCCTCGTTATTATATTCCAGAGGTTTTCAATTTGGTAAAATCAAAGTAACTTATCATTTTTAAGTGTTTTTTTTTAATTGCTTTAATTTTTTTAATTGCTTGGTTTCGCTGATGCCAACACATCTTTCAAATAATGTAAGAAGGATTGACTCTACATATCCACAAAATGGTAAATGCTTTATTGGAATCTGTTGCAAGTCAGAAAAGCAGGAATATATGTACAGTGTCCATGAAATACTGTAAATTGGGTTTATACTGTCTGCAATTAAATAGTCAATAATCATAGGAAATGTGAGAAACACAAGATTTGGAATTGCAAGATTGTAATTGAGCTTTTCTGTCTGAAATATGATTAAAAATCCAAATGATTTATGATTCTCATTGTGTTCAATGTTTTGTGGAGCAGCCAGTCAGAACCGGTAGTGCTGCTGTGATCTAAAAATGTAAAACAAAAGCCTAGAAAGATTCACAGCTGAATTCTGTACTTTGTACTTCTGTCTGATACTCTCTTTTACAGCAGAACAAATGAGACGTGGGTTTGGTCAATTAAGCAGCGATTTTTCTTTCTCCAGACAAAAGAAAGCTATGTTTAGCCTCAAGGAGGTATGAGAGATTTCTTTTCTCTCCGTTCATTTCTTTCTCCTTCTGCTTTGGTAGGAGACCTTGAGTCATGTTTTATTCATGGCGTATCCAGCCCCTGGCAGCCTAAGAAATCTTTCAGTTAAAGTGAGATTAAATTTGTTAAGTCATTTGTTAAACTGTTGGACAGGATAATGCGTTTGGAATTTGCATGCGTGCCCCAGCGCTGCCAGCCTGGTGTTTACAAATCTTTCAGAGATGTCAAAGACCACCCATGTCTTTGTGATGGCAGGATAATCAGTTGACACCTTGACTAATACTGGACAGGTCTATTAGCATGCATTAGCTTCAGTAAGGGAACAGAGGTCTAAATGGCTTTTTTTAAACAGTGACTTGAGGTTAAACTAATTTAAAATCAA
Source organism: Astyanax mexicanus (assembly GCF_023375975.1). Lineage (NCBI taxonomy): Eukaryota > Metazoa > Chordata > Actinopteri > Characiformes > Acestrorhamphidae > Astyanax > Astyanax mexicanus. Next base: position 16,344,008 of record NC_064429.1, read on the forward strand.
ACCATATAGTTCTGGCCAACAGTATTTAACCCTTATTGAATTTTGTGAAGGGCTGTTAAGGGCTTAAGTTTTTTGGTAACACACAGTTGCACATGTTTGTGGATTAATCTCCACAAAAAAGAAATTGCATCTGCAGCATTAAAACGATTCTACTTTCTACCATGATTAGATCCTATCAGGGTTTTAAGCAGCATGCCTATTCAATTCACAGGCCATGTGAAGGATGGGTTCCAACTCTTTTCAAGGTATTTTGGGCCCAAATTTTCCACCCACTGTTTGTAGAAATTATGAAATTATCCACAATATGGAAATTACATAGAACCACCCCTAACCCCTAGTCATTTTATATAAAAACCTCAGACAGTACACAGCAGGATTAGCCAGCAGACTTCGTTTGACTGAAGGATCTGTACCTACTGTTAGTGGCAAGTCAGCAGATGAGAGAGATGTAAGTACTTTTAAATAGTGAGTTTTGTGTTTCTATCTCAGTTAAGCGTGAACTAACTTGTTCGTTTTTTGCCGTTTAGCACAAGTTAACACTAATGTGTGAGCAGTAAACATGACATAGTAATTTTTGCTTCATGAACATGTATTGTGTAGCCCATAGACCTATATTAACTTGTGCAATAAGAGGTAAAATATATATATTACTTTAATTACAGTGATTAATTACAGACTACTGTTACAGACATTTTGTTTGCTGTTAATATGTTGTTTAGAAGAGCACATGTTTGGGTGCTGATCATCCCTGTGAACTCTAGTCACTAAAATTTACAGTTAGATGCAGCAACATCACGCTGCCTTTAAGACAACATATTTTCCAGGGATGTTTGTCCATTTTTTTATAATGCTAAACCACATGCTACAAACTGGCATGACTGTAGAAGAAGGGGGTACAGGTACCGGACCAGCCTGCCTGCAGTCCTAAACTGTTCTCACTAGAGAATGTGTGGAGAGTTAAGTTAAGTAAAGCTAAGATAAGTAAACAAAACTGTTATAAAAGAAGACTTTCTTGATTTTAAATGTTCACAGATTTTTCTCCTGAAAACGGTTTATTTGTGTGAATAAAGCCTTTTTATTTATTTATAGTAAGCTAAGATTCCCGAATTTCACCAGCACTAAGGCTGGAGCGTTATCATTAGTGGCTAATCGCTAGTAGTTAGCAGCTTATGCCACTAGACAGCACTACACTGAGGAACCCTGTGTGTTCCAGTAAGACAGAGCGATATTAGCTAGCGGTTCGTCTCTCGTTGCTTGTTTTAACACGGTAAATATACAGACTATAGTCTGATGTACTCGCCTCTGAACGCCGAAAGAGCTAGCGTGGTTAGCAGCTAACGCTAATGCTGCTGCAGCAATGCTAGGCGGGGGTTTAGCAGCAGGCTACAGGCCGATAACACTCACCTCTGAACAGGAAAATAATGCTTTGAGGCTAATGCTTATACTGCTCCAGCTCTGGTGCTGGACAACTAAACTGAAACTCCTGTATGACACTGTACTTAGCCGAGTGGCTTAACTGCTCCTCACAACCTGACTTGTAGAAGGTGCACTGGATTAAAAGGTGCACTGGTGATTTTTGTGCGCCTTATAGTGTAAAAAAAAGAATTGTTACCTTCCTTCAGAGCTTTGAAAATATCTACAGTTTTACTCCCAATGAATGAATTACTTCTTTATTTGTTTTTATTCTAGTATTCTTGTTTTTAAACAAACAACTCACACAAAATTTTCTGATGCCTTTTTGTCATAATACAGCAGATTATTGTGGGATGGATGGCTTGCTCGGATTAGCATAGATATGAATCAGCAGAAGCAAAAGCTTGAACAATGGAAGTGTTTTTCTAATCTTCTAAATCGAACAAAGCGTTCCAGCACAGCACTCTCGGACTGAGTGAGAGGGACATGTGACAATATTATGGATGGCTCGTGAACGGTGTCAATTTCAGGTTCCATTAACCTCAGTCTGACTTCAAATAACGCGAGCAGTCAAGGAGATCAAGGCGGTAGGCACCTATTCCAGATGAGACTGTAACCCTATACATGTTACAGCCTTGTGTACAGAGGCAAGATTTCCTCCCATCCGTGAAGGAGCTTCAGGCCCTTAGTGGGAGTTTTATTTTCCACTATACTGTAGCTATAAAAAGTATTAAACTCCTTGGATGTTTTCTTTATTTATTGATGTTATAAATGGTATCATGGTCAGTGTAATTTGGCTTTTTATTAACAAGAATAAAAAAGTTCAAGTTACAAAAATGTGTAAGTACAAAAAAAAGTAATGAATTAAATAAAAATATTCAAAGTAAAATAAGTGATTGCATAAATATTTACCTTGTCTGGAAGTGACTAATCTAATTCAACAATTCAACAATTTATCTGAAGGGATTCAAGTATATTGAAGTATAAAGTGGCAAATTTCTTCTGTATCTCCAGTGATGGAAAAAATGCTGTTTTCTGTATGTAAAGCACATAAATGAAGACTCTAGTATTGTAGTATAAAATCTGAATAGCGAATAAATCCAGTTAACTAAAATATTTAATAGTTTTATTTTTATTTTTTCATTTCACTGGAAGCCTGTGTGAAATATTTTATATTTCATATTGACATTTTTTATTTCAAAAACCATCCTTAAACAGTAAAAAAAAAAAGCATAATTAAAAAGTTTTCTAAATCACATTAAATTAGTAAGAATTAGCTGTTACTTCCCTCAATGGCTCTAGCACTACTGCACACTAATCCAGTGCAGTGAGTGGGGCCAGGCTTCATTGGCTGGTTCATAGTTTATTCTGATGGACAACAGCTCTCAAATACTATAATGTGCAGCAAAACAATTAAAAAGTAAAGAAAATACATTATGTCAGTTGTAATGAATGTAGGGTCTGAAAGGGTTGAGAATGGATTTAACTGAACTCCAGGTGTTCTGTGATTTGGAGTTATTTTTATATACATCCCTTGATTTCAATACTCTTTAATAAGCTTTTCTCTGAGTTGTGTGGAGTGTTTTTTTGTCTTTCTGGTGTACTATTAATCAGTGCATAGTTTCCACAAGCTTCTGCAATGTCACAAGATTTGATTCAATCCAGTGTTGCATTAATTTTTCAAGATCTTGCAGCATTGATGATGGTAGAGTCTGACCGCTGCACAAAGTCTTCTCCAGCACATCCCAAAGATTCTCAATAAGGTTAAGATCTGGACTCTGTGGTGAACTCTCTCAATCCATGTGTGAAAATGATGATCTCATGCTCCCTGAACCTGTACTCTTTCACAATTCCAGACCCATGAATCATCGTGTAATATACCTGTGCCATCAGGGAAGAAAAAATCCATTGATGGAATAACCTGGTCTATATTCAGTATATTCAGGTAGTCAGCTGACCTCATTCTTTCAGCACATACTGTTGCTGAACCTAAACCTGCAGACCCACTGCAGAAACACCACATCATAGCACTGCACTCACAGGCATCACTTAATCTGCCTCTCTTTCTACCCTGATGCTCAATCACTCTGGAACTGGGTAAATCTGGACTCATCACATTTTCATATGACCTTCGTCCATTGATCCAATAACCACACAATTTTTACCTGTTAGTTTCCTTCACTGTGGAAATGCTCTTACTTTCACTATTAAACATATCCCTTCTTTCTGAAGTGGTGTTTTTCTGTCACGATCATTTAAGATATTTTTCTTTTACTATATTCCTTCATTAAGATGATGTTCCCTCCACTGTCCTTCCACTCCCTTTCATAGGCAAGGAAATACTCACTCAGAAAAAGAGGAGAACGAATCCTTGGAAGGAACCAAGGCTCAAATGTACCTTGTCAGAATTTAAACTGACTAACTGGCCTAGCTGCACTGGCCTAGGGTAAATAGATGTGGTAAAAATCTAATCAGGTTTCAATCTAGATACTAATCACATGACGTGAACAAGTGTAAACAGGGTTTAGTTACCTTTAAAAAAAAGTGATTTATTGAATAATGGTAGGCTCTGAGTGGCACAGCAGACTAAGATTCTGACACTTTGACCTGAGGTTTGTGACTTCCCGTCCCGGGTCATGCTGCTTCACCTCAGCAACCGGAGTCAGAGAGAGCACAGTCGGCCTTTCTCTCTTTTGGTGGGAAGATGGTGCTCTCTACCCTCATCACACCCATTTTGGTGCTTGTGGGCATTTTAAATAGACACTGTGGCAGACTTTACCTTTATCGGAGGAGGCATATATAAACTGGGAAGAAAATAAAAAGAAAGAAAAATTAGTAATTGTTAAAAACATAATTGTTACATGGAGGCAGTGTTCCTAATATCTTAATGGGCTGTGTGTGTGTGTGTGTGTGTTAATCAGAACAAACATCAGTCTGTCTGGGTCTGTACATGTGTCCACATATGTGTGTGTGTGTGTGTGGGAGATAGACAGCCACAGCCAGAGTCAGATAAAGAAAACCCAGCCAGGCAGCATCAGCCTCTTCCCAGGGCAGTAATTATTCCCTGGGGTGTGTGTAAGGGTGTGTGTGTGTGTGTGGGTGTGTGTGTGTGTGTGTGTATGCGTGTGTGTAAGGGTGTGTGTGTGTGTAAGAGTGTGTTTGTGTGTGTGTGTGTGTGGGACGGGACAGGTGCAGGGACTGACTGTGCTCACGGCTTTGTGACTAATGGGGCACGGAGGAGGAGAGGGGGGGTGTGTGTGTGTGTGTGTGTGTGTGTGTGTGCGCGCGCGTGTGTGTGTGTGAGGACGGGGGCGTTTCGAACTGACCCACAAGAGTCTGGCTCCATCATTAAACCTGCATAGACTATCAAAGCCTTACAAATGAGACAGCAAATCTGAGGTTATAGCAGCTCCTTTAAACCTCTGTTCTCCTTTAAGTCTTTTAAGTCTTGCAGTTTGAGTTCCACAGCTCTGCATGCTTTAGCTTCAGCAGTAAATTGGCTAAAATTTAAATTAGATTTTTTACATGTTCCTCTTTGGCTCAGATGTAGCTGATGAGCTAAAACATCCTGATTTGGTGTCCAGGATTTCCGTCTTTAATTTGCAGAAGCTAATCTGTAAGGCTAATCTAAGATAACCTTTAATGTATGCTTAGCTTTGTGCAAAATGATCATGCCTACACTATCATACCACTGTCTGAAATCACATTAGGTTGGTAAGTAATCTCCAGACTCATTTTTATCTGTGCAAATAAGGAAATTGAGGTTTTAGGATGTCTGCTACTGCTATTGTTATAGCAGTATTGCTATAGCTATTGCTATAGCTATATCACATATTTTTTGCAGTCTTTATTTGATAAGATGTTACATATACATGTATAAGTGTCTTGAACCATATGAGCAAGTATGTTAGAGAATAATGAACACATAAACAGTGTCTGGTGTACTATTAATCAGTGCATAGCTTCTACAAGCTTCTCCAATGTCACAAGATTTATTTCGATCCAGTGTTTCATTAATTTTTCACCAAGATCTTGCAGCAGCATTGATGGAAGAGTCTGACCACTGCACAAAGCCTTCTCCAGCACATTCCAAAGATTCTCAATGAGGTTAAGATCTGTATATACATCCATTATCATTTTGGTATTTATTATTCTGTGGTGTTTGGATGCTCAAAATATGGGGTAATGCATTGTAAATGGTTTTTAAAAATGTTTTAAAATATTGTTCAATTATCTTGAATGTTAACTGGAATGTTGTCAACTTAGACGTGACCTCATATCCAGGTCCAACACCTAACTTCTGAGATAAATCAAATTTAACATACGTAGCATAATTTTCCTGGGCCTCTGTCGAATTAGGACAGTCACTTTTAAGAGGTTTATTTAAGTTAACTTTTCTATCATTTTTCTATTTGTATTAAAATGCAAAGTTGTGGTCTCTAGTATGAATTAATGCCATGTGAGCTGCTTTTTCGGCCCCCAGCCTCCGCTCTTTCTGTGGGCAGTTCGGAGCCAAGGTGGGCGAGTCCATAAACTCACGAGTTGATGTAGACACAGTGCTTTTCCTGATCAACTCGTTTTTCAACACATTTACTTTTACTAGCTACTGCAGGCAATGGAGGTGAGCAAAAGTTTCTTGTTCAGCATCATGTACAACCCGGAGACCTATCGTATTTCACAAAGTACAAGAAAAAGTGCATTTTAGCGGAAGGAGACCTTTAGGGTTTTAATCAGTCAGTGGCACCTCCAAGATAGAAACATGCCAGATATTTGCCTGAACACAGCGTAGATACACTGCCTGTCCAAAAATTTAAGTAAGTAAGTAAATGATGTGGGGTTGATGCTGCAGTTGGTCAGGTTTAGGTTCAACAACAGTATGTGCTAAAATAATGAGGTCAGCTTACTACCTGAATATACTGAATATAGACGAGGTTATTCCATCAATGGATTATTGTGAAAGAGTGGTTCAGGGAGCATGAGATCATCAATTTTAAGAGTCCAGACCTTAATCTCATTGAGAATCTTTGGGATGTGTGGAGAAGGCTTTGTGCAGTGGTCAGACTCTACCATCATCAATGCTGCAAGACCTTGGTGGAAATTTTATGAAACACTGGATTAAAATAAATCTTGTGACATTGCAGAAGCTTATCGAAACAATGCCACAGCGAATGCTGTACAGCAATCAAAGCTAAAGGAGGCCCAATGAAATATTAGGGTGTGACCTTTTTTTTTTTTTTTTTGGTTGCGAAATTTTTTGGCCAGGCGGTGTATATTCATAAACTCCATCACTATTTTAACAGGTGTAAACATAGACGGTTGACGGGGTGTAAGATAGCAATGAGCATCTTGACGCACCTTGCACATGGTGTAAGATAAGGCCCAGTATGTCATCATATCGCTTCAAACATTAAACATGTCTCGACCGATCAACTACAATTGTGTTAAGAGCAGAATTGAGTAAATGTGATGTTGGTTCATCAGGCGAGGAGCTGTACAGAGTGGAGCATGCCTTTCACTAGGAGTCTCTCTCAGGACTGTGTGAGAAAGCTTGATGTTTGTGAGAGCATCTGTTACTCGGTTTCACTGTTGGAACAGTGTTTGAGACAGCGCGGGTAAACAGATTTTCCTTTTCTTGTCTTTTTCAAACTCTTGCTTCAGAATGTGTTTTCTCAGAGATCTCGTCGGGGACACCACTGCCTGAGTGGCGACAGATGAGGGGATGAGAGGAGAGGGAGGCTCACAGCTTATTACCATCAAATCAAACCTGGTGTGTGTGTGAGTGTGAGTGTGTGTGCGTCTTTAACAAACCTGCTGAAGCGAACAGCCGCATCACTATTAAATCCCTTTCTGCCTATCTGACTCCCATGTCCCATAATGACTGAACCCATGTCTTGTTACATCATAACGAATCACCGCTGGCATGGAGGTAATAGCTTTATATTAACAAAAAAGAAAGTTCTAGTCACCTGACTGACTCTGAAATGCTTAATAACCTTAACTTCTTCCATAGTTAAAAAAATATTTTGCATACAACAAAAGATTTTGTAGAAAATCTACCTCTTCTCTTACAGCATTATTGGGGATAGTACTAGGTAACTTGATATAAGTTGTGAGGTGCTATCATGTAAATGAGGTTGAAAGCTGGCCGGTGTGCTCATGGCAAGGCCACCTGAATTATTGGAGTTTGAATGAGGTCTGATAGTGGGTGCCAGATGGATGGGAAAATCCATTCCTTTATATCTACAATGTTACATGTGTACAATAACAGGAGTAAATTACAGAAGGAAGCATCACAACCCACAGTGGTCAGAGCTGTGGGGGGCAAAGATCATGACCGGTGGCCCCTGCCTAGAATCGTCCAAGTGAGCAGACGAGTGACTCGCAGAAATAACATCCTCATTCAGTGCAAGAGACCCACATTAATATCCCACAGATCAGTTCAGAGTTCTTTAGCTTCTATGGGACATGACAAAAGTCATAGGACATGATACTGGTTTCTGCCCCATGATTTTTGGCATACCCAACTAGGGCTGCAACTATGATTATGTTGGTAATCGACTGATCTGTCGATTGTGGGTACGACTCCTGTTCCTGCTTGAATGTTTGCACCAGGAGTAAAGGCATAAACTTATCCAAAAGCAGTGTGTAAGACTGGTGGAGGAGAACATGTTTTCTTTGCATTATTTGAGGTCTGAAAACGTTTTTGTTATTTTAGCCATTTCTCATATTTTTTGCAAATAAATGCTCTAAATGACAATATTTTTTATTCGGAATTTTGGAGAAATGTTGCCTGTAGTTTATTGAATAAAACAACATTGTTTATTTTACTCAAGCATATATCTATAAATATCTAGCAATATCAGATAAACTGATTCAGAAGTGAAGTGGTCTCTTAATTTTTTCCAGAGCTGTATATGTGGTTGTATCTATAAACAGAAAGAATGTCCTATGTCTTATGCTTAATTTGGAATCTGGAATTGTTTTTTTAAGGCCTGAGGCAATTATTACAGCACACTGACTTTCATTTACCTTGCAAACTGTAGACTCTGGAATGTTTTTGTTTTGACTAAATTGACACTTAACAGTTGTCCCATCTGCCCTCACTAATGTCCAGATGGATTTCAGCAAATTAAACCCTAATTCCAACACAACCTGCCTAAGATCAGATATAACACAGATATGAAACGCGGTCAAGCTGCGTTACGTAACTGAGCAGGGTATCTATGTGGGGGTAAATATAAGGTTATGCAACAGTTCTTCTGGTGTGAGCTTCAGTTGAGTGACATTCAGAAACATCCGTTATATTTCTGCACTGCCGCTTGTCTTGGTAGCCTATTTCTCAAAGCCTGTTTCTTGGCCATTTCTGTAAACAAACCTTGTTGCGCAACAGGAAGTAGCTGAGCAGCAATGGGTAATGAGGTGACTAGAAGAAACAGTCTGTCAAAACCAGTTGATTTCCAATTTTCAACACTGTAATAAATTGGTACAAGACTCAATGATAAAGATGTCTGATGTCGGTGTTATCATTAGTGAAACATTAAATATAGAGCTATGCGTCCTTGATTAAATTTTTCTCTGGGTCATGATCGTTTCTCATCATAATATTAGAGACCAGAAATATTAAATATATAAATGTTTTGCCATTGTTATTTGTACTCAGGTTTAATAGTCACATAAGTTTTATTAAATCAATTGGACCCTATTTTAGTGATCGTAGGTAAGCTGTAGAAGTGTGCCATCTCGTATCGTACGCAATAACATTTTTAAATATGGTAAATGATATTCTACCCTGAAATATCATGCCATATTACCGGGTGGGTAATATGATGCCCAACTGACATTCAACTAACATTCAACTACATGTGTATTAAATGCAAATGAACTAAAAGGTGAAAGTAAATGATTCTCTATTGAATATAACCCTACATTCAACTCTAACCCAAACGCTTATCTTAATATTTTAGCATTGGGTTTAGGGTAAGATTTTTAGTTTAGGTTAAGGTTAGGGTAATGGTTAGGTGTAGGGTTCGATTTTATGGTTGATTACGGGTTAAGGTTAGGATAAGTGTTAGGTGTAGGGTTAGATTTTAGGGTTAATTCATGGTTAAGGTTAGAGTTAGGTGTAGGGTTAGGTTCTATTTTGAATCATTTACATTTAACATAGGGTTAAGTTAAATTTAATGTACATTCAATTCAGTGTTAGTTGAGTGTCAGTTGAGCATCAACAAGGCCATATAATGGACCATCCAAGTAGAGTGTTACCGCTGTTTTTAGCAAATGAAAAATACACATTGTTCTCATTTCCCATTATATATATATATATATAAATCTACTAGAGACAGATTATATCTGTCCAGTATCATTTATTTTACTTTAATCCTGGATATATGGAGATATTTGGAGTGTTACAAATCTTCTGTTACAAATCTAATAAAATTATTGTGTTATTTTAATATCCCAGTTAGGGGTGTGCCATATCATTTTGTATGCATTAATAGCATTTAATTTTCATTTTGTTGCTGTAGAGTAATCTTGACATATTTTTTAAATTAAATGTTTAAGAGCCAAGAGTATCATTATTGTGAAAATACCATGAAATATTGTGATATTCTAGGGCTATATCTCCCACCCCTAGCGAGCTTTCAATCGTGCACTGTCCAGATGGATTTAGGGGGTGTCTTTGCTATCGCAAATATAATTTTAGAAATCTTTTCTAACCATTAAATAAATGCTTTTATTGTGGTAATTTAGTACGCAGACACGTCACAAAATGCAGACCAGTTCATTAATAATACCGTCCCCCTGCTGACATCCAACCATCTGCATCTCACTGCTATCAGGGGAACACTGCTGCCGCTGCAGCTCAGCCACTTAGCTCTACCTCCTGCTCCACCCCTAAACCCATACATCACCCAGTTCCCCTCCCAAACTACCCCTCCCATTTTTTTTTTTTTTTTTTTTAAGCCTTCTTCAAATTTGACCTAAGGGTGGAGTCAACTTAAATTAAGGGGGTTTAGTGGCCCTTTAAACAATGCATGTGCAAGGCATGAAAATAGAACGTGTGTAAGATAGCAATGAGCATCAAGACGCACTTTGTACAGCGTGTAAAGATAGGGCCCATTGAATTTCTTTATCTGATCTACAAAATAAATTCATATAAATCCTGTCTCCATCAGCTGCATTCTGTTAACCTCGGAAGTTAAATATCAGCGCTGGGAATGACGTCACACCAAATTTGGCTCTGTTCCAGTTAAACATTCAGATAATTGTACACCATTATTTTTATGATGAATATAATGCCCCAGGTTATTAGTGTTAACATTGTCCAAAGTTAGCCAGTTGATTACTCACTTTGAACTTTGAAAGTATCCTCAAGTGTAATTGCAAAAAAAAAAGACCATCAGAAATATCATGATGATGAAACTGGCACTCACCAGGACTGCCCCCAAAAGAAGGAAGAGTGAGAGTTACCTCTGTTGCACAGGAAAAGTTATTGTGCATTTATATTTAAGGGAGTGAAAACCGTGGAAGCACAATAAAACCCTGCATGAAACCATAACAAAAACAAATGAACTTTGAAAGTATTAAAAAAAGACCATCGAAAACATTATGATGATGAAACTGGCACTCATCAGGACTGCACCCAAAAAAGCGAGAAGAGCGAGAGTTACCTCTGTTGCACAGGAAACACCATTTAAAAAACATGTCAACATATAAAACACTTGAGAATCTGATGATTAAACTGGTCTCAGAGCATGACTGCAGCTTTTTAATTGAATGCTGTAGCGTACAGGAAGTGCTCGCATTACGCAACGCAGAGTTCATCTCCACACGAGGCTGTGAACTTGATGCCCAATCGACAGATACGTTGTGTTGTGTTGTGTTGGAGTTGAATGCTGTTGGCAGATTGCTGCTGATGAGCCTGATGTTACATAATCACATCACATCAGATAGTGATGTCTCCTGAAATAAGAACTGTCAGTAGTGTGCTGCCTGAATCTTTTATAGAAGCTGGGAGTAAATGTCACTCAAATGACTTGTTTTTAATCTACACTGTTATAACTGGTTGTTGTTTTAGAAGCTTTATACTATATGTAGGTAAAGTAAACACTCATACTGTAGTGTAAACCATCTATTAAAATGTGCTTTGGGCAACAAAATTGGTTTCTCTAAGGCTTTAAATCTTTTTTTGTTACATGTAATTTTCTTATTGGATTTAGGAAAATATTATTCAGCTACTAATATTGATTGAATCAGATCAGATTAATTGATTTATATAGAAGCTGCCAGAGGGAATCTCAGTAGATAGGCCTGTGTTTCTGCCAGTAAAAATAACTCTCTTATATGGTAGCGATCATCATATTTTACACTTTTCCTTCATTTTTGCATCAATATGAAAACTGCTTGTAAGGTTAAGAAGAGCTGCTTCCGAATTTTAAAAACAGCCAAATTAAACATTTGTTTTTCTTATTTTTTTTTTATAAAGGTTTTTTTTGCGCTTGCACAGTTTTTACTCCCTTTAAAATAAATGCCAAAAATATATAGTTTGGATATTTGATGGGCTTTAAATTGTCCTATTTCTGTGTGTACATCTACAAATAAAAACTGTCATATAGGGGAAAATATGAATTTGAGGGTGATTTTCACGGCTTTTTATTGCCTAACTTTTTTACCAAGACTTCAGATTGGAGAAGTTAAACTTCTCAAATAAAATAAAACAAATAAAACAAAAATAAAACTGTTTCTGTTGTTTTTTGAGGACCTAGCCTCAAGCTGTGTTGTTTTGCGAGGAGCTACATATCAGCCTGTCTTAGTGAGAGTTTTTAGTCCTATAGCCCCATTCTGTCTGTCTCTCACACACCCTGCTCGCGAGCTGCCTTCGTGATGTTTGGCTCTGATGCCTGCAGGGAAGAGGCCGGGAATGCAGTCGCCAAGTATCAAGATAAATGCACTTCTCAGAGCTGTAGAACCATCGCACAAGAATCAAAACGCCTAATGGTTAACGCTTGTGCATTCCCTCTGAAGCTGTGTTTAGGGGAACTTGCGTGTGTGTGTGTGTGTGTGTGTGTGTGATGTCAGATGGGTAGAAAGTTCCAGTACAGCTTCTAAATAACTATTTTTGCTAAAAAAAAAAAAAACACAAAAAAAATGAAACCCTACCAATTAGCATCACAGCAAGCAGCATGCCCTGCCTCACTCATCATATTGTGTGTTATAATATCAGTAAATAAAATGTAATATTAATTTTGTTGCAGTAGAGTATTTTTGAAATTACATACGTTTTTTATTAAATGTTTTGTTATATCACCAGAAATATTCCTAAATATTCCAAAATATCCCTGAAATATTGTGATATTATTTTCTGTTCATATCGGCCAACCCTATTGTCAATTCTGTCACGCTGGCCAGACACACGACAGACTGATTATTTGTAAAAGGGTCAAACTTACAGGAATAGTTAGGGACAGGCAGGGTCAGTCACAAAATGGCAGCGATGGTAAACAACATACCAGGGAGAGAGCAGGCAAAAAGTGTCATACACAGGAGAAAAAATAAGTAGTCAAAAACAGAACTAAAGGTAGACAACAATAAACAATAAGTGCAAGAGTAAGGCAAAAGAGTAGTCAAAATTAAAAAATGGGTTGGGAACAAAAGAGCAATAAACAAATGAAATGCAAGATAGAAGAGCTAGTAACTAGATTCAATACTGGGCAACGAGGAACAGAAACAAGACCAGGTGTGGGTAATCAGCAGATTGGTGAGTTAGAACGCCATAGTGTCTGGAAGGTCTGGTGTAAGTGAATGCTGGCAGTTGGAGTCTTTAGTTTGTGTATCATACTTCATGGCAGCCAGACTGACAACATCAGGACTCTCAGTGTACTAACTTTACTTTATTAGTTAAATTTTTTCAGTGGTTATTAAGTGTGTTCATTTGAGTTTTAAATTCTGTTGCTGTGCTATTTTAAAACTACGACAAACTAAAGTTTGTCTTTATAGGTCTGGTTGAATTAGATCAGCAGGTTTTGTGCTTTCAGATATCTTTAAAGCATTCTAAATAGCCGACTATTGTAAGCACAGTGTGTGATGGTGGGCACGGACAGGATGTTTAATACCTTTCTCTGCAGATTAGCTGTAACTGTGGGCTAAAGCAGTCTTTGACTTGTGTTATTCTTCTGTGCTGTGTTGCGTATCGTCCTTAAGCACTAAGTAAACCTGTGGAGCCTGAGCCGGTGCTGAATGCTCTTTGACTGGAAGCTGAGCTGAAGTAAGTGGATTATCCTTCTCATCAGCACATGCTGTCTTTCTTTTATTAGGATCTTTCTTGCTCCCTCGAGGGGTCTGGGCAGGATTTTACATTACTGGGATGGATTAGTTTAACTCCAGGAGGAAATCTTCTCCTGACTGTCTACAGCTAGAAGTACAGAGGTACAGTACAAAGCCTCAGTGATTAAGCAAGAGTTCCTGTGTTGCTGGGGATTCTCTGAGGTAACATACAGGGGGTTGCTGTGGTACTGCTCTGTGGTTGCTATTTTATTCCAGGTGATTGCTGTGGTACTGATAGGTGGTTGATATGATATCCCAGGAGGATGCTGTTGTACTGCTAGGTGGTTGCGATATTATATCCTTGGTGGTTGCAGTGGTTTTGCTACATAGTTGATATGATACCCAAGGAGGTTGCAGTGGTTTTGCTATGTGGTTAATAGTGTATCCAAGGTGGTTGCTGTGGTACTGATAGGTGGTTGATGAGATACCCCAGGAGGATGCTGTGATACTGCTATGTCGTTGCTATTAAATCCCAGGTGGTTGCTGTGGTAGATGCTAGGTGGTGCTAAGTGGTTGGTATGATATCCAATGTAATTAATGTATTATTTCTAAGTAATTTAGATGATATTCTAGGTAGTTGATGTATTATTGCTAGGTGGTTGATATGATATCCAAAGTGACTGCTGTGGTACTGCTAGGTGGTTGATGAAATACCCCAGGAGGATGTTGTGGTACTGCTAGGTGGTTGATGAAATACCCCAGGAGGATGTTGTGGTACTGCTAGGTGGTTGATGAGATATCCCAGGTGGTTTCTGTGGTCCTGCTGGGTGGTTAGTATGATATCTAAGGTTGTTGATGTATTATTGCTAGGCGTTTGATATTCAGGGTGGTTGCTGTGGTACTGCTTGGTGGCTGGTATGATATCCAAGGTGGTTGCTGTGGTAATGCTAGGTGGTTGCTATTATATCCCAAGTTGTTTCTGTGGTACTGCTAGGTAGCTGGTATGATATCCAAGGTGGTTGCTGTGGTATTGCTAGGTGGCTGGTATGATACTGAAGGTGGTTGCTGTGGTACTGCTAGGTAGCTGGTATGATATCCAAGGTGGTTGCTGTGGTACTGCTAGGTAGCTGGTAGGATATCCAAGGTGGTTGCTGTGGTACTGCTAGGTAGCTGGTAGGATATCCAAGGTGGTTGCTGTAGCTGGTAGGTAGCTGGTAGGATATCCAAGGTGGTTGCTGTGGTACTGCTGGGTGGTTGATATGATATCAGTGGTAATTGATGTGGTATTGCTAGGTGGCTAGTATGATATCCCAGGTGGTTGCTCTGATATTGCTACATGGTAGATATATACCAGGTGGTTGCTTTGGCTTTGCTAAGTGGTTGATATGATATCCCAGGTGGTCAGTGTGGTACTGCTAGGTGGTTGGTATGATACCCCAGGAGGATGCTGTGGTACCTGCTAATTGGTTGCTGTTATATCCCAGGTGCTTGCTGTGGTACTGCTAGGTGGCTGATATGATACCCCAGGAGGATGCTGTGGTACCTGCTAATTGGTTGCTGTTATATCCCAGGTGCTTGCTGTGGTACTGCTAGGTGGCTGATATGATACCCCAGGAGGAGGTTGTGGTACTACTAGGTGGTTGTTATGATATCAGTGGTAGTTGATGTGGTATTGCTAGGTGGCTAGTATGATGTCCCAGGTGGTTGCTCTGATATAGCTAGATGGTAGATATATCTCTGGTAGTTGCTCTGGCATTGCTAAGTGGTTAATATGATGTGATATGATTTGTGTAACAGGACTGATATGATATAAATCTTGGTTTGTTTTGTTTAACGTTTTCTAGGTGGTTGCTCTGGTATTGCAAGGTGGTTGATACGATATCCCATGTGGTTGCTGTTTTATTTGTAGATGGTGGATGTGATTTGCTGTGGTGTTGCTAGATCAATTTTGTTGCTATTTATTGCTAATTAGTTGTTATATGGTTGCAGTGGGGGGCTTTGTGTTTGCTATTTTGTTTCTTAGCTGTTTCTGTGATATCCCGTGGTTTTGATGTGTGGTTGCTAGGCGATTGCTGGTGTTGCTAAGTGGTCGCTGGGTATCCCTGAAGTTTAATGTGTGAATCCTATTTATTTTTAGAAGAAGAAAATCCACCATCATATGTGCGACGATAATAAAAAACAAATCTCTTGAAATAGAGAGTAGACTTCAAAAATCAGTTCATAACGACTGACAGCGAATAGGTGCTAATTACCTTGATCTAATTTGCATAATTCTAATTGACGATTATAATTAGCTGTGCTCACGTGAAAATGTTTTTTTTTTTCCTTTGTGGTCGTTTCTAAGAAAATGGACTAGCACTGAGATCAGATTCTAGTGATGCATGTGGGTGGTAGAGGATAAGGGAGTGTGTTAATGAGTGTGTGTGTGTGTGTGTGTGTGTGTGTGTGTTTAGAGTGCTGGGAAGCTGCCCTGTGGTCAGGACACAGTATTCTGAGGGTCAGCTTCCTCCTCACTCCACACGGGAGGGAAAGCAGGCTGGTGGACGCTCACGCACAAACACAAATGAGAAAACACAGCAGTGCGTCACTCTGACACTCGCAGACATGCAAATGAGCCGGCAGATCACCTCTGGCGAAGCTCTTCTGAAAGCTTCATTGTGTGGTCCACCGTAACTGGCCACATTTAACTCCTCAACGTCAAAGGTGCTGTTGAGGCCTGGTTTTACTGCGAACGGCTTGTGTTTACTGTGAACTTTATATTTAAAACTGGAGCACAGCTGACGTATTTGACTGTAGGGTGATCAGTTTTACAGTTAGGTCCACAAAAATATTTGGACAGTGATACAGTCTTCATGACTTGGGCTTCGCATGCCACCACACTGGATTTGAAATGATACAAGTGAGAGATAACTGTAACTGTGTAAGTGTAGACTTTCAGGTTTAATTCAAGGGGTTGATCAAAAATATCCTATGGAGCGTATTGGAATTGAAATGATTTATTTACAAAGCCTCCTCATTCCAGGGGCTCAAATGTAATTGGACAGATTTTTCCAAAAGCTATTTTCTGGGCTTCACAGCTATTCCTTCATTAATCCATCATCATTTAAGGAGGTAAAAGGTCTAAAGTTTATTTAAGGTGTGGCATTTGCATTTGGAAGCTGTTGCTGTGAACCAACAACATGCGATTCTTTAAAAGAGAAGAGAAACAGATCATCTTTAGCCTGAAAAAATAATAAATGCATCGGAAAGATAGCAGAAATGTTAGGAAGGGCCAAATCAACAGTTTGGTACATTTTGGTAGAAAGACATCAGTAGAAAACAAAGAAAAACCCCTTCACAACATCCACCCAAATAAGGAACACTCTCCAGGAAGTGAGTTTATTAGTATCTCAGTCTACAAAAAAGAGAAAACGTCATTAGAGCAAATTCAGAGGTTTGCAATTTATTAAACTAGACTTTACCAAAAACCATCTAAAGAAGCCAGCCCAGTTCTGGAACAGCGTTCTTTGGACAGGTGAAACTAAGATCAACCTGTACCGGAATGATGGTAAAGAGAAAGTATGGAAAAGGTTTGAAATGGCTCGTCACAAAGCTCACCACATCATCTGTCACTAGTGTAAAGCGAATTCTGAAGTGTACAGGGATTTACTTTCCACTCAGATTCAACCAAACGCAGCAAGGTTGGTTGGACAGGGCTAAACAGTACAGATGGACAATGACCCAAAACATACTGTGAACGCAACCCAGGAGTTTTTTAAGGTAAAGAAGTGGAATATTCTGCAGTGGCTGAGTCAATCAGCACATCTTAACCAGATCAAACAGTATTAAGACAAAACTACCTGCTAAATTAGAAGGAAAACATGGCGACACCCCTGTTCCTTACTAGAATCGAATACAGTTTTCTATATAATGTGGTGCACCTTATGTATAAAAATAGACGTTTATTGATTTATTGTGAGTCTTATAATCCAGTGTGCCTTATAGTGCAAAAAAAACGGTAGATGTCGGACTGTATGGTCAAATCGAACATTTCTGAACTAAACTGAAATGAACTTCTTTCTGACACATCCTCCACCAAATCCCACATAAATTAAAAGCAATTATCGAGGAAATCTGAGGTTTTGGCTGGATTTACTTTTAAAACATTGAGCGTAAGATAAATACTTTCATAATTTATAATGTTTATTGATTCGAATCATCCATTGCATAATCATCAAGCCCTCAAAAGTCAAAAGCTCTCCTCAGTATGTAATATTTACACACTTTCTTCCACTAGGAAGGATGTAGAGCCCGCCAGGTCATGGGTTCAAGCTCTGGCTTAGGTATGTTCAACTTTTTCTTTAGAGTAAGATTTCAGGAAGGTTTTAAAGTGACAGTGCTGCTGTTGTCTAGATTGCTCAGTGATTTTGGATTGGCTATTTGGTGGATAAGTTTTGTAATTTTTTTTTTCTCATGTAGAATAACCCAGTTTGTTGTGTAATCTAGGCTAATCAGATGGACAGTGACCCAAAACATACTGTGAACGCAACCCAGGAGTTTTTTAAGGTAAAGAAGTCAATCAGCACATTTTCACCAGATCAAACAGTATTAAGACAAAACTACCTGCTAAATTAGAAGGAAAACATGGCGACACCCCTGTTCCTTACTAGAATCACATAAAATGCGCTATATAATGTGGTGCACCTTATGTATAAAAATAGACCAGAAAATAGACGTTTATTGATTGATTATGAATCGAACATTTCTGAACTACACTTAAATGAACTTCTTTCTGACACATTTTCCATCAAATCCCACATAAATTAAAAGCAATTATTGGGGAAATCTGAGGTTTTGGCTGGATTTACTTTTAAAACATTGAGCGTAAGATAAATACTGCTTGTTTCAAGTGATTCATAATGTTTAGTGATTCGAATCATCCATTGCATAACCCTAAAGCCCTCGAAAGTTAAAAGCTCTCCACAAGCCGTAATATTTACACACCTTCTTTGCTGCTGTTTAGATTGCTCACTCTATTTGACAGGTAGATTTTGTATGTTTTTTTTTTTTTGTCTAATGTAGAATAACCCAGTTTGTTGTATAATCTAGGCTAATCATCTACAGATGGTGAAGAGGCCTTGTGGTTTGGATGCAGCTTCTACTGGATTTAGGGTTTTTTTGCACATTTCCACACTGTTGGTCAAGAATGCCGTACTGCATACAAATCAAGTAGCCTAATTATGTTAAATCATGCATGGAATTTTATGATATGGCCTTTGGTTACTTTGATTCCCACCACTTTTGTTTTGATTCATTCAGCTGCCTGAGGCTTCTGCTCTTCAGGAATGGGAGACTGTGGTAAACAGCTGTGTTTACTGGCTGCCAGTCACTGTGCCTGACTTTGTGTTTTCAGTGTCTAAATTTAAACATGTTTACGGTGGCTTTAAGAGGGGAAGGGGAAAAAAAATGAAAAGGTGGAGACTGGCCTGACGCTCAATAGTGTGAGTGCCCAAACATCCCAGGCCCAACATCCCAGGACAGGGCTAAATCCAGGTTCTTTGTTGTGTAAGCCCTCTATTGTTCTGCGCTCCAACTTCCTCTTCTTTCCAGAATGTCTTGAGCAATCAGTGCCCGTCTTTCCAGCCCTTTCATCGTGACGTTCACAGAAAATAAACAAGCTCGATGGGACGAGCGCTGAGCCAAACTGCTGAAGCTGTGTTGTTCAGCGATAACTCACGGAAACTTTGAAACGCGTTTAAAACATCTCAACATCTGCAAGATCTTTCCTCTTTCACACGGATTCTCAGCTTCATGCAGCTTTAGACCTCTTTCATTTACAGCCATTGAGGGGTCATGGATAATATGATGAGCACTGCTCTGATTGGCTGGGTTATAAAAAAAGTACCATGTTTTGCAACATGTTGAGTAACAATGGTAGAATAGATTACAAAGAATGATTTTGTGATCATATCCTGGTCTTTCAGGAAGCACTAATTTGCTAATAGCAACTTTTATAAAAGGTGTTTGTTTTTTTTGCCCATTTCCCATGCTTTTACTGCTTTTTGCTGTACGTTCTTAGCATTAGACAAAGCATATTGATGTATTTGACTTTATAGTAATATTGCATGTGCTATGCAAGTTACTTAACTATGTGTGATTTAATTCCAAAAAGGAATGTGCATTGGTTTGGTTTTTGGCATAGTCAGTGAAATACCACTAAGAACCACTAAGATACCACTTGTTTAAAATAAATTCATACATTCATAATGTATGTTAATGTATATATATCGTTGTTTTTGGTGAGCATATTGAGATTAAAAGATTTTAGGCATTTCCATTTCAAATATCCAATCACTTGCCTGTAATTTATCCATATTTTTCTAGTTATTTCAGCACTGGGCGTGTCTCCCTTGTTATAGGACACTTTAGTTCCTCTTTCAATTGCATTTACTCTGCAAAACCTCACTTAATTCGAAAAGTTGACATTCTGTCATTCTGGTGTTTTTTTTTTTTTTTTTTACAGTATCTATTCAGTCAATAGTAAAGGCTTTTAACACAACACCAACTGGATAACCCTCTCAAGAGTACATGACACAACTTAGTACGGTGGGTGTCAGAGCAGAACTAGCTTACATGAGTAATGTTATCTATGAGCATTTAAAAGCTGAGATTTTCCTCCCTCTGGTTATTAAAAATATTTCTGTCCACACAGAGACCTCATAAAAAGAGGCATCGGCACACAACAAAGAAGGAAGAAAACACAGAGGGCCTAATCACAAATTGCTTAGTATGCCCTAAATAATTTACTATGCCTATTAGAAATTAGAATAGACATTAGGTATTGACATTTTTTAACTTGTGTAATTTATTATATGGGGAGTAAGTGGGTATTTAAGATTCAGCATCATGCATGCATTTTCACGTCAGCATTTAAAAAAAAATCTCCCACATTTTCCCCTTCCAAACAACACAACCCAAACACCACAAATGTTGTTTTTTATTGTGAACAGGGACCAAAATGCAGTAATTTTAACCACATGGACACGTGTTTTCACCACTATATGAATTCTGGGTTAATTCAGAAAACTAATATTTTTCCTGTATACATTTTAGACGCTGATATCACACATACAGCTCTGAAAAAAATAAGATACCACTTAAAAATGATGAGTTTCTTTGATTTAACCAAACTGAAAACCTCTGGAATATAATCAAGAGGAAGATGGATGATCACAAACCATCAAACCAAGCTGAACTGCTTGAATTTTTGCACCAGGAGTGGCATGAAGGTATCCAAAAGCAGTGTGTAAGACTGGTGGAGGAGAACATGCCAAGATGCATGAAAACTGTGATTAAAAATCAGGGTTATTTCACCAAATATTGATTTCTGAACTCTTAAAATCTCGTTTTTTTGCATTATTTGAGGTTATTTCAGCCTTTTTTCACTTTCTGCAAATAAATGCTCTAAATGGCTATAATTTTTGGGGGGAATTTGGGAGGAATGTTGTCTGTAGTTTAAAAAAATACAACCACAATGTTAATTTTACTCAAATATATACCTATAAATAGCAAAATCAGTGAAACTGATTCAGAAACTGAAGTGGATATTTTTGCAGATATTTTTTTTCTGCTGTCAGCTAAATATTCTGCTGTTTCAAAATCTCTAATAAGTAATGTCATCAATTATTGAAATTCATAATTCATTGATGAATTAATTTACTCAAAATTAATTAAAAATCCATGTGTGGTCAGATGACGCTTGCAGTTGTTGATGAATGAGCGTTTCATGTTTTGCAATGGTAGTGGACGGCATTTTTGTTGCCTTGCGATGCCTCCAACTTTCCCTTTCAGGGGGGCAGATCAAGCCAAAGCTGACTCCATTTGAGCTCGCTTCGTGTGGCATTTGGCGAGGCATCTACACCATCTGCCTCTACATTCTTTCAGGCTCTGAGGGCATTGCAAAGACCAGGCAAGCGGTCTCTCGGGTCGTCCGGAGATCTGAAAACACGACCTAGAAAAAAAAAACGCTTCTTTTGCGAGTTTCTTTCAGGCAAACCGGAGCTGGCAGTTACATAAAGGATCTGAATTATGTAATGAAATGTATTGGGCATCTTGTGCCATCACTGCCGCTCTTCTTCAGCGCGTCCTGCTTAGCCTCGGGCCAGCGGGCCTTGTCTGGTGGAGTTGGACAGATTTGAAAGGAGACAGTGAAAGAAGGAGCTCTTGCGTAATTCAGGCTGATTATTGTATGTCAGTGGGTGGGTGGGGTGGATGGGGGGGGTGTATTGGAGTGCTTAATTAGTTGCAGAATTACGTCATGTGATGGTGCAAATCTGAAGTGATGTAAGAAAGCCCACCGCAGAGTGATGGGAAAAGAACAGACTCCACCGCGTAGCTGCTTGGCCGACCAAGTGGTCTCTGCATTCTTCAAATAAATACCGGCACCCAGTCGCACAAGTGGGCTTGCTCAGCTGTCTCGGTGGAGACGGTGGAGAATCAGGACCACCCTTGCTCTTGCCGGGAACATCTTTGTCTTTGTAATTGTTGCAGTCATGTCTGAAGACATCCAGGCACTTAAAAATGGGTTTTCTTGCTGAGTGCGTTTCATTTAATGTGCTCGGTCTTTTCATGGCAGTGCAACGCTAAAGTTAATGTTCTGTATTTATATCCAACCGCGCTGACTTAATGGAATTTTTAGACTATGTTCTCCACTCTACAAGACACAGGACGTTATCCACCAATTGCTTTTAAGAAGAAATTTCAGTAACACAAGAAAGACAAGATAATGTAAGGGGGTTTTTACACCTGTAGTTTATTTCTCTGGTTCGAATCAGTTGATGAGTTTGTTTACTTGGAGCGTTTTCTCTCTCTGTTTGGTTTGGTTTCACACAGGCATAACCCTAAACACACCAAAATGATTGGTTAGAGCTGTCTGGTGTGGGAGTAAATTTAAATATATGAAAACAGTAAAGATATCGAGAAGATTCTGTGTTCCAGAGCGTATATCTGTGCTTTAACACAAAACTGAACACTGAAGCGCTGCACTTCCAAACACAGTGTTTGGACGTGCAGCACAGATGTACACATAGTAAACCGAGTCACGTGGCTGTGAGCAGTGAATGCAGCACAGATCAGAGGTGGAAAAATTGTACTGAAAAAAAGTACTGAAAAATTGTAATTAAGTAAAAGTACCTTTACTTTGCTAAAATTCTACTCAAATAAAAGTAAAAGTACCCATCTAAAAATCTAATCAAGTAAAAGTAAAAAAGTACTCAATTTAAAATTTACTTTGAGTTAAAGTTCCATAGTTACTTTTATTTATGTGATGAAAAAAGTACAAATCATAAATTAAATAACTATTAAATTAAATATCTTTGACCTTTCAGGCAGTATTTGTTCAGACCACCCCATAAAACATTTTTTAAGAACAAGTGGCACAGGTTTCTATGATCCACTTTTTTTCCTTTACTGTTAAAAGGTTATGCTCATATAGGTGACTATAAACTGTGTTTTTATAATTGTACAGTTCATTATTATTTTTTATCTTACCATTGCTATGCTTTAACTGCTATTTACATGTTTTTTTTTTTACATCCAAGCAGATTGTTTAATGTTCCCAATAAAACCTTAAGGAAATATCATTAAAAACATAAAAACATACAAAAAGAATGTTGGTCGGCTCATGCGCAGTGCCGTAAAGAAGCACATATCGATGGGTAGCATAACTCAACAGAATACCGGTTCCCCCGAGCACTGCTGATTCACACAGCGTCTCTCCCGCTAACCATAATGAACACTGCTGGGAAAAGTTCAGCTGGGCTGCCATGGAGAACAAAACTCAATTTTTGTTTTAATTCAAACTATTTGATTTTCTTTTCACAGCATTTTATTTTTTACTCAGTAACGGGGAGTTTTCCAATGTAGCGATGTAAAGTGCTTGTGTCAAAATGTACTTGAGTAAAAGTAAAATTACCTTATTTAAAAACTACTTTAAAAATGACAAATTACTCATAAAATCTACTCAATTACAGTAATGTGAGTAAATGTAATTAGTTACTTTCCACCTCTGGCATAGACAGCGCATGCATGGACACAGCGTTTGTTCATAGCTGTGGTAATTAGCATTATCTGGCTAATATATCAGATTAATCTGCACCGTATCAGCAGTTTAGCTCAAACAAATGGACTATATTTAATAGCTGGGTCTGATTGAGACCGGATCACGTTCTCACCACAAGCGAACCGCTCCAGAGTTTGTTTGGGACCGGACCAAGACCACCTCCTCTAGGTGGTCTTTCTCTGGTATTTTGATTCGCACCCGAGTGCGATTACTGTTTTCACACCTGCTCAATCGAACCGCACTAAAGTCAACCCGAGTAGGATGGGTTCCTCGGACTGAGTCTTGGTTCCTTCCAAGGTTTCTTCCTCTTAAAGGGAGTTTTTCCTTGCCACTGTGTCACCATAAAATTGGCATCTCTGTGGTGCTGCTCATAAGAGGCGTGGACCTGTTTTTCCTGTAAAGCAGCTTTGTGACAACCTTTTTTGTAAAAAGCGCTATATAAATAAAATTGAATTGAATTGAATTGAATTAAAGTTACATACCAGAATTTGTTTTATCTGGACCAAATAGTGCTGGTGTGAAAACGCCCTTAATGTTGAGTATCAGCCAATGGCAATCTGATGTGATCTTTTGTGAGTTGTTAGATGTCAGATTTATTTATATACCGTCCAATCAAAAATAGGTAAATGTATACTTGTACACCTACTGATTCCTGTGATTATTTATATGTGAACAGCCAATCACGTGGCAACACATTAAATAATTCAGATATGGGACAGTAGCTTCACTAATGCTTACATCATCAAAATGGTAAAAGAAATGTGATCTCAGTGATCACCAAAACTACAGAAAGACTGGAAATATGTGGGTCTGGTGAATCTGGATTTCTGCTCAGGCTCACAGATGGTAGAGTCAAAAATCTGGCACCAACAGCAACAGTTCTTCTTCTTCTTCAGTGGCCTTAAATTCACAGTTTGTGAATCTATTGATGTTATTGAGACAGCATGAACCAAAATCTCAAAGGAATGTTTCAAAATATTGTGGAAATAAAGGTTCCATAAATATTTGAAAGCTTTTTGACTTTGTTACATTATTATTATTAGTGCTGTGCGATATGATGATAAATATCGTGGGGACGATAGAAAAGTGTCTCCCTATCGTTTCTATAGTAATTTCATCAATTATTCATGCAAATATATAAAGTAAGCTACAATGAAATGTATTTGTGTGGTCACTTTGCATATACTCGGTTTATATAAGTAATAATGAAGTAATTTTTGCAGAAAAAAGCTTCATAATGTGGTTTTGCGACATGACGCTGCTGTACGTTATTTGACGGACACGCGCGGACACGCCGGTTTGCGACATGCTTTAAGTTATTAAACTCATGAGAGCTGAACAATGGAGACGCATTGTTCTTTTGAAAAAATTTGCTACTGCTTCTACCTCATCTGTTTTCATTTGGTACATATATATATTGCTGCACTAAAAGGTAGTGATTCTCATTTGTTTAGTCTCAGTTTGATTTAATGTCTCTTTGAAATAAAGTTGGAAAAAAGTAAGCAATGATATTATTTTGTAATTTTTTTCAAAGAATAACTGAAAACATGCTTAAATGTAATATATCATGATATATATTGATATCGTGATATAAAAAATTCCATATCGTGATATATGATATTTCCCATATCGCTCAGCACTAATTATTAATATTATTTTATACAAAATCAGTTGTGATAAGTTAAAAAGTGTTTACATAATAGTCAACATTCACAGATTATTATTTTTTTATTTCTACTGAGTATTTGAAATGGTTTTACTTTATAAAACGTTAATATTTAGTCATATATTTAGCGATGTATTCATAAAAAAATATATCAAATATTTTTAGCGCTTTTTCATATCGTCTGGAGTATTATCGCATTAATACTCTGAAATGTTTGATTTTATTTTAAGGCCGGATCACCCACCCTCAACTGACTCTAGTCAATAATCTTTTTATTGGAGACACTGTATGACTATTAATATGAGGGACATTCCTGGATTTTGGTACATTTCCTGTCCCACCACTTAAATTTCAAATGTACGTATCCAAAATATCTAAATGACTATTTTTTGTGAACAATGTACTTGTTATAAGACAAACTGTAAAATTTGGTGAAAAAATAAGCTCCTTAGATATTATTCAAAAGACCGAATACCTTTGGACCACCTCAAAAAAAGGCAGTTTTCTCTTGTCCCACACATTGAGTGACCAACTCCTTTAGCAAATTTAACAATTAAAATAAGCTTATTTGGTCTGCATTGTTTTGCATGTTACAGTTTTTATGCTATTAAGTTGTGTCCCACAACATGCGCTCAACCCTGTTACCATAAGGAATTTTACCTGGCAGAGAAAGAGTTAAAAATATTTGTCTACTGACACAAAGGAAGTGACATCACAAGGACATTTTCTGCCCACATGGCAAGACAAAGAGTACGTGCTCTAACAATTTTCAAGTTTTTTTTTTTTCAAATATGTTTGTCCAAGTTGTGTGTGTCTCTCAGTGAACGCAACCCTGTTACTCATATTGTAAGACTAATAATGAGTAGAGTCCAAATTTACTTTATATACTTTTATAACCATGTTTGTCCTTGATCTTGTATACATAGCTAAATTTTACAGTTAGCATCTGTTCCTGGGGTAAACCACAACTTAGCCTAGATTTGCAACCCTGTTACTCGCAACCCTGTTACTGTAAGTTACCGAATATATTGCATAATCTAATTTAAAAAACTGCTTTGATACCTGAGCTTGACGAATCAAACTTTTTGATAGTCTGTTACCTGTATTTAATAAATTTATGACTAAAAATGATCTAATTGAAGATCAGATTTTCAGAAGTGACCACCCCTGAAATGTACCAAAATCCTGGAATGTCCCACGATCTGTTGCCAGTAGAAAATGTTCATAAAGCATCTATTTCCCTCTAAAGTGATAAACTCAGCACTCCACACCTGTAGTTTTCAGAGACAGTGTCCTCAAGTGACTGTATCGGCCGTTTCCTCGGCCACAAAAGACCGTAATCTCCGCTCGTTCAGGCTCTTACTTAAGCATTTAAATCCAGACGCTTTCAGGGGCTTTAAGACTCCGGCGGTTTCAGTGGAATGTGAATAAGGTGGGCCTGCAGATCAGCTAAGAATAGACAGATTAAACACCCTCTTCCTCAGGTGCCCCCTGGTGTTTACTGAGACAGGGGGTAGATGGGCCTATATTAGTTCTGAGGCTCTCACCGGGGGTGGGGTGGAGCTAGTGGACGTGGTGCTAATGGTGGTGGAGGGGCTGCTGGGACTGTGTGTGTGTTAGTTTTGTGGGAGTTTTTTTGGGTGGGGGTATTATGGGCTGGGTAGGTCAGAGTGAGTGTGTGTCTGGGTGTTGTCTCCGAGTTTCCTCCGTTTCCTAAATTCCACCCCTCCCAACACATTCAGGCGCACACACACACACACACACACAGACACACACACACAGACATGCTGCTTCCCAGCTGCTCCCCTCCACTCCAAAGCTGTTAAGAGTAAGTTTCTCACCAGCCTCCTCCAGGCCTGTGATGAGAGAGCATAAAGATGACTGGAGCAGAGTGACGTTTATTAAGACAAATTGGCCGGCTCACTTTTATTTCTTTATTTATTTGCGCAAACCCATTCAATATTGATGCTTTTCCCTGGTGAAATAATCATGAGATGGGAATGAAAAAGTGTGGGTTCTTCACTAAGTCAGTACATGGGTGTGGATTTCTCATAAAGGCAGTGTTATACCTTTTTTTTCATGCAAAGTTTAAGTTGAATTTCTTTTTAATTCAAGAAAATATTTTCACAAACCAACACATTATAAGCACTACTTTTACCATTTAACTAAGGGCTGTATTTATATTTATACTAATATACTAGATGATTGTGGGCAATGTTGATGTGTGCAAATGAATCTTAACACCTCTAAATTTAAAAGAATAAAAAAATAATAAAGGGTTAAATATGATTTATTTTTTGTTTTATGATTTCTGATTGTTTAGATGAACTGTTATATATATATATTCACTGCTCTGTATTTTTTTGTTTACCTTGGTCACAAAATAATAACATTTGCTCTTTGTTTGCCTAAACATTTTAACCCTTTGACAAAAAAAAATAGTTGTCTATTTAATCCATTAAATCGAGTGAAACAACTACTCTGAAAGGAAGACACAGCTCTGACAGGAACAAAACAATAAAATGGTAGGTCATCAGTTGTTTATTTTTTTTTTTGTACCAAAAGTTGTCCAGTCTAATTCCAAGCACTCTTACATCTGACCAGCGATTTATTTTTTTAACAACAATTAACACATTTTTTAAATTAACAATTAATTTACACTCCTTTTAGTGCTATACTGGGTTCTATGGCTGTACAGTATATTGTTTGTTAATTGGGATTGTGGGACAATATTGTTCTGGGCAAACGAATCTAAACACCCTCATCCTAAACCCCAATTAATTTTTAATGGCTGATTTTACATTTTTTATTTTCAGATTGGCTTTTTTTTTTTTACCCCAAACCTAAATGCATAAAACACAATTGTGCAAAGGCAGTACTTTCTGTTCACTTTAAAACATTGTGCTCTTTATTGGCCTGAATATTTTAACCCTTTAATAAAAAGTTTCACAGTTTAAACCATCTCACTACACTAAAAGACACAGCTGCAAATCAGAAGTGGCTGATCACCAGTTGTTTGTTTGGACCTAAATTTGTCCGGTTCAATTCCTACCCCTGACGATCGACTCATTTATTTAAATCCAAGGATCAGCTTTTAAGAACAACAAACTAACAGTTATTTTAGTACTCAACTGAGATCTTGGGTTGTACAGAATATTGTGCATTCATTTAATTTAATTTAATAAACAGTATTGAGCATCTAAATCTAAACACCAATTATTTTTTTAAAGGTTAATTAATGCTTTTACTGGTTGATTTAGATTGAGCTTACAATATTTTTTACCGGATGTCTGAATGTATAAACTCTCTAATTTCTCGTCCTTTCTGTTCACCACAGTCACAGTGTTAATAAAATTATTTATATATGTCTTTAAAGGGGAACTCTGGTGTGAAATTGACTTTGTGTGTAATGACACATAATAACAAGTACAAACTTTTGTCAAACAGTCCACCTCCGTTCCCTCCCTAGGATTCAGAAATACAGCACTTTTAGCTGAAGCTCCCAACAGGCTTACAATGCTAATGATTGGGGCATAGCACTGCTCATGCAAAGAAATCACAATTTTTACACCATTAAAAATATCAAAGAAGCTCAACATTTCATTGGTAGTGTTCTGAGGGCCCTGACATTTAAAATGAGGAACTGAAAACGTTGAAAGTGTACCGATAGGTTATTAAAAAGACATTGTTTATACACACAGAACCTCAGATCGTTTTTTTTTTTTTTTTTCGGGTGCTGCCATCTTGAAATTAAGGAATGATAGGAATAACACAGATTAATAGTTAGGATAGGGGAACAGAGTGCAAAATGAATTAAGTGAAAATGCAGTAAATTAATTAAGTGCACTAAAAAAATGTATAGATAAAAATAAAAAAGAAAATATAAAATATAGGTTAAATTGATAATAGTAAAAGTAATAAAAGCAAATGGTCAAAGTTGATAAGGCAAAAAAAATGCAGCATTTATTTCAGTTTTATTCCAAATATTGCAGTATCATTTGGCCTCGCGGGTCTGTAAAGTGCAGATACTGTTTTTGAAGCAGCCTTTCTTCTTTTTTTTTTTTTTTTTTCCTTATTCTTCACAATATCGACTATTGCTCCATTAGACATATGGCCTGTATTGGCGTATCCCATGGACACTTCTCCATCTTGTGCCCTCTGCTCTATTGTCAGGACGTTCCTTCCGGACTGCGGCGCTTCAATTAAAGGTAATTAAACTGTCAGCGATGTTTTCTGGACACCCGAGCCACAGATGGACGCATGGCTGTCTTCAGCCCCCCGATTGACTTAACAGACCCCGTTCCCACCCAACACACAGCAGCACCCAGATGGGATCCTGGTGGACAAGGGCACTCATAAGGGAATGTGTCGTGGTGGATCAGTGGAGTGGGCTGGGGGAACAAGTACTGGTTATGTTGGGGACAGCTGGTGAAGTACTCACTTTTATGGTGACACCAAACAAACTCATACAAGCAGATGTTTTCCTCCAGTCCTTGTTTAAAACTGCTTAGAACAATTTATGGAGATCCTTCTGATCTCGAGTGGACCATGAGAATGTCTTTAAAGCAGTATTTTTACCACAAATGTCAATGAACGTTTTGAGCATGCTTAAGAAATTTGATTTATTGTTTTAATTATGATAAAAATAACTAGCATAGTTTTTAAATAGCATAGTGGCAGACAATTTCATTTTACATTTCATTTTGGATGGATTTAAATAAAGTAATAAGTGATTAGACAGAAATACAATTGTTTGGCTAAAGAAAAAGGCAGGTGTTTTTGAGGCTCTTAAAATCAGTACAATAGTTCTTTCATAGTGGACAACACAAAGACAACACAAAAGAGGGTTTTCTTGTTTAAAAGAGTCCTTCATATAAGTAGAAACAGCTTGCAGTAGGTTCTATAAAAATAACCTTTCTGTAAATTGTTAGATATGTTAAAATGTAAAAAAAAAAAAAAAAAAAATCTTTTTTTACAGTATTTTGTTTATTGCATATTTAATATTTAAGACTATAGTAAAGCTATGCAGGAACACGTGCAGAATTATTAAGTAAATAAAAACTACTTTTTATAAACAAAACATACTTTAGATTCTTCTAAGCAGCACATTTATATTTGAGGACAGATCTGCACACACTTGGTATTTTAATCTCAGTGTCTTCATAAGGGAGAGTCGCCTGAAATAGTTTAATCAGTGTCTTGAAGGAGTTCCTGGAGGTGCTGAACAATAGTTTCTGAGCTCCAGCTCATCCTAAATCACCTCAAATCATCATCTCAGTTGATCTCAGGTTTAGGATAATGTCCCTTAATTGTATTCATGTATTTAATATTAATCTACAATGTAGAAAATAAATTAAATAAAAAAATGAAGAGAAACATTGAATAAGAAGTTCTAAACTTCTGACTGGTACTTTGTGTGATTGTTGTTTTTTGCATTGTGAATGATGCAAAATACTGTACAAATTCATTATGTCTAAGTGCATTTAATTTGTAGGTGCCTCTTCTATAGGTTGTTTGATTCTAGTGTGGCTATTTGCTGTCCAGACTATTAAAAAGCCTAAGACATGTAGTCTTTTCATACTGGTGAGTGCAAATCTTTGACTTGTTATCTCCAGTGCAAAAAAATAAAGTTTAAAATTCAGACCTCAGACATGTCTTAACCGATCATTTGCTTTCGTAGTGAGAAGGAAATTGCGTAAATTGAATTTCTTAACAAACTTTTACTTTGACTTTAACTGTCAGAGTAAACCTCCTTGTAATCCTTCCCTACAAAAATGATCAATAGTAATTCCACGCTGCCAGTGGGCTCTGCGATATGTTCTCATGTGTCTTATGCAACTGGAACACGAGCATCTTCTCCTTAAAGCTGGCTGTAGCCGGCTGCTCATCTTTCCACCCACCGGCAGTTTGAGTCAAGTCGTATTGCGTGTTAAAGCCACACAACCTGAAGTAAACTGTCAGCCCACATGCTGTTTCACTGCTTGGCCTTTCTACCTCAGAGTCTGTAAGTCAGGAGACCGAGCTCTGTGTGTTCGACATTTAAAGATTCTTTAAAACTGCTGCTAACTGGTAGCTGGTAGCTGGTAGCCTGCTAGTTTCCCACACATCTGCTAGACGTGTTTGAACGTTTTTTAATGCAAATTAATACATTTTACCTTACTTCCCATATTTCATTAGGTTAGAGCCTAGTGACTTATTAATGATTTAATTTTAACTACTGTTGGGTTCAGAGGGTAGATTACTTTTTATTTATATTATGGAAATATGGATTAAATCTCAAAAATAAATCTCACTCTTTTACGCTTCTATTTTCTTTACTTCCTCTCTCTCTCTCTTTCCCCCTTTCTCTCACACATGTAAACACAGTTTCTGCTCCTTAGCTATTTTCCCTCACCTACCTGCTAAATCCACCCATTTATCCCTCATGTTTAAAAGAAGATGTTTTTCTACTTCGTTTTCCAATTTTGCTTTTCTGTTTACTCTGCAGAGTACTACTACACAAAGTAGGAATGTCCCAGTTACATTTTTTTCCCCTGAATCTGAGTTATTTGAGTTTGAGGAGTTTTTACTTTCTGGACCTGGACTACCCACCTCTGTGTGTAAGTAACTATAGGTTTATATAGGATCTCCGGTGGATTTTGCGTTTTACAGACACTTTAGGACTAGGTTATGGGCTGAACTGCACTTGGCAGCACATTACACATGTTCTAAAGTAACATATGACATTGCAAAGACTGTTATTAGTGTAAAGATGTCTTTATTTTAAAACGTTTCTAACTGTTGTTAATCTCACTGCCTTACAGTGCTGTTAGCCAATCAGAGGCTATGTTTGCATGTTTGAATATTTATAAGCAAGAGCCGAAATCCTGTCGTCCCCCTTTACCCCCCCACCCCAATCCTCCACAGGACTAAAGCAGCATTATATTGGATCACCAGAGCCCTTTTTTTCCAAAATAAAAAGTCTACACAAATGTTAAGTGGACGTATAGGCAGCTTAACTTTCTATTTTTTGATAGATCAGTGATTCAGATCTTTTCCACCTGATTCAGATCCTGATTAAAAGTTATGTGATCGACCCTCCCTCGTGTGTGATCGGATCAAGGACATCCCTAACACTAAGATATTATAATAAAAAAAATTATTTTGCACTCTATATCAAGCAACACATTTCTGCATTACACATTTTAATGTTTTTGTTTATCACTCCCAACAATATAAGGAAATACAAGCATTTTAACCTTTTGTTGTTGAGAAATTGTTGGAATATACTACTGCAACAAAATAAAAAAATATATTTTATTATTGTACTCAATATGATATGGCACAGCCCTAACTGAGATATTAAAAAATACAAGAATTTGATCAGATTTGTAACAGAAGTCAATGATCCAGAATGTTATGATACTAATAATGCACTCCATATATCTCCATAAATCCAGGATTAAAGTAAAATTAATATTATGGGAGAGATATTATCTGTTTTTAGTAGATATATAATGAGAAATGAGAACAGTGTGAATTTTTCTTTTGCAAAAAAACAGCAAAAAAAAGTAGTATCCTGATGTGATAGTTAGGGGTTGGTGTTATGGCACAATATTTCAGGGTATAATATCGTTCAAGCCAAAATGTAAATTAAAAGTGATAGGTGGTCTCATCCCAGATTGAGTAAAACATCTACATGGTTTCCTGTTTATTTCACTTACATTCATGTAAAAATTCACCTAATACCTGTAACAGATCTTCACTTCCTTCAATCAGGACTTGTTATATCACGCCTGGCATCTGCTATTGTAGTCTGCAGTGGAAGGAGAGCGGGGGGGTAGATCTGAGGAGCCTCCAACGACGTGTTTAATGGGTTAATAACTGCCTCTGTGATCCAGATCAAATGCACAGAAGGCTGGGGAAGTGGAAGGTCATTTCAATAATGGCCGCTCCTGGTGGAGATGTTAATTGCAGACTTGGAATTTGAATGTGGATGGTTTTTGCGTTTGATGGGGGAGGTAGAGCTATGGAGTCATGTGGTGATGTTTGAAATATTCTAGACTGAAGGTACAAACAAAATCCCACATTTAAGGTCATTATAGTCTAAGTGCTTTTGTACACCTGCATTTTTTCATTTTTTTGGATTATATTGGACTCAAATTAAATAGGTTTATTTTTACCCTTGATTGGATTTGTTTGGGCAGGTGTGAATACAATCAAATACAGTAATCACACACTATTTTAGTCCAAAACATCCGCTCAGTCTAGTTCCAAGCGAACTCTGGAGTGGTTGATTTGGGATGAGAACATCTTCCTGTATTTACTTTTTTGCTTCCACCCAAAGACAGGGCTGACAAAGAGAAAAACATTCTCACATGGTTTATAGCTGAACAGAATTACATGCTTTATGCTGCCAGAAATAATTGGAATTTTATTAGTAAATTAAGGACATGTAACAAAATTAAACGTATCTCTTTTATGAAATCAGTGTCTAAAGACATAACATTTAAATAGAACACCTAAAGATTATGAGAATTTGATGAAACGCCGGCTGTTTACCGGAAACATGTTGCACTAGTTATTTCTGCACAAGGGGTCACACCAGATACTGAAAGCAAAGATTCACAAACTTTTGGCACTTTTAGATATGTAATATTTGATCATTTTCCTTAATTAAAAAATAATCAAGTCTAATTTGAAGAGCCAAGACCAAGACTTAGTAGTAGTCAAGTCCAGATTAAGACTAAGGAAATGGGGACTGAGACCAGATAAAAAAAAAATCATCATATAAAAAATAAATAAAACAAGAAAGAATATCTTTAAAAAATGTGAGGGGGCAATTTATTGTACATTATTTTATTTTTATATTATTAACACATTATAAAGCTTGTAATTATATTTGACAAATAACTTAGAACAATAATACAATTGTAATTAATTATTAGTATGTTGTAATTATAGTCTAACTAGTGCAATGCAGCTTTTGGGTACGAATAATATTGATGATTTCCCCAGTAGCGAACAGTATGTTAACAATGCATCTTTGTAACAATGCCATTTATTACATTTTCTAGTATCCATACTATAGTTTCCTTTAACTTTTAGTCACTAAAACAAGTTACTGAAATGAATTTAAAAAATGATGATTAATCCAAATTGGACTACATGATATATGCATTTTAAAAATTGTGCACCTTAAATAACTTCAACTTCAATTGAAAATCCACAGGTAAATGGATTATAATGCTTTACCCTACCATCTGTAAACGCTAATATACAGCACTGGAAAAAATGAGACCACTTAAAAATGATGAGTTTCTTTGATTTTACCAAATTGAAAACCTCTGGAATATAATCAAGAGGAAGATGGATGATCACAATCCATCAAACCAAGCTGAACTGCTTGAATTTCTGCACCAGGAGTGGAATAAAGTTATCAAAAGCAGTGTGTAAAACTGGTGGAGGAGATCATGCCAAGATGCATGAAAACTGTGATTAATATTGATTTCTGAACTCTTAAAACTTTATGAATATGAACTTGTTTTTTTTGCATTATTTGAGGTCTGAAAGATCTGTATCTTTTTGTTATTTCAGCCATTTCTCATTTTCTGCAAATAAATGCTTTTGAAATTTGAATTTGGGATAAATGTTGTTCGAAGTTTTATAGAATAAAACAACAATGTTCATTTTACTCAAACATAAACCTATAAATAGCATCAGAGAAACTGATTCAGAAACTGAAGTGATCTCTTAATTTTTTTCAGAGCTGTATATTAATCAATCGGATGAAGTAAATGTGACAGAAAATTGGTGTCTTTGCTACAAACATTACATTACGTGTGAGACTAACACCAAAACCGCTCGTTTATGGTCCTAAGACCAGTCTCGAGACTGGACTCAAGTACTACAACACTACCAGGAGGTTTTAGAAGTTAAGAACTTTTGAGAACTCAATTTATTTTTTGGAATCTTTAATGTTAAGTTAATCAAATTCAGAAATACATTTATTGCAAAAAAAATATGCTGTTGGAGACGTCTTCAATTTTGACCTCTTCAGAGTTTGCAAAGTATTAAAAACTTGTCTGCCAGAAAATGCATGAGCTGTGGACCAGGCAAACTGCGAGAGAGGAAAAAAAAGCTCAGACATCAAAATTGCAGTTGAAATATATATGGGTCACATTCCTGGCAAATGAAATCCAGTCATATTTCCATATGGTCTTGATCAGAGAGGCTGCGTATGACAGGGATCCACCAGACTCAGGCTTGGGGCTCCTCTTGTGTGGTCGTATCGGTTTACTGCAAGAAATGTAAAGCTAGATTGACTAAGGGGGGGGGGGGGGGGGGGGGTAGCGTCTGTTGGCATTCTTTAACCCATCAGTGCTGGATTCTGTTGGCTGTTAGATATAGCCTTAGGAATGCAGACTAATATTGGTCCTTAATGGATCAAGTAATCGACAGTTTGATACATATTGATATAAGCATATTGGGGGGGGGGTATATTAAGTGATATTTTGGATCTGTTCATTTTTAGCATTATGTTAAATGTGTTATTATTTGCAGGACTCTGAGAGATCCTTAATTTGGCAAGGTGTGTAGTAGTCTGCAAGAACACAAAGGAACCCAAGGTAACTTCTAAGCAACTGAAGGCCTTTCTCACATTATCTAATGTCAATGTTCCATCAGTAGAACACTGACCAACAATGGTGTGCACGCCAGGGTTGCTGTTTCTCTCAAAAAAAAGAATATTGCTGCCTGTGTAAGGTTTTCTAAAGGTTGCATGGATAAGTCAAAGAGCTATTTGAACGATGTTTTGTGAACAGATGAGATCAAAATAGATCATTTTGGTTTAAATGTGAATCATTAAGTCTGTAGAAGTGAAAACACTGAATTTCGTCATAAAAACCTTATCGCATCTGTGAAACATGGTGGTGGTAGTGTCATGGGTTTGGTTTCATTTGGCTGCATACTGAATACTCCATATACCAGCAAATTCTTTATGAAAATGTCAGGACATCTGTCTATGTCCTAAATCTCAAGAGAACGTGGCTCACGCAACAAGACAATGACCTTAAGCACACAAGTCTTTGAAAAAATGAACAAAGAAGAATAAAGTTAATGTTTTAAAGGGTCCAAGTCCTGTTCTTAATCCAATAGAAATGTTTTGGAATGATCTGAAACTACAGTTTTTAGAAGGAAATCCACAAACAAAACAGAGATTAATATTTTCTATTAATGTTTTCTTTTATTGGCTAATAGTTGATGTGCAGGACTAATAAACAGTTACTGAAAACACATTAAACTAATTATTTCTGCACAAGGCTTTACACCAGATACTGAAAGCAAAGATTCACGTATTTTTAGCACTCTTAATATGTAATATTATATATTTTTTCTTGCAAAATATTAGACTTGATCATTTATTTTTTATCACTTTGTTTGAATTTGTTCTTAATATCACCTTTTTGCAGAAATATAGAACATTCTAAACTCTCACACTTTTTTTAGCATCACTGTAAACAGTAGAAGGATTCAACATCTACAACAGATAAAGTTCATATGAAAGAGTTGAGCGTTATTTTAAGACCGAGCGGATGAGTGATAAGGTCAACTGTTCTGGTGAATCTTATCTTTAATTAGTGAGAAAGTAGGAGAGCAGGACATTCCCGCTAATCGCTGCCGTGTTTTGAGAAGCTCTAATTTGGCATCGTTTTTTTTTAATCTCAGGAAGCTCAGCACTTCACTCCTGCCTCGACACGTTGCTAAATTAAAGAGATGATTCACGTTCAGCTCCAGCGAGCCTCTGCAGACTTTTCCGTGCATGCGGTCTCATGATGTAACATGTGAGGATCTAATGCAGGCTCCTGAGCAGTCAGTGAGTAATGGGGCAGCAGGCCGCACTGACCTTCTGCTGCCCCGCCGCGTATGTGATCTCAGGCCTCTGCTACCGAGCCGGGCGCAGTTGGGGCTGTTTATCTGATGATGAAGATAATGAGATGAGGAAAGAGATCAGATCTCAGATCAGCGAGGAGCAGAGCCCATGGTTGTGGTCGGAGTGTGTAGATGTAAACACAATTACTTACGTAACTCAGCCCACTGACTCGAGGTTAAAGGAGTGCAGCAGCTGGCTGTTTTTGCTCTGCAGAGACGGAGACTGAAAACTTCTTAGAGCAGATTTACCATGGGTTCCAATTGTCCTACAACACAAATAGAAGTATGTTTAATTACGTAATGTCTTTAAACTGTTAATAAAAAAACGTTAAGGTTTGTTTTTCGCTGTATTTGCATCAAAATGAGCTCTAAATTTGAAGAAAGGAAAACATTGCATTCCATCAAAAAGTATTGGTCCCACCTGTGAAACATGGGGCTGGTAGTGTCATCATGGCTTGGGTCTGTTTTACCACATCTGAATTAGGACAGTTTCCAGTCTTTGATTAAGCAATGATTTCTAAAATATATAATTAATGAGCTGAATCTCAAGAGATACATGGGTCATGCACCAAGACAATGACCCTAAATGCACAAGTCTTTCCACCAAAGAATTAATGAAGAAGAATAAAGTGAACGCTTTGAAACGTCCAAGTTAAAGTCCTGACCTGTCTTTTTTTAAATTAAAGTACAGATTTGGACTTAAACATTTGACAAGTACAATACAAAGCATCTTAATTTTTTCAAGAAACCTTCTTAGATATGCTACTGACACCAGTTGTAATGGGGTTTTGTCTGATTTAGGTTTTGTTTCAAATTTTAAAAGTGTAAAAATGTAGAAGTTAAGGAAAAAGTCAGGATTAGATCCAGATAAATTTTGGGTTGCAGTTAGTAGGATTAGAGCCAGGACTAAGGTTGGGTTTAGGTCTTGGGTTGGGGTTAAATTTGGGCTAAAGATTAAGATCATTCTTAGTTAATCTGCTCGAAAAAAAGCATCATATTGTGTTTTCACACTTCTAGTTTGTTTCTCTGGTCTGACTCAGTTATGGGTTTGTTAACTTTGAGCGTTTTCTCCCTTAGTTTGGTTTGGTTTTACACAGAGAAAAAATTGACACAACAAACCATGTGAGCATATTGTCTCTGCTAATTGGTCAGAGCTTTCTGAGACAGAGTAAGGGTCTTGTTTTCTGGATTAGCATGTATTTCACTGCAGTGTAACATGAAGTTGGGACATTTATATAGCTTTTTTAATAGCTGTAGTAATTCTCAGATTAATAAATCAGTTTAAACTGCACCTGAACAGCTGTTTAGCTCAGGCATGAGGAGTAGGAGGATTTGATAGTTAGGTTGGCTTGAGGTTGGATCACATTCTTACCACAAACCAGTAGTACTTTTCTTTTTAACCAGACTACATAATGCTAGAAAGAAAAGAGCATTCGCCTCTGACTAAAATAAAAAACGCACTTAATCACAACATTTTTTTTTTTAAATCACAACTTAATGTAGGTGACGTGATCAACAGCACATCTTCAAGGTATTTACAGTACGTCAGTGTATTCTCTAAATAAGATTCTTCCATGTGGCTTCCATTATTCACTTTTCCATTGATGACCGTTTTATTTTTAATGTTCTTGTAAATGAAGATAAAGAATTAGTGGTTAGTCATTTTGCCTTATTTGAGTTTCTTAGATGTGTTTTTCCAGTGTTTAAATGAAGATAGATTCATGAATCATAAAAGACATATATAATCTGAATGAGATTCAGGTCTGTGTTTACAGTACATCCACCGTTCTTCAATGGTTTTGAAAACTGAATGGAAAATTAAAGCTGGAGAATTGGAGATTCGGTTTGTTTTATGCTCAAAAAAAGGGGACACAACACTACTTTTCTTGCAGGCATGGCGCTCCAAGCCAACTCCGCTGTGGCTTTTGTGGTTTTCTGAGAAGCCACATATTGACGCAGTCATTACATAAAAACGCTAAATTGAAACAAGGCGAACAACCGTCTTGTATTCCACCCTGCTGTTCTAACCCCTGAATAATTAGGTCAGTCTCTCACTTTCAGCATTCCTTATACTCTGTGGAGGACCACAAAACAACCAGGGGTGTGAATACCCCAGGAGGAGCAAGGTCAACTCCCCCCAGAATCAGGTCATCCCATGCAGGCTGAACAGAATGGCAGCAGCAAATTTGGCAGGGCAATTGCTCCATATTTTAGCCCACCGCACAACCAATCCTTTCAACATGATCCAAGCGCTGAATCTCTTCCCCGTAAGCGTACAGCGCGCTGCCTCAGAAGTCTGTCCGCCCGCCCTTGCATGCGCTCGGCTATTTGCGAGCTGTGAAATGCACCACTTCTCATTGAGCTCATTGTAAAAAGCTCAGCTATCTGATTTCCGCACACCTCCACACTCCACAGTCATTTACGGAGAACAATCCTCTCTCCTGAGCAGCAGCGGTTACGTAACCGTGGGCCCTCGCTCGTCGTAGGTGTTGAGTATAATGGCTCTGAGCAGTTGTTTTTGTTCAATCTAACACGGTCTGCCTCTCCATGTGTGAGGCTGGGTGGAGGCATTCTGTCGGGGCATGAAGGAACGCTTCCTTTGTCACCTAGACTCAGCAGGAGCTTTTTGGATGCAGATTAAGGAGATGGTTTAGAAGCTTCTTTTTTCTGAGGTTCTTTGGAGGTGAAGCCTTTTACACTTTCTCCGCAAGTAGCCAAACTTTCTTCTTTAACACTTTGCTCACAGTCGTATTTACATTCTAAAAAGAATTAAGGTGTGAGAAAAGTTAACAGTAGGCAATAAGATGGAAGAAGTCTAATTGCAACAGTGGTTCTCAACAGAATCTTGTTTTTCTTTTGTGTTTTTTTTATTAACTTAATCTTTTAAGGGTTTTTTTAACAGCACTATTTGGTCCGGTTAAAATGGACTCTCAATTCGGTCTTGATCCAATCCACCTATCAAATATACTTCTGATAAGGCACAGTTTAATCTGATATATCAGCCAAATAACGCTAATTATCACAGCTATGAACAAACACTATCTCTGCTCCACTCTGTTTACACATGCGGTCTGTGCAGCGTTCACTACTCACACTTTCCATTTAAAACACTGTGAAAGCGCAGCGTTTTAGCATTCAGTATTAAAGCAGCTTCACACTGCACAGATACAGTGTTGGGCACGTTACTTTGAAAAAGTAATTAGTTATAGTTACTCATTACTTCTCAAAAAAAGTAACTGAGTTACTAACGGAGTTACTCCACTATAAAAGTAACTCGTTACCAGCAAAAGTAACTATCGCGTTACTTTTTTATTATTCGCCCATCGAAAAAAAAAATCAATTATGTATTTACTATTATTATTAGAAAAATAACAAACGAAAATAAACCCAAAATGTTGACAAAAATATAATCTAACGAATTAAAAAAAATAAAAACGAAATTTTCCACACAACCAAAGAAAATTACTAAAACTTGTAATACTGAAAACAAACGGAAAAAACGGAAAAACGTGTCTGGGGATGAAATTAAACAAACCAAGCCAAGCGAAATATAATCAGAATTATGTTAATTAACACTAACATAAAAGCACAGAACTATTATTTAATTAAAATGATTTTTAAGAACAGCTACACACAATGCTGCAAGTCAAATGCGGAGGCGTTTCACGTGCGCCCAGAGCTACGTGATTATAACTTTTTTCATTTTTATTATAGTTTAATTTTATTTTGTTTTAATTTTTTCTGTTCAGTAAGTTTTAATTTGTTTTTAGAGTGGGCTTGCTAGTTTCTATTAGTTTTTACACATCTCATCAGAGAGATCAATCTAATAAACGTGAGAGAGAGAGAGAGAGAGAGAGAGAGAGAGAGAGAGAGAGAGAGAGAGAGAGAGAGAGAGAGAGAGAGAGAGAGAGAGAGAGAGAGAGAGAAAGAAAGAGA
The DNA here is from genome assembly GCF_023375975.1 of Astyanax mexicanus. Taxonomy (NCBI): domain Eukaryota; kingdom Metazoa; phylum Chordata; class Actinopteri; order Characiformes; family Acestrorhamphidae; genus Astyanax; species Astyanax mexicanus. The sequence goes on from NC_064429.1 coordinate 16,385,296, forward strand.
TTTGCGTGTTTTGGTATGGGCTACTATGGGCTACTATGGGCTAGGTAAATGTTCTCACATACTGTATCTCCTGTTTCTCTTTCATCTGCCTGGCGCTCATATTGTAATCCCATACATAATTCTGCAGTTTCTCAGTGTTTTCTGTCGTATTTTGCGGCTAGCGCGAGCGCTTTACACAAGAACTAAAGGACCAAGAGGTGCCGCGCGGTCGGCACAACACCGCCCGCTGTACAACAGCGCTTATAAATAAATTAAACACGAAAATGAGGATATTCTATCAGTAATTTCAGTTCATTTTAGTTAGTTTTATAAACAAAAAATACAGTTCGAGATAGTTATGGTTTTTCCTTTTAATTTCCGTTTTTATTAGATTCAGTTAACACAAATGTTTTTTCACTTTCAATTTTCGCTATTTCGTTCGCTTTAGTGAACAATAATTGGTTACTTAGCAACATTGTGATTATCACACCAGAGCTTTATATAAAATAAAAATAGGAGCCCGATTTCGGGTCGGTCCTCGGGTCAGGTCGGGTTCTGGCAGAGAATCTAAGCTCTAAAAGAGAAAGCAGCAGCACCACAAAAACCGGAGCTGCTAAAAAGAGTTTAACGTCCTTTTAATCGGAACTTGGGCTGTCCACGGCAATCACTGAATTAATTAGAGCATGCAAATCGTCACAATTGTGCCTCACTTCACCACGCCAAACCACAGGCACAGCGGCCAGAAGCTCAAGTTCACCAAAGGAGGGGTTAACCAGGGCAAAGCGAAGTTAAAAAAAAAAAAAAAGTTCATAGAGCGGCTAAAGTAACGTGCAGTAACGGGGTGTCGGAAATGGTAACGGCGTTATAGTTACAGTCATAGTAATTAGTTAGATTACTCGTTACTGAAAAAAGTAACGGCGTTAGTAACGCCGTTAGTTTTAACGCCGTTACTCCCAACACTGCACAGATATACGCACGGGAACAGAGAATCTTCTCGCTATATTTCCTTTCTTACTTCCTCGCCAGATAGCTCTGACCAATCAGAGGACACAGCATGCTCGTGTGGTTTATTGGTGCGCATTTTGGTGTGTTTAGGTTTGTGCCTGTGCGAAACCAAACCAAACAGGGGGAGAAAACTCTCCAAGTAAACTCATCAATTGATCCGGACCATAGAAACCAACTATATGTGTGAAAATGCCCTTAGGCACTGTACAGTTGAGTTTTTGGTTGTTGATTTTGTTCAGTAAAGCTGCATGTTTCCTTTTTGCACTGAAACCTAATGGTATAAAATTGGTTCCACAGTATTTAGTGAGCTACCAAACTAAGTATTAGTTTGTTTGAGGTATAAAATATTGAGTTTTCTATTTACCTCATTTATTTTGTTCTCATTTACACTTATCTGACAATTCTTTAATGGTGGACACACCAATTTATTGGTAGAAGCTGCTCAAGTTGCTCAGTAAGTCTCCATAAAATTAACTAATTGTCATGAGCAAGATTTTATCTATTGCAGTTACTGAATTTTTATCTTAGATGAACTTGCATCCAGTATTTTATTGTTTATCCATGCCAAGTTCAAATCTTTCTTGCATTTGCTTGTAAAACTGTGAATAGACAGTAGGTGGAAAAGTAATTACTGGATTTTGTGAAGATTTAACTCAAGTTACATGTTGTTTCTTGTCCGCTTTACCAAAGATACACAGTGCTGTCAGTAGCATTCTAAACTCAGAGGAACACTGAGGAACACAGCAGAGTAAAAACAGTATTGCTGTCAGTGGTGCATAATGATTTTAAGGGGAAAAATATTACATAATGTTGCCTAATATTTAAACCTGAAAATTTACGATTTAGTTACAGTATATAAGGTGTGCCTGGGCAAGAAGAGAACAAACTTGTGCAGAATTCAACGAGGGAAAGACCAGATCTTCAGCACTTCTACTTTTATTAAGTTATGTGGAAATCTTTTTTACATTTTAAGAATGATAACCAGGCTTAATTTATACAAATGGTTGTGCAAAGAACCATTAATAAATTTTAAGTTTTTTTTTAAGAACACAAAATCATTTCTTCTGTATCTGGGAGCACAAACACACCAGACAGTTATTGGAGAGTGGTACAGAGCTTTTGTCAGACAGGCTTTGGTTTGGCATTTCAGATTGTTAAAAGCCTTGACCTTGGAAAAGCTGAGATTGGACTTCCAGTCATTTTCACTTTCAAAAACCTATTTTTTTATATATATATATTTTGCATTTAGCAGTTTTCTAACTTTTCCATCTTGTTCTAGCGTAATCATCTATTTGCAATATTTGGGGGCTTCTAAATTGATATGAAGTCAGTGGACGACAGTTATTAAGGTAATTTAGACGTGTTTATGGTAACGGCTCTGCACATTTGTGCACTGTCAAGAACTGTCATGCTACAAAACCCTTTGTCAGTATAGATACAGTACATGTTCAAATAGATGATGAATATAATAGTTTTTACAGTAACACTTTATAATAACTTATATTAATATACCATTAACTAAAGTTAATTTGTTAATACTAATAAATGCATTGGCAACATGCAATTGATAAACATTTGCTAAGTTTAAAATTCCCATTACTAGCAGTTTATTAAAGTTCAAATTCTAATGAGCTAATCATTTGTTAATTTTTTATTTGAATATCCATGCTGATGTCATGTGAACATTTGTTAATATTCAAATTCTGATGAACTAATCTACTGATCATTAGTTAAAATATATTAATGTAAGTTATTATAAAGTGTTACTGTTTTTACCATGGTAGAATCTCACTCATATGCTTAGTGCACCTACTAAAGGTAAAAAAAAAGAAAAAGTAGATGACCTCTCGTCCCTTAAGCTGCAACAGGAGAAGTTGAACCTTTCAGTGAACCATATCTGGTATTCATTGTAGCCTGTGGGGGAGCTCCAGCATTCCAGCCAGCCTCAGATATGTGTCCCTGTAGTTAGGATGGGTTTTGTCCCCAAAGTTTCTATTTAAAATAAATTATTAAGTTCTTCTAAAATTAAATAACTTCCTCAAAAAAAAAAACTTTCAGTGGAATTTTCTCCATAGTCATGTGAATATAAGGAAGGATCTCTTAGAAAAAAAGTTTAAACAAATCTCAATTTAAATAAAGTGTAATGGCTCTGGATCAGGTACATGAGCCATCCAAGAAAAGTGTATATTGAGATCTGCGGGGTCACTGAGTCCGCAGTACACTGTATGTCTCTGGTTTTGGTAGCGTGAGGATATACAGTATAAAGCAGGAATGAATGGGGGTGTATGTTTTGAGGATGGAGTACTGTTTTCTTGACCTACTTAGAACTTGGCAGAAGCAGGTCATGGCTGGGGTTACAACCAGATCATGTTTAATGTATGTGAGTGCTGAATGATGTTGTAGTGGGGGGTGTGTGTGTGTGTTTTTTTTTTCCTTGTCTCCTCCCATGTGTTTACTGTTTAGTGTCTTCAAGGTAAGCACGCAGGCCAGTCTTTGTTTTTTGTTTTGTTTTATTTTTTTTTTTTTTCATTTTTCGTGGAATATCGTCTTTACTGTAAAGTTGGGCAATATATTGTAAATTTTACTTTACATACAGTTATATATCTATTTTATACCATGTGATGAAAAGACAATACCATGCCTGCCAAGTTCTGTGTAATTCCAAAAAAGAATTGGTTGTTTAGTGTGGTAGTGGTTTTTGGTTTCTGGATGGATGACACTTTGTGTATATATATATATATATATATATATATATATATATATATATATATATATATATATATATATATATATATATATATATATATATATATATATATATATAAAGCTCTGGAAAAAATAAGACACCACTTAATATAATGAATTTCTTTAATTGTACCAAATTGGAAACCTCTGGAATGTAATCAAGTCACAAATTATCAAACCAAGCTGAACTACTAGAAGTGGCATAACATTATCTAAAAGCAGTGTGTAAGACTGGTGGAGGAGAACATGCCAAGATGCATGAAAACTGTGATTAAAAACCAGGGTTATTCCACCAAATATTGATTTCTGCTATAAATGCTCTAAATTTTAATATTTTTATTTGGAATTTGGGAGAAATGTTTTCTGTAGTTAAAAGAATAAAACAACAATGCTCATTTTACTCAAACAATTGCCTATAAATAGCAAAATCAGATAAACTGAAATTGTGTGGTCTCCATTTTTTTCCAGAGCTGTATATACTTTAGTAGTGTATTTTATTAGTATATTTATAGTCTGTTTATAACGTAGTCTATTTATACTGATTTTTATAAAGTCAAACGTCATCAGTAATAATTTCTCCTCACAGAAAAACATGGAGAAGGGGGATTTAGGGGCATTTTCCATAGAGTATTCTCTGTAGCTACAAGTTTTAGCAGAAATGTGAAGTGGACTTTTGCAATTAAATTTCCCAAACCGCGGAATTCACCTCCTCTCACTCCCTTTCTCTCCTTAATTTCATTTCTCTATTATAGTAAAAACGCTTTAATCACAACCCGCCCCTCCCGCCTCTGATTGGCGGGGTCGGCCACCGCTCTGCTTTGATTGGCTGACACGCCCCCGCTGGTCTGTACGGAGCGCGCGCTTCTCTCGCGCTGTGCTCAGTCTACGGAGCTCGTGCTGGAGGTACGTTGCTGCTACTGCTGCACGCGGATTGCTACTATATCAGCGGAGGAGCGCGCGAGGAGAGCGGAGCGCCTTTTCCCGCGTTTATATCTCTCTCTTATCTTCACTCCTGCGTGCGCGTGAGGAGCTGTGCGTGTTTATTATAATCTTCTGGAGGAGATTCTGCTCAGACTGCAGGAGACACTGACCGCGCTGAGGTGAGCTGCAGCTCGAGCCCTGTGTAATAGTGCTTAATTATTATTGAACAACACCGTTTATACTGTTTTATTCTACTAATAAGCGAAACAAGATTAAATTAGAAATTGTCATTTTATACTGTTAAATTATAATTATATGCAAGACTAGCCTCACTTGCACAGCGGTTTGTCTTCTTTTAGCATTTAACCATAATAAATTACTATTTTATCTATTTAATCCTAATAATAAGCGATTTAAGGTTGTTTAATTAGTAAAAATGTCATGTTATACTGTTAATTTATAGTTGTAAGCATGAGGAGCCTTTTCTAGCAGAGTAAGCTGTCTTTTGTTATTTTTAATAATGTTTATTTTAATAATATAGCTAACTACCATTGTATGTGATTTAATAATAAAATAAACATTTTAACGTTGCTTAATTGCACTTATACGTAACGTAATACTTTATACTCATATTAGGTAGTATTGTAGCTTAGATAATGCTGTTTATTTATCATAACATGTAGCTTCATATCTAACATTTCTACTATTTGCTCATGATGATGCATTGTGATGATGCTGTTTAATTAGAATGTGACATTTTATTTTGTTTAATCTTAATACTAGCTAAATTGTTTAATATTGTTAATTAATAACATTAAGCTATTTTGTTCTGTTTAATTATAATGGTAAACATATAATGCTGGTTAATTGGAATAATGCCATTTTATAAATTTATAATAAGCAAGAAGTGCATTTTAGCTATAGCTATAGTTTAATCCTAATAATAAAACAATTATGCTGTTTATTAGTATAATAATAAGATTTTTAATGCTGTTTCATTACATTAACAATATGCAACTCTATACTGTTTTCTAATGATACTATCATGCTTTTTGATGCTGTTTAATCATAATTATAAGTCATTATCATACTGTGAATTAAGTTCTTTTTTTTCATTTGTGCTGTTTATTCCTAATATTAAGACATTTTACATAATGTTATAATCTTGTGCTGTGGACCTTTGTGGGAAAACAAGTGTGTCAGTTAGCTAGCTGGCTAATCACATGAGCTTACAGGTTAAAAATGAAGTCTTATTGTAGTCTTTTCTGCTGCACTGTGTTTTCAATATTACTTTGTTTTCTTTTTATTATGTATTTGGGCTTCCTTTAATTAGTGTCGTATAGCACTAGAAAGCTAATATTGGTTGTTTGTATTCAGTGGTCAGCTGAATTATGAATCATTTTTGAAAAGTGTCCAACCATAAAACATACATTTGATAACTCAAATGTACAGGATACTAAGTAGCAGTCATTTGTTGAAGGTTTTATCAAGACAGATATAATGTATAAGACTATATGTGCTGTGTTGAGATTGTAAATATTGAATGTCGCTTCATATCTTCTCAGTTTGGCCTGAAGATGCAGTGTTTTGATTGTACTCTATATACAGATATTTGTGTGTGTGGTAGGGGAATGAGTACCCTCTTGTTAATTGTACAGAGTATTTTGGTCCACAGCTCAATGAGGGGCTATTTTTATCCACTACTACTCTACTAAGTGGATTCCCCCTTTCATGAAAGAGTCCACAAACACTCATGCTAATCTGTGGTAGCTTCACATCAGCTGCCTGGCCTGGCTGTTTGTCCATTAGCCTATCTGAAAGTTAATTGAAGTCTGTGTTGCTGGTGTTACGCTGGGATAAGACGTGTGTGTGTGTGTGTGTGTGTGATATTTATGGACTTTGGACCACAGAGAGATTAGACCCTCTGATACTGGTGTAGTAGCTACCAGGTGACTGTCTGGCAGGCCTTTTCAGCATGATACATTTACACTTGGTGGTAGTTTCAGTGAAACAGCACCTTCCCCTCCCCCAACACACTTAAGCACACACACATATGCAGATATATTTAGGTTTGTTTTTGTACCTTGTAAATGTGTAGGGGTCATACATGTGCCTCACATGATTAAATAATATTCGAATTCAATTCTAAAAGAAAGAGCCTAACCATAAGACTTTAGTAAACATTTATTTATTATTATTTTAATTTTAAACAGTGTAAAGCATAGTGTATTGGTGAACAGATTTACAAACTTGGGACCCTAATGTTGTGTTAAGAGTGATGGTGATAATTAGGATCAGATTAAAATTGGCAGGTATATGTATTTCTGAACAAATTACATTGGTTTCTTTATTAGGTAGAACAGTAGCTAGGATTTCAGCTTGGAATTGCCACTAAAACACTGTAAAACAATGACTTCTGTTGCATCCAAAGTCTCATACTAAGTCTGTGCTCTTTAATTCACTGTGGTTTTTAATGTTTTGTTGTGGACTTGTTATTTTAATGTTCCAGTAGTCATCATTAGTTATATCATAATAGGCTTTTCTGATCTCCTACTAAGACTCTCTTATTCAATAAACTGTGGCTTTAAGTGTTTTGTTGTTGATTTGTTGTGTTGATGTCCCAGCAATCATCACTAGAAGTATCATAGTAGGGCGGGTCTGTTTTTACTCGTCCACATCTTGTGGCAAGCTGAGATTCCTCCGAGTTAAAAAGTACTGTAAACAAGGAGGAGCTGTGTTTGCTTAGTTCCCTCTGAGCGCTTTTCAGCACCAGCTTCAGCCCAGCCTCTCCCATAGAAGTGTGGGAATGATTTCCTTCTTCATGTCATCACGATCATTTGTTGTCTTGAATGTCCTCCCTTTTGAACCCTAACTGACCCTCACGGCTAATCGTTAGCACCTCACGACACAGGCGTGAGCCTTTAACTTAGTAGCTTTTTATAATTGTGCAAGTGGCTACCACACCTTGAGGTGGAGGAGATAGGAATGCTACAATAGTACTGGCGCCAACACAGCTGTTTCTGCCAGCTTGTAATGGCTCTGTGGAGTAATCTTATGTGTGATGACATCAGCTTACTACTACTACAACTACTAACATACGAGCAACACTGATGTCTTATAAGCTGATGTATTTGTTGTGTTGCTAATACAGATAAATGTACTGCAGTATAACACCCTACTTGACTTAATCTTGGCAAGATTAGGGAAGTGTCAATTTCCATGTATCGAAGAGTTCCCCATTTTGGAGAAAGTCCCTTTTTTTACGTCACTTGTGACCACTACAGTCACGCAGATGATGATCAGCATGTGATTTCAGCCTAAATTTCCATTTCTAATAGAGGACTTTGCCTGTGTATAGTTTCTTAAGCTAAATATGGCTGATGCTGCTTCGTGGAAATAATCACAGCTAAAAATGAGTGTTCTGCAATTTACCAATTCTGTAGTAAAGTTGATTCATTACAACTAATGGTTGTCTATGATTGCTGGTTGCTTTGCTGGAGGAAAAATTCGACATGTGGCCTGGAGAGTGTTTGACACCTGCGACCAAAAAGCAAACATGTTCAGATGTCCGGCCTGTAACAGGCTCCGGCTGTGTTTTCTACTTTTATAGGATTAGTTTGTGCTGCAGCTGGCACTTCTCTGTGGGCTTGACTTGAAGCGAGGGCTCTGACAGCTTGCGCTAGCAAGGAGAGAGGGCAGTTCACATTTATTTGCATTGTGCCCTCAGGGCTAGCGCCTGGCCTTCCATACTAAGGGCTGAATCATTGTCTATGCTACCCTCTGGACAGATGCACTGGAGATCCTGAATGTTGGCTGCTTTCCAGAGGAGTAGAGGACTATAATGGTGGTCCCTTCAAGTTAACAGAATGCTAACAATGGACATGTGCTGATATATATATATATATATATATATATATATATATATATATATATATATATATATATATATATATAACTTAAATAACTCTGTACTCCTCTGCAGTAGCTAGCATAGTGCTTAAATCTTTAGCTTATTGTTCAGACTTTAGGGTAGACAAAAGTTTTCTTTGAAAAAACACTGGCAGCACTGGTGATTATGGTACACGTGTGCTTTGTTCGTTGACAGTATTAGCAATGAGGCGACACACTCTTGACATTGATTATTCTGCCGCTCTCTTCATCTCATTGACGTGGCTGGATGGCGGAACACATGCTGCAACAGATGCATGGGGGGGTGCAGTGCTGATCTTCAGCCCACCATTTTAATGCTAATATTTGAGAGAAGAGCTATGTGTGCACAACTCCTGGAAACCCCTCCTTCTTTCCCCCGCACACCCGCACTTGTCCGACCCTGGCACTTCCCTGGACGCCTGCAGCTAAATGCTGGTCTGAATAGGAGGGTGGCCATTGCGGCTGCCGATTGTTTTCAGGTCCCTGGGCGCCCGTGCCGGGACTGTGAATACCTCTATTGAGGGGCCCATGTGTCCTCTTGGGGCTCTTCCTCTCTCTCTCTCTCGCTCTCTTTCCCTCGTCTCCAGGAATCCGCCTGCTCGTGCTGGCACGTTGATGCTAGCCCATATGGTCAGGTGGTTTGACAAAACAGGAGGATGAGTACAGTACACACACATCTCTCTCTCTATTTTTTTTCTTTTTTTTTGACTCCGAGAGCGCCTGATGCAAAAGGTTGGAAGGGGCAGAAGAAGAGCTATGGGAATAAGGATGGGAAAAGAGGAGTTTTTTTTATCACCCCTGGCTAGAGCTGACCCCCTCACAGGACTCTCACAGGCTCAGCCAAGACACGTTTTCAAGTTTTCACAAAGAATCGCTCTTTTCAGAAGCACCGATTCGCATAGGTCAACACGTTTTGTTTGTGGAGCTACAGTAAATGGGTGCTCTGTGTTGTGTTGCCACGTGAGCCTGTAGCTTGGCAAAGCTCATTTTGTTCTTAAGCCACCATAAAGCATGTTATGCCAGTAGGGCGTCCGGCACTGTTGTGGTACAACCACGGATTAGAAAGTGTGCGTTTGTGTTCGCGATCATGTGCGGCGCTCTCGTGGCTGACACGGCTATAGAGTGGAGATTAAGCGAAACAAGCTTGTGGCAGACACAATCAAGGAAGGTGTATGCACATCAAGATTAATCGCCAGGATATCCCCACAGGAAGCCCCGCAAAGAAGAGTAATTTTCCACTCAACTTCCCTTAATGATTTCAGGGACCTTGTCTTTTACACAAAGGTAAACAAAAAAATCTTCACGTATCAAGGAGATGGGCTGGCATTACCAAAGCTTCCCATGGCAATCCCAAGCTTCTGGAGTTTTAGATTGCCATGGTATTGCCAGCTCTTCTTCTTGATATGTAAAGGTCCTGTAGGTTCCTGTAGGCTTTGAGGCTCCTCACAACATATTCTAATTTTGTCTTTCTTGTCTTGTGTCTATTGTCCGTCAACAGGACAAGATGCCTCAGACACCACCGTTTCCGGGGATGTTTGGGTCCAGTGGCTACAACAAGAACCTGTACCAGACAAAAGAGGAGGACTATGGGGGGCTGTATTACCATGAGAACAACCTTGTGTCCGGTTCTCTGGAGGCCCTTATTCAGCACCTAGTCCCGTCTGTGGCCTACTACCCTGATGTGAGGACACATTTCTCTTGATCTGCTCTTTTTAAAGAACAAAATAATACTCTGTATAGTCCATCAATCTTAATTATGTTTCCTATATCTAGTTGTGCATTAGCATTAGCTTCATTTACCATACATAATATAACCAAGTAGCCAAAAGGTCATTAAAACTGTATCACTACCCAATTCTTATAATTCTTTTTTCCTTTCAATCAACAGAGGACATACATCTTCACATTCTTGCTCAGTTCCCGGCTCTTTATCCACCCATATGAGCTCATGTCCAAAGTGTGCCACTTGTGTGTGGACCATCAGAGACTCAGTGACCCTCAGGCAGACAAGGTAATAGTTGGTTCAGGCCTGTATGTTATTAGACTGTTGCTAATAGACAGTGGATGATCACAAGGGGTTAGATGTAATGACTGGTTAGAATGACTTGAAAGAAGAAAACTTTGTTCTGTTCTAGAATGTTAGAGTAATACCAAAGACAGTTTGAAATATATATCATATATATATATATATATATATTATTTGATATTTGACCTCTAGGTGAGAATCAGGAAAATTGCACCCAAGATCCTGCAGCTGTTGACAGAGTGGACTGAGACATTTCCTTATGACTTCCGGGATGAAAGGATGATGAGGAGTCTGAAGGAACTCACGCATCGGCTTGGCACCGGGGATGAGGTGAGTGGTTCTTATTGAAATAAATATTCTGTTTCCATATCTGTTTAAGGATATAAGTGCAATAAAAACACCAAAAAAGCTCCTTAAACATATTCTCTGGTCAGTGATTTTTTTTGTATATCCATCCCTTTTTTATTTTATTTTCCCATTACCAACATCTAAAACAGATTAAAAAGTCCCTAAAACGCCAAAGATCACCTTCTGTATTTGTTAACTAGCAGAGGTGTTGTGCACAGCATGCAGGGTAAAGCAAGAGTCAGTTTCTTGGGGGATGGGGGAGCGACTTCTTCAGTCCCAAAGCAGTTTGTCGAGTCTGACAAGAGGAGGGAGAAGAAAGCTCTATTGTTCTGCGGCTTTTGTCTCCCCTGGTGCTCTTCTACGGGCTGCATTTAAATAGTTCTATTAGCGCTGACTCGAATGTCACTGGCTTAACGTTTATGTTCCCAAAAGAGAAAGCTTTTTTACCGCTGAGGAAAAGAAAAAGGGGGTCATCATGTCATCATTTCTTTTATTTTATTATTTTATTTGACTTTTTTATTTTATTTTTTTATTTTTTTACTGATTTCTTGCTTGTGCTTTTTGCTTGTTCTTTTTTTTCTATTTTTCACATTAAAAACACTGGACAGGTAGTAAACTACCCACTGTGGCTCTGTTCTATTCTTACTTTTTTACTTTAATTGATTTAATATTTTTAAGGACCATCAGTTCCACGCAAATTGGTTTCTTCAAACTGCCAGCTTTCAGTGTTCTGTAGTCAGATGTCCGAGCTGGACCCCTTCCCCCCCTTTTTTCTCCACTTAGCTGAGCTGTTATTTATTTCCCTCAACAGCAAGAGTGCTTGATTTTGAGCAGGGAGATGAATGAATTAAAAAAGATGTACCAAAGTCTGCTGCAGATCATATGGTTTCATGCATGCAGGTTCAGTCAAAGCAGTAGCCTGAAAGCATCTACACTGTGTTCCAAATTATTATGCAAATAATATTTTCTCAGATTTTCCAAAATTACCTATATGAATTGCAGTTATTGTAATTTTCCAGTCATCAACTATTATAGTACAATTGAAAGATTTTTGAACAAACTGCCAATGATAACAGTATAATAAAAAAAAAATAATACACTCAAAATGCACTCAAAATGCATGTTCCAAATTATTATGCACAGCAGAGTTTTCAACCTTTTCATTTTTATGAAGAACAAAAAAATGGTCATTTGTGAAATTATAAGCATTAGCAAGTTATTACAAACTGAAATCAAACAGTTTTCCAGTCAAAACTTTATTCTAGGTGATGTTACATTTGCACATAGGACCCCTTGTTCGAAAGGATCTTCTGAACTCTCTAGTTCATTGAATTTGTCAGGTTTTGGATGGTATCTGCTTCAATTGTCTTGCATGAGGACAGAATACCCTCCCAGAGCTGTTGCTTACATGTGAACTGCCTCACGCCATCCTAGACACTCCTTTTGATGATGCTCCAGAGGTTCTCAATGGGGTTGTGGTCAGGGGAGCATGGGGGCCACACCATAAGTTTGTCCCCTTTAATGCCCATAGCAGCCAGAGATGCAGATGTGTTCTTTGCAGCATGAGACGGTGCATTATCATGCATGAAAATGATCTTGCTGTGGAATGCACGGTTCTTCTTCTTGAACCATGACAGGAAGTGCTGTTTGAGAAACTCCACAAACATTATGGAGGTCATCTTTACCCCTTCAGGGATCCTAAAGGGCCCGACAATCTCTCTCCCCATGATTCCAGCCCAAAACATTACTCCACCTCCTCCGTAGCTTTGTTTGCATGGGGTGTCCATCAACCAGCCATCCACCACTCCATCCATCAGGATCATCGATTGTTGCACGGCACTCAACGGTGAACAAAACAGTTTTGAAGTCAGTCTTCATGTATTGTTTGGCCCACTGGAGCTGTTTCTGCTTGTGTGCAGTGGATAGAGGAGGTCGACAGGATGGCTTATGCACAGCTGCAAACCTCTGAAGGACCCTGCATCTTGTTGTTCGGGGGATGTTGGAGGCACCAGCAGCTTCAAAAACCTGTCTGCTGCTATGACAAGGCATTTTTGCAGCTGCTCTTTTAACCTGTTGTAATTGCCTGTTGGAAAGAGTCCTCAATTTTTCCTTATCAGCACGTACACGTGTGTGCTCTGAGTCAGCTACATACTTCTGGATTGTGCGATGATCATGATGAAGTGTCTTGGCAATGTTGATTGTAGTCATGCCTTGACAAAAACACTCCACAATTTGTTGCTTCTCAGCAGCCGACACATCCTTTTTCTTTTCCATTTTGGCTTAAAATGTAGGCTGCTTAATAATGTGGGACAGCCTTCTTAAGTAGTCTTGCTTTTAATTGGACACGCCTGCCAAACTTATTAGCACAGGTGTCTGCAATTGCTTTCAGTGATATAAAGAGCCCTGACACACATCACCATCAATGAGTTTAACTGACAAACAAAAAAAATCTTATTTTATCACTCCTAAACACTTTTTGCATAATAATTTGGAACACAGTGTAATGACTGATGAACAGCAGGGGTCTGGTTAGGATGGACAGTTAAAGATGAAGGACATGCATCCATCAGTTTATTGAAGTGAAAATAAAGCCTCTAGAAAAGCAAAAAAAGGAGGAAAAAAGGAAAAACCTTTCAATCAATCTTCTGTGACTTTTCTAATAAGTAGATGTGTGATGATTGATCCAGTTCTTCCTGACCTGGAGGATCAATGATTTTCAGGGCTGTAGCTTAGATGCTTTCTCTTTCTCAATCAGGAGAATGAGGGCAAGTGATGAGCACTGGTTGTTTAATGGATTGGGCACACACAGCCAGAGAGAAAAGCAAACAAGTGAACATTTTATGTGTGTGTTTTTTTTTTTTTTGGTTTTTTTTACTAAAAACTCCACCTGTGGCCAATCAATGTTCCAGTCGAACAAAACGCTTCTTTCTTTTTTAACCTTTAGTTCTGTTCTTGGCATAAGTGAGATAAACGTAATCTCTGCATTGCACTGTAAGTCATGTCGCCTGTCTAGCAGATCTATATCTGTGACTGCACGGACATGGTACTGTCTGTTAGCTTAAATAATGCCTTCATTCACGCCATACATCAAGTAATACGCCTGTGTTGTCCATTACTGTGCACTGTCTGGTATTTTCTCCTCTCTGAACTCTCTGTGAACTGTTTGTCCTGAGCTAAATAGCATTAGGTTCTTTGTACAGCAGGTTGCTGGCTCTAGACTTGACCAGCGATTCGCTGCAGCCAGATGCACATAATAGACAATGCCTGTATTTAGAGCATCTTCAGGTCAGCATGGTGCATATTTAATGTACTCTTCAGTGCTAGCAGTACAGCAGAACAACAAGGGCCCTCTTGATGCATGCAGTTTGCAATTACGCTAACTGCCTGTACGCTATATGTGGGCGACCAGCAGCAGAAACCAAAAATTTTACACTACATGGCAGTACAGCTGGTGTTTGGCTGCTGCGCCTAGAATAGACACTGAAACATCTGCCTCCAGACCACAGCGAGGTCTTCAGGCCTTCAGACTGCTTAGACTGTCATTATGCATGTGGTCAACTATATAGGGAAGGCGGAGGCCAGCGTAACCGAGCTCCAGCCAAGCTCTGTGATCTAGGCACAGGCCTGACCTGCGGGTTGAGTGCACATTTGGTCGCCTTTTGCACAGGCCATGTTTACTGCAGAGAGTGCAGAGCAAGTTCTACACGTTCTAAAGAGTTCTTCGCCCCCTCAACCCTTCACCCTTTTGCTGGGCGTGAGGCATGTGCCAGCGAGAGCTGAGCTCGGAGCTCATACTGAGGTGCTACCACGAGACCGGCTGTCACGTACATCCATGCCAGGGTTATTGGGTGGAGACGAGACAGAAGAGGCTTTCTTTCTACCAACAACAAACAAGCGAGGAGGCTCCCCACTGCTTTAAAATGTCAGCCAGTTATCTCCATGAATTGTTTCTAAAATTAAACACTTCATCCCTTGTTCCTATTTGTGGAGGGACAGAAGCTTCTCCATATGGAGGCTTTCAAAGGGGCAACAGTTGAGAACCCTTTGATCTTTTTGATCCTTTGCATGTTGGCCTCATCTGTACAGAAGAAAATGTGTAGAAGTAACAAACACAGGTAAAATCAAACTGAAAGCAGCAGTTTCTGAGATTTTAAAATATTAAAAATACTTTAATGTGTTAAATCTGTGCAAATACACAATCTCATCTTCTTGTATAATCTACATCTCTAAAACCTTGAAACTTACAGGCTTTCATGGAATAATAAAGGTTTTAACTGCAAGTAAATTATATAAAAGGTCACATTTCACACACAACATACTATACAGTGCCTCCCTATGATATATATCGAGTACAAGTTCCTGTGGGACAAGGCAATTTACTATAGCTCCTGGCCTGCTGGGTCATGGAGACACTGCACAATCTCCTATGTCATTACGAGCTCGTCACAGGATTGATTGATGGGCTACCTTTCAATTTCCCATGTGCCTGTCCAGAGCATATGAGAACGAGAGATGAAAAGAGCTGGCAGCTGGCTGCGTTTTTCTACTTTTCACATCCATCACTAGAAATGTTAGAAGAGCAAACTCCAGGCTGTGGTTGTGATCCCGGTCCTAAATTCCAAAAATTAGATTCCCACAGAACTCCCCCGACTGGTCCGTCAGCCTTAACAAATGGGCCTTGCTGAATAAGCTGATTCAGAACCAATTGAAAGCAGTTCGCAGAGCATGTTTACAGAACCTGCTATAGGCAATCTCTACCTGGCTGCCACGGCAGACAGACAGGATGTGGATATTTGAGGGGCCTCAAATTTCCGCATCTCTTTTTTTAGTGGAGTCAATGTTGAGAAATAGGTCAAACCACTGCGCTCCCAGTTGTTATGCAACTGCTGTCCTGAACCATGTCAGCCTCTTGTTGTTAGATAACACTGGACTGGTGAATGGAGTTATGAGGGGAAGTGGGTGGCCTGCTGGACCAAGGCTTCTATTAGGAGGTCTATGAGGGGCAATGGTGGCGAGCTCTGCTCTTTCATAACACTGCAGCTGAAGCTCTTTACGTAATCCACTCTGGACCCTGTTTCGGACACTGTCAGCAGAACTTTCGCTTTTTGCTTTTATGCTGCAGTTCTGACCAAACAAGTGAAATGACTCATTTGGACACATTTGGTGTCTAAAACCTTCCATCTTCCATCATTGTCTTTTTTTTTTTAAGCAAATTGTGTGGTGTCACCACACACTTGTGGGAAGATTATGTATGGATGATTTCCTCATCCTTATCTTCTCAGCAGGACACATCCACATCAGCATTCTTCCAGTTAATCATTACACTGTAATGACCTTGTTTGAAAGCTCTGAAATGTGGTTGTAAATCCTAGTGCTAATGTCTTCTGTTTGTCTTTCTTTTTTTCTTCCTTCTTCCGTTTCTCTGTCTTCACAGCTTTATCGGAAAACAGTGCAGCAGATGACGCAAGCGCTGATACGCAAGCTCACCGCAGTCAGTCAGTATGAAGAAGCCCTGGCGAAGATCAACTCCACAGCGACTGACAGGCTAACAGTTTTGAAAACCAAGCCACAGTCCATCCAGAGGGACATCCTAACCATCTGTAGTGACCCTTTCACCCTGGCTCAACAACTCACACACATTGAGCTGGTGAGAGAACATTCTTCAGTTTCCACACCTCCCTCACTTCCCTATGCTTCTCTCCTACGCGTCCAGTCATAACAGTGATGTTATGAACAATGAAGTATTGACTTCTGTGTGTGTAGAACAAAATATATATTGATTTTGTCATTTAGACGGACTGTTTCTGACTGGTTTCAAGGTGACCGTTGCAGGCTTTTTGACTGATGACTGTTTTTTTTGTTTGTTTGTTTTAGGAGCGACTCAGTTACATAGGACCTGAAGAATTTGTCCAGGCATTTGTACAGAAAGACCCTCTAGACAATGAGAAGGTAAGACCAACCTCCAAAAGATATCAAAATATTTATTTTGCTACGCTTCCATTAAAAAGTCCCAGAGAACCACAAATGGAGAGCCCAGACAAATCAATAAGAACAATATTTGTTATACGCTAGGGTCAAAGCAGTGTCACCTTTTTCACACGGTGAACCGCAAACATTCCACTCACTACGTCCTTCACAACCAGTGGATTTCTTTACAACAGCGTCCTTTATGTCTGAGCTTTAGCGCCACAACCCCCATTTGAAGTTTGGAGATTTCACTCAGCCCCACCACGTTGTCTGAGAATGCTCAGCGGCGTCCGGCTGCTAAGCAACGGCCCTGTGGCATGCCGCGCTGGCACGTCTACGTCTTTGTCGACATAGCTGGTCTCTCTTAAGTCCTCGTCCTCAGACATGCCTCCATGTGGTTGTCCATCAAGCAGGGAGATCAGGTCAGACTGGTCTTTGGTCAGTGTGTGGGGGGAGAGCATGGTCAGTCAAGAAGAATGCGAGGAATGAGAGGGAGACAGAGTCTCAAGCGTTTAGATAGCGATTCTACATGAATGGACAATGGACACCACCCACAGAGTGGTGGGTTCTTCTCGCTGGCTGAGGCTCGGATTAAGTGCTTTTAAAAGTGTTTCATGTCATAAATCATGTTGATTCTTTTTTAAGTGGGTCATTTAAATTATATCAAATTATTTAGAATAATTAAAGCAGTCTGTATGTTTTGGAGATTGCGAAAGCATGCAGAATTTTTTAATGCAGGATAATGTAATTGCTGTGTAAAATTTATGTTTATGTTTGTTCTGTTCATTTCTGTTCAAACAAAAAACGTCTAACAAATCTACCAGACCACTCTGATTTTAGAATTAATACAGCTCTGGAAAAAAAATAAGAGACCACTTCAGTTTCTCAGATTTTGCTATTTATAGGTATATGTTTGAGTAAAATGAACTTTGTTGTTTTGTTCTATAAACTATAGACACCATTTCTCCCAAATTCCAGATATTGGCAGAAAATTAAAAATGGCTGAAATGACAAAAAGAGGCAAAGCTTTCAGACCTCAAATAATGCAAAGAAAATGAGTTCTGAGATCAATATTTGGTGGAATAACCCTGATTTTTTTTCACAGTTTTCATGCATCTTGGCATGTTCTCCTCCACCAGTCTTACACACTGCTTTTTTCCTGCTGTTTATTACATGTTGCAAGAATCGTCATATCAGGAAACAGATACCATTCATTAGGATATTATCTCCCCTCCCCACTCAAGATTACAACTGCTTAGTACTAAAAGCAGCTATCTTAAGGACTGCTGCTTAAATTTCTAAAACTGCTTGACTAGAGATAAAATTTTTTCTTAAATAACTGGAGTATATAGTATACAGTGTATTCCCTTTAGCTTGGCTATACAACTGTCTGAATTTTGTATTTTGCACTTTAGCCAACTAAAGCTGTGTTGATAACCTGTAAAAAAAAATGTTTCTACAGAGCCGTTTCAGCGATCGCAAGAAAGCCAGCAACCTGGAGGCGTACGTGGAGTGGTTCAACAGACTCAGCTACCTGGTAGCCACAGAGATCTGCATGGTGAGTGCATTTTATTACGACAGTACTCCCCTTCAATTACCTGTGCAATTATGCCATTAAACCTGTCAAAATAAGGTGTAATTACAAAGTGCATAAGCGTCAAAGACTCTACCCATTTGCTGGAGGTTTTGCCAGGCCAGAGGGAATTACTAATGTCTAATGTCTTGTAATTAGCATGCAGAAAATGATTTTTTGCGCTCTGACTTATTAATAATTATATTTCTTTTTTCAGCCGGTGAAGAAAAAGCATCGGGCCAGAGTCATTGAGTTTTTCATCGACGTGGCGCGAGAGTGCTTCAACATTGGCAACTTCAACTCTCTCATGGCCATCATTTGTAAGTTGCTTTAGCTTCTACTATACCTAGAGAAAGCCTATTGTTACCCACAAATCTGTGTGAATAATGAAAACTGCTTTTCGGCAGGATTGTGTGTACTTTTTTTAATCCTTGCTCTGCCGCCTGCAACAAAGAAAAGAATCCCAAACTGTTGCAGATCAAATGGTTTAGCAGCACGCCTCTTTTTTTAACCCACTATTGGATGTTTTTTTGTGTTTTTTTTTCTGAAGGTAAATGTACATTTTTGGAAGTTTGAGAGTCCCTGTAGATATAAAAAACAGAAATTTAGATTTTGACTTTTGGTAACAAACTGATCAAATCAGAGAGAGAGAAACATTGCTTCATCATGATTAATGTAACAAAAATGCTCTAACTGCACAAAGCTACAAATAAAAAAGCACTGTTTTAGTAAGTTTAAGCAACAAGAACACAAGAAAATAGTAAGAATATAAACTACTTAAATATATATTTACATATTTTTGGACATAGTTTTTTTTTTATTAGTGACCCACTTGCATACATTATTTTAAAGACAAACAAACAAACAATAAGGTACAGTGTGGTATGCTAAGTTATAGAAAGCTGTAATAACCAAAAAAGTCCTAAAAATGTCATTTGTTTATTTATATTTTATTTTTAGACTTTTTTTAATGAATAATCCATTTTAAAAATCCACACCCCAGTTCAGCTGCAGTACAGCTTTCTGTTATTAGCTGTTCCTGGAGCCCAGCTCCACGTGTCAGGCGGTGTAGGCGTATGGTGAACAGGCAGGGGAGGCAGCAGCTGCACCGGCACAACGGAGCCGCCGCCCGCAGGCAGATGGTCAGAGCTGACCAGTTCGATAGAGAGGAGGGAGAGTCTGGGAGAGACAGTAAGAGAGGGAGGACAGAGGATTGGGGGTAGAGGGGGGGTGGTATGGAACCAGCTGTCCCTCTCCTGGTCATTCCCTGGAGGCGAAAGCTCGGCAGGCCAGGGCTCTTACACAAGCCCTCTCTCCCAGGAGATGCAGGGCAGATATTAAAGTTGCCACAGGAGAACAAACAAGTCATGGGAAAGGCTGAGAGCTGCTGGGCCACGTTTGTTTGGTGGCTGGGGGACATTGTGCACATTGTGCGGGGGTGAAAGGGGTGCGAATAAGCACGTGGCCAAGGCTGGAGCATCATTCGCACTATTGTCACAGATAGTGGTGTCTCAGAAGACATCTGAGCCTCACACCTGTCAGCACTGAATGGCTTTCTTTTGTAAAGCTTCTTGATGTGTTTGTAGATGGTATCTGCGCTTGCTTACGATGGTTGAGCTGGCTTTGTCTGTGACAAAAGAATCGCATTGCTGTTCTGAATAGTCAGCTTATGGTTGGCGCCATAAGAAAACAGGACAGTCTTTTTTAGTTGTCATGTTATTTGGAAAAAAAATCTGCAATTTATAATTTCATTACCAGATATTTAAAGCAGCAGTCCTTAAGATTTTGTCATTTAAATTGAAATCATTAATATTTCTCAGAAGTCAGAGTCAGAAAAGGGACATAATGTAACATTAGTATAAAATTGTATTAATGTACTTCTGCAACCATCCCTCCAAAGCCAAATATGTTCATTGTAAATACAAAAAAGTGGTCTGGTAGGTTTTTAGGTTGACAAGCTCCTAAAATCACTCTATATATTTGTTCTTAATAAAAATTGCAACACAATTTTTGTCACAAAACCACTCTTTTGCATGATAGTGGTCTCACTAGAGAGACCTCTTAATCCATAGATCCCCTAAACTTGCAGACTGTTGCTTTAATAAGATATTTCCTATTTTTCTTCTGGTATAATAACGCCCATTTTAGGTGTTTTTCTAGTAATGTTACTCTGATTACTCTTATAGGCTTTCTTGGTTTTCCATTAGACAAAATAAAAAATCATTGTTTTAAATGAGTAAACTAGGGACCAAAGAATGAGGTGTAAACCATTTGTAGCTAGCCATTTTAAAATCTCTACAGTAATCAATACAGTAGTGGTTACATTTGTTTTTATCTGACTCCCAATAATGTAGGCTTTTGAAATGGTAAACGTTCCTTGTATTGACGGCAGACGAAAGAATGTAGCTAGAGCTGTACCATCACTAGCTACAGTACATTTTGAATGAAAACTGTGGTAGTGATAAAAAAGAACCTAAATGTGAGCACCATAATTGGTATTACCATCATGCAGTGGATAAGGACCATTCATTTGACCCAAAAATGACCCCAAACTGACAACTCTGTCCTAAAAACAGTTTGTCCCCACACCCTCAACAGAGCCCAAAACACCCTTCTCATGACAGCCAAGAGATAATCTACAAACAGTACACTCTCCACACCCACAGTCGTCACTCATCCATCAGATAAAGGCTGTTGAATGGTTCTTGTTTTGGTCATCACCAGAGGGATCAGCGCTGCAAAGGGAGTTTGATCAGATACCCCTAACGCTGCAGTGACCTCATTGCTCTACTACCACTGACCCCTCCCTCGCTATAGTGAGCCTCAAAGTCATATGCAAACCATACTGTTAGAGAGAAGTGATGCGCCCACTAATGCTATTGTTCCCTCAGACCCGTGGGCCCAGCGCCTGAGAAATTGCAGCTGTAGCAGTAAATGGTGGGTGGTGGGTGTTGGGTGTTGGGTGTTGTCCACTGCTGACCTGTGTTTATATGTGTGTTTTTTGTTTTTTTTTTCTGTCTTTTTTACAGCTGGCATGAATATGAGTCCTGTGTCGCGGCTAAAGAAGACTTGGGGAAAAGTGAAGACTGCCAAGTTTGATATTCTGGAGGTATGCATGTAGGCGTTTTTTGTTACAAACATCTACATTTTTAATATGATTCATATATTAACAGTGCTATTGTGCTGGTTGGTGAATATACAGTATGTGTCATTAAGACAGGAGGAGTTAGCATGGATAGCATGTCTTTGAGAGTGAGCAAAAAATAGGAACACAACAATGGCAAGCCACTAAAGATATGGTGCAACAGCACTCTCCCATCAAACCCATGAAACTAACTGCTGCTGTGATGCTGTGCAAGTGGCCTGTTAGTTTGCCATTATTCTGGTGACTCATGCGTGCATGCTTGCTCAGCCCCCGACAATATGGAGACCCATTCATTCCAATTAAACCGTCCGTGGGCTGGAATTACCGCTCATATGCCATTATCATGCTGAAATACAGTAATCCTGCCTTTGAGTGGGCTTGACAAATGTTTAGGAAACAGCCGAGTGATGCTTGAAGTCCTGAAAGGTCATTTAGGACTTTTCTGTGAAGTTCTTCCAGACAGTCTGAAACGAGTCTACGAATGGTATTATCAGTATTATCTAGCTTTTTGCTTAGTCTCTAGGCTTGCAAAGGCAGTGAGGTGGATAATTGCTTAGTGAAAAGTAAACCTCCACCACTTAACACCCCCAACAACAACCCCCCCCTTCCTTCTTTCTTCTTGCTTTATTTTCTTTCTTTTTTTCCCCCCACTTTTCTTACCCTTAACCACAAGTTTTTTTGTTTTTTGTTTTGTTTTTTGCTCAGAAGTTTTTATCTTTGGGGCTTTTAAGCATTTTTTTTGATGTTTAAATACTGTTTCCAGTATTTCTTGCCAGTCAAGTTTTGAGGGAGTTGCAGCCTTTCTGTGTTCTCTGTAGACATTAGAAGGTAGGAGACAGTACAAAAGAAGCTTCATCCTCCTCCCCCTTCTTTCTCCATGCACTCAGAGATCTAAGGGCTCGGAGATTAAAGGGCTCAGGCGGCCCCTCGTGTCCCCCGTAGAAGCCTCGTGAGTCAAAGCTGCAGGTGTTGCCCACAAATCTTTAGAGGAAGTTTGACGAATTTCTTTTTATTGTTTCACATTGAGCACACATTGAGCTCGTTCCCATAGCTTTACGGAGGTCTCGACCGGGTCCTGTACCCAATTACACGGTCTATATGGTGTTACAGCAGGGTGTGTCAGATCAGATTGATGTCTGATGAAGGTGGTTGGAAATGCCTGGCCTTGTCCTGAGGATAGGCAGCTTGATATAGAGTAGAAGGATCAGCTTACTTGGTTCCCATGCAAAAAAGTCCCCAAACTGCATTGTTTGACAGTGGTGACTTTTTTTTTCAAAAGGGGTTTTAGATTGTAATTTAAGCTTTTTGCTGTGAAAGCATTTATGAGAAACGTGGAATGTGTTCCTCTGATTATATAAAGCAATACATTTTGTGTTTTACTGTCTTTCATCTTCTCTATCTTTCTTTTTGTTTGTCTTCAGCACCAGATGGACCCATCCAGCAACTTCTACAACTACAGGACAGCGCTACGTGGGGCCACTCAGAGATCTATTACTGCTCACACCAGTAGAGAGAAGGTATGTCTGTCTGCTCTGAAGTGTCTAGATTGATGAAGTCTAGAGTCTGGAGTGTTCTACTTACTCTGCAGGTTTTTCTTGTTTCTTCAAGCCTTTTAGGCTTTTGATCTACTGGGCATCGTCACACTAATACTGAGAATTTACTGTGTATTTACGTAACCATCCACATGGCTAAACTTGTTATGAGAAAACTCTCTTTTGAACTGTTTGACGCAAAACTGGCCTCTGTTAAGCATCCAGCGTGTAAACAGGATTGTGTCTCGAGTGATAAGAGCACGTTTTGATTACAGCGACACGGAGGACGATCTTATCAACTGTCTGCTCTTTCAACCAGCTGGAAAACGACAGCTCTGGTGGGAGCACGGACACTGTGAAATGTCCAAAATGCTTGTTTATCAGTGCCATCAAGAAATTGCACTGTTTGCACCAAACAGGCATCTGAGCTCAGCTTTGGTCAAGAAAGTTACATAATAGAGGTTCTGAAGCTAAGGGGCGGACGGGTTGAGCCGAGCCTTAAATGGGTCAGGCTGTGGTGGGCGAGACGTCAGAGGGGACGTGCTTGTTGCTTCCTCCTCAAAAAATACGTTCTGTTCTCTTTTGGAGAAACATGGCTTCAGGCCAAACTCCCAGAAAGTTCCTACGTCCCTACGTCTCTTCTGCCCGCGAGTGACCCAGACCATACTGGCCCCAGTTATCTGGCCTCCAGTAAGACCACTCAACATAGCAGACGTGCTTTCAGAGAATACGCAATGTTCTGTCTAACTGACCTGACCTTTTGAGTCTTTTCTCTCTAAGAGGACACTAACCTCGAGTGAGGATGCTCTGGGAAGAC
Source organism: Astyanax mexicanus (assembly GCF_023375975.1). Lineage (NCBI taxonomy): Eukaryota > Metazoa > Chordata > Actinopteri > Characiformes > Acestrorhamphidae > Astyanax > Astyanax mexicanus. The sequence continues at coordinate 16,409,284 of NC_064429.1, forward strand.
GTCCACTGTCTCTTCGAGACGGAATGTTCTCAAGCAAGTCTGGAATGTTCAACTCTCCTACCCTGTTGAATGGGAGTGGGGGTGTTTGTTGACAGAGTTCTCCCAATGTGGTCTCGCTTTTTTTCTCCCTCCTCCTTTCAGTAGTGACGAGGCTGTATCTTTGTTTTCCTCAAATTAAGTCTGTTTTGGTTTCGGTTATCACTGTCACTCTAGGGACGTCCAGGAACAAAAATAATTCAGCTTGTTGTCCCAGGACCAGGATTTCCAGTATAAACAACTCAAAACGCAACTACAGAAGCACTTTCAGTTTCTCTAATTTGCTTTAAGCTGTTGCTTAATTTGAATTTGGATCATTTTCACACCCATTGTGTTTATATTTATAAGCAAGGTACTTTTACGCAGTTGGGCGGTTGTTGTTTTTGTCTTTTTCCGTATGTAAAGGCGTCAGAGTGCCTATATTTAGGGAGCTTGTTGTTTTGCATTTTGCACAGAAACAGAGCTTAGTTTAGGAGTTGCGTGACAGCTGAGCTCTTTGTCTCACACACATAGTGACCGCCTCCTCCCATCAGTCATTGTAATTGCTGGCTAATGTGGTAGATCCTGTTGTGCTTTTTACAGAATGTACTAGTGCTTTAAAGGTTAATGATGTCAGCATGTAATTCTCACCTGCACCTTAGGCTACTCCTATTAGCCTCAAGGTTCATTTGACAGTAGAGAACTTGCTTGCTTTACTTGCGGTTGTGTTTTTGCAAATCAACACAACTTCGCAACTTCTTCTTTTTTTGTTTTCTGTTCTTTGGGAAAAAAAGTCTTTAACGCCTTTAATAGCGTCAACATTTGAGCAACATTTAAGTCATTCCAACCAAATTCAAACTACTTTTTTATAACTAAGACATCACTCACTCACTCACATAGCTTCTCCTTTATCTCTTTCAGATTGTCATTCCTTTCTTCAGTCTCTTAATCAAAGACATCTACTTCCTCAATGAAGGATGCTCCAACCGGCTCCCGAATGGACACGTCAATTTCGAGGTAACCACCCCCCTCCCAACACTTCCTTTTTATCAAACATAACAAGTGGAAGAGACTCCTGCCATTTTTATCCGTTGCTGTTTTTAACAGTGGATAAAAACATTGACACTGCGTAGCAACTGTGACGTGCCCGAAGAGGAAGTTTCACATGCTTGAATGCTAGAGATGGAGCTTTGAATTTGAGTGTCTGCAGAAACACAGGGAAACACAGAGTAAAAAAGGAACTGGTTCTAATGTCTTGCTTGTTTTTGCCCTGCAGAAATTCTGGGAGCTGGCCAAGCAGGTGAGCGAGTTCATGACCTGGAAGAAGGTGGAGTGTCCCTTCGAGAAGGACCGCAAGATCCTGCAGTACCTCCTGACTGCTCCTGTCTTCAGTGAGGATGGTAAGCCCTTTCACTGAAAGTAATTATTATTATTGGAAAGTGCTATAAAGGTTATCGGGTGCTGTGAGTGCAGACAGTGCAAGCAGTTCTCACTGTATTTTCAGTAGCTTTAAAATGAAAGAAAATTGGAAACACACTGTGCCTAATCAGGAAGATGTTTATGAACTAGCTGAATATACATATGCAGAGCTTATTGCTTTATACAATACAAAATGTAGTGAGAGTGACGAGTCATCGTTTCAAACATATTTCTTACAGTATTGTTCAGCCAAAGATCAACATGTGCTTATTGTCATTGAGTAACCAAAGATTTATTAAAATATTTAATTGATCTAGAGTAGGGCTGCGACAATTAGTCGATATAATCGTCGATGTTTATTTTCTAAATTAGTCAACTACAAATGTAATTGTCATCATCATTAATTTGTAACAGTACTGCATTACACAAAGTGCTGGGGAAAGAAGCACAAAATGAGATGGGAAAATGTCTCACTCAAACAGGTTACAATCAACTTAGTTTATGTCTCCAAAAGTGCCCAAACACAACAGATTACATATTTAATCACTAAATATCAGTAATCTACACGTTAAACAACATCTGTCATTTAAATGCCTTTTCAATCTCATGTTCAGCTGTTTTTCTGTCGTTTTTAGTGATGGAGAACATGAAACTTGAAATAATTTTTGACTAATTGACTAATCGTCTAATCTAAAAATTAGTCCAAAATAATCATTAGTTGTGTACAGTACTGAATCCTCAAGCATAGAAAAGCTTTCTTAGTCTTTGTTCACTTCAGAAAACTGTTCTGTATACTAAACATATTTCCATTGATTTCAAATGTGATTTGTGATATAAAACTCTTAATTGAGTTGATTAAAGATTAAAGAGCTTCAAAATCTGATAAGAGTTCCAATACAACAGGAAAATCTCCAAGAATAAAACTAATGAAAACTTCACATATCTCACATATCTAGATTTTATGTGGCCTGCTATTCACACTAAAACTGTGTTTTTGAAAAATGAAGATTTTCTAAACTAGTCTTATTTTCGTTTTTGTTCATGGTTAGAAGCTTAAGAAAAAAACTCACAAAGTCTTAAGTCTGGTAATAAAACTACAACATTTACATGCAGACATGAATAAATGGAAATACTATTTCGATTACAGCTATAGTGCTTTAATCAGACTTAGTATGTGTCATTTTGTGACTTGCGTAGTGCACTACTTAGGCAGTAGTCCTGTAATTTGGGATTAAACCCAAATTACTTCTTTCTTCCTTATTAGTGGTGCATGGATGTCAGTTTTAATGAGGTACTATTGCTCCATACAGCGCTAGCATTCTGATGCAAGTCTCTTTTGTGTGGACAAAAATATGTTCTAAAATGAGGGAGAGAAAGAAAGAGAAATCTCATTTGTTTTGCCTAAATATTAGAGAAGTGGGCTCCTTGAGTTCCAAGCTATAGTTCAGAAGCCCCTAGCCTCTAGACTGATCTAACCAGCATGACTAAAGGGCAACACATTTCACCTTTCTCTCAGAACTGTAAATCACTCACCAACCTGTTTAGTGTCTGTCTGCACATCACAGGATGCACACGTACCAACACACACACACTCAGAGAGACAGACGCTGCCCTCAGGCCACTGTATGTCTCTTCTCTCAACATAAACCTGATATAGGCGTTGTGCAATACGAGAACACGAGTGCGTAGTGCTCTCAGATTACCTCAAGTGCGAAGAATTCCCTAACGTGAGAAAGCCGATCAGAAATGAGTCAAAAACAAAACAGGGGCGTGAGTGAAAGCACTGTCACCCATCTTCTTCTTTCTCTCTCTCTTATCTCCAAACAGCTCTGTACCTGGCATCCTACGAGAGCGAGGGACCTGAAAACAACATGGAGAAGGACAGATGGAAATCTCTCAGGTGTGTGTGTGTGTGTGTGTCACAGCTGTACAAATGCTTGTGATTGACAGGTTTTGTTGTGTGGTATCTAGGTCAGACTTGTGTCTGCTGTGATTTCTGGGTTTATTTTATAATAATGTGTGTGTGTGTGTCTGTGAGTGTGTGTGTGTGTGTGTGTGTGAGTGTGTGTGTCTGTGCTGGTAAGCAGGAGCAATAGGGCACATTTGGATTTTGTCGCTCAGCTGGCTAAAAGATTTGCTGATGTAGGAACTGGTGGCGTGCCAGATCGCAGATCACAAAAGCTGGAACGTTTTTAATAAGCTTAGCGGGTTTAACACAGTTTGGACTCGTGTTTCTAGGATGGCTGTACAAAATATAGTGAAAATGGGGGGAAAAAAGCAGTGAATCATATTAAAAAAATATTGTAATGATTGAACACTCATTTTACTCTTATTGTATTGGTTTCTAGGATAGATTACAAAAATTGACTGTAAAAGTGACCATATAATATGGTTAAAGTCTATGTCTCAGAAATATAGCTATATGTAGAAACCGATAAAGAAACCACCACCACCATGTTTAACAGGGAGTCAGTTCCACAGTGGAACACCTATATTGTAAGCAATAGTAAATGACTATACACAACCCCTCTCTTCATGAGTCTGGCACAGTCTGAATCCACTTGGCTGTCCACTTAGTCACGTTTCCCGACAGCCGCCCAGCCCAGAGAGAGAGCAAGTGGGCTGCTGGAGAGAGGCGTTTTCCCCACTGCGACAGGATCTGTCACATCACCACGTTCTGTGTGGATCAGCAGAACGTGCTCCAGCCTGGGCAGGAGTGTGACTGTCAATGTTTTAGTGAGAGGAAATTAACTCTCTGGTGACCACTGCTGACCACAGCCTGGAAATGGCAGATCAGCTGATGTGTTGGAATCAGAGTCTCTTTATTGGCCGCACAGTTCACACTTAATGGAGCAAGAAACACTGAAGTAAAATCAGCCGTCATTCATTTTATTAATGGTTCATGTAATAAGACATTCTGGACTGATTTATTTCCACAATACTTGTATATACAGTGTCCGATAATAGCATAATAGCACTTTGAGGACACCAGACCCATATATACAGTATGCAGTCCTCCAGGTGGACGGTTGTTTGCGGTTGAGAGTACGCTGTGTGTCATTGGCTGCCGCTTCTCACCGGTGTGTGGATGAGTGCTGAGTATTAATGATTGTGTGTAAAACATGTAAATTGTAAATCGTCCTTGGGTTTCTAGAAAGGCGCTCTATAAATGCAACTTCAATAATTCATTCATGTATAAAATATGCCTTAAATGATCCAAATAAATTGCTTCTACACACCAGTAGTGAATGGATGGGTCGTGGCATGGGTTTTCCACACATTCCCACAAGCTCACAGCCGTGCTTAAATCTGGAGATTTAAAAATGACATCACCAGCATGTCGTCACTCCTCATCCTACTCATTCATTGTTTGATGATCATATTGTTGGCAGATGAGCTCATCCTTCAGAAGATATGTTCAGACACTTCCAAGACATTTACATAGAGCTCTTTGAGTTCCATGATGCAAGACCACAGACTTCTGAATGAAAATAAATTTAGAAGAAAATGGGGAACTATGGTGGACAAATGATTTTGGATTTAAAGAAAAAAACAAGCAAAAATATACATCTAAATGAGAAAAAATAAAGTGTGTTTCTGAATGGGAATAAAATAAATCTAACAAAAAATATACATATTTAGACCTATGTTTGAATGAATGCTGCTTGATGCTGTCTGTGATGCTTGCAGTTATGTGCTGTAGTTTTTTAAATACCTGTATTAACTGTGTTGGTGCTCTCTATCTCTCTCTCGTTTGCAGGTCTTCTCTGCTGAACAGGACGTAGTTCCCTTTTTGAAGAAACCAAGTCAATGAAGAGTAGAGCTTCTGGAAAGCCAGCTATGAACCCCCTTTATCCCCTCGGAAAGTGAGAAGTATCCCTGTTTTTGAAGGGAAACGACAATCTCTACTTCGCTGGAACGGATTCTTTCTTTTCTAAGAGAGGAGCGCCTTTCTATAAGACGATGAGTGATCTGCTGCTGCTCCTACTGGATATTTCAGAACAGCTTTTTGTACAGCTCATCTCTTTGTACAAAAGACTTTGTACCCTTTATTTTCCTTAAAACCTTCGTAGGACTTGTTGTTTTGATGGGAGAGGAACAGTGCAGGGTTGTTGATGTTCCTCGGCTGCGGTCGTCTTATGATTCCTTCGAGAGGGATTCAGACACATGCTTTTGAACCACCTCCTGACTTTTCTTTCCTTTTTTTTTCTTTTTTGCAAACCCTGTTTTCTCCTCTTTACGCAAACAGCACGGGTTAGCTGCTGGTTGGCTAACTTGAATAGTGCAGAAAAGAAAATAAAACATATTAAAACCAGCATTGTGTACTACTGGCTGCCAGTACTGTACATTGTACAAGTAAAAAAGTATATACTTTAGCATTATTTGCATTAATTTAAGTACAGATTTATTTTTTCCTTATTATTGTTATGGTTGTGTTTGTTGATATTGTTTTTTTATACATATGAGATGTGTGTGTGTGTAGTGTTTCTCTTACATGTGTGAGTGACTGTTGAGTGGACGAGAGAAGCTCGTCAAGGTTTGCTGGATGGGTGCACTGGGTGCATCTGAGAATAAAGATGTCATTTACGATTATTGTGATATCCTGATACCATGTTCATTTTTGCCTTTTCATCTGTTGTCCCTACCTTCAGAGCGCTTACCATGTTCGTGTGGACCGTTGAAGGTGCTACATTCCCTGTAATAAACAGTGTTATAATCAGAAATACCACGTTCCACTTTATGATATGAAGTAGATACAGTACAGGTTTGAAGTCTGAGGGAGGCACTGAAACACATTGCTACTGTCCACCCAATGTACTACTTCTACAACGATGCTATATCGCCACCTGGTGACTATTAAAGAGAATACACAACTGATGTGGCAGACAGTAGTTTGAAAGACGCAGTTTGGAAGTTTCTCGACTGTCCTGCACCTTTTAGTGCATTCCCCTGTGAACCACCTGATCCAAAAAGCACTAAAATGTGCTGGACAGTGGGCCTCGAGGTCCAAGATTAGAAAGAGAAACACAGAAGGATTTAAAAGAATCATATCATGCTGCACAGCTACATGAAGCTTTTCCACATTTAAACACGTAAAAGTCTAGAAGATTCAACTTCATTATATTGTTGTTATTATTCTAATTATTATTATGTTATAGTTTTTACAGTGTTTCGTGTTCCTCCCTAAACAAAAAAAACCTGTGTTGTCATTTTCTGTACATTTTCAGTGATTATACACATTTTGTTACTTTTTTGTTGTTGTATATTATTTGTACTAGGTACATAACATATTTTATAGCTACCAGATATTTCCCTAAACTAATATTTCATATTTATAAAACTTTGTACGAGACTAGTTTTCAGGGCACTAGCGCACAATATGACGTTAACAGTGAAGATTGACTGATGTCTAAGTGTGCCCTGCTGTTTCTTTTGCTTACACTAAATTTTTCCACAGAGGTTATTATTGTGTTTTCTCTCCCCTGTGTACATTGCTATGTATTTTGACTGTTCTGATGGATTAGAGAGCCTCTGAAATAGCTGTGGTATAGGACGAAAAACTATTCAATTAAAGAACACGTATGTAAATGTGTATGTTTGAGTGTGATTAATTACTAGTGAGTCTCAATAATGTTAACAAACTATAACACTGAAATACGTTTATACAGGCTGATGTTCTGTCGAGTTCTGCTACACATCAATATGTGCTTCTTACCACCAGTGCGCACCCACTTTTTTCTCAGTCAATAATAAACGCTAATTCACAGCAGCTGCGGTATCATTTTAATAGTTCACTCTCATCCACACGTGGAAAAAAACATTCTTTTATTTAAACGGTGCCATTCCTGCCCATAGGAAGTTGCATATATAAATATGCACACACAATAACTTTAAAATACGTTTTATTATTAAACATAGAGTCTTTGACCTAATTGCAAAAGTAAAGAAATGTAATTAAAAATATTAATAAAAACTACTTGGAACACTGAAAAAATGCCATGTCGAGTTGTGCTACACATTGATATGTGCTGCTTACTACCAGTGCGCATGTGCGGACCTACTTTGTGATTTTTCTTTTGTTTTTAGGGTAACTGTGTTTTACTTAAATGCATTAGACAACCAGAGCCAATGTTACAAATGTGTAAATGGTACTTAATAATACAATTAATAATTATAGTTATTATAATAATAATAATAATAATAATAATAATAATAATAATAAGACAATAAAAATGCAAAAATTCTCCTATACCCTTAACTATACCCTGATATATTGATTCAGATTTCAAATATCCTACCAAGACTTCTGCCAGCATCTTCCAATATGGCTTTTCTGGTATTTTTAAGTTGAAATATACCCACTAAACATTAGACGTCTTATGGACGTGCAGATCATGTCTATATTGCGTCGGTTGGTCCAAGACCAATTCTGTACGTCTACACGACGTGCAAACTAGGTCCACTATTTGGACGTCTAACTATGACCCCACTTGGACGTCAATATGCAGTTAAACATTTGAACGTCGGACTAGGTCACTTTTTTGGACGTCATGGGGACGTCTAATACAGGTGCAGGAAATTAACATTATTTAAGAATATATTTATTTTTAAATGTATGTCAAAATTGTTGTTATCAATATTGTTAATCACTATGAATATAGATTATTTATGATTAAGCATCATTTATTTCTAATTATTTATTTGAGTATTATATTTTTTATCTATTTAATTAATTAACGAATGTAGGTATTTATTTACGTATGTTTTTACTTTTATTTGGAAATGTGTGGAAAATTGTTAAGTTGATTTCAACCAGTCAACGCCACTCTGATTTGCTGAGACCGCACGTCATCATAAACTCCACTCTGATATGCCGAGGCAAAACACGCTCAACATTTTTTGGCTGCTGCAGTAGCTCAGCTCAGCTCAGCTCATTCAGTTCAGCTCGCTCAGCTCAGCTCCGCTCCGGACCGGACTCAGCTGCCAAGCTATAAGGTAAGACGATATGTATAAGTTAATGTATTTGTAGTGTTAGTTGTTTTAGCTCTGTGGTCTTAAATCATCTGAACCTGCTGGCGTTGCCTCTCTTCCCAGGCAGTTAGCTAACTAGCTAGCTAGCTAACGATAGCTAAACAGTGGCCATAGTTAAAATGGAATTGGAATTACTTTTGAGAACGACCGTAATGCAAATAATATTTACTGTAACCGAAGCTTTAACGTAGAAGCATTGTCCGGTCATTAAGTCAATGCACTAACCAGAGCTAGGCTGATAAGCCAATCTAAGCTAAGTCAAAGAACCGTCTTTGGCTAAATTCGCTAAGCTAGCGTTAAGTTATATAAGTTTGTGGCACCCACAATTAACCTAGGCAACTGGGGGCAATATCAAGTGCATTTTGAATAGCCTGAAGAAGTAATTTTATGTTAATATTACATAAATAAGGCAATTTAAAATAGTTTGTTGTGGGAAAACATTTATTAAAATAGCTTAATATGATGTGTGAGAATTAAAACGGCACGATAATTCTCGTCAGGTGTTAAATGTGTATTCCCGCCTTTAGCTTAGCGTTAGCTTATCGTTAGCTTAGCATTAGCTAAGCCATAGCATGAAGAAGTAAGTTTATGTTAATATAACATAAATAAGGCAATTTAAAATAGTTTGTTGTGGGAAAAAAAATAATTAAAATAGCTTAATATGATGTGTGAGAATTAAAACGGCACGATAATTCTCGTCAGGTGTTAAATGTGTATTCCCGCCGTTAGCTTAGCGTTAGCTAAGCCATAGTGTGAAGAAGTAAGTTTATGTGAATATTACATAAATAAGGCAATTTAAAATAGTTTGTTGTGGGACAAAAATAAATGGCCATCTTCAACATTTTCTGAGATTTCTAATTTGTCTTTTTCTACTTGTGCAGATGGAGTCATGAAATGTGACGGGACAGCCACCGAGGACTTCATACTTCGGAGCATCTCAAACATGCACCACAAAGACGTGGAGGACACACCGCTGTCTCTCAGGACCTAGAATCTTAATGAAAGTATAATGATGTTAAGGGAAGGTGTAGTGGAAAGGTGTGATAGTGTTGAGGGAAGGTGTAATGTTAAAGGTGTGATAGTGTTGAGGGAAGGTGTAATAGTGTTGAGGGAAGGGGTAATGTTAAAGGTGTAATAGTGTTAAGGGAAGGTATAATATTGTTAAGGGAAGGTGTAATGCAGGGGTCTCAAACTCATTTTTGCCGAGGGCCACATTGACATATTGGCTGTCCTCTGAGGGCCAGATGTAACTTACAAATATAAGAAAATGTAACCAGATGTCATATAAAATGAGTGTAATTACTCCTTAATGTTAAATAACTCTCAATATACTATTTATTCAATCAAATATTACAGTTGCATGGAAAAATGTTTGCTTGTTGCTCTATTAACATAAATCCTTTTAATTTGTCATGTTATGAAATCCAAAAACTCCATCAATCAAGAACCAAACTATTCAAGTGAATAGAAATTACATCAAGTACAAGTTATATTAACTTTGATCAAAACGTTTGATACTGAAATAAGGCTTAATAAATATAAAATCAAAAATTGTGAGCTGTGACAGATTTAGCATTTCCTCAGATTTAGCAGTTCCTCATCCAACCACTAGTCGGAGCTGCAGCTGCAGCACCACAAGCCCGCAGTCTTTGCTTGGTCAGAGCTACAGCCCAGCCACGGGCTACAGGACTCAGCTGAGCCTGTCTGGAGCGTTTTGAAATTTTTTAAGTTCTTCTGTGTATGAAATAAAATAACCCCACTAACCGGATAATACAGCTCTCTACAGTTCATCTTTCAGCCCAAGCAGCTAACAGCAGCAGTTTAGAGCAGCGTCACGGAGGCACTGCTCGGATTACATTATAAACAGGTCAGTTAGCGCGCTGCTAACCTCAGGATGTTTATAACTACGGAGTTTAGTGGACACACCACGGCTGCAAGGTTAGACTGCTGAAGGCTACTGAAGACTATTAAAGCAGGCAACGCAGCGTAAGCAAAAAAAAAACAAAAACCACACACACACACCAAAATACAAGTTAAGATAAAATATGAAAACGAACATAATAAAGCATAAATAATTAAATTGAATTGCGGGCCAGATGTATGTTTATTTTGTTAACCCGTGAGGGGCCGTATGAAACCGCGTGGGCCGGTACTTTGAGACCCCTGGTGTAATGTAAAGGTGTAATAGTGTTGAGGGAAGGTATAATATTGTTAAGGGAAGGTGTAATGTAAAGGTGTAATAGTGTTGAGGGAAGGTATAATATTGTTAAGGGAAGGTGTAATGTAAAGGTGTAATAGTGTTGAGGGAAGGTATAATATTGTTAAGGGAAGGTGTAATATTGTTAAGGGAAGGTGTAATATTGTTAAGGGAAGGTGTAATGTAAAGGTGTAATAGTGTTGAGGGAAGGTATAATATTGTTAAGGGAAGGTGTAATGTAAAGGTGTAATAGTGTTGAGGGAAGGTATAATATTGTTAAGGGAAGGTGTAATGTAAAGGTGTAATAGTGTTGAGGGAAGGTATAATATTGTTAAGGGAAGGTGTAATATTGTTAAGGGAAGGTGTAATGTAAAGGTGTAATAGTGTTAAGGGAAGGTATAATATTGTTAAGGGAAGGTGTAATGTAAAGGTGTAATAGTGTTGAGGGAAGGTATAATATTGTTAAGGGAAGGTGTAATGTAAAGCTGTAATAGTTTTAAGGGAAGGTAAATGTTTAGTGAAATTGTTATGGTGTGAATCTAAGGTGTATGTTATGTTGATGTAAAATAAAGGCATTAACCCCAAATGAGATTTACTCATTATGTTTATTATTATATTAATGTTTCCCCAAACAGAAAGGGTCAATTTAAAATCAACAGTGGTAAGATGGGGGTAATTAATTTATCCCTTGCTTTTACTGGTTCTTTGCAGGTTGACATGTTTTGAAAAAAGTGAGAGGGTTGAAATGCAATTTATTTGTAAAGCATATTGTGTATAACTAACGTGCATAACTAGTTCCAGAAGGTTGTGAACCTGTTCCAGTAATTGTTTGGCTTAGCTTTGTATGCGTTTCCAGTTAACTGCTGAAGCTGGAACAATGGAACAGTTGCCACCGTCTGAAATGGCACTACAGTTATGCAGGGAGCCTCAAAGTAGTTGGTCTATAAAACGTATACATGTAAATTTCACGTAGAAAAGACGTCCACAACGACTTAATTTAAACTAGAATTAGCCCTTATCCGGAGGTCTGGGGGACGTCAATACTGGACGTGCAGAAGACGTCAGAAAAAAGACGTCGTCTGGCGTCACAGTCTGCACCTTCAGGAGACCAAAATTGGACGTGCAAAAATGACCTAGAAAAGACGTCGTTTCAACGTCTCTTTGTTTAGTGGGTAGTTGAGAGTAGCACGATTCGACAGGGTAGCACATATCGTCAAAACACTGATTTATGGAAAGTCTGAATACTTCACATCTCTCCCGTTATATCAGATAATGACAGCTAACCGCCAGAGGAGCCCGTGAGTGAGTCCTCAATGAATGGGGTGAATGGAGCTAAACGGCTAAAAGCTCCAATTAAAAATAGTAATTAACTATTTGTCTGGGATTTCCTTAAGTTCAGAAAACAGCGGAAAAAACCCTCCCCTGAACATTAACAAGTTTCCACAGGAAACGGGTTAAAGACAATAATGGCGCTGGTGTAAAAGGCTTATAACTAGAGTTAAAAGGTTTTTAATTTTTTTCTTTGTACTTAAATATTTTAAACATCTCATGTTTTGTAAGTTGAGAAAATTAGTATTTTTTTTGTATAAACTATGATTTTCCTCAGTTGCTCCTTATAAGCCCATTATTTATAGATTATTCGATGGCGCCCCCTGGTGGTCTGACAAACCCAGTGGAGATTTTTAAGTGGGCATTCTCTTCTCCCAACACTCAGTCAATAATAAACGCTAATTCACAGCAGCTGCGGTATATTTCTAATAGTTCACTCTCATCCACACGTGGAAAAATAAAAAACATATTCTTTTTTTATAAACGGTGCTATTTCTGTCCCCGGAAAATTGCATATATAAATATGCACACAAAATAACATTAAAATACGTTTTATTATTAAACATAGCGTTTTGTACATTGAAAAAACTGCAAAAGTAAGATATGCAATTAAAATATTAATAAAAACTACTTAGAACACTGAACAAAATGGCATTTGTTACCTTTCCCCACTCTGTAACTATATCTTTTACCATGTAATTTGATTTAAAAATATATATTTTTTAAAAAATATTCATAAATCCATAATATTTAAGTTAAAATACACATTTAATTGTGTCCCTGGATTTCACTCAGTCCTGTTACCATAAAACATTACCCCGTCTGAAACAAATGGAACATTCTACCTCTGTCTCTCTCACAAACACACGCACACTGTCTGTCTCTCTCTCTCTCTCTCTCTCTCTCTCTCTCTCTCTCTCTCTCTCTCTCAGAAGCTCTACCTTCCAAATGTATTCATGTTTTGGGTTAGCAAACTGTTGCTACATGTCCTTACTCATGGCATAAACATGTCTATTGTATATGATTATTTCTGTTGATTTAACAGTGTATTGTTACCATTGCCAGATAAGAATTATGAATGTAGGAATGTTCACAGCTTTACAGTGTCAACAAAGGTAGGCCTATCAGATTTGTATGTGGTTCACAGGTGGTAATTTTAGATTTCCTGTAAACCTTTAATCTTAAGGTTAAGGTTAATTTAATGTAAATCTTAAAATATAAAGCATACTGAACCTGGGTTGGGCTTGTGGGACGACTCGAAGCAGGCGTCCTGATTTTTAAATCAAAAACTTGACAGGTATGCAGTAATATGAAGTGTTACAGTGTTACAGTAAGTATTACAGTACATGGTACATTGTTGGGTTACACACCTGTTCAGCTGCACCCTTTGACCAGCCCCTGCCATTTTAAAGCCTTGATTGGCTGAAACATTCTCATAAACTTCCCTTTATTAGTAAAAATAATAATTTACACTGAATAATTTAGGAGATATTTACCAAAAACATCTAAAATAAATGTATAAAATCTGCTTTACAGGTCATAAAGTCAATCAACTGGTTAAACTAATTTGACTGTAAGGACGTGTGCACTCATAAGAAATAAGAAATGACTTGTGTGATGAATTCAAGTGAATAGATGATGTGCAGTTTAAACAAATAGTTTTAACAATTTCTCCAAAGCGACCGAGAAAACCTTTAATATCTAATTATATCTGAATTGACTTTTGCACTGTTGAGTAAATGATGCTGAGTTTCAGTTTCAGTACATGGCCTACAGGTAAACAGCTACAAGCCTAATTTTCTGTCTACATTAATTATAGAAAAATATTCATTGTATTACATTACATACAGTTGTGGTCAAAAGTTTACATACACTTGTAAAAAAACATAATGTTATGGCTGTCTTGAGTTTTCAATAAGTTCTACAACTCTTATTTTTCTGTGATAGAGTGATCGGAACACATACATGTTTGTCACAAAAAACAGTCATAAAATTTGGTTCTTTCATAAATTTATTATGGGTCTGCTGAAAATGTCACCAAATCTGCTGGGTCAAAAATATACATACAGCAACATTAGTATTTGGTTACATGTCCCTTGGCCATTTTCACGGCAACTAGGCGCTTTTGGTAGCCATCCACAAGCTCCTGGCAAGCTTCAGGTCGAATGTTTGACCACTCTTCTTGACAGAATTGGTGCAGTTCAGCTAAATGTGATGGTTTTCTTGCATGAACCCGTTTCTTTAGCACTGTCCACATGTTCTCAATGGGGTTTAAGTCAGGACTTTGGGAAGGCCATTCTAAAACCTTAATTCTAGCCTGGTTTAGCCATTCCTTTACCACTTTTGATGTGTGTTTTGGGTCATTGTCTTGTTGGAACACCCAACTGCGCCCAAGACCCAACCTTCGGGCTGATGGTTTTAAGTTTTCCTGCAGAATTTGGAGGTAATCCTCCTTCTTCATTATCCCATTTACTTTCTGCAAAGAACCAGTTCCACTGGCAGCAAAACATCCCCAGAGCATAATACTACCACCACCATGCTTGACAGTAGGCATGGTGTTCCTGGGATTAAAGGCCTCACCTTTTCTCCTCCAAACATATTGCTGGGTGTTGTGGCCAAACAGCTCAATTTTTGTTTCGTCTGACCAGAGAACTTTCCTCCAGAAGGTTTTATCTTTGTCCATGTGATCAGCAGCAAACTTCAGCCGAGTCTTAAGGTGCCTTTTCTGGAGCAAGGGCTTCTTTCTTGCACGGCAGCCTCTCAGTCCATGGCGATGTAAAACACGCTTGACTGTGGAGACTGACACCTGTGTTCCATCAGCTTCCAAATCCTTGCAGACCTGCTTCTTGGTGATTCTTGGTTGACTCTTGACCATCCTGACCAATCTCCTCTCGGCAGCATGTGATAGCTTGCGTTTTCTTCCTGATCGTGGCAGTGACACAACTGTTCCATGCACTTTATACTTGCGTATAATTGTCTGCACAGTTGCTCTTGGGACCTGTAGCTGCTTTGAAATGGCTCCAAGTGACTTCCCTGACTTGTTCAAGTCAATAATTCGCTTTTTCAGATCCACACTGAGTTCCTTTGACTTTCCCATTGTAGCTTTTGTAGCTGAGTCTAATCACTGGGTCAAATGAGCCCTATTTAAATGGGCTCATGAGAAGTCAACAGCTGTAGTCAATCAGAATCACTTACAAGAAGTGAAGAGGCCATGACATGAAGCTAATTTGATTGACACAACTCGCTACATCACCAAAATTGACAAATTTTGTTGCTGTATGTATATTTTTGACCCAGCAGATTTGGTGACATTTTCAGCAGACCCATAATAAATTTATGAAAGAACCAAATTTTATGACTGTTTTTTGTGACAAACATGTATGTGTTCCGATCACTCTATCACAGAAAAATAAGAGTTGTAGAACTTATTGAAAACTCAAGACAGCCATAACATTATGTTTTTTTACAAGTGTATGTAAACTTTTGACCACAACTGTATATGATATAGTTTAAAGAAGAACTTGTGCCTTACGTGATTTTTTTCTGAATATGCTTGCTGGGACATGGGGCACACCTGCTTTCACCTCTATTTTGGAGAAATCCTGTGATTGTACTGGATTTCATATTAAAGTTAAAATCACTAAAATGAGTTTTGCTGTTACTGTGTTGTGATTCTCCAGGATCTACAGTAATAAAATAAACATGCTGAGTAAGACTAATTTAAGCTCTATCCGGACGGGATTAGTTTCTCAGGGGGACGTCTGTAAAAAAAATATTTCACACTTTTCTACTCAGTGCTAAAACTCTTGCATCCGGACTGCAAATGAAAAAACGTGATATTGCGTTCAGTGGCTCCTTCACTGTTGTTTTTACATGGCTCTCTATGGAAACATGTGTCCAAAGTGTAATAACAGTGTGTAGCAGTAGACAAATTTTATTAAACGCGAGCTGATAAAACTCAGAGATGTGCGTCCGGACGGGACTAAAATTACCGGAGGACCACGGAGTTCAGCAAAAAACAGTAGATAATTCAGACTGTAATTTTCTCAGAAGACGTCTTAGAAAATCATGTATGTGGCCATTTCAGATGGGAATAAAATAACAAAAGAGAAAATTCCACCAGGATCCCCTGAGAAACTAATCCCGTCTGGATAGGGTTTAAGACTTATTAACTTTCCCTGACTCTAATCTTACTTTAATTTAAAGTTGTTTTTCTCACAGTGTTATATTTACCCCTAGTGGTACACAAAGTATTCCAAAGTTAAATAAATGTAAATTATTAAGATCAGTTTCATGAGCCCTACACTAGAACCCTATGGAACTCCACAAGGCCAACCCTAACCCCAGGACTAGGATGTGCCCCCTCTTAAACTCTTCCTACTGCCTGAGAAGTTACAGTAACTAACTACTTAAACCGCATTACTTCCCACATCTGATCAATGTCCTAGGCGGTCTAGATGTGATGTTTTCAAATGGAGCGATATTGTAGTGTAAAAATAATCACAGCAAGCTTTAATATATTTTTTATATTTTTTATTTTGTTTTGTTTTGTTTTTTTTGTTGGGGGGAAGGTAATGTTAATGATATGATTTGGTCACGGCTGAGAACTCTGTTATGTGGTTTCTATAAAATGTTTATTAGTCTAGTGATTTTTACAAAATGTAACCCCAAGTGAGCAAGCCTGAAGCGACAGTGGTGAGGAAAAACTCCCCTGTGGGAAGAAACCTCAGGAGGAACCAGGCTTCACAAGGGGGACCCATCCTCCTCTGGTCTAAACCACATGAGAGCTGTGGAGTCTAAATCTCTCTCACAGTGCTCACTGACAGATCTAAGCACAAGCAGGGACCAATCAGGATGCACTCTCAGTCTCAATTTTGCTGCAGCATCACTGCTATCTTCGGGGTGGAGAGGGTATTAAGTGAGACGCGCATGTTTATCCTGATGAATTAATTTTGGTTTTGTGCGCTGCTTCTCCAGTCGGCTGAAGGGATTCTCTGTGCAGGTCATCGTTAATTTGGGCTTCCTCCGGCTGGATTCTGGTGAATCCTGAAAGAGGTAGTGTCAGAGAAATTCACACAATACATTTAATATCTGTTGCTCTATGTTAAACTGTACAGAAATATGCACTATTCTAGAACACAGGACCTTCTTCCTGTATTTACTTCTTTGCTCTCAACCCAGTATCAAATTATTAACACAAATCCTTAATTACTAAAAACCACAACACAGTGTAGGAGTGTATATAATATAACTGCCACATAAAAGCACTGAATTGCAAATTCACTGAACAATAAAAACTGACTTACCTGTTTCAGGGGTGCGTGCCTCAGATATTCCAGGTAGTCGTTAAACTCCTTTACGGAGCACAGCACCTGAAAGGGATAAAAGGATAGTGTGTAATTATGGATGTGGACTAAAGGGCTCTCACTATGCATTAAACACTGTTTTATTATAATTTTAGATATACTTCAGTCAGCACAAAATCACATAAAGTGGACATAAAAAATGGGTCTTTTAACAACAGTGCCATAATTTTTCAGACTGTGACCAAAATGGATCGCTACTCAGTCATTAGTATTGTTCTATACAGGGAGAGAAATACTATTTAGTTTAATAATTAGCTGTAAAAATGAATTTCTACATATATTTTCCTCATCATTTAGGAAATTAAGCCTTCCATTACTTCATTATATTATTTAGTATTCAATGTGGCCTATTGATATCTGAGTTTCGTAGGACAGGCTGTACTGTAACTGTGTGTAAATCTAATGTATGTACCCTCTCATCCGGAGTAATTAATCCAAGTTGGACGAGCCTCTTCTTCTTCTCCGGCCGTTTGAAGAATTTTTTTAGATGTTTATCGTGCAGGCAGTTGTAATCCCAGAGATTCCGGGTGATGTTAGGATCTCTCAAGTCGAAATCCTGCATTTCCGGAGAAAGCTGTGAAAAACAATTAACACAATGCATTTAATATCTGTGCGAGTTTCACACCATAAACATTATCCTACCAACAAGAACCATCCCAAACACTGCAATATGTAATCTAATTAGTTAATTTCTGATCTAATCTAAGACACCTTTTCACATCTGCACTTCTTAGTCCAGTTAAAGTTCTCTTTAAGAACACTGGTGCTCATTTCACTGTTTGGCCAGTGTGAAAACTGTGTGAAAACAATCCTAACCAAGTGGAAAAAGCTTTAAATTTAGACTTTCAAATTATAACAGACCAGAGATTCACACCAGAGAAAACAAACTATAGGTATGAAGTAAGTTCAGAATACTTTCTATTTGAATACTTACACTCTGTCCCAGTTTCCCGCGGGAGAACTGAACAGAATATTTATCTGGAACGAACACCTTTGTGCCCCTTTGTTTCTTTAATAGAGTAGAAAAGTCCATTTTCTGGAAAGTGGAGAAGAAAACATTCTGGTTAAAAACTGTACAGCTGTTGAAAAGGAAAAGTCTGATTAAAAGACCTCTCTCCTGTTTAACCTGCCTGAAATGCAGCATTATGTTCAGTACTGGCAGAGTTTAATTCACAGAGCTTTTCTTTTAAGCATGTAAGACCTACATTTAAGTCCTGCATTTTAGTATTGGAGTTATATTTTCTTTGACACTTTTAGCTTGATGATAAAAAATAAAGTCTTATAGAGGCGCTAATGGCAGCTAGACTGCAGTTCCTGCAGACACTGCGAGTGTGATTGCAGTGCCAAAATCTAGGTGGTTGCTAAGGTGTTGCTAGGCGGCTGCTAAGGCGTTCCAACAGTGTTGCTAAGTGGTTGTGAGGTGGTTGCTAAGGTTTTGCTTTTGTGATTGTAGCAGTTCCTATAGTGTTGCTACAATGCTGTTGCTAGTTGATTGTAAGAAATTACTGTGGTGTCTGTGCTGGTCGCTATCGTGTTGCTATGTGCTTGCTAATGTGCTGCTAGGGAGTTGCAGTAGTGTTGCTATATGCTTGCACAGTGGTTGCTAGTTGGTTGCTAAGAAATTGCTATGGTGTCTGTGGTGGTTGCTATGGTGTTGCTAAGTTGTTGGTAGGTGGTGGCTAAGATGTTGCCAAGTGGTTGATATGTGGTTTGACCTAATATTGGTTAATACAACAGCTTCTCCAGAGACACACAGTACTGGAGAACTGGTTGGCGGGTGGAGTTTCCAGCCACTTCATTAAGACCAGCACTATTGCTACTGTTTCTATAACTCAGTAGTTCTACAGGCCACGTATCACCAATAACCAAACTAACCACCGCTGTAGCTCATAGAGGCTCTAGCAGGAATGATGATTTTTAGTGCTTTAGTGTTAATCTGGTTCCCCCACTCTACAGCTCTCCATCCACTCTACACTCCAGAACCTTAAACTGGAACACTTACATCATCCGTCCGTCTCGCTGCGCTGTTCTCCAGAGGACTGATCAGCTGGCGCGAGGAGCCTAGCGTATATACACACAGCTATGACGTCATCAACATTCCACGTTCCAAACGGAGTTCAGTAGAATTATCAGTCTGAATCACGTGACCAACAGTATAAGGGCCATTCAGTGGGTGCCATTCACTTGTTGTAACTCTTACAAATTATACTTAAGTTTTTATCTTTTTTTAAAACACATAAATTTAACTATTCAAAACATGTACTGGTCAATCTCAGGCAGCTTTACTTACTGCCCATTTTTCTCAGTCCTGTTACCAAAATTCATTATACATTTAAGAAGCATGTTTGAAATCAAGTCCACTAATTAATTATTTTTTTTTTTAATGAAATGGTTGACTGTGTGTTCAAATAATTCATATTTATGACAAAAAAATCGCTATATATGCATGCAGATTGAATTTTTCAAAAATATGCAAAGCTAATTTTATTATCATGCAATTTATTATACAAATGGAGAGTATTGAAATTGACCTACTCAATTATAGTTACAATAAGATCAAATATAGAGAAAAACAAAATTTGATACCAAAAATGTACAGACCGAAATGTCTTGGTACTACAGAGTACAGAAAGGTCTAACAAAATTCAGTGCCTGGTTTCCATACTTTGTCTGAAAAGTGCAGACACAGTCAACACATGCTGTCAGTACTGAAATCTATAAGTCACATCTACAACAGGAATTTACATCAGTTGGTTCTTCTGAAGATCATGGGAAAACCAAAATAAATTTCCCTCATTTGTTTTTCTGTGTATTTTATCTTATTGTAACTATGACTGAGGAGCTCAATCTCAACGCTTTGTCCTGTTACCTAAATTAATTCTTAGATTTTATTTGATTATTTTTTAAAATACAGTGTCCTCATGCTATCAGCATAGCCGCCATTTAGATATTTTTCTTGTTTTTGCTAATTCTGTGCTAAAACCTCATTCCTGTTACTTTCATTCCTGTTACTCAAAACATAAAAAGTAACAGGAATTAGTGCCAACCATCTTTGGCCTAAAAACCTTGTACAAAATTAAGTAAAGCTGTCTGAGTTTCAGTACATTATTATTATTATTATTATTATTATTATTATTATTATTATTATTATTATAATAATAATAAAATAAATTGATCATTGCCGTTATTATTATTATTATTATTATTATTATTATTATTATTATTATTATTATTATTATTATTATTATTATTATTAATAAAATATTATAAAATAAATTGATCATTGCTGTTATTATTATTATTATTATTATTATTATTATTCCAATAATTTTTTTTGTGAATGAACATTGCAGAAATATAATGATAATATTTTATGATTAATATAATAATAGACATTATTATGATTATTTATCACTTTTGTTGTTTTTATTGCATTTTTAAATGTAAAATTGTTTCGCTCTTGGGACAAAATTCTGAAATAATGTGTGCAGGAATAAAAACTCTACACTGGGAAGATGTCAGAATTACACAGTTAAATATGCCGATGTCCTGAAACGAGCTTGTTCAGACATACTGTAGGCTACAGCCTTAAACCATCTGCACTACACATGCTTTTATTCATTTAGCATTGCGTATAAACGGTTAACATTTCAACACAATCCTTTTTTTTGCCTGAACCAACAGCACAAGCGCAATGAGTGCAGCTCACTGGATAAACTGCTTGTCTATGTCTCCATCTACTGGTAACTTATCTGTAACTCACCCGTACATCACACCCATGTGGGGTCTGTATGGGAGGCCCAACTGGGAACCAGAAAATTTTGTCCACAGGTTTCATGTTGGCCACACATATAAATGTCAATGAATGGGTTTTATCAGGGTCAGTGATTGTACTAGTAGATTGAACACTAGAGGTCATGGGGCCTAGAGGGGATCCATGTGAAATTAAGGAGAACTGGAACAATGTTTGGGAAGCCCAACTTAATCCCAGTAACAACACATATACAAACCCATTTAAACCCTGTGCACACCTGAAATCCACTAACTCTATGTTCCCCCTATGCGAGACCCACATGAGTATGTTCACTGGGCACGTTTTTTGCTTGCTTGTTGTGTAAATATTAATGTTATGTAAATAATTTCCCAGACCTAGATTATGACTTAGACCTATACGACAAAGCATTTCATAATCATTTATCACAAGGGGTACTTAATCCAGTAAAAGGAACAGAAACAAAATGAGTTTCAAATATTTTTTTTTTTTTTTTTGCCCTGAATGCATAAATTAATTAAATAAAAAATTAGCCACAGATAATTGTCACTGCTCTTTTCTGGTCTCTATGATGTAACTACTGACAAGAAAAAAATCAATAAAGCATGTATTAAAGGAAACAGGGGATTTTTCTTTTTACACATGAATAATGTGTAATAAACTTTAAAGTTGTAATCAAAGTTCATAAACCTACCTACAATCATAATAATAATGTGGCAACCATTGTTATGGATGTACATAAACTATATTTGTTGTTTATAATATGCATACAGTATATTGTTTGTTCTTTTCATCCCTACTCTTTCTATTGTGTTGAACATATCTAGAGCATATCTGGACTTGAGTATCAAGACTTGGGATTTGACTCAGGACTTGAGTATCAAGACTTGGGAATTGATTCAGGACTTGGGATTTGACTCAGGACTTGAGTATCAAGACTTGGGAATTGATTCAGGACTTGGGATTTGACTCAGGACTTGAGTATCAAGACTTGGGAATTGATTCAGGACTTGGGGTTTGACTCGGGGCTTGAGTATCAAGACTTGTGACTTGACTCAGAACAAGAGTCTCAGGACTTGGGACTTGACTCAGGACTTGAGTATCAAGGCTTAGGAATTGACTCAGAAAATGAATATCAGGACTTGGGATTCAACTCTGGGCTTGAGTATTAAGACTTGGGATTTGACTCAGGACATGAGTGTCAAGATTTGGGATTAGACTTGGGGCTAGAGTATCAGGACTTGGGATTTAACTTGGGACTAGAGTATCAGGACATGGGATTTAACTTGGGACTAGAGTATCAGGACTTGGGATTTAACTCTTGACTTCAGCATAAGAACTTGGGATTTGACTCGGGACTTGGGTATCAGGACTTAAGATTTAACTCTGGACTTGAGTTTAAGAACTTGGGATTTGACTCAGGACTTGAGTATCAGGACTTGGGAGTTGACTCAGGACATGAGCATCAAGATTTGGGACTTGACTCACAACTTGAGTATCAAGACCTGGGAATTGACTCAGGACTTGAGTATAAAGACTTGGAATTTGACCCAGTGCTTGAGTATTAGGACATGGGATTTGACCCAGTACTTGAGTATCAAGACTTGGGACTTATGGGGGTTTTAAGACTTGGGGTTTGGCTCAAACAGTTGAAAGAGTTTAAGAAGGGTTGGACTTTAGGGCTCCTGGAAATGACATGGGCCTAACAACATACACCACATTACACCATACCACACTCTTGGCAACACTATTGGTGAAGAGCTTGCCTTGAAAACATAGATTCTATGCCATGGCCGGCTGCATTGTCATACCTATCACCAACTGAAAATTGGTGATAGGTGTTGTGTTACACATGCATTATAAATCTGTTACACACTCCTTCAGTATGTGCAGCTCATCACATGAGTCCAAATTTATAATCATTTGTTGTTTCTGATCACATTTATCTTCCTTTTAAAAAGCTTTGCAATCTAAATCTTCCTTTTGGGTATAACTATTGTTTTAATGATTAGTGTAATTTTCTTGCAATGTCTATATCAGTGTCCTGTGTGCATGCTGTAAAGTATGCAGCTGCATTATGGGATATTTCCATAGCCAGAAGCATCAGCCCCCTCTGATGTAACAAACTGGCCGCCGTCCAGCTTAAATGCATACGGATCAATCCAAACAGCTTTGGAGCTCAGCTTCTGATATAATACCATGAATGACCTGCAAATGGCAAAGATGTTCATTCTCAGCATTCCTTTAAAAGTCTCCGGTCTGGACGGACGGGTCAGCAGAGCGGAAACCAATGTCTAATGTGTCTCTAGACAGATTTGAGTCTAGAGGATTTGAGCTTTGTGCGGTAATGTGCCTCAGCCTGGGTAAAGCCCTCAAAGTGAGTGTGTCCATAAACGGCCTCCTATATATTGAACATATTAGTGCTTACGTAAGGCCCTGACGGAGCAGGGTAAAGAATTTTCCACAGCTGTAAATCTGTTATCAAACTATAGATAACTTAAAAAACAAAGCAGCTGAGAATCACCAGTGAGGATCAATTATGGAACACAAGTCCTCATTATCATCATCATCATAATCATTAGATCTGGGTTAAAAATAGCCCAAAGCCTAAGTGTTTCTGTTTATACAGCACCAGTCAAAAGTTTGGACACACCTTTTCTCATTTAATGTGTTTGCTTTATTTTTCAAAAATAATTTATTGCATTGTAAATTTTATATTGAAGACTATATGTATAAAGCTATACAGGAACACATGCTGAATTATTCTGTGAACAAAACGAAATGTTAAACAAACCAGATTATGTTTTATACTTTAGATCAGGGGTCACTAATAGGCGGACCCAGACGTTGTCCAAGGCAGACCCAAACCGATAAACTACTGAGAAGGATTTAATTCTGACAGTGTTCATTTAAAGGGGTTGAACTTTTCTTGTGTTTATGGTATATGTGTTTGCGGCGCAGTAAACTCACAGAGCAATCACACCAAAGGCTCTCCTCTGCCAATCAGATCTGTGCAGACCGCTGCCCTGGATGGTGAATTGGGACGTGGCCGGAAAAAAACACCTTTAAATAGAGATAGGGAGCCCGAGAGCTGGCGGAAAAACGAGAACGGGCGGAAACTAAAGACACGCCGAGCGCGAGAGAGAGAGACAGGGAAGGAATGTACACAAAATCTGGCCAGAGAGGCATTTTAATATTATTATATATTTTTTTCATCATAGTTCAAACAACCTTACGGTTCAGATGTTTCATATCTATATCTATCTATATCTATCTATATCTATCTATCTATATATATATATATAGTATACAGGTTATAGGACTGAATCTTAACACAAGTTAAAAATGGCGACGGGTCCAGACCTTGGACTGACAAAATTTTCTACAACTGTACCGTACTAAATTCTAATTAAATACCCCTGCTTTAGATTCTTATTTGTACCATATTTATCTTTGAGGACAGATCTGCACACACACAGGTGTGTCTAAATGTTTGACTGGTACTGTGTCAGTTTTTAGTAAGAGTAGTTTATAATCTAATACAAAAGCAACATGACTGATGAAAACAGAGTAAGCTTTAATAACACCAATATCACCAATATATCCAAAATCTTTTTCATTATAAAAAATTATAATATTTCCTTAAAACTTTGAGAAACACAGAATGTTTCAATGCACCATATAAAATACAATTGTAGCATAGTAAAAGGGAATTATAAGAGTGTGGCTTATTAATTATGGCATATACAACATAACATAACATCCAATCCATGGCAGGCATTTGCTGCTTGGTTTCAGATGGTTCAACCTGGTCAAAGTGGTTGAAAAGCTGGTCATCCAGACAAAAACATGGCCTATACTGGCAGGTCAGCTGGTCATACTGATTGACTACATTAGTAAACCTATATTGAATAGTTTATTCAAACTGGTCATACTCCTCCCTTTTTTAGAGATCAAGAAGGCCACAGATCTTGTGGTTGCCCAGACAGGCTGGAGCGGATCACGTCATCCGAGCTGGGCAACAAGCTGTTAAGTGGACGCTGCTGACGTAGTCATATTGATAGATTCTGCCCAATGATATTTGATCCTATTGATGTATCGATGTATCATTTGCATAAAGGTATAATTTCTTGAATGGAGTATGTGTTAGGTTAGTAGATTAGACACCCAAGGGTGCTTTCAGTCTCTCGCCTGGATTTAGTCTCTTTCCTTCTCTGAGTTGTAAAATTGTTGATCTGTTGAAGTATAATTATACAATATATTGACTGGATGATTTAATTTTAGTTTATATTTACATATAGATATAATGTATCTTTCACTTATGTTTCTTTTATATACTGTATCTGTAATGCTGAACCTATCATTTAAAATATAAATTTTACAGTCATCCATTAGAATTGGGAATCCTTACATGTATATAGATAAATGAACATGACCTCCATTAATTTTGCCTGTAGTGTTTACTTGTGTATATTTTAGAGTAAGACCTAACTCTGACCCATATGCACTTTTCTGTTCTTTTGTTCCGTTAAAGTTCCGTTGTTTCCGAGTAAAGGGCAATATATACAGCTCATGAAAAAAATATGGGACCATTTCAGTTTCTGAATCAGTTTCTCTGATTTTGCTATTTATAGGTATATGTTTGAGTAAAACCAACATTGTTGTTTTATTCTATAAACTACGGACAACATTTCTCCCAAATTCTGAATAAAAATATTGTCATTTAGAGCATTTATTTGCAGAAAATAAGAAATGTCTGAAATAACAAAAACGATGCAGAGCTTTCAGACCTCAAATAATGCAAAGAAAACAAGTTCATATTTATAAAGATTTAAGAGTTTAGAAATCAATATTTGGTGGAATAACCCTGGTTTTAAATCACAGTTTTCATGCATCTAGACATGTTCTCCTCCACCAGTCTTACACACTGCTTTTGGATAATGTTGTGCCACTCCTGAAGCAAAAAATCAACCAGTTCAGCTTGGTTTGATGGCTTGTGATCATCCATCTTCCTCTTGATTTTATTCCAGAGGTTTTCAATTTGTTAAAAAAAGAAAAAAAAAACTCACCATCTTTAAGTGGTGTCTTATGTTTTTTCAGAGCTGTATACATACAGTATGAGACTGAGAACTGACTGAGAAAATGCCACGATGTGCAAAGCTGTCATGTAAGCAAGATGTGTTACTTAAAAAAAAGTCTAAAAATATATAACATGTTCTGCTTTTTTGTTTAATATTAATTTACAATGCTAAAACTTTTTAATAATTTAATTCATGGTCTTTAAAAAAATACAATAAAATAGTTTATTGCAATAATAATTGTCCATTAAAATAGTTATGGTGACAGTGACAGGCCTGTATTACACAATATATAAGCCTTTTATCTTCATAACTTTTACTGTGTGGTTTTATAAACACAGTACAAGTGTGTGTGTGTTGTGTAAACGCCTGGAGTGGGGTTGTTTCCTTCTACTGTAAGCCATTTTTTCATAAAGTGTTTTAGTGCATTCTATATAAATAATACAATGCAAGAAAATGGGATGCATCAATTATGCATCATCATCTTCTTCACTACTGTCATCATTACGTGCATTATAATTATACTTATCAGCATTTTCAGAACAAGTATAATAAAACTTGAGAATGTTTCATTGATTTTACAAAATGTTTAGTGTACAAACAGTTGAAGATTATACATAGGAATTTATCATTATCACTTTCCCCATTATTATCACCATTATTATCACCTTCATCATCATCATCAGCTTCATCACTGTTTAAATATTCCTGGCTCGGCTCCAGTAGCAGTGTGCAGGCTGGACATTGGCCGAGGAGTGTGATGGGATATGGGAACTGGCTCGTGCGTGTGTGTGTGTGTAACAGACAGTAGATGATGCGCTTCATTCAGTAGCAGCAGCATCACGCGCACTCTGGACTCTGGTCTCTGCTGGCGCTCAGATGACACGGCGTGGCGGCTCGTGAACGCGCAGGGGTGAGTGCTCTGTCTGTGTTTATTGTTAGAAGTGAAGAAACTGAAGATTTATGGTGTAATTTTTCACTATTCAGCTCCAGCTAAACTAAGAAAACAGGTGCAGCTCATTTACTACAGGACTGAAGGAGCTCGCGGTGGATAAATCCAAACAGTTAGCAGCAGAATTAGCTTCAGTTTACCTCAGACTCCGTTCACTCTTATTATCAGAGCAGCATAAATCATTTACCACAGTTTTATCAATATTTAATCACTAATATCATCAGACTGAGAGTGAGGATTAGGATAAATCTGCTGCATTGGATTTTGCCTTTATATTTTTGGTGTAAATGTGGCGAAAATATCTGATTAAAACGGTAAAACTATTGTTTTAAGATTGTAATTTTGTTGAGTCATTCTAGGATTGAGGAGATTTCAGTTCTCCCAGATTAAACTTTAATTATTTCCCCCATTAAAATCTTTACTGAATCCGTTTTGAATAATGGCACTGTAATTACAATAATTCTCGACTATTTATAATCCTTAATAATTATTTTAGCCATAAATTATGCTTGTAATTCATAGGCCTAACTTACGTAAAGAAATAATAATATTTTTTTTTTTTTTTGTGCTTACTCTGTTATCAATTATACAGTTTTATTTTTACATAAAATAATACATAGCTCTGGATATATAAAAAAAATAAGAGACCACTTAGTTTCTTTGATTTTACCAAATTGAAATCCTCTGGAATATAATCAAGAGGAAGATGGATGATCACAAGCCATCAAACCAAACTGAACTGCTTGAAATTTTGCACCAGAAGTGGCATAAAGTTATCCAAAAGCAGTGTGTAAGACTGGTGGAGGAGAACATGCCAAGATGCATGAAACATGTGATTAAAAACCAGGGTTATTCCACCAAATATTGATTTCTGAACATTTTTTTTATATGAACTTGTTTTCTTTGCATTATTTGAGGTCTGAAAATATGCAAAATATTTTCTGTTATTTCAGCCATTTTTCATTTTCTGTCAATAAATCCTCTAAATGACAATATTTTTATTTGAAATGTGGGAGAAATGTCTGTAGTTTATATAATAAAACCATAATGTTCGTTTTACTCAAATGTATACCTATAAATGGCAAAAACAGAGAAACTGATTCAGAAACTGAAGTGGTCTCTTTATTTTTTTCCAGAGCTGTATATTTTATTTCTGTTCCTCTGTCTGTTTTAAGTTATACTCTGGTCACCTGCATGTAAAAATATCTATATTTTCAGTACTGTGTTTAGTCTCCAATTATCAGCAAAAAACAATTGTGACCTGTGCTCAATGATGTTACATCCTCTTGCAGAAAACATCAAGAAAGCATGGATTTTCTTTCTTTGATTGTTTTGTATAAAAGGTTGCAGATACACCAGCAACGTCTTGTTAATTGGTAAAACCTTTTATTGTGTTATTGAGTGAATCTCCTATTATTTATAAATGTCAGGGTGTGCAGGGAGAGAACGCGGAGAGCGGATGCAAATGCAAGTATAATTTATTAATAAACAGGAAACAAACAACAAAACAGGAATAAAACAAGATAAAAAAGCAACATAGAAACAAGGAATGCACAGTGGCTAAAAACTTAAGAAAAAACAACAACCTAACAGATATCTAGACATATAAGAACCGACAAGGGAACACTATATATACATACGGAAGTATCAGGAAACAGGAAACACCTTGGGACAGGTAATGAGAGGGCGGAGTTATAAATTATCACAAGTGGAGACATTGGAGGAACACACAGGGCCACATGCTGGGGAGCACATGGGGAACATAGAAACACAGGCACAGAGAAGAAAATAAAAAACAGGAGGACAGGAAACACACAGAGAAAGACTGGATAGACAGAACAGGACGAGAATGTGACATTAAATGAATAACAATGTGTTGAAAATACATGTGAGTGGAAATTAGATGTGTTGAGTGGAATCTACTTTCAGTTTAAAACAGGTTATTATTTTCAAAGAATGGTGAAAAATGTCCACATGATACTGTCTGTTTTTTTAATTGTTAAACTGTTTACTATTTTCTGTACTAATGAGTTCATTCTAATGCAATTCTAGAGTGGGCTTTAAGTTATGTGCATTTTAATAAGCTAAACCATTTTATATGTGAAAATAGTTTACTGTCATGTCATGTTATGTTTGTCATAAAGTGTTTGCGTCATAATGTGTTCACGTTATAATGTCTTTATGTCATAATGAATTCACGCTATTACGTTATCTTTTCATCACAGTGGATGCAGTTGTTAGCAGTGCTGCACCATTTTTAATAGACTGTTCAAAACGACATTGATTTCTTGCTAATTGTCCAACACCAGTGTTCCTCCAACAACAGAAATGCCTTTTTAGTGTGTCTGTCTGTGTGTGTCCTCTCACTGGTAGTGAGCTGTGGATTTCTATGGTGTAACAGTGTGTTGGCGTCATTCTCTGCAGAAGTCAGAAGTCCATTATAGTAAACACTGTGGGCTTTGAGCGTTTCTGCCTCAGAGTGGGAGTTGCCCTGTGCAAAAGGTCCAGTCCAGTGTTGTTTGTATGGATATCTGATGGTGTGACATGGGCTGTGTTTAAACAGCTGAATGAAGCTTCTTTTCCTGTTCACTTTCTAGTTCTTTTTTCCTAAATATTGATGTATGTGCTGAAACATTTGCTGAATAAACTGGCAGATCCACATGATAGTGCTGGGAAATCCAGCTTAGAACCGGCTTAGAGCTGGTTTAGAATGTCCTAAGCTGGTGTTTGATGGTAAAGTTGAAAATCTGCTCATAGAAGGGATAACATATCATGTACTGGTAAACTAGTTGGTTAACAGACCGTTTATCAGCATTTGTGTATGCTGCATTTGATATGGGTCATTTAATCATGCTGGTCAAGCAGCTGGAGATCTTTCACTATGGAAGAGATCAGAGCCACCACACCTGACTGATTCAAAGATCTGTGTGTTAGATATTTTTTGAAGGGTGGTGGATTTCAAGGACCAGAATCTATGTTTGTTCTTTAGCTAATTTATTCAGCATCCATCACATATTCAAATATAAATATATATTAACTTATCATCAAAAAATGTTGCTCTCAATCAGGCTGGTACATAAGTTTGACATTGTCCAAAGTATGTCAAAGAGAAGAGTTTGTAAGCAATTCATAAATTGGGCTTGCTCTTTTGGGCACAGTAAAACAGGATGGTCTTATCAAAGTATTGGGCATCATACCACTTTTATAGATATTATCATAGCATGCATTTGGCTGCAGTGGATAGAAGATGGCACACATCATCAACATATACAATTTAGTAGACCTAAACAAACCACAGACAGGGAGAACCGAGAGACTGTCCAACATGCAAGTGACCCAAAATCCATTCATTGAGCAGTGATGCCCTCTATTATTCCTATGAATCCTGTTAGTGCCAGCACCATTGGCAGACGGCTGTCCTTAACACAACAACAGCATCGCCAAAGACTACAATGGTGTCGTGCCAACAAATCCATGTGTGGAGACTCTATGGTCAGCACCAAGATGAACGATTTGTTGTCATACAACGTCCTGGTGTCCTTTGGGGTGGGGTGCAATATCATACAATACCGGATCACTTTTTGCCTTTAATATAGGCGCTTGGACATCACACAATTCAGTGCACTATTTAAACAGGGCAACGCTTATCCATAAACTTCACCATCTCAGGGGCTTGCTTTGAAGACACAGATACTACACCATGGCCAGCTGCATCACTAGACCTATCCCCAACTGAAAATGTATGGAATACAATTGGACATGCTATCAATCCTCCACCCTTACTCCAAGAACTGTGTGAGAATATTGAAGCTGCATGGGATGGCTTATTGAAGGACACCATTAGGAACCTCTACAACTCTGAGATGCTGAGACATGTGTTATATATGCTACACATACAGAAGTACAGGCCACTCTGATGCCTTCATTCCAAATAGCATTGCAATCTATTTACACTTTCTACTCAATGCAGCTGTTTTTTGATGATGAGTGCATATTCATATTCATATTAAAACACTTAGTGTCAAATAAAGATTGATTTTTAAAATGAAACCTCAGAATCGGAAGCAGCAGTACTTAAGTATAGATTTGTCCATCCCTATTCTGTCCCTCCAGTAAAAGCTCAAACCGAATTACATCATCATGAGCTGGTGCCGTCAGCACTGCGAACACATGGAGTGCTGGAGCCATTCAATACCACTGGCGCTTCTGAATAATTGATTAGTAGACTAAATCATTTTGGGCCCCCTGATCTCATTTAAATCTCTCTCTTGCTCTCTCTCTCTGTCTTTCCTCTCTCCCTCTCTCAGTGTAACATTTGGGGGATGATTCATTAATAGACAGATAAAAGCATCCTCTAACCTTTGCCATCAAACAGAACTGCAGGCTGTGGGGTGCAAATGCCAGCTCTAAATCAGAAATGTAATAAAACAGCACACCCACACATTATCCTGCACATGATGACCAGAAGTATCAGATCCTGTACTGTCATTTCTAAATCTTGAAAGCTACAGTAATGGCGATCCAAATGTGCCTGACATGATACAGGTAAGTATATAAAAAGTATATTTATAAAAATAAATTAGAATTAAAAAAATAAGTTTATTATGGTAATATACACTGCATGGCCAAAAAAAAATTCGCCACCTGGATTTAAGTAAGTAAGTGATGTGGGGTTGATGCTGCAGTTGGTCTGCAGGTCTAGGTTCAGCAACAGTATGTGCTGAAAGAATGAGGTCAGCTGACTACCTGAATATACTGAATATAGACCAGGTTATTCCATCAATGGATTTTTTCTTCCCTGATGATACGACCATAATCCAAGATAACAATGTCAGAATTCATGGGGCTGGAATTGTGAAAGAGTGATTCAGGGAGCATGAGATCATCATTTTCACACATGGATTGAGAGAGTTCACCACAGAGTCCAGATCTTAACCTCATTGAGAATCTTTGGGATGTGCTGGATGGAGAAGAGAGGCTTTGTGCAGTGGT
This sequence comes from Astyanax mexicanus, assembly GCF_023375975.1. NCBI lineage: Eukaryota > Metazoa > Chordata > Actinopteri > Characiformes > Acestrorhamphidae > Astyanax > Astyanax mexicanus. The sequence continues at coordinate 16,441,436 of NC_064429.1, forward strand.
CAGACTCTACCATCATCAATGCTGCTGCAAGATCTTGGTGAAAAATTGATGCAACACTGGATTGAAATAAATCTTATGACATTGTAGAAGCTTATTGAAACAATGCCACAGTGAATGTGCGCTGCAATCAAAGCTAAAGGCGGTCCAACTAAATATTAGAGCGTGTGACCTTTTTTTTGGTGCATGTATATTTTTGTTTTTTGGCCAGCAGTGTATGAATATGAAGTAAATATAGATTAAAAGAAGAATTAGTTTAGTTCAGGCCAAAAAATGATCTCAAATTTAGATTACATTCACATTACCAGCCAGAAGGGACTGAAATCAGATATACAGATAAATTTTTGTTGGCCTGTTTGAACATGTCAAATCTAATCTTTTAGCCAGATTTCAGTCACTGTCATATGTGGTCTTAGATTGGCTATATACTGTATCTAATTTGTGGGCATCCAACATGAATGTGGACATCTGTGGACATGGACTTTATATGTCTTTTTGAATGTAAGCATGCACCAGCAAGCACTAGTGTTTTACCAAACTTAACTTACTTACTTATTCAGTTGTAATGCTTCAGGGCAAAACAGCCAACAAGAAGGGATATTCATAAACCCATCAATTTGCACATGCATGATGTTTTTGGAGACAGATTTATTCACATTACAGACAGGTACAGGTCACATACTTTAAAGGAGGACTTTGAGTGTATTAAAACGTGATAAAAAGTACTTACCTTTGTTGAATAGCCCACCTTCGCTCTCCCACAGCTCAGTATTCAGAAATTCAGTATTTTGTGCACTTTGCCCAAACAAGCATTATGGGGCATATTTATATTATATTGCCCCTGCAGATAAATTTTTCCACCATGATTCAGGCTAAAAGTAGCTCCACACTTCATTGGAAGAATCCGTCGATGTAATCTGTTGTTGGTTCTTTGCATTTTAATATCGACAGTAACCAGATATTTTCAGCAACAGCTGGAATTTGTGCATTTGCAAGGAATTAATTTTGCAATCTGCTCAATTATCCTACCTTTCATGCTACAGTTCATGCTCGACGGTTGACTTATTGTGACTTAAATTTAAAATGGCGGCACCCGGAGAATTACTTACGCTATGGGATGTAAACAGTGGCTTTTAAAAAAACTTCTTGTGAAGTTGTAAATGCCTCGTTTTTGATATCAGGTCTCTCCGGATTATACCAATGAAGTGTGGAGATGCTTTGAACCTGAATAACAGTGAAAAAAGAGATTTATCTGCAAAGGAAAAATATTTCCCATCTCACTCATTCTAAGTGGAGTTTTGGGAGATTGATCCAAGCCCTTACTCCTCCCGCTCTCCGCCCTAGAAAAACCTTCACTTCCTTTGTACCTGGGCGTCGAGCAACTTTGAACCCACCTCCTTCCCATCTTCCTCCTCCTTTCCTTCACACTTTTCTCTTCCTGTGTCTTTAGCTTTATGCTTCCCAGTGAATTTGCCCCGAACTCCTGCCCAATACCTGCTGTTATGGGTCGTGCTGACATATGGATTTTAACATCGGATATGTATTCCATGTTCTATCGTAAATAAAATAAGGCATTATAAGATTTGCAAATCATTGCATTCTGTTTTACTTGACCTTTATTTACATTGTACACAGAATCACGACTATTTTGGAATCAGAATTTGTAATTACACATTGTTTCACTGTATTCACCTTGTTTGACTGAGTTGTGTGTTCCTTTGCTGCTCTTGCAGGAGTTCTCACTTACCGCCAAAATGGGAAACGGCTCAGTCAAGCTGAATCCCTTCATCCACGTCAGCGGCTCGGCCAAATCCAAGATCAATGGCGAGTCAAGCGGCGGTCCTCAGATTCTCAGGATGAAGGTGGAGGAATTGGAGGCCCAGCTGAAGAAGAAGGATGAGGAACTGAATGCCCAGCAGCTCCAGATCAAACAGCTGGAAGATCAGCTGGCCCAGCAGAACCAAGCTATTGCTGACATCTCGGACGCTTTGAGGAACAAGTGTTTCCAGCTCACTAAGCTGCAGGAGGCTCTAAAAAATCAGGGGGATCTGGAGCTTCTGTCTTCACCTACAAAGACTAAGTTCAGTCAGCGGCTCAGCGGCCTACTGAGAGAGACCCTCAACAAGAGGAAAGGAGCTAAAGCAGGAGTTTCTGCAGAACCTTCTTCCAGGACGTATGACTCCAGCAGCATGCCAAAGTTCTACTTCGAGAGTGCACGAGTCTGGAAAGAGCCAAGGTTAGAACTTTCTAAAATTTCTAAACAAAATGTGTCTATTTAAAATGTTTATTTTATGTTGGCTTGTTAATCTAATACCAGAGGTGAAAAAAGTACTGAAAAATTGTAATTAAGTAAAAGTACCTTTACTTTGCTAAAAATCTACTCAAGTTAAAGTAAAAGTACTCATCTAAAAATCTATTTGAGTAAAAGTAAAAAAGTACTCAATTTAAAATGTACTTTGAGTAAAAGTTACATAGTTACTTTTATTGATTTGATGTAAAAAAAAGTACAACAAATCATAAATTAAATAATTATTAAATAAAATAATTTGGCAATATTTGTTCAGACCACCCCATAAAACATTTTCAAGAGCAAGTGGCATAGGTTTCTATGATTAATTTATTTTCTTTACTGTTGAAAAAAGTTATGATCATATAGGTGACTATAAACTGTATTTTTATAGTTTTACAGCTCATTATTACTTTTTAACTTGCCATTGCTATGCTTTACCGATATTTACATGTTTAAGCAGATTGTTTATTGTTCCTAATAGTATTGTTCCTCATAAAAAACATGAAATCATAAAAAAATATGTTGGTCGGTGCATGCGCAGTGTGGTAAAGAAGCACATATCGATGGGTATCATAACTCAACTGAAAACTGGCTCCCCCGAGCACTGCTGATTCACACAGCTTCTCTCCCGCCAACTGTATTAACACTGATGGGAAATGTTCAGCTGCGCTGCCATGGAGAAAAAAACTGTTTTTTTTTTTTTCAACATTTTTTTTCCCAGCATTTTATTTTTTACTCAGTATTGAGGAGTTTTCCAGTGTAGTGAAGTAAATTACTTGTGTCAAAATGAACTTGAGTAAAAGTAAAATTAGCTATTTTAAAAACTACTTTAAAAATTACAATTTACTCATAAAATCTACTCAATTACAGTAATGTGAGTAAATGTAACTAGTTGCTTTCCACCTCTGTCTAATACCAGGTTGCGTGTCACTTTGCCTTAAAAAGATTGTACATCCTGTCATAAAAGGATTACACCAGTTACTTAAAAGAGTTCCTGTTCCTGGGGCCATATTTGTCAAACTTCTTGGCATAAGAATACTGATACAGGATCAGTTAACATTTTATTTGACATCTTAGCTCAGTATCTTTACTTTGAGATGCTTGATAAATGAGGCCTGTCGTTTGTCCACTGATCCATTAGTTTGGTGCACATTTCACATAGGAGTTCATGTGTGGGTCCTTGTTTAAAAATTTCATATACTGTTCCAAATTCACACCTGAGATAAAAGTCTTGTCTGAACTTGTCTTGTTGAGATTTGAACCTGTTGATCTACAGTACCTTTGTTAATCTGGAATAACAGGGGAAGGGTCTGTATTGTGTTCTTCGTGGACATGACACACAAAACTATGGTAGGCTAATCTGTAGTACAAATATAAAAAATGGCAAGCTTATAGTTCTTTTCCGCTTTATAGGACCTACAGTGGTATGTTAAAGTTTGTGGACTCCTGATAATCAATTTGAAGATTTTCCTTCATAAATCATTGGTTGTTCGGATCAGCAATTTTAGTTAAATATATCATATAGCGAACAAACACAGTGATAATTGAGAAGTGAAATGAAGTTTATAGGATTTACAGAAAGTGTGCAATAATTATTTAAACAAAATTAGGCAGGTGCATAAATTTGGGCACCTCAACAGAAAAATGAATGACATCAATATTTAGTAGATCCTCCTTTTGCAGGAATAATAGCCTCTAAATGCTTCCTATAGCTTCCATTGAGAGTCAGACTTCTGGTTGAAGGTATTTTGGACCATTCTTCTTTACAAAACATCTCCAGTTCAGCCAGGTTTGATGGTTTCCGAGCATGAACAGCCTGCTTTAAATCACACCACAGATTTTCAATAATATTTAGGTCTGTGGACTGAGATGATCATTCCAGAACATTATATTTGTTTCTCTGCATGAATTCTTTAGTAGATGTTAATCAGTGTTTAGTGCAACTTAGCAACTTTCTCACTGATTCTTGAACATTGTTCTCAAAAATCTGCTGATATTGATTAAAATCCATGTGACTTTCAACTTTAACAAGATTCCCAGTAACTGCACTGGCCACACAGCCCCACAGCATGATGGAACCACCACCACATTTTACTGTGGGAAGCAGTAAAGTGTTTATCTTGGAATGCTGTGTTTTTTTTTCACCATGGATAAATAACCACCCTCCAAATAACTCAATTTTAGTGTCATCAGTGCACAGCCCCTTATTTTAAAATAAAGCTGGCTTGTTCAAATGTGCTTTAGCTTTAGCATACCTCAAGCGACTCTGTTTGTGGCGTGTGCTCAGAAAAGGCTTCTTCTGCATTACTCTCATATACAGCCTCTCTTTGTACAAAGTGCACTGGATAGTTAAACAATGCACAGTGACTCCATCTGCAGCAAGATGATGTTGGAGGTCTTTGGAGCTTTGGAGGTGGTCTGTGGGTTGACTATGACTGTTCTCACCATCCTTCTCCTCTGCATATCTGAGATTTTTCTTGGCCTGCCACTTCAGGCCTTAACTAGAACTGTGCCTGTGCCATAATCCTACCACTGTATTCACTTCAATGTTGAGTGGATATAGGTATAGTGGTATAGTCTACAGTAGAGCCTGCCCAACAGGAGAAGAACTGAAACATATTCCTGTTGGACTCAAATTGTCTAGCTGAGTGAGAATCAACCCCCAGTAGATTGTAAATGTGCTTGGACACTACACCCGTAATCATATTTATACATGCTTCATTAGCATGTGCCATTCAGATGGTAATTTCCAAAAGGGCCACATTGAGGACGCTCTCATTATATCAGGACCCTTGTACTGGCCAAATGTTCTGCTTATCAAACATCATTTCGAGATTCATTATCCATTCTCCTTGCTGGTATAGACAATTGACCAACTGGTTCACTCGATAACTGAAGATCTATCTAATTAGGGAGTCTTGAATAATTTGTAAATTAAACACCCACCCCCAAAGAAATCACCATCTATCCAAAGGGCAGTAATTTGCCCAGCTGTCTTCATTTACTTAAAACCCAAAGGCTTAAACTAAAGACAATTTAGATTTGTATTCCTTTGAAAATTCATACAGTACATGAGCTAATGAGACCTTGACCTTACCAACTGCTATAGAGATAGATCATGACCACATATTTAACATCATCTTTCAATTTTTAAAGACTTTACTCTTCAGCAATGCATGATGTAAAGTCTACAGCTGGTGTGTAATTATGACGAATGTGTGATTTGTCAGCGTGAAGAAGCTCCTAACAGATGCCTTGAATAAGAACCGCTATCTGAGGAGGCTGGAAGGACAGCAGATCAAAGACATGGTTGAGTGCATGTATGAGCGAACCTATCAGCAGGGAGAGTTTGTCATCAAGCAAGGCGAGCCAGGGAACCACCTGTTTGTGCTGGCAGGTAGGACTCATCTTATATTCCATCAGATGTTTAAGATCTCAACACCTACTTTTTGTTGTAGGTTAAAGGTACAACAAATCTAGGTGTTGAGGTAAGATTTGGGAGAAAAAGTAAAGGAAACACAACTGACCTCAGTCAACCAAGATGAGTTTGGTGTCTCCAGCTTTACATTGGTAATTAGTTGAGTTATAGACAAGTTATAGGTCTTGTCTATAAAATGTCATGCTGGTTAAATTGGTTGACCAGCATGATCTGTTTTTGAATGAGTTTGATGATTCAGCTGGTCTACAAGCGGGATCCTTCTAACCAAGCTAAACAACCAGTATAAAAAAAAATAAGAGACGACTTCAGTTTCTGATTTAATTTTTCTGATTTTGCTATTATGGGTATATGTTTGAGTAAAATAAACATTGTTTTATTCTATAAACTATAGACAACTTTTCTACCAAATTCCAAATAAAAATATATGTCATTTTCAACTTTATGGCACTCCTTGTGCAAAAATTCATGCAGTCCAGTCTGATTTGATGGCTTGTGATCATCAATCTTCCTTTTGATTATATTACAGAGGTTTTCAATTTGGTAAAATCAAAGAAACTCAAAAAAACAATTTTTTAAGTGGTTAATTTTTTTTTTCCAGAGCTGTATATTATGCTCGCCAAGAGCTGGTTAACCAACTAGCCTGCCAGGATATTTAACCTTTTCACCTGGATGAGCAGCTTTTTAAGCACCTTTCTTACCAACTGTGACCATCTATAATTGGCAACCAGCAATATCTGGCCTTGATCTGAAATTTTCAGTGTGGGTTTTTATTGATTCTATGCCTGATTTTTGCTGGATAACTGACAATACCACAGTGTATGTTGCTATTTGAACTGATGTATGCTTTCCCTGTAGCAACTGTTATTAGTATGTTTGTTTCAGTAGGATTGAATGTCACATTAGGAAAATTGTGCACCATGTTTTCATAATAGTTGCAAAATATTACTTCTCAAAGCAAACACTTAGAAATGTATTAGAAACCAGGGACCTGTACCTGTACTTATTAGGAAATATGCTAATTCATTAGCCTTGTAGCGCAATCTTAAGACGCTAAACATGTTGTAGCCAATCTACCCAATAAATTATTGTGGTCTAAAACCGGGTGTTTCAGTTTCATTTTCCAACCCCTGTATGATCAATTTTAAAAAGTCAGTCGTTTTCTTTAATCTTAATGTTTTTCCTCTTTTTCTCTCACAGATGGTAACATAGATGTTTACCAAAACAACAAACTGCTCACATCTATCGCAGTCTGGACCACCTTTGGAGAATTAGCCATTTTATATAATTGTACCAGGACTGCATCAGTCAAAGGTAAAATACTTCATTGTATTTCATATGCATACTAGGACTATGACTGTCTGTAAGAATTAATAGAATAATTCATTCACTAACCGCTTCCTCCTTTAAGAGTATGAGGTCACACATGCTAAAAATTTAAAACAATAAGGGAATAACCAGTACAGATCTCGTGAATTATGCAAGTGTTCACCCCACTTCAGGTAGGACGGTGGAGAGATATCGTTTGTCCTGGGCTCTGTGTTCCGCTTAGATAATAGCAGTTCATCGGTGTGTTATCTAAACATGGTGAGCTCACACTTGGAGGGTGTTTCACATTCAGACATCCAAACCTGCTGTTGCCCGCGGCCGTCAAACAAAGACTGAGGGGAAAGACTGGAACACCTTGTGAATTCCTGATTTCTTCGCTGTGCAGAGCTTTTGGACCCATCAGTAATTTTGTTTGTTTTGGCCCAAAGTGCTTTCTCAATCAAATGACCCTAATGATGTCAGATATTTACAAAAGGACCTCTGAGCAGAATCCTGGTCATGCGCAGCAATGTAAACTCTAAAAGAACACTGACCACATGTGAACCTCCTGCCTTCTCAAACGGACACGCCAAGGTTAGATAATGTTAGATAATTATGATAATGTGTCTCATAACAATATTTCATTATCAAAATAAGTCACACTTATTTGATATGGAGATGAATATTAAATCCTCCTCTGACTCATGTGAAGTCAGCCACCTCCTCTTTTCCATCCACTGCTGATGCAGCATTGCCGAGTAGCATCACAGTGCGTTTGGAGGAAAGTGCAGCGACTCGCTTCCGATACATCAGCACAAGGCATCTGTGAGCTGATGTATCGGAAGCGAGTCGCTGCACTTTGGAGTGCACCATCTACCCACCCAGAGAAAGCAAGGCCAATTGTGCTGTCTGTGGGAAAGGCATATGTGGCTTCCTGTCTGCCAGTCACAATCATTTCCAACCACTGCACTGACTATTGTGTGTGGTAATGCTTTTTGTAACACTGCTTGTGACACTGTGGAACGAGGTATGTTGGAGTGTTCCATCCTTCTGGAAACCACTATTAGGCCTCTGGCACAGTGTTAACACTGGCCAGTGTTAAGTCTTACTCAAAGGATAACACCTCACAACTTATACTCATACAGGTCTGGGCATACCCAAGCCAGCAAGCTAAGCGCTGCCACTATGATCAGGAGATTGCTGGTTCGAATCCCGTTCATGTAGCTTGCCATCAGCTGCCGGAGCCCTGAGAGAGCACAATTGGCCTTGCTCTTTCTAGGTGGGTAGATGGCGCTCTCTCCCTACATCACTCCAAAGGGTGATGTCGATCAGCACAAGGCGTTCTGTGAGCCGATGTATCGGAACCGAGTCGCTGCGCTTTCCTCCGAGCGCGCTTTGATGCTACTTGGCAATGTTGCATCAGCAGCAGTTCAAAAAGAAACAGTGGCTGACTTCACATGTATCAGAGGAGGCATGTGCTAGTCTTCACCCTCCTGGTTGGGTAATTGGCCTTGTGAATTGGGGAAAAAAAATGGGATAAAAATTTAGAAAAAAAAAATCCATGACTTTTGGCACATCAGTGTATACTAATATAGCTGCTCAAAGGCAAAAAAAAACTAATATAAAGACCGAAGAAGAATGCAAGAACCTCTCTAAAAAACTGAAATTTATGGAAAAATTAAAAAAACTTATCCTTAAGTGGAAGGACATTGTGGAGTATTTTTACCGGTCTATTCATTAGTTTTTGACATAATATAAGGAACAACTGCCAGGTTTAGACTGTGTCACATAATGAACATTTGCACCGGTAATTTATTATATTTTAATGTGTTAGTGATGATACTGTTTTTTTGACATTAATACATTTTCCCAGCTCTCTAGATTCTTTGATAAGATATTTCATTATAGTCAGACAGGCCCACATTAAACTGAGAAGAATTACACTCTTAACTACCTAGTAACTTTTTTATTTTCACCACAGTTTATCGGCCCTAAAGGTTACCCTTGATTTGACACAACGCAATAAAACGTAACTACTTCCTATGGACCCTATTGGAAGCAGCTGCTGTTTCCTGGTGCCTGGTTCACTGCAAGTTAATCTGGTCCCACGCAGCGAGGTGGAGGTCAAGCCCCGGCAGCACGCTGGCATTTCCCCTTACCTGCTGTTTTGTTGTGGTTGCAGCGGCCAGCGGTGTCAGGACCTGGGTCCTCGACCGAGAGGTCTTCCACAACATCATGCGGATGACCGCCGAGGCTCGGCATGAGCAGCACCGCAGCTTCCTCAGAAGGTGATCCAACCATCATATTGCTCCCTGTGGTCCAGGCTTGCATCAAATAACAATAGGCCTACCTACTGCCATGGTCATCAAAGAGAGATTTCCTTACCTATGACTAAATAAAATGAAATGAGAAGAAGAAGCATACATTTAGATTCCTAAATAGCTTGAGTTCAGCTATGAGTTATGTAGGAGTTGGTCTAAGAAGAATTGGCCTAAACCTGTTTTTTTTTATTCTGGTCTTTGGACTTGAGACCCAGCGTCCTCATATGAGGACATTACATTTCTGTTTCTCTGCAGCATTATATAAAGGTTGACCCTTTAGCCTCATTCTAAGACACTGCCTGTACTATCTAGTGGTCACATGACAACATTATAGTTAAGTGATTGAAAACAAAATGGCGGGAATCCCAGTCAAAAGTTTCTACAGCCAGTCCAGAGAAAAAAATCTAATTTACATTCTGTAGAATGCTAAAATCTTGTTCTTGGACTTGGGTGCTTCTGATACCAAATGGCAAGAAACATTTTAAAATGTTAATATTTTGCAAAGTGTTGCAAAAACAACTTCCCATAAAAGGTTTTTATACTTGTTAGGTCCTCCCGAATAGAAGAAACTAAAGTCTGGGTCTCAGGAGGATATACTGTTTTCATGCCTGAAAGCCTGGACCAGAGTCTGAACTAAAGTTTATGTTCTTGTTACATTGTATAGCCTTTATTTAGACCAGTTTAGGAAATAAGTGCACTAAAAAACCTATTTAGCTATGTGCTGTCATTATTACCTATTAGACTGCGTCTGCCTATACTGTACACTGATTGGTTCGTAGAATGTTGATAGAATTTGCCAAATTGCCTTCCAGGTGTTATACTGAATCTCAATCTCAGTCCCTTCACCTGCATGCATGTCACACAGCAGAATGAGCATAACAGATTACCCTTGGATTTCTTTTATTTCTGTATGTAAAAATGGATGATCTACAGTTACAATAGATATAGAAGTCATGCGCTCAAGTGTTTATACCCATACTAATATGTCACATTTTTTGAAGTAAATTGAGTCACATTTTAACACCAGTACTACTTTCTCTTCTTCTTCTTCTGGTTCTTCTTCTTCTTCTTCTGTTTTTTAATGTTTGTCAATAGCCTGACCTAACTTTCTGTAATTGGTTCAAAATCTGAACCATCTAGAAAAAGGCTTTCACACTGCAAACAAACCAGACCATGGTTTCATATTGACCATGATTCAGTGCCTTTCACACCTGCTATTTTGGTTTGGAACAAACTAAACCCAAAAAGTTTACATCAAAAACACCTGATTCAACTACTCAGTAAAGTGAGTTGAAGTAGTTTTGCTATAGCAGGCATATTAAAAACAAAACTATGCTGTTACTCCAGGACCAGTATTAGGAGCATCTGGCCTGGAAGGATGACCTTCTTGACATTATATATATATACAATTTAGATAGAAAACATGACTGGAACCCAATGAATAGGATGTTGTTTGAGAGCTAAGCTAGTTATGCTAATAGGGAAAAAAATAAATCATTGAGATAATTAAATTTGAGCTGAAATAAACACAAAAACGTCACACGAGTGTTTTGTGTTATCCTCATACCACATATCTTCTCAAAGAGATCTCTAGTCTGTTCTACAGACGCCTGACAGTCACTGATTGCTTCTTTTCCTCTTCTTAATTCCAGCGTTTCACTTCTGGCCAGTCTTCCAGAAGATAAACTGACTAAGATCGTGGACTGCTTGGAGGTGGTAAGTCAAGATCTTATCTCCACTTGGTTGATTTCACATCCTATTGAACACGAAGCCAGAGAACTGTTCCACCCACCATCAATGATCCTTTTGTTCGACAGGGCAGATATTGCGTCTGTCATCTCCTGGCCCAGTAGATTGTTATCCTAATTATTTGACATTGTTGCTGTAATTATTTGACTAAGGCCAAGTAAAATGTTCCTGATTTGAAGGGCCGAGGGTGGAAGTCAGAGAGGGGGGGGGGGGGGGTGGTGGTAGGTGTGGACTGTGATTTGTTAAAGATGTGCGTGACAGCCAATTCAAGCTGCTGACTGATTTATTCCATGGCTCTCGGAGGGGCCAAAGCAAGTTTTTCTAAAAGAGTGTGGGCTTTGTCAGCTTTGTGTCAAATAACCCTCCTCGCATTCCCCACCTTCTGAAAAAACTTCAAGGACATTCCTCTCGATTGTCGGTCCCCGGGGTCGAATGGGAGAATTCTGTTATTCAATCATTCCGATGGAGTTGATTATATTCCCTCCCGAGGGGATGGGAAGCAGTGTAACTCAATAGTGGCACAGATGTTTCGGACTGCAAAATGCAGATAATGTGGAGCTCTATCATTAAACAGTGGGGATTGGAATGTGGCGAGGGAGTCTTAGAGTGGACAAATGTTTTGGAGTTCCTGCTGTAGAGAGGTCCAGGGCTCGCCTGGAGAACTTCTCAGATGAAACGAGAGCAGAGTCCAGCCAGGAGGATGCGTGCTTGGGTCGTGGATGTGCTGATAGCAATCACGCTTATCTGTTGAGAGTGACCAGAACTAATGTGGCTTTTTGCAGCCTTCAAGAATCTGCTCTCAAAGAATTTGTGAAGGATGTAGATACTTAATGGTGATCTAATGTGGTTTGCAGTTTATTCAGATTCAATGGAGAGGTGCAATGTTCGAAAAAAGTGAAAAATATAACTAAAACTAATAGAAACTGTAATTAAAATAAAAAAAACAGTAACTGACTGGAACTGAATTGAGAGTTTATAAAACTAACTAAAATTTGCTGAAATTAGTGATTAGAATATGAGCGTGATGGAGATAAAAGGATGTGTTCTGTAGTAAAACAGGTGATACAGTATGTGGAATAAACTCCAAACAGCTATAAGTCCATTTGAGAAGCAGCATAAGAGCGCTAACTGTGAGAAGTAGGAGGATGAACCGATAAATCTCTATCTCTCTCTCTCTCTCTCTCTCTGTCTCTTACTCACACTTAGTTTTGCATTGATATGGTAAAAAAGCTGTATCTGTTTTTTTTGTGCTGGGTGTCCATTGAGTTGATAATTTTGGTGAAAATGAGTGAAACCTGTAGAGTTTTTTGGGTTTCTGGGTTTGTTTATGTGTTTCTCAGATTAAGCTCTCTGATGTGATGTGTGTTTCTGAAGATTCACGTGTGTTCTATTGGCTATTTTAGGCTGCAGTATTACATATATATTTTTTTGCACTTAAGGCTGCTAGCTTGTGGAGTGTTACAGTTTTTGTGGACAGTTGTTTGTTTCACAGTAACAAAATATATGTTTTAAATGGTTTCTTTTGCTGAGTTTTATTAGACAACACCTTTTTGAATCCTGCACCTCAAAAATAACCCAAAGTATAAAAAAAACTAAAACTAATACTAGAATTAATAAAAACGAACTAGAACTAAACACTAATAAAAAATAAAAACTAATAAAAACTAACTGAATTGGAGAAGAAAATGTGAAAACGGGATAAAATTAAACTTTAATGAAAAATGTAAAACTATTATAACCTTAATATACACTGCAGGTCAAGCTACAGGATATGATACTAGTTCATGTCACATAAAAGCATAAGGATGCTACACTAATCTGTGTTATTATGACCTCCTGAATTGAACATGGATGTGATTTCTGAAAGAGTCACTTGTTTGTTCGAACAAGAACAGACAATTCTGAAGACTTCTGAAGTTCAGAAGAGGCCAGACACAATCATTACCGCTCTCTTCGCTGTCCACTGAGGGTGGTAATGTTTTCTGTGACATATTTCCAGTACTTAGTGAATTGAGGGATGTTAAGTTTTCTCTCAACTTTGGAAATGGAACATCCGTCCATCTGTCACCCACTATCAGGTGTTCTGTGTTCGGAAGATGGTGTCAGTGAGGTCAGTCTAACATGTCAGTAATAGCGAAGGCCACAGCATATGATGAACCTTCCTCCATTAACAACAACATACCAGTTAGTGACTCTTCTTTGATCTGTGAATAGGGGCACTGTTATCCAGGAACAGACCACCCCCATCAGGACAGAAACAGTCGATGATCATCACCAGAATAACTTTGTATTGATCTGCATTCACAATTCATTCCCTCTAAGGGGATAATCAGACTCAAACTATGCCAGTAAATATTCCCTCCATAGCATTAGAGAACCAGTGGAGCTCCTCACTGTGGGAGTTAAGGATAGAAGCTCTGTGTTGGTGGAGTATTCTTATTGACACTGTATGTTTGCCTCCTGTATTGATGTTCTCAATCAGCTGAGGAGCAAGAGCTCTTCTGTTTTTCCTTAAATATCACGCCAATGCTCGACAATCATGCTTTGTAGGCGCTTTGATTGTAGGCGTTTAACCACAATTTAAATCCTACCAACTCCTTACTGATGTCTCTATTAGCAAAAGCTTCTTCTTTAACTTCTTGCAAACTCATTTACATCTTTTCTTCCTGCCAAACTAATCCAAAATAACTTCATCAAAATCATGGTCATGCCCATGATGAGCTATTACAGAATGGAACTCCTTACCTGACTCACCGCTCAAAAAAGAATATATATTTTATGTTTAAAAAAACAACTTAAAAAACACAATTTGACTGATTCCTGACTGTTAAATTAAATAAATAAAAGTGAAAAGTAGAGTAGGGAAATAATTTTTTTAGCGGCAATAGTGAGGTTACTGGATTTATAGTGACGCTTTTTCATTTCATTCATTTTTTTCTACTTTTTTTGTACTTTTTCTACTTCTTGTGTTTTCTTACGTACCTCTGTCTGTTTCTTTTCTTTTATATACATTTGGAATATACTTAGAGTATGTTTTCTTTTTATTTTTGTGTGTATGTATAATTTTTGTGTGTTTTATGTCTGATGGATCCCAGGAAGATTAGCTTCTATCATTATAGGAGCTAATGGGGATCCAAATAAAGTAAACAAATAAACAGTGATATGAAAAAGTTTGGGCATCCATGATTATTTTTCTGATTTTAATAAATGTAAATCAATGGTTATTCAGAACAACAATTTTAATTAAATATATCATATAGCAGAAGAACACCGTGATATTTAAGGTTTATAGGATTTTCAGGAAGTGTGCAATAATTCTTTAAACAAAATTAGGCAGGTGCATAAATTTGGAAACCCCGACAGAAAAAGTATATCAATATTTAGTAGATCCTCCTTTTGCAGAAATAACAGCATTTATCTAAATGCTTCCTATAGCTTCCAATGAGAGTCCATTGACAAAGGTATTTTGGACCATTCTTCTTTACAAATCTACAAATCTCCAGTTCAGTCAGGTTTGATGGTTTCCGAGCATGAACAGCCTGAATAGTGCGCTGAGTAGTTAAACGATGCACAGTGACTCCATCTGCAGTAAGATGATGTAGAGCTGATCTGTGGGATGACTATGACTGTTCTCATGATCCTTCTTCCCTGATTATCTAAGATTTTTCTTGTTCTGCCACTTCAGGTCTTAACTAGAACTGTGCCTGTGGTTCTTCCATTCCCTCACTATGTTCCTCACAGTGAAAAGTGACAGCTGAAATCAGCTGAAAGGTCATTTGAGAGTTATGTTTTGAGGCTCCCATGTTGCCATTCCTAAGAAGAGAAGATGCAAAGAGGAGAAAAAAACTTGCAATTGGCACCTTAAAACTTTTCTTTTAATTAAATTCATCTGTGTTTCAAGGGTCAATGAGCTTACGTAACTAATTTTGTGTTCCAATAATTAGTGCTAAAGGTATTCAAATCCATTAAATTACAAAGGTGCCCAAGTGTATGCACCTGCCTTATTTAGTTTAAAGAATTATTGCACACTTTATGTGCAAATCCTTTAAACTTCATTTCACTTCTCAAACATCACTATGTTCATCTGCTATATGATATATTTTTTTTACTGAAATTGTTGATCAGAACAACCAGAGATTTCTAAAGGAAAATCGTGAAAATCATCAGGTGTGCCCAAACTTTGTCATATCACTGTATACAGCAGAGCTTGGTGGAAAAAATGCTTAATTGCTTGAATTATCCATAACCACTGTTATTAAATGTTAAATATTAAACAATGGGTTTAAGTTCATCGGCTTATTAGAAGTACCTGAATGTCAGGAAAAGGACAATCTGAGGAGCTGAGCTAATAAAGTTATACAGTTATACACCAATGAGCCATAAGTTAATATACCCACGAAATATATGTTTACAAACCTTTGATTAGGAGAGATAGCTGTGCCGATTATAGCTTCCTGTCGTAGCTCTGAGTGGAGCTCAACAGTCTTCCTGTGGTCTCCTGTGGGACTGACTCTACGGGAACAGGTCAGCAGTGACTCAAAGGGAAATCAATAACTAAATGAGATCTTTCTTGTATTTCCTCATTAGGAATATTATGACAAAGGCGACTATGTCATCCGGGAGGGAGAGGAAGGAAACACGTTCTACATTATTGCCAGGGGAAAGGTAATGTCTGCAGTGCACACATTTCTTTTTATTCAGTTACACCTCAGACAGTTTACTTTCGACTGAAAACTATAAGTAGGGAAAACAGATTCTACATAGTCAATACCATAATAAAGTTTGTTGCTGATTTTAAAATACTTTAAAATATCTCAACACTATTCAAAATAAAAAAACTATATTTTGAGGCAGCAACTCCCCAATCTATACTGTTCATACAATTGTGTCATTAGAAGTTTACCTACACTCATCATGGATTACATTGGGCTTCAAATGGATTATTTAGACTGTTGGGGGTTGGGTAGTGATGGGGTATATACTGTATATACTGTAAATACACCCATAAAGTAAAAATTGGAATTTAGTGTCCTGCAGTCCCACTGTCACGGTCTTGTCCTGTTTTTACGTTTCTCTGGTCTGTCCCTGTGTTTATTTACTCTCTGCACATGCCCTGTGTGTATCCTGTGTCTCCACCCCTGTCTTCTGTGTGCTTACCTGTTCATTTGTAGCTCTGCCCCCTTGTTACTGGTCCTTGGTGTTTCTAGTTTCTAGTTCTTGTCCATGTGTATAAATAGTCCCGTGGTTGTACGTCTTGCGTAAGTCTCCATGTACTTCATGTTTCTTTGTTTGTTTATTTTGTGTCTGTCAATAATTTTTGCCTTTGCTCTCTAGTTCTTTTTCCTGCTCCAACCTGACACCAACAATGTGTTTTATCAAGATCATGCTCTCTTAACTCTTTGATTAACTGCAGCTAATTGCTTCTTTGTGTTCTACGGTCAGGTTAAGGCTTTCTACTAGATTTTAGAGCACTGTTGTAAGAATTACATTGCATTCAGTGAAAGTGATTGCCACCCCACTTTATTCCCAACTCCCTGACTCATCCCAAAACTATTGGATGCACCACTATCTTTGCAGGGAAGACAGCTTCACTGCTTCTACAGTTCAGTATTAAGGGGCTTTGTTCCCCTCTAGCCTGTGTATGGGATTGGAGCCAATAGGCAAACCTACAGGTTTATCTACCTCACAGATTCCTGTACTGTATTGTATTATCACTACATCTCTACTGGGACAAGATGAGCTGCGTGTGTGCTACTTAAAGTAGCTGTGTGCATTTGGCTATAAAGTCTAAGTAAAAGTTATGGAGAGATGTAGCCACTTTGCAAAGATCTGGAAAAGAGATCAAACTGTTACCTTCAGCTGAGAGAAAATTGGCTTGGATGGTCAGAAGCAACCCAAGAACCACAAAGGCACAGACCTGACAAGAACTGGAAGCAGCTAGAACACCAGTGCCACTGTCAACAGTCAAGTGTGTTTAACATCACCATCCACTAAGAGGCAAACCTAGGTTTGCAGCGGACCACATTGATAAAGACAATTTTATGGCCAGATGAGACAGATTGGGTAAGACATTCAACCCCAAGAAACCCCACAATACCAACTGTTAAGCATGGTGGTGGTAATCATTTAGTCCCATGGTGCAATGGACAATGCTGAAATCACTACTACAAACTGTACAGCGGGCAAGACTTTCATAGTTTTTGTTTTACTTTTACCAGACATGGATATACTTTAGAGTAGTGAGAGGTGAAACAAGTTTTATATTTCCTCTTTTTGGAAGGCTCTGACACTGCCTTCACCGTCCAGAAGGGGAAAAATACTGCCCGCCCACACTATAAATTGATTGGCTGACTCCTAGACTATTTGTAGAGAACAGGCCAATCAGAGCCCTTTCTGGTTTGCATGCAATTCATGAATATGCACACGAGGGGAGCACCTTTCTTTTCCCCTCCTTCTCTTTCACAAATGGGATTGGGGGAAAAAGTCTCTGTGTCGTCTGTGTACGTGTTTATGCTCACCCTTGGGCCACTCGTTCCAGATTCTGGGAGGTTTTATCTGACTTGCATGCATCAGGGAGCCGTTATTGATATGCAGTAGACTCCCGCAACTTCCGGGAGACCTGGGATGTACTAAATGCTGAAGGTCTCACAGACGCCAAGAGATACATCTCTGCTGTTCCAAAAACACAGGAAATTCAACTCCAATCTGCTTAAAACCATATATACTTCCCATAGAAGTGTTGGGATCCTGATCTGTGGGTCTATGGATCGGTGCAGTGGTAGGACTTTGCTTTTTAAGCTTGAATGAATTTAACCAAGAAAGTCCTAGGAGAAATTTGAGCTTGGGAATCAGTGCACATTCCAAAAGGATACTGTAACTCAAAGTCCACCAATGCCTTGTTTCAGAAGATGTTGATACATGATAAATCAAATCAAATTAAGTATTGGGACTGTAGATTTATCATTGAACTGTATAAAAACAACATTAATATATGACAGCCATCCTTTTTAGTCTAGGGATTAGTCCTGGCTCTCATCTCTTTTACTGATGGTTCGATATCCACTATTTAGTATTTATCTTTAACCTATTTTCTATTAATACCCCATTGCTAAACCAGCATTCACTAACCAGGCCTAACCATTCCAATGGAACCTACACAGTCCTACACCAGTCTAAAGCTTGTTCCAATGGGCACTTTCCCTCAACACCACTGACCCTCAGAGGGGCTGTATAGGAAACGCTGGTCCATTTCTGTGGGAGGTAGAGCGTGTTAAGATAAATCAGTAACTTGACACTGGAGGGGTTAAGAGACAGAGGTCTCCGCTGGGAAGTGACAGGAACCGTTTAGCATGAGCTATCCGGGTTTGGATCCCCTTTTGGGCCCCCACCATCGCTGCAGCTCTAATTGGGAGGTGGGGGAGGACAGATGTTTTTTTCTGAGGGGGGATTTAAGTGGCGGAAATGATGCTTCTCGTCAGCCTGTCGCCACCCTGTCCAAGACAGAGTGTTGGGAATAGGGCCATTAGTGTTAGCCACCGAAAAGCTGGCTGTCAGGTCAAGAGGGTCGGCGTTGGATCACTTTACAGGAGCAAGGCGGAAGTTGATACCCCGTTATGGACAGAGCAAAATAAATAAATTATAATACAGTGCTTAGCATGATATTCATTAAATGTATTTCATTTTGTCTTTTATTTTGCATTTTAATAATTTCAGTCCAGAATAAAAACTTCTTGAATAACCATAAAAAAAATGGTACACCACCAAAACTTCCCCATAAATGGAGCACCCTAACTGTTCCTATAAAAAGCTCTAGAAAAATTAAGAGACCACTTCAGTTTCTGAATCAGTTTTTTTCTGATTTTGCTATTAATAGGTATAATTTTGAGTAAAATGAACATTGTTGTTTTATTCTATAAACATATTCCAAATAAAAATATTCTCATTTAGAGCATTTATTTGCAGAAAATGAGAAATGGCTGAAATAACAAAAAAGATGTAGATCTTTCAGATAAATAATGCAAAGAAAACAAGTTTATATTTATAAAGTTTTAACAGTTCAGAAATCAATATTTGGTAGAGCATCCCTGGTTTTTAACCACATTGTTTATGCATCTTGGCATGTTCTCCTCCACGAGTCTTACACACTTCTTTTGGATAACTTTATGCGACTCCTGGTGCAAAATTTCGGTTTATTTGGTTTGATGGTTTGTGATCATCCATCTTTCTCTTGATTACATTCCAGAGGTTTTCAATTTGGTAAAATCAAAGAAAGTCATCCTTTTTAAGTGGTCTCTTATTTTCTTCCAGAGTTGTATAAGGAAGCAAAAAGTAGGCCTTGCATGGCTCTAAACATGCAAAAATCATGTACTACTTTCCCCTAATTAATAACGAATGTCTTTTGTGTGTAACGTGAAATAAATCAATCATCGTGTCACTTGTAATCCCATTTAGTTTTTTTAATATTATAATTACTTACATATTCAGATGTATAAAGGTTCATTCCATTCCAACAATTGGAATTACTTTTTTTCCCAATGATTTTATATTGTATTTATCTTCACTTGAAAAACAAAAGCAAAGATGTTGTGTCTAGAACTGCATCTGTAGTAGAGCTAAAGATGCAATAACACAAGACAGGCCAAGAAACAACAATGCTGAATGGGAAAAGTGTATTCTTTGTATATTATGGCCGCACACTGGGAATGAATCTTGTTGCTGAACCATTAAGATCATTGAATGAGTGTAAAAGACCTCCACTAACCATTTCTACTTTTCAGTAATCGTCATTGATTCTGTTTGTCTGCTGCTTAGGTTAAAGTCACCCAAAGCACAAAGGATCATGAGGAGCCACAGGTCATCAACACCCTGCAGAAAGGAGATTACTTTGGGGAGAAGGCACTTATCAGGTACTCATCTTCACACGTTTATGACACTTCGGCTTTATTTCATCAATAACATTTTGTAATGAAAAAAAAATGTAATCCTGGCTAGTGTGTGCACAAATGGTTAAAAATTCAGTTCTGCTGCAGCTGATTGACTCTGTTTTCTCCCCACTTTCCCATCCTCATTCATGCAATTCTTATCAATAATCAAAGGTACATGTTTTAAATGCGCTAAGAGTGGGACCCACTGATATTGAGGGTTGAATGTACTATTTTTAATATATAGTTATAAGCTACCAATGTTGCAAATGCTTTTTGTCACATTAAAGTTTATATAACTAGTTCTGTAACTTCTTTAGGTATTAAAAGAAAGAAAGACAGAAACAATGAGAAATATACTGTAAAAAGAAGTTTCTGTAGAACTGTCAGTCCTGTCATTGTCTGTCTGCCTGCCACAGACTCTAGTTCAATTCAGTAACAAAAGACTCCACTTCCCAGGATGCACCTGCATCTAACCTTGCCTGAACATGTGAAGCTTCGTCGTTCTAACTCGCCAGGTGTCTAATAATATTCACCTGGTCCTCCTAGTATAAATAGGCCCCTGTTTCAGTCCCAAGTTGCCCGGTATTTAATCTCTTTCCAAAGCTCTTCTTCCCCGCTCTTCCTTTGTTGTTTTATTTTTGTAATCAACACTTTTTTGTATATATGGCCCCCATTTTATTCCCTAGCCTATTGTTGTTGTGTTAGCTTTCTAGTTGCTGACATATTTTATTATTGGATATCCTGTATATGACCTCTTTGCCTGCCCATTCTGGTATGTTGTTTTTCTTTGCTGCCCTTTTGTTACTGACCTTGCCTGTCCCTGACCAATTTTAGAAGTTTAGCCCTGTATTTTATACATTAAAATAAATCCAATGATTATGACTAATTAATTTGGTATATATATATATATATATATATATATATATATATATATATATATATATATATATATATATTCTAAAATCTACTGTGCTGATTATTTGCAGTAGCTAATTTATTGTTATTGTAAATGATTTCATAATAAACACCATGAACTGCACTTTAAAACTGTTGAAACATTACACTTACTGGACAGACTGGAAATCCAGATAAAATCTGCTTTGTTTCTAATAATGCTTTATTCTAAAATAACTTGTTCTGGGAGAAGGTGGTAGGTCTACCAAAGGAGCATGAATAGACTTTAGTTGCATATTTGACAATATTGTGGACAAATTTGTCTTCGTTCCATATAATTCATTCATTCCTTCCATACAGAAGGGTATTAAACAGTCTTGTTCATGATTCTTACAGTCATTCATAAATATAATGTCAACATATACAGTGTGGCACAAGGTAATGATATAATGTCTGAGCAGTCTACATTAATAATTAATTCATTAGGATGATTCATCTTTCCAGGAGAGCTCCAGTGAGGTTTCAGTCAGGTCTAAACCCATAACATAGAGGCTTTCCTTCTCTTTCTTTTCAGTGATGATGTGAGATCAGCTAATATCATTGCAGATGAGGATGGAGTTGAATGTCTGGTCATTGACCGAGAGTAAGAACACACTCTTCCCCGCTCTGCATGCTTTATATTATGAATGTTTGGGCTGTACTGTTTTTCTAATTCTCTCCCTCGTTTTTCTTATCAGAACGTTCACTCAGACTGTTGGCACCTTTGATGAACTAAAGAAATATCTCCAAGGCTACGTTGAGACTTTAGCACGTGACGACAAAAAGAGAAATGCCAAGTGAGTACTTTTTTTTATTTGAGTTAAATACACACATAAATTATATATATATATATATATATATATATATATATATATATCACATAATATACAGTTTTTAAGAGACCACTTCCAGTTCTGAATCTGTTTTTCTGATTTTGCTATTTATAGGTTTATGTTTGGGCAAAATGAACTGTGTTGTTTTATTCTATAAACTACCGACAACATTTCTCCCAAATTCCAAATAAAAATATTTTAATTCATAGCATTTATTTTCAGAAAATGAGAAAAAGATGCAGAGCTTTCAGACCCTAAATAATGCAAAGAAAAGAAGTTCATATTCATAAAGTTTTAAGAGTTAATAAATAATTAATTAATATTTCGTGGAATAACTCACATGCACGGAATTAATCACATGCATCTTGGGATGTTCTTCTCCACCAGTCTTACACACTGCAACTTTATGCCACTCCTGGTGCAAAAATTCAAGCAGTTCAGTTTGGTTTGATGGCTTGTGATCATCTATCTTTCTCTTGATTATATTCTAGAGGTTTTTTATTTGGTAAAATCAAAGAAACTCATCATTTTTAGGTGGTCTCTTATTTCTTTCTAGAGCTGTAGCAGTTATGTATGACAAACGCACTTATGATAAAACAAATGTTAACTATTTTGAATTTTGTATTATGAATAAAATAAGATTGTCTGGAAAAGAAAACATGAACCTGTTGGTACTATCCCTAATGGCAAACTTAGTACTTAGTTACGGTAGTAATCATCCAACATCTTGGTCTTGCTAATGCTCTTGTCTAAGAGAGCAATCAAATGCTCACAGCAATTCTCCAAAATCAGTAGACAGAAAGTAGAGAGTTTTTCCTGGACAGTAGAGAAAGTTTTTTCATATGTTTTTTGTTCATATGTTTTTTTGTTCATATGAATTCTACATTCTGCTCATTTAATGATTAATATTATGATATAAATGGCTATTTATGTATGTGATAATTTCATGAACTGCGTTTTTTAGTTTAAATATTGACAGGTTAAAATTAAGGGAACTAAAACAGAAAATATCTTCTATTGATAAATACAAACAGGAAATGTATTTAAAGCAAAGCATTTGTATTTTTAAAAGAATGTATCTACAGTGGCTTCCAAAAGTTTTCATATTCCCTGAACTTTTCACTTTTTTTTCACCTTACATCCACAAATGTGCTTTATTGGGATTTTAAGTGATATACCAACACAAATACTTCAATCAATACTTAGTATAGCAACCTTTTGCTGCAATTATAGCTGCATGTTTTTGAGGGTTTTTCTCTACCAGCTTTGCGCATCTTATGACTATTTACCCCTTCTTTACAAAATAGCTCAAGCTCATCCAGGTTGGCCAGGTTGAACATGTGTGAACAGCATTTTTCATGTCTTGCCACAGAATCTTAATGGGATTTAGGCCATGACTGGGCCATTTTAACACAAAAATATTATTTGATCAAAACCTTTCCACTGTAGCTCTGGCTGTATGTTTAGAGTCATTGTCCTATTGGAAGAGAGTCTTCCTCCCGGTCTCAAGTCTTTTGCAGCCTCCAACAGGTTTTCTTCCAGCAGTTTTCTTCCCATAAACTCTGACCACTGTTGCCCAGTGAGGATGGTGTGTTCAGAATGATGAGCAGTGCTAATTTTCCGCACACATAGTTCTTATCTGACCACAGTTGAAAGTTTTGGCCTAAAAAAAAAACTGTTTGGCCTAAAGCCATGTGTCCGCACTATGGCAAACAGCACTTCTTGTATTTTTTTCAACAATGTTTTTGTCTTGCCACTCTTCTATAAAGGCCAGATTTGTGGAGTGCACAATTTATAATTTTCCTGTGGACACATTCTCCTACCTGAGCTTTGAATTTCTTCAGCTCCTCCAGAGTGACCGTGGGCTGCTTTTTTAACTAGTTCAATCGTTACTTAATCTGTCGGTTGGATGGACGGCAATGTCTTGCTAGGTTTGCAGTTGTAAAATACTTTTTCCATTTTTGGATGATAGATGGAACAGAGCTCTTTGGGAGGCTTAAGGCTTGAGATATGTTTTTATAACCTAACTCTGCTTTAAACTTCTCCACAATTTTATCTCTGACCTGTCTGGTGAGTTCCTTGGTCTTCGTGATGCTGTTTGTTCTCTAATGTTTTCTAAGAAATCACTGAGGCCTTCAAAGAACAGCTGTATTTATACTGAGACTAATTACACAGAGCTGCACTCTATTAACTAATTATGTTAATTATGGATTTTATTCAGGGGTTTCAGAGGAAAGCAGGCTGAATACTTTTATTTGATTACAATTTTTAAAACCATGTATCATTTTCATCCCTCTTTATAATTAAATACTAATTTGTGTTGGTCTTTTACTTAAAATCTTAATAAAATAAATTGTTTTATACATATTGTTTAAGGACTCATATATCATTAACATCATTGCCATGTATGGCATTATTTCACAGAGAAATATCAATGCCCTGTTTACTGTAACACTTAAATTGCACACTGTGTTTTTTGCAGGCGGTCAGGGAGCAACACTCCTCCCAGCTCGCCACTGTCCCTTGATCGGATACAACTCAGAGAGAAGAACTTCACATCCACTCTGTCCTTCAGTAACCTGGAGATCATCGCTACTCTTGGGATTGGAGGTTTTGGCAGGGTTGAACTGGTGAGCATCGCCTGTCACTACTTATTGCTTTATACAGCTCTGAAACGAAAATGAGAGACCATTTAAAAATGATTAGTTTATCTGATTTTACCAAATAGAAAACCTCTGGAATATAATCAAGAGGAGGATCGTTGATCAAAAGCTATCAAAACAAACTGAACTACTTAAATTTTTTTACTGGGGGTGGCATAAAGTTATCCAAAAGCAGTGTGTAAGACTGGTGGAGGAGAACATGATGCCATGATGCATGAAAACTGATTAAAAACCAGGGTTATTCCACCAAATATTGATTTCTGAACTCCTAAAACTTTGTGAATATGAACTTGTTTTTTTTTTGCATTATGTGAGGTTTGAAAGCTCTGAATCTTTTTTGTTATTTCAGCCATTTCTCATTTTCTGCAAATAAATGCTCTAAATGACAATATATTTTTTTTTAATTTGGGAGAAATATTGTCTGTAGTTTATAGAATAAAACAGCAATGTTCATTTTACTCAAACATATACCTATAAATAGCAAAATCAGAAACTGAAACTGGTATCTTCATTTTTTCCAGAGCTGTATTTAAATTGTGTTTTATATAAAATGTCTACATTGTCGTAATATAAATAAACTGCATGTGTCTGTAGATTTAAAATATAAAAGATGTCATGTTGAGGGAAATCTGTGCTGTGGAGGTGGTTTTTAATAGCTGTGTGTTCTTCACAGGTTAAAGTGAAGAATGAGAACGTGACATTCGCTCTGAAGTGTATTAAGAAGCGTCATATTGTGGACAACAGACAGGAGGAGCACATTCACTCAGAGAGGAGAATCCTGAGTGAGACCAACTCCCCTTTCATTGTCAAGTAGGTTTAATCACTTAGTGTTTAACAATTTAGTGTTTTTACAGTACTTTTACTTGGCCTGACATATTGTTGCTTTCATGTGATAAACCCTGCATTCTCAAGAAACAGACCTTTTCCCTTCTCATGTTACTAAAGTTACCATATTGGATATACAGTACAAAGATACTGCCTGGGTTATGATACATCCAACAGTATTGCAAGTGTCAGTAAATATTAGACACAAAAAATATCCTATAGCTAAACTGAGTATTCTTTTTTCTAGGATGTACCGTACTTTTAAGGACAGTAAGTATGTGTACATGCTGCTGGAGGCGTGTCTGGGTGGAGAGATCTGGAGTATGCTGAGAGATCGGTATGTGAAATGATTGTATCTGCAAAATGTAACACACACAAATAACAAACATAGTATCCTGTTTAATCCTTTGAACCTCAGCCTATTTTGGTATTTTTTTTGTCAGTTTCCCTTTCACTTGTTATAACACAGTTATGTTTGGATACAGCCACATGCTATTATTATATTTATACCAGAAGACATTAAGCTGCTCAAAAATGTCATCATTTGAGGTGAAAATGCTTCCAGAATTTGTAAATCTTAATGCAATTGATCATGTTTTGATCAAAAAAGAGTTTTATTTTCAGCAATAGTTGGATTAGAGATTATTAGTTGAAAGTATAAGGATTTTGATGATAGGTTGTTACATGGCTTACTACTGTGACAGAATACATGAGCAGCACCAGGCGGATTTATTTTTCTAAATATTCCCACCACTGGGATGCAGATTGCTAAGACCTCAACAGTCATAGCAGGCTAAGGGTTGAGTAATTTCAGCGAATATGTTCAATATATCTACCTTATGAAAGTAATTTAGTACACTGGAAACAATCAGCTGCTTATAATGAAAGAATAAAGCATGGAATATAAAGGTAATCCTATTCTTTAGGTGAATTTCACAATAGATTTCTCAAAAACACTTCAGTTCAGTGTGAGGTCAGTGCTAGTTTTAGAAACAATAGGGTTCCCTGTTTGTCACAATGTATGAATTATGTTGGTGCATTGAAGCATTCCTGAGTAAATAAGCTGTATATACACTGCACGATGTTTGATGCAATTTGCATAAGTGGGGTTCTAAGGGTTAATTACTTACACCTGAAACACAAGGATAAACCAAAATATTAAATGAACTGTGAAGTAACCATGAACTCGTAAGGGCAAACCTCTTTATTAAAGTGAGTGGACCATCATGACCAGATACAAAGAGCTCTCTGAAGCCTTCAGAAATGAGGTTGTAGATGCAGATGAGTCTGGGAAAGGATTTAAATAGATCTTAACTACAGTAATTAACTGATCTTCTACTAATTTACGTTTAAAACATGCTCAGTTCAGAACAGACCACAAGATGCAGGAAGAGGATTCCAACGATCCTAACATTTATTTTGCTGCTGTTAAAGTGAATGTGTATTGTTACTATCAGCGCTTTTTGACATAATATGAATTTGGCACTTGTTGTTTACATTGTTTCAGAATTAAATAATGAACCAGCAGAATTGCTGCAAAATGACTTGAGCCCTATCCCATTGCTCCCCTTGGCTCTACCACTTAGCACTACCCCTCTGTTTTGCTTGTGCGCACCTTGTAAAAATTATGATAACCAATACATTACCATAATTTAATGTGTAGTTTTAATGTTTTATGGCCATTTCCTTCACAACACGCAGTGAAATTACGTTCCTCCGGAACCATGGTGCAACATGGGACAACAAGCAATAGACAACATAAAGTGCAAGAGTGACGACAGTGCAACATAAAACTAAATAACACAAAATAAAAATAAATACAAAAAATACAAAAGAAGAGACAATTTAAATGACAGGACAGTGCAGTACCGATACGGTATATTAATGTGTATAATGGGGATAAGGTGCAGAGATGAGTAACATACTGTAACATATAGAACATATATAATCACAGCAGTTACTGAGGTATAGAGTTTATAGTTATTTGGGAGTAGCGGCAAATATTGCTGATAGGAATAAAGACATTAAAGAATAAAGACATTTAGTTAGTCTCATTAGCTAATTAGCTCATTTTCCAGCAGAGGCTGCGTCATTTAAGGTGGAAAAGAAAAATAAAATAAAATAAAAGGTAATTTCAGTAATTATTCATTGTTGCACCACCTGCCCACTTTCTGAATACATTCAATGCACTAAATTTAACTAGTTATTCAGCAGCTGGGTTGCTGAACTTTATTGTTCCACTGCTATATATCTGTTTTGTGTGGTTGAAGGGTTGTCCCAATTCTTAAGGGGAGCCTTGAAATATTTTATTGAAAGTTAGAAAGATTTTTTCCTTCTTGCTGTTTTAAATGTATTTACTATATAATTAGAATTTTCATATCAGGATTCTCGCGTATGTTAACTTTTACAGAAGTATAGCATATTCTATTTTTCCTCTTCAGTAGAGTTTGTGTTTATTTTTAGGGGAAGTTTTGAGGAGAACACTGCCAAGTTCTGTGTGGGTTGTGTGACTGAAGCATTTGAATACCTCCACAACAAAGCCATCATCTACAGAGACCTGAAACCTGAGAATCTCATGCTGGATTCAGATGGATATGTAAAACTGGTAGGTAAAGAAAACAAGACTGCTAATAATTTCTGTGTTTTGTTTTGTTTTGTTGACTTCCTAACGTAGTATGAGTGATAGCATTGACTCTGATCTGTAATCTGTCAGGTGGATTTTGGCTTTGCCAAGAAGATGAAGTGTGGCCAGAAGACGTGGACGTTCTGTGGAACTCCTGAGTACGTTGCACCGGAGATCATTCTGAATAAAGGTCATGGCCTCAGCGTGGACTTCTGGGCTCTGGGAATCCTGATATTTGAACTTTTGACCGGAAGGTTTGTATTATGTTTGCTAATATCAGTTCTGTTAAAGCGATAATTTGTTGAGAAAATAATTTCAGCCAATTGACCAATTAACACAACTGTAATTATGTAGACAAAACATGTGTAGCCTCTATTGTTTGCTTTTTTATTTTACCATAAAGTTTCAAGATGCACCATGTATGTAAAGAAAAACTATGCTTGAAAGTTACAGTTGAAACAGATAAAGCAGTTTGAGGTTCAGCAGTGGTATGTTGCCTGAGACCTGTAACATGTGATATGTTGTCATGCCAAAAATCATGGGATAGCAGTATGGCACAAAGGGAACACCCACACCTGTATAATACCCACAAGAATATATCCTCTATGGGACAAAAAACCATGAGACACAATACTAGTTTCATAATAGTACATTATAAATTCAATGTATGAAAAAATCAGAATTTGAAACTATCATTACTCGTTTCTAACTGTGAATCATCATGTGTGTCAGGGTGTGCAGGGAGAGGACTGCAGGACTGTATATTGGACTGTAGTCTGTGTGTTCACCGTGTTAAAACAAGCTACATGGGACGAACTACTAGCTAATATTGCCCTGGCTTAACACCCAGGGCTAAGTGTTAGCGGTTAACCGCTAATGCTAATGCTAATGCTCCAGCCTTAGTCCTGGAGACATTCGGGAATCTAAGTTTACTGTAAATAAACGGAAGCTCTTTACTCACTCAAATAAACAGTTTTCAGGATAGAAAGCTGTGTAGATTAACATCCAGTGCTTGTTTGACTTTGAAAGAAAGCCAGCTTTACTTAACTCAGTTATCACCACCACCCAGCGGCAATACCTGCTGAATTAGAAGGGAAACATGGCGATACCCCTGTTCCTTACTATTGTCACTTAGAATGCATCTTATAATCCAGTGCACCTTATGTAAAAAAAAAAAAAAAACAGAAAATAGACGTTCATTGATAGTGTGCCTTATAATCTGGAGCACCTTATAGTGTGGTACGGTAATTTATTTATTACAAACAAGAAAATGAAACAAAACTTATCACAGGGTCTGAAACACAGAGGACACAGAGCCACATGCAGAAAAGCACATGGTTAGGAAAACAGACAGAAACACATAGATAGAAGATAGAAACACAGGGATAGGCCAGAAAAGACACAGAACCGGATGAGAATGTGACAATGTGACCTATATAGATCAAGCTGATCACTGGGTTAATTTTTAGATCAATCACTCGCATGGAAACATACTATGCTAACTATGCTGAAGAAAACTGAGAAAAACTGAGAGTGAGATTGCAGGCAAACTTACCTCTGTCTGGTTCTTCTTCTTCTTCCACAGTCCTCCCTTCACTGGCTCAGACCAGATGATGACATACACGTTCATTCTGAAGGGCATGGAAAAGATGGACTTCCCAAAAAAGATCAGCAAGAGACCAGGGGATCTTATTCGAAAGCTCTGCAAGTATGAACCAACAATACTATCCCAAAAGCTGACATCTCATTAAACTATTTGTTTCAGAACATTTTTCTTTTAATATTAGAAAAACAAGGTTTTTTTCATCAGGTCACAAAGTTGTTTTCCTCTTTTTCTCCAAAGACAAAACCCTTCAGAGCGACTTGGTAACATGAAGAATGGAATAATGGACATCAAGAAGCACAGGTGAGAAAAGCATGAAATGACCAGTTAGCAATGGGCCTTCATTAGTCAATGGCCAAAATGGATACTGTCATTTGTTTTTGCTCATGGGCAGTAAAGAAAAATGGATGTGGAGCATGTTTAGCATGTAGCTAGCTCTTCAATGTGAACTTTATCAACTTGCCCAAAGCTGCCCATCACTTCATCTTAATACCCTTTTAAATATCACCATTCTATAAGAAAAGTTAATGCCGAACAATTGGCAGAAAAAATTAAGTTTCCTTGCTGCCCAGTTTACTTAAATGGGATTTTGGTGTGTTTAAAAGTTGTTCTGTAGCCAACCACTAAAGGGCAGAGGAGACATCTTCAATTTTCAACTGCTGTTGAAAGAAAGATGAAGATTATTTAGTCATCAATACTGATATGGATCACATTTATTGAGCTACACATACAGAAGTAGTGTGCAATGCAACATGCCTCACATCTTATCATTGAGTTCTAGAGGTTCTCAATGGTGTTCTGTGTTAATCCATCCCATGCAGCTGGAATATTTAATGACCAACAAATCAAGTTTGTTGTCACGTATCACACATTTAGAAGGCCTGCTTTCATGGTGTTGGGTGCAATTTGGAATGTTGCCAGACCAGTGTTGTGCTATTCCAAAAGGACCTAGTTACTATGCTATGGCCAGCCGCATTGCCAGACATATCCCTGAATTAAAATGCATGCAATGCTATATGACACACTATCAACACTGCAGCAATACTGGGATGAATTATCAGGACACTGATAGGAATCACAACAACTGAGACTCCTGGCATGATGCTTTACACATGCATTACACACTTCTCTAGGTATTAAACAAACATTGTAATTCGGCACCTGCTAATTATTATAAGTCATATAATAATGTATTGGGCCAATTATGAAGCATTTGTTTAGGTTTGACATTCTAGTGGAAAAGGACCATTACAGAACCTTTAAAAACTAAAAATCACAATTAATTAGATTTTGGATTCTTATTGACTTCCATAGCACAATATTTAGATATAGTGTATACTAGATATAAGAGATTTAGAAGTAAGGGATGCCCTTTGTTTACTGGGAAAGCTGTTTTCTCTCACTAAGCAGTTCAATGGGCCAATACATGTTTTTGGGGCCAATTTCAATTGTCTTATAGCTCGATCGACCAATACCAGTACCTCCAGCTGAGAGAGCTGAACTGTGGTTTTTAAAGTGGAAACAAAAGAACATCACTGTTTATCCAGCTCTAAAAACAGTCTGAACGTGATTCCTTTAGCTTTCTGGCTGCAGTTGCTGCTGCTTCTGTACTTCTGCAGTGATTGGCGGTTTGTGTGGTTAGCTAGCTCTGCTACTCACTGATTGGGATGAAAGATGCACTGTAGAGAGATTAATAAATTGGTCAAAAATTGTAATTCTCTTCCACCAAGTACACATTAATTCTACACATAGAATCGTGAGAACTTCAGACTGACTGAGCCAGGCTTTAGCGCTGAGTGGCAGCCTGTAGGAAGGCAGGGTTCCTTGAGTGAGTATTGACTTGTGTGCTCCAGCTCCATCTAGAACCGGAGAGCCGGTTGTTTGGATTTTAGCCTAGCTAGTTAGCTAACTCTCCTGCTGTCCTTCTTTCTCCACACTCCTCCGGCTGATGGTAGTAGGCGGTCCGTCAAAAACCCTGGAGATATCAACCAATAGCATTCTCTGAAGTAGGTGAATGACCCCGCCCCCAAACTTTTAGCTAATTTGCATAGCGCACAAAGACAACTGTGAATTCCAGAGGGAAAAAACACCTGAGAGGAGAAAAATTAAGCTCCAGAGCAATATTTTGTTCAGTATGCACATGATTGAGAAGTAAATTTACACAAACAAAATATTAAAAGACGCAGGTGAATTTTTTTCACTTGTTTTTTTTGCATCCCCCAGCTTTTGACATTGATGTGACGCCATATCTATCCAAAACTGCAGCTTCCTGTGACCAAACTGTCCCAACAGTGATCCAAACAGCAGCACTGCAGTGTAAACTTAGCTACCAAATCGAGCCGGCTAAATCAGAGAAATATCGGCTAATCATGCATTTTGCTGAAAATTGGTCGATGCAGATACATAGCTGATCGATCGTTCAATATCTAGTAAAAATAAAGGTTAGAACATGGCAGTATAAACTGTATACAAGCAAATCTTTTAGGCATTGAATGTTTTGATACATTACTATTGTGTAACTCATAAACTATTTGAGTTTATGAGCAAACAGGAGAGAACAGTGGGCACACTGTGACCCCAAGGTGCTGCTTTGAGAATGCCTATAATCAAATTGGTGAATAAAGCTGAGCAGATGGACCTTAATCTGTGTGGCCTGGTGGACAGTGCTGGGCTTTGATGTGATTTGTAGGGCACGGCCTCAGGCCTGGCGGATGATTTGGTAAGAGTGGAGAGGAATGTCCTCTCTTCTCTTTAGAGTTCAAACCCCTAACACAATTCCTGCTCTCCCAGACAGACCATCACATTTAAATAACATTATACAGGCCTGTTGCTTTATGTATAACAGCTCTGAGTGGAAGCAGTGGAAGCAGTGTCGAGTGTCTGATGTCATACTGAGGGCATGTTGTGGAATGAAATATGAATAAAGGTGGAATTATCATATGCACCATTGAACAAATAACAGCTGACTGGTACTAATCATATTTTCACATTTTGTCCTTTATCTGCTGTGTAGGTGGTTTACTGGTTTCAGCTGGAGCGGCCTGAAAGCTAGAACTTTGAACTCCCCTCTTAAAAGAGAGGTAAGGAAAGTAAAGATTTTCTGATTGGAGGGGCACAGTTCAACATTTGTTGTGTTTGCAACATACGTTGACACAAGACAGGACCTTGTATTGTGTCTCCTGACTTTTGCCATGTTTTATTGAAGATAAGAACACTGAACTAACCTGCAAGATGTGTGTTTGTGGGGCCTGCTGCAAATTATTTTATTTTCCCCAAAATCGTTAGTGCGCCTTATAATCAGGTGCACCTAATGTCTGAATTTTGCCAGTCAGGTTGTAAGCAGTATTAGCGTTAGCGAGTATTTCGGACTGCGTGTTTACTGTGTTAAAATGCTAGCTAATATCGCCCAGGCTTAGCGGAACACTGCGGGTTGCTTAGTGTAGTGCTGTCGGGCGGCATTTACTAGCGGTTAGCTGCTAATGCTAGTGCTGCTGCACCCAGCCTTAGTGTAAATCTGGAAATCTAAGCTTACTGTAAATACACTGTAGAGCTTTACTCACCCAAATAAACAGTATTTAAGAGAGAAATCTGTGCAGTCTAAAATCCAGCACTTATTTGACTTTAAAAGAAAATGTTTCTTTTAGGAATTACAGTTTTGATTACTAAGCTTAGCTTAACCCCCCCACCACCACTCAGCGGCGAAGGAAAACAGAAGGAAATTAGAAGGAAAATATGGCGACACCCCTGTTCCTTACTAGTGTCACATAATACACTTTATAATCCAGTGCACATTATGTATAAAACTAGACCAGAAAATAGATAGTGCACCTTATAATGCAAAAAATATGGTGCGCTTCAATAGCTTCACTAGTGGGAGCTATGGTACTGGACAACTTAAGTTAAGTTGAGTGGATGTGTGTAGGTACCACACAGTGGAAAAAGCACTATTGTTGTAAGACACTTCTTTTTTACACCAGATAAATCCAACACTGTTACTTTTAAATAGGCTAGACAAGTGTTATTTTAACAGAACCAGGCCTGAATAGATAATATACATTAAAAAAAGCTGCAAAAACAGAACTGAACAAATTAGGTTCTATATACATTTGCACCCAGTTTCCCAGACAAAGATTTAAGGTGGTTCCACGTCTACATTTTCTGCAGGTCTGTTTTGACAGGTGTGAGTACATGGGTGTGCACCCAAAATCTCCATTATGCCTCTTGTAGATTTGATGAATTAGACAATACCCTCTGTCCCTATAGGCTTCCTGTCTAATATAAATGTTAAGTCTACACAAGTCAGCAAGTCTGGAGAAGAACAGAGATTTATATTGGGAGTTACTCTCAGTGCAGCACCGTCTCCAATGTCTTAAACCTCCTACTGAAGCAGGAGGATGTCTGAATGGTTGGATAACAGTCTGTTCTGGTTGCGTTCACAATTTTTTACTCATCTTTAACCAGGCCAAGTTCAAAAGGTTTGAATTATCACCCCAAATCAGAAAAGACAATGATCTGATCCCTCCGACGGCACTGCATCCATAATCATCCTTCAGTAATAGCCTTCAAATGCATCGAACCAAGATGAACTGCTTGAATTTTTGCACCAGAAGTAGCATAAAGTATATATCCAAAAGCAGTGTGTGAGACTGGTGGAGGAGAACATGCCAAGATGTATGAAAACTGTGATTAAAAACCAGGATTATTCCACCAAATATTGATTTCTTTTAACTTTATGAATATGAACTTGTTTTCTTTGCATTATTTGAGGTCTGAAAGCTCTGCATCTTTTTTGTTATTTCAGTCATATCTCATTTTCTGCAAATAATGAAACACTTTATTTTATACTGCTCTTAATTCCATTATCATGCTGCTATCATGCACTCTGGACTTCATGTTGCTGCTACCTGTCTACTCTCCCTATTTATTTTTTATTTTTTGTGTATTTATCTTTATCTATTTAGTTCTATTCTATATTTTATTGTATTTTATTTTGTATCTCTTTTATTATAACAGCAGCTCTTGGGTATAAACTGGATAGTGAGATCACAATTTCGTTCCACCTCATGTACCACACATGTGATGCGAATGACAATAAAATCTCCTTGAATCCTTCAATCCTTGAAATAAATGCTTTAAATGACACCATTTTGGAATTTGAGAGAAATGTTGTCTGTAGTTTATAGAATAAAACAACAATGTTCATTTTACTCAAAATGAATCAATTTATGCAAAATGAGAGAAACTGATTTAGAAACTGAAGTGGCTTCTTATTTTTTTCCAGAGCTGTATATTGTGGTCAAAATAACAGTCAAAAGAATCAGTATACCAAATCATTTTTGGACGGAATAGATGTTGTGGACATTTTCACATTTCCTTTTCCACTGGTCAGATAGTTATCCAGTCAGACACATGTGAAGAGTGTAAATGTGTTTCAAAGGAACATCATTATCTTACTTTCTTGCCCTTTCGTTCCAGGTGAAAGGACCTACAGACCACAGCTACTTTGACAATTACCCACCTGAAGACGAGATCCCTCCGGATGAGATTTCTGGTTGGGACATGGACTTCTAACAGCCTCCCCCTCCCCTTTCTAACTTACCGCCATGTGAACAAGGCCAGAACTCCTCCAGCCTCCTTCTTCTCCAACCATGATGTCATTAGAATCACAATGTATGCCACAAAGGTTCTTTCACAGAGCACAGCCTTCACAGCAAGCCATGTTTGTGGTGGAGTAGGTGGTGCAGCAGTGGAGGCCAAGCCTACTGCGAATGTGGCATTTGAAAGAACCGGCTCAGTGTTGTTTCAGTGATGTCAGTAGCCTTGCTCAGTTGTGGTTCACATGATAAGACGATGACATTAGCATTACTGGATTTTCTCCATCTTTTTTTTTTTTTCAAGACACCTTATTAGGAAAGGTGCACTACAAACTTCTCCCAGGAGCTTTCCCTAAGGGTTCTCCATGTGTTTGAGTTATGGGCTGTGGGCAGCGCAGCGAATCGTGTGAAACCAGAGGTAATATTTACCTTTTGAGACTGCAGAAATCTGTGGACAAGCAAGAAGGTGAGATGTGCTTGGTTTTGGCGGCGACATCTAGCTAGCTGTCGAACTTTTGAACGCAATAATAACCGCCTGTGGGTGTGAAAGCCAGTGATGTGGCTTCAGAAGGTGGACTAGAGGAGATGAATATAACTGCGGTTTTCTGTTATTTAAGTGGACTTGTGTGAAGTGTGTATATTTAGAAACTTGCTTACTGAGAAAGTGTGGCTGTGTAAAGACTGCAAAGTGCTTTTCTCAGTCGTGTTTTGCCTCTTCAGTTGAGCCAAAGATCTTTTTTAGACAGGTTCTGTAAATGTTCTTACTAGAAATAATTAATTTAGTTTACTATTTCTTAAGATAAGGTTGGGATCTATACTAAATCAATACTAAAGTATTGATTTGTATACAAAGAATTGGATGTCTAGGTTAAATGGCATGTTTTGTTGACTTGCTAAGTGAAAATAAGAACAAATGCACTCATTATCAAAGGAATAGTTGCTTTGCAAAGCTCATTGCTACATTACACCCTGCCAACAGTTCATTTTCTCTCTTTGTGCCTGTGTCAATTAAATAGCAACAGTGCTTTTGAATGTATCTACACTGATGGACATGGTGGTCTGGAACTGAGGTGTGTTCAGGTAAATTTCTGGCATATTGCTATCTTGGCAACAGAAAACACAGGTGCGCCACTGACTGATTAGAACCCTGACAACAGTCAACCATCAGAAGTTTATTGCTATCTTGGCAAAGCAGGTGCAACGTGGATGCTTATTGTGTGTACACCCCCCCTCATTACACACACAGAAAGTCACATGCAATAAACAGAATGCAAAATAAAATAACATTGCTGTTACCGAAAGTGACCTGCTCATGCACCATCAAAGCATAAACGAGCAGGTCAGTTTCCTCTGCTGAGAAGTGCAGAAGCTCTGCGCTGTTAAAATAGCAATCCGCCAAAGTCAGAGCAATGTGAGGCAAGTGACACACTGATTGGTTTATTTCACATTACGCCCAAAACACACTTATGATTAATTAAGAGAATTAGTACATGACTTTTGCACTTTTTTTGAGCCGTGCAAGGTGTACTTTTCCCGTCATTGTGATAGCAAAAACACACTGAGACGCCCCAAAATTAAGCTGCTCAGTGCGCTAAAAACCAAAGGTGATCTAACAGTACAAAAGTACAAAACTGCACCTCACACCATGACACCAGGCCTTCTGGACGTGAGACACGTGACAACAAACCATTATTCTTGGCACTGACCATAGTTCCTCTATACAAAAATAAGAACATGGCCCATTCCTGAAGCTGACCCACTGTTGATATCCTGAGTCACTTCATGACAGTCTGGCATGACTGCCCACCAAGTTTCAGTACTACTTTTGGGTCACCTGTTGTTTTATTGTATTTTACAAAGATCAAAGATATAAAGCACATTTTAATGCCAGTTAGGATGCACTGAAATAACAGTTATGGCCAAAATCAAAGAAAAAATAGAACTGAAAACTATTTGACCAGACAGCAAGTGTTTTTTTATTTTATATTTTTGACTCTTTTTTGACCAAAGAGCTTCGTTTGCACAATGTTTGGTATATCCCTACTTTAACTTCTCTCAATATGTTCAATTAAACAGAGATTTTAATCAGAAGAAACACAGTTTTTTTTTTCTTTTTACACTGAAAATTCAATAAAACATTTCAAGGATGTCCAGATCTTTGCATACAGCTGTATTTTTTGATGGACTAAATACAATTGTGAAAATATATAAATATATATGTAACACAAGCGTTTTTTTTTGTTTGTTTCATCCTTTGTGTAAAATTTGTCATTGTAGTTTAAATGTGTGTACAGAGGAACTGTAAATAAAATTAGATACTGAACTGGGAGTGGACTGTCACTGTGTGTAAACAGTATTGAAACTCATTACACACATTAATGATCCCTGATGCAGCAGAGTCTGAACAGCCTGGTTTACATAATGATTACATAATGAGAGTGACAGCGGTCAGACGGTGCATTTTATTGATTGGTTATCACAGTATTTCACAACAAAGAGGTCAGACGACATATAAACATATACAGCTTTATTGATGGTCTGTCAAAATAGTGTCTGTTACAGAAACAAAAAGAGCATGTTTTTCAATGCATTAACTCACACTGATCATGTGACGTCAACACTTTATTATCATGTTTATTAAGGCTCCAACCTGAATCAAAGTTAAGGCCTTGCTTGCCCAAAACACCTCCAGCAAGATATGAAACATACAGAAAATAAATAAATGCATTTTTTTAAAGGTCACTTCCATATACAAATATAATTTCTGATGAAGCTTATTATACAAGCACAGCCTTTCGCCTCCATTTTCATTTACAGAACAGATTACACAGATTATTGTGTACACAGTGTGACAGAGAAAGCCCTTCTATAAAAATATATTATACAAATATTGAAGGAGTGCTCTAAATATGTTTTTTTGGATGTGTATGTTTATAATATATATATATATATATATATATATATATATATATTATTGCTCACTTTATGTTTTTTTAACTTTTATTTAGTCCTTATAGGTGCATGTGTATAAAATGTTCCACTAGAAAACACACATTAATTAACATGCAATAGAAACTGGTATAGCATTAGATCTGTGTAAATACAATAAGAAATGATAAGAATAGAAAAAGGACAGAATATATATTTGTACAACACATTGTGGGAAAAAAAAGTCACATTTATAACCAAATATTTGTAAAAAATATTGGAAAAATGTATAAAATAGTCATATCACACTCAATGCAATGCAACATCTCCTGAAATGTAAATACAATACTTATGTCTGAACGCACATTTGCACTGGTAGCTTTCATTTTATTTTATTTTATTTTTGCTAAATTAATTTCCTATGGCACTTTAGAAAGCTATTTTTGTAGCACATTTTATTATAATATAAATCACATGAACAATATACAATATATACAAATATGATAAAGGCATAAATATGTTCAGTATTGTACAGCTTTGGTGGGTTCATTGAGAGTAAATTGTTTAAGAGTATTTGGTTTAGTTTTGTAGAAACACCATAGGTTAAAAAAATGTACTGATAGACCATCATATCAGTATGGTGTATCAACATAGCATTGCTAGCACGTTAGCTTGTAGCCAGTATGTTAGCTCAGGGTTAATTACTGTACCTTTAATAATGTTAAATGTTCAGACATTAACATTAATTATTATCTATATATTAAAGTAAGGCACATTTTCAGATGTGTTTGTTGTATCAGTCTACAGGATATAAAGGCCAATTCAGCTTACATCATTAATTACAATCATTCTAATCTGGAACACCTTATTTTGCAAATACTGTAAAATGCATATATTTTCTTTTCCAGGGATTAAAAGTGGCTTAATATGCAAGTCCTGTATCTTATTGCTAATCGCTAATGTACCTAACTGTACTTAAACAGTGGTTTGTTGACTTTTGTAGCTGCATAATCAGAAAAAGCCCCAAGGGAACCATCTGAACATCTAATGAATACAATTAAATGTTCAAAACGATGCAAGAAAATATTGCAATATTTTGTTTTGCAATATTGTATTGATTTAAAAACACAGTGATTAATTATAATTATTAGTTTACATCTAAAGATTGGTGGCAGTGGTTCATTTAGTGTTGTTTTTAAATCGACCACTAGAGAGCAGTGTTGTAGTTTGATTCCACTGTTCTGTGTCTAGTTTATAAATAGCATCTCAGCATTAAAAACATCTTAACATAGAGAGAGAACCTTTCGGAGAACCCAGTCCTGATTGGATAAAAAGTTATCTTTCGTTTCCTTTAATTTTATAATTATGATAGTGTGCTTTTTACTATGACAGTTATATTTGTAATAAAATTTGATTTAAAAAATTGTGTGTAGTCTTGTTTATAGTATTGCTATCATTTATTAATCTTAAACCCTGTATTGTGATATGATGTTATGGTAGTGGAATGATTCACAATGATATCATAAGTGTTGACAATAAGTGTTAATAAGGATCTCATATCACTGTATTTTGGATGATAATTGTTTACAACAACCAACAACATCTGAAAAACAAGCCAATTAAAAGTACAGGAGATATGTCCCCTTTTCAAATCTGTTAGCCCATATAGCATTGATTGACTGTATATTATGCTATTTACTTTTTGTGTTTTTTAATTGTGCAAAAATAAAAATGTAATATTAATTCTACAGCTCCAGTCATGATAACATACATGAACTCTGTTTAAAATCCATCAGTAAAAATAAATATTTTATTTTATTTGTTTCCTTTTGAAAAGTTGAAAAAAGAAGACTTTCAGAAATGAGATACGCCAAATATACAGGATGCTAAACTCAGATTAAAGCATATTAAAGCAAAGGCTATAGCTTAGCTTACTGAATCATAAATGTACAATTTAAAGAGGCAGTACAGGGATTAAGCCTAGTTGTAGACTATATTTTCCATTCACAAGATTAGGATTAATCCCTGTCTGATAATCTTGCCCCAAAAAGAGTTGGTTGCTTGAACTGCATCAGGAAAAACATGGTAAAGTCTCTCAACCTCATTTTGGCATTGGAATAAAATATACCTCTTTTGAATAGCAGCAACAGATAAGATTATTAATAGGAAGTACAAAAGGCTAATATGTAAAGTAAACATGGCATTATAATAAAGTAACAGCATTGAATTGAGCGCCAAAAGAAAATCTGTACAAATTCATGTTGGTTGACAGCAAAAAAAGTCCATCCCTACGTCCTTGGAAACACGATGACAATAATTATCGATGGAGAATAGAAGTCTCTTAAAAAAAATCTTAACCACTGTCTCCATATACAATGACTCCTCGTTCACTGGGGTCATGGGTCAATGGGGTGTGTTCACAAAATTCTTGATAAACGAGGAAATACGAGCAGTTTCCAAAACTCTGCTTCCAAAACTTCCTCGAAGTTTGGTGATAGAATAAATCTTCTCCAGGTAGCTACAGGGCTGTAGTCTCTCTCCAGTGCAAAATAGGGATCAGATAAGGCGTCAGGGAAAGAGTCTGATGGGAACATCACAAGGCACGAAGGATTACCGGCAAGCGCAGGAGTCCACTGTCATGTTGGGGTAGACCTTGAGGACCACGTTCTTGTCCTCATCGAAGAAGAGGATGCTGAGGGATGACATCTTTTCAGGAACACAGCACGGCTCTGGAATGCCGGGGACCACGCCTACTGCCCGGACAATGCTCTGGATGGTGGCGTGGTTTGAAGGTTTTAGAGACTGGAAGATGAGAGATAATGTTAGGTCATGTATCAAGCACTTAAAAATTAGGGGTGGGGAATACGCCCCTAAAATAATATGCTATGCTATATATTTCATGCTATGTTTGCGATATCGATACTCTTGGCGATATGACAAAGCATAAAAAAACTGGAAAAAAATATATTTCAAGAACACATTACTGCTACAAAAAAAAAAAATACATTTTATTATTACATTTGATATAATATAGCACACAGATTTGTAACAGAAGTCTGTGATCCAGAATGTCAGTATATTAATAATGAGCTCCATATATCTCTATATATCCAGCATTAAAGTAAAATAAATGATACTAGACGGACATAATCTGTCTCTAATAGATATATAATGGGAAATTTCTTTTTGCTAAAAACAAAAACAAAGTTAATAGAGATATGGTACGGTATTTTAGGGTGTAATATCATTCGCGATATTCAAAAATGTTAGTGATATTATCGCCCACATTTTTGAATATCGTGAATAATATTATACCCTAAAATACCGGTCAGGTTAAAAGGAGCAGTAAAGCCACTGCGCTGAAGTACAGTGTTATACAGGAGTTTCAGTTTAATTCTCCAGCACCAAGACTGGACAAGCATTAGCATTAGCCGCTAAGCGCTATTTCACCGTTCAGAGGTGAGTATTATCAGCCTGTAGCCTGCTGGAGCAGATTTATGTTAGCTTTTCGGCATTCAGAGGGTAGTAAGTTATATTAGACTGTAGTCTGTGTGTTTACCGTGTTAAAACAAGCTAAGTGGGACGAATCGCTAGCTAATATCGCCCTGTCTTACCGGAACACTCAGTGTTCCTCAGTATAGTGCTAGCAGTTAGCGGCTAATGGAGAAATTCTGGAGAAATTCAGGAATCTAAGTTTACTGTCAATAAACAGAAGCGCTTTACTCACCCAAATAAACAGTTTTCAGGAGAGAAATCTGTGTAGATTAACTTCTAGCGCTCATTTGACTTTAATAGAAGGTCTTTTTTATTACAGTTTTGTTTACTTAGCTTAGCTTTACTTAACTGAGTTAGCTACTCAGTATTTTTGTTACGTTCCCCATCTCGGCTTCCTGTCAGTGAGGCAGGAAGTTTTAAATGGTTTAATGTAACTTTATTCGCCT
Source organism: Astyanax mexicanus (assembly GCF_023375975.1). Taxonomy (NCBI): domain Eukaryota; kingdom Metazoa; phylum Chordata; class Actinopteri; order Characiformes; family Acestrorhamphidae; genus Astyanax; species Astyanax mexicanus. The sequence goes on from NC_064429.1 coordinate 16,483,404, forward strand.
AAAAATTACAGTCAACTAACCTGTTTATTATTTTTTAGATTAATCAATAATTAATCAATAATTTGTCAGTAACTGTTTCGTCATGCTCTCAATCTCTGATTTCTTCTCCTGCTCCAGTGCATGCTTTACTGCACCTTGGAAGCTTAAACATGCATTGGAACAGGAGTCTTGCCTAGAGAAAAAAGAGGAAAAAATAATTCCTCTTATCGACTTGTCCAAAAAATAATCAAGATTAATCACAGCAATTTTTAGACAAATCAAGCTACATCTAAGTAAACCTGTCACAGATTAAGGGCATTGCTAGATAATCTTTGGTCTATTAAACTATCACTATATAACAGTATATAACTATATTAAACGTCCTGCGAAAGCTTGTGTCACAATGTTGTAAAACATGCATTGAAACAGGATCCTCACCAACAGAAAGCAAATATAATATATATTATCGCAGACAAATAATAGTTATTGATTAATCAACAAATTAAAGAACTAATTGACAGATTAGCTGACTGCAACTTTAGGCAAAAAAAAAATGTAGATTCCCAAGTTAACATGTTTAATTTGCATTATTCTAGACTAGTTCTTATTTATTTATTTTAGCTAAATTACAGTTAAATAAAGGAACTTTTAAACCTGGCTGACGAGTTCTGGTTCTTCTACTTATTTACAAGCAAACCAATGAACTTTGAATAATTGAAAGCTAGAAGTAAGAGGTGATAGAGGTGATTATCATGCAAGGCAGGCCTTGTAGGCTTGGAAGAGAATGATTATAGATCAGCAGTTTATCATAAGAGCATTAAATAGGATCACAATCCCATACTGAGCTATCCTCCCTGACCTGAAAGCTTTCAATTAGCATCACACACAATATTTCATATTTCGTGTAAATTACGAAAGAAAGTTTAATCACTGCCTACAATGAGAGCACATTAGGACATTTTCAGGCATCTGTTCCATGGCATAACATTTTTAGAACAGATGGACTATTCAAACAAATGTTTGGAATTAAGAAAATAAATTGCATTATTCTATCTGGCTATCCATTTACCCAACCCATTATATTTCTGGGTAATGAATATTTTATTGCAGTTAACATACATTAAACTTCCTATATTGCTTTTCTCCTCATGTCACTTTGTAAAAATGGCAACTTCTGGCCACTGGATGGCGTTGACTATCCATTCCAATGCATGTGTAGGCCCCTGTCCCATTCCCTGATTGAGTGTACATGAGTTTTACAGAGCAGATGTTGCTATTAGTGCTGTATGATGGTCATTACAAAGAAAACCAACCATGAATCTGTAATGTTCTGAGATGATTTGTGAAAAAAAAAAAAAAAACAGTTGAAAACTTGCCCCCAAAGGCTGTCCTACACAATAAGCCTAATTAATCCATCTGTGCAAGTCAGAGATGCCCAGATTTGGTCCATGTGGATGTTTGATTTGGTTTATCAGAACCAATTTTTAGGTTCTAGACTAAATATTTGATGCATGTCTACATCTTTTATAAGTATTGTTTTTCTTTTTTAGTTTTTGTCTTTCAAATAGAGAACTTTGACAACCCCCAAAAGTTTTGTGCCCCAAGAAGTTAAGCAAAGCAAACAATCCATGTTAAATGGTTAGAAATGTCAAAAACCTACCTTTGGCATTGGGAACTGACAGGATCCTGAGCAGTAATAGGCATCGAAAGACTTGGGGGAGATAATCCACTCACTCCATCCAATATCAGCGAAGTCCACCTTCAGATACCTGCGAGCACAGTTCCTCGGCTCATTCCACTGCTTCTTCCTCGCTTTCTTTATGGTCTGCTCGTCGAACTGCAGCAGCGGGTTTTTGTGGCCCGGTTTCTTGCGAGGTTTCTTGCGGGGCCTCTTGGCAGGCTTGTCCTCGATGGGGTCGTACGGGCTGGTCTCGTCCCAGGTGGGGATCTCGTACGGGTACTCTGGGCCCGGCAGCTCGTTGTTCTGCAGAGGCAGAAGGATGTTGGCAGAGCGTCTCGTCCTGTGGGGGGAAGAGCTATTGCGGTTGTGTAGTCCGAGTTTGTGAAGACCAGGTACAAGGCTTCCTTTGTGCCTCTGAAGGGTGGTCACCACACTCTCGGGTTCAGAGATGGCCGAGTCGTTGGCGTAAACCAACATGTAGGGCGAGTGGTCCAACAGGAGCTTCTTCCGAGGTTGCTGTCCTTGAGAATCGATTGAGACACCAATGAGAAGCTCGTTGTGATGCTTGGCTTGGTTGACCACTCTGGTGATGTCTTTCCACTGCCAAGATATAAGGTCCCGGAAGACTGAGGACACATTAACGAGGATGTGGCCAAGAGTCCTCATGCTGTTGTTGGTAGACGAGACGCTCCAGATTCTCAGGTGAATGTGGGATTGTCGCCTGGGGCCGTGGCGACAGTTTTTGGGCCTTGTGCAGCTGCGACTGCTGTTCTGGAGGTCCCCAATGTAGTAATGCAGGGTGGCTGAGACAACATCCTCCGACTTGGCCAGGGAAGTCAGGTTGAAGATCTGAAGCTGCTTGTTGTTGATGGTACCTGGTAGATGATAGGCAGGTTATTATACTTTACCTTCTGTACAAGCGTATGATTAAAAAAAAATCACACTAGTGAAGACATCTGCCTTTTTAATATTTCTGAAAATACTTGATGAATTCTTAACGAAACTACTGATTTGTTTACACCCGATCACTTAATGCGATTAGATTCTGGATTCGATCCTGATTAGACCGGATTCCAGTTAGCCTGACCCAAATCCGATGTATGGGTTAGGCTAACTGGAATCCGGTCTAATCAGGATTGAATCCAGAATCTATCAGGAATTTGCTAATTCACTTGTTGTGTGGCAATAACTATTATTTTTACTATTGTTTTCAGTTTTACTGGAAAGAGTTTCAGTGGTTGAACGTGTCTTTGTGTCTTTTGGATGGATTTGTTTATACTGCTGTTATGTGGCTCAAATGTGTCTCAGACCACCTCCTAAAGTGGTTTGATTTATCAGATTTGTATCTGTATTAAATGCATCTTGGCTGTGTTCACACTTGGCCTTATCCAGATATAATCCTGGTGCTCATGAAGTGACCAGGTGTAAACGGGGTCAGAACTGTTTTTAGTGGTTTTAATGCCACCCCCCTCCCAAAAGCAAGTGTTATGGACACAACAAAACTTTGTAGGTTGAACTAGTGGTTATAGATAGTAATTAACAATGTTATGTTTGTGATGTGTAGACATCATAAACTGTGGTTTTATCACTGTAAAGAAACCTGACTTTATATGTTCTTGTATGTTTCTCTGCAAAGAACCATGTCACACCAAACCACTTTGAAGGGTATTGTCCACATTTTCAGACACTGCTTTAAACTAGTTCAATGTTAAAACTCCTTGAAACCACTGTTATCACTGTTTGCTTCTTTAAATGTATCTATTGGTCCATCCTTATTCATCTTTATGATGTAAAAAAGTATTATACATACATATACACACAATTTCAATATACTGACTAAGATACTTATATGATTCCAAAGGTAATTACTGCACTTTAACATTAACCATATTTTAATCAAATAACAAACTTGTACACTATTTGAAAAAATGCATACAACTGAATCTCTAAAATTTGTGGAGGAAGGTTTTGTTATTCGCTGCATTTTTTAGGTTCACAATCTTGGAGGAATGTGATGATATTGATCTGTATTGACCCCCATTCCTGTTTATTTATGATAGGCTATGTCACAAAGTCTAATCACTGGATTAGAGTGATTTGCTTTGTGCTGTACAGATCTACAATGTGGAGCATTGAATAGGTGAGCACATTGATGGTTATCTATGGAGATTTTCTGAAACTCCTCTCAGAAACTGTGCAACTCTATGCAAGAAATTACACATATTATTATAAAGAGAAATGATCCGCATACCCCCCCTCTTTCCCCTTATGTTCTGTTTTCTATAGAAGGGGATTTTACAGGTGGGTGTCCTCTACATGGCACCGCTAAATCACACCGCTTTCATTCATCAGTCCAGTGTAAAAGCATACTGTAATCTGTAATCTGCAGTACAGGTTGTCCACACTTGGCAAATAATTTCTACACATAGAAGGTTCTACACCTGATTGTCAAAATCAGAATCAAAATATCATGATGTTTGTTTCACTACTGTATCAGTTCTCAAAAGTTCTGGTTGGCTTTGGTTCATGTACAACCAAATTTGCATTAGATGTTTTGCATATGTCTTAGACTGTGCCAGTTTTTCAAAAATGTGATTTTGCCTTGCCTGTATTATTATACCTATTCCTGCCAATATACAGCTCTGTAAAACATTAAGAGACCACTTCAGTTTCTGAATAAATTTCTCTGATTTTGCTATTTATAGGTATATGATTGAGTAAAATGAACTTTGTTGTTTTATTCTATAAACTACAAACATTTCTCCCAAATTCCAAATATAAATATTGTCATTTAGAGCATTTATTTGCAGAAAATGAGAAATGGCTGAAATAACAAAAAAGATGCAGAGCTTTCAGACCTCAAATAATGCAAAGAAAACAAGTTCATATTCATAAAGTTTTCAGAAATCAATATGTGAAATAACCCTGGTTTTTAATCACAGTTTTCATGCATCTTGGCAAGTTCTCCTCCACCAGACTTACACACTGCTTTTGAATAACTTTATACCACTCCTGGTGCAAAAATCCAAGCAGTTTAGCTTGGCTTGTGATCATCCATCTTCCTCTGGTTTATATTCCAGAGGTTTTTAATTAGGTAAAATCAAAGAAACTCATAATTAATAAGTGGTTTCTTATTTTTTCCAGAGCTGCATAGTCCTACCCTTGATAGCAACATTAATGTGGCAAAAACCTGGGTACATCTGGCATTTCGCCCACATACCACTTAATATGATGGTTCAGAAGTGGTCCATATTCGGAACCTGTTTATATCCCATTTTTATTCCTTTGATTTAGAACTGATCCATTACTCAACCTCTCAACCAGTAATTTAACCACTAGCTCTACTTTAAAAACTCGTTTTAAGTGGTAGTGGTTAGGCTCTTTGGGCCACTAGTGAATGTCAGATGTGACACATGTGGACCTAGTTCACTCCGCATTAATGCTGTTATCAGGAAATACTATGCCCCACGAGCTCTCGCTGTTCACTAAGCTTGAACAGCAGCTGGAGCTGGAGAGGGCTCGTGCGTAATTTCGTGCGTAATTTGGAGAGATTTACGTACCAAGCTGGGATTTGAAGCTGCGCACTGTATTCCCATCCTTCAGGTGGAATCCTGCGCTGTTGTATTTGTCGTAAAGCATCTGCATGTGCTCGGACAGCGTGTCCTGTGCAGTCTTCCGCGAGCGAGCCACCTCCGCGTCCGCGGCCAGTCCGGCCAGGTGGTCTTTCAGCATGGCGCACAATCCACAGCCCAGGCAGCTCCAGCCCAGCAGCAGCACGAGCAGACGCCCGAACACATCCATGCTTCCCTCCTTCTTTCTCTCCTTTCTTCCTTCACTCCTTCACTTCTTCACTCCTTATCCCTCTCTCCTCAGCTCTTCTGCAGGGCTTTATCTCTAGCGTGTCTAGAGTGGGGGCTCCAAAGTGCGCACAGAGCGCATCACATGAGCGCGAGCTGCAGTCAGTCAGAGACCCGCGCGCTGCTGGTGTATCAGTGGAGATCTGCTGGTCTGTACTGGTCCGCGAGGAGCTGATCTGCTGAGAGTCGCGCGGGGGGCGGAGGGATGAGGGAGGGCGCGCTGTGTTTTGTAGCTCCGCGCGCGGGGCTGAATGGACAGCCAATCGCAGCTCTGCGTGCGCGCTCATTGAGGGGTAAAAGCACGCGCTGCTGGGAATATATAGGGGCGCTGTGGGAGCAGCTCGAGACTGACTCTCACACTGAGAGAGACTGAGAGAGAGAGAGAGAGAGAGAGAGAGAGAGAGAGAGAGAGAGAGAGAGAGAGAGAGAGAAAGAGAGAGAGAATTAAGAGCAAACAAGTGTAGAGCGAGAAATAGATGGTGATAAAAACAGTGAGTGAGAAAAGGCGTGAAAAAATTTGAGAGAAAGGGGTAAATAGGAGAGAGAGAGGAGAAGGTAAAACGAAGCAATGAGTGACAAGACAAAAATAAAGGAGAGAGAGAGGTAAAGGACGGACAGAGCATGGGAGGGACATTGAAAGACAGATCGATGAGAAAGAGCAAGTGTTAAAGGAGATAGAGAGAGAGAGAGATCAAAAGACAGATGGGTAAGAAAAGGAGAAAAAGAGAGAAAGACAGAAGACAGAATGGTAAGAAAAGAAGAGAGAAGAGAGGAGAGATAGATTGAAACAAATGGGTGAGAAAATCAGAGAAAATAGAGAGAGACAGAAAGATCAGAAGGAGACAAAAAAGGAGAAAAAAGGAGACAAAGAGAGAGGGATGTATGGGTGAGAAAAAGAAGAGAAAAAGATAGCTTGAAAGACAGATGGTGAGAGAAAGATAGAGGGGTAAATGAGAGAAAGATATATTGAAAGAGAGATGGGTGAAAAAAGGAGAGACAGGTAAATGAGAAAAAGATAGATTAAAATACATGGGTGAGAAGAAGAGAGAGAGGTAAATGAAAAAACATAGGTTGAAAGACAGATGGGTGAGAAAAAGAGAGAGAGGTAAATGAGAAAAAGATAGGTTGAAAGACAGATGGGTGTGAAAAGGAGAGAAAAGGTGAGACAAAAAGACAAAAAAAGAATGGAGAGAAAAGGATAGACAAGGGGGGAAATGAGAGAAAGGTTAAAAGACAGGTGAAAAAACAGTGTAAAGAAAGAGATATAGCGAGAGAAGAGAGGAAGTGAAAAAGAGCAGAAAGTAAAAGGTAAAGAGGTAAAAGAGAATGGTGAGAGAATGAGAAATGGGAATAAAAGAGAGAGAAAAAAAGAGAGATGAGAAACAAAGAGATGTGTAAAAGTCAGAGGGGTGAGGGAGGTAAAAAACAGAGTGGGAGAGGTAGAAAATAGTGGGGTGAGAGAGAGAGAGAGAGAGAGAGAGAGAGAGAGAGATGACTGGCTGGAACTACATCTAGGTCGCACTCATGCTGTGGTTTCTGAGTGTGAGGAACTCACAGGCGTTCACATGCACATCACTAATCATCAGTCCCTCAGACTGATCAACCAAACGGGGTCAAACACATGTCCACACCTCACTTCTTTACCTTTCAACTTCAAATGACCAATGGGCTTTCTCAGAGAGCGAGGGGCGGGGCTCATTTAGAGTGTTTTTTAAGATCCGTTCGCCTCTCAGAAAAGCTGTGTGTCTGGGATGAGGGGCTGAAAGAAGGGGCTTACAGGGGGCATTAAGGGCTCCTATCCTGGTTTTGTGGCAGTCAATGGGGTTGAGCAGACACATCCTGTACAGCAGAGGCTGCTCCGGATGGCCCTCCACTCCCCCAGGCTCATGGACGGGGCTGAATAGCCTCTGTCACTGTCTCTTTTTCAGGCCCAGTGGGGCAGGAAGTGATTGACTCGCCCTGCACCAGAATTTTGATGCCGGCTGAGTTATGCTAAGATTTGATTTGGGCAGGGCTGAAAATCTACATCTGCTCTGTCCACTGTGAGTGATAATGCCTTCTATAACCTATTTCTGTCACGCATATGACACTGTGGATCAAGAAATGTTAAGTAAAGTTAATTTTCGGACTACACTTTAGTAGTCAACATAAAGGCTGCTGTACTACAGCTTGGAGCATGCACTGCTGGGATATGTAGTTTTGGATTTAACTAATAATAAACAGAAGAACAGAAAAAAAAAATGTATTTTGTTTAGTTGTGAACAAATGTAATTCTGTAAATGTTGTTCTAAATCACTTTAGGGTGGGCTTGGATCCATTTTAGCAAATGTGTCGCCCCCAATGTCAAACCCGCTTCTACGCTTTTGCATATGCCTAAAGTTCTTTAGCTTCCATGGGACATGCCAAAAATTATGGGACACAGTGCTAGTCTAACCTGTAGTTTGACCACCCATTTCACCTAATTCAGTGAAATGTTTGCTACAGATTAGTGCAGACCACAGTAATTCAGCCATTGGCACAAACTATTTTCTAATCTTATTATTTTAATTGTTGTTGTTGTTGTTTTGTTGTAGTAATAAAGATCTGCCACACACATTTCCAGGAAGGTGTTTTTCGTTGTTTGTTTCCTCTTTTACTCTTTTAAAGGGTCTGTGTATGCAGCTGCACACTCAAACTCACACACGCACTCACACACACACACACATGCACAAACACACACGACAACCCCAGATTCTCCTCCCTCCTCCTGTTTTGTCGCAAGCACATCTGCTGTTTTGGCTTGTAGGTGTTTGAATGATGGCAGTTTTGAAGCTGGCAGTGGGCAGTGTCAACACTCGCTGCATTCATGTGGCTGAGTGCCACAGCTGAAAAGTTTTAATTGTGGGTGCAAAGTTTCTTTGCCACCCAGCGCTGAAGGTCTGCTTTGTCATTAAATGGAATTGGTAGGGAATTGTAATTACAGCGATGATGATGATGACCGATGGAGCGCAAAGTTCTGACGATGTGTGTGTGTGAAGAAAGAGAGTGAGACTGAGTCAGAATTAACCCTCCTGTTATGTTACGGGTCAAATTGAGTGGTTTTAAGTTTGAAGATCTAGGAAAAATAGTTTAAAGCATTTTTTCAGTATGAAACTTTTCTGCTTGCCTTAATTAGTGTAATCAACATATAATATGAAAATGGTCTCACATATTTGCAACCTGCAAAAACTAAATCTAAAACAAAATTGCAATGATATGTTTCAATGTAAGACTATTGTGTTTTTTGTGTTGGTCTTTCAAAGGTTATAAAGTAGTGAAACATTAAAAAAAGTTTGAACATGTATTTTTTCATGAAAAACGAGTGAACTATCCTAATTGAACCATTACCTGTTAGAGGTGAGGAACACCACTAAATATTGATAGAATAATTAGCAGTGGAGTTAGTAATGAAATATCACACTGCTTTTTTTTTGCGTCTTTTGGATAGTAAAACATGACTGGGTAAAACTGACCCAGAAAAACACCATTGATGTTCCTGACGAATGAACATAAACAGGAGGGTTAAACTGAACTGAACATGCTGTATGGTCAGGGGTGTCGCCTGGCCTAACTTTAGCCCCGAATCATTTTCCAGCAGCCCCGAATCATTTCACTCAGCTCACCTGTATTATTAATAAGGAGACAGGCCACTGGCCGTGTGTATAAGAAAATCTCTTAACGCCAATCACGGAGCCAGTTTAAGGATAAAGTTCCGCCTTTTAAGAGAAACAGCCAATCAGTTTGCTGGTTTTGCTGAGCGCGTGGGCTAGTAGGGAAGCATTAGCATTAGCCGCTAACCATAGTGCTAGCTCTTTTGCTGTTCAGAGGTGAGAATATCAGACTGTAGCCTGTGCGTTTACTGTGTTAAAACAAGCTACATGGGACGAACGATTAGTTAATATCACCCTGGTTTATCGGAACACTCAGGGTTCCTCAGTGTAGTGCTATTTACTAGTGTTGCATAAAATGCTCCTTATAATCCGGTGAAGACAGATAATAAATTAGACGTTTATTGATAGTGCACCTTAGAATACGGTGCACCTCATAGTGCGAAAAAACACGGTACCCATATGAGTCAATAAATCCCAATCATTTATTCTTCCTGGTAACCTTAATCTTCCTTATGAATAGTATTGAAGTCTATCTGGGCGTAATTTTTTTAAGGTGAGTGTTTTAAAATACATTAGTTTTGTAACTGGGCCTATGAGATAAAGAACATTAAAAACAAGCTTTTTCTGCAGCTATAGTACGTTTCTATATTTCTTCTTTATATGTGGAGTGTGTGAATGAGTCCAGCTGCAGAGTGAGCTTAAATTTTAAAACCATAACAGTCCTTGTTTACAAATGTACACACATGTCAAAGGTAGCTGACGTTTAGAAATGGTGGGGAAAAAAGGAATCATAGAAAATAAAAGCTATTTTTTTTTCTATATGATTACTATACAAAATGAGCAGAAACTTATGACTCCAGAATACATTTTATTCAGAATCATTAAGTGTTGACAGAAATGCACACAGCATTAAGAAAACCCACTGTCACCCAATTGTAGATGAATTTCCTTCTGGATCTTGGTCTTGGTTGCTCTGTGTTTCCTTCTCTTGCTCTTCCAATGCCAAAAGTCCTATTTTGGCAAGTGATGTCATATTAAATCTAGTTAATAGAGCGAATATTTCTAATTGTGAGACATTTTATTTAGTGAAAGTTATAACATAATATGGAATATTACACATGGACTACACTGTAGAAATGGTTACCTAGAACACTTACATGTGGTAAAAAGCATTTGAGCTCCTTTAATTCATCTCAAATGAGTACTCTAAATAAAACATGGGATCATTTATACATTTAGACAAATCAGGTTATTTTCTTCAAGGCTCTGGACCTGCATTTCTTTACAGCTGCCTTGTCTGATGCAATGTAACGTAAGTACAAATAAAGTGACAAAACACTGTAGATTTTATGGGATTTTCAAAGCTGTTTATTTCCAAGTTTCAACATATATTACAGTACAGTCTTTTGCCATAAGGACACCAGGTTCAAATAGAGCATCGCTGCTCCAATTCCAACATCCAGATTTTCTGCACAACACAAGGCAAAGCATGTAAAGGACAGGGGATTAAAACAACTTCCCTGCAGATGAAATTAGAGATTAACTTTGCTTTATAACGTGGTTTAATTGCAGAGTGTTCCACTGACCAAGGCTGCATCCTAAATCGTATACTTCCATACTAAACAGTACGCAGAAGCAGTATGTGAGATTGAGTAGTGTGTTCAAATGAGAAATATTTGATTTATAGAGTGCAAAAAATTCCCGAATGATGTGCAGCACCGGGAGATATTTTATTATGTTTAAATATAATAATAGTGTACTTGAACTATATGCAAAATAATTAAAGTATATTTTTCCTCCTATATTTATATGGAGCCCCTAAAGGCACATGATGTATTTTTTTTACGTAAAGAGTTGTAAAGAGCAAAACATTAATTTTGTGTTGCTCATATTAATTAAACTGTGCTTATTAAAACTGTATTTGTTAAAACTATACTTTAAAAGATTACCGTAGTTAGTTTAGTGTAGGTAAACAAACTTTAACAGCTGATGTTTGCAGATATCTTGCTTTTTTACCAGTTTATGTACACTATTCAAAATGAATGTGATGTTAAATCTATATTTTAATCACACTTTTAATTTGTTTTTAATGTTCCATTGGACAGCTTATGCAAATATACTTAAATTGTAATAAATAGGGGCGAAAATAACATATGACTAGTATACTCAATATGAATATATATAGTAATGTAGTAATTAAGTACGAATAAGTGGTTACAAAATAACATAACTTAAGAACAGACCTTTTTCAGCATAATTTAAATGTACTTTTTTTCACAAGGGCCATCATTCCACTGGAGCTCAGCGGGAGCTTCAGATATTTATATATAACTGTTGATCTTTGTTTGTAAATGAGTGATTTATGATGGTTAAGTTTAAGTTGTGAGTTTTTGGAGTATTTTGACTTAGACTTTCATCCTGGTGTTGTGGTCATAGATGACACATTGGAGGTAGAGGTCAGAAGAGATGGTAGTTCTGAAGGAGTTGTCTCCAGGTGATGCCTGTAGAAATAAAAAGGGAATTATGCTACAGTAAAATGTATGCTAGGTTAGCATTTTTTCAAATAATCTTTCATTTTGTAGATTAAACTGTATTGTAGCTATTCATCTCGGGACAGTACATGCTATTGATAAGAATGATTAATCAACCACAAAAATGATTGGTAGACAAACACACTTGCTGAACAACTTTAGTGTTTCTCTGTATTTCTATTAAAGTTTTGAGGATTTAGAGACAGTGATTTAGAGAATGTGAAATTGCAGTGAGCATGTGGAAATATACTTAGCATTTAGTGACTTTTTTGTTTTAATAACACATGAATTAGCAAATGAAGACTGCTAGACTGAATAGCTATTTGCTTTTCTAATGCCATTCTGATACATCAGCTCACAAATGCCTTGTGCTTATCGACATCACCCTAGGAGTGATGAAGAGAAAGAGCACCATCTACTCACTCAGAAAAAGCAAGACCAATTGTGATCTCTCGGGGCTCCAGCAGCTGATGGCAAGCTACATGCCCGGGATTCGAACCAGCGATCTCCTGAAAATAGTAGCAGCTCTTTTGACAGCTGAACCACTTAACACCCCATTAATGCCATGTTCTAGAATATTTTGTTTCCTGCCCACTCAAAAATACTCCTGTTTTCAATGTAAAATAAAAAAAACAGGACTGCTGCTTTAACACCATTGCAAAAAAAAAAAAAAAAAAAAGTTAAAAACACCTAAAAAAAAATCCTTTGCTTCTCAGGGTGTCTAAATGGTGTATGTGTCCGTCATCTGCCTCATACGTCTGTATGTTTTGTGTGAAACTAACCAACGGACACTTTGTAAGGACTTACAGTTCCAGTCAAAAGTTTGGACACACAACACATTTAGTGGTTTTTAATCCAAACTATGAAGAAAAACATATGGAATTATTAGTGAACAAAAAAGTGTTAAGCAAACCAGAATATGTTTATATTGTAGATTCTTCAAAGTAGCACCTCTTACTTAGATGCACAACCTTGGCTGATGTTTTTTTTGCAGTCAGCTTTATGAGGTAGATTCACCTGGAATTCAGGCTTTCAGTTAACAGCTGTGCTGCTGAACATGTCAAGAGTTAATAATTTGAATTTCTCGCCACTTAATGTGTTTGAGAGCATCACTTGTTAAGTTGTAAAGAGGTAGAGTTGGTATACAGTGAATATCCCTATTTGAGTTATTCGCATTGGATAGTATCCTCAAGTGCAGTCGCAAAGACCATGAAAAATGTTATGATGAAACTGGCTCTCATCAGGAGCACCCCAGGAAAGGAAGTGCAAGAGTTACATCTGTTGTACATGATAAGTCCATCAGAGTTACCAGCCTCAAAAACCACAAGTTAACAGCACCCTAGAACTGCTTATGACTTTTGTCATGTCAACGTTTTTCGATTTTGTAATCCTTTGGATTGTGTTAAAATTTTAATTTAAAGGTTATCAGGTAATCAGTCATCTGCAGTGGAATATAGAGTATTTTTAAACTAAACTTCCCATTCCCAGTAAGAGTATTACATGTGTTGCTTGATGTAGATGATTTTGTGGAGCAACCCATTCTTTCTAGAATCCATAAAATCAATTAGAACCATGGCTTTTTGCAAAACATGAAGACACTGGTCAAATCTTTGAGCTTTCTCAGCTTCTGGATCAGGAAAGCTTTAATGATTTCAGGGTTCAAACTCCAGTCTGGGTGTGACTTCACTCAATCCCTCCACTAAAGACAGAAATAAGATCTATAGCAGCTGTAAAGTCTTATTAAAGGCAAAGCGTGTCAGAAAATTTCAGGTTGATTGAACTCACCAACTCCTAAAATTTAATCTGGACTATTACATCTGACTTGCTTGCAGGCGTCTACACTAGAGATTTATTAAGACCTACTTTTATGAGTTCAGCAAGTACAGACGAGGACATGAACTGATAAAGAGAATGCAAACAAACAAGCAAGTAAATAAGCTGACTAACTGCTGATTTATGGTTGTGGGTTGTTTGGAGCCAAACCTTCAATCCCCAGATGATGAAAAATTGCACATTTCACTCAAAAATAGTTTAGAAAATAAAAAGGTTCCAAGATATTCTCAAAATGGCCACCATAATCTGATTACCTGGCTGACAAGAACTACTCAACTAAGTAAAGAAAACAATCTTCTGAAAGTGTCCTCAAGTACAGTCGCAAAGACCATCAAAAACGTCATGATGAACTGACCCAGAAAAGGAAGACCCTAGGCCCTATTGTACACTCTGTGGAAGGTGTGCCGCGATGCTCTTTGCTACCTTACACCCCATCAACAGTCTATTTTCATGCCTTGAGCCTGCACCGTTAGAAAAGTGTTGGAGTTTAGGAATAAATCTACACTGATGGATTTGGTGGTCTGAAAGTGAGGTGTTTTCAGGTACATTTCGGGCTTGTTGCTATTTTGGTAATGGAAAACACAGGTGCACTACTGACCGATTTAAACCCTGTCCACAGTCACCCGTCTATACTTATTATTTTAGCTACGCAGGTAAGCCACACAATCAGTGCACATATACTCCTGCTCGAGGAGCAGGTCCCCAGCCCCCCAACACATAAAGCTGGCAAACATCTAGACCTGATCTTCACTCGTAACTGTGACACCGACTCTTTAACTGTCACTCCTCTACACCTCTCAGACCACTTCTTCATGCAACTCAACGTTCGCATTTCGAAAAAACCCACAGCTACTCCTACTATGGTCTCGTTCCGCCAAAATCTTCGAGATCTCCCAGCAGACCAGTACTCCTCGCTGGTGACTGACAATATGCCTCCATTAGGCTCATTTTCATCACTCAATGTTAATGATGCCACTGATACTCTTTGCTCCACATTAAGCTCCTGTTTGGACGACCTCTGTCCTCAAACATCTCGAGCCATTAAACCAAGCAAACCGCAGCCATGGCTCGAAAATGACACGCTCAGGGAACTACGCTCCACACTCAGAGCTGCTGAAAGAAAATGGCAAAAAAAGCAAAACCAGACAGACCTAAAAAACTACCAACTGCTCCTGGCTTCTTTTTCAGCCAGCCTCACTGCTGCTAAAGCTGAATTCTATCACAAAAAAATCAGCTCCCTCACAGACTCCCGGAAACTATTTGCTACATTCAAAACACTCACACGATCAATGCCTCTTTAACATCTGGTGTGTTCCCGACTGCTTTTAAACAAGCACAGGTCACACCACTGCTTAAAAAGCCTTCTCTCAACCCCGCCCAGGTTGATAACTACAGACCGGTCTCACTACTGCCTTTTCTTTCTAAAACATTAGAAAGAGCAGCTCTCAATCAAGTCTCTGGCTTCCTCACCCAAAATGACCTCCTGGACCAGAACCAATCTGGTTTCAAGAAAGGGCACTCTACTGAGACGGCTCTGTTGTCTGTGACAGAAGCGTTAAAAACTGCTAGAGCTGCAGGACAGTCCTCAGTGCTCATTCTGCTGGACCTCTCGGCTGCTTTCGACACAGTCAACCATGACTTCCTCCTAACTATACTCTCGAACATGGGGATCTCAGACAATGCGCTGTCATGGTTCAGATCGTAACTCACTGGGTGCTCGTTCAGGGTGTCATGGCAAGGACGGCTGTCCCCAGCCCACTCGTTACCCACTGGGGTTCCCCAGGGTTCGGTACTGGGACCTCTTCTCTTCTCAATATACACCACCTCTCTAGGTCGGGTTATCCGCTCACATGGTTTTTCCTACCACTGCTTTGCTGACGACACTCAGCTATACCTGTCGTTCTCACCAGATGATCACTCAATCTCTGCACGAATATCACAGTGTCTCTCAGACATATCCGCATGGATGAAGGAACATCACCTCCAACTAAACCTCTCAAAGACTGAACTTCTGGTCATACCAGCAAAACCTTCTATTCAACACAACTTTGCCATAACCATCGACTCTCTCTCTCTCTCACCGACAAAGGTTGCTAGGAACCTGGGTGTCATGGTTGATGACCAGCTTCTCTTCACGCACCATGTGGCCTCAGTTGCTCGATCCTGCCGCTTTGCGCTTTACAACATCGGAAAAATTCGACCGTTTCTGACGCAACAGGCCACCCAACTCCTGGTACAAGCTGTGGTAATCTCACGCCTCGACTACTGCAACGCCGTACTAACTGGCCTCCCGGCCAGTGTAGTAAAACCCCTACAGATGATCCAGAACGCAGCAGCACGTTTGGTCTTCAACCAACCAAAACGGGCACATGTCACTCCGCTGCTCATTGAGCTCCACTGGCTACCGGTTGCTGCTCGCACCAAATACAAAGTGCTTACAATCGCCTACAAGGTGATGACAGTACAGGCTCCTTCCTACCTGCACTCACTCCTGAAGGCTTACGCTACCTCCCGGCCGCTGCGCTCCTCCAATGAACGTCGCCTCGCTTTGCCAAACACTCACACAAAGCAATCCAGACTGTTCTCATACAGAGTTCCCCAATGGTGGAACAAACTACCTTCTACTACCAGATCAGGAGAATCTCTCACTATCTTTAATAAACTCCTGAAGAGAGAGCTCTTCAAAGAGCACTTACTCTCCTAACACCCCTAACTAACTACCTTCCACTACCAGATCAGGAGAATCTCTCGCTATCTTTAATAAACTCCTGAAGACAGAGCTCTTCAAAGAGCACTTACTCTCCTAACACCTCTAACACACTAACTACTTCTAACCTCATTTCCTTCTTCCTCTTCTCTACTCCTCTATCCCATTATTTCCCTCTGACCTCCTTAAGGCCCTATCTATAGATGCTTTATTTTTAACTTCTATTATTTTTGTACTTAACCTCTTCTATTATTTGCACTTCAATATTGTAAGTCGCTTTGGACAAAAGCGTCTGCCAAATGTAATGTAATGTAATGTAATGTAATGTAAATGCTCCTTACACACACACCAATGTGTGTGATACCAATGTGCCGATTGATTATTGGTTTATTTCATGTTACGCCCAAAAAACACCGTTTGTGCGTTTGGCGTCTCGCAATTGAGGTCTCGCCTATAGATCGCTAAAACAGGGTCCCAAGAGTTACCTCTGTTGCACAAGATAAGATCATCAGAGAGTATATTGGTATGTTTAGCAACTTTAAGTTTACTGCATGTTTTTTGTATGTGTTCCTTCATAGTCTGGAGTACTTTAGTATTAATTTACAATGCAGTAAAAAAATAAATAAAATAAAACCTTGAATGAGAAGGTGTGTCTAAATTCTGATTTGTACTGTATTTTGTATTAATAGAGGAAACTGTATTAATCAAAATACAGTAGTATTTTGTAGTATTGTGAGATTCTCTTAAACTGAGTGTAGTTAAAATTATTTCATTAAAAATGTCAGATTTAGTGATAAAAAAACTTTAAACTAAAGCAGATTTAAAAGCAGGTCAAAAGTAATTTCTAAAGTGTTTTTTTATTAGTAGCTACATGTCTTACGTTACTTCCTGTTGGCTACATTTTATACCTACTTATTCTGAAAAAAACAGAGATTTTCCCTTTAAGCACAACTGCAATTACCATGCCTCAAAGGGTTAGCGCAATATGTTAGTTTTTTATAAGTACTGATAATATTCATTATATCCTCCTCACATCTATGTGAACTGTGATGTGATGTAATTCATCATGACAATGATAAGAACCCTAGACCTATTTGACAGTTATGTACAATTAACCGATTATCTATCTTCACATGATCTTTAGAAGATTGATCTGTCTCTTACTGCTCTTCATTTATAACCATCTGTTGTTGGGTTGACTTTAAATAAGCAGAAAAAAACAAACAAACCATCAATCTCAAACCTCTCCACAGTTCCGCCATTTTGTCTGAGCGAAAGGGCCATATGGGCAATGAGGTCATGGCTGGTAGGGGCCTGGGCTGGGTTTTCTGGGCACACGGGTGGTTTCAGCGTCTGGGTTCTCGAGCCTCCCCCTCGTTTTTTAATAGCCGGCCTGGTTGGGGCGTGCTCGACCACAGGCACAATTTGCTTCTGCCATCTTGCCCTCAACGAGGCAGCCTGGGCGAGCTCGCGTTCAAAGCGGCCCGTATGCAGTTCTGCTGTTTTTACTAAAATAGGCCGTCCTCACGGCCCCCGGGCACGGAGACGGAGAAACCAATGCGGCACGGGTTTCCGGGCCGGAATTCGCCGCGCATTCTCACGCGCTTCATCAGACCAACGTAGAGATGAGAGAGGAAGCACCTGTCTGAGGACCATTGCCCAAAGTCCAAATCTGTCTGGATTCCAACCATCACAGGTTTCATAATGTCTCGATGTGACACAGCTTCGTTCTGGAAGTGAGGGGAGTTGGAATCCTGCAGATTCTGGGTTTAACTCACAGATGGAAATTACTCTGGTGACAGCACAGTGATTTGATGCCAGTCCATTATCCATCACGGCTCTGTGGTTATGATTCGCTATAAATAAATAAGCTTCCATTTTGAATAACTTTTGCGCTGGTTTACAGTGGAAGCCTGTTGCTGGTTTGTACGGAATTCATGAAATGCTTTCATCTGGAAGTCAAGGCTACAGAAAAATGACACGGTCTCATCACCTACCAGTCTTCAGTAGCTTTAAATGTGTATTAAAGCAAGAAACATTAAACAAATATTAATTATATTTTTATTTTAATGAGCAATTTCTCAAACATTATTTTACAAAAAAAAACTTACCTTTGGATCAACATTTAGGATTTTTCTGTCTCTTTTATTCTTGAAGACCAAACCAGTTGGATTCTCTGCAATCACCTGGTAGTTTGTGGTGTCATTCGATGTCGCTACTTGGGTTTTCCAATTGTAGAAACTGAAAAACAAAGCAAAACGTGCTGAGTTGTAGCACTTAATTCATACAGAACTGAGCTAAACATTTATTGTTGCCTGATGCCTGAATGATAATGCTATTTTCTGACAGATCAAATTAGCACAAAGGTAAAGGTAATTTTGAGATGTCCTAGATTAAACAAAAAGAGCCCTGTTTTAACTATGTATATGCAAGCCGCCCACTGCACAGCTTGATTATGTGTCTTTGCTATCGTGAAAAAGGTATTTGATTCTATTACTAATTCATACTAATTCTCTTAATAATGGGTATGTTTTTAACATAAAGTTAAAATAAACCAATTAGCGTGACACTTGCCATACTCTTTAAGAGCCAGGTGTGCTCTAACTTATTGAATTTACCTGAACACACCTCATTTTGAGACCATCATGACCATGGGTGTGTAGATGTATTCATAAGCTTTTTTTCTAATTTGATAATTAGAATGTGTATTGCGTATGTATGCACTGTGTAATCCAGTTAGAATCAGATTATTCAAGTCAGATTTTTCAAGTTGTATCTGAAAATGCAAAGTTTTGTCAGTCTGCGTATGCACACAAATGTAACTAGAAACATGCTTATTAAAAAAAACTTGTCTTGAGTGCACTGAGTGGTCCAGCAGTCTAAAGCTCTGCCACTATGATCAGAATATTGCATGTTCGAATCCCAGACATGCAGCTTGCCATCACCAGAGAGAGCAAGGCCAATTGTGCTCTCTTGATGCTACTCGCTAATGCTGCATCAGCAGCAGTTGGAAAAGAGATGGTGGCTGACTTCACATGTGTCGGAGGTGGCATGTGCTAGTCTTCACCGTCCTTGTGGACAAAACCAAGTCTCTGTCTTTTTTATCAATATAGAGACAGCTGTAAGAAGGGCATCATTACTATAAGAAACCATAAATAATGAAGAACCATATTTGCTGGTAAAGTGGGTTCATGTTTACAAAAATCCATGTTAGAAAGGTGGAAAGTTACATTACAGGATTTTCTGAAAGTGTTGGCTTTCAGTGAACCTTAAGGTTAGACAAACTGTGCATTCTGGGAAGATTTTCTGCTCTCCACAGTTGTACACAGTGAGTTTCTGAGTTTCAGTATCCTTTCTGTCAGCTCCAACCAATCTGACCATTCTCCAAAGACTCAAACACATTTTAATGGTTGATGGGAAAACACTGTGTGAAGCTGCTGCTGGACAGTATGCACTGCTGTCAAATAATTGCCTAAATAGATGATTACATACTGTAAATGTCTAGGAGTACAGATGTACAAGTGCTTTGTGAGTGTACAGATTTTAGAGACAGGGAAATTACAAATAATTTTCCAATTTAATCTGGAGAATGTTTTGGATGTGTTAAAGGCTGGGTGTTAAACACATGCTCAAAACCAATAAGCTATTAAATCCATTAAAGATTTTGGCTTCCAAAATAAATGGCTGCTTCATCAATGGCATCCGTTCAGATCCACCTTTCCTGTTCTACTTAATGCTACTGACTTAAGCTAAAAAACAACAGAGTACGTTTGCGCACGCACACCAAGGTCAAAGGTGAGAGGAGAAATAACAATGGACTTATTATGAAGAGAAAAGCTGTGATGTTTATGAACACATACTACACAGAGATCTAAAACGTTGCTGTGTAGTACAACTCCTAAGATCAACACCTGTGATCTCTTAAACCCTTATGCCTAGTTCACACTACACAATTTTCAACTGTTTTCTGTTGATCGCTGACAAAAACAAAAACCTGTTTCAGAGGCAATCATTTAGCATTCGTACAGTTGCGTAGTGTGAACTTCGAAAAGACGCTTGCCGAGTGATCGCCAACCAGCCACAGGTGCCCGGCGAATATCTAACATGCTAAATATCTGATCCAGTTTGCGACTGGGAGCCAAGAGCCCCAGCTACCTTCCTGTGAATTTCCATTTACACAATTGGAGTTACATTCATAAATACCACTCAGATCTCTATTGTACAAAACAGAATCCTTAACCATGTTAACAATTTCCAAATGTGGAGTCGATTTCTCTGGGTTTGGATTCAAATGAAGAAACGGATGCTGAGAGCTTCAGACCAAAGATAAAAAAGACCCATTCTGTTATCAGCAACAAGTCCAAAAGTCAGAGTCATAGGTTAAGGGTTGTGTCAGTACACTTCTGATGCAGCATCAATTTAGAAGAGTACATTGCAAGCTTTACACTGTATGCTCCATGCAAGATGACATCTATTTTAGAGATATCCATGCATTTACCAAGACAATGCAAAACCACATGCTGCACACAGATAAATGCAATAAATAAAATATGACCTTGTACTGTTTCACAATTTAAGCTGTGTTTGTAGGAAGAATAATATAAAACGTGAAATATATAATACCTGAAACAATTTATTGCTTGGTATTCTATTTTTTGGAATGTGTTGTGGGTCTGAGTGTCCAGGTGTCAAGAAGTTAGCATAAGCATGGTCTAAGACTGAAGACCTGGGGCCCTATCGTACACACTGCGCAAGGTGCGTCACAATGCTCTTTGCTATTTTACACCAAGTCGACAGTCTATTTTTAAGTTTAACTTTAAATTTAATAATAAACAGAATAAAGAATACAATGACATTGCTGTTTCCTTAAATGAGCTGCCGGTGTTTCTTTACAGCATGAACGTGCAGGTCAGTATCCTCTGCTGAGACACACAAAGTACCTCACTGTTAATATACGAGCACGCCAAAGTCAGAACCCACTTGCCTCTTAAAGGGAATGACATGTGGAACACTGATTGGTCTATTTCATGTCACGCCAAAAACACAACCATGATTAATTAAGAGAACTACTACATGCCTTTTCCTTTTTTTGAGCTGCACAAGGCATATTTTTCGCGACTTTACAATACCAAAAACAGACAAACCCACTGCCTTAAATCCAGCTGTGTGATTCACAATGGACGCTATGATGCGCTATAGATTGTGAAAATAGGGCCCCTGAAGTCTATAAACTGTGAGGTTAATGCATAGTTACAGAACTTGGTCCTAAAAGTGTTCCTTAAGCAGAAATGCAAGCATCAGTACTGAAAAAAACGTTTATGAAAAATAGGAAATACGAATTTTAAATATGATCACTTCATCTGCAGTTCTTGGGGGGTTTTCAAAATAAAAACCTTATTCACATTTCTGCTCAAGAGCAAGTTTTTTTTCTCTGTTAAAACACAGTCAAGTGCCAATACTACTCAGAGCAAATATTTGGTGTGTAGACTGGATCGAACTTTCACTTACACGCTACATTTCCGAACTGGCCTGCAGGATTTTTTTTAGCTATTTGGGGAGATATATTTGTGAACAAACTTCCTGTTCCAGAAGTTTATTTTCATATACGAGAACCTGCCAGGGTTAGAAGTGAAGTGTTCCGAGGGCCAGCCAGCCAAAATCCCCAGAATATTCTGCTGTCCGTAGCAATCACGACAGAACAGAACTGAAGCGCCCATTTGAGGTGGCAGCGAGAACAGATCGGACTGTTACTGATGCTCAAATCAAGCGGTAATAGAACGCACATTGGGGCTGTTGGAGCGGCCTGGTCCAAAACTGACGGGCTGGCCCCTGTTAGCGGTTCTCATCACTCGCTGAAGTGCTGGAAGACAGCTGCTTTGCAGAAACACAACTCCAAATGTCACACTTTGAGGCGCTGAGGGTTGCACAAGTGGACCTCAGCTATTCCCAAGCAGTAGTTTGTGGTCCAAGAACAAAGTTGGACCTCAGGGAGGAGGCCCTTTATAAATCTATGGGAGAGGCACAACTGAAGAGAGAGAGAGAGAATGCGAGAAAGAATGAGAGAGCAACAGCTTATTAACCAAATCATTCTACATCATGATATCACTTTGGCATCCGGCCAGTGTACAATACAGTTTGTAGTCCTGCTATGTAGCTTAACAGTCCTGCATGTTATAAACAACAGATGTAAAATGTTAATGACCTCGACCTACGAGAAATAAATCACCGGACTCGAGCATTCGAGTAAACTTGGACGCTGGCTTCGTTTGTCTTCATCTGCCTTTGGAGGAGCTGTTTCAGTAGCGGTCTCTGGTGAAGCATAAAGATGCAGGAATTTGCATAATGGTCATAAAACTATTCTCTAGATGCTAAAGCATTTAACTCGTCCACAAATCATGCGTGAACATTTTGCCAAGATTGTGAGAAGAGAAGGCAGCTGACCTGAAGTGAGGCTAAACAATCTCAACTGTAGACAGCTTTTTTAGAGGTGTTAAAGGGTTCTTTGGAGCAAAAACACAAAAGAGAAGAACCGCAGAAACTTTCAGTGTATGTTTCTGAATGTTCACGATTCAAGAATCACAGCTAAAGCAGAATTAAGCAAGAATTGTTTTTTTTTTTTTTGCTCCTGGGCTCCCCCTACAGTATGGAAATATAATTCATGCTTTGACCCACACATGCTTCACACATGCATTTCTGGACAAGCTGAGAGATATATGAATGACGTTCTCGCGAGCGTTACATAGTTGCACAGTGCAGTTAATTCATTTTCTCAGTGGATCAACCTTTCAGTCCTGCCTATAAACACAATCTATAGCTTTTATTTATTACCTGTACAAGAAAAATGTATCCTTCACACATGCACATATAAATATATAATTTCCTTAATTTTGGAAAAAGCACTTGCGACAATACATATTCTTTTAGCACATTTCTGGTTGTGAAGTTTTGGCAACATAGTGGAGTGGAGGATTTTTATAATGGGGTATTGAGGAGAAATGGGACATTAGGGAGATGGGGTGGAGTAATGAGGGGTTGAGGAGATGGCAGTGAAGTAATAGGACTTTGTGAAGACAAAGGTGGTGTAATGGGTGTTGTGGAGATGGAGTGGAGTAATAGGGCATGGAGGAGATGGAGTGGTAAGGAGATGGAGTGGAGTAATGGCGCATTGTGGAGATGGAGTGTTGAGAAGATGAAGTGGAGTAATGAGGCATTGAGGAGATGGAGTGTTGAGGAGATGGAGTGGAGTAATGTGGCATTGAGAAGATGGAGTGGAGTAATGAGGCATTGAGGAGATGGAGTGTTGAGGAGATGGAGTGGAGTAATGAGGCATTGAGGAGATGGAGTGTTGAGGAGATGTAGTGGAGTAATGAGGCATTGAGAAGATGGAGTGTTGAGGAGATGGGGTGGAGTAATGAGGCATTAAGAAGATGGAGTGGAATAATGTGGCATTGAAGAGGTGGCGTGTTGAGGAGATGGAGTGGAGTAATGTGGCATTGAAGAGATGGAGTGGAGTAATGTGGCATTGAGGAGATGGGGTGTTGAGGACATTGGGTGGAGTAAGGGGAGATTAGGGAAATGGGGTGTTGAGGACATGGGATGGAGTAATGGGGCATTGAGGAGATGAGGGTGGAGTAATGGGGTCATGAGAAGATGGGGTGTAGTAATGGAACACTGAAGTGAGGGGATGGGAGAGTGGGGTATGAATGGGGATGGGGTGGAGTAATATGGATATGAAAAGATAGAAGTTAAATTACAGGGCATTAAGGATATTCGAGTGGAGTAACAAGGTATCAGGGAGATTAGGGTGGAGTAAAAAGCATTTCGAAATTGAGCATAGAGTAACAGGACATTAATGAGATGTAGGTGGAGTAACAGGGCATTATAAAGACGAAGGTTGGGTGGACAAGAAGGAGATAAGGTGTATAGGTGGGGTTTGGCTAAGTTTGACTAAGTTACTGCTGAAAAAAGGAAATTCTACATTTTGTTGAGACAAAGCAACCAACAAAATGCAAAATGACATCTCAGACAGCTCTTTAAGTATGGCTGTATTACAACACTACACAGATCAAGCAAGTCTGACTTCCACACACAAATAACGCATTATGTTTCTACAAAAGGAGGATGTGTATCATATGGCTAAAACAAAAATAGCTCCATAGAGCTCATTAAATGCATTCAGAGTGTAAAGATCCCCCAAATGCACTATTAATCTCGATGGAAACAGTGTAACTGCACTGCAACAACAACAAGATCAGCACTAATCATGTGCAGACAGCTGTATTGAGCAAGTCTTGGGAATTATATGTAAAGCTAGTTATCTGAGTAGTAGGTGCTTATTCGTTTAAAAAAAAACACCATGTTTAACATACTTAGACTAAAAGTACATATTTAGAACACTTTCACATGGCCTCAATGGGTCAGATGTTTGTAGAAATCAGTCTATTGAAGCTATAGTCTAAAAAAACATGATACTAGTGATTTAAAATCACATTTTCAGCTTATTATTCAATAAATGTCAGGATATTAGTAGAAATGGTGGCATTTACTATTTGAATTTCCACACGGTATTAGAATATTTCCACTATTCACTATTCATGGTTGTACAATTCTGACATTTATTGGCTTACAAAAGTATTTATACACCTTGAACTTTTTCACATTTTGTCACCACAAACCTAAATGTATTTTATTGAGATTTTAAATGACAGACCAACACAAATTAGCACATAAGTGTGAAGTGAAACCAAAATGATACATGTTGTTCTAAATTTTAATCAAATAAAAATCTAAAAAGTGTAATGTGTGCATTCAGCCCCCCATAGCAATAGCATAAGTAGAGCCAACTTTTACTGCAATTACAGCTGCAGGGGTATGTCTCTACCAGGTTGTGCATCTAGAGACTGACTGAGAGCTCTGGCTATATGTTTAGGGTCATTGTCTTGCTGGAAGGTGAATCTCCTTCACAGTCTCAAGTCTTTTGCAGCCTCTAACACAATTTCTTCCAGGATTGACCTGTATTTATCTCCATTCATCTTCCTATCAACTCTGACCAGCCTCCCTGTCCCTGCTGAAGAAAAGCATCCCCACAGCATGATGCTGCCACCACCATGTTTCACAGAAGGGATGGGGTGTTCAGAATGGTGTATGTTCAACTTTGGTCTCATGTGACCACAGCACCTTTATCCACAAGTTTGCTGTGTTTCTACATGGCTGGTGGCTACAAACTGCAAACAACACTTCATATGTCTTTCTTTCAACAATGGTTGTCTTCTTGCCACTCTTCTATGAAGGCCAGATTTGTGGACTGCACGATTTATAGTTGTCCTGTGGACAGATTCTCCCACCTGAGCTGTGGATTTCTGCAGCTCCTCCAGAGTGACCATGAGTGACCATCTTTTGGTTGTGTCTCTGACCGGTGCTCTCCTTGCTTGATGAGTGGATGGCTTTAAACTCTTTTATCTATGGTCTTTGGCCTGTCTGGTGAGTTTCTTGGTCTTTGTGATGCTGTCTGTTCACTACTGTTCCTTAACAAACCACTGAGGCCTTCACAGAACACGTGTATATATACTGAGATTAAATTACACACAGCTGGCCTCTATTAACTAATTAAGTTAAGACTTCTGAAGGCAATTGATTGTAATGGATTTTATTTCGGAGTTTTTAAAGTAAAGGGAGCTGAATCCTTCAAAATTATGTGCTACTTTCTGTTGGTCTATCACAAAATATCAGTAAAATAAAATTAGGTAGGTAGACTGTGGTTGTAAAATGACAAAATGTGAAAAAAGTTCAAGGGGTATGAATATTTTGCATGCCAATGTACAGTACAGGCCAAAAGTTTGGACACACCATGACTTTTTACATTGTAGATTCTCACTGAAGGCATCAAAACTATGAATGAACACATGTGGAGTTTTATGTACTTAACAAAAACACTGTAAAATAATTGAAAACATGTTTTATATTCTAGTTTCTTCAAAATAGCCCCCCTTTGCTCTGATTACTGCTCTGTACACTCTTGGCATCATTCTCTCAATGAGCTTCAAGAGGTGGTCACCTGAAATGGTTTTCCAGCAGTCTTGAAGGAGTTCCCAGAGGTGTTTAGCACTTGTTGGCTCCTTTGCCTTCTTCACTCTGTGGTCCAGCTCACCCCAAACCATCTGGATTGGGTTCAGGTCCAGTGACTGTGGAGGCCAGGTCATATTTTGTTAAGTACATAAAACTCCACATATGTTCATTCATAGTTTTGATGCCTTCAGTGAGAATCTACAATGTAAATAGTCATGAAAATAATGCTGACGGAGAAGTGACCTAAAAAGTTCCTTCTTCACCAGCTGATATGACTAGAGGTCTGGCTCTTCTAGCCATCCTGCATCACGGGAAAGACCTTGCGGGCGGCCAGTGGAGTCACTGCCTTTACTTTAAACATGGCAGTCTTTCACACTAGAATCTAGATCATGTAGGGGGGGGGGGGGTACATTGGTGCGTGAAATCATAAGTTTAGCCCATGCTCCATTTGCACCTTGGATCAAACATCCTAGTTCTGGGTAATGTCCCTAATGGTTAGCTCTGACTTCCCGAGGGAAGGGAAACTCTTCGTTCCTTCTTTCCATATGGTTTCAAATGCTGTATACAGAAAGAAAACGGTCTTGGAGGAGCTTAGGAGCAGAGATACATGTGCACTTCCTCTTTTTTCGAAAGGTTTGACAGCATTTTTTCGGTGTCTATTTATACTGAAATGCCATATAGCAATTAACATTGCTGGGTTGACCACTTTTATGCACTGGTGAACCACTTACTTTTGGGTTGAAGCAACAGGACAGATGGGAGATATTTTAACAGAGAACATGAAAAGATGGTCAGCACAGTGTTCCAGAGCTTTTAAATTTTCGACTCAGTGCAAGCTGGAAGGTTGTCCGGGTGCTCCAGAGCTTTTCGTCTGCTCATTTCGTGACTGAAACTGCACATAAACAGAGCAACACACATGTGCGATTTGGACGCCTTCTTCCACACTTGTGGCCCCTCGCTGTCCCCGGAGAGGTGTCACCCAGCAATGTCAAACGCCTAACGTCAACCGTGGAGATGGCACCACACCCACACGGCCTCGCAAATGTGTGAAAAACCTGGGTTTTGTGGAAACTCAGCTGTTAATAATAGACCCAAGTCTTTACCATAAAACCTTATACTAGCAGAGGAAAGAAGGAAGGCTGTACATTTGGGCTTCATTACTGTTATACTGGAGTTTTTTTGGGGACAGTTCAAGTTCTGTATTTGGGAGAAAAAGAGAATCGTCCTACACTATAGGAACAAGTAATGAGACACATGCTTATTCATTGTTTATTTCAAAATGAGTATTTAATTTGAGTTTATCCTGCTTTTAGTATGATACCCAGTGGAAGGCAGCCCTGGTGGGGCAGACTAAACACTCAAATATTTACTCAAACTATGGGGTAAACTCTACCCAAATGAAATGAGTGCAAATTACCCCAATTACCTTGAATGTACTGAGTAGATTATATAGTTGTTTTTTTTTTTTGTTTTTTTTTTTTACAGTTTTAAGCCATTCTAGAAAACATCTAAATTCAGTATATTTCGCAGTAGAGCCACTATTTAATAACAATAACATGAAGTAGATGAAACAGTAACATGTTGTAACATACCAGCAACAATATGTTATTTTCCTTTTAACTCTTATAGTTAACTCTCTATTACATTTTATATATCCAAGAAAATACAGAACAATAATTTAGTTTTAGTTTTTATATTATAATCCTGTTATATTTGTAAAAAATTAAAGTATTGTGAAAATGGAGCGCTCCTTTGATACTTAGGAGTTTGTTTGAAATTTGTATTTAATTGACTTTAAATTATTTAAATTAACCAAACATTATTTTTTTTCTGGTAGCAGGAGCAGCAGAAAAAAATGTTTTTCAAACTTATGAAATAATGTTTTTTTATATGTATTGCAAAAATATATATGTTGTTTTTGATTTATTGAGTACACTCTAAAGAATTTTTAGCATAAGTTTTTAAGCAATTCTACAAAACAAAAACAAAAAGAGAGATTGAGTTTCTGTAAAAAAAAAAAAAATGTACCAGTAACATGCTGGTATTCTGCTACCAGCATTTTACTGATAATTCATTCACAGAGAAAACCTTTGCAATGCAGTACTTTCTAAAAAAAAATTCACCATACAGGTGAAATTACTGTCAGTTAATTACTGTATGTATATATATATTTTTTTCTTTTTTTTTTTTTTTTTTTACAGTTTTTACAGTTATTGGTCATTTATTTTCTATAGTAACTAGAAAAGCTGTGTGTGCATTTGCTTGTCTGTGTCAGCAATCACTGCAACTTAAAATATCCAAAAACTTTATTTTAGAAGGAATGTCCTCACACATTTTAGACATAAAACAAGGGATTAAGATTAGTTCTAGACTATATTTTGCTTTTAATGAAAAATCTATTCGAATACTTTATAGTGCAGGGTTAGGTTTAATCCTTGTCTGGAGAATGCTGATCAATTATGATTTAAGAAAAACACTGAATATAAATTAAACTGAATATAAATTCTACGTAAGTAAATTTTTAAACAGTGGATCATAATGTGATCATGTGATCATTTACAGTAGTGGACCTTAAAGTTTTCCATTGACCTGATGACGTTACTTAGTAAAAGGGAGCCTTTTTGTATATAAAACATTGTATATTATTAAATAAAATAATTGACCAGTGTGCTCATGGCAAGGTGATGTGAATTATCGTAATTATCGTGAGTTTAAACGAGGTCTGATAGTGGTTGCTAGCAGATGGATGGGACAAACCATTTACAGTTTTGTGGGTGTTTAACACTCTTTAATCCACAATGTTACATGTTTAACAGAAACACCTCATAGAAGGCATTACCACCCACAGTGGACAGAGCAGTGTATGGTAATTATGATCACTGGTGGAATCTGGCTAAAACTCTCTGTCTGTGCAAACAGATATGCATTCTTTAGCTTCCCTTGGACATGGCAAAAGTCATGGGACACAATGCTATTCTCAGTCCCATGACATTTGGCATACCAGTTTTTTTAGTTAAACTTCTCACTGTAAATCACTGTTAGCCTACAGCATATATAACCTAGATTAAACAAGTTGTTATATTAGTTAGAAGCTATATCATACAAATCACAAAGCATCTCACAGTTAAAATAGTTCATAGTTCATAAAGATCTATGAATAATGGTACCACGCAGAATGGGGCATTCTTCTATGTGTCTGGAATCAGTTATCCTCAGTAAAGTAGGACAGCAGTCTTTACAGCAGTAACGCTGATCATAGCCACAGGTGCACTGCAGTAATTCAGCATGTTAGAAACCAGATGCTTTTAACCAAAAAGGCACCCTATATTTTCACAATGAAAGGTCTTTAAGTACAGTAATGGCGCAAATGCGCTTTGGGAAAAAAAAAAAAAAAAAAGACAAGCTTTTTCAGTAAATATTCCATATTATTAACTTCTCTAAATATATTTTCTAAAAAATCACCTTAATATGACAAGAAAAGACATATTTAAATATGTCATATGATTTTATGAAAAGAGAAGTCTATGAATCACCTTTTTTGAACATATTTTAGCTATCAATTTAAAGAAAAATAATCATAAAATAAATAATACATAAATTTACTGTTGTTTTATTGATATCAATGTCAATTAGAGTTTATATGTGAAAAAAAATATGGAAGAAATTTAAGGTAGAAAAGACAATTTTTTGTCACTGCTGTGGCAAAGTTACTGATATTTTGGTCTTTTAAAAACCAGAAAAGTACTGTTATATTTTGTTTTTTTTATGTGACAATGGAGTAATTTCATAAAACGTAGGGGTTTGTTTAGGATTAGTATTTGATTTAATTATTTACATTAACGTCACTGTTTTATGGCAGCAGAAAAAACTAATTTGCAGTTTTGTAACATACAAAAAAAAGTATTTCTTTTTATTTTACCAAATTGAAAACGTCTGAAATATAATCAAGAGTAAGATGGATGATCACAAGCCTTCAAACCAAACTGAACTCTTGAATTTTTGCAACAGGACATAACATAAAGTTATCCAAAAGCAGTGTTTACGACTGGTGGGGAAGGACATTACAAGATGCATGGAAACTGTGATTAAAACATTATGAATATGAACTTGTTTTCTTTGCATTATTTGGCAGAAATTATGTCTGTAGCTTACAGAAAAAAACAAAAATGTTCTTTTACTTAAACATATATCTTTAAATAGCCAAAAATTAAGATTTTTTCCAGAGCTGTATATATATTTATCTTAGTGCACCGTACTTACATTTGCATGCAAATTATTACCGTTAAATCCATAATTTTGTTTCTCCAAAAAATGTATATCTTAAAATTCAAGAACAATCTATTTATTTTACCTCATTTGTTATAAAATTTTATCAAAAATTGCTGGTGTCTATAAAAAATAAAAATGTAAAATTACAATAATGGTTCTACAAATTTCCAACAGCAATGATATGTAGGTACCATGTGTCTACACATATGCAGATCCACTCAGAAGACCTTCCACATAAATGTGGTCAAATTATACGCCAAAAGATGCTGTGCATCCAAACATCTGTCTGGATGATCAGTACGGAATAAACATGGGGGTTTACTGGAGGAAATCGACCATGAAGTGTGTTTATATTCCGCTTTAGACTTTTTGGAGATTTCCAAAACATATAAAAATTCCTAACTAAGGGTTCAAGTACGTCGAGGGGCTCGCATTTAAAAGTGTAAAACACTCCCTCTCCTCTTTTTATATCACAAAATTGTGTTTAAATCCCATCTTGAGCATTTGCTGGTCTTTAAAATATGAGGTCATACCACATGTAGGGTATTTTTACAAAGAGGTATCTCTCAGTTTGTAACTGAAAACTAAATTAAATCAAAACTTAATATGAATGGACCTGGATCTAATATTGTAAAAACTTGAATTGTGACTTGGGCAATACTCACTTTGGGCTTAAATTGGCTTAAAATAAAGTTTCACTGATAAAATCTACTTAAAGCACACTTTTGGTTACATATAATTCCTAAAAACTGTTAAAAATCCTCCTAAAACCTTTCCTCACATCTGTGCTCTCATATATGTTGATTTACTTTTAAAACATGAGTAATTTTTTAAGCCTCAGTTAGCTGAAACCTGCTGCGTGCTGTGGTGTTTACCTGTTAGCTTGGTAACTTAGCTAGCAAGGCAGCTAGCTCCAAGCTACGAGTCCAAACACAACAGAACTGGTCACATTTCACTGTTCTGTTATTCCAGTAGTTACCTGTTCACTCTCTATTCGACAGCAGTCACTCAATCGACAAGTTGTTCTTGTCTAAATGTTTATAAGAGTGGTTTCAGTTAGTCAGACCTGAGTGTGTTCAGTGGTAAACAGAACGTTAGCTACAGCTAGCTATTCTGTAACCTAAGCTAAAGCTAACCAGCTTCACACTCCTGATTCCTGAATACTGTCTGTTTATGGAGAGGATTTTGGAACAACCAGCTTTTGGGCAAGCCAAAAGTTTGTGGACTTTTTGCTCTATGAGCCAAAAGTATTTGCACTCAACATTTTAACCAAATGTCTTTGGCCTCCAATATTTAGCCAACACATTTTAACACAGCTCTGTTAGCCAAAAGCATTGGCATTTTACCATTTAGCCAAATGTTTTTGGAAACAGCTTTCATAGATTCCAAGATTTAGCCAAATTGTTCTGGACCCAACCATTTAGCCAAAGTTTTTTTTTTTCTAACAGAGTTTAGCTGTCAATCTTAATCTTAATCTCAAGAAAAATAACCATAAAACAAAATGGTATAAAATATTTACTGTATTTATATTGATAACAATGTCAATTACAGTTTACATTTGCTAGAAAATATGGAAGAAATTAAAGTAAGAAAAGACAGTTGTCTTTTAAAAAACAGAGAAGTCCTGTTATATTTTGTTATTTTAAAGTTTTGTGATAATGGAGTAATTCCTTGAAACTATAGGGTTTGTTTGGGATTAGTATTTGATTTACTTCAGAAATTATTTAAATTTATTTCTCTGTTTTTTGATGGCAGCTGAAGAAAACTAATTTACAGATTTGTAACATTTGTAACAACAAAAATTGTAAACATATATATATATATATATATATATATATATATATATATATATATATATATTTTTTTTTTTTTTTTTTTTTCTTCATATATATATTTTATAAAAAAATAAAATTTTTTGGACACAGTTCTATTAACCAAGTGTATTGCCATTCCGCAGTTTAGCTAGATATTTCTAGACACTAACATTTAGCCAAAAGTTTCTGGACACAGCTCTATCATCTATATTTATTGCCATTGCACAATTTAGCTAAATGTTTCTGGACACCAACATTTAGCCAAAAGATTTTGAACACAGCTCCATTAGCCAGAAGTATTTGCATTACACTATTTAGCCAGATGTTTCTCGACTCTAACATTTAGCCAAACGTTTTTGGACACTGCCATATTATCCAAACCTATCAATGGATCTAAGGTCCTATAGCTTTAGTTTAACAGCTTTCCAGGAGCTTATACATTTGTTTTAATGTTATTAGCACACTTTTCAAAGCTAACTTAAAGTTAATTTACAAACCTTCCCTTTCTAGTTAAACTATTGTGTTCCTGTAAGCAAATTGTGATTTCTGATTATATCAGATACAATTTTTAAATAGCGCTGGACAAAATGCTATAAAAAAATACTTATTGGGAAGATCTGAATTGATTACTAAAAAAACTTTTTAATAAAGGCATCAATAAATTAAATGCACACTGGTAAGCTCGTAAGTGCTATTTTTCTTTTTACAACGAGCTTTTTAACAACACGTTCTTGCTTGGCACTGGCCAGGGTCTGAATATGTCCTCAGCTGGTGGCCATGGCTTTTTTTTCCTCTCTCTCTCTCTCTGTCTCTCTCTCTGTCTCTCTCTCTCTCTCTCTTTGTGGTGAGAGGGAACAGAGTCCAACTGTGGTGTGGAGCTGTGGAGCTGTGCATCTGTACGGGAAGAACTCATCTGCTCCATGTTAGCGGCAACCGCAAGCACTGCCTCCTATTTTTCGAGGGGGGGAGGGGGGGTTGGGGTGTAAGAGCTTAGACTAAAGTGCACTTCCTCTGCTTAAATTGTTTAGAGTTGGGAGTATGCTGGAGTGTGTTTGCGTTCTGCACTAATACAGGTGTGGACATGGCTTTAGCACGTTTCACAGCTGGTTATATAACATCTGGAACATTAATTTACTACACATACAAGCACGGACACCTAATGACTGAAAAATGATGCAGAGAAAAGACAGAAAATCTAAATGAAGCAAAAAAAGAGAAGAAGAATGAGAATATAAGATCTCACACATACAAACTAACAAAGTGAGTACTTCTTTCCAAGAGCACCAATTTTCACAGGACGTCAAACACATGTTTGAAGTGTATCAGTTTTGCCACTGGGTATGCACATGTGGAACGTTTGAAGGTTCAAATGATTCCTTGCCAGCAGATGAGAGAAAACTGCATTTCTGACACCAAATCTGCTTCGAATGTATTAGAAGGCCAATCGTCTGAGTGCTGCACACTGCAGTTGATTCATATATGTTCCACACCACAAATTTGTTCCTTTTTTTGCAACTGTTATTATCTTTATCTTTCATAAAACTTTTAAAAAATCTATTGAATTTCGATTCATGTTTAGAGTTTTTATGCTAAAATTCAAAGTTTACAGTTTTAAACCCTGCTATATACTCTACTTTAGTATTACTGTATTGTATAGGGCTCTATCTATAACATTTCTAGGTTTTATTTATGATTTTTTTTTCAGGGGGAGGGGAGGGAGTCCATTTTTCTTATTTGATTCCATGAGAGAGATTTCTGTTTCTTTTAGAGTTTTTTTTCTTTATACATTTTCAACTTCAATTACACAGACATTAGCAAAATTGCACTGTTATTGAAACAAATTCCTGAATACTAAAATATAAATAAAGATAATATTCTATAGCTACATCAATGTGTTATTAAAGAAAACGGAAGTATCTGTCACTTACTGGGAGTTCTATATTTTGTGTTCAGTGTTTTGCCTGGTTCTCTGTCCTGCTACCACATTTCTGTGAAGCTGCTTTGTGACATACATGGTAAACAGCGCTATATAAATAAATTAGATTCTATATAGCTATTCGCTATAGTTTTTTAGGTGGTTTCTAGCACTTGGTTGCTGTGGCACCAGAGGAGTGCACAAACCTTTGCACCTCCTATGGATGCTAAAACTTTGTGGAATAATTATTCCTGTCAAACAATTAAATCAGAAGCAAACATAGTAAATAAATGAAGAACAAGAAGATGATACATTAAAATTGTATAGTAAAACCTTTTACACACAACTAAAATAAATAAGACATTATATTTTAAGCCATCAATCTAAAGACTGCACAGCACTATAGCCATTCTTAAAGGTTAAGGTGCATTTGTGGGTGGAGCCTGGATAGAGCCATAAAACTGGAAACAATACTTTATTCATTGGGCCCTATTTTAGCGAACTACTGCTGTCAACTGCGCATCACGCAGATTGATTTAAGGCGTCAGTGTGTGTTAGTTATTGTGAGGACGCAAAAAATACGCCTTGAACGTCTCGAAATGGGAAAAGGCATGCAACAATTCTCTGTAATCATAGGTGTGTTTTGGGTGTAACATGAAATAAACCAATCAGCATGTCGTTTACCATTCCCTTTGAGAGCCAGGTGAGTTCGGACTTTGGCGGATTGGTATTTTAATGGCGCAGCAGAGGAAACTGACCAGCTCATTCACTGTGTGAAGGGGCTTGAGCAGGGAATGTTTGGGAACAGCAATGTTTAATATTTTATTATTTTTTATCTTTATTGTTGATGTAAAATTGGGTTTGTGCAATGAGTGCAGCGTGCCTGCGTTGCCAAAATAGCAATGAACATCTGACGGCTGGCTGTTGTCAGGGTTTTAATCAGTCAGTGGGGCACTTGTGTTTTCAGTTGCCAAGAAAACAATGCACCAGAAATTTCCACTTCCAGGCCATTGCACCCATTGTATAATATATGTGATTTTGTTTATATATATATAATATATGTGCTGTTGTTTTCTTTGCTATCTGTTTAAACAATGCAGACGCAAGGCTTGAAAACAGACTGTTAACGGGGTGTAAGATAGCAATGAGCATCGTGACACGCCTTGTGTAGGGTGTAAGATAGGGCCTATTCTCTCCAAAGACATACCCAAACAGGCACAATCCAGAGAAGCATATCGTTGCTGTCCAATTAAAAACACTTATCTCCAAAACAGCTACTTTACAGGAGAGAGAAAAAACCTTGTAAACGTTGAATGGAAGTCAATGTAAGAAGAGTTTATTTCAGGTCATTTTGAAGAGTGTCTATTGGTCCGTTTATCAAGAATTTTTGCCACAGAGTAAAGGACAGTTTGTCTGTTCAAATTATGTGGTAATCTTAAAATCGACAAAAATGGAGATAAGTGTTTTTCATAGGACAGCGACGATATACAGTACCTCCTACCTATACACCCTGCATAGCATCTGTTTTACTGTTATAAGCAGCAGAGCTGGAACAGATTGTTATTGCTGAAGTATAACTGAATTTGAGTACAGAGGCTACTGTAAACGCTGACCTTAACCCTAAGGACAAGCCTTAGTTCAGTAACAGTAGTTCCTGGAGTCCACTTGAGCACATAACAATACAAGAGGGCTTACCTTAAGTCGGTCGGTCTTGGCAGGAGTCTTTTCTTTCCGCTGAAATATGGTTCAAAGTCTTCGGATCGGAGTCTGTGGGAGTAGTCTATATACCCAGATATTTCCTGTCCATGAGAATTTTGGTCCCTTATGAAAATGATGGACTGCAAAGAGAAACAGGAAAGCATGCTGTATAAATAATCTTTAATACGCTATCTTAAGCATTTATAAATCATCACACCTGTGGATTCGGGACGTATCCATTGCAAATGCACCCACACTGCAACTGTATGACAAAAAAAAATCAGCCTGAGAAAGGGATTCAGTAAACTTACTATATGGCCAAAAGTTTAAGGACATCAGCTTGTCCAAAATCCCCCTCTTTGCTGCAGTAGCTGCTTGTACATTTTGGTAAAAAGTCATTGTCCTTCACTTTGAAAGACTGCTGTCAATATTTGATTGCATTCAATCATGAAAACATGATAAGATTAGATAAAATCACGTACTAATGTATGTTTAGCTCTGCATCGAAAATGTGACACTTTCTAGTACTGAGAGGTGCTGAATGGAGCTCTACCATGCTGCAAGGTTGGTTCTATACCTTCCTTGATCAGGATTGGTGATCTTATGACTTTTAGACTCCTGTAATGCTGCTCCAGAGAGTCCAATTCAATTGGAAGTACTTTTTTTTATAAAAAAAAAAACATCCTTTTGATTATCTCATTACAGTGGCACATATTAAGAAATGTGATATACTGTACATATTAGGCAGCAAGTAAAAAGTCACTACTTAAAACCCATACTTCACACAGTGCAAGTCCCTAAACTAATGAATGAATGAATGAATAAATGAAGTTACACTTATATAATGCCTTTCTAAAAACCCAATTACGCTTTACAAAATTTTACATGTATTACGGCAGCCAATAGCGCACAGCGTACTCTCAACCGGAAACAACCGTCCACCTGGAGGACTGCATCGACATTACAGCATTTACCCAGAAAAGAGTGCCAATCCATATCTGGGCACACAGTTATACATACATTTTATACACACACACACACACACACACACACACACACACACACAATCATATACAAAATACAAACCTATACATACATATACAAATCAATTTAAAGTATTCAATCTTTCTGATCTACATGTTTTTGGACTGTGGGAGGAAACAGGTATCCCCAAAAGAAAACCCACGCAGACACAGGGAGAACATGGAAACTCCATCCAGATAGGGACTTAAACCCAAGACCCCAGTGCTGGGAGGTGAACGTGTTATCCACTAAGCTACCGTGCCAACATGCCTTCCCAATCCACCCTTTTTTTTTGTCTTTTTCAAATTTGAGCTTAGGCTAAAGTCAGCAAAAATCTTGGGGGTTTAGTTACTCTGTAAACAGGTGTGGATGGGTTGGTGATTTCAGATAGGATTTTATTTTGCTAGTTTAAAAACGAAAAACATTTTGATTGTGTGTGATTTTGCTGATGCTGCAGAACCTTAAATCAGTGAAGATATGTATTAATAAGGGTGTCCACAATTTTTGGGACATAAAGAAATGAAATGTAGCTATTCTACATATTACATAAACAACTGAAATGAATTAGTAAAATCTGTAAAAAAAAAAAAAAAAGAATCCATAAAATGACTTGTCTGCAAATGTATCTATATAAATAAGTCATGCGCAGATTAAAGATTATAAATCTAAATGTGGTTCAGAAGAAGAAAAAAAAACATGAGACACCAAACTATTTGGAGTCAATCCGATGCCAAAGATAATTCGTTTACAATGGAGGGCGTCTGAAGAGAGAATCCACATTCGTCTGTTTGGAGAACACTCGGTGCTTATTTTGTCTGGATGATAAT
Organism: Astyanax mexicanus; assembly: GCF_023375975.1. Taxonomy (NCBI): domain Eukaryota; kingdom Metazoa; phylum Chordata; class Actinopteri; order Characiformes; family Acestrorhamphidae; genus Astyanax; species Astyanax mexicanus. The sequence continues at coordinate 16,521,232 of NC_064429.1, forward strand.
GATGAAAGAACGACTTACAACACCGTCTGCTGTGAAGAGACCTTTGTTTTGGCTTGCGTGTTTACCTCAGAGTGAGAGAGTCACACTTCTGCTGCGAAACCTTCTTTTATTTCCTCTCGCTCCTCCGAAGACAGTCACTGATATCACGTTTGTACTTCTGTCAGAAGCCCGGCCATCTGTGGATTCCCTTACATGTGCGGGATAAAAGTGAGATAACTAGCACTGCAGACTTAAAAAGGAAGGGCGCTCCTCTTTATATACTTTAAACAGATGCTATCGGGTTCGCAGCTGGCCAGGGGCCCGAGCCATCTACCTTATCTGTGGCTTCTGTGCTCCCCCGTCATCCTTGAAAAGAGATCATCAGACGGGGGCTAAGAAATACAGTGGGAAGAGCGAGGCGCGGAGATCGTCTTTCGATCGCAGAAAAGGGAATGAAAACCCCTGCACAGCCCACAGCTACACCATGGTGGAAAGCTTACCTTCGCCCTCATAACTCATGAGTCAAAGCAATAAAAAGCACGGCTCGATTGAACTGCATGGGTCCGTCAAGTAGTTTTGGAGAACAGGTGTTGTGCTCTCAGAAGAACTTACTTGACTTACTACTATAAGCTATAGCAATCGAGAACATTTCAAGACTAAATTATGGTCAATCAGAATGATCTGCAATGCTTATTCAAGTGTTTATGATGCAAGGGTCTGAAAGGGGGCTATATTTCAACTTTTTGTCACTGTAATAACTACACTGGATATACAATGAATACAGTACGAGCACAGAAGTTGCCAAATATGTGCAATACTGTGCAAAAAATTTTGCCCACCTGCGCAAATTACTCAGAGATATTTATCTCAGCAAAAGGTTTTTCGAAAAGTTGTTGCCTGAAAAAACAACACATATTATTTGAACAGATGTAAATAAACATAAATCCATTAAAAAGTAACAGAAATGTACTTTATAAAAGAGTAGAGAGTTCATATCCTACGAGCTAGTCTGAAGAACAAAGCTTAGATGCAGATTTCTCCTGGGCTACCCCAAAGAATATTTGGATTTGGATTTGGATAATTTAGCATCAGTAGCATCTCTGTATTACCAAACTACAGTAGGTGTTGATATGATGATAATTAAGGAATAATACACGAGAGGGAGTGCTTTAATGTGTAATATTGACACAGCAGTATTATTATTATTATTATTATTATTATTGAGTATTATTGCGATTATACCACAGTTCTATTATCGCTGTTTATTATAAGATTTTGAGTTAAAGAGGACGAAAAAATACAATCTGTTCGGTTGTAAACACTGGCTGCTAAAACTACAGCTCTTAACCCAATGAAGATGCTGATGCTGTATAACTCTCCATTCATGTTTCTGACGAATCCATGAAAACGTCATAGAAGCTGATTCATTTCATTTTTTATTTATAATACTAAAATCGACTTCAATGTTGTTGCTCTTTAACCAGGATGTAAATACATTAAGCTCAGGATGTTTGTTTTACTGTATTACCTTTGTTTCTCTGCCTTTCCAGCTCATCCAAATCATTGCTTGTAAGCGTGACAAACCATGGCTCATTGGTGGTATCAAGCTGTTCATTTATAGCTCCATCCTCCAGTTTTAGATAGAAACAAATGCTTTCGAAGCCAGTAGATTTAATGAACTCGCTGTAATTCAATTTGACAATGTTGCTGCTCTGTTTGTAGCTGCGCTGTTTGGCTTGTAAGCGCTGATAATACGACTAATAATAGAATGCCTCTCAGCCAGTCACATTGCAGGGTCAGAACTAAATGTGGTATTAATAATTAAAACTATTAATAATACTATAATTTCAAGGATAGAGCTATGGAGGTGTTTTAATACACACAGTGATGTAAAACCACTTAATAGTAGAAAACACTTACTACCCAGAAAAAGAGCTTTAACACTGTAATTTGTACATGTGCCAAAACCTTTTGCACAGTACAGCATACTGTATATAGAGCAATTGCTGACTAAACATTAAAGTAATAACCAAACACCAGGCCTGCACTTTAATGGATTTAATCATAGCTGTAATTTATCTTAAAATAAAACCCACAACCTTTACCTTAATCAAATTACAGTAAAATACAGTAAGAACTAACCAGAGTTATGATTGCTACAACTAATACTGCAGTATAAGTACATTAAATCTAGGTACTCGTTAACTGTAATAAAAATAGTAATGCCAATGTATACCAATACCAATGCTAAATAAATAAAAACTACTTTCATTGCAACAAGAATGAAACAAATAAAATAAAAATAGCATTTATTTGACAGTTACTTAATACTAGTTGCTTGACCTACAGTGTTGTAAAAACAGATTTCTTTTGTTTTTGTTTTTTTATCACACTTACATTTTTTTCAGATTAACAAACAAATTTTAATATCAGGCAAAGATAACCTGAGTAAATATACAAAATCCGTTTTTAAAGGATAATTTCAATTATTAACGGAACAACTGCAGTCGAATATTTGTGATAACTGGTAATGAGTCTTTCACATCTCTGTGGAGGAATTTTGGTCCACTCTTCTTTGTAGTTTTACTTCAGACACATTGAAGTGTTTTTAGATTATGAACAGCCTGTTTAAGATCATGTCACAGCATCTAAATCAGACTTTGACTAGACCACTCCAAAATCTTATTATTTTTTTATTTTAAACTTCAGAACCCAAGGACGCCTGAGCTTAAGGTCACAAACTGATGGTCAGACATTCTCCTTTAGTACTCCTTTAGCTGGTACAAAGCAGAATTTATGGTTCCATTAAATACAACAAGTTGTCCAGGTGCTAAAGCAGGAAAGGGGCCTCCTGGGTGAGTTGTCCATGCTCTTTTGGAGTAATTTCCAGACTGAAAGTCGTCAATGACTTTGCAATGACTGTTCCTGAAATTCTTCAGATCGGGGCATAATGTGTTTGATTTTACAGGTAGATAGATTTCTTCAAATGTGTTTGCTAATCTGAAAAACTTATGTGTGATAAAAAAGCAAAAACAACAATAAAAAAAACTATCTGAAGGGAAAATACTTTTTTTACAGCACTGTATCTTATTATGGGTGAATCGGACTAGATAAAATTATTAGCGTTAATGCTGTTTTGATATCCTCTGTGTTTGTAACTACAAAGTTCTCCATAATGATGACTTTGTAAGCGGAAATAGGACAATCTGAAGAGCATGTGAAGGCAGCATATATATCTTAGTCCTAATGAATCTGTAAATGAGAAACAGATGTGGGTAATGATGAGGAGGAGGAGGTGTTGGGGCGGAGCTGGTATGGGAGTGGGTAAGGCTAGCGGTTAGTTATCCAGCGAGTAAAGGATGTGGAACTGAGGACGTGACTGAGGACTCTGGGTCAGCTCTCTTGAATTTGATGGAAAAATCCATGGACAGTTATTTGGGCTTACGGCTTACTTTTTTATTTTTTTGGCTGAACCTCTCTGATCACAGTGGTACGTCCAGTCTTCAGAAGCTCAGAGCTGAGCTAGGAAAAATGACCAGTGGCAGTATTTTCCAGTGAGATGTTATCTGTAAAGCAGAGCGAGAGGGTGGTGCAGTGGCTGGAGCCTTTTTCACAGGAACATTCAGGCCTGCTGGTTAGCCCCAACCACTCCCCCACCCGCAACACCCAAACCTCACCCTGGGAACAATCCTGCACTGTCAGGGAGGCCTGCACAGGTGTCTGAAGGTGTCAGCTGGCCTCTGTTTATTATTGATGGGTTGTGTTTTCGGAGGAATCCCGGGCCATCACTAACAACTGTGTAAATTTGTTGGGGTAATGAAAACATGGCCTGGATGACAGGAATGTTTGAGGGCCTAGTCCTTTTTTCTGGCAGGCTTACTCTTGTCCCTCTTTAGGTGTTCTTCAGGGGTTGGGGATGGGGATGGTGGGGGTGGGGGGGGGGGGGTTGCTTATTTGACTTGGAAGTGACTTCACACAGTGGGGCTTGTGTAATAGATGCAGTGGTGGAAACCAGATGTGCTGAGGTGTGCTGCTTCTGTTGGGATCTACCAGAATTACACTTGCTTGGGATGACTCGGAGAAACCCCGGCTACTGAGAGGAGCTAGGTGCACCCAACTCTGCACCCAACTCACACAAACACACTCTGGTATGATTTGTATGATAGTACCTTCATTGGGGTTTTATAACACATTTATTAGCATTGAATAATGAGCATTAACCAATCAAAGGTTAGCCCCTTGGAATCTGAGGCCTTTCAGACTAGTCTAAGGTAGTTTGACATGCCTTGACATTTGACATTTTACAATTACACCCACCTAAAATAATTTCTTCCCAAAGTGCTAAAGATACAACAATCTGAAAGGTTCTTAAGAACCTTATCCCATCTGTGAAACAAAACATGGTGGTGGTAGTATTATGGTCTGAGCCTTTTAGCTGCTAGGCGAGGACGGCTAACATTCTGAATTCTGAATTATTACCAGAACTTTCTAAAGTAAATGTCAGGGCATCTGTCCATGAACTGAATTCCAAGAGAATAAAAACACTAATAAACAATAAAACATTAAAAAATCATTAAAAATCACACTGTTAACATTTCTAGACAGGACTTTTGGGCTCTGAACTTTGTAAGCATGGGTGTTGGCTACATATTTGTAATTTTATCTTTCAGAAATTTGATGTGGGACTACAACTTGAGAACAAGAGCGACAATAGTGTTTACCCAGCCAATCATATTCATGAACACCTTTTGCCAGTACCCACAATATGAGATGAAAATAATGTTACATAACAGAGTTATAACAGGGTTAAAGAGTTTAAAGGCACCACATTCACTGATGAAGCTGAAAAACAGTTCTTAACAGACAAGCCCTGTCCTGGAGTCAATGTTAAGAAAAATCACAACCATTTTTGGCAGAGCAATTTGCATGCTCAGGGTCAATGTCTTGCTGCATGACCCATCTTCTCTTGAGATTCAGTTCATGAACAGATGTTCTGACATTTTCCTTAATAAATATCTGAAAATAATTGGAGATCAGTGGTACTCTCCTTGCAACCCTGCCATGCACACTATCACATGCAATCTCTTGATGCTCAACTCATGAACATCATCATTAGCCAATGTGAGAGAGGCCTTCAGTTGCTTAGAAGATACATTTGGGGTTCTTTGTGATTTTGCAGACTATCACACGCCTTGCTCTTGGAGTGATCTTTGTTGGTCAGTCACCCCTAGGGAGTATAATAATGATCTTGAATTTAAGTACATAGGTACCTGAAAAAGGGGTAAGTAACCCCAAATACTTAATGACTGACAATCCTATACACTTTTTACTGACTTTTTAATTACTTTAATTATTATATGTTATGAAATTGTTTGAGCATTACTATGGACTTCACAATTTACGCAATACTTTAAAACAATAATTAAGGCTAATGTGGATACATGGGTAATTTCCCACACATTCCCAACCAATTTCCTTTATCTTTCACAAGAGATCCCTGTTTTGATCTTTGGTAATGCCCCATCCCCTCAATGGGTGGAATCTAATGAAATCTTAATTGACCCTGCCCCCCACCCTTCCCCCATCACTCAGTGTGATCCTAGCTAGAGCGGGTGTCTGTTAGCTGTTGTAGCAGGTAGTTAGTGCTCTCCTCCAACCGTGTTCAGCTGTTGAATAACGTTGCATTAGTGGCAGTTTGAAAAGGATGTTTTGGCTTTTCATCTAACTTGAAGAAAGCACATGCTAGCCTACAGCATACAGTATCAGTCAAAACACCTTAATTTAGTGTTTTTTCCTTCTTTTAATTTTTTTTCGGCATTGATTCATACTAAAGTCATCCAAACTATGGCATATGGAACACATGGAATTATTTAGTAAACAAAAAAGTAAAAAAAAAAAAACAGAATAAGTTTTGTATTTTAGATTATTCAAAGTAGCACCTCTTGCTTAGATGACAGTTTTGCACATCTTGGCTGGATTTTCTCAGTCAGCTTTATGAGGTAGAGTCACCGGAAATGGTTTTCAGTTAACAGCTGTGCTGAACTTGTCAAGAGTTAATTTCCTTGAATTTCTTGAAATTCTTGCCTCTTAATGTGTTTGAGAGCATCAGTTGTATAGTGAAGGGTAATGAGTAATGTTTTAATCCATATTAGGCAAGAAAAAATGACTTCAATCAAAAACATTCAAGAATTGAAATGATCTTTATTATAAGTGCAGCCGCAAAGACCAAGCAAGAGCAAGGTTACCCCTGTTGCACAAGATAAGTTCATAAGTTAACAGCTCGCCACAGAAAAGTATTTTGGTTTGTTTCTCATGATCCTATCCTATATGAATGTATTCCTTCATAGTCTGGATGACTTGAACTTATAGTAATAGTGTGTAGTGCACAATTGTGATGCAGCCAAGGTGTGATACAGAGAGTTTTACAGAGAGCTGAACTTTTTTATCCCAAAACTACTAAAAGAAAAATTGATTGATGTTGAATATCGGGCATCAGCCAATTCATTGACTCCAGATTTGAGTTGAATGTATTATTCATTTCCTATATTAATTCTAATGAGTCAGTTTACCACTAACTATAATATATACCACACCTATTTTTTTTATATATAGTATTATATAAGAGCTGTAGCTTTAGCTCTTGTGAACTGTTGATGGCCCTGGTGCCTTTAACAGCCAGTGCTGCAGTATGTGCGGCACTCAACATCTTGCAGCACGGCTAGAGCAAATGAATCAAACCTGGCAGTGTTCTACATCTGATTTTAATGGCTTTGACAGACTTGATTTTCTGTGCATATGTGTGCAGTATGGATGAAAATAATCAAAAGATGCTGCTTCCTTTTGCTTATAATCATAGGGTGTGTCCAGAGACAGATGTCTTGGCACGAGGAGGAAAAAATAAAAAAGTACAACTTAGCCGCGCCAAAAGGCTGCTCGCTCGGCCCGGGTGGTTAGCCATATAAATCTGTATTTACTTTGAGCACTTCTTAGCTTTGTGTGATCAAATGCCGCTTAAAAATAGTCTGAAACACTTTCAAAGACGGAAAATGCACAGAGGGTAAACGAAACAAGACCTGTTACCGGTGGACGCCAAATTCGAAGCAGGTGGTGGTGAGGTTATGTTCTGATTTTTTTTTTTTTTTTTTGTCTTAAAAGCGGAAATAGGATTGTGTCATGCTATGTGGTCAAATGTAGTGCAGGACGTGCTACAAAAATTTAAGGAAAAAAAAGAAAAGGGAAAAAATAGAAGCGCAAAGCTGTTTATAAGGAGGCGGAAGGAGCGAAGGGACTTAAGCACTTGTTTACCCAAGTGTTCGGATTCTCCGAGCTCGAGTTGTTTGTGCAGGAAAACAAACAAGCCTGGGGCAGGTGTGCTCTGCGCCCTGATCCCTTGACCAAACGTCCAGGCGTCCAGTCCCACCCTGAGCTCCGAGACGGAGCAGAACAACTGCGGCCGTAGAGTTGGTCAATCAAGTCTGGCGTACGGCTCAGAGCAGTGAGCGCTCTCTGGCCTCTGTTCTTCTGCACAGAAGTTGCCAGCTGAGCCCAAACCACAAAATAAGTGGTTTCGCGAGCCCACATACATCAAATTAAAAGGCGCACCGAATCAGAAATGCTATCCTGCTTTTTTTTTTCTTTCTTCATTTTTCATCTCTCCTTCTTCCTCTAAAGGTTTAAAAACACATACAGATTTCTCCGTATTCTCCATACGTTCCTTTTCCGTAGATCACTTCTGGGTAACGTCTCTGTCTTGCAGCTCAATCAGGAAGACATAAAGACAGTCCCATAAAAAAAGGCCCTATATGGCTAACACAGTGCACAAACCAAAGAACTGCTCCACTCCACATTCCGCCATATGGAAACAATGTAAGGAAACAAAGTCACTGCGGATCTGCTGTGCTGTAAAAGATCATCTCAACATCTTATTACAAGCCTGGGCCCTTAAAATAGAAAAAAAATCACATATCAGGAATGTAATGCGTCTTGCTGGATTTGTGCGCTGTTGATCGGTGTCTACAAAAATGTTATAGCTACTCGTCCTTTTATTCGGCGTCTCTGAGCAATAAACAGAGGGTGTTGCAGGGCCCCATGTGGTGGGTGCCCTGTGAGACGTCCACACCACCAAGCCATCTGCTGTTTTCTCAGCCGGTAGAGCAGAGGAGCCCAGCCACCGCTGCTGCACTCCAGCCTCTTGGTCTTGGTTGAGACATTGAGGCCTGAAGGAGAGGAACTTCAGTTTCAATAAGATATATGGGCTAATACTGTACCAAAAGCAGTTCCACTTACAGTGTAAAATAACAAAATATAAAATACATTGTTACCTTACGTAGAAATTTTGGTTATCTATACTTTACTGGAGTAGTAAGTACACTGAAAAAAATGATGTGTAAAAATGACTTTCTGCATTAGCTTTTTTTAAGTAAATTTACATATATATTTAAGTATCTTCCACTTGGTTTCAATACTTAAATGTTACACAGAGTAAATAAGTGAACTGAACTTCAGTCACTCCTTTCTTTTGTTAAACTTCACTTAATTTATTTTGGATGAATCGATCCTTTCTTTTAGTAACATTTACTAAATTTCTGCATACAATATTACCTAATTACAATTACTTAATTTATACAATATTACTCAAATAATTGATGATACATAATATCATATAATTACTGAAATGTAAATATTTTTAGTTAAATCACACATATTACACTGTCTCAACACATGGATGGCATGTAATATATTCTATATTCTCTAGTATACTAAAAAGAATGTACTACATGCCATCCATGTAATGAGACAGTGATATTTTGTCTGTTTACAAAATAAATCTTTGAGATGATGTAAATATTTGAACGTGTGTTTTAACTAAAATAAAAAAATATATATATAATATATATAATAATATTGTATAATTAAGTAATTGTAATTAGGTAATATTGTATGCAAAAATTAAGTAAAGTTTACTAAAATAAAGTATTGATTCAGCAAAAATAAATTAAGTAAAGTTTACTAAAAGTAAGGATTGACTGAAGTTCAGTTCACTTATTTACTCTATGTAACATTTAAACCGAATTAAAATTACTTAAATTTACATTAAATTAAATGTACTTAAAAAAAGCAAATGCAGAAAGTTGCAATTTTTTAAAGTACATTTTACTTAAAGAGTAAAAAGCTTGAGTTGATCCTTCAACTTCTACAGAAGTATTTTAAACCCTAGTATCTATACTTCTACCTACAGAGTAATGAAACATTTGCCTACTTAACTAACATACAGCTCTGGAAAAAAAAATAAGAGACCACTTATTTATAAGATGAAATTCTTTAATTTTATCAAATAAAAAAAAAAATCTGGAATTTAATCAAGAGGAAGATGAGAAGAGGATGATCAGAAGCCATCAAACCAAGCTGAACTGGTTGAATTGTTGCACCAGGAGTGGCATAAAGTTATCCAAAAGCAGTGTGTAAGACTGGTGGAGGAAAAAATGCCAAAATGCATGAAAACTGTGATTAAAAACCAGGGTTATGCCACCAAATATTGATTTCTGAACTCTTAAAACTTTATAAATATGAACTTGTTTTCTTGTTGCATTATTTGAGATCTGAAAGCTGTGACTTTTTTTGTTATTTCAACCATTTCTCATTTTATGCAAATAAATGCTCTAAATTAAATTGTTTTATTTGAAATTTGGGAGAAATGTTGTCTGTAGTTTATAGAATAAAACAACAATGTTCATTTTACTTAAACATAAACCTATACATAGCAAAATCAGAGAAACTGATTCAGAAACTGAAGTAATCTCTTATATATGAATATACTCTAATACTCTAACAGAGAGAGGGAGAAAAGGAGGGTGGGGTAAAAGAGTGAGGGTTAGTTGTGAGATTAAATCTATATTTTACCTTAAATAAAAATGTAATCTAGTTCTATTATTGTTGCTAAATATATACGCAAAACAAAACAAAAGTACTAGACTTTATAAAAGAGTGGCTCGCGCGAGAATGTTGAGACCTAAAATGATTAATGATTAATCCGCTTCACAAAAAATAGTAAATTAGTCTACAGATTAACTTTAAAATTAATAACAATTGTAATACTAATGTACTGTCACATATTGTCATATATACTGCTGACAAGTTTTTTAGAGTATCAGATTTAATTTTCCAGAAGGATGTAGCCCTTATATAGTTGATCTTATAAAATATTCCAATTTTCTGAGATATGGAATTTTGGGTTTTCATTAGCTATAAGCCATTATCATCAACAGTAAAATAAATAAACACATAGAAATAGCTCACTTTGTGTGTAATGAATCTATGTAATATTTGAGTTTCCCTTTTTAAAGTAAATTACTGAATAAATAAATTATATTCTAATATTCAAATTTGAGTTAAAACAACTGTACTTCCTCTGAAAGGATCATTTGTCTTCAGAAACAAGAGTCTTGTTTTCCACAACACCATAATGAAACCAGAGCCTGGAAATTAGCCAGTTTAAATTTAGATTCCAGCTGTGAGGATTTACATCACCACAGTGCAGTTTACATCAGAAAATCTGCATACATCTGTGGACAACATGATGCTGAATTGTCCACAGGGCATACCTCCCACTGCAAACCACAGCGTCTGCCACTACAGACTCTTTCAAGACCAGGACTTTGGATATTCCACCATCTACGGTACATGATATTATCAAAAAATAAAAAATATATAAAAAATCCCTGTGTGCAAGGGACAAGGATGACTATCAGTATTGGATACTGGTGATCTTCGGGCCCTCAGGTGGCACAGCATAAAAAAAACAGGTATGATTCTGTACTGGAAATCCCTGCCTCAGCTTATAAACACTTCCAGAATCATTGTCTGTGAACACAAATTTGAGGATGCAAAGATGAAGCCATATTTTAACACCATTGAGAAACACTTATTTAAAATGAATTAAGAAAAAATGGAAAATTGTCTGGTACCCTTTATAAAGGGTTTATAAATAGTTTACAATTAGTTTACTAATGGTTACTAATTAGGTTGTAAATGCCTTAAAAATCATTAATAATCAGTTATAACACATAGAAAGGGCAACAATGACCTGTTGTTTGCCAAATAGTGAACCCACAGCCATCTATATTGTTGCCCTTTCAATGTATGTGTTAAAACTGATTATTAATGATTTTTAAGGCATTTACAACCTAATTAGTAACCATTAATAAACTAATTGTAAACTATTTATGAACCCTTTATAAAGGTAGTCTTATTTTAAAGGGTACCAGATAATTTTTAAGTTGGTGAGACTTAGTAATAAAGTTTTTATGCATATAAAAAAGAGAATTATCTCAACTAAAGATTTCTAGTAGCACAAATGTCTGTTTTTTATGTAAAAGATTGAGTTTGAGCCTTAAGACTCATAAATCTAGAGCAGTAAGCCCTGAAATCTTGAGTTTTCTCAACTTTTTTTATCTTTACACTGTAGAAACAACATGGCACTGTGGCAGGTGGAGAGCATCAGAGCAAGTGAAGCTGATGTTCATGTTTAGCTAAGAGATCTGCAAGACTGCAGAAAAGCAGGATATCTTCTGCCAGGAGAGGAAAGAAGAATGTCTTGAAATAGATATATAACTGAATTAAATCAAGAATTACAGGTTCAAAAACTAAGTAGTGGAGTTTGGCACCAGTGGCAAAAACGCAAATCAGTCAGGATTAGGTCTCTGTTTGAGATTTCCGACAGCGATGTGACTAAACACAGACGCAGCTTTTCCCTCAGGCACTGCTACTACAACCATTTTCCACGTACTTTTGGCTTGCAAATTACTTATGGGAAAGAAGATTTAAGTTTAGCTCGAACATGTGCAGAGGAGCACAGCCCTTGGGGGACAAAGGGACTTCCATATTTGAGAATCTGCTACAGACCTTTCCAAAGAATGACATCTATGGATTATGGGCTCATCCATTTTAGCAGTCCCTTTTCCCCCCACCGAAATCATAACATTTTATACTTTTTTACTTATTGCGTTTGCTCAGCATTGAAAAGACAAATCGAGCATTTTTTTTTTTGGAAAAATAATATTTGCCAGATGTAGACAAATACAATACTACAGGTGTAAGCTTCTTGGGTTTTGTTAGTCTTCCCTCCATGTGACCATGTGTGCACACAACTCCATATCTACACCTCTGGCTTCCTCTCCGGCTTTGTGTTCGTGCTCACAAAAGCTCGAAAGCTTGCAAAAGCACTCCTGACCACAATGTTTAATGTTACACACCCTATTATGACAGGGCATCGCAACTTTTCCGGAATCGAGCGGCCTTTTCTTATGTGAACCTGGCTCCTTTTTGCAAGCTAATGAAGAATTCTCTTTTGGCTCCAGAAGGAAACGACATTGTTTGCAAAGCCTGTCTTTATTAGAAAAATCCACCACCTGCACAAGAGAGTAAAGCAAAACAAAGTTGAGGTTAACCAGGGGTGACTAAAAACATGCAAAAGTGCTCCATGCCAAAGCCTGAAAAAAAAAGTGCTCTGGCTTCTCCAGTGTTATAAAAGAAGGAAGAGTATGATAGCCCTCCAGTTATAATTCATCCGCCTGGGTGTGTAAAGGTGAAGAGGAATTAACAGTACAAATCTTTTAACCTCTTCAACTCGGGGGCTTATTACTCAGCTATAAATCCAGAGCTTGACTGGTGACTAAATGTTATGAATTATTCAGGAACTACTATAAAACTGATATCTAGATTATGCTGGGGAAATTAGAGTTCATCCACAGTTTGCAGGTTCAAATAAACTGCGAGTTCTGTCAGGTTCAAATTAACTTTGTATTTATTTTTTTGCATTATAAGGTGCACTGAATTATAGGGTGCACTATCAATTAACATCTATTTTCTGGTCTATTTTCATACCTAAGGCACACTGGATTATAAGACCGCATTTTAAGTGACACTAGAAACAGGGGTGTAGCCATGTTTTCCTTCTAATTCGGAAGCTCTTGCTGCTGGGTGGTGGTGGGAGGAGGTGGCTAACTAAGTTAAGTAAATCTAAGCTAAGTAAACAAAAAAGTAAACAGTAATCCTCAAAAAAAGACTTACTTTTGAAGTCAAACAAATGCTGAATGCGAATCTACACAGATTTCTCTCCTGAAAAATAGTTTATTTGGGTGAGTAAAGCGCTTTTATTTATTTACAGTAAGCATAGATTGTGAATTTCTAGTGATTAGCGGCTAATGCCACCCCACAGCGCTATACTGGGGAACCCTGAGTGTTCCGGTAAGCCAGGGAGATATTAGCTAGCGGTATGGCCCATGTAGCTTGTTTTAACACGGTAAATGCACAGACTACAGTCCGATATACTCACCTCTGAGTAGCGAAAGATCTAGTGTGGACCAGTCGTGCTAGTCAGGGTTAGCAGCAGGCTACAGGCCGATAATATTTACCTCTGAATGGCTAAAGAGCTATTGCTAGAGCTAGCTAGCAGCTAATGTTACTCCAGCCCCGTTGCTGGAGAACTAAACTGAAACGCATGTTTAAAGCTGTACTTCAGTGGAGTGGCTTTACTGCTCCTAACAACCTGACTGGTAAAATTCATACATAAGGCACACTGATGATTTTTGGAAAATATATGGATTTTAAGAGCGTCTTATAGTGTGAAAAATATGGCATTTGCTGTTAGTTACAGTATAGAAATATAGAATTTTCTATATTTCTGCAAAAACATGATCTAAAACAACATCAGAGTTTATACAAGTAGATAAATAAAACTCAGTTAATCAAATTCCAGCTGTTATTAAACTTTTTTTTATGTGATTAGTTTTATATCATAAAGCACTGTTTTTATTCTAAGCCTCACCACCCTAAATTTATCTTTGTACAATAATCAAGTCATGTATTCTCTGACTTTTTTAGAGAATTGAGCTGAGAGCCCCTTAAACGAGTTAATCATGTATATATTAAACAGTATAACTCCAGAGGGTAACACTGCTCTGAAGCTAATCACTGATATACACTTGACACCATATGATAGTTTCCAGTCTCCTGCTGTGCGTGACCTGGAGAGGCGTTCAGGAAACTGACCACTAAGAATGCTCTCTTTGTTGTTGCAGTTTTCTTGCTCACTTGAGAAACAATTTGGTTTTTAGAGCAGATTAATCAAACGCGAGGGTAGAGTCTATTTTCTCCCTCAGCTGGGAGATTAACAGCGAGCTGAAAGCCTACACGCACCACATCCTTGCTTGTGCAGGTGCAGTTGAGCAGCAGCAGCTCTGGGATTTGTCGAGCGTCTTTTATCAAGATGGGAAGGCTTGTGAAGGCGATCGTGTGCTCCGCACGTTAGCTTTATTCATTATGGCTCGTCTTGATTTTTGCGGAGGATGATTCGGACCACGGGATTGAGTATTCTCAGTGGAACACGGCCAAGAAACCTGACCTGGCGTTGAGCGTGTCCTGAACTCCAACATGAGCCTTGGTGAAACCAGGGCATTCAAAAAGATATGCATTTGTTAAGCAATCGCTGCTGTTGCATTTCAGTAGAAAATAAAGTTCCTATTATAGTTAACCACCAGCACCCTCATAAAATAGTTAATAAAAGAGTTTCTTTGATTTTACTTAATTGAAACCTCTGGAATATAATAAAGAGGAAGCTGGATGATCACAAGCCATCAAACCATCAAAAAGTTATACAAAAGCAGTGTGTAAGACTGGTGGAGGAGAACATTCCAAGCTGCATGAAAACTGTGATTAAAAACCAGGGTTATTCCACCAAATATTGATTTTTGAACTCTTAAAACTTTATGAATATGAACTTGTTTTCTTTGCATTATTTGAGGCCTGAAAGCTCTGCATCTTTTTTGCTATTTCAGCCCTTTTTCATTTTCTGCAAATAAATGCTCTAAATGACAATATTTTTATTTGAAATTTGGGAGAAATGTTGTCCGCAGTTTATAGAATAAAACAACAATGCTCATTTTACTGAAGTGGTCTCTTAATTTTTTCCAGAGCTGTAGTATGGAAAATAAAAAAAGAACAAAATTACATTTATTTATTTTTATTTAATTGTAGAAAGTGGGAACCCAAGAATTATTTTTTGAATATACTGTACAGCCGATCCCTCAGACGGCACTGCATCAAGAACCATCATTCAGCAGCAGCTGACAGAACTACATAGGCTATAGATTGCTTTAAAACACCTTTGACAAGCACTACAGTACAGAGATACTTTCACAAATTCCACTTAAAACTTTACTGTGTGAAACAGAAGCCTTATGTTAACCATGTCCAAAAGTGGTGTCAGCTTCTTTGGACTTGGAGGCATCTGGAATGGGCCACCACACAGTGGAAAAATGTTTTGTGAACAGATGAATTAGACAAATTACCTGGTCAGTTCTGCTGCGGCTCAGCCAAACCTGGGGTGGATTTTTACTTTCTGGGCCTGAACTACCCACCTTTGTGTGTTTAGATAGGATCTCTGGTGGATTTCAAGCTTTAAAGAGACTCTGAGCCTAGGTCAGGGCATTATACATATTGTAAAGTAAGATAAGACATTGCAAAGACTGTTATTAATGTAGAAATGTCTTTATTTTAAAATGTTTCTAACTGTCAGGATTCATAAAGTTTTTTTAACCAAGAAATTTCCATGAATTTTCCATGCCTTCAAGGCAAATTTTCATGACCATATGACATCAGTGCAGACATGGACAATAAAACCAAAAATCAACTAAAACTAAAATCAAATTTGATTAAAGTAGGCCTAAATGAATTTGATTAAAAAATGTAAATTCTGATGTATTTGTTTTTGTATAGCTTTTCTCTGTTGATAGAAAAAAAAACACAAAAATTGCAAATTTCCATGACTTTTTTCAAAACTTTCTGGGTACTTTTCTTTTTCCAAAACTTACCCAGGCCTGGAAATTGCTATTTTGAAATTTCATGACTTTTTCAGGTTTTTTTTATTGCCGGTAGGAACCCTGAACTGTTGTCCGTCTCACTGGTGTTGCAGTGCTGTTGGCCAATCAGAGACAATATGTTTGCATGTATGAATATTCATGAGCAAGAGCCGAAATCCTATCGTTCCCCGCCCCACTCCTCGGTGGGACTAAAGCAGCATTATACTGGATCACCGGATGGAATGAGACCTTTAAAATAATTTGTTGCCTTGATATGCAGAAATTTGTATAATGTATATTAATTAATACAATTAATATTTAACCAGAAAACTTGAATCAGAAAACAACATCATTCTTTTATTAATACTTTCTCGAAGGCCATGAAACTCATTAAGAATTTCTCATGAGTCAGTAAATAAGATAAATTGGTCCAATTTCAAAAGAACTTAGAACCTTTATTATTAAGAATATGTTTTTTAGATAAACCGACATTTCAAGGAGTTAAATCAATGAGCTGGTAGGAAAATCCTCTTTAACTCATTTCCAGACTCCTGTGAATGGAGTGCAGTGACAAGTGAGTCACTTGCTACTAAAACGTAACATCCTATGGTTACAGCCACCCACAGCAACCATCTGCCCCGAGCCTGAATGCAGGAGGAACGTTTATGTGACAATCAAGCTTCTCGAATTCCTTGGTCAGACATAAAAGGCGGCCACTTTCAGCTTTATTTTGGAGTTTACTCCCTTCCTGTTATTTAAGAGGGATGTTTTAAATTGAGTACGGGGCAAATAAATGTGGCACATAGTTATTCGCTGGGAGCAATAAAAAAAACACAGGCTGTAAGAATGGGTGCCTCTCTAGCTCACAACGTGTGGCTCGAGGTCTGCTGCAGCTGGACAGAACAGAGGGTGACTCCCTTTGACATTCCTTTCATTATTCTCCACCACAGAGAGAAAGAGAGAGAGAAGAGGGGAGAGAGAGAGAGAGAGAAGAGGGGAGAGAGAGAGAGAGAGACAGACAGAGAGAACGAGGGAGAAATGGAGGGGGGCAAGTAAGAACAGCTTTCAAGCAATGACAATAAGCAGAAATAGTTCAAATTCAGACACAATACAGAAAACATGAAAAAAGTTACATCAATTTATATATTCCAAGTGTATATAATACTGTGCATACCTCCTGAAAGCATTTGGATTTGTTCAATTCCATTACTAGCTCATCTGATTTACCAAAGCATGTGCTGATATCTATAGATAATACTAGACACTCATGAGGAGAGCTTTAGAGTTTATGTTTTAATACATTTAGTAACATAAAATTGCTATTTCGCATTCTTGTATTTATTCTAGTGTTACTATTACTGAGTAAATAAATACTAAAACTTTAGCACAAGACTGGTAGTACATCCAGGTTCTGTTTAGGATCAGACTATGGTCAAGTTCCAGTATGGAGGTCTTGTGTTTAGTGCTTTAGTCCTATTTTTGCTGTAGAGCAACACACTGCATCTACTGCTGCTGTGATGATCTGTGGAGGCGTTGTATATTACAGTCAGTCACCCCATGTAGTGACACAAGGCGACGGAATGTACAGGATATCTTGCTGCCTCATGTGTTGCAAACAGCATTTTTCAGCAGGATAATGCTCGCCCACACACAGCAATTTTCCAATCAAGCATTTATGGGACTAGTAAACATAGTGATGAAAAATCATTACTACAGGTGCATCTCAAAAAAATTTAATATAATTGAAAAGTTACTTTATTTCAGTAAATCATTTCAAAATGTGAAACTCATACCATATATAGATGTATTACACACAGAGTCATCTATTTTAAGCATTTTTTTTATTTTATTGTTGATGATTATGGCTTACATCCAATAACAATCCAAAAGTCAGTGTCTCAGAAATTTAAAATATAACATTGGAACAATTGGTACTTTTTTCTGCTAGAAAGTGAAATCCTCATCTCCATAAAAGTTGTCAGCAGAGGGAAACATGAAGTGTTGTAAGATTTAAGACTATTAAGACTTAGACTTGATATAACACAGTGGATCAGCACCAGCCGATGACATGTCTCTCCAAACCATCACTGATCATCAGTAAATTTTACATTTTATTTGGAAATCAAGAGACCAGAGTCTGGAGGAAGAGTGGAGAGACACACAGTGCAAACTGCTCGAGGTCTAGTGTGAAGTTTCCACCAATCAGCGATGGTTTGGAGAGACATGTCATCTGCTGGTGTTGATCCACTGTGTTATATCAAGTCCAAAATCAGTGCAGGATTTAATTTTCCAGCAGGACTTGGCACATTGCTCACACTGCCAATTAAGTAACTTTTCAATGATATTCTAATTGTTTTAAGATGCACCTGTATCTGTATAAATGACTTTACATTACTAATTTACAAAGTAAATAAACACTTACTGTCCCAAGGGGCTTAACTATTTGCACAGTGCTGTATTTTTAGAATCTGACAGTTGTCAGGTTTGAGTATGGTGGTGTGATCTTGATAGCCATCGCATAAGACAGTCAATCACCCCTAGAAGTGACACAAGGGATACTAACAGGGCGGCAGTATGTACAGGACATCTTGCAGTCACATGTGTTCCAAGTGGCATTTTCAGCAGGATAATGCTCGCCCACACCTAGCGCAGGTTTCCCAGGAATGTCTTCACCAGGTTGCAATACTTCATTGGCCTACCTAGTCACCAGATTTATTTCCAATCTAGCATTTGTGGGACTAGTAAACATAGTGATGTAAAATCACTACTTTCTATATGAACGTTATTTGGATATATTGTAATATAACAAGTAATATAACAAAATAAACCCTTACTCTTCATAGGGGCTAAAGCTTTTGCACAGTACTGACAATGATGATAATGGTTGGGTTTGAGTATTGATGCCTCGCGGTCGGTGCACAAGTCCTGCCTTAACTGCAGGTGTGATGATCTTCGAAGCCATTGCATATGAGAGTGAGTCACCCCTAGTAGTGACACAAGGGATACTAACAGTGCAGCAGTATGTACAGAACATCTTGCTGTGACATGTGTTCAAATAGCATTTTTCAGCTGGATAATGCTCACCCATACACAGCAAGTGTTTCCCAGAAATGTATCCACCAGGTTGCAATACTTCCTTAGCCTACCTTGTAAACAGATTATTGAATTCCATCTGGGACATTAGTTATGGTAAACCTACATGTATGAGTGTGCAGGATCTACAGGCCCAACTGCAACATGTGTGCGCAATTATGCCATAGGATGCCATACAGAATTGCTATTCATCTATACCCAACCATATCTCATCTTGTGTCCTGACCAGAGGTGGTTCAACAGGGTACTAAAGCTTCATTTCAACTGTACAGTTTTCCCCATTCACTCTAATATTGTAATCACGTGCACATATCATCATTACATTCACATATATAACATTTCATTTCACTCCAACAATAACTTCACAGTTTATTATGTTTTTGCCAGTGAGTGTAGCTCCAATTTCAGAGTACTATTCCAACTGCTGTATCTCAAGGTCATCAAAAGCCAAAAATCCTTACATCGTACATTTACTTCTAACACTCTGCATGACGTACTGTACTGTAAGCACTACCCTGTAGGCCACTCTCTTCATTATGGAGGAAAAAAGAGAAGTTCAATATAGCCTAATGCATTGCAATCATGGTAATTACACAGTGCCTCTGGCCTGAGCAAACCAGCGCTCCTGTAATTAGGAGGGACAGTCCCAAATGTGCTGTGATAACATTCCTGCTTTGTGAACACTGGAATTCTCCCGTCTGGCCAGCGTGCAGAGGGACAGTCTTCTCTTCTGCCCTGCTGCCTCGGCCTGCAGACGCTTTTCTTTCTCCATTCATATGGAATGATGCTAAAAAGACTTTAGCTCAGGGGGGCTCAGGGCATTAGGGAGGGCTACTCTGCTACCGCTGAGGCCGTATTAATATAGGAGACCTTTTCTATCTGTTTATGATTCTAGGATTCTCTAAGAATCTCTAAAACATGCTACATTTGAGCACAATTTATCCTAATCCAAGCCTGTCTGTTTAAAATATAGCGCTGTCATTTTTAATCTTGTTCCACTGGAATGCAGAGACTGCTAATTGTACAAAATAAAATGAAAACATTTTGTTAACAAAAAAATGTGGGTAAAAAAAGTAGATTAGTACGATAACGCTGTCTAGTGTTGCACGGTACACAGATACTTGAAAAGTATCAATACTTCATTATTAAAAACGATACAATATTCTATTTATTTAGTACTGATACTTTAACCCAATCAGCACTAAGTTTCTTTTAAAGTAACTTTCTGTGACTCGTTTGCTTGGTTTCTCAGTTTTTAGCACAAACCTGTGTCCTGATGTATAATCCAGTGTCGTAGTTGAGCTCTGTGTCCTCTCTGAGTTTCCCCATGGCTGTGTATACATGAGGTAAGACCGTTATATTAACACATGGGCTTCAAAACAATGTTTTGCATTACTTATTAAAATTTGTACTTAATCGGTGAACCAATATGCTCAATAAGACGATTCTTCACTCAATACATTGTGTAAGTTCCTCAAAAATCAGAAAATATCAGCGGTTGTAAAGTTTAAATGTCTCCCATCTTTTAAATGCCTTATTTCACAAATGTCTCTGCTTTTCAGTGATTGAGAGAATCAAAACTTTGAACAACAGCTTTGATTTCAATGCAAGTAGGGAGTGGGGCTGATGATGTCAATGACATATTGTCTATGTTTTCAGATATTTGTTGGTTAGAAGTGTCAGACAGCTCACAGCTCACAGACTAAGTTAACTATCAAAGAAATGTCATAAACATATTATGTTCCTGGTTAAAATTGAGAATAAACGATCATATTGTTAATTGTATTTCGTTTTAATATTAATAAAAAACAAGTATAGTTCTGTGTTCGATCTTATTCCATTAATTTCTGGTGTTTTAGGTTGTTGCTGTCATATCATTTTAGTAATGGTATTGAGATATTTAATGATAAATTAAAGCTGCAATAGAAGTAAGGTAAAGGAAGGCTTCCCTTCTAATGGGGAAGCTGGGAAAACACTTAAGTAAACAAACCTGTAATTTGTAAAAAATAAAATAAAATAAATAAATCAATTTTATTATAACATTTTATTTCAAAGTCAAATGTTGATTTACAGTTTAAATTTCCAGTACTTTTAGCAGTGTGGTTAGCAGCAATATGTAGCAGCAGCAGGTAGCAGCAGCGCCAGCTGCGATTAGCAGCACTTGAACTAGTAAATGCCGCCCAACAGCGCTACACTGAAGAACCCTGAGTTTTCCGGTAACCCTAAAACCAGTACCATGGTTACCTATCAGCTAGAGATTCGTCCCATGTAACGTGCTTTAACATGGTAAACATGCAGGCTACACTCCAATAGCGATAGCGCTGTGGTTAGAGGCTAATGCTAATGCTGCTACACCCAGTCTTAGTGCTGGAGAAACTAAGACTGCTAATTAATACCTGACTGGTAGAATTCATACATGAGACGCACCAGATTATAAGGCAAACTGGCAATTTTTGGGAAAATATAAAATATAAAAAAATATTTTTGGGAATACCATAGCTATAAGCAGATGATTCTTGCTAAGG
Source organism: Astyanax mexicanus (assembly GCF_023375975.1). Taxonomy (NCBI): domain Eukaryota; kingdom Metazoa; phylum Chordata; class Actinopteri; order Characiformes; family Acestrorhamphidae; genus Astyanax; species Astyanax mexicanus. The sequence continues at coordinate 16,542,686 of NC_064429.1, forward strand.
TGTTAACAAAGCAACAGTTCTCTGGCCATTTCACCGGTTTCATTCTTGCGTAAAGGTGGTTGAGTCATTGTTCTCAGAGAAACCGACAACAACACAGAGGAAAAGCCCCCACTAAAGCCTATCTCAGCGAGATCTAATATCACTGCAAGAGACGATTCCTGGCCACTTTGATCAGGAGGGGTGTGATTCCTCAAATGTCATGGGAGGTGTCAAAAGAAGCCCACACAGGTGCAGGCTGAGCTCACAATGGAGTTTTGGGTGGGGGGGTGAAGGGAGGGGCGGGGGGGGGCGGGGGGGGGCTTTGGGTTAAGGGTGTGTAGGGTGTTGTCTGCTGTACCTCTGTGAGAAAACCACTCTTAAAAACCCTGGAGAAGCAATTATTTTCTCTCCCTCTTTTTCTTGGACGCGACTTTCCCGCTTATGCCGCTAACTATGACACTGTTGAGATATTTCTCTAATTCCCACATTTTACCTGACCGCGCGGCTGCTCGGAAACCACCGCAGGACTTTTCTGACCACGTGTTGAGAGATTTTTCCCTGTACCTGACTTTAAAAAAAAGCTCTGAAGGTATAACATGACTTGAGTAGGCCGCACTTTCCTAACTGGACATTTCATAACTGGACATTTATTTCTGAGAATCAACGTCAAAACACACGAACAGAGCATAATACAGTGGGCTCCAAAAGTCTGAGAGCACCTGTGTAAGTGTTTCTATGATTTTTGTACTGTAGTCTTTTTTGATTTAACTCAAGCTTTCAATGCGAGTTACATTATCAGCATAAGAACTTGAGTTTAGAGTAGTTGGGGATTTACATAAATATTAGGATCTGTTTGTGGGAGGTGATAAATTGTTGACAAATCTCGTTACAATTTTTGCATTTTTCTCGTTCAAACTTTTTGTTACTTCTAAAACTTTTAAAACGTTCTGTTGTTTGTTTTCAAGTATTTTTTTAAAGAATCTGGTTGATAGTTCAATAGGACCTATCAATATATATATTTTATAACATGGCTGAAGTTGAATAGAAAGTACAACTCTTTTTACTTTAGAATCGATTCTGTTACTGCAGCTAACAGCAGATCTATAATAATAATAAACATAGTTTACCTAGTTGGCAGCAATACATGCCCATTCCATAACACTGCCTCCACCATGTTTGACAGATATATTCTGTTTATGTTTTTTGGATTACGAGCCCACCCTTTGTTCATACTATGCTAATTCCACCATTAACCACAAGTTAATATTGTCTGAGAGCCTTGTTAGAGAACTGGGTGAGGTTTTTAGGTGTTACCAGAGTTTTGCATCTTAAGGTAACCCCCCTGTATTTAAAATAGGCTATTCTTTATGTAATTAGTGTTGCAGTTTCCTTTTCTTCAAAATCTTTAATTTAGCAACTTCTTAAATGGCAGGCTGCAAACTCACTGCTTAGTTTGCTTTGCTTTTTCAGCTGAATAATGACCTCTCTCACTTCAACATCTGTTTGGACTACAAAACAAATGAAAAGTTTAATAGCCAAGAGTTTTAAAGCCAAGCAGGCCCTGATTTATTGTTTTTTTTTATGATAAAAATTAAAGAGATTAAAAGTTCTGGAGTTGATTTCAGTGTTTCAGTTGCATTTGCTAATTTTAATGTTCATGGAAATGTAACACTAAAATCAACTCCAATTCTTTATCTGTTTAATTTCTGTCATGAAATAACAATAAAACAGGCCAGACATGGTTAAAAACTATCAAAAAATATTCTGTATAATGGTAAAAAATCCATTCAAATGGCTCTGTACTTGTGATGGATCTATATAGACACATTACCTTTACTAAAAAGTATATGAACATTTATTTTTAAAGGGTCATAGTGCACTAAATGTGCAGCATGACTTTTCATTACATGGCAACACTGGCTGCAGTGTAAATGCCCAGCTCTGTGTATCCAACACAGTCCCATCTTTGATGTTTTCCACCGTAAATTACACAATGGTGATGAAATGGGCCTGATAGTTGAGTTGTTTACTCTACAGTTAGAAGTCAAGGAATGCTTTTCATCTGCCCCCTTGGGCCTCTGGGGTTCATTTTGGCAGTGCTGGGACCTTTGTGGACCGTATGTATTCAGGTAAATTTGGCTACAAGCCAAAAATGATTATAACCTGTAATATACTTTTAATAACATGTATATACATATATACTAGTGCATCTCAAAAACATTAGAATATTAAGATTAAGAAAAGTTACATTATTTTAGTAATTCAGTTTAAAATATAAAAACTCATATATGTTATAGAGTGATCTTTTTTAAGCATTTATTTATTTTATTGTTGATTAATATGAATAAAAAAACCTAAAAATCTGTGTCTTACAAAATTTTAATATTATATATTTGGACCAATTGGTACTTTTGGCAGTGTGGGCAGTGTGGGCAGTCCTGCTGGAAAATGAAATCCACATCACCATAAAAGTTGTCAGGAGAGGGAAACATAAAGTGCTGTACGATTTTCTGGGAAAACAAAACTGCACTGACTTGATAGACTTGATATAACACAGTGAACCAACACCAGTAGATGACATGCCTCTCTGCTGACAACTTTTTCCAGCAGGATTTGGCACACTGCCCATAATATAATATTAAAATTTTCTGAGACAGGTTTTCATTGGCTGTAAGCCATAATCATCAACAATAAATAAAGTAAACTTAATTACTGAAATGAACTTTTTAATGATAGAAAATAATTTTACTTTTTAATGATAGAAAAAAATATATATATTTATATATATATATATATATATATATATATATATATATATATATATATATATATATATATATATATATATATATATATATATATATATTAGATTGGAAGGCACTGTGCTTTGGTTTTCCAATAAAAAAGCTATTATTTATTGTGAATCCAATTCAAATCCAGAAGCAGGATCCTGTAGTTTACAACATGCAGAAAGCATGCTTTACATAATCATCAGCACAGAAAGGGCAGGGTGCATGTCTTCAAAGCACTGGGTGGAGTGCAAAATCCACCCTTAAATGTTTACATCTTCACAAGTTGACCGAAAAGATACTACTGGACCTAAAAGAAAACATGTATTCTTCACAGGCTCGCATGTCAAGCATCATTAGCTGTTGTGTTCGGGAGTTCTGATAAGGTGGGAAGATCTGATGATGGGCCAAGAAAATCATGGCTAAACTAGTCTGATCTCAAATTACAGGATTTAGATTTTTTTTTTTTTTACCACCCCCAGTGTGTGAAATACCCTGCGACAACTGACAGTGGGGGGTGGAGTGGGTGTGGTCCGTATGCTTTAAATTTGACTGGCTGCCTGAACTACTTGCCAGGAGGTGCAGATAGTTTTAACTAAACTTTTTCATATTTCTTTTGATTAATCAAAAGTGTTCTATACTCTTAAAAAAATACAAGCTTATTAGCAAAGTGTTTATGGCTAGCTATGTAATGACTTGCTTGAAAATTTAGCGTTTACATCAATCCATCTTTTTGCACTGAAATAGTTATAGTGGAAGTGCATAATAATTTATGTATAGCCCCAATTCCAAAAATCTAGGACACTTCTTATAACATTAATCAATGCAAATTAAAACAGAGCACAATTATTTGCAAATTAGACCCAGAATTTATTCACAATGAAACATAGAACATACAGCACCAGTCACAAGTTTGGATACACCCCGTCTCATTTAATGTGTTTTCTTTCTTTTTATGTTTTTTTTTTACATTGTAAATGTAATACTGAAGAATGTATTAAAGCTACAGAATTATTCTGTATATAAAAAGAGTTAAACAAACCAGAATATGTTTTATACTTTAGATTCTTCTAAGTAGCACATTTATCTTTGAGGACAGATCTGCACACTCTTGGTATTTTAATCTCAGTGTCTTCATGAGGGAGAGTCACCTGGAACAGTTTTCTCAGCATCTTAAAGAAGTTTCTGGAGGTGCTGAACAATAGTTGCTGCTGCTTTTCCTGCACACTGTGAAGCTCCAGCTCATCCCAAATCACCTCAAATCACCATCTCAGTTCACCAGGTTTATGTCAGGCGATTAATGTGGAGGACAAACACTTTTTTACTGTTTACTTCACAATTCAATATTTGTCCCTTAATTGTTTTGATGTCTTCAATATTAATAGAAGTAATAGAAGAATAGAAGTTAAATCAAGCAACACAATTAACATAAAAGAAATGAAAAAACAAAAATTAAAAGAAAAGGTGTGTCCAAACTTTTGACTGGTGCTGTATATCATATGTTGAAAGTGAGACAGTTTATCATGTCATCTCCAGTCTCTGTGCTGGAGAACTAAACGAAAACTCATGTATAACGCTGTACTTCAGCAGAGTGGATTTACTGCTCCTTACAACCTGACTGTTAAAATTCTTACATAAGACACACTGGATTAAAAGGCACACTGATGATATTTGGGAAAATTTAAGGATTTTAAGTGCTCCTTCTAGTGCAAAAAATATGGTAACTCACATGACTGGGTATTAAAAGAACATTTAAAAAAGTAAAATCAGCAAAGATGGTCACAGGTTCACAAATCTGTAAAAAATTTTTTTTTGTAAAATTCTGAAGACTTTGGATATCCCACCATCTACAGTACATAAAAGATTTAGAGAATATGGAGAAATCCCTGTGTGCAAGTAACTATCAAATAACTGTCAATAATGGATGCTGGTGATATTTGGGCCCTCAGGCTGCACTGCATCACTGTATAAGCTCAGGAACATCTTCAGAAACCACTTTCTATAAACATGATTCTCTGTGCAATCCATTAATGAAAGATAAAGCTGTATCATGCAAAGATAAAGCCATATTTCAAAACGACCCAGAACTACCGCCAACCTTTCTGGGCCAAACATTTCAAATGAAACAAAGGATTAAAAAAAATTGAACTGAAATGTATTTGTTTAATGATTAGCAGGCAAAGACAAATGCTTCCGCTAAAATCCACAGTAGATCTCTCTGAGTTGTATATGAAGCTGCACATGAAAATATTCCTCAACCTCTATTGTCTGCAGTAGCTAGTAAAAGAAAATATTCAGAAAAACGAGTTGATCAGGAAAAGCATTGTGTCTACTTCAACCCATGAATTAGTATTCATGGCCCCGCCCACCTTGGCTCGTGATCACCCACAGACAGAGCTGAAGCAAGGCAGCCAGACATGTCTCGTCAAGTAGGAGCTAACAGCACTGTTGCAAAGCCTGTTATTAGAATGTATGGATATTCATAAGCAAGAGCCAAAATCCTCTTGTTTCTTGCCGCCCACTCCTCCACCAAACTAAAACAGCGTTATACCGGATCACCGGAGCACCTTTTTTTTTTTTCAAAACACAGCTCACATGGCATTCATTCATACTAGAGACCACAACTGAATGAAAAAAACGATGGAATGAGACCTTTAACATGAAAATATTTTGTTCTGACAGCAACAATATCTAGCAACTAATGGAGCAGTGTTGGCATGATGATGACAATACAGCCTTAACTGATGAACTCGGGTGTACTTCGTGTGGTTGATAGCACTATTTCTATATACTTGGTATGACATGCCAAGTAGCAAAGCATTGTGAAAGCTGGCAGAGCAGTGCTCAATGACTAATTCAGTACCTATTGAGTGACACACACACACACACACACACACACACACACACACACACACACACACAAGCCTTTCCCAGACTTGCCCTGCTTTAGGCACTTCATGCTCAACAAATGTACTTAACCCAAGGGCATCAGACTGACACGAGCATGATATATTATAATATAACTGAGTACACAAGCATACACTCACACACACACATACACGTGTACGTGTGCACACATAGTACAAGTCTTGAGCCAAACATCATTAAGTGCTAATCGCTCTACACCCTACGCACATTATAAATGTAATTTGTAATCAGTGTTTTTATTAGCTGCAGTTAGCCCTTCAAATATAAAGCAAGAGTTATATATCTACCCAAGAGTCAACATTTGTAGCAACATAGCATACAGAAACACAGAGTCTAGGGGAGTGCCCTATCGTATCATACACAATAATATTCTTATTATTTTTGAAAGTCATGTGTTACTATCGGTATATTTGTAAAATTGTGTATGTTGGCATTTTATACAAATAAATGAAAATTTCTGCACAATATTGCTGTGCTTTTTATTACATATTGCATTATTTACTTATTTATTTATTTGTTTTTACATTTATTGTTATCATAAACAAAAAGTTACTGTTCTACTGAATTTTTGAAATGGCTATACTAATGGCTACACTAAATAAAACTACATTTTCTTTGCTGCAGTAGTAAATTCTTGAATCTGTTTTTTTCTTGAGTATATTCTTGTCATATTGGCAAAAATATTGTACTGTAATACTGTAAAATATCCTGAAATATTGTGATATTTAGGACTAAATCACCAACCCTTAATGGAAACGCTCTTGCAGCAAGAAATTCTAAATGGCTAAAATCATACACTTTTTTATACACAGTGGCTTGTTTTTTTTAGGATTTTAAGTGATTTTTCACACTATAAGACGCACCGGATTATAAGGAGCACTATCAATAAACGTCTATTTTATTTATATTATATATATTTACATTATTTTCATACATAAGGGGCACCGGATAATAAGGTACATTATGCAACACTAGTAAGAAACAGGGGTGTCATCATGTTTTCCTTTTAATTCTGTAAATCTAAGCTAAGTTACCAGGTAAACAAAACTGTAATTCTTTAAAAAAAAACATTTTCTTTAAAAGTATAATGAGAGCTGGATGTTAATCTACACAGATTTGTCTTTAGAAAATTGTTTATTTGAGTAAGTAAAGCGCTTCCGTTTATTTACAGTAAGCTTAGATTTCCAGATTTCCACTAAGGCTGGGTGCAGCAGCTTTAGCATTAGCAGCTAACTGCTAATGCAAACCGTCGGTTTTTAAATAATAAGAAGCCAAAATAAGAACATAATGGGGCTATTTTTTTTAATGTAAAGAGTAGAAAGTTCAGATAATTGTGTAAAAATATAAGGAGGAAGGAGGTAGAAGTAAAAATGAATCTAAAAAAATATTACTCCAGTAAAGTATAGATAACTAAAATTTCTACTTAAGAAAGGTAATGAAGTATTTGTACTTTGTACTACTTGCCACCTCCTTAACTCAAATCAGTAGCTGCATACTGTGACCATCAGCAGTGGACTTTTAAGTTTGAAGCCGAAGATAAAGGAGTTAAACGTCTGGCCTAGACATGCAGTTCATTCGCACAAGTACTTGCAAATGTGGTAACATTTTATTGGAGGCTAAATCCAGATAACAATTTCAGTGGTCAAAAACAATTTAACAAATGAAAGACCTGTTAGAGATTGATTCCGAGTCTGGTAATTAAAGGTTAAATGTACGGAAATAAACACGGCTAGGAAACAGGGATATGATTAGGCCTTTGAAGAGCAAGATAGGCTTAAGCAGGAAGACAAGTTTGCCCTATATTTAGGATCGAAAACATGACTGAACCCACAGAGTGGAAACTACTTTCAAATATACAACAAACAACTGCGATGACAATAATACAGATTCTGCTCCACTGTGAGCTATGAGTTAAACAGTAAAACAGGATTATTATTATTATTATGAAGAAACACTGTAAGTACTTTTAGAACTTTATGAACTGAATCCTAATGGAGAAACCAGGCTTAGCCTCACAAATTTACCACTTACCACTGCCACCCACCTAACCGGATCAAGTACAGGGCTGGAAGCTGTTGAGGGCTTGGAGAAGATGTGGACTGAACAGCTTTCAGTTGGAAGAGCATGAGAATAAGAAGTGCAGCCATGTTTTTCCCTTTTTTTCTGTTTTTTTTTTTTTTTTAAATAGACAGTTTTACTGATTTTTGTTTCTATTGAAAGTATGAAACTAGGGCTTGACGATATGGCAAAAATCTATATCACGATATTTTTCTAAATTTCGGTCGATATAACAAAATTCCAATATCATTATGAATAGTTAAAAGACAGCATCCTTGGTGTATGTAATCATGCACTGATAGAGCTGGGTAATATGGTAAAAATATTAAATCATAATATTTAAGATATTTAAATTTTTTTTACGATACCCAGTATCGTATTTTGACATGCAAACAAAATGCAACAATAGTGGCAGATTTTTGCAGGTTTGGTTTTCTTTAACTTAACAGGCCAGGATTTTTATCTATTTTCTGCCTGACATTACACCACTAAATCTTAAAGACTTCTATTCAAGCATTACATGAAAAAAAAGCTTTTAATAGAGCTTTGTAAAAGAAAATGTTAAAAAAAGATTTATATAAATCTGCTAATGTTAAAATGTAATGAATAAAATCATAAAATTGGCTTTTTCCTGAACTTCATTTTAAAAATCAATATTTTCCTGAACACAAATCAAACAGTTAATTTTCTCCAAACCTTTAGTTTTGTTATGTTTGTCTGGATTTTACGAAACTTGCTGAATTTGGATTACTTTCTGTTACTGATATACAGTCATATGAAAAAGTTTGGGCACCCCTATTAATCTTAATCATTTTTAGTTCTAAATATTTGGGTGTTTGCAACAGCCATTTCAGTTTGATATATCTAATAACTGATGGACACAGTAATATTTCAGGATTGAAATTAGGTTTATTGTAACAGAAAATGTGCAATATGCATTAAACCGAAATTTGACCGGTGCAAAAGTATGGGCACCCTTATCATTTTATTGATTTGAATACTCCTAACTACTTTTTACTGACTTACTGAAGCACAAAATTGGTTTGGTAACCTCATTGAGCTTTGAACTTCATAGCCAGGTGTATCCAATCATGAGAAAAGGTATTTAAGGTGGCCAATTGCAAGTTATTCTATTATTTGAATCTCCTCTGAAGAGTGGCATCATGGGCTCATCAAAACAACTCTCAAATGATCTAAAAACAAAGATTGTTCAACATAGTTGTTCAGGGGAAGGATACAAAAAGTTGTCTCAGAGATTTAACCTGTCAGTTTCCACTGTGAGGAACATAGTAAGGGAATGGAAGACCACAGGGACAGTTCTTGTTAAGCCCAGAAGTGGCAGGCCAAGAAAAATATTCTTCACTTCTGTTTATTTACAGTACGCTTAGATTTCCAGATTTCTACTAAGACTGGGTGCAGCAGCATTAGCATTAGCAGCTAACTGCGGGTTTTTAAACAATGAGAAGCCGAAATAAAAACATACTGAAATGAACTAGGAGTAACAAAGCTATTTTTAAAATGTAAGAAGTAGAACGTTCAGATACGTAAAAAAATTGTGTTAAAAAATAATTACTCCAGTAAAGTATAGATAACCAAAATTTCTACTTGTTTTGTACTTTGCAACAAAACCTTTAGTTTTGTTATGTTTGTCTAGTTTTGGGTTGATTCCTGTTACTGATCTGGAATTATTGAGTGGAGTAGAGAGAAAACACGGAGCTTTTCTGTAAGTGCCCTTTAGAAGATTTTAATTCCGTCAAATTTTCAGAATGTAAATAGCGTTAAATACTGATGATATCCTCGATATGCATGTTGTTCATACATGATACAGCTTTAAAGAAAATGTATCACAATACAATATAATTTCAATATATTGTCCAGCTTTATGTGAAACGGACATACAGTACCTATTCCAAATAAAACCTCACGTTTGTTTTGTTGCAGTAGAATATTCTTGAAACACAAAAAAAACATATATTTTTTTCAGTGACACTAAGGTGTTTAAAAACTCCAGCAACACTACTGTGTCTGATCCACTCATACCCGCACAACACACTACTAAGACACCACCAGCATGCACGTGTTTCATCATATTGCCAAGAATAATGTTATCACAAAAATACACTAAAATATTGTGATAATATTTTAGGACTATATACACTGTATGACCCACCCCTAATTGAGGCTTAGGCTCAGGTTGTACTCCGGCTCTGCAACCCTGCACTGATTAACGTTAACACACTCAGAATCTATTCCTATATTTATAAATTATAACCTGTTACATTAGCTATAGCTCACATTAATTCTCTGTACTGTTACATTAACTATAGCTCACATTAATTCTCTGTACTGTTGTTTTGTTCTGTTATTTGTTTATTGTTTGTTATTTGATTGTACTGAGCGGGTTAACCCGAGTAGGATGGGTTTCTCTGACTCTCTCTGAGTCTTGGCTCCTTCCAAGGTTTCTTCCTCTTAAAGGGTTTTTTTTTTTCTTGCCACTGTGTCACCATAAAAATTGGCGTGGACCTGTTTTTCTCTGTAAAGCTGCTTTGTGACAACCTTTGTTGTAAATAGCGCTATATAAATAAAATTGAATTGAATTGAATTGTCAATAAAACAAAGCCCTATTTTTCCAAAGCTACAGTATACCTTACAAATGTTAACGGTTAATTTCTTTATTTTTAATAAAGAATAAGCAGAAAAGACTATAAAGAGCAGCAACCGTGTGCTGAAAGTGATATTTGAATTTTTTTGGTTTTGGTCTGTTAACACAAGCATGAAAATATTATTCCTTTAATTGATTGTGTCGGGAAGGCCAAACTCATTCTCAGAGCGACTTTTTCTGAACGTGATGTCTCAGCATGCCTGAAAGACTGTTTTTGTGGGAGCGCTGTGGTTCTGCTTACGCAAGTGCAGGAATTTGCACGCGCGCTGATATGCTAAATGAAGGGAAATGTGGATATAATAGAGGCAGGGCAAAAAAAAAAAAAACTGACCTTGAAAGGCCGCTTCTCAGTTGGGTCTTTTCCAGCAGCGAGCAAGGGCTTTTCTGGACCATAGACAAACTGCTCTGAGTAATGTTCTGCCTTGAACTTCTAATGGAGACGGTCCAAACTGATAAGTTTACACTGTTCACGCAGGCCTTACAGTCCACACTGATACGTATCCCTTTATTTTCTGATTTTTCAGCAGAAAAAATCCTTACATATACATTACGCTCTGGTTTCAACCTTCTTTAGGAGCTCCTCTTCCTGTTGACTGCTGCTGTAAATATTTCCAAGCAGAACTTGTTTGCTGGATCCGGATGACATGTACACAGTGGGTTCCTGTAGGATTACTGCAGCTGGAGGGGTGCCACCTCGTTCCAGCAGAGCATCAAATGATGATAAAGTAGACGTGTCTCACTGCTAGGAGGCAGATAATTCACCTGTGTGTTTTGTTTATTCACATGTAGTTATGAAATCCAAGTATAGCTGATCTTTATACAGTACAATACGTTCTCACTGTTAACAAATCAATATTTTTAAGCGTAAAAATATATTCTTGGCTTTACATGCAGCACCAGTTAAAAGTTTGGACACACCTTACATTTTTAGTTATTTATTTATTTTTTCTTTATTTTGTGATGTGTTGTGAAGAGGTACAGTTGGTATACAGTGAATATCCCTATTTGAATAATGTTCTTATCCATATTATGGCAAGAACAACTTAACCCCTTCAAATGTCTTGTCCCGTACACGGGCTACAGGTGTAGGTGATACAAAACCCTTTTTTCTGCAGTAAAATAACTTTATTTTACATTCTAAAAATCTAAAGGCTTTAAAATCTCCTACAGGACACTTGGAGAAGCTGCCTGTTTTCTCTCTGCTTCATTTAATAATTCTGCATGTCTGAAAATAGACATAAAAACTAGACAAATATAATGAAACTAAAGGTTTGGAGGAATGTTTGATTTTTATTCAGAAAAATATTGATTTTAAAATGAAGTTCAGGAAATAGCCAATTTTATGATTTTATTCATTATATGTTAACATTAGCAGATTCACTTAACTATTTTTGTTTATATTTTCTATTAAAAATACAATTGTGTTTTTCAGTAATGTTCCTTATCAAACATGAAAGCTTTTTTATATAATACTTGAATAGAAATCCTCAAGATTCAGTGGTGTAATGTAAGGCAGACAATTGACAAAAATCCTGACCTGTTAAGGGGTTAAGTAAGAAAAGAAAAAAAATGTAAGAAATGAAGATCAGGCAATCCGAAAAGAATTCTAAAATGTAATGATGAAACTGGCTCTCATCAGAAACGCCCATGGAAAGGAAGCCCAAGATAACTATTGCTCTGTTGCACATTATAAGTTCATCAGAGTTATCATCCTCAGAAACAACAAGTTAACAGCACCCCAGATAACAGCTCACCTAAATATTGCACATTATGTAGGTTACTACATGATTCTTTTTTTTTCTTTCTTTTTTTGTGGTGACGAATAGAAACAATTTTTAAGTGACTGACACCACTAATATGAATACTCATCGTCATCGCCAACCGCTTTATCCATTAAGAGTCGCGGGGGGGCGGAGCCTATCCCAGCTGGCATCGGGCGGAAGGCAGGATACACCCTGGACAGGCCGCCAATCCATCACAGGACTAATATGAATAGAATTGATTTATTTTGCCAATCTAACACTGATTTGTTCATTTATATTTAAATACCCATTACTAAAAATTATTAAAAGCTTGTGGGCCACATTGTTTATACACATGTGCACTGTTGTATATTTGCACTGGTGATTTGAATGTTTTTGGGTTTTTTTTAAGATAAAACTATATACCTGTATGTTCATTAATATATTTAGTAGGCAGTTATTAAAAATAAAAAATATATGTTTTGATATTGTTTCAAAATTACAAAATAATCTTAAAATAACCTTAAATGACAACTTGGATTTTTTTTTTAATGCATTGCCAAAGTACTGAATTAGAACACGGTATTGGCAGATCCTCCAAATCAAATAACTAAGAGCCAAAAAAAAAAAAAAAAGACATCCTAAGTATATAATATAAAAATATAATAATACAATATAAACTAAATTATATATCATTTTAATTAGTAATTTTACTTAAAAAGTCAATTAATGAAGCAGAGTAAATGAAGTGAAATGAGCAGTGTGACATCAATAAAACATGCCCTTTAACGTCCATAATAAGTCTTTTTTTTCTTACAAAAATAATACTAGAACAACCAGTAAGATCTAGTGTTCTAAAGAAACGCATATACACAAAAAGTGTATAGATGTTTGCTCTAATATCTAGCCAGGTGGAACTTTTCACTGTGATTGTGACAAATAGCTGACAGCTCACAGCAGCTATAAATAAAATGAAGTGGCTAAAAAAAAGTGTTGAAAGGACCTTAGTGATGTGTGGTGATAACAAGGGTTAACTGCCATGGGACTCGCTGCCTAACAGGTCCCACCTGCAGCCATTAAAGGCTGAAGAGCTCTAATGACGGCTGCACCGTGACGCTAACCAGAGTTCTGTTAGTCAACCTGTAATTTCAAAGTTATTCAACAACCCATTATCATAAATTTCCCTTCGCAAACTGGACTGTTTTGTTGTTTTGTATCAGTTTTTTGATTGTTGAGCCTGGCCAGCGGGTGCCCTGCAGTGGATCTGGATAAGTGGCAGCTATATGTGTCACTGGAGAGAAAACATAACCCACTTGTTTGAGCTTACCTCTCAAAGGCCATGGGCTGCTTCAGTGTAAACACTGCATGGTGCCTGCTGCTAATCATGTGCTAAACAGGAAGCTGATGCTAATTCTGGACCTGGCTAACAAGGTACCGCTGGGCTGGCAGTATTCTCATTGTCTTCTCCATGTCTTAAAACCAGCAGGAGCTGTCCTCATAAGCTCCTAGTATTTATCTTTTACCTCAAGCCAAATAAAATATGTCACTTAGTGATACTCCTGTATGTAAAGTAAAATATGAAGAAGGATTATTCAGGGTAGAAGACAGAAGGTAGGTCAGGGATACAGTATATACATGGAAAACAAACCACATGAACTTAAAGGACTCATATTTAAACTTCAATTCCACTTCCACTCCAAATATTACTACATCATAATGTCATTGGTATAGGAACCTACAGTTCTGGAAAAAAGAGCCCACTTAAAAATGATGACTTTCTTTGATTTTACAAAAGAAGATGGATGATCACAAGCCATTAAACCAAGCCAAACTGCTTGAATTTTTGCACCAGGAGTGGCATTAAGTTATCAAAAAGCAGTGTGTAAGACTGGTGAAAGAGAACATGCCAAGATGCATGAAAACTGTGATTAAAAAACAGGTTTATTCCACCAAATATTGATTTATGAACTCTTAAAACTTTATAAATATGAGCTAGTTTTCTTTGCATTAATTGAGGTCTTAAAGCTCTGCATCTTTTTTGTTATTTCAGCCATTTTTATTGCCATGGGTCGCACCAATGAGCGTTAGGTGCTAGTTTGTAATTGTAATTTGTAATTGTACATTGAATTCTTACATTTTATCACTAAATCTACGTGACATTCTTAATTTTAGACCAAAAATGCAAATAGACCATCATGCCATAGGGTTATAAGAGGAAGACATGCAGGGCTTCCACTCAGAGCAGTGAAAGAGGTAGAGAAGGGGAAGTCCATTCGTCAGGAATGAATTAAGAGATTATGTTAATAAATATTTAATCTTTGCTAGGACGTGATTGGTTTGTTAGGCATTGTGTGTGACCTTTTGGAGGACTAACACTTTTTACTGTTTACTATAGGAATTCCATATGTGTCTCTTAATCGTTTTCATCTCTTTACAATGAACCTAGAAATAAGAAAATCAATTAAATAAATAAAGAAAAAACATTGAAAGATAAGGTGTGTCCAAAGGAATTAAGGTGTGTCAGGAAATAATTAAGAGATATGCTCAATTTGGCCTTTGATGTTGTGAAGTAACTTTAAATAAACTTTAAATTAGTAATTTTCTATTACTAAAAGCTAAATTCTCTAGCTTTTATATAGCATTACAGTTTCTGAGATCAATATATACTGTTTTACTTCAGTAATCAATAGCACAATTTACCCCAATGCATTCTCTCCAAAGGAAAAACTTACCCCGCACTTTCAAAAAGCTGTATTTCTTAAATACTATATTTCAAAGTGACTGTTTCCAGGGACACACCACATCCTGAAATATATGTACATATATTAGTTGGAAGCATTACTGTCATGGTCTTGCTTTAAAGTCACTTTAAGTCAAAACTGCCACTACTCATTCCACAGAAATCCCAGCAGAAAGATCTGAGAAAGAAAGTCTTCTAACACATCACCTTCAAGACCTGACTGTCCATTTGCTGCTTAATAGTGTAACTCCAAATCGTTTGATAAATGAAGTTAACCACTTTTTCCCACTTTGTTTCTATGTACGTGTGTCGAAGCGTAGCTTGTACATTATTAGTATGCAGCACAGGTCCTGCTTTAGCTAATTACCTCAGGCTTTGGGCTGAGAAGGCCAGCTAATTTGTTGAACCAGGTGTTGAAACTGGTTGTGGGAGCTCCTACACTCATGTTAAATGTCCCTTAAAGGAATGGTAATCAAAGTCAAAGTAAGCATGATTTGCACGGCTCCGCTCTGTAAACGCTCAAGTTACCCCTCTTCCGCCACAGATGCAAAGCAGTGTGACTGCGTTATTGTAAGAACCCCCATCCATGACACCTGCCAAGAGACCTGTTGCTGTTATTGGCCTCATCACCAGGAGAGCGTCCAAGACAAATATTGTTGCCCCACTACTTCACAGCGCTGTATATACAGCGCTGCAGCTCCTCTTTAGCCAGCAGGGTCATGACGGTTATGACAGGTTCAGAAAACAAACAGCACACTATGGATATACCGGGCAGAGAGATAGCCCATATCTCGCAGCAGAAGGAGGAAGTGTCAGGGATTAAAATTTCTTTAGCGGATTTTGCAACACATCCCGAACTAAGGGTCGTTATCAGGAGCAGCGCCGCAGCGGAGAGATAGGTCCGACGCTGCGTTCCGAAAAGCAGGATCAAAGTGGGTGACATAAGCCAGCACACCCTTCAGTGAAGTAAGATAAATGGACAGCGTGGGCCGTTATCAAAGGCCTGCCTGTTTGTAAGATTCTGATTAAAGCGCTGCAGCTCTTTTTTTCCTCTCTCCCAGTGGAAATAGGTGTTCAAACATGACACTGTTTGGATTGGCCTGCGACTCCAGCGAGAAGCTCCCCTCGGACTGCAGATGAGACCCAGAAGCAGTCGTGCTGGTGCACTGTGGACCTGCGAGTCCAGTGTTTTCACAGCGCTTTCCCGGCTGTGGCACATAGTGGCTATAGTGGCCTGGAGCAAAATTCTGTTCATTTGTTCTTTCTCTACAGCGAAAGTATAGCTATAGCAGCCTCAAATCAATGCTCGGGTTTAGTATAACAAGAGTACCGTATTTTTCGCACTATAAGCCGCACCTAAAATCCTTTAATTTTCCCAAAACTGTCAGTGCACCTTATGTATGAATTTTACTAGTCAGGTTGTAAGAAGCAGTAAAGCTTCTCCGCTGAAGGACAGCGTTATACAGGAGTTTCAGTTTAGTTCTCGAGCAATATTACCATTAGCTGCTAACTTAATTAAGCACCAGCCTTTGGTCATCCACACGAGAGTATTATTGGCCTGTAGCCTGTTGCTAACCTCGGCTAGCACTGCTGGAATGGTACAAGCACTAGCCTGTTTGCTGTTCACAGATGAGTATATCAGACTGTTGCCTGTGCTTTTACCATGTTAAAACAAGCTACGTGAGACAAATCACTAGCTAACATTGCACTGGTTTACCGCTAGTGGTTAGCCAGGGCGCTAGCAATTAGCCGCTATGCTAAGGCTCCAGCTTTGGTGGAAATCAGTTTTCTGGAGAGAAATCTGTGTAGATTAACATCCAGTGCTCGTTTGACTTGTCTGACTCGTCTGAAATGTTTTTTTTTTAATAAGAATTACAGTTTTGTTTACTTAACTTAGCATAGCTTTCCTGAATTAGCTTAGCTTTAGCTGTATTAAAAGACAAACTTGGCGACACCCCTGTTCATACTACTAGTTACTAGTGTTGCATAAAATGCACCTTATAATCCAGTGCGCCTTATGTATGAAAATAGACCAGAAAATAGACGTTTATTGACAGTGAGCCTTATAATATGGTGCGCCTTATAATAAAAAAAATATGGTGTTTGTATTTATAAAGTGGCAATCCTGCTTAATATTACTGTGTTACCCTATATAAAAAAGATAAAACTTTTTTTAAATATTTAGACAATATTTACAGTAAAATATATTTAAGGATTCAAGGATTCAAGGAGATTTTATTGTCATTCGCATCACATGTGGTACATGGGGTGGAACGAAATTGTGATCTCACGATCCAGTTTTACACCCAAGAGCTGTTGTTAAAAAAGATATATAGATAAAATAAGATAACAAAATAAAAGAACGCAATAAAAATAGAATAGAACAAAACAGATAAAGTTAAATACACACAAAAAAATAGGGAGAATAAGCAGGTAGCAGCAACATGAAGTCCAGAATGCAGTTTTGCTATAGCAGCATGATAATGTGAATTAATATTTACAATCAGCAGCCACAAGCTCCTCTAAGCAGCTGCCTAGAACTCAAAACATTAAAATAACTACTGTCCACAAACCAGGAAAAGCCTATAAGGAGATCTCCAGGTTTTAAGCCAGACGATAGTTTCCATCTGTCCTTTTCCCCGGTATAATTAATGTAACAATGTGAACAGAAGAGGTCAACTTAAGGTCTGGAAGGATGACAGCACATTTAAAGTGAACTGCTCATATTGATAGAAGAGAAAACAAAACCCTGGTTTTACTGCAAAGAATTTTAGGAAGATTTAGCAGACACTAGAATGGTGGAGCACTGTCCATGTGTTTGTTAATGGATCATGAATTGTTTTCTCAGAGGATGGTTTGGGAATAAACACATCTGTGTAAGTTGTGAGGTGTTAACCTGTGAGTGAGCCTAAACACATGAACTTTTGGGGGTTGATAATGGCCTGATAATGAATGACATTTCGGTTCTAAAGTTGTACGATAACGTACCAGTCAAAAGTTTGGACACACCTTCTTATTCAGTGCTTTTTCCTACTTTGTAAATAAATACTGAAGGAATCCAAACTATGAAGGAACACATAAGGAATCATGTAGTAACTTAAAAGTGTTAAACAAACCAAAATACAACATGTGAAGCATTTAGATGGATCGTATCTGGAGTGCAATTAACTTGCAGTTTCTAAAGGCTGGTAACTCTGACGAACTTATCCTGTACAACAGAGGGAACTCTTGCTCTTCTATTCCTAGGTTGCTCCTGATGAGAGCCAGTTTCATCTTTTCATCAATGTTTTTGATGGTCAGAATAGTCCTTGATTTTTTTCAGATTGACTGACCTTCATTTTTCTTTCAAGTAATTTCTTTCTTTACTTAGTTGAGTACTTTTTTCCATAATCTGGATTAGAATATTACTCAAATAGGGCTATTCACTGTATGCCTGTAACTCTACCTCTTCACAACTTTACAACTGATGCTCTCAAACACATTAAGATACATGAAATTCAAGTAATTAATTGTTGATAAGTTTAGCACAGCTGTTAACTGAAAGCCATTCCAGGCAACTCTACCTCATAAAATTGACTAAAAAAAGGCATGAGGTGTCTTCTTTAAAAAATCTAAACATATGTTTCACAAATTTTTGTTTACTAAATAATTCCATATGTTTTTATTCATAGTTTGGATGACTTTAGTATTAATATACAATGTGTTATTTGTCACACTGGCCAGATACACGACACACGCAGATACAAATCACACAGTTCAATAACAAGGGGGCTAGGTTTACAAGAGTAGTTAGGGGCAGGCAGGGGTAGTTACAAAATGGCAGCAAATATAAACAACATACCAGAGAGATATCAAACAAAAACAGAGCCATATAAACAACAGAGAGGGCAAGGCAATGATCGAGTCGGAAACAAATACAAGTCGCTAACAAAAGGCAATAAACAAAGGAAACAATAAACAATCAAGGAATAAACGATCAGAAACTGGGGGAGTGAGAACACCGTAGCGTCACGTGATCGTCACAGTCAGGGAAGTCTGGGGTGAGTGCATGCTGGGAATTAGAGTTCCTTCAGAGTACTTCAGAGTCCAGAGCAGGGAGACTGACACGGTCAGGAGTGACATTAATATTATATATTTACATTTTACACATACTTTAGTAAGTTTTATGATGGTTAAAACTATTTCTAAATACAAACAGTAGAGGACCTAGAGGACCTTTTTCTATAGTAATTACAGACAAAAAATATACTAACAATACAAACAGCCAATACATCAAACTTTTATTACAAGTGCACATTTTTTTGAATATTATCATTATGATTCTTTATTATTGTTTAATAATATAATTTCTAAAAAAAAAAAAACTGGTGCAGTTCAACTGCCACCCAAAGCCATATATTCACACCTCTAACTGTCATTTATTCCAGTGTCATGAGAAAGGCAGTAAAACTATTAACTGTGGTAATATTCACAGCTGGCATGCTCCAGATCTGCTCTAATGTCAACATATCCCCTGCAGTATAAAGCTTAAATATATACGCACTTACTAACTGTACAAAGTCGTAAGTCTTTATCATTCAGCTGGTAGTTGGAGAAGGATCTTTGTGCTACTAAAATGTGTTTACTTTAGAACTGCCCTCTGTCTCCACTGACAGATAGCAGGCCTTCCTCTGTCTGAAGAAGATGAGTAGATCTGGTTTGTCAGGAGGTGAAGTTAAACAAGAAGGAAGACTCTTACATCAAGAAGAGCACACTGATATCAGCTTGGCCAGATGGTGGCTGGGAGCAGGAAGCTGATAAGTGAGACTCAATAGCAGAGTGATGACACATTCACACTCAGGAACATGTGCGGCGCGAGGAGTGAAATATATCAGTAGCCAGCTAGGGTTGCAGCAGATTATAAGCACTGATTTTACAGACAAATCTTGATAAAACGAATGTCTGTTAAGTTTTATATCATATACAGTATTGTGCCAAAGTCAAATCCTAGCTTTATTTATTTAATTTCCAAAAATGGAAAAAAAGAGACCACTTTAAAATGATCGGTTTCTCAAATTTTACTATGTATAAGTATATGTTTAAGTAAAACATTTCCTTATAAAATATGTAATGCTTTCAGACCTCAAATAATGAAAAGAAAAAGAAAAGTTCATATTCATTTAGGAACAACAATACTAGTGTTTTAGGAGTATTAATGTTTTAAAGAGGATGCAGGATGACATTAAGTGACCTACAAAAAGAATGGCAAATGGCAGCTGTGGTGAAGTGCATGGAAAGCATAGGCAGAAACAGGCTCCTAGTGGCAGGACTCTAGTCAGGTAAAGATAGAAAAAAGCCCTTCCTCAATAAAAAGGAAAGAAGAGCCATTCTGAACCTTGGAAAGGAACATCCATAAGGATTGGACAGTAGAGGACTGGAAATTTGGTGGAAAATAGGTGATGGTCTTGGGATTTTTCCTTAAAGGTGGATTTGGGTAGATTTGTCTTTGCGAAGGATGCATTAATTAAGCCACATATAAGATTATCCGGGAAGAAAACTTGCTTCCTTCTGCTCTGGCAACGTTCCCCAACTCTGAAGACATTTTTCCAGAAGGACACACAGCTAGGTCAATCAAAATGTACATGAAGGACCACCAGATCAAGACCCTGTCATGACCAGCCCAATCTCCAGCTCTGAACCCCATTAAAAAAACTCTGGAATATAATCAAGAGCAAGATGGATGATCACAAGCCATCAAACTACGCTGAACTGCTTGAATTTTTGCACCAGGAGTGGCATAAAGTCACCCAAAAGCAGTGTGGAAGACTGGTGGAGGAAAACATTTTATTCCAACAAATACTGATTTCTTAACCTATAAAACATAAGGATTGTTGTTTCTAAATGAATACGACCTTGTTTTCTTTGCATTATTTTCTTTGTGGTCTGATATTTGATACATACATATCATCGCTGTCCAATGTAGAACAAGTATCTCCAAAACAGCAACTATACAGGAGAGAAAATAAACCTTCTAAATTTTCAATGGATGTCAATGTAAAAAGAGTCTATTTCAGGTCATTTTAAAGAATTTCTATTGGTCTGTTTATCAAGACATTGTAGCACAGTGTAAAGGAATTGTCTGTTAATATTATGTAGTAAACTAAAAATCAATACAAATTAAGGCTTTTTAATTGGAAAATGGAGAAATATATATACAATATATACAGGGGTTGGACAATGAAACTGAAACACCTGACCACAAAAGACCACAATAATTTATTGTCCTGACGGACAGTTCTGGTGGAAACAGGAGAGTTGAGGTTAACATTGATATCTGCCGTGATTTGTTCAGCCGTGGTTTTATGTTTTTTGGATACAATCCGGGTTAGCACCCAAACATCCCTTTCAGAAAGGCTTTCACTTGCGTCCACAGTTAATCCTGTTGGATGTGGTTGGTCCTTCTTGGTGGTATGCTGACATTACCCTGGATACCTTGGCTCTTGATACATCACAAAGACTTGCTGTCTTGGTCACAGATTCGCCAGCAAGATGTGCACCAACAATTTGTCCTCTTTTGAACTCTGGTATGTCACCCATAATGTTGTGTGCATTGCAATATTTAGAGCAAAACTGTGCTCTTACCCTGCTAACTGAACCTTCACACTCTGCTCTTACTGGTGCAATGTGCAATTAATGAAGATTGGCCACCAGGCTGCTCCAATTTAGCCATGAAACCTCTCACCATAAAATGACAGGTGTTTCAGTTTCATTGTCCAACCCCTGTTTGTGTATTTATAATAAAAGTGCATTAGTGTATAATTAGTGTCAATGAATTTTCTCCAACGAAGACATTTATATATGGTTATCATTTATTAACAATATCAAATTTTACAGCTCAGCCTGCAATAGTCCTACAACCAGTGGCCTACCTTTTCTAAATGTACAATCCGGTACATTATTCCAGGTCTATTACAGGACAATGCTCGTCCACATACTGTTGCCATCTCAAGAGCTTGCCTTGGTGACTTAAAACTATGGGATAGTCAGCTGAATCACCAGAACTACCCCTGATTAAAAATGTGAATCAGTCCATTTTTTTTTTAATAATTTATTGTTTCTTGCTTCCAAATAGCCTAGCCACCAGATACTTCTGTCTGGGGGCAGCTTCTATTTTAATCATAAGTAACTTTAATGTGAGTGTAGGTGAGATTAAACTGCTGTACAGTGAAAGGATTGATTAAAATCCACTGATATAAATACTGTATATATTGTTTTTATTCTATCACAAGTATTTCTATATACAGTATTGTATGGTCTGAGGAGGGAGTGGCATGTGTTAAACCTTTGAAACTCTGTTCATACTTTATAAATCTCACTTAAATAATCAGCAGTGACTGATAGCAGAGCCATCTCAGTTTATTGTCTAAGTTCATTAGTAAATGAGTCCTAAAGGCAGCGTGCAGAGAGTCTGTTTTCAGAGTGTAAGGTGGGGTATCAGGTTAAAGTTATTCATTTAATGCAATCTGACTTGCTAGCAGATGGACCATGCATGATCTGGCCATCTGTGCAACTGTTATTACACATTACAAGTAGAAGCAACTATGCGAGGAATTTGGCATGTCAAGTTCTTTGAAACCCGTTACACAAAATCAACTTATACAATGAGGGGAATTTATTTGTCCGTGCATAGAAGTATGTCAGTAATTCACTGGGAATTAACCTTACACACCTCGGCTAATTCAGCTCATACTTTTTCCGAATGGCTTTTCAGGCCAGTGGACAGGAATTAAAAAAGACGTTTCACAAGCTGTGGTGAGATGGGAAAGATTGGGAAGATTGAGTTATTGTATTAAAAAGTAGAAGACAGAGAGAAAAAAAAACCCTCTCGTCAAAGTCATGTTCAAACCTATGTGGGAGAAATGCTGTACAGTATTTACTCAGGTGGAATAATACACATCTAAGCAGGCCACTGTGTGGTGATAAAACAAAGAGGATTCCAAAGAATGTGCTCCGTGTGCTCCTAAGCCCGCTCGAGTGTAATTGCATTTCCCAGTTGGATGGTCAGCATTGACCAACAACGGAGGTCCAGCGCAAAAAGGCCCAGCCATAACTCTGCGTTCACAGCGATGTGATATCACTCATGAGGGAACGTGTGAACTCTTGCTCAATGCTGGACGAGATAATTTATCACAGCAGGCAAACTGTTTTACTCCATAAATCCATATAGCTGTAATTTTCACATTTTTAAAAATTAGGGTCCCTAAATACTTGCATTTTACAAATGGACCTTCTTTTTTTTAGCGAGATATATGCCCACCCTCTAAAAAACATGTTTTTTTCTTCTGGCCTCCAGCTAGCACCTTTCAATACATCTACATCTATCAACTTTTGATTTCCTCACCTGTTTCAGTAGCTTCTTTCTTTTTTGTTTTGTATAAAGTAAGGAAAATAAGTATTTGAATATCCTGTGACTTTGCAAGTTCTCCCACTTACAAATCATGGAGGGGGCTAAAATTTTCAGGTGCATTTAAGGTGCATTTTTAGGTGCATGTCCACTGTGAGAGACATAATCTGAATAAAAAATCACAATGTATGATTTTTAAATAATTAATTTGTAGCCTTTGTTTGCAATTACAGAGGTCAAACGTTTCCTGTAGTTTTTCACCAGGTTTGCACACTGCACTGCAGCCGGGATTTGTCCCATTCCTCCCCACACATCTTCTCTTGATCAGCCAGGTTTCTAACCCTATCGCTAAGAAACACGAAGTTTGAGCTCCCTCTAAAGACTTTCTATAGGGTTTAGGTCTGGAGACTGGCTAGGCCACTGCAGAACATGTATATGCTTCTCCTTGGTTTTCCTGGCTGTGTGCTTTGAGTCATTGTCATGTTGGAAGACCCATCCACGACCCATCTTCAATGCTCTAACTGAGGGAAAAAGGTTGTTCCCCAAAATCTCGCAATAAGCAATACGATATCCTCTTCTTAATACAGTGCAGTTGTCCTCTCCCATGTTCAGACAAACACCCCTAAAGCATGATGCTTCCACCCCCATGTTTCACAGTAGAGATGGTAAAGTATTGTCGCTACCGCAGTGGAGTAAAGCATGTCGCTACTGGACTCATTAGCAGTGAAGACATATTCTCTGTAGTGACTAATTATGCATTTTATTTCTGGCAATTTGATGGACTAGTCTGGGTTTGGCAGTTGCCAGGAGAATGGTACTTGTCTGACTGCATTGTGCCAAATGTAAAGTTTGGTTGAGGGAGGATTATGTTGGGGTGTGTTTTTTTACGTCCAGCTGGGAGGAGACCGTGAGGCAGACCTAGAACCAGGTGGAGAGATTATGGCCAAATCTCATTTCATCTGAGACAGACTACTAGTGATCTATGTACATCTATGTAGCCACAATATGAACATTTGTGGGTTTCTAATCAGTGATTCTCATACCCCTTCATTTGAAGTGTACATCTGAAAAAAACCCTGTTTGAAGGGCTAACAAGCCCTATTCCTTCCCCCAACCCCTCCAGCCAAACAAGAATTGGGACACCAAGGGGTGCAATTGGGATTGGGCCTACATCTCCACTTTGGCAAGGAACACTTCGGAATCCTCCAGTCAAAGTTGGACAATGTAACCCAGGACAGGGAAGTTTGGGGCTTCCTGCTAGAACTGCTACTCCAGTGACCTGACCCTGGATAAGTGGTGGACAATTGATGGATGGATGGATTGTAGTTTTTCAGGAGTGGCTAATTCCTATTGTTTCCCTCTCAATGGTTCAGCATACCAAAAGATTTTGGACAATTTCATACTCCCAATTTTGTGAGAACAGTTTGGGGATGGCCCCTTCCTGTTCCAACCTGACTGTGCACCACCAATGCACAAAACAAGATCCCTTAAGACACGGATAAACGAGTTCGGTGTGAAAGAACTTGACTGGCCTGCACCTTTGGGATGAATTAAAGTGGAGACGGCGAGTCAGGGCTTCTCGTCCACCATCAGTGACTGGTCAAATGGTTAAATATCCCCATAAACACATTACTAAACCTTGTGGAAAGCCTTTACTGAAGAATAGAAACTGTTATAGCTGCAAAGGCTGGGTTGACATCATATTAAACCCTATGAATTAAGAACGGGATAGGCCACCTTTGGTCTTTTTTTATGAAACCTTCCATTGCATCCTGACTACGAGCCTGTGCTGTGTTCTTCCTTTATACTTACTGTACTTACTTATAGCTTATTTACTTATTCAACTGATGATTGTTCTTAATGTAACAGAGATCTAAACCGTTCTCTAGGCCGTGATACAGCAGGTGTACATTCCTCAGAAAGAGGAGCCAGGAACCCTTCAGTGCACTGAGGTTAAACGGTTCCTTACACGTACGAGAACACATGTCATGTGTCATGCTGAAAAATGATGGCTGTGGATGGGAGTAGCAGGAATAACATTGTGATGTCAGAAAGCGGACGGGACGGAATTCCATTGCCACGGCTGACAAACAGGTGCACAGTGAAGCTATCAAGTGAACAAGGATGAAAGGAATGTACTGGAAAAGCATAGAGGTATCTTCATAACAGCACGTCAGGCGTCTTCCATTGTGTCACCAGTATTTGAGAAGTGAAAGCTATGATCGGTGGTCTTTTTCCATTCTGATACAATTGTCTCGTTTCAAGCTCAGGTCTCGTGAGGCTTCTGATTTATGAAACTTGTCTTAAATCAAATCTGCTTGCTCAGTGGTGGGACCACACATCCAGAAATTGGGGAGAAATCTATTGCTTCTGAAAGAAAAACAAACTAGAGCAATTTGGCTAACATTTAGTAGTGGAACAGCACTAGGCCACTTTGTGTACATTTGTAATCAAAATGGCTCAATCCTTATTGCAAACGTGCAAAATGTACATATATTTAGTTGTTTGCAAATAACCAAATCAATGCAACTAACATGACAATTGCTTTCTCCAAATTCAACACACAATTACATTTTTAATGTCTACCGCAGTCTCAAATTCGTTCACCCCTCATCCCTCATAGTAGCACACAATTGCTAAACAAGTGCAAAACAAAGGCTGGAGATAAAACATGAACTTCCTGGACTGGTTAGGGGTTTGTTGACCGTCATTTTGATTAAACGCTAAAAATACGGCCAAGAGAAATACAGAGAAATGTCCAAAAAGATCAAAGGAAGGTCACTGGTTTGCACAATTAAAGAAAAGAGAAAAATAGTAAAAATAGTAAAAACACTCAATGATTAAGAGATTCTCAAAACCATATATAGCTCTGAAACAAATTAAGAGACCACTTCAGTTCCTGGATCAGTTTCTCTGATTTTGCTATTTATAGGTTTATGTTTGAGTAAAATTAACATTATTGTTTTATTCTATAAACTATGGACACATTTCTCCCAAATTCCAAATAAATATATTGTCAGTTAGAGCATTTATTTGCAGAAAATGAGAAATGGCTGAAATAACAAAAAGGTGCAGAGCTTTTAGACCTCAAATAATGCAAAGAAAACAAGTTTATATTCATAAAGTTTTAAGAGTTCAGAAATCAATATTTTGTGGAATGGTTTTTAATCACATTTTTATGCATCTTGGCATGTTCTCCTCCACCAGTCTTGCACACTGCTTTTGGATAACTTTCAGACTGTTTGATGGTTTGTGACCATCCATCTTCCTCTTGATTATATTCCAGAGATTTTCAATTTGGTAAAATCAAAGGTGCTCTCTTATTAAAGTTCTGTGGAACTTAGAAACAAAGCTGGCCAATCGATTAGCAGTTTGTCTAGAGGAGGAAGAATGAAGCATACACAGTAAAGAATACCCTGTCTACAGTGAAGAATGACAGTGACTCAGTCATGCTCTGGGGCTGCATAGCTTCCTTTAACACTAAAATCCTGGAGTGTGTGGAGGGTAAGATTATTTCAATCAGGAATCAGAAAATCCAAAAGGAAAATGTCATGCCATGTGTAAAAGAACTGAAGCTGTCCATCAAAGCTTGGTTTCAGAAGAAGTCCTGGGAGATTCAGAATTGCTTGACAAACTCAAGAACATCAGTGAATGACGGCCATCACTTGTATAACCATGAGAAAGGAATAAGATTTCTCAGAAACATCATCAGCTTATAGCTGCCACAGAAAACTTTTATTAAATATCTTATGTAATACTTAAAACAGTATGAGCTCCAATGCATGCAACACATGACAATAGAAACATAATCAAGCTTATATACAGCTCTGGAAAAAAAATAACAGACCACTCAATGATGATGTTTTTCCTTGTTTTTACCTCTGGCACATAAACGAGAGGAAGATGAATGAGCACAAGCCAACAAACCAAGCTGAACTGCTTGAATTTTTGTTATCCAAAAGCAGTATGTAAGACTGGTGGAGGAGAACATGCCAAGATGTATGAAAACTGTGATCACAAACCAGAGTTATCCCACTAAATATTGATTTCTGAACTCTTAATACTTTATGAATATGAACTTTGTATTATTTGAGGTCTGAAAGCTCTGCATCTTTGATGTTATTTCAGCTATTTCTCATTTTCTGTGAATAAATGGTCTAAATGACAATATTTTTATTTGGAATTTGGGAGAAATGTTGCCTGTAGTTTATAGAATAAAACAACAATGTTCATTTTACTTAAACCTATAAATATCAAAATCAGAGAAACTGATTCAGAAACTGAAGTGGTATCTTATTTTTTCCAGAGCTGTGTATGTCCACTTGCTACCACCTCGCCTCAGCACATTCCATTTATTTCAGTGGAAAAAGGAGGGGAAAAAGTTCATCAGAGTTCAATTTCGTGCAAATGAGTTCAGCCATCACGTTGCACTTATTAATCTTCTGTCCGAATCTGCAATTCACAGATTCACAAAATCATGTTTTAATTGAGCTGCATGTGACAATATTAAATTAAAACATGATATTAAATTATAATTAAAACGTCCAAGGGTTAACAAGCTAAAAAGCCAAAAGTAAAAAAACTTGATATGATGATTATCCTATCTGAAATGCTATTTTCCTAATCTTGAGGTATGATTAGAATGACAGAGATCTGTATTCAATTAGAGATCACCACCAAAACAATCTAATAAATCACCACTGTCCGTCCTCAAGTGTCCTACTAGCAAGGAGTGTCACTGAAAACGATACAGCACGCCTATCTATCTTACCCTAAAACACACAAAGCCGGAATTTCTCCTTTTATTTGAAATCAGGTACGGAGCTTATTAGAGAGCTCAGTCTCTCCAAATCCAGATGAGACATTACCCTTTTGTCAGTCTTTGACCACAGCCCTGTGAGTGCATTCAGAGAATGTGAGTAGCTGAGAGTCTTTAGAGATTAAAGATTAAGGGGATTCTTCTTCATTTGTTCTGAAATCTGCTTGGTGATTATTTGAGCTGATGTTTGGAAAGCCCTCACAGCTGTTCATGACAGGGGTGGAGTAGAGAAACCATCAAGCAGCAGACTGTCAATGTCAGTGGCAGCAGCAGGGGGGAGTGGCAGGACATCACAGCCTCTGACATGCTGGAAACAGCCTGCCATGTCCGGTTTCTGTCGGATTCTTCATTTCAGATAACAGCACTTCTATTTAGAATATGGAATATTATCCACAATCAGGGAGCTGGACTCTGTGTGCATTGAGTTGAGCCTTTAATTTCAGCAATACAGCAAAGACATCAAGATTTTTATTAATGGCAGCTGCTTCTTCTAACTGCAACTAATTATCTCAAATATGTGCAGAGAAAATGAAGGGATGGGATCTGTGCTCCATCAATAGGCTTTAAGGGAAACATCAAACGTGCCACTGTAAAGTTCTGCTAGTGGAATTTCGTTCCTAATACATTTGATTGATCCAAAACACAGAAGAGCTTGAAGAGAGATCATGCAGAAGCCTTCAATTTTAATTCATATGATTTTTAAATGACATTTTTATCTTAATATCATTTAAGACAACAGGGAAGATTGGTTTCACCACTGTGGAATTTAACCCTTGTGTGGTGTTCATATTTTTGTTACTCGTTTACTTTGTTACTTGTACTTAATTCAGCAAAATTAAGCAATTCTACATTAAAATGCTTTACACATGCTTGCTTCACCTAAATTGCAAGCAATATAAACAGCTTACATGGTTAATATTTGCCCTTTAGCTTTCTTATGTTACATTTCTTTTAAAAAGTGCTACTCTTTTTTTTATTAGTTTTTTAATAAAATGTAAAAGAAAATGAATTAAACTCAAGATATGAGTAGAAAATTTGTTTAGTTTCAAATTTACAAATGAAGCAATGTTTATTACCCTTGGCCAAACATACTGTATGTAATATAAATGTGTGTGTGTGTGTGGGGGGGGGGGGGGGTGTACAGAGTGTGTTTAACGAAAATGTGTTTTGATATATGTTTTTCACAAAAAAGGAGCCAATGCCAATGAGTTTGAGTTAGAATTTTTTTTTTTTGTATCATTTGATGAAAAATGAAAACGGGTCCCACAGACCCGAACACCACACAAGGGTTAAAACTGTGGGCTTGATGTTCATTGTGTGTTTAACCTTTTTGCAATGTGTTGCAGCCCTGAGAATGGATGTATATTAATAAAATAAATTAAGTTAAGCATATTTATTAGCTTTAATTTTTCAGTTGTAGACAAAAAAACATTTGGGTTTGACATTAAAATACAAATAACTCAAAGCGCTTATTAGACATAATAGCTTTACATAACTTGAAAAAAAAACATTGAATTTTGTTTTAGTTTTTGTTTATTGCAGTGGGTTATATGTTGATTACACTAATTAAGTAAGCAGAATAAGTTTTATACTGAATAAATACTTTTAACTATTTTTCCTAGATCTTCACACTTTTAAATGGGTCAATTTGACCCAGAACATACCAGGAGAGTTAAGTGCTATTTTATTGTTTGAATAAACAGTCTATCAGGACACACATGGGCAACAAAACGAGTTCCAATACTTTTACTCACAAGAAAAATGGAAAGGTTCAGAAGGTTCAAAATGTGCTATATTATAAACTGTGTATCAGATGTAAATACCTGGAAATAAAAGAAGAAATATTGTTTTTTTTGTATCATATTCATCTTTTAAAGTAAAACCCAAATGTTTTCAGTCTACAGCTGAAAAAAAGGGATTGGCCTCACTATTCCAATATTTTTTGATGGGACTTTATCGTCGGTTCATCATACTGTCTGCAAACAAACAAAAAATCAAGTAAATATAAGAAACAGTGTGCTTTTTTAAAATCTATATTATCCATGCGTCCCCAAACTGGGTTGGGGTTGTATATTTGTTTTATTCTTAAAGGCGTAGTAAAGGTAGTTCATAATTTTGCTCATGTATTTAACCCTTGTGTGGTGTTCGGGTCTGTGGGACGCGTTTTCATTTTTCATCAAATGATACAAAAAAAATATTTTTTCTAACTCAAACTCATTGGCATTGGCTCATTTTTTGTGAAAAACATATATGAAAACACATTTTCGATAAACACACACTGTGCACCCCCCCCCCCCCCCCAAACACACACACACATTTATATTACATACAGTATGTTTGGCCAAGGGCTAATAAACATTGCTTCATTTGTAAATTTGAAACTAAACAAATTTTCTACTCATATCTTTAGTTTAATTAATTTTCTTTTACATTTTATTAAAAAACAAAAAAAAAAAGAGTAGCACTTTTTGAAAGAAATGTAACATAAGAAAGCCAAAGGGCAAATATTAACCATGTAAGCTGTTTATATTGCTTGCAATTTAGGTGAAGCAAGCATGTGTAAAGCATTTTAATGTAGAATTGCTTAATTTTGCTGAATTAAATACAAATAACAAAGTAAACGAGTAACAAAAATATGAACACCACACAAGGTTTAATACTATATACTCTGTATTAAAGTCTGCTCCTAAAGTCTGTTTTCAATTAATGAATCTCAATGCACAAGTTTGTCATAATGGCTGCAGAATATACTGTTTCAATATTGTCATCACAATATGTGCATGTAAAATAGTCATAACGCACAGGATGAGCATTGTCTTGTAAAATGTTGAATTTAATTAATTATTAAAAAAGTTTTTTGCTGGTTGATACAAAATAGTAACTGGCAGAAATGCTGCTTCCAATTAGCAGAAACTGCTGTGTTTCCATAAAAAACTCAGAAGGCAAAGACCTTTAAAGTAGTTTTAAAATATTCTCATACAACACTAAATTTTACTAAAGGATGTCTTTGTCCACTCTATGAAAGACTAAACTGAGGGGGGGTCATATACCTCGTTCCCCTGGGTCCTTTGAAAATGTCTGTAAGGCTTTCAAGGCGAGGGTCACACGATAGCTCTGCATGACTCTTTTTGGAAGGTACTTTCACCTTTGGTCAAGTGCTTTGAAACCAACATGCTATTGTTATTTTACTGGCTATGACAGGGACAAAGGAGCGACTGACCGACTCACACACACTGACTGTAATGCTATATGGCTGGGAATTTCTCCCTCATTTCTATGCTAAATGTGATCTTTGGACTGCATGACTGACCACCTTATTATCTATACGCGAAGCAGGCTTATCAATACAGAACGCACTGGGTCCACAGACCAAAGACAAACACCTGCTTTGTACAGGAAGTTTCACCACATTGTTACCTGGTGAAATTTATATATATATATATATATATATATATATATATATATATATATATATATATATATATATATATGAGCATTATACAAAGAATAATTATGTTATGGACAAAATATGGGTGAATATGGCTGATATTATGTTATTTATGTTAACTTATTCATGATATTTAAACATTTTTATATATCAATTACAGTGTTGTTGCATTGTAACCTATAGATTACCTAGATAGCCTAGAGAACTAAACTATTTTTTTTTTAATCTCTACAGCTTTTCTCACATTTGAGGGAGTGATTGATTTATGTGACATATTTCTTTTTGCAGATTTGCTGCAGGTTGTTTAGGTGGTTTGGATTACATTTAGACAATATTTTTACCCTAATAACTGTCACCACTGGACTAAAATTTGGACCTAAACTTGGTAAAAACAATTGTATTGTTTAATCACTGCTGCTTTGGTTTCCTTTTTTTTTTTTTGGCAAACGCTTGGAATTCTTAAAGGCGAAATATCTTTTGAAGTGTTCTAATTCTAATGTCTAAATATTTATAATAATTACAAATTTGTTGGGCTTTAAAAATAATGTGTAAATACTTTACTATGCTATTATATTATCATTACGGTCTTAAAATGACAATGCTGTGGTTGATTGCAATCATTTCTGGGACAAAATATAAATTCTGTTAACCCTCCTTCTGTCCTCCAATTTAGTTACACCCTTTATTTTCTGGGTCAGTATGATCCCAGTAATTTAAACCTCCAAAAATAATTATAATTTGCATTATAGCAGCGTTATACAGGAGTTTCAGTTTAGTTCTCCAGCAGTATTAGCATTACCGCTTAGCACTAGCTTTTTGGCCATACAGAGGTGAGTATTATCATCCTGTAGTCTGCTTCTCACCCCAGCTAGCACTGCTGGAGCAGCATTAGCATTATCCGCTAAGCGCTAGCTTTTTGGCCGAACAGCGGTGAGTATTATCGGCCAGTAGTCTGCTGCTAACCCCAGCTAGCACTGATAGAGCAGTATTAGCATTATCCGCTAAGCGCTAGCTTTTTGGCTGTTTAAAGATGAGTATTATTATAAAATGTGCCTTATAATCGGTGTGCCTTGTGTATGAAAATAGACCAGAAAATAGATGTTCAAACAACAACATGTATGCCTAAATAGGTTTAAATTTGGAGAATGTTTTTCTGGACTGGCATTGCAGAAAAAATACAGCAGATATTTGTAGGGTCACATATGCTGTTAAATAAATTAAATGCCTATACCGTATACACTTCTCTTGCCCTTTAGTGATACTGCAGTCAACATTTCTGCTTCACTTCATGACTAATAAAATGTTCATCTCACATCCAATACAATCACCTTTTAAAGCTAAGAAAATACAGTATAATCTTCCTATCACTCTTAATAATCAGGGCAATGTTTACTTTAAGGGAACGATGTCTATAAGTAATTGGAAGTTCATTAGAACGTGCAAATGGACTCACAGTCTAGGATACAACACTATCAGCCTTTAGGTTATCTAGGTTTTAGCTTTAACTCTATGAGAACAAAAGGTAATTGAGGCTCCACATGGTCTGGCCTGTAACTAGTAGCCCTTTGGAACAATATCCTGCTTTTCCAAAGGAGCTCTGACTAAGTCATAATCAAAACAAGCCTGCATACATTTGTCTTCAAATCTAATACTTTATGTATTCTATTACAAGTACCAGTATTTTCCAAACAAAAGTTTGGATCTTAAAGGTCTCATTCTATTGTTTTTATTTATTTTAAAATGTCTGGTTGTGGTCTCTAGAATGAATGAATGCCATGTGTGCTGGTGCTCTGGTGATCCGGTATAACCCTGCTTTAGTCAGGTGGAGGAATGCTGGGGGGAAGAAACGATAGAATTTCTTGCTCATAAATATTCATACAACGAAACATATTGCCGATTGGCTAACAGCTCTGTAAGGCATTGTTTCTTTTAGCTGAACTAACGCTACTAAACTCTAAGCTCAGACTTGGTGATTCGGTGCTTGGGCAGTTTCACCACGTCAAAGCCCTAGAGTTCGCTCTATATCATAAAATCCAACATGAAGGGTACCTGCTTTGAGCGGTGTTCTGTTGACCTTGTCAAACCATGCTTACCTACTGTATATTTAAGGTCATGGTAAAATGCGGAATCAACCGGAGATCCAATTTAAACCGATAGTTACTTACACAAGATAGCTAATGCTAACTAGCTGGTGTAAACAGAGCTGTAAGCTCTTTAGTTAATGAGACAGTGTCAGCTCTGCTGCAGCCCAGCTTCAGCTCCGCCTGTGGACGGTCGCCAGCAAAGGTGGACGAGGCCATGAACTTTTGAGTTGACGTAGTCATGGTGCTTTTCCTGATCGACTTCTTTTTCTGAGTATTTTCCTAGCTACTGCAGACAATGGAAGAACAGTTTCATATGCAGCATGCATATTTATTTTTTTGTATTTCACAAAGAACAAGAAAAAGTGGATTTTTGCAGAAGGAAAGCTTTAACAAATAGCTAAGTTAAACTTTTGTTTTAACATTCTCTATGCCCCAACAAGTTGTATTGTACTTGCATAGATTCACTCCTTAAAAACTAACATTCTGTAAAAGAGGTCAGATGAATGAACGCAGATTCACACACTGTCAGTAGTGATGCCCTCAGGGTGTTCAGCATATGTCATTTAGGAACTTAGTGAGTTAAAATAAAGGACAGATAACGTAAAGGCTCAGGAGTCACTCCATCCAGCACACCCAGATTCTGCTGGATGTCGTTAAAGCAGTTTACTAACGGCTGTGGTTTGCGAGCTTCTGTCACTGCTGAATGTTTCCTGACAGAATGGAGGCTCCAGCTTTTTGCCTTCGGGCTACACAAACACAACGGTTTTATTGCCATTTTTTAAAGCTGTCAGCGGATGATTAGCCAGTCATTTATTTGACTGCGCTCTTGAAAGACTGACAGGTATGATTTGGGCCTCGTACGGCGGCCAATTAGCAAATGTTAGGACCACGCTCCAAATAATAGTGGTCCGTAGGTCCAAATACACTTACGCAACGGGGATGCATGTATACAAATGCTGTGTGGTCTTCAGCATGATGCAAAGGGTTCAAGTGGGGAAACCTGCTCTAATGATTTAGCGAGCTACGCTAACCGAGACATTATACTTACATAAAAAGGCAAATAAAAATGCCCAAATGTTTCATTTACACAGACCAGAGTACACAGTCAAGTCACAATATTATGACCACCTTCTTTTTTACTATGCTGACGGACCATCTTATCGGCTCAATTGAGCATAGAGTTGGAGCACTCAGCAGTTCTATCATTACAAACCTAAATTACAAAGTCTATAGTGTAATCTTCCAGTTTCTCTGTATACTATTACTATTGTGTCCTATTATATGCCTAATATCCTCCTTTTTATCCCCCTGTTCTTCAATGGTCAGGACCCCATGGGACCACCACAGAGCAGGATTTTATTATTTGAGTTGTGTGCCATTCTCAGCAGCAGTGCTATGACACTGACATGGTGGTGGTAGAACAAGGTAGATGTTAAAAGTGTGTTGTTTTGGTATAAGGGGATCAGACACAGCGGTGCTGCTGGAGTTTTTAAACACCTCACTGCTTTGTCACTCTTGGACTAAAAATAGTCCACCAACCAGGAATATCCAGCCAACAGCATCCTGTGATTACTGATGAGGGACGATAGAATCACCAACACAAACTGCACAGCAATACGTCTACAATGTGGAGCAGCTACATCTAGGAGTGTTTAATAGAGTGGACACAGTGTTTAAAATTTCAGGTCTGAAAGCCCAAACCACCCAAAATTATATTTTTTATATTAACTACTACTTAGAAACAGTTTTCTATTTAAAACTCATTTCTAACAGGTTTCTTGTGTAACCCAGTTGCTGGGATACTAACTATGTCACAATAACAATGTGGTCTGATTAGACCCTGAGTTTTGCTACAACAGGTTGTAAAAATGCTTCCCCTGCTGCTTTTACAGACATTAAAAACTTTGGTACCACTTTATAATAAGACTACCTTTATAAAGGGTTTATAAATGGTTTACAATTAGTTTATTAATGGTTACTAATTAGGTTGTAAATGCCTTAAAAATGCCTTTCTGCGTATGTTTTACAACTGATTATTAATTATTTTTAAGGCATTTACAACCTAATTAGTAACCATTAATAAACTAATTATAAGCCATTTATGAACCCTTTCTAAAGGTAGTCTTATTTTAAAGTGGTAGCAAAATTTTAACACATTTTTGAAACCAACCACTAGTAGCTCTTTATTTTCATAATGAACAAAAATGTGTTAAATAGTTTATTTTCAGCTGAAGAAGAGCTGAAGTAGATATAAACCAAATCGTGGTTGCATCACGATTTGGATGTGGACAATTTTGAATGGATTCACAAATTCCAAGGCATGCATTTTGCAAAACAGGCACACATTTTGACCTGCTAGCAAACTTTTGCGCTCAGATCCATAGACTCTCTGGCTCTGCCCAGAGATATTTTAAAACTTAAAAACTTAAAAAAAACTTAAAACTCTATTTTATTTTTCAGACATGTATCAGCCACATCATTAAAACCAGCTCTGTATATACCTTACCTTCCTGTTTTGGAGTTCATTGTAGCTGGTTTTAATATTATGGCTAAAGCCTGCCTAGCCATTACCCTAGCAATATTAATCCTAGATTTGTGTATTAATCATTGATTTACTGAAATAACTATGCTTTTTTTCAAGTAAAGAGAAATTGTGTCAAAGAGCCTATTAAAATAGCACGATTTACTATGGATCATTTAAGATACTTTACTTTAATAGTACCATGTAGTCATGCAATGAGGAAAAAGAAATCCTGTATAGAAGAAAAAGATGCATTACAATGCATCAATAATCAGTTTATAATCACATTGCAGACCTCTAAATCATAATTAAATCAAAACACAAGATGCCTACAGATTCCTACATCTAATATAAACCTTATCTGTGCTGTAGTTTATTATTAGGTTGCGTCTACTAGGCCTGTCACAATAATTACATAATCGATTTATCGTACAATAAATGAACATGACATCAAAAATATTACACAAATCATGATATCCTTTATTGTGTTTACTCGTATGTACAGTAAACAGTATTTTAGCCAATATACTGCTTCAAAAACTGACCAATGCTTCAATAACTGTGACTCCATACACACACTGCAGTAGGTAAAGACATAAGCATATAATTCCTAACCTATGATTAATTCAAATTTTGGGATGGTCAAAATGGTATGATTGTTTTTTTATGCTATTATGTTATGTCAGTGGCATTTTATGGTCTTAAAATGACAAAAATATCATGTAACGCAATATCGTGTAATTTCTGGGACGATATATCGTCCACAAAAACTCTTATCGTCACAGGCCTAGTTGCTTATCTACAGTAACTTACAATATCACTTTGCTAACCTAGGTAGTTAACCAACCTTTCTAACTGCAAAATTACTGTCACATTTACCATCTTTTATTTACAGTTTGCAACAAAAAGGCCTAAGCATTGCAGCAAAAATCTAAGCATTGATTTATTCAGTGTATTTATTTGAGGTGAAAATTTTCATGTCCAACCATACAGTATCTCAACTTGTTACATACAGCACTTGAAAAAATGAAGAGACCACTTAATTTTCTGAATTAGTTTCTTTAATTTTGATATTTATAGGTAGATGTTTGAGTAAAATTAACATTTTTGTTTTATTCTATAAACTACTGACAACATTTCTCCCAAGTTCCAAAAAAAAATATTGTCATTTAGAGCATTTATTTGCAGAAAATGAGAAATGGCTGAAATATCAAAATAGACGCAGAGCTTTTAGACCTCAAATAATGCAAAAAATAAAAAATAAAAAGTTAATAATAATAAAGTTATAAGAGTTTAGAAAACAATATTTGGTGAAATAACCCTGGTTTTTAATCATAGTTTTAAATATTGTGTATCGCAATAATTTCTGGGACGATATATCTTCCACAAAAAACTCTTATCGTGACAGGCCTAGTTGCTTATCTACAGTAACCTACAATATTACTTTGCTAACCTAGGTAGTTAACCAACCTTTCTAACTGCAAAAATGCAGTGTCGTAGTTCAAATTTCTTATATTTACTATCTTTTATTTACAATTTGCAACAAAAATGCCTAAGCATCGCAACTAAAAATCTAAGCATTGATTTATTCAGTGTATTTATTAGAGGTGAAAAATCTAGTTAAAACTGTTTTAGCATGTATAAGATGTATGTGAATCCGTCAGTGAGGATTTATTTGGGAAAAGAGCATTAGCAGGCTTAATTCACACAAGTGTTACCAGTAAAAGTAGCCCCACTTTGCTATGTACCGTGACGACACGTTTGCTCAGATAGGATACGTTACAGTGTAGCTTACACTAGTGGGTGGTCCTAATATGCAGCTTCATCAGTGATTAGTTTTGTAATGTGATTCTGTAAGAGAGAACACGTCTGTGCAGGGGTGCAGGTGGGATGTTAGGGAATAACACTGCAGTGTTGGAAGTGAGAGCAGTGTGGGGTAATTCAGGCTGAACTAACCTCTTTACTGCTCGCTTGGCTTGCTTGATATGCTCGATCTGAAATGGTTCAGGCCTGCCGTGGTGATGTTTCGAGCTCGGTGGCGCCACCGTATCTGTTCATAGCCCTGAATGGGGTAAACATTACGCATGCCACAAGCGCCTAGCTGTGTTTGTACTACGAATCGGGGTGTCAGAAAAGTGCCACAGGTTTAGAAACGGTAACACTCCATGTTTTGCAAATGGTGCTTTATATGGATTTTGATACAGGTAAATCTTTGTTCACATTAAAATATTACTGACTCTATTTAAAGCTATTTATTTTATTATATACAGCTCTGGAAAAAAATACGAGATCACTTCAGTTTCTGAATTAGTTTCTCTGATTTTGCCATTTATAGCTATATGTTTGAGTAAAATGAACATGGTTGTTTTATTCTATAAACTACAGACAACATTTCTCCCAAATTCCAAATAAAAATATTGTCATTTAGAGCATTTATTTGCAGAAAATGAGAAATGGCTGAAATAACAAAAAAGATGCAGAGCTTTCAGACCTCAAATAATGCAAAGAAAACAAATTCATAATCATAAAGTTATAAGAGTTTAGAAATCAATATTTGGTGGAATAATCCTGGTTTTTAATCACAGTTTTCATCCATCTTGGCATGTTCTCCTCCACCAGTCTTACACACTGCTTTTGGATAACTTTATGCCACTCCTGGTACAAAAATTCAAGCAGTTCAGCTTGGTTTGATGGAACATATTTCTCACATGAGTAAACGTTGGTGGCAGTGCATTTAAATAGCAACAAGGTCGACCCTCGTCGAACTGCATTACGATTACCTGTTATTCAAACAACTTCTGAGGGAAGTGGTATTAAGTGCTCAAATGTGGGTTTGATTTTAAAAGGGGGGATCAGGGGGCAGAGGAAAATAAACATTTTTCCAACCCAATTTTTCATCAGAGGAAGCACTTTGGAGAGCAAGAAAAAAGGCTAAAGGAGCAGGGGGGGGATCATGTCAGCATAATATCACTGGTGATATACAACAACACTATTTTGTCCTGATGTTTTTTTTCTCTCCTCCTCTTTTCTAAACACAGGAAGAGGTATATTAGACACTGCCTGATTCAGAGCTTTTTTTTCCCTCTCCTTTTTTTGGCTTCGGCTGCAGCGGTTTCTTTGAATTTTTGAGAAAGGGGCAAGCTGTAACCTAGTCTTTTATATCAGCCTCGGTAACACCGGCTCCTAATGCTTAACGCGGCAGTGCGGTATTGTTTACAGTGTCTACATGTTGGTGGTGAGAAATGTGTCCACACTCGCCCAATGAGGTTCCTCATCCCATCTCGTAATCACATCTCCCTTTGGGGGCGGCTGAGGGGTCACATAAAACCCCTGTTTTGCGGCTCCACTTGACAAATTGTGGTGCAATGTATACTTGTCCCTGGCTGGTCAGAACACAACACCGTCTTGGTTTACATTCCATTTGTCATTTATTTATTTGGCCTTGTGTTTTGTGGGGGTATTGTTTTATTAAAGCCATGTAATGCTGTCACCGTTTGACCCAAGTGACATGTGGTGTTAGCAGTAGTGATAATAAACACTTAGTGCCGTGTAGGAGGTCAGAACCCCGAGCACGTCCTTTATGCCCCCCAGTCTACTGCAAACAAAGCTCTTTCAGAAGAGGACAACATATATCATGGGCCACAGCCACTCCATAGTAATACAATCAAGCTATGTCAAAATAATGCAATCAGTCACTAGATTTTTTTTTTACTCCAATCTTAAACTGCAGCCCAAGCAGTTAGAACTACAAAAACGAAATAATTCATTGTTTTTTTCATTATCTGATTTTTGATTTTCAAATTAAAATCGAAGAACGAAAAAAAAAAAACAGAATGCAAAATAAAAAAAAATGTCCCACATCAATAAAAATATGTGATTATTGTTTTATGTTACTGTTCACAGTGGAATGAGCTGGTCAGCTCCTCTGCTTAGAAGTGTTGGTCATGGTCATTGGCCAGATGGCCCTTAAAAAATTGTAACCTTTTTTTAAAAAAAAGAAAGAATAGATTGCAAAAAATATGTTAAACCTCCTAAGACCCGAACTCTTGCATAACTCTTTGGGCTATTCCAGTCAGGAGTTTGGGCTATTCCAGTCACCAGTAAAAGGAGATAAACCTTTTACTGGTGAAGGATGACTGTCTGTGTGTTATGGTAGTAAGCATTTAAGGTGGAAAAAAAATCCAAATTAGACTCTGGTAAAAAATGTAATCCAGTTCGGCTTCTGGTCTGTTTTTTTTTATTTCCGATTTTTGTTTGGATTATCAATTAAAAAACAGAAAATACAAGTTGTCATTTGTTTTTGGTAGACGGAGTAGAAGGAGTGAAAATAGACTGTTCACGGGATGTAAGATGAGCCCTAAAATGAGAAATGAGCATCTGCCATGAGCAGGATGTAAGATCGGGCCCTAAATGTTTTATATTCCACTTACTCCTGACAGCAGAATGAACCAAAAACCTATAGAAAAGCCCAGTTATGCAATAAAGAAATACAAAAATAAAAAATAATACCTTGATATACCATCAGAATCTCATAAATAAATGTGATATAAATGTTTGGAAATACCATCCAGCACTCGAATGCAGATATGAAACAACAAGGTGCCTTATTGAAAAAGGGATTCTGCAAAGGGCAAAATCAAATATGGGAAAATAAATACAATGCATGTTAACAGCATGTGTTTGTACCGTTTATGTTTAATAAATATATTTACAGACATGTATGAAGGATTTGCTCATACAGGCAGTTTTTCATACAAGTCTTTCCTGTGCATAAATGTATGCACACCATACAATTAATATAAAATGATTTTCCCTTAATTCATCCTCCTTTTATTACAGATTATAGTTTATAGATCATAGTAGATATATAGCTGTCTTAGTGATATTAGAGGGGGGAAATCAGACTTATAATCTGCATGGCATGCTTATAGGAGAGTGTGTGTGTGTGTGTGTGTGTGTGTGTGTGTGTGTAGGTGTTGCAGCTCTCTGCAGCCTGACACAGTGTGGATTCTGTTCATGTTCTAATGGTATTGATGCAGGATTTTCAGGGGGGAATCCCATTACGTAGTGAATGGAGAGCTGTAATAGTGTACTCACAGTCATTTTCCCACTGCGGTTGGCCTCCTCACGCTCAGCCAGCACTCTCAGGAAGTTATCTTTGAGTTCTTTTCCTGCACTTGCCAGGGTCCTGGAAAAGTCAATAATGAAAAAGGTTTGAAATGTTCCTTAAAACATATATATTTAAAGCCTAAACTGTTCTTTGCTTAGTCGCTTCTTTAACATAAAGGTCACATTGATGCTCGCCGTTTCTGATATTAAATTATTAGAGAAGTAATTACTGCTAAGTGATTATTTAATTTCTGTACTGACACCACTTTTAATGTTTTACTTCTACAAATGTGACTGAGCAGCTGCAACGGTCGAAATAATAATAATAACGGTAAAAATAAGTGTAGAAATTTCACTTCAATTCATTTGGATGGCATTATTCCTTTAAAATAAAATTAACATAAAAACATTGTTTTAACATTCTGTAAATGTGAACGCCAGAGTTACATTTTTTTTTTTTCCATGTTAAGCCCCAGGTTCCTCCTATAATGACCTCTTTTTTACAAATTCTGGTGGTTTAATTCTTAATTTAAAATCCTAAATAAACACAACAACTAATTGCCCAGCACATTCACAAAAATTGATTTGGAATAACAGATATGCAGCAGTGAGTGCACACACCACACAAAAGAAGCAAAATGATGGTTGGATTGAAAGTAACACTCTCATTCTATATTATACACTTTTGGAATGACAAAACGTCTTTTTCCCCCTAAATTTTATTTTTAATTTTTACTTATTTTCTGTGTGAATATGCATAAATCTGTGCAATTTGTGCATTTATTCAAATATTGTGGGTACCAGAAAAAGGTAAAACCAGTTACACTGTCAATAAAAACAAATATTTTACAAACTGTCTGCTACTGGTCATCAAACCACATCAAATATCTGCTAAAATAAAGTAGTCCCACCACTGGCACCAATTTAAGTTTAATATGGAGCTTTTATGAGCTAAATGAGAACATATCAGATAACTGAAAAGTCTTTCTTCATAGATCTTCAGGCATTAGGTAAATAATGTCATCAGTGTGGTTTACACTTTAAAATAAGACATTTTAAACCTTAAAATCAGCTGATGTTTACTAATTATCATGTGATCTGTGTGGTGTTTGGATGCTTTTAAGATGGTTTGAGTGTAGAGTGGAATCGGATCATGAATCGAGTGCACATTTGAATCAATGATTCAAAACATTGTTTTTATAAGCTCATGCATTGATATCATACTCTAAGCTTGTGTATAGACAGCCCCGTAAAACTCAAAGAAGACACAGAGCTCAAAGCCTCAGACACTGGAGTCCTGGACTATACCTCAGAATGCGGGTTTGTGACTTAAAAAAATGGTAAATAAAGCAGAAAATTTGTCACAGAAAGTTACTATGGAAGAAATTCTGAAGGTGGGTTTATTATTGAGTGTTTTCCACTGTGGATTAATCACAGATTCTCAACAGAGACTAATAACACTGCATTTTTTAAAAATTATTTCTTTCTAGCTCTTTCTAGCCATATATATGTTTTATGCTGATATGTTGAGGCTTTCTTGAGTTATTAAAAATGACAAGGCACGATTTTTGTGTCAAATGCAGCATCTGGTGCATATTGGGTTAAAGTTCCAGTACTAAATAAATATTTTTAAGGTTGAATTTTTGAAATACTTTTTAAGTATCAGTATACAATGCAACACTAGTGGTAACAATACTGACATGACTCTTGGTGACTCTTGGTGACTCTTGATGTCATATAAATCCTATATTTTATATTTGTGTGTGGGTTATTGAAATTAAAGTGGCAGTCTGTATTATTTTGTTTCTTACCTAAAAGCAGACGCATTTCTGAGTGGAGAAGGGATAAAATATTGTGTTTAATGGTACCAGTATGCTGGAACCACCATCCCTGCAAAGCCTAATATTGTTTATTCATTCTATAAAACAGGATGT
Source organism: Astyanax mexicanus (assembly GCF_023375975.1). Classification (NCBI taxonomy): domain Eukaryota; kingdom Metazoa; phylum Chordata; class Actinopteri; order Characiformes; family Acestrorhamphidae; genus Astyanax; species Astyanax mexicanus. The sequence continues at coordinate 16,585,882 of NC_064429.1, forward strand.
CAGGTCACTTTTCGCTGGAGTTCTTTTGGCCACATCATGCATCTTTACATACTTAGGTCAAATGTACAGCCTCTAAAAGAGGATCCGGCTTTGTTTAACTGAACGCGAACGGCTGGTGGAGCAATGGAGACTTCAGAAGGGGAAACTCAGAGCTCAGTAGCTCATTCAGAACTCATTGTAAAAACAAAGTGTGTAGTAAAGTGAAGTTTCTGACTGAGTGCTTTCTCTCTCTCTCTCTCTCTCTCTCTCTCTCTCTCTCTCTCGCTCTGACTGAACATAACCTGGAATCGGATTCATCCGCTCTAAAGGAGACCGCATCTCACCTGCCCAGTTTAAAATGATTCTTCCGCATGCTCGGTGCAATTACCCATTCTCACCAGAGAGGACATCAGCATCAGCTGATGCTTTAAAATAGTAGATGATTTTGTAGTGTTTTTTACCTCAATGACTATAGGGATATGCACTTCTGTGTCATTTATAATATTATAATATTTGTTTAAAAAATAAATATTGCATATTGTCTCTTAAAATATATTTAAAAACATGTTTTATGTCCGTAAAATTGATGTTTCCAAAGAATAACCCAGAAACCGAAGTCAGCCCCTCGTGTGAAGGTTCAAGACTTCAGATAAATGCAGCCAAACTACTGCAGCACTGATTTATGAATCAAAAAATAAGAACAGCCCCAGCGAGTGATTCCAGTTAAACACTACAATGCTGGTAATTAATCACAGTGGGAAAAGGTTTTGGATGAGTTTTCTCTCTCCCATTATTCAGGCCTGCTTTGCGTTGAGCCTTGCTCCTCGGATGGGATCTGGCCTCCTTCCATGGAAGCAAAGTTCTGGCATACTCCAGGAGCCACGGCACCTGACAAAACACTGGCACTCGTCTCGCACCTTTCACAGCACAGTACCAGCAATAGCGCCTTGTCATTCACCCCGGCCTCAACTTTCATAATGTCTGCAGTATACCTGCAGAATCATCCGCTTGCCAGTAACCAGGTATTTGAGAACTTGCTCAGGTTTACGCACTCTTCTGCGAGGTGCACAGAGAGGTGAAAAGGGTAGCTGGGTACAGAAAGACTCACCCTTTCCTACTTACCTACCTATTCCACAATACCCCAACATAACACTCTTCTAAAGAGATAAATTGCAGTGTTTAAATGTGTTTAAAATGTGTTTGAATTATAAAAATCACAACCGACAGTCACTAATTTACAGTATATGGTGTATGATGACATAGACATAATCAGAATTTGGGCTGAACAGTGTGGAAACAAAAGTGGGCGTGGCCTAAAGCTGGAGTTTATATGTAGTGCTTGACACATCCTTTAACGGACCATTAAGAATGATATTTTCTGTAGTAATTCATAACATAATCAGGATGGATCATCAGATATTAAAGAAAAAAATGCTGAGTTTAAGCACTGACAGCTCTTCACAGCAAAGCTTGTGTGCAGTAATCACAGTAATCCTTTTGTGGCCTGTAGCCTCCGAATCTGCCCATGTCATTCCTCCAGTCCCATTTCCACACTCAGGGCTGCCAGGTATAAACACAACAGCACACAAACAGTGTGTACAGCTACGGAAATGAGTGAGCTGGCTATTTTTTCTGCTGAAAAGGTAATCATTGACTTTCAGTAAGGTTGCTGACCATAGCTAGTTAATTTTCCAACACCAGTAGTGTAGTAGAGATAGGTGTTTTGGATATTAAAATGTATAGCCAAAGAGTAAGTCTTGTCTTTGCCTGCCACATTGTGCTAATCTGGCAACTTCATATCTGGAACATATATCTACATAACAATCAGGCAAGAAAGTTTTATAAATGAGGGCAAGTGAAAGTGATTATAATACTCAGCATGCTCTTTTACCAAATAACGACCTGCCCTTAAACAAAAAGAGCCAATCAGCTTGCTGGTTACATTGTGAGTAATGAAGGGTAGACGACTGTATGGTGGTAGTAAGGAAACCTAATGAATTTATAGGCAAGATTGCATGACAGCCATCTTTGGAATGCCACTGGGTGGTTATTTCCCATCACACAATACCAGGCACTGATCTCTATGAAAATGTAGATACTCAAAGATCAAATTACAGTTTTAAATACAAAACTAGAAAAAAAATGTAGATTTTTGCTTTAATTTAAAATATGTTTTAATGTTCACCTTAACGTTTTGAGTATTTTGGTTCCTCCCTATTGCTAGAGATCAAAGCCTGGTCTTGTGTGACTGGAAATAACTGCCTGGCACAGTTGCCAAGATGGGCGCCTGACAAACTGCAGGGTCCACACAAACATGGCTTGGCATGTTGGAATCTCAGTAATGCAGGTTGCTACCAGCTACCAGAGTCCTGAGAGAGCACAGTTAGCCTTGCTCTCTCTGCGTGGGTAGATGACGCTCCTAGGGTGATGTGGATCAGCACAAGGCGTCTGTGAGCTGATGTATCCGAACTGAGTCGCTGCGCTTTCCTCCAAACGTGCTGTGATGCTACTCGGTAATGCTACATCAGCATCAGTTCGAAAAGAGGTGGTGATTGGCTTGATGCAAGGTAGCCATATTGAATGAGGTCTGTAGCCCATGTGCTACCTCCTTTTAAGCCAGCATAAAAACACACAGTTTTGTAAGCTAGCATCATAACTCTTTAAAATTATGGCAGGAATGTGGGACACGTCCAAAGACAGAAGCGGTCATGTAATTTTTACAAGATGCTGTTCACTTCTTGATCCTGATTTAGTAACATAGCAAATGGAAAAAGAAACTGTAACTGGTTTAAGGGGTCCACACTGGCGTGGAATGGTATACGGCACAACCTTGGTAGCCATATTTATTTTTATTAGGCTATTTAAATATATAAATATGTTTTAACCTAGTACAATAATAGCATCATTAACCTATTAACAGACAAACCAAGTCTCCCTGAAGCTGCGGGAGTCTCCCGCATTTCGGTAGTGGCTCCCTGATGCCCGCGAGTCACATATAATCTCCCGCAATTCAGAACGAGCGCCCCACACTGCACATAAACGCACACACAGGCGACAGACTTTTTTTCTCTAATCACGTGTGGAAAGGAGAGAAAACAGAGAGGGTTCAGTTTTTAGTGTGGGCGGGCAGTGTTTTTCCACCTCCCGAACGGGATTTGTTCAGTGAGTGAGAGAAAGGAGATCATGGCAGAGGCAATATTAATAATTATTGTAATATGATATGAAATGTTTTTGATTTTGTGCAATTTTTTGTGATATTGTAACTGTCAATTTTTGTCAAATAAAGGCTTTTTTTCCCCAAAAAAAGGAAAGCAGAGGCAGGGCCTTCCAAAAAGAAAAAAAAGATAAAACTCATTTCACCTTTGAGTACTCTAAATTTAATTAAAAAAAAGTAAAATTAATTAATATAAAAGTAAAGTTTCGTTATCCTTTTATGTGTGTGCAAGTTTTTTTTTTTATTGGGGGGTGGGGGGGGGGGGGGGGGGTTGGTAACCTCTCTGAAATAAACTTTTGCAACTTGGGATGTCTGCATTAACCAAAGCTATTGTTTGTAGCTCTATCTATCTTGATAAGTAGTTAAACCTAAAACACATCAAAGGTTAGGTCTTTGTGAACAGTTTGTTGATCACTCACTTCTGCCCATTATGCAAATAGCCAAAAAGTCAAAAGTCATGCACCTGCACCGGCCAGGAGGTTTAATATTGCTAATGAGCCCCCAGACCCCTCCTCCCCGTAGAGTTAACAGACATCCATTGTTGCTCAACTCAGGTTACAGAGGAACAGGTAGGGGGGCTTTTACAAACAGGCCCCGCCGCTTAGAAAGGATTTAGCGGAGCATGATGCGCTTGGGGCCCTCTTCTGTTTATTCTGGATGATGAAAAGAAAGTGGGGGGGAAAAGCTCTAAGTAAATGGAACACACACATGCCATTTATTTTGCTCAAACTACTTGGCTGCCTGCACTTCATAAATGTGCAGTCAGATGCCAAGTACTGTAACGTTAGCGAGACCTGACTGTGCAGCATTACTACACATAAAATACAGGCAGCACGGCCGGACCCGGTAAACTCAAACAATGTGGTGAAGGTGAAACCTTACTGCAGTATTCCTCTAATCTCATTTTTTATATAAATATAAACAATGAGACTGTATGCACCAAACTTTTTTATTACATTTACAAATCATATAGTTACAATTTAAAATGTTCAAATTTGGTAATATTGATTTAAAGTTCGGTTTATTATAATATGTTTAGGGCTGACAAAGTTAAAGGGTTAATGCATGCAATTCATTTGGAATTAGTAACATGCTATTTTCTTTTTAAAGCAAGGTATTCTGCTCTGCTTGTGGTGAGAACGTGATCTGGTCTCAAATCGACCCAGCTATCAAATATACTCATTTTAATTGAGCGAAACTGCTGATAAGATTCAGTTTAATCGGATATATTAGCTAGATAATCTACTGCTATGAACAAACACTGTCTGTGCTGCTCCATGCTGTTTACACACTGAGCGCAGTATGTGCAGCGTTCACTGCTCACAGTCACGACACCCTGCTTACTACATCTGCACTGCACGACTCATTGAAAACCCTGTGTTTAAAAGCGCAGCGGCAAATTTTCAGCATTCTGTATTAAAGCAGCTTCATACTGTACAGATATACAGAATCACTGGAACACAGAATCTTCTTGCTATATTTACTTTATTCTCGCTATATTTACTTTCTTGCTTTTATCGTGATTAATCTGTTTTTTTTAATCAATAGACATCAATAATTATATTATATTATATTATATTATATTATATTATATTATATTATATTATACTATATTATATTATATTATATTACATTACATTACATTACATTATACTTTATTATATTAAGCCTGTTTTAACAGTCCAGGGTTAGGATGATAATAGCCATGCAACTACCAGATACTTGGTATAAAAACCCATTTAATGAAAAACATTAATGCATTCAGAACTTCATGACAACATCTTAAAAATGTGACAAGAAAAGGTTGGAAAAATAAATGGTGGTGATAATAAAACTGGGTATAAAAAGAGCATTCAAGAGTTTTCACAAAATGAAAAAGAACTTGCGAAACAATTACAATTAAAAAAAAATTGTAAGTCAATGTAAAATCATGAAAACGTTGCATATCTCACCATCTACAGCAAATCATATAATTAATATATTCTGAGAATATGGAGAAATCTCTGTGCAAAAGACACAAGGTCAATGATCAATATTGGATGCTGGTGATCTTCGGGGCCTCAGGCAGCACTGTGTTATAAACAGGTATGATTCTGTTCTGTAAATCACTGCATGAGCTCAGAAACACTTCCAGAAATCATTGTCTGTGAACAGAAGTCACTGTGAAATCCACAAATGCAAGTAAAAGCTGTTTAATGCAAATAAGAAGCCGAGCCACATGTCAACATGATCCAGAAACACATCCACTCTGTTTGGCCCAAAGCTGATTTCAAAATGTACTGAGGCAAACTGAAGACAAGTGTTTTTTGCTTAGATGTCTTATTAAATATATTTGGCATAGAAAAGATGGCTGCTCGAACCCCCGCTCATGCAGCTTTGCCATCAGCTGCCGGTGCTTAGAGGGAGCAAAATTGGCTCTACTCCCTCTGGGGTGGGTAGATGGCGCTCTCTCCCCATCACACTTAAGGTGGCGCATCCTCCAAGGGTCACGGGCGTCACCGGTGATGGGGACCCACAAAGGGGTGGGACAATTGGATATCCAAATTGGGAGAAAATGGGGAAAAATCTGAAATAAAATTAATTAAAAAAAAATTTGGTGTCAGGAATCATATGCTTGTGAGCCTTTGGATGCTTTCTTATTGTGATGTCACAATACGGAAACATGCATAGAAGCACCATGGCACCACCCCCAACCCAGCAAGACTTCGTTTGACTGAGGAATCTGAACCTACTGTTTGTGACAAGTCAGAAGTCGAGGAAGATGTAACTTAAGGCCCTGTCCCAATGCGATTGCGTCTAAATATCCACTAAAGTACGTCCAAATTTATCAGAAAACACTGTGTCCACTGAGTGAATGCGCTGCGCTGTGAATGCATCCATATTCCGTCTAAATTGAAGTTGGATGCCGACTTCCAAATTTGTACGTCGACTTCCACTCTTTGGACGTCGACTTCCAACTATATATGGTTGTTTTTTCTAGTGAATCATCATTTCTTCTTGAGCTACAAGAGAGAGCACATCTATTCTCTTCTACACAACCATGGACCACAGATTCCTTGCAGTGATGGTGCAGCAGCAGAACATACTCCTCCATGTGCTGGACCAGACCGGGAGGAGGAGGAGGCGGCAGCAGGAGAGGACTGTATGGGTCAGGCCTTGGATTGTACGCCGGGTGGAGTTTGGACTGTATGACCGGCTGATGGTAAAGCGATGGACGCCAGAAAAATATTTTTATGGACGTCGACGTCCACCTGTACGTGCCGTCCAAATATCCACTAAAATACGTCCGTACTGCGTCTAAATATCCACTAAATTACGTCCATATTAGTCGCCGTCTATTCCGAAAATTTTGGGAGGTACTAAAACCACTTTTGCGTCTAAAGTGGACGGCAACGTCTAAACTACGTCCACTTGGATGGTGCCGTCCAAATATCCACTAAACTACGTCCAGATTGCGTCTAAATATCCACTAAATATCCACTAAACTGCGTCCACTGAAATTTGGACGTACTTTAGTGGATATTTAGACGCAATCGCAGTGGGACAGGGCCTTTAAACTAACAATAAATAAATAAATAAATAAATAAATAAAAATCTGTTGCACCGAATACATAAATTTGATTAATGTAAAATGTGTCATTGTGATCCTAAAGGATAGTCAACAAAAATAAAATTATGCCAATTAAATTGGTGAGGCTAGTATTTATACATCTGAATTAAAGATTTTTACTGGCATAACTGTGTGGTTAAAAGTTGGAGTTGGCCTCAGAACTCAAAAATGTGGTGAGGTAAGTTATCTTTTTTTTACGGCATATCTTCAAACCTTATATTTTGTCATCTTTTAAGCTTCTTTTTGGGTCTGGGAATCATGGAAACCTTTAAATCTTCTTTTCCCCCAATGAGCTCTGTCTCTATTAGGTCAATGCAAGATGCTAGGCTATAACTCAGCAATGGTGGGTCTGTTCCTTCCAAGTTACAGAACATGTTATGGCCTAAATATCCAGGCTGCAGTGAAACGGGACGGAAGCTAATTACAGAAAGCTACGTGAGGTCTGAATCCACCACCCAGGGGGTTCTGTGTCAAACAAAAATGTTAACATGAGGAGGTGTTAGACAATTATTAGCTGGTCAAGTTAATCTTGGAAATGATCTCATTCCTGCTCCATTCAAAGAATGTCCTGCAGGTTCCTTTGTGTCGGTTTCTTAGCTGTGACAGCTGACGTTCTTCACTGAGAATATGCTAACATGTCCTCATAGCTAAAGTCATCAGTGATGGCTGTGTTGATTAGGCTGACATTGCTTAAATCGCAATGCGATTAACAAGTGCTTTGTTCATTTACATCTCCTTTATCATTTACGCAAACAGAAGTGTTGGGTTATTTATAGCAGCTTGACATGAGCAGCTGTGTTGGTTCTCATTACGTAAGACTGAGGTGTAACCAAAGTCAGAGCTTCTTATTGTTCTCCATCAGCTTCAGAGCTGTACAAGGACATCTGATTGGATTTAAAATGCTTTTAGAATATGAAATAAAAAAATGAAATGGCAAAACAGGTCTAGCACAGGGTACACAGATAATTACTTCATCAACTTATCATTTAAATATGGACACAATGACACAATATGGTTGCTAAAATTTTCTAAGAAAGTAGGGCCCATTAACAAAAATCATCAGTTGTACTCATTTATTTACTCATTAAATCATCCAAGTCCCAAATATTCATAATAATGAACAGTTTATTGCTCTTTAAAAGGGTGTAATTGATTTATTACGCTACTATATTACCATTATGTGCATAAAATGGTCTTAAAATGACGATATTGTTTATCACAATTATTTCTGGGGTAGTGTATATTCATGTAGTATTCATGACAAACCTGAATTCTTTTGTTTAAAATAATTTTAAATAGTTACTATAAAGCACAGGTTGCTTAGTTTTGCTGTTTTTAGAATTCATTAAATCAATAATTATTAAAAACACATTTCAACAGTTTGGTATGTCACCCATGAACTTTATATTTGTATATATTTTATAAATATAAACCTTTCAGCAATATTTCTGAATATCTGATAAAATACCTATACAGCTCTGGAAACAAATAAGAGACCAGTCAGTTTCTCTGATTTTGCTATTTATAGGTATATGTTTGAGTAAAATTAACATTGTTGTTTTATTCTATAAACTACAGACCACATTTCTCCCAAATTCCAAACACACATATTGTCATTTAGAGCATTTATTTGCAGAAAATGAATGTTTTAAGAGTTCAGAAATCAATATTTGGTGGAATAACCCTGGTTTTTAATCACTGTTTTCTTGGCATGTTCTCCTCCACCAGTCCTACACACTGCTTTTGGTCTTGATCATGTTTCAGAGGTTTTTAATTTGATAAAATCAAAGAAACCTTTCACTTTTAAGTGTTCTATTTTTTTTCAGAGCTATAACTATAAAAAATATTCTTAATTATTAATAATCTGAGGACACATTCAGTTTAAATCAGTGACTCATCAGGAATTCCGTTTAACTGCCCACATCATAACACCCATACTGCCCTCAACATGTTTTACGAATATTAGATGAAGTGTTATAGTATGCGTTAGGTCGTGAACCCTTTTTTCCTTCTTCATACTTAAATTAATCTTGGATTCATCTATCAAATAATTCAGTATCAGAACCTGAAGTGATATACGGAGGCAAAATGACAAAAAATGACACAGTCCAAATACTTATGGATCTGACTGCACACGCTTTGATGTGAGGTGTCTTTGAAAGACAGTTTTTAAATTTGAAGCAGCAGTCCTTAAGATATTTTCTTTTTTGATCAATTTTGATCTATTTTATTCTGCTACAATCTCCGCAAAGCCAGACATATTCATTCTAAAAAAACAGGGTGTCTTGTAAGTCCTTGGGCTTTTTTCTGGCTTTTGCTTGTTACCTGAGCAACCATGGTGCTGATACAAGAGCTACTGTGAACACTGAGTAATAAGAACAGGAAACTCAGTCTTCACATCTTTATTCACACATCATTAAAACAAAAAAAAAAATGCAGAATTAGAACTAAAGAGAGCTGGCAACTAAAATAGAGCACAACAGAATCCTTGCTAAAAACTGCATCACAATGCAAGTTTTAAAGGTACTTTTTAGCATGCTTTGTGCAATTACACATTCTCACAAAAAACGTACAAACTGTCACTTTAAAACCTCTTTTAAACATTTTATTAGTAAACCGTGACTTTATAAGAACAGCTGTTGCTTCCCATCTCTAATATGAGCTACTATGGAGTAAGAATGATGAACGTCCAATGAACGTCGCCTCGCTTTGCCAAACATTCACACAAAGCAATCCAGACTGTTCTCATACAGAGACAACAGAGTTCCCCAATGGTGGAACAAACTACCTTCCACTACCAGATCAGGAGAATCTCTCACTATCTTTAATAAACTCCTGAAGAGAGAGCTCTTCAAAGAGCACCTACTCTCCTAACACCCCTAACTAACTACCTTCCACTACCAGATCAGGAGAATATCTCACTATCTTTAATAAACTCCTGAAGACAGAGCTCTTCAAAGAGCACATACTCTCCTAACACCTCTAACAAACTAACTACTTCTAACCTCATTTTCTTCTTCCCCTCCTTCACTCCTCTATCCCATTATTTCCCTTCGACCTCCTTTAAGCCCTATCTAAAGATGTTTTACCTTTAACTTCTATTACTTTTGTACTTGACTATTGTAAGTCACTTTGGACAAAAGTGTCTGCCAAATGTAATGTAATGTAATGTAAAAGACTGTACTGTATTTTTTGTACTACAAAACCAACCCAGAACTTCTTGTTCCACTTGTGGGTTATGTCTATATCTTGTTTAATATGAAGAAACGATACAATCTCACATCTGTGTAATGTTTGGATTCTGAGACGGGTGTCAAACAGACGTGCCTTAATTGCATTTTTACATAGCAAATTGGAAAGTACACATTTATGCGCTTGCCAGATGCCACAAACGCATTGGGGAGCGGGGAGGGAGGGGAGCTTCTGAGAAAACACCATTTACGTCCAACAAAACTGACCACACTGCTCCTCATATCCGGCATACCTTTAAAACTTGCTCGTTTCTGGCAGCGGCGCTCTAGCTATGTGTGGTGGAGATGAAGATGGAGATGGAGATAGCTGCTTGCGTTTATGTTTTTGATTATGATTCCCTCGTGATCGTATGCAGTACTGTCAGAGCTGATTTGAGGACCGAGCAGGGGAAAAGCAGAGTGCGGGATATTATCGAATAATAAAAATATGGCTATATATGTATGTGTGTATATATATATTTATGCAATGTAAGGAAAGACTCTCAGGACTAAGGATTGGGTGGATGGTTTCTTTTGGACTCAGCTGCCCGGTCAGAGTCTCAGAGCGACTGAATCAGTCACTATTTTTATAGGGCTATGATAAATGGCCCTTAGAGGACAAGCCTAAGTGGACTTGAAACATGGTGTTGATGCACATGGTGGACCTGGATATTTACATCCAATTTAAGGGTGTTTTTGGACATAAGACATGCCACTCAGCTGTGTGTTGTCAAATCAAAGACTGAGGTTACAGTGTGGTCCATGTTTTTTTTTTTTTTTTTTGCTTTTTTAAATGTCAAAGAAAAAAACTAAAAAAACGAACCATTCTATTAACATTACATTTAGTAAATGTTTTTCATTGAATCTCATTTTATTAATGGCAGACTTTTCAGCTGTGCCCCTCAAAACTGCAGCCCTCAGCACATGTGCATGGGTCAATCTTGAATTCACGACCACAAAAGATGGGAATTATTTGGACTAGCCATGAGCCCACAGAAGTAATTAATCACAGAGAAGCATAATAAAAGGGATTCTTTGCCTAAATGGATTTCAGATGGCCTTTACACTTGATATACGACCCTCCACTGTAACTGTCACAATAACAAAGGGAAGCCTGGAAAAAAAGAGAGCATAATGACATTATTAGTGCGATGAAAAAGTCCAAAAATGTCAAGAAACAGTCCCGCACCACAAACGTCAGCGTAATTCTCTGAATGAATAGATGCTTTTCATTCCTGTAAAGTGAAAGGTTCCCGCTGTAAACCAACTCCAACAGTGTATGTTACACTTTAATACCAGTATCCAACCCCTGTCATGAAATATATTGGACCTGTCAAAGGTCCTTAGCTCAAACGGTTGGTATTCCAGATGTTTCGAGTTCCAAAACTGTTTGGAGGAAAACCCCCTTTGTTTTCACACATATGGCTGCGATGTTGAGGATGCAGTATTTTTGGATAATGTGATGTTCCAGCAGAGTCATCATTCAACTTTCAAAAACTATGCAGCAAAAACATTCTGGAAGGATATTTACAGCGTTTTCACTCAGAGCGTAACAGGAACATGCAGTGTGTATGATTCTACTGTGTAGCAGTGGATACAGATGGTGATTTACAACAACTTCCCCTAAAGAGGAATGCAATAGTAAACTGCAAAACCATGAGAAAGAATCACTGCTGAGCATTTACATTGAGAAGTTAAGTTTCTTAAATTATGCTCTAATATGCAATGAAAAATAGGCACACACATTTACTGTACATCAAAGGGTTCATCAATTACAACTATTTACAACACCAAATCAGAACGATTACATATACTTATATTACTTTATTTCATTGCATACAATTTGAACCCAAGATATTTCTAACCTTATCTTCGCGTTGCTCGTTGCTATTTTACACTTTGTGAACAGTCTGTTTTAATGCTTTGGCGTCTGCAATGTTTAAAAAAACATGGGCTTTAGATAGGCAACTCAAAATGAGGTGTGTTCAGCTATATTTCTGGCATATTGCTATCTATCATGGCTAAGGAAACACAGGTCAGATGTTCATTGCTATCTTGGCAAAGCAGGCGCACCGTGCTCAATGCACATACACCAACACCACAAACCCAACATTTAGATCAAGAATAAACAGAATAAAATAACATCGCTGTTCTTGTAAATGGCCTACTCACGTACCTACTAATGATTGAAATGTAAAATAAAAACAAATGTTTCTCCTACTCTAGACCTGACTAAGAAATGGACCATTCAGACTGTTATCAGCAACCCCTATGGAATAGGGTTGTGTTAGTACACTGTATCAGTAATGTAATGGCAGCCTTAATGCAGAAAAAGCATTGAAATTGTCAAAATTGGTATGTCATAATACTGTCATGATGATGTCTTATATTTAATACATAATGGAAGGTTCTGGTAGATGTAGCATATAGAAAAGCACAAAAGAACCCACAGCCCATTTAAAACAAGTTCTTTAAATTTGTCCAAATTAAAAAAAAAACATTAAAAATGTAAAAAAGTGAGAAGATTATACCAGTAGTCAAGAAGAATGCAAGCTTACATTTCTCCTGACACAGTCATCCTGTGATATTTATCTGTAATAAGCATTTTATGTTATGCACATGCAACAAAACACCACTATATCAATACTTGTAAGCATTAAAAATTGTCCCATTGAGAAAATTCCATATTTTTTCGACATTTAACTTTCCAGAATTCATAGAATTGGTTCTCCTGCCTTCCTTTAAAGAGCCTGTCGAGCCCACCAGCAAGTCTATAACTAAAAACAATTGAAATGTGTCTTTTCCCACTCAACAGGTTTTACACTGCATTAATACGGTGCAGGTTTTCCTCTTTTTTATCCCCTCCCAAGTTCAAATAAACCTGCATTTTAGGGAGGAATGTAATTTATACCAGTCTCTGGCCAGTGCCCATAATGAAAGTCTTAGAGGAATCACATAGTGGTGAAAGTGCACGGGCAGCACATATTTGAAGACTGCAAGCCCACTTCATCTTCAGCGTGAGTTAGGGACTGCTGCTAGGTCATGGAGGCCGAGGCCCCAATGTAAACACAGGTGCCGAGGAGGTGCGTAAATGGGGTTACCCCCATCCAGTAGCAAGAGAAACACTGAAAGTCACGCTTCAAGACGTAAAATAGCTCCTAAGTAACACAAAAAAACACACCGACTCGCGTTTCCCTTTTCAATTTGACAAGGCTCTTCATTCAGGCTCATTAAGCAGCCCTTAGCTATTACACAGCGGTTGCTGCAGCTCATGGTGAGCAGAGCCATTCACCAGGGCGTTTATCATTTATCTCACATGCTGTCATATTTGCTGACCTACAGTTTCCAGTTCTAATCTGGAATAACAGAGTGAGAACATCTGCCTGAATTATTTTTTGTTATGCAATATCTATGTAGAGAAAAGCATCCAGACAAAATAAGTTTGTGCTTTTTACGGCAACTTTTAACTATTAGTACATATAAATATTTGCTCTCATGCAAAAAACATGTATCTCCAAAATGACAACTTTATAGAAGAAAGAAAAAATCTTAACCTTGAAAAAAGGACAAAAAATAAGTCCTAGAGCCTTTCTTTAGCTCCAGTCATCATGCCAGATATGTATTATATCAGAAAATCAAACATTTCACAAATACAGATATTTGTAGACGGGTCTTGTCAAAGTATTGACTCTGGTGGCTGAATACTTTTGCACACCTCACTTTTTTCACAGTTTTTTATTTATAAAAAATGTTTTGAATCATGCACAATTTTCTTTCCACTTCACAACTGTATACCACTTTACAGGGGTTGGACAATGAAACTGAAACACCTGGTTTTAGACCACAATAATTTATTGTCCCGCAGGACAGTTCTGGTGGAAACAGGAGAGTTGAGGTGCACACTGAATTCTGCCGTGATTTGATCAGCCGTGGTTTTAGATTTTTTGGATACAATCCGGGTTAGCACCCGAACATCCCTTTCAGACAGCTTCCTCTTACAGTGTCCACAGTTAATCCTGTTGGATGTGGTTGGTCCTTCTTGGTGGTATGCTGGCATTACCCTGGATACCGTGGCTTTTGATACATCACAAAGACTTGCTGTCTTGGTCACAGATGCGCCAGCAAGACGTGCATCAACAATTTGTCCTCTTTTGAACTCTGGTATGTCACCCATAATGTTGTGGCATTGCAATATTTTGAGCAAAACTGTGCTCTTACCCTGCTAACTGAACCTTCTCACTCTGCTCCTACTGGTACAGTGTGCCATTAAGGAAGATTGGCCACCAGGCTGGTCCAATTTAACCATGAAACCTCCCACAATAAAATGACAGGTGTTTCAGTTTCATTGTCCAACCCCTGTATGTTGGTCTTTCACATTAAATTCCAATCAAATATATTCATGTTTGTGGTATGTAATGTGACAAAATATGGAAAAGTTCAAAGGGTATGAATATATTTGCAAGCCACTGTATTTGTTACTATATTAAACAAGTAATTAGATACTGATTATCTACTAAAGGCTTTAACCTGGCAAGGAACCGTTGGTTCTATGAGTTCTCAGGGTTCTACATAGGACTGTTGCATTTATTTAAGAACTATAAAGAAGATAATGATAAAAGATAAAAGCTCACAGATAGTAACTTTAGTACTAGGACCTTAAATGTTAAAACAACATTACAATGTTCTACAGCTTGTCATTTTAAAGTCTGGAATTTGAGAGTCAGCACAGCCAGCATTCATTAAAAGAGCAGAGTGAAAAGCATGAGCGCAGCTACGTCAAACTTTAACTGGGAAGGAATGAGACATTTTCCTGATACGGACCCTCCACTGAGTATGAAAGCCTCTGCTGGGGGTAAACGGCCTGTCACTGGAGCCTGAGGATCCATGAACTATCTCTGAGTGTGTTTACTGCAGTATAAACAGTGCATTAGGGTGAGGGATGCTTACAGCAATAAGGTCCAAGGCAGATTCATGGGACCTTCTGCCTTCTACAGTAATCTTTCAAACAGTTTATTCAACAAATGGCTTGGCATTTCTAATATGTTCCATTCAGCTGCTCACATGCAGTTACATAGAAAAATACTTAAGAGTGTTAGACTACATGGAACTTCAATCTTTGAGAAAAAAACTGCTGATTCTGCAGTTTAGTCAAAGGACGTTTTTTCATTTTCCACATACAGGACTGAGTCTGGGGTCATTTGGCAGAGGGTCTTTCACAATACGATATTATCATAATACGTTGCCCACAATAATAATAATATCACAATAGTCAGAGTCTGTGATACTCGATATATCTGACAAGACAACACTCTTCATGTTTTTTTACGACATCTGTATTACTAAAGAGGATAAAATACTCCTAAATAAGTAAATACCAGGAATTATGGATTTGTTGGTGTCATTTTTTTTTACAGAATTTGACTTCCAAAATTCTACACCACAGATTTACCCTATTCATCTGATAAGCACCACCAAGTGGAGTAATGAAGCAGTAACTATAGTAAGCCAAAATGGAGGGTGAGTCTTAGGTAATTTAAAATGTCTATGTTTCAATAAGCTCTGAGTGGTTTAGTGGTCTAAGATCCTGCCATTATGATTGGGAGATCGCTGGTCCGAATCCCAGTCATGCAGCTCACCATCAGCTGCTTGTATGTTAGCATAGCCAGCTAGCTAACTCTCCTGCAGTCCTTATTTCTTCTCCTACGGCTCTTGGGGGTAGGCGGTCTGTCACAAATCCTGGAAATATCAGCCAATAGCGTTCGCTGAGGGAGGCGACCCTGACTTGGCCTCCAAACTGTTAAAACCACCCCTTTTAAAACTTGAGCGCAAAAATCTCACTTGAGCACAAGCTGCCGCCGCAGATAATTTGCATGCCGTGCGAGGAGAACTGTGAATTTGGGAGGAAAAAAAACACCCGAGAGGAGAAAAATGAAGCTCGAGAGTGAGTCCCTTTTTTTTGCTCACGTGTTTTACATTTGTGCTCACGAGAACTTCATTTATACACGCAAAAATGTTAAAACACGCTGGTTAAATGGTTAAAAGCCCCTGACTTTTGACATTGATGTGATGCCATACATGTGGTAGTATTCACCCTCTGGTGTTAGAGCATCATTAGTGATAGGGGAGTCCTAATGCGTGGGTTGGGTAATTGGTCTTGTAAATTGGGGAGAACATGGGATAAAAATTTGAAAAAAAAAAAAAGATCGATATTTGAGTCCAGGTATTGATACAATATATCACAATATTGATACATTATCCAACACCTTATTACCACTGGTTTGCTTTTACACAGAAGAATTCTCTTTGAAACAACGATCAATTGCACAATTTTGAGCGTCCCTTTAATCATTTTAACTAAATTGTAGGGCCTAGGTGTCAGTATAGTGTTTTCTGTTATAGTCCTTACATTTAAAAAAAACAGCAACACCTTCAAACAAGAAGCGATTATTAAAGAAGAATTATTTAGCCATGCATGTAACAAGTCAAAACAGTCACATGACAAAATGACTCAATCACGCCTCCCCACACATGGCACCAGGAGTGAAAAGCTTCTACATGTACAGCAGACCAAACTAAAGTCTTCTTGAAACAAACCAGATATCAGTTCTCTGGACTGTTCATGGGCATAAAAACAGTGTTCACATTTAACCAAACATCGTGAATTTGTGGAGCAAGTGCTAGACATGAATGTTAATTTATTAAATGTCTCTTAGCAAGTTGCAACAAACTTCTGGGAGAATCCTGGTTGGATATTTTGTAGACTTTAATTTTTTGGACGAATTGGTTCAATTAACGTAGCAATACTTATTTTTATTTTCTTTAACCCCTTAACAGGCCAGCATTTTTGTTCATTTTCTGCCTGATATCACACATCTAAATCTTGAGGATTTCTATTTAGGCATCACATAAAAAGGTTTCATGTTTAATAATAAACGTTACTACAAATTCTAATTGTAATTTTAATAGAAAGTATATTCTATTCATTAAATTGTCACTTACCAAAACTTCATTTAAAAATCAGTATATTCCTGAATACAAAACAAAAAATTGTGTAAAATATATTCATTCTAAAATCAGAGTGGTCTGGTAATATTTCCCAGTCTTAAAACAGCTTTAGTTGTTTCTTTGACCAAGCACAGTGCTGCTAATGGTGTTGATAAAAGAGCTACTGCGAACATGGAGATATCAGTACAGTCAATTCTTTAACCAGAGAAAACAAAGAATAAGAACTAAGAGAGCTGGTAGGTTAAACGAGACCTCTATAAAGTCCTCGCTAAAAACATCACCAAATTCACCGACTTTAGATACTGCACCACAATAAACGTTTTAAAAGTACATTTCCACATTAATCAGCATTAGCATAGTTGTTATTCTATCCACTTTGCGCAATGTTTTAGTTTTACTGGCAATAAATCAGTTCTTAAATGTGATGCTATCACCACCATGCTTAACAGCTGGTGCAGTGTTTTTGAGTTTGAATGCCATACCTTCGTAAAATTACAAACCCTTTTTTTTGTCTTTATTTTCAGATGCAAACGTAACTGACATCTGGCCCATGAGTTTGTTTGAACTAAAATGAACAATAATGAAGAAAATAAATAAATAAATACCTTCTCTTGTGAGCTTTTGCTTATATTCCTACCCTGTTTCTCTGTCTGGCTCGGCATGACTTTGGTTTCCGGCCGTTCTTGGGCTCTCTATCTCCTTATAAGGGTGTTTTTTTCTTGGCAGTGTCACAATTCAATAGGCGGGGCAGCGGTAGTGTATTGGACCGCGTCCCTGACGATCCTGCGTGAGGACCAGTGTGTTTATGTCTTCTTTCCCTTTCTTCTTGGGTTTACCTGCTTTAAGATCAACTGTTCTGCAATTGGGTTCAACAACCCTCTGGGCTGGAGAGCTACTAGTCTGGCACATCACGTAATGGCTTGGAAAATATTTGGCCCACGGCCAAACCTAATTGCCAACCACTGCTGTACATAGTAACACTAGTGTTCTAGGAGCTTCCAGTTCATGACATTGATTTCATGAATGCCCTTTGGTGGTTTTAGGGGTGTTCCTGACCATGGAAACCAGTTACCTTGGAACTAAATATGACTTTTTTAAAAGTGTAGGATAAATACACATGCAATAATCTATAAGAAACAGTCCATGAAGGTAAAGCACTAACACTTAGCAATGTGCAAACACACTGCAAATAGGTCAATGATTTCGAGATGGAAGTGAAAAGAATGAGAGATGTTTTTCTTGTAGTTCAAATCTCTCCACACTGAGGGGCAGTGACCGCTGCCAGTTCCTCTTTTACCTAATGGCATATTTTTCTCCATATTTATCTCCATCAAACCTAAAATAGGTATTAGGCATAAACAGATTAGTAACTGAAAACTGAGTTTATAATCACCAGTGTTTTATTATGTGTGTGCTGGATTGGTTGTGTCAACTATTGCATAATGATGCTCAGTTTATACTTGGTCGTGTAGCTCTGACGCTTTCTAACTCTCTCTCTCTTTCTCACTCTCCCTCTCTCTCTCACACTCCGTCTGTCTCTCCCGCTCTCTCTCACTCTACCTCTCTCTCTCACTTACCCTCTGTCTCTAACTCTCCGTCTGTCACGCTCTCTCCCTCTCTCTCTCATTCACCCTCTGTCTCTAACTCTCCATCTGTCTCGCTCTCTCTCTCACTCTCCCTCTGTCTCTAACTCTCCATCCGTCTCGCTCTCTCTCTCATTCTCCCTCTGTCTCTAACTCTCCATCTGTCTCGCTCTCTCTCTCACTCTCCCTCTGTCTCTAACTCTCCATCCGTCTCGCTCTCTCTCTCACTCTCCCTGTCTCTAACTCTCCATCTGTCTCCCTCTCTCCCTCTCTCCCTCTGTCTCTAACTCTCCATCCGTCTCGCTCTCTCTCTCACTCTCCCTCTGTCTCTAACTCTCCATCTGTCTCCCTCTCTCCCTCTCTCCCTCTGTCTCTAACTCTCCATCCGTCTCACTCTCTCCCTCTCTCTCTCTCACTCTACCTCTGTCTCTTACTCTCCTTCTGTCTCTAACTCTCCATCCGTCTCGCTCTCTCCCTCTCTCCCTCTTTCTCTAACTCTCCATCCGTCTCGCTCTCTCCCTCTCACTCTCACTCTCCCTCTCACTCTAACTCTCCATCTGTCACACTCTCTTCCTCTCTCTCTCACTCTCCCTCTCTCTCTCACTCTCCCTCTGTCTCTAACTGTCACGCTCTCGCTCTCTCCCGCTCCCTCTCCCTCTGTCTCTAACTCTCCATCTGTCTCGCTCTCTCCCGATCTCTCTCACTCTCCCTCTCTCTCTCACACTCCCTCTGTCTCGCTCTCTCCCGCTCTCTCTCACTCTCCCTCTGTCTCTAACTCTCCCTCTGTCTCTAACTCTCCCTCTGTCTCTCCCTCTGTCTCTAACTCTCCGTCTGTCTCGTTCTCTCCCGCTCTCTCTCACTCTCCCTCTGTCTCTCACTCTCCCTGTCTCTCTCTCCTCCATGAAAGCACAGGATAAACAGGATTCAGAGGGAGCTGCTTGCTTTAGACAGATGACCACTCACACGAGGAGGCCAAAGTTCCTCATAAATCCTTCTTTCTCAAGCAGATGTTTAACTACGCCTTACGCTTAACCTTTTTCCACATGGACGTTTCACTCCCAGCAGGTTAAACGCAATGCTTCACTTTTAAGACATCCTGCCTCCTCACATCACAATAGGCCTGGTATTGCCACTGTAATACCTAGGGCCCTATAAAATCCAAATATTTTGTGTGACATTTCAGATTTTTAGGTTTTGATAGTGCTGTCAACTAAAAAAATATATAATTACATGCTCTGTTAACTGATCTAAATAATTGCTTTAATTGCATTCATTATCAAAGTACTTAAGCAATAATACACAAAAGGGAGTGCTATAGCGTGTAATATTGGCACTGCTGTTTTATGGTCGTAGACACAAGGCCGCAGGCCACTGTTACACATTATAGCACAAACCCTGAGTGTATTTTTGCAATTACACCACAGTTCTATTATCGCTGTTTGTTGAAAGATTTTAAGTTAAAAAGGATGAGAAAATACACTTACTTTGATTATAAACACTCTGCAAGTTTAAAAAAGTTCCATTGGTGCTCTGTTTGTAGCTGCGCTGTTTGGCTTGTAAGCGCTGCATCGTTGCTAGGTTAGCTGTATGTAGTGGATTAATACATGGAGAGCTTCAGTTACAGTGCATTACCAGCTGATAACGGCATTGCACGGCAGTGCATTACCAGCTGATAGAATGCTCTCAGCCAATACAGTGCAGGGTCAGAACTAACTGTGGTAGTTTAAAATATAAAAATTCAGTAGAACAATAGCTGAGGGGCAAATGTAAAGCCCTAAATAAATCTATATATCTGCCACACCAGTCATCATTAGCATCATTTGTATGTGGTGTATGTAAGTAGCACTTGCTTTCAACTGATAAAGAAAGCATGTTCATTCATTTAGTATAGAGACTGGACCGATCCGATACAGTATTTGTATCAGAGCCGATATTGACATAATTTAATGTATCGGATATCGGGCGAGCCCGGCCGATCGACTTACTGATTCATATTGCAGTACGCAGCTTGAGCTGGAGAATAGACATGCCGTAACGTTAATATAAAACGCAGTTAAAAAAAAAACTGTGATTAATTAAGCTCGGAAATACAGTTAGCATGACCAGTTAGTCGTTCGCCATTGCGGCTAATTCTCTATGCTACGGGCCAAAATAAAAGCCTCCTGCGCAACTAGTGCAAAAAAAAAGAGTCTAGAGCCCTAAATTTAATATTTAACATATATTTTTTTTAATATTCAATAAAAAATTGAATTTTTATTTTGAAAGAAAACTATTGTGTGTTTGTATATAAAGTGTGTCAAATAAATGACTTTGGAATGCATTTACATTAAATGCACTTGTGTATACTCTTCAAAGGGCTGTGTTGTCTGTTTCAGCCTCATTATGTAACCTTAGTCATAGTACTAATAATAAACTAAAAGAGCCCTTTTAATTGGTATTTGTAACAGTATCCGCAGTTTTAAATCAGTTTAAATCAGTTTAAAAAAGTGGATCTTCCCATCACTAATTTAGTACACTCATCTCGACACGGCTGAACAAATGTTCTCACGGAAACGTTCCCACAACTCTCTGTGCTCTGCTGAGAGTAGCTGCTCTGCATTGAAATGCAGCTTCCCATCTACAAAAAAAAAAAGCCTAAAAATTACAAGCTAGTCATGTTTAAGCACTGGTAAGGACCCGAGTGACTCAGGCCGCCCAGCAAAATAAACACCTTTTTGTCAACCGCAGGACAAAAAGTGTTCCCCGTGGCACTGGCCTAACTATGCACTGACCGGCACGTTCAATAAGGATTTATCTTCTAGCAGCGCTAAAACTCATTTTTACTATCTGTTTGTACAGCTGAGAGGAGAGGCAGTGTTTAACGCCTGGAATAAAAGAAACTCAATACAGCGCACTGCCCTCAGCTCTACCTCGCTGCTATTCTATCACCTACGCCAAACAAATCCGATACGCACCCACTTCTAATTATCATTAAAGAGCAGCTCTCTCGCCTTCCACCTCCCAAATTCGTTACGGCAAATCATTTCCACTGTTATTGATGAAACGTCGTTAAAAACTCTTTGCTGGGGAAATGCTTGACATCCATCTCTAATTCTTGGCTTTGTCCCAATTTGGCAAAGAGATTACTCAGCATTTGGCTGAAACATCTCTAATAAAAAGACCCCTACAAAAAAACACTGCTGTATCTGGAGGAGCAACAGATGTACAGATGAGTGTTAGAAATTTGTCTTTGTCTTAAATTTCATCACGAAAAAAAAAGCGGAGCTCTCAATGGCTTGGCAGATGGCAACTTTCAATAGCATGTGTGATTTCTAAAAAATAAGCACTTGCAGTACTTGCAGGGATATTTATCCTGAGGGTACTTGGAGGAAAAAGAATCTTATGTAAAATATTATTTTGGGCTGTCGGACGTCAAGGGAAATTCCACCCAGCATGACAATTTACTTAACTCCTGTTTTTTCACATCCTCTGTCACCTCTGATTAAACTGAGCCAACTGTATCAATTACACACGCTGTCTTCTCGCTTTACCTGGGCCCCTCATTACACATGCTGGTCGGATGTGTTAAGAGGGTCCCGTGTAAACCTAAACACATACAGGACACATTTCACAAGACCCTCAGAGGACTGTCACAATAACATTGTATTTTTAGAGATAAATGAAAAAAAAAAATAAAATAAAAAATAAAAATATTTTTAAAGGGGACATGAAACATTTCAGTTTGTACAAGTTTTCTAAGGTATTAAATATAATGGAATTTATTTTGGGGGGATTTTTTTATATAAAATGTTTACACACTAAATTATAATACATTTATTTTTGTTATGTTTGAGCTAGGGCGCCGCCATGTTGCCCGTGCAGCGCTGGTGACGTCACGAGGTTGGTTGGTTTAAGATCCCAGGCATATAGCTAGAGGAAAAGAGCTTGTTGTTTGTCGAGATTATGGATGAAGACGAAGCTGAACTAGGCTAACATGGAGCATTTACTCAGAGATCTTTCCTGTATAAACCTGAGCAGGACTTTTCAGATGCTTTTCTGAGAGCGAGACGTTTTGTGAGTGTTTATTCTCTCTCTACGTGGAGCCGTGCAGAAACCTGCAGCGCGTCCACAGCAGGTAACCTACTGCCATCCGGTTAACCAGCTATTTTATATACATTTAGCTATTTAACATGCAAAGTCCAGAGTTCATTAAGACTGAATGAAACGAACATGATTTAAGTGGATATTGAAACATCCAGGCGCTGTTTGGTTGATAAACCGTTCAGTTTAGAAGTTAGAATGCTTACTGGGTACTTAGCTTCATCTAGTTAGTGTTAGCTAGTTAGCTAGCGTTGGCTAGCTAAAATAAGATAGCTAGCTAAGTAGCTAACGCTAGCTATGTTATCTTTAAATTGTCAATTTATCTAGATTTTCGGTAACGGTACCTCTCGCTGCTCTGCTGGGTGAGCGCGTTGTTTGGGTTGTTCCGTGCGGCTCACAGCTGCTGCTCTCATAGTAACGTTACCATCAGTCGGACGGTCTGTACATTCCAGCTGATCAGAGGAAAAATAAAAAACGGAGGAAAAAAGCCTCGGACTTCAACTTATTTATCCGGCTCTAATGCTCCTGACTCAAACCCCTCTCCTTCACATAGTCCTGGTCTAGAAAGTGCTCCCCACTAACCCCTAGCATTGCAGCTAACCGGAGGATTCTCACGCTTCAGTGCTGCGAGCCCGCTGAAGGTATGAAAGTGAAAGTAAATATTTCTCATTCCTCACCCTATTAAAATTCACTACTCCCAGTATTACTACACACAGGGACAATACAAAAGTGCCCCCCGCTCTGCATTGAGTTTTGGTTTGGATTTTATTATCTATTGAGGAGCTAAATTACAGTATTCTCATAGATTATAGTAGTGAGGCGTGCGAGAACCAACCTCGTGACGTCACTTTCAGCACTGGGACAAGATGGCGCTGCCCTTACTTAAAAAAATGACATTTAGATTGCTTATTATTTTAATTCCGCTTCACTGACAACTGTTAAACTTATAAAATTTGTTAGAGTGAAAATACATCTTGTGAATTAAACTAAATACTTGAAGTGTTTCATGTCCCCTTTAAGATCGTTTAATCTGGAAGTTGATTAGTTGGAGAAATTAGTTTGAAACTTTGAGAAAATAGATTTTTCCACCTTAGGCATGAAATCACAATTAAACTGTAAAGCAGTCTGTTAAAGCAGTTGATGTATGTATGACCATTAACAAACATTAAAATATTATTAGACTTTTACATTTTTCTGACATTCTGACTGTCCAGAAAATTATACATACATAAAAATGTACTTAATATTTCTTCTCATAATCAAAATAATAATAATAATAATAATAATAATAATAATAATAATAATAATAATAATAATAATAAAAAACAGATGTAAAACCAAAATGAACATCTGAAGTATTACAGAAATGTATAATTCTTTTACCCATTTTTTACACTGAGTAAGTTGAAATGCTGTCCCAAAACACTGTACTAACTTTTAAGCTTGGTGGTGGTAGCATCACATTCAGGGGCTGTACTGCTGATAATGAAGAAACAGATGCATTGAACAAAACAAATAGAATGAGCACTTCAAACCTTTTGCTAGATGTTTAAAACTAGAGCCCGATTGGGTGTTCGAACAGGACAAAAAATGCACATCAATATGTAGAATGAATAAAGCAGACTAATATTAAGCATTTAAAATGGCTTCCAAACCCTAAAACTTAACCATACCAAAAAAATGTGCACTGTGCCAAAACTTGCTTCAATTTCCAGGAAACCAACACATTTTGTTGAATTTAATTAATTCTGCCAAAGAAATGTGGCCAAATATTCACAAAGAATTCTGGCAGAGGTTTACTAATGGCTACCAAAAACATCGGGCCTTGGTGTAACTTGCTGAGGGACATTTCTTTAAATATTACTGTTGTGTGTACATTTTTGATAGTGTGTTAATTTCAGAAAATCCCCAAAAAATAAAACTTGTTCACCAAATTCTTGGATTTACTGATTTTCTAATACATTTATACAAAAAAACACACATAGGAAGCCTTTAATTCATGCCCATGATGACTGTATCTACAGTTGTGGTTAGAAGTTTACATTCAAATGTGCTTACAGTTTTATGTATGTGTGCTTTTCAATAAATTCTCCCTACCTCAGACTGACAGTACAAGCTACAATATGAGTGCATCTTCTTCTCACGCTCGGTAGCTGCATCCCACCATTAGACACAATCATGGGCCATGAGATTAATCTGCTTTGCACATGTTGGCTTTGTGGTTTTAGCCTCATCAGACTGTAGGAGCTTCTAATCATACTCTAGCTCGGTGGCCATTAACCACACTGTAACTTAAAAGCATCATGAATCCTGGACTGTAGGACTCTGAATATCAGCACTCAGCGTGGCTCCTGTAGCTACAACCAGTTCCTCATGTTCCTCTGCAATCAGGGTCTTGTTCTTGCATTTGTTTAATGTATTAAATGTGTAATACAGAAACGCATACACACTTTCTCTTAGATAATGTTTAAAATGTGAAGGACCTTGGTAAATCCATAACTTTTAGTCTTTTGCTTCTTCTGCAAGGCAGTTGTCTTACTGAATGTGTGTTTGTAGCCCCAGACCACCATGCTTGAGTGTAGACAAGGTACAGTTTTCTTGATACTCCTCACCAGGATGCCACAACACATGCTCGACAAATCTAATCTTGATCTGGTTAGACCACAGGACTTTCCATGCTCTTTGCAAGCAAGCTTTCTTATGCATCAGCTTCAGAAGAGGCTCCCTTCTAGGACAGCGACATGCAGACAGAACTGCTGAAAAAATCAGCGTATGATCTTGGCACTGCAGGCTGCCCTCCCACTTCATCAAGCTTCACAGCAATGCTGGCAGTACACCTGCGTCTATTGTTTTAAAATGTGAGGGGTGTACTCACTTTTGTGAGATACAGTAGCTACCTGTTGATTGCTTGAATATTTAAAGACATAAAAGACATAAGACATAAAAGTCATTTTTTAATATTTAATTTGAGGGTTTAAATACTATTGTAAATAATAATTTTTATATTAGATTGCTAAATGCACTGTTGTTTAAATATCAACAGTGTGGGAGAATAAATCTACGCCGAAGGCTGTGGGGGGTCTCTAAATGAGGTGTATTCAGGCGTGCCACAGACTGAAAAAAACATAGACAGACGTCAACAGTCATACGTTCATTGCTATCTTGGCAGTGAACTGTAAAAACAGGCACGTCCCCAATGCTCGTATACCCCCACTTGTTACACACACATGGGCAGCATGCAGCAGTGCACAAACCCATAGCATGTGCCAGCTGGCACTTATGCAAACAGGTCAGTTTACTCAGCTGAGAAGCGTTGAACACATCCAGACGGCTGCACCGTTTAAATAGCAACCTGCCAAAGACAGAGTACACATGGCTGCTAAAAGGGAATGGCAAATGACATGCTGATTGGTTTTAGCATGTTACACCCAAACACACAACCATGATTAATTAAAAGAATAGGTACATGCCTTTTGCGCATTTTGCGCTAAACAAACCATACTTTTCTTGCCGTTATGATAGCAACAACACACTGATACACCCTAAATTAAGTTGTATGGGGCGTGGTGGTCGGCTCACCTATAGGTTCCTAAAATAGGGCCTATACACTGCATTGTCTTATACCTGAGGGCCTGTAGATGTAGAAGAAATACTAGCAGGAATTAAACATAAATAATCAGTGCAGGTCATTAACCAATAATCTTAGTACATTTCCTTCTAGAATTTGAAGTAGCCTTTCTGTTAAGTGCCCCCAACAAGTCCAAAGAGAAAGGGCAGTAGTGTACTAGCCAGCAGAGCCCACAAAAGTGGTACACCAGAGACCAGAGACCAGAGTCTTCCATTTAACACAATACATGCAGGTCACTGCAGAATCCATCATATTCTGTACATCCGCCTTTTGTGAGGGGGCCAAGCTACAAAGTGGATGATGACAGTACTGTCTTGTATCTTTTATGGCGTGCAGCTATTTAATGTGAAAACCACTTCCACCTCTGCTCTGGAACGCTGGAGGCCGAGCCATGAGTCACTAAACATCACAGGCCCTGGAGCCTAAGGTAAAGGATATAGGGGATAAAACTAAATGCGTGCCTAGCTCCCCCCACCACCACTTACCACTGAAACAGCTCATGATAAAAAACAGTTTACACAGACGTCCAGAGTCTGGCCTGTGGGTGGGGGGCTCGAGGACTCAAGGGCTTGAGGGTTTGAGGGAAGTGTGTGGGGGGACGGGAGCTCTGCATTCACCAAATAGGACCCCTCAACCAAAAATGAATGCTGCTTACATGACAAACTGCACACAAAGAGGAAATGGCTAAAAGTAGAACAATAAGCAAACAGATGGTTTCATTATGGATGAAATGGAAATTTTGCTACAATCCGTCGTTGACCATTTTTTAGAAGGCTCTCTCAGAGGGACCCACTGTGACACATCTCTTCATCTCCGAGCTGATAGAGATTCAATGAAGATTAAGCAGCTACAAACACACAGTAAATGATGGACGTCACGGCTCTCTCTTTAGAGCCTGACCACACAGTTGTTACATGTGGCGGAGGAGTGATCACAGGAACACGGGGCCTAGATGATTGCGAGACCAACCAAAGTGAGGCCTGGTCATCTGGCAATCAGATTTGTAGTAATTCAAAAGAGCCCGCTAAATGAGGTCTTTCAAATAATCACTGCTATTGTCCTTTTGAAGAGGACTGGACTTCAATTTTCCCCATTAAGAAATAGCTGGGCAAAAAATCAGACTTGCTCCACCAACAAACTGTTGCGAAAGTCAAGTTTTACACAACATTGGGAAAAAAATGAAACTGTCCAGCAGAGAATTTTTCTTAAAATACTGATATTCATGACATTTGTTTAGTGCACTCATGGCAAAGTGGCTCGAATTATTTGAATTCGAGCAAAAAGGTCCATTCACAGTGGACAGCTTGTGATAATGATCGTGACCGGTGATGTCTCGATAGAATTGTCCATGTGCAGTGTTCTTTGGCCTCCATAGGACATATCAGTGTAATTTCCTCTGTTGATTAATTAGAAAAATATTTGTATGATTGCAAATAACTCATTTCCTACCTGCCTTTTTTAATTGTTATGACAACGTAGACCACATACATATCTGTAAACCAGAATAAAACTAAATTCAAACTAAATTGTACTGTGACAGTAAACAAATACTTTTTTTGGTAGATTAGGTATTTTTATGTATTTTGGATGTTGGTTTGCTACAATTCTGTGAAACGTGTCTGTAAAGTTTCTCCAAACCAGCAAATAATGGGTCTTGGGATGCAACAAGTCATTGTTTCATAATTGATAAGTTGGTTCAATACGATTTTGATTAATCCGCTAATGAAAATGTGCCAGTATTATTTTGCTAATAACAAAATATTTACAGATTTCAAGATTTACAGATTACTTTCAAACAAACAAATTAATAGGTTCAGCAAGTTTATATGACCAAAGAATGAGATCATCTGATGACCTGAAAATACCCAACAACCCGTTTATTCCATAAGCCCAATCTCCAAACCTGAACCCCATTGAAAACCTCTAGAATGTAAATTTACATTTTGAATATTTGCCCCAGGAATGGCATATGGTCACCCAAAAACAGTGTGAAAGACTGGTGGAGAGCATGCACAGACATGCATGAAAGCCATTGTTCCACCAAATATTGATTTCTGAAAACATTAGTATAGATGTCTCTAAATGAATATGAACTTGTTTTCTTTGCATTACTTGAGTTCTGAAAGCACTGCATCTTTTTTGTTATTTCAGCCATTTCTCTTTTTCTGCAAATAAATGCTCTAAATGACAATATTTATATATATATTTGGAATTTGGAAGAAATGTTGTCGGTAGTTTATAGAATAAACCAACGATGTTTATTTTACTCAAACATAAACCTATAAATAGTAAAATCAAACAAACTCTTTTTGAAGTGATCTCTTATTCGTTTTGTGTATTTGTAGTATTTATAGTTAAAACAGGCCTATTTGCTAGAAATAATTGTACACAGGTTGAAGTAAGTGTGATGATTTTGTAAAAAGTGCAATTCTATTTATTATTTAGTAGTGAGTAAGTAGTGAACTATAAGCTCCAATAGATGTTAACCTTAGTGTCAGTGCCAAAAAAACTACACTAAATTTCAGAATATTTTTTGATAAGCAGTTTAATTACCAGGTGCAGTAAATTTCTTCACTATTTAATGATAAATCAATGAGATAAATTGTATGAACTTAGTGTGTGAACATGTTGCTTAAAGCTGCTTTATGTAAAAACTGCCATTACTTGCTCCTGGGCTTCCTCTACAGTCGGAAAGTGTTTTTTTCATGCTGAAAGATACAGAATCGTCAGCCGGAAGCAAAAGAATTATGCAGACTGAAATAGCAGAATAATATTAAAGAATTTGAAGCTGTTTTTTTTTTAAACGCTACATAACATAACATGTTGCTTTACGTTGTGACATTTTCAAATACTCTTCAGAAACAGAATCAAGTTGATTCTAACTGCAATTACAGAACAATACTAGCGGTTTGCTCGAAGAATCAAGCGTCATCTTGCATATTTCTGCTCAATTTGTTTGTTCAGAATATTTGTTTGAAATGTCATTGCTTCGAAACCAATATATCTCAAGGAAAATCGAGGATACGTGCAAGTATGAGCTCACATTAGACTATGAAGGCCTTTGGAAGGTTGCGGTGTTGAAGTTCGCCAACATTATTAAAAATCCATCCAACTCAAGTGCACCTTTTACAGTAAGGCCTTTAACTGTAAGTGCAGTGGACTGTGCTCAGCGTTTTTTATTTCCTGTACCAAAACATCGTACAGATCAGTTTTGTGGACTTGCTCCCCCGTGGACTCTGTCATACAAAGAACAATTCTCGGTGCTGGTTTCGTGACATGAGCTCTATCACAAAAAACTAGCTTGTTATCCTTCGGGTCTCTGGTTCTCGCCACACATGTGCCGAGCTAATTTCTGCAAAGCCAAGTTTTACTCAAAACAGCACGTAGCACATTCAGAACTATCCAATGCATTCAGGGCTTGTGCATGTACATAGTTCAAAAGAACATTCATTCCAGATTGAACTGATGCATTGCAAATCTCTATCAAGGAAGCTGAAACAGGAGAGTCGCATTTTTGCCAAGCTCTCAGTTCTTTTCAACGCTAACAAGTTGAACAAGTAAGCTGGCATTTAAGCCCTGTGACTGTGGATATTTGTTCAGCTGATTTTAAATGAAGCCTTCATCCACAGCACAATGCAGAGCTAAAAAGCATGAACACGATTTCATCCAACACATACAGTTTTGGCTAAAACATTAATATTGTTCTATCCTGATGTAACATATTTGGATACAGAGTTTACATTACGCAATGTGAATATCTTTACACAATACACTCATAGAAATACAAATAGTTGCAAACACAGTTGCACCCATTATGAAGTCTCAGATTTCAATGCTATGTGAAAAAAAGATAAAGGTTACCAGGAACAAGAAAAAAAAAATTGACCGATTTGAGCAACCCTTGTTTTTAACCCAATTTTTAGGTAAGCTGTCAACCGTGAACAGTGCAGCTTGATTTATTGTGTATTCTTTTTATTGTGCACTATAAGGCACACTTAAAATCATTTTAATTTTCCCAAAAATCATTAGTGGCTCTTATGTATGACTTTTACCAGTCAGGTTGTAAGGAGCAGTAAAGCCACTCTGCTGAAGTGCAGCGTTCTACAGGAGTTTCAGTTTAGTTCTCCAGCACTGAGACTGTAGCAGTATTAGCATTAGCCGTTATCCGTGCTAAGCACTAGCATTTTCACTATTCAGATACGAGTATCGCTCTGTAGCCTGCTGTTGACCCTGGCTAGCACTGCTGGAGCAGCATTGGCATTAGCCACTAACTGCACTAGATGCTAGCTCTTTTGCCATTCAGAGGGAAGTATATCAGAATGTAGTCTGCGTGTTTACTGTGTTAAAAAAAGCTATGTGGGACAAATTGCTAGCTAATATTGTCCTGGCTTACCAGAACACCCAGGTCTCCTCAGTCTAGGGCTATAGGGTGGCATTTATGACCCGCTAGCACCAGTTATGCTAGTTAGTCATTAATGCTAATGCTGCTGCACCCAGCCTTTGTGAAAATCTAAGCTTACTCTAAATAAACAAAAGCACTTTACTCACCCAAATGTACAGTTTTCAGGGGAGAAATCTGTGTAGATTAACATCAAGTGCTCGTTTGACTTTGACTTTACATTTTTTTTATTAGAAGGAAACCACTGTTCCTTACTAGTGTTGCATAATGCGCCTTATAATTCGGTGCCCCTTATGTATGAAAATAGACCCAAAATATACGTTTATTGATAGTGCGCCTTATAATCCAGTGCGCCTTATACAGTAGTGTGAAAAATCTGCTAATCATGGGGGTGTTTTGGATGTAACGTGCAATAAACCAATCAGCCTGTCACTTGCCTTTTTTTTTTTAAGAGCCAGGTGTGCTCTGACTTTGTTGGATTGCTACTTAAATGGCGCAGCAACCTGGAAATATCTAATGCATCTTAGCAAAGAAAACTGACATTGCTGCGTGTCAATGTGTGCATAATAAGCATAGGTGTGTGCACGTGGTTCATGTGCCTGTGTTGCATGCTCCAATTTACTGCCAAGATAGCAATAAACAACTGACTGTTGACATCTACACAGATTTACACAGGTTTTAGTCAGTGGTGCACCTGTGCTTTCTTTTCTAAGACAGCAATAGGCCAGAAATGTACCTGAACACACCTAATTTTAAAAGTACTCGATATATTTGGAAGCACCATTGGTCTTTACCTGGTGCAGGCTCAAAGATAGACAAATAGACAGTTGGCTGAGTGTAAAATAGCAATAAGCATTGTGACAGGCTCTTGGTCTTATGTGTTGAGCTACTTATATAGAAGTAGCGTGTATGTGTCATGTGCAACACAACATGCCAGACATCTTGGCATGTAGTTGTAGAGGTTCCTAATGGTGTGCTGTGATCATCCATTCCAAGAAGATTAAATATTCAAACTGTTCCTTTAGACTTTAAAGTGGGGTGTAGTGTTGACAGTGCGTCCAACAGCATGCCACACATTTTTAACCTCTTAATACGCCCTGGCCCGCCGGCGGGCCAGAAAAATATGATATTTAATATCTGGCTGTGTTTATGAATAGTTATAGGTTCAATATAGACACCCAATATACAATTTTAAAGCTTAGAATCTCTGCTTTTCAGCCTATTTAGCTGTATCTCCTTTCAGAAAATAAACATTTAGGGCGAAATATGCCTTGGTTATGAAAATATTAAATCATAATTTTCATATTTCCGTTTATCGGATGTCCATATTTGATCGAATGCGGACATGTTATACACCATTCGAACCGTCTGGCTCTCCGGATTCCGAAACTGTGCTCCGTTTTAGTGTAGGTCCCTGAATTAGAGCTGAAAGAGCGCGTTGCAGCGCGTGTTCAGAGTTGAAAAATGCACAGGTTTGGTCCTGTATTTACCTACAGTCACTCCCCCCACCCCCCCAACACCCATCAGCGCGTCCCCCACTCTCTTACCTTCAAAAAGAGCCCAGACTCAAGAAAATCCATCAATCCAGTCTCCTATAATCCACAGTTATATCCACCCCGCGCGAGGAATAATGTGAGACGGAATCTTAACTTTAATTCCGAATTAAAAGCATTTTATTCGACGCTGCTCCGATTCTGGCCCACAGCCAGACAGGGCGGAGCCTACTGGACATGACGGTATGAGAATGAGGTCTCTCAGCCAATCAGGTGGCGAGCTCGGCCAGCTGAAAGGCTAAGGAAGATAGATGCTTGGCCATAGATACTGACTCTAATAGACTTTCCACTCTGCAGAACAACCGCTCTTAAAGAGACAGTGCGGATTTCTGTTTGTATATGAGTAGACCACACAAAAACCCAGAGTTTACTGCAAAATGAGTTATAAAAGTGGTATTTTTTATTCTTATAAAGTTTCCAGTCCTTTGGAGAAAGAAAAGACCGTTACTGGTTCAAATCACTATAACTTCTAACCAGTAATAGGTAGCAGTTTAAAATTTTATATGATGATTGTAAACACATTATAGTAAAATATAGAGCTGTCAAAACCCTTGTTCCATATAAATAGTTCATTTTATGTGTCTGAAAATAAAAAAAAAATAATAGAAAATCTGAAAAGCGCCTAAAAATTTTCCTGGTTTTTACCATATTTTGGCCATTACATGTCTACAAGCCTTCAAATGTGAGTATGTAATTTCAGGCGGAAAATGGTAAAAATAGGCTTGGAGCTTAAGAGGTTAAATCAGGAATATAACTGGCGATGTTGCTAACAATGGCATACTTGCCTTGTTATGCCTTTTCCTGTTGGAATAGTGCATCAGAAAAGGTATTGTGATCAGAAATGGTAGGGCTATTCGTTACAAACAAACCATTGAACACACAGATTCATTGGTCGTACACAAAGATAAAAGTGAGGTTTATCACTGAAGATGGCCTTCCTTATGGGGGCAACTACAACCATAACCTTTTCTAAACAACCTATGAAGAACTTCCTTTCGTTAGGATGTAAGAAATACAGACAGTTATGCTACCTCTCCATTTAGCCTTATGCAGCACCTGAGGTGCCAGGATTCTTCAGCAGAACCACCAAAAGCCAAGGCATCCTCACCCAGGTTAAGTTGAACGTGCCCTGAAAAACAGGGCAGGAGGTTTAAATTTCAGACTATGCAAGCGAAGGATTAACACTCGGGTGCATATGTACAGTGTGTGTTCGCAGCATGGTTTTACTTGGCCGGGGAGTGAAGGCTCCTCCAGCCATTGAGTTAGAAAGGCTAGAGTTTGTGAAGGCTTTTTTTTTTTTTTTTTTGGAAAGCACAAAACAATGAACAAAGAGCATGGCTGTGGTAGCTAGCTGTGGGTGGGGGGTAAGTGTGGCCCCCCCAGGCACATCACGGGCACGCGAGGTCAAGACATCTGCTGACATTTTACTACTGGGAGCTGGCCAGGCTGCAGGTTTTGGGGCTCCTGCCAGGACCTCATACTAGGAATGCGTAAAACTACCAGCTCTTCGAGACTTGCACCAGAGCCCTTATGACCCTGAATTTTTTTTGGGTTTGTTTTTTTGTGTGTGTTTGTTTTTTTCATCCTAGTCTAGCTGTTGCAGATTTGAGAAGACGGTGTGAACTGTAAACTTGGAGAGTGGCCCTGAGCTAATATGCTGGTCTAGACGGCGTACGTTAATCCAAATAGAAATGCAATTATTACGCACAGAGTACGGATAACAGTTTGTTTTTGGCTGTATGCTCAGAGAGACTAAACACTGGTGAACTCTCATTTTGCTTAGGGATGGCACCGATCTGATACCTAGACATGCACCGCAGGGTCAGCATTGCAACAGGGTCAATATCAGGGCAAAGCACTTAGTCAAGTAGGAGGATTAGTGTATTATCTTTGTTTTGTACAGTTTAAACTAAAGAAAATAACAAAGGGATTTGAGCTCTCACATTACTTTTCACTTTTAAAGTCGTAGGCCTTAATAAGCCTGTCAGGACTATGACAAAGCTCTATAAATACTCTGTACTCTAGACTACTTAAACATTGACTCATTGTCCCAACAATTAGCAGCCATTGTCTCCTCTAAGCAGCTTCTTAGCACTTTGAAAACTACCCACAACTACTGCCCACAAAATAATAATAATAAATGTTAGGTAACAATAATGGATAAGGTCAAGATAAAAAAATAAATAAATAAAATATAAGATTTTCCTAATATCTAATATATTAACAGTTATCCTGTGATGGTGTTTTTTGTGGTTAATCAATTAAAACAACAATGGCACTTTTATTCATTGATATACAGCTCTGAAAACAATTAAGAGACCACTTCAGTTTCTGAATCAGTTTCTCAGATTTTGCTATTTATAGGTATATATTTGAGTAAAATGAACATTCATGTTTTATTCTCTAAAATATTGTCATTTAGAGCATTTATTTGCAAAAAAAGAGAAATGGCTGAAATAACAAAAAAGATGCAGAGCTTTCAGACCTCAATTAGTGCAAAGAAAACATGTTCATATTCATAAAGATTTAAGAGTTCATAAATCAATATTTGGTGAAATAACCCTGGTTTTTAATCACATCTTAGCATGTTCTCCTTCACCAGTCTTACACACTGCTTTTGGGTAACTTTACGTCACTCCTGGTGCAACAATTCAAGCAGTTCAGCTTGGTTTGATGGCTTGTGATCATCCATCTTCCTCTTGATTATATTTCAGAGGTTTTCAATTTGGTAAAATCAAAGAAACTCATCATTCTAAGTGGACTCTTAATTTTTTTTTCCAGAGCTGTATGTCAACTAATGAAAAAAGTGAAATATGTTTTTTTTTGTCTTTTTTTTTAAACAGCTAGCAAAGGTGTCAAAAACTTATTTATTATAAAAATTATTCAGGTTGAAGTATAGACAGGTTTAAAATAGTAAAAAACATATGTCTGTCATGTTTTTGCTGGAGTGTGGGCGTGATGTGATGTGCAGGTGTGATGGATCATGTATAATCCAATACGGAATGGTATATGTTTATACTGTTTATACTGCACATCCAACCACATTCAGATTCACTCTATCTGGATGGAGAGATTTATCTGGATAGGGGTTTTATTGAATGATGAGAAGCCAGAAATGGAATGAAATGGGAGTGAAATGAAATAGGAGTAACAAGGCTATTTTTAAAATGTAAGGAGTAAAAAGTTCAGATAATTGTGTGAAAATGTAAAATAATTATTCCAGTAAAGTATAGATAACAAACATTTCTACATTAGTAAGTATTTGTAGTTTGTTGCTTTATACCTCTTTATTACCTTTTTAATTACAATAATTAAGTACAATTCTTTTTCTTAAATAAAACAAAGCCTTGGTTGTGAGTATGCCCTTCAAATTTCATTCTGAAGCTTACCTACATTTTACATAAAAATAGTGTTATCAGTATCTCAGAAGGAAAAGTATGTAACTTTTTTGGTTCTTCTACTTCTATTCTTTCTCATTCACAATAGAATTTTCGTTTATTTGGTCCATTTGTATCTGTCATTGAAAACTGCTTAGAAAGAAAAGAAAAGAAAGATCTGGTGAACAGCAGGTCAGTTATTCAAACAGTCCCTGGCCTCCATTTAATCACACAAAGAGAATCTGGAGTTTACTGTTGTCCTTGATTCAATGCAGTCATAACTAACTGCGGAACCTCTATTCAGCGAAACAGCCATCATTCATTTCTTTCATTCAAACTTTTCTTCATTGGGCTGCGGATTGAGTTTCACCCAAGTCCTCTCACAGCGAAATCCCTTCATTTGTTCGTTTTGCGATTCGCTGGCAAGATACCTCCACTGCGAGCTGTCAAATGAAGCATGTTATATACTAGCCTTTAGCAGGGTAACAAAAGGGCAACATCTGATTAGCATTCACTGCACAATCTCTCTCTTCCCTTAGTATTTTATTACCACAGGTGCAGGGGCATTCATTGATCAGATGCACGCTATGGGCAAAGCTTGTCCTAATTGAAAACAGCTCTATTTATACACCTGCAGACACTAAAGGTCTCTGAGAACATGAGGGGTTGCTGAAAGGAGAAAAGAGGGTGAAAGAGAGAGGGAGAGAGAGAATGAGAAAAGGTACAGTGAAGAACACATGGAAAAAGTAGTGGAAAATAGCACTCCAGAAATGAAGCTTTTGGAGCATGTGATTGTGACAAAAACATCTTATTCATGGCATGTTTAAAGTTTTAAGTATTAAAAATAAATAAAAATAAATAAAAAATCTAAAAACGTTGTCCATTAATTATGTTGAACTGGTTCAATAATGGAGATGAGTGTGCTTGGGCCCTGATGATATTCACTTGAATGTAAAATAAATTTATAGACTCCGAGTAAGCTCTTATAATGGTAAACAATTTTATAAAATAGCTAAATCTACATAATTCATGTAAAAGATAAATTTATGTGCTGATATATGTAACAAAATGGCTTTAATTACAGCACATGTTGTAGATATCTCTATGTCTGTTACAGTTTACTGTATATTTATTAACAAAAGCTTAGTTATTGTAAGTGCTATTCATGTAAAGACAAAAATAAAGCAAAGAAGTCCTAAATATGGATTCAATCTGTCATAATATTGAATCCAATACAGTTTCAGTCTGTATTCTGTTTAAGCAGTAAAAAAAATAAGATA
Source organism: Astyanax mexicanus (assembly GCF_023375975.1). Classification (NCBI taxonomy): domain Eukaryota; kingdom Metazoa; phylum Chordata; class Actinopteri; order Characiformes; family Acestrorhamphidae; genus Astyanax; species Astyanax mexicanus. The sequence continues at coordinate 16,622,820 of NC_064429.1, forward strand.
ACCTTCCCTTAACAGCAACAACAGACTGGCAAATAGAATGTCTTTTCCAGAACATCTGGGCTATTATTAATAAGGCTTCTGCATCCCACACATCTGTGATCAGATGAAGAAAGCAACTGCTGAGCAACTGAAACAAAGAGATTAAATTCTACCAGTTTAAAACATATGAAATATGGCAATTTCTTACAATTATAAGTCATTTTCATAAGCATTATGTGGCTACAAAATACTCCAAATTCAACAATTATATATTATGACCTATGATATTAATTTATAGTATTTACACAAGCAATGCCATAATCTCCAACTTTAGGAGGAAGCTCTGCTTAGTGGTTTCAGGACAATGTAACTTTAATGATGGCAATATTTACGGCTGTTTCGAAAAAGCCTTCTTATTCTCCAAAGTTCCGAGCAAAAGTTAAGTACCGTATTTTTCAGACTATAGGGTGCATTTAAAATCCTTTCATTTTACCAAAAATCGACAGTGTGCCTTATAATCCAGGGTGTGTTATGTATGAATTCTACGAGTCAGGTATTAAGGATCAGTGAAGCCACTCCGCTAAGTTTTCAATGAAGTTTCTCCAGCACTAAGGCTAGTTACAGCAGCATTAGCATTAGATGCTAACTGCAGCACTAACTCATTCGCTGTTTAGAGGTGATTAAAACAAGCTACGTGGGAAGAACCGCTAGCTGATAGCACCCTGGGTTACCGGAACACTCAGGGTCCTTCAGTGTACTGCTATCAGGCGGCATTTACTAGCGCTAACTGTGGCTGGTTCGAACTGCTAACCATAGCTGGCTAGCACTGCTAATCAGTATTAAAATTTCATTTGTCAAACAGAAGAAAAAAGAGGCAAGCAGAGCAGAAAGTGAGTAGACAGGTACAGTAAATGGACAGCAGCATTGATTTGAGGACTTAAGTGGTGAAAAAATTAGATAAAAGACCTCATAAATAATATTTGTACTGATGTTACAATAATATTAGATGGTTTGTTTTGTTGCCACATGGTGTTCCAAATAAATTGGCGAAACATAAAAATATTAAAAAAAAAACATGTCTGTGATCAGACAATGTTTCCTTTTCAGTGAGCTGGAGCAAACTGTCTGTGATAAGCTCAGCTGTACCCTGTACTCGTTCAAATAATGGTGAAACTTAACGTGAAGCACTGCTCTGTTGTTCATGTGTTACAAAGCGCAAACCCTTCAGACTGATGTCAGATATGGGTCACATCAGAAAGACAAACTGTAGTATCTAAATAAGTGCTAACACCAATTAGCCTAAGCTAAAAGACGGTGGGACATACAAACAGCAACTAAGGGCAGCTAGTGGACTGCAAACGGTCAATTAGAGTCAAAATGACTGATTATCTGATACAGGCATGGCAGACAGGGATTACGTTTAAAACCTTTCGTTTTGATTTATTACTTGACTTTAGCTGTGAGCAGAAGCCTCCGCTCTGACCATGTTTCACTGAGGTTGCATGCCAAAGGGACACGTCTACAGGTGGTTAGGCAGGGGAGCTGGCCACAAGCAGCCCGAGAAAACACAAATATAGTCCTCCAAAAATGTTTCCTGAAGGCTGACCGCACCAACTATGCAATCATCGTCCAAGTCCAAGTCCAAGTTTACAGCATCCCAAAACTCCCACAAACACAACCTTCACTCTCTTGCCAGTCCAGACGCTACAGCCCCACAATCTCACACCAGGGACTCATATGGTGACATGCTTTGGCCAAGTGCCTTCATGAAGCCTCTGCCCCAACAACCAAACTGGTGTAAGGCCTCCTCTTTGGAGAACTTTGGTGAAGTGAGAAAGCAAACATTATACAAGTTTGTCATTTCATTCCAGTGAATCACATAATGGCTAGCAATGACCCGAAATTCACCAAAGGCCGCTGTGGTATGCCGTGTCACTGCTTATTTAATTTTCAGCTCTTTTATAAATAAAGCTGTGAGAGCAGGTTCTTTGGAGAAGCTTTTTTGGATTCCTAAAAAACATTTTATTGTTCCAGTTGTTTGGGAGTTATGGTGATAGTACACTTTTTTCCTTGAATTAAACTGAATCTTTAGGACTGCCATAAATGTATAGTACAGGGTTTGGACAATGAAACTGAAACACCTGGATTTAGAGCACACTAATTTATTGTCCCGACAGACAGTTCTGGTGGAAACAGGAGAGTTGAGGTGCACATTGAATCCTGTTGTGATTTGTGTAAATACAATAAACATTTATGTCTTTTTACTTTGTTATGTCTTCGTGTTGAAGCAGCACTTCAAATGAGCCATATTGCTCAAAGGGGCACAATTGTTGTTTCTACTTTTGTTTTGCACTCAGGCAAAAAATGCTGCTGTGTTTAGAAGTTGCAATCATTACTAATTGCGACTTCATTGTGTTCTATCGAAATATAAAACTAAAGTCCTCATATGTGGCCATCATTTTTCTCAGAAACTACATCATGTAAAAAGATAATTCTTTGTTTTTACACTAATCAGGTGCCAATTAGCCCAAATAGCAAAGATAAATAAAAAATGCATGCCATGCATAAATACAAAACATCCATCGAAATGTTCTCTAGTAAACCAAAAGTGGTTCTCTTTTAACTTTTCTGGCCTCTATATATGTTGAAGATCCAAAAGCACTCCTTCCAGTTAAAGAATGCTTAATAATGACTGAAACTGAAATAACCCTATTATAGACCCTTGCCTGACACCATGTTGCAATACACCATACTATCCACTTCTTGTTTAAAGATGCTAATAAAATGATTTAAACTAGAATGGCCCTAACATACACCCTTGCCTGACACCATGTTGCAATACACCATAATGCTCTCGACATTTACCCTAAATGTGTAAATCAGTCATTCACATTCGCATCCAACTTGTAGATTTACTGGAAAACACACTGACAAACATGCACTCTCAGGGTTGCGCGTTGGTGTGAAGATCCATTTCTGTCCCTCTCTGCGGTCACTGCACATGAACTTACTTCTGCTGGGTCTTGTTGGAGAGCCTCAAGGCCTCCGCAGCTGCTTTCCTTGTCTCGAATTCCTCCCTCTTCAGGACCTCGCCACTGCTCCTGTAGCCCAGCTCCACCAGCTGGCGGGCCAATTTCTCATCCTGGAGGAGCAATGAAACAGATCTAGTGAGCTTCACGGAGGCTGGAGAGGGGGTGGTTACAACTCAATGAACAATATGTGTGAGTCTGTCAAATTCAACCTGACTTCTGGGGCATCATCCAGAAGAAACTGTGCAGTGAGGTCTTGGATCACAGGGATAACAATATATATATATATATATATATATATATATATATATATATATATATATATATATATATATATATATATAATATACTGTATAAGGAATAAAGTATAAAGTGCTATACCACACAAGGGCAAGTTTACCCACCAAAAAAAAAAAAAAGATACGTAAAATTTACTTTTTTTTTTTACTGCATTTGCTTTTTTAAGTAAATTTAATTTCATGTATATTTAAGTAACTTCAACTCGGTTTCAAGACTTAAATGTTACATAGAGTAAATAAGTGAACTAACTTTAGTCAATCCTTTATTTTAGTAACCTTTACTTAATACAATATTACCTTATTACAATTACTTCATTTATACAATATTGTTATATATAATTTTAGTTAAAACACTCATTTAAATATTTACATAATCTCAAAGATTTATTTTGTATACAGACCAAGTCTCAAAAAACAGACCAAGTATACAAAAAAGCAAAAAAAAAAAGCAAATGCAGAAAGTTTTTTTAAAGTAAATATTACGCATAATTTTTTTCAGCGCATATCCAGGTCCAGACTTCCATTCTTCAGTCCTAAATCTGACCTAATAAGACAATTTTGCTTTGTTTCTTCATGTTCATACCAAATAACACCCTTCAGACTGTGGGCAGGCAAAGAATCTTAAGGGGTTAATCAGTGCATGGCTGAGGACACTGTGGTTTTCTGGATCAAGGACTTCTGCCACATGTCACTGTTGCCCACTCAACATGAATCGTGCCGTTTCCAGATGATTGAGAGAGATTCTTTAGGCCTTCAAACGAAGAGGCTGCTTTCATGTGGCCACAGGGCAATGAGTCGGTGAAGCTATGCTTGTTCTAAAGTCTCATCAGAGTTCTTTGTTTTAAATGCTTTGGTCCAGTTTGGTAAAATGATATGAGAACTGTTCATTTGCTCGAATCTGTGACCTGAAATTAAAACACAAGTGTTCCAGTCACTTTGAAGCAGAACAACACTTTTCTCTCTGAATTAGTCAGAGAAAACTTCATTTAAATAATCCCTCAACACTTCAAATTAATAGTTGTTTTTTAGAAAATTACTTACAGTATGGTACTTACTTCCTTATGGGAAACATATGAAACTACATAGTAAATAAAAAAAAAGAGTTTGGCCTCCACAATCCCCTGATCTAAACCTGATCAACTGAGAGGGTTGATTTAGGATGAGCTGGAGCTTCACAGCGTGAAGGAAAAGCAGCAGCTATTGTTCAACACCTCCAGAAACTCCTTCAAGACATTGAAAAAAATATTCTAGATGACTCTCCCTCATGAAGACACTGGTATTAAAATACCAAGAGTGTGCAGATCTGTCCTCAAAGATAAATGTGCTACTTTTAGAAGAATCTAAAGAATAAAACCTATTCTGCTTTGTTTACTAAATAATTCCATATGTGGTCCTTCAGAGCCTTAATATAGTCAATATTCCATCTTAAATTTAAAATGCAAAATAAATAAAAAAGGAAGAAAACACTTTCAATTTGAAAAGGTGTGTCCAAACTTGTACTGTATATATCTGAGTACATTTAAAAGCAAGTACTTTTGTACTTTAAGTCACATATGTACAAAATTTAAACCCTATATATAAGCCCACATTTCCATTAATGACACCACTGTAGTTATTACAGTCATAACAGGATATGTTAAATGTAACTAATTTTTACATAATTCACAGTAGTTTATGCGTTAGAGTGTTTAACTAAATTATAAACCTAGAGTGTTAGGGGGTTAACTAAGAACATTAAAGCAGCAGTCCCTAAGATTTCATAGAGATCTCTTTAAAGTCTATTACACTGCCTAAATCCTATTACATTTTATACTTTGTTTCGCTGTGGCTGTGTTTAACAAGCTTCTGCAATGTCACAAGATTTATTTCAATCCAGTGTTGCATTCATTTTCACCAAGATCTTGCAGCATTGATGATGACGGTAGAGACTGACCACTGCACAAAGCCTTCTCCAGCACATCCCAAAGATTCTCAATGAGGTTAAGGTCTGGACTCTGTGGTGAACAATCCATGTGTGAAAATGATTATCCTATACTCCCTGAATCACTCTTTCACAATTCCAGCCCAATGAATCCTGATATTGTCATCTTGGAACATGTTCATGCCATCAGGGAAGAAAAAAATCCATTGATGGAATAACCTGGTCTATATTCAGTATATTCAGGTAGTCAGCTGACCTCATTCTTTCAGCACATACTGTTGCTGAACCTAGACCTGCAGACCAACTGCAGCATCAACCCCAGATCATGTGTTGTGACTTTTTTTGGTTAGTGTATATCACTTGAGAACTTGAGGGTTTTCCATGGGTGATATTTGTGTGTATAACAACTTAAAAGTGAAGAAAAAAAAACATCTGTCTGTATGGTTCATGAATCTTACCCTGGTTTAATGGTTCTTCAATACAACAAATCTCTACTCTAATTTAGGTGATCCTTTAAAGAATCCTTTAAAACAAGTCTGGTTCTCAATTCTGTGCAAAAAAGTGCATAAGTCTGTTGTGGTAATCTACAGCCCTGCATGGAGACTTCAGGTCCCACACACCTGGCTCTAATATTCAGATGCCCCCTAAGGCCTTCAGTAACCAGAGCAGGTGTGTTCAATTAGGGTTGAAACTCTCCAAGGCAGTAGATTACCAGAACTGGACTTGGCGTAATCCAAAGCAAACTAAGCGATCCAGAATCCATTTCTCACCTTTTGCCAGCCAACTCGAGATTAAAGTGGTCATGTACTGGAAATAAGCATGCACCAACCCTGATTACACCTGAATCCGTGTATCATTCGTTCATTTGATATTCAATTGAGAATCAAAATCGGAAAATTAAAAAACCAATTCGTTTTTTCGTTTTTTCGTTTTTGAATATAATACCAAAAAACGAATAACGGCTTGTATTTTGTATTTTTATTTGGTTATCCAAACAAAAATTGGAAATTGAAAAAACGGACCAGGAGCCGAATTTGATTTTGATTTTGAACTTGACCCATTTGTGTGCCCCGGAAGTTACTGATTTGTTTATTCTTGGTGGGTTTCTGTTGCGCGGGAGTTCACTGCAGTGTTATCTACACAGTCTGTATTGCTGTAGGCTTTGGATGGAGTTGAGGATGGAGAGTTTTATCTTGTTCAGAGGAACTAAACGCGTTGCAGTGAAAGAAGACGATATGACAACAGAAAAAATCGGCAGGATCTTTCAGGTGTTTGTCTAACGTTCCGTAGCTAAATGTCATATTTAGTTAATACCTTCAAAAAGATCTTTAATTAGGCCAGAATGTGGTTCCAGTCCGGCCATGCTGCCTACAGCAATACAGACTGTGTAGATAACACTGCAGTGAACTCCCGCGCAACAGAAACCCACCAAGAATAAACAAATCAGTAACTTCCGGGGCACACAAATGGGTCAAGTTCAAAATCAAAATCAAATTCGGCTCCTGGTCCGTTTTTTAAATTTCCAATTTTTGTTTGGATAACCAAATAAAAATACAAAATACAAGCCGTTATTCGTTTTTTGGTATTATATTCAAAAACGAAAAAACGAAAAAACGAATTGGTTTTTTAATTTTTCGATTTTGATTCTCAATTGAATATCAAATGAACGAATGATACACGGATTCACCTGGTCTCTTCATGTGACTAGTATTTGAATTGTATTCTGAAAGGATTTAAGAACCGGGGTGACTTCATGCGTCATGAATATCTGGATTATATTTGTATAAACCACTTAAAAATGTTAGTGTAGACCAGGGGTGTCCAAACTTTTTTTGTTGGGGGCCAGAAGGAGAAATATATTTGAAGTCATGGGCCAAGGACTCTGTAATAAAACAAATATGAAATATACCACTTTAAATAATACATTTTCCTTATTTTTATTTACACACCATTTTACTTAAACAGATACCAATCCAGTCACATAGACCACTGTATGAGGTTTTTAGATGTCATGTTCTAGCTGTGTAAACACAACCCTCTCACTAAGATGCATTTAACAACTGATCAGAAATAACTGTTGTGCCACGAGCCATTGCATTTGTAATTTGCATCCCACACAGAAATCTAAATTTCAGGCACACATATGAGTACCAAGTGAAAATGCATGTGGATAAAATTTTATCAGTATTCAATCCAGATACTAGTAACATGAAGTGACCAGTTATAAATAGTATCGCAATCACATGCATTTACTCTTGGTAGTAAAATACATATCAATAATGTATGTAAAATGGAAATAAAAATATTACTTTTTGCACAATAATTATTACTATTGTTTTGGTGGTACTGGGGAGTTTTGGTTGCCGATCTTGGTGATCTTTAAATTGCTATAACCCAGTGCTCAAATGCATCTCAGATTAGCTGAAGTATTTTGAATGATAGGATCTGTATTTGTTCTAAATGTGTTTTGGGTGTGTTTCCACTTGTATTTTTATATGGCTTATTCAGATATAATTCTGATACTCAAAATGCATGAAATGGCCAGGTGTAAATGGGATTATTAGTGCTCTCTAAACATAAGGAAGGATTAGGTGCTGAGTATCAATCTCAGTTTGCTTCTGTTAAAAACCTGTATGTGGCAGTGTTTTTCATATTTTACACTTTTTGCAAGAACTGCTTTTAATTCCAATATCAATATTAAGAGTGAAACTGGGAATAAGACCATTTCAATAACATTTGATTTCAAAACAAGCTTTATAACTGAATAACTCAATTTAATGCTTTGGCTTTAATTAATTCAGCTTTTGATTAATTTAATTACTTTTAATGCAATTTTTAAAATGGAACACTAGAGATTGTACATCTTTACATATAGGAAATGCCAGAGGAAATCTCAGTAGATAGACATTTGCTTCTGTGATTTTCATATTTTATACTTTTCCTTAACTGAAATATAAGGAGATATGTTTGCACCGTGTTTAATTTAAAAGCTGCATGTGGGTTGAAGGGGACAGCTTACTCTTAGTAAAAAGGGAATGAAATGTGAAGGAAACAAATGAACTTTCTTTGGTATGTAAGCACTAAAAATCGTAATCTGGAATTACTCATTTATTTTAGGAATATTGAGATTTTTTTATAATATCACCCAGCCCTAGTTAAGGCAATCATCTAAATATAGCTTATTTATTTATTTATTTATTTTTTATTGTACTTCATACCACAACTCATTTCAAGTTCATTTCTGGCCTATGTAACAGTAGTGGGGTGGGTGATATGTTGTAAATAAAATATCACAGTACTGTATGTTAGCTAACAAGCTAACCGTTAAAAGCACAGCACCGACAAAAAACGTTAGCACTGCACATACAGGGAATGTTAGCTAACAGGCTAACTGCTAACAGCACAAACCGATAACATTACCTAATATGCTTAAAGGCTAAGCGCTAACAGCACCAACAGATATTGTTAGCTAACAGGCTAACCACCAAACAGTACAGACATATTTGTTTGCTAACAGGCTAAGCACCAGCAGCACAGACATATATTGTTAGCTAACAGGCTAACCACCAACAGCACAGACATATTCGTTAGCTAACAGCCTAACCGCTAACAGTACAGACATATTTGTTAGCTAACAGGCTAACCACCAACAACACAGACATATTCATTAGCTAACAGGCTAGCCGCTAACAGTACAGACATATTTGTTTGCTAACAGGCTAAGCACTAGCAGCACAGACAGATATCGTTAGCTAGCAGGCTGGCCGCTAACAGTACAGACATATTTGTTTGCTAACAGGCTAAGCACTAGCAGCACAGACAGATATTGTTAGCTAACAGGCAGTAGATTTTTACATTACTTCTTTTTTTTTTCAATTTATTTGTTACATTCTTATTTTATACAATTTTTAAAACTTGGTAAGTTACTGTTGTTTACTAAATTTCACAGATTTTACAGGTCAGTAATATGTGGATAATGATATGGAAAAATGATTTAGTATCTAGTATTTAGTCATATATTACATTTCCTAGTCATTACTAAATAATAAATCAGTAACTGTAGAGGTAACAAGTTGGAAATAAAATGGTAAAACTTAGGTAACAAGTTGTACTTGTCTAAAATGAAAGTATTTAAAGAATAATAAACATAATAAAGAATAATAATTAGGCCTAGTATTTGCAGTGATAAATCTAATTGCATCTCTAATAAAACTTATCATTTGTATTTACTTAAAATTACTCACATATTAAAACATTTACAGTTAGTTTTTTATTAATGGTCAGTGGAAAAACCTACTGAAAAACTAATGAAACATTTCTAGTTTTTAGTAAATAATAAGTTAATAACTGTAGTGGTAACTAACTGATAATAAAATAGAAAATAAATGGTAACAAATTTTAATTACCTATTGATCAAAAATATGACTGCATCCGGATGATTTGAAATCAAAATGTATAATGATTACAATAAAATTAAACAATGAGTCATTCTTGTCATTGTTTTGACATTTTTTTAAAATTAATTATTAAACATTTTTTTATGAATAAATACAATGTGTTACCTTAAAATGATCATATCATTACCCACATACCAAATATGTTAAGTGCTACCCATTTTATTTTGTTTCTACTGAATGCTTGAACCTTAATACTCATGAAATGTTAACATTGAATACTTTCTTGCAGTAGCCAGTATATTCTCTACTTCCAGAAACTGATTGACTCCATAATATTCTAAGCCCTCAACAGTGAAAAGCCCATGCTGTGGAGTTAGTACACCATACAGCTATAGGAATACACACATTCCACGGAGCTGAAATGAACTGTGTTCAACGAAAATTGATCCGTAACATGTGTCTAAAACCGTCCCCTTGGGGTAATCATAGTTAACAAAACACATATTGAGTTCACTATTATAGGTAATTCCTCCACCTAATGTTTGAATTATTTATAAACCTCATCTCCCGGGCACCACATTAGCAAATCCCAAGTAAGCGAGCAGTCAGAAGGAAAAATGTTATTTGGAAATCTGTCTTGGGTCCATGTGGGGGAGCAGGGAGAACATTTCCAGGATTCATAACAGGTAGAAAAAGCCAGTGCCAAACTTTTAACCACAAAACATAACAATAATAAAATAAAAGTGCCATTAACACACCACCTGCTTAACATTGAATATGGATGAATGAATGAAACTACACTTATACAGCACTTTTCAAGACATCCAAAGATGCAATTACAATTTAACACTTAATCCTTCACATTTAACACCACCCTAGCACACACACACACAAACTAGTGAGATGAGGCAGCCAAATACACAGAGCATACTCTCAACCAGAAACTACTATCCCCCTGAAGGACTGCACTGTCACTTATCATTTTTTTTTTGTACAATAAATTAATATTGCCTTAATCATTTTTGCTGATGTTAATATTCTTTTATATATTATCATATCAATTAGGGGCTATCATGCTCCAATTCGTACTGCTGAATTCAACTTATCTGAAGCAATGCTTAGGCTTTTCACCCTGTCATGGTAAAAATACCAATGTAATTAAAATATTTTTTAGAAAATCATAATGTATTATGATTTTATGAAACAAAACAAGGTCATCATGAAGAATTTAAAATGTTTGCATTACTCTAGCTCACCAATGATTTCATCGAATGCCAATTTTCATCCTGCCATGCAGCCTGCCATGACAAAATAAATAGTGAGTAAGCTGTGAAAATATGATTTTGGTGTAGTCTGGATTTATATAACCATTTTAAATAGTCTTAATAGAATTTACATTTTGAGTCACTTACAGTACCAGCCAAAGTCAAGTTTGGACATTATCATTTATATCTGTTTTTATTATTTTCTACATGGAAGATTAATACTGAAGACATCAAAACTATAAAGGAATGCATATGCAATTATGAAGTAAGCAAAAAGTGTCACAAATAACAGGTTCTTTAAAGTAGAACCTTTTGCTTTGATGCCAGTTTTGAGATTTTTTTCTCAGTTGCTTTATAAGGTAGAATCTGAAAGGGTATTCAAGCTGTCTTAAAGTATAGTTATATCCAGTTAGTTCCGACCCTGCAATGTGATTGGCTAAGAGGCATTTTATGAGTGCCATTATCAGCCGGTAATGCACTGTTACCAAAGCTCTCCATGTATTACTTAGCCACATACAGGTAACCTAGCAATGATGCAACGCTTACAAAGCAAACAGCACAGCTACAAACAGAGCAGCAATGGAACTATTTTAACTTGCAGAGTTTTTATAACCAACAGATTGTATTTTATCGTCCTCTTTCATTCAAAATCTTTTAATAAACAGTGATAATGGAACTGTGGTATAATCACAATAATACACTTGAGGTTTGCTCTATAACAGGTAATATTGGCAGTGCCAATATTTCACGTTATAGCACACCCGCTCATGTATTATTGCTTAAGTCTAGAGGTGTTGAGCTCTTCTAGAAAGCTTTTCGAGCTCCAACTCGTCCCAAACCACCTTTGCTGTGTCATTTTGTCAAATATTAGTTATAATTGCATAAGTGTTCCTTAATTGTTTTTTTTGTTTGTTTTTTTTACATGTTTTGTTGCACATAATGCTAATTAAAGCCTATAGTCCAACAGAATAGGACATTAACCAGCCAAAGAAAAATTAACAGCAACTCAGAAATTAGGGCATGGCAGCACTAGAGCCAATGAGGCAAAGTAAGAGTTATTTTTTTACAAATTTTATGTGATTAAGAACACTTTTATCAAGTTCATGTTACTGTATATGAATGATTTGTGAGTAAAAATAAAAATGGCATCCAAATAAAAATAAAAAACACAGGCATCCAATGCAGTGGACATTAAAAAACAATCAAATATTTTCGTTAATTGGATGTAATTTTATTGCAAATTTCTCTTTAGACTATTAGAGACTTCTTTTGTGTGTAGACAGAAAACAGCATTCTTATATTTTTTTTCACTGGAACATAATTCAGGTCTGAAAGGGTTAATATTAATCTACAATGTAGTACATAATACAAATATAGAATAGATATTAAAGATAATATGTGCCCAAACTTTTGACTGGTACTGTAAGTCATTTTGAGGGCCAATAAGCGCAGTATTGTGAAGATGATCCAGTTCAGTGTTTTAAACGCGTTATTGGCGCCATCTAGCGCTGAAACAGAGCAGTGCGCTAAAAACGAGCTCACAGCTGCTGTGGAAGGAACTAAAATGCTGCACTGAATATATATAGTTGTTTAATCAGCTACTGCAAATTCAGTTAGGGTTACATTAATGGCTGCAAGATAACTCTTTATTGAGTATATTCATTATATTACACTCTACTGGTCTATGGGCTCACTGTCTTTATTCATAGCTGTCTTAACTAAAGCTAGCTGATACTCGTATATAGGGAATGACGCTGAGATAATTATGAAAATGAAGCTCCATACAGATTTTCAGTACATGCACTTTATTTACCTCAATGTAATAAAGGTCTTTGGGTCCTATCCAGGAGTTTAGGTAGTCTTCATAAATGTTAAACTCAGTAATGATTCCGTCCATAGCGGTCGAGCCCTCCTCCTCCATACTGTCTCCTAACGCAGTGCTGTTTCCCATAGCAACGACCCACGTGGCCGTTTTTCTAGTGTTTGTCAGACACTAGAGGGCGCCCTCGAGTGAGACTAAAATGAATGGGTTCATATGGAGTAACTGAGCAAATTAATACAGCTCTAGAAAAATGAAGAGACCACTTCAGTTTCTGAATTAGTTTCTCTGATTTTGCAATGTAACTTATGTTTGAGTAAAATGAACATTGATGTTTTATTTTACAACCTACAGACAACATTTCTCCCAAATTCCAGACCTCAAATGATGCAAAAAAATCAATCAAGAAATAATAATAATAATAATAATAATAATAATAATAATAATAATAATAATAATAATAATAATAATGTATTTATAATGCACTTTCCATTTGAAACAAATACTAAAGTGCTACATCGCAGAAGCATCTCTATAGAAACATCACTGTAAAACCTGACAACTACTATAAAGCATTTGGCCTAAAATACTTTTATTTTTTTTTAAATTGGCACATGACCTGAAATAACTTTGTTACGAAATTATACAACACTCAAAACCAACAGAAATGATAATACGATTTTTTTATTTAAACTTTAATAACAACAACAACTATTATTATTATTATTATTATTATTATTATTATTATTATTATTATTATTATTATTATTATTATTATTATGTGGGTACACAATGTGGGTATTATCATAGTTATGCTATTATTCATAAATAGTGCAGCAATTATTTTATTCCAATTTGGTAAAAATCGAAGACAATTATAAAAAGGTATAAAAAGTTTACTAGTTTTATACTGAAAAAATAAAATAATACTAATTTCCTCAACATAGCAAAGCATCATGTTTCAGCACCACAGGGATATTTTTAAAGCTTTTAAACAAAAGTTATAAACCTTTTAAACTCTACAGTGCTCTGACTGTATCTCCAGCATCAGCTCACCAACCAAATAACTAAAATAGCAGTAATTCTAGCATCTTTACTACCTTAAACCTGTTCACTATACAAACAGTAAAAATACAAATACGTTTTTATTTCAAGCAGAACATGTACATTTTTTGTAATGCAGTTCACATTTAAAACTAATCTCAAAGTGCTATATAGCAGAAGCATTACTATAAAACCTGACAACTACTATAAAGCATTTATAAAAAACGTTTTTAGTGGGATGGGTATATGGGGCATATCAAATAGACTATTACATACATATATACAAAATATGAACATACTCCCAAAAAAAAAATATTATCTTTCTTATTACAGTAAGTACAAAAAACATCCTTGCAATAATTCACACAAAGACTTTTTTTAATTGGCACAGAACGTGGAATAACCTGTTTACGAACTTATACAACACTCAAAATCAACAAAAATTATAATCAGATATTTTTTATTTAAACTTTCATAATAATAATAATAATAATAATAATAATAATAATAATAATACTTTTTAATTAAACGGTGCAGTGCAATAATTTTATTTTATATGTGGTGTAATTGCATTTATTATTTTATTTATTATTATTGCTGTTCTATTATTGCAATAATTTGTGTGGTATATGTGTGTGGTATATTTAAGCAGTAAAACATTTTAGCATTTTGACATTATTTCAATTTGTTTGTCATTATTTGCATACTAATAATAATAACAACAAAAACATCAATTATTATTATTATTATTATTATTATTATTATTATTATTATTATTATTATTATTATTATTATTGTTATTATTATTATTATTATTATTGGTAGTAGTAGTATAATAAATATTTCCGTGACTTTTATTCTAGTAAAGTATATCTGATGTTGGTGTTGAAAGTAAACAGTGCAGAGTTCTATGGTCACCATGGCAGCGCTATTAAAACAGCTGTGTTTCTGTGTTCAGTCAGACCAGTGCTTTACTGAACTGGAGATCCCACTGTGCTTTACTGCTCTCGAACTACAGCTCTACAGCTCACCTCTACACCTTCACCAGTGGCTCTACTATGAGTCACTGGTGATCTACACAACACCGTGAGTATTAATACACTTTTTATATTATTTATATTAATTTATTTATTAATAAGAGGATCAAACCAAAGTGTAAACAAACGTTAGCTACAGGCTAATCACAGGCTAATAAAACACTAGCTAAATAAACTACTGTATTAAGCAGGAAAACTAATTTCTTCTCATTAGTATTATTATTATTATTATTATTATTAATATTATTATTAATATTATTATTATTATTATTATTATTATTAATATTATTATTATTATTATTGTTGTTGTTGTTGTCGTTGTTGATGATTATGTTGTTGTTTTATTTCTTATGATTTATGGATATTTATATTTAAGTAACTTAAGTGTACATAATTTGTGTGAACAAATGTTAGATTGAAGTGATATTTTAATCTGATCAGGTGAAAAATGTTCATGTTTTAATTAGATTAGGGTAGTAAATGAAGGTTTATTTAGCGCAGAATCACCACCAGCCTGAGGGGGGATTTTTAACTGCTGAGGTAAACTGGAGCATTTATATATTTATTTATATAAGTTATTTGAATAATATATGACAGTTTGTTATGATATAAAATAGCTAACCTCATCACCATAGCAACTATATCCGCGCTAAATACCCCCAGCTACCCTCACCATCTCCAAAATTTCTCATAAACTACATCTACTACTAACTTTACTGGGATTTAACCTCTAAATCAGACTTATTAATGAGAACTGTTAAAAATGTTCTATATCCCCCATTTAGCTTATATTACAATGTTTCACTCTCTCTGTATTACTTTCAATTATACAACTTGTTTTCCTGTTAAAGTGCTTTTGAGAATGATATATGTAAATGATCTCTGTTCTGATTGGCTGCTCAGTATTCTGCTCATTCTTCTTATAACTTGAGTGGGTGGGGAACAGACAGACTGTGAGTAAATATTGTGTCTGTCACATTTTCTCTCTCTTTCTGCAAAGTTAGAATGAATGTAGAAATAGAATAAAAATGTGTAAATAATTAATTAATAATTTCTGATAGGAAACTGTACTTTTATCTTCACAGGTTCCATTTTAACTGACCTTCATCCAGATACAATTCCAGTTCATCCAGACCAACAACAACAACAGGTTCTTACACTTTTACACCACACACTTTCACACTACACACTTTCTACACCACACACTTTCTACACCACACACTTTCTACACCACACACTTTCTACACTACACACTTTCCACACCACACACTTTCTACACCACACACTTTCTACACTACACACTTTCCACACCACACACTTTCACACTACACACTTTCTACACCACACACCTTCCACACCACACACTTTCTACACCACACACTTTCTACACTACACACTTTCCACACCACACACTTTCACACTACACACTTTCTACACCACACACTTTTCACACCAGACACTTTCCACACCACACACTTTTTACACCACACACTTTCCACACCACACACTTCCTACACCACACACTTTCTACACCCCACACCTTCTACACCACACTTTTTACACTGCACACTTTTACCAAACCCACATCTACACCAGCAAGATCTTCATTATCATCATCAACATGGCCAGCTCATCGGTTCAGCATCTCATACATGGAGAAGAGGAGAAGAAGAACCAGGGAATGAAGAGGAGCAGGTCCCAGCTGACACCTGACCATCCTGCAGCTCCTGATGTTTCACTAGCGAAGAGGAGGAAGATACAGAGCTCCACCACTGTCCCTCTTACGCACTGGATGGTCGTCAGGAACACCTTTTGTTCTCGGCTGCTGAGGTTGGTAGGAGAGTTCTTGTGCCGCCGCTGTCGACTCCTTACGGGTCTTCGTCCCACCGTTCCACCGTTTTGGATTCAGAACGTGGACGTGGCGCTGACCGTGCTCGGAGGTCAGGAGCAGCCCTTCATCTGCTCAGGCACCGTGGCCTTTCTGTTCATGGTGTTGCGTGACACCGTCTCGGCGGACGTGGCCAGCGTGGAGGAGCTGCGGGCGGTGCTCCTCTCCTGCTTGTATGTATCGTATGCATACATCGGTCATGAGATCTCCTACCCAGCACTGCCTTTCATCATGAAGACCGACAGGCAGACATTTTGGAAGCGCACCCTGGACATCACCAAGCGCATGAGCCGGAAGATGCTCCAGATCAACATCTCGCCACATGTCTTCGCCAAGGTCATTTCTGACCTGAAGAAACAGACGGACCATTAATTTATATTTTACATTTAAATAACATTAGAAAACACTTTTTATTATTAAATAAGAATTATTATTACTGCTAAGAATAAAACAACCAATGTAACATAGTAAAAGGCAAGAAAACTAAACAAACTAAACTAAAATAAGAACAAAACGAGTAGGTTACACTATCAAATATTACTAAAATAGTAAGAGCAAATTATAATAATTATTATGAGTAGTTTAGAGTCAAATTTGCAGGACACTTGCACAGAACCGGACCAGGCTTGGGACATAAGAAAGACGTGGAAGAACTGGTAGGTATGCAGGGCAGGAAACTTCCAGACACATTCAGCTGATCAGTGAAGTGTCGTTAGCGACAGTTCATAAAGCTGCAGTGTCTGGCTGCATGTGTTTTGGAGGCGGCACATGCTAGCCTTCACTGCTCCAGCTTGGTAGCAGCGTATGTGATGGAGAGGAACTGCTGATGCAGGAAAGGAGGATTTGTGAAGGACAGACACATGGAATAGGAAGAAGACAGTGACGGAGAATGAGGACGAATAACACAGGGAGGGACCGAGATCAGGACAGGAACATGAACACGGATAGAAACGAGGACAATGATGAGACTGGAGACAGACTGAAGACTAGAAGTGGACCTGAGGACGAGATGTGAGCTAGAAATAGGTGAATCAGGTTTTTACAGGAGACTGGAAAGAGTAACTGGACGGTGGACTGAAGACTGGACACAGCAGATAAAAAATTACTTTATATTTATTTATTAATTCTATATTTAGTTTAGTGATCTGTTTTGCTATCCGGTGTCGACCAGAGGAGGACTGGTTCCCCTTTTAAGTCTTGGTTCCTCTCAAGGTTTCTCCCTCTTGATCTGAGGGAGTTTTTCCTTGCTACTGTCGCCACTGGCTTGCTCAAAAGGGGCTCGGACCCGGATTTAGCTATTTAGGTTTATTTTATATTAAACTGAATATTAGACTTGGTCAGTGTGAACACTGCCAATTAAAACTTTGAGTAATTATTAACATTGGCTAGTACAATTTAATATCTATGTTACAATTTAATTTTATACTTCAAAGCAGAAGGGCAGAGCACTTTTATGACCAATATGGTTGACTATTCTTCATTGTTGTTTTCATAAACTCAAATAATTAATCATACATAATATTTATATTCTAGCACTCAGGCAAAAATACTTATAGTTAGTGCATTTGTCACCCAGTCTCAAAAGGGAATTTAAGCATTTTCTCTAATTAGAAACAAAGATGTATCTGTTTCTTATTAATTCATAAACTAGTATTAACCAGTAAATCTCTGAACAATTAACAAAGATATAAATAAAATTTTACTGCCCTATTAAAAAAAACAAATAAAAAATCCCTATAATAGACAGATATATTTAATTGTACAAGATTCACAAAACCAATACAGAAAATAAAAAGTAGATTTATTATAAGCTTATTAGGTTTATTAGGGACTTCCCCTCAAACAACCACAAAAATATATATTATAAAGACCAATAAATACAGAATTAATATTTAACCTAACATAAGTAAATAAGGAGGCAGGTAAAAATGTAACGCATCTCCTTCTTCATCATAAGGTTCTGAGGATCACAGCTGTTTTAGGGTTTGATTTATCATCAGCAGATCCACAGTTCAGAACCAGTGATACTACAGTGATCCACGTCCTGGGGAATAAGATCTCACTGTGTGGAAAGGATGTTCCTCTCTCTCTTACTTTCAGGAACACAGGAGTAAATGGGAACGACAGCAGCAGAGTTCTCCTCGTGGCAGCTGAAGTGAAGTTTCTCTGCTGTTTCTCTAAACCTGCCTGTCCTAAAGAGAATGAAGTTATGAAGCTATGAAATGTTTTACCTCTGAAAATCTTAATAAAGTTTAAAATCAGTTAAAACCTAAACTGCTTTGAGTGGCCTCTGTTTATTTATTATATAACTACATACACAGACATTTAACCAGTGTAATTGTTCACTGTGATTATCTCAACAGTTTCATAAAAATGTGAAAGAATTAAATCTGGGCTCAGATTTTACCCTAATATGCTGGGAATGACCCATCCTTAGGGCTCCTGATAGTTGAAGAATAATATAAAAGAAATATGATAACATATGCTGAGAAACAGATGGACTACAGTCTGCAATTCTATAATAATATTAGTAATAATAATAATAGTAATAGTAGTAGTAATAATAATAATAATAATAATAATAATAATAATAATAATCTATATGGTTAGTGGAGCTGATAAGATGGATATTGTGTTTAGAAACATGGTGGTGGTCACAATATTCTGACTGGGCTGTGTATAATATACATAATATAATATGATTATAGTATGCTATGTAAACATATCATCTCTGTATCCCTTGTCAGCTGCTGCACTCCCAACTGGTTTTGGTTCATCTAATAAGAGCAGCATGTTGGGTGTGTTAGTTAAGTGATGCCCTGCTGAAGGACTTACTAAACAGTAAATTGACAGGATGTCAAGGAAGAACAGAACATTCCTTAAACAAGACGTTATTTCCCAGAACGCACTGAAACTCCAAGAACATGACAAGATAACTATGAGTTAATCTGCAGTACATTTAAGAAAACGGATTCCCCATGTGTTATTTAGGACTCAGAGCTGTCATAGGGCTTTTGTTAGGATTTGCTGGCCTCTAGTGGCATCCATGGCCTTAATATTTACTGAGCTGGCTCATCAGAATACTAGGATATTATTATAATTTATTATAATATAAATACATATTTATTAATATTAGACCACAGACTACACAGAAATCATAAAATTTCTCATCTTAATCAGTTTTTATTTCCTGTCATGCATGCGTTCACCCTACGCATGCAACTACTGTTGACTGTCCATTTGGCAGTCCACTGAAAATAAAACAGCGAGATATTTGTGATGTCAAAGTTTAGTTAAAACTGTTATGCCAATTATATATATTGTATTTTTTCTATCGTATTATAAAGGTGCACTATTAACAAATGTGTATTTTCTGGTCTATTTTCATACATAAGGCTCACTGAATTATAAGGCATAGACACTATAAGGAACTTCTAATTCAGAAGGTCTCGCCGCTGGGTGCTAACTAAGTTAGGTAAAGCTAATCTAAGTAAACAAAACTAATAAAAAATTACTTTCTTTTAAAGTTAAACGACTGCTGGATGTTAGTCTACACAGATTTCTCTCCTAAAAACTGTTTGGGTGAGTAAAGCGCTTCCGTTTATTCACAGAACTAGATTTAGTAGAGGAAGCCTAGATCCAGCACTAAGGATGGAGCGTTAGCATTAGCGGCTAACCGCTGAGGAACCCTGAGTGTTCCGGTAAACCAGGGCGATATTAGCTAGCGGCTTGTCCCACATAGTTTGTTTTAACACAGTAAACACTCAGGTTACAATTAATACTCCATTAATACTCACCTCAGAACAACAAAAGAGCTAGCACAGTTAGTGGTTGATACTAAGCTGCTCTAGCACTGCTTGTAGGGGTTAGCAACAGGGTACGGTGAAATAGCGGTTAGTGGCTAATGCTAATGCTATTCCAGCCTCGCTACTGGAAAATTAACATGAAACTCCTGTGTAATGCTGTACTTCCTCAGAGTGGCCTTATTGCTCCTTACAACCTGACTGGTAAAAGTCATACATAAGGCGCACTAATGTTTTGATTTTTGGGAAAATTAAAGGATTTTAGGTGTGTCTTATAGTGCGAAAAATAGTGAACTTCCAGGGCTTTTAAGGAATCAAATGAAGTTAAAACTATTGGAAGCACTGTGGAATGTAAAAAATGTACAAAAAGTACTCAAATCTATATATAATAATATAAAATTTAAACAATGTATTGATACACAGTGTTTATATGCAATTTGAATAACTATACTGTGGACACAAAAAGTATGTTATATTGATATCGATCAAGTTGTTTCTGAGGTAAAGATAAATAAATGAAATCATGTTACGATGTTGATTTGAGATGATTTTGAGATGATTTTGAGTTTTTGCTGCATATCAATTTGAAAATGCAATAAAAAGACAAGAATTTGATAAATTCAAAATTGTTAATACTAAAAAAAATAAAAAAATAAATCAGTTCTACACTGATTATGTATCTTTAAGCACGGGCTAAGCTTCCATGTTTTTTGCTTAAAGTTTCAGTGAGAGGACAAAACAGAATGTTACATAATCTGGGAGGTCTATGACGACAGACTACTGCCTAAGTACAGCCAGAGTCCCTCATGAATAAAGGCAGGCAGGCTTATCACGCAAACTTAACCTCTTCTGGAACTGAATCTGCACTGTTCCTAAATCCTTCAAAATATAATATCTGCATTCTTTCCTTAATAATCAGTTTTAGATTCCTTTGAGTGTTAAATACCTCAGGCTGTACCAATAGTAACGTTGTTTTTATACAATCAATTATATAATCATAATCTGATGTCTGAAGTTATCTGATAATTAAAGTGATTATGTAAACATAATACTCAGATTTCTTCGATTAAATTAAGGCCTAAAAAGTATTTAAAGATCTGATAGCTGAAGAGTTGTATTTTAGCTCAGTAACAATGTATCAGTATAGGTTTAAAATCCTTCATTTTAATTATTTCCGTCTACAAATATAACAACCAATGCAAAAAAAATCTGCATATTTGCAGTAATATAGAGAAAATTATATGAAGAGCATTATTGCATTCTGACAGGAATCATATAAAACATGAAAATACATATTTGCACTCATTGGAACTGTGGGCCAGTGCCAGTTTTCAATATTTTCTTCAATTGTTTTCAATATTTATAAGATCAGACCATGAAGTAACATGGGTGCTTTTTATATAATTAAATAGCTCCCAGTAGAACATGTTTTTCATATTTTTATATTCTTAAAGCCTTGTTTTGACAATGACTAGTATGGTTTCACTATAAACTGATTTGTTAAAAGTGTTTTTTTTTGTTTATTATGTGTATAATTAATTACATTCACATTATTTTAATCTCTAATGGTGCCTGTAAAATCGTATGGTCTTCTTTAAAGCACGTTAGCAACTAGTAAAAGCTAGAAAAACTAAATTACAGCTTCCACCCCGCGGGGTTAGTTTTTACACACTGTTACAACTAAACTACCTGCATTAAACAATGAGAGAGGTCCATCCCTCCATTCTGAAATGGGTTGATAGAATTTTTCTTTTAAACCTTTTCAATTCAAGCAGAACACATAACTGTTTTATTCTGATTGCCAAAGTCTAAATCCATTGAGGAGGTATATTGAGGTATAATTAAAACAATTGTTTGCTGACTGTACAAGTTTAAATTTCTGTTAAATCTAAACATCTGTATATATTTATTAAGTTATTTCCTCAGTTTGAGTCCTTGTCCTTGCTTTTAAAATCTCTGTCAGCCTAAATAACACATTTAAAAAGCCTGTAGGACAATATTGCGGTTCTGAACGTTTCAGATCAATGTCCTTCTTGACAAGTCCCCAGCAACCCAGTTTTACCTTCTGAGTTTTTCATTTTATTTTAAAGGAACAATCAGTAATGCTACAAGATCACTAGATAGAAGGCTCACGTGGGTTGCCACACAGTGGCAAGCAATAACAAGTCTTATTCTGTAGCTGATGAGTAAATATATATTTGTTTTCAATGTCCGAAATGCCCATCTATACGACGCTTGTGGTGTTGGTAAATGACCAAACTATGGTTAGCAACCTTACTGAAGCTCAGTGATTACCTGTTCAGCAAAGAAATTGCCAGCTCGCCCATTTCCATGACTGCAGCACACTGTTTGCATGCTATTATTTATACTTGGCAGCTCTGAGTGTGGAAATGGGACTGATGGGGCTTGGAGACACACTGGCTGAAAACCCACACTGATTTCTGTGATGCACCAAACAGTTCAAAGAAAAAAAACTCACAAACATTAAACTTAGCACATTTCCTTAATATCTGATAACACAACCTGATCATATTATAAGTTACTAAAGAAAATCTAATCCTTAACGGTTCTTTAACACAAGACTGCAAAATAACAAAATGTTAAAATATTAGACAATTGACAGCAGGAAGTCTGTGGATATCAGTGAGCAAACTTACTCAAATGCATCAAAAACTCTTCAGTAGTGCCTACCACCCACCTCAATCCACATCAGTTACCACATCCCCTAATAGCAGGCAAATAACAAAAAACCTTTTAGGCCAAAGAGTCAACATTCACTAAAGGCTGTCTACCCACCGCAATTCTGCCATGAATGAATGGAAGATCTGTGGGTGGAGCATAGATACAGCAATTATAGTTACATAGCAAAGCATCAGAAATGCCTCAAAACCACAAACATTTAAAGAGACATTATTAAGACTGTTTTGATACGGATCATACCACTGCTGTCTGTCACCTGATACACCTACGTCTCGAACCCTCTTTAAACACTAAGCAGTGTTTCTATGCATGTTTATCCGTGCAGAAAGGACCCTCCGCAGCGGAATGCTCTGGAGGTTGTGACAGGCGGCAGCTTGAATTCTGTGTTTCTGTTCAGTGTTTTATTAGTCAGTTACTGTGTGTCCTGGAATAAATTATATGTTAGCTGTTAGAATCTTGATCACCATCCCAGATATACAGTGCAGTTAAAAAAGTATTTGCCCCTTACAGATTCTTGTTGAAGCATACTTGGGTTCTGCAGCAGGACATTGATCTAAAGCACACAAACAAATTCACCTCTGAATGGCTTAAAAAAATTGAAAGTTTTGGAGTGGCCCAGGGGCATTGCCTGGGTATGTAAAGACCGTGGCTCAACCCAGTTCATTTTATAAATATATTTTAGAGCAGAGACCAAGGTTAAGAAACTCATTTAAACTAAGCAAACTAAGCAAAGTACTAAATTCTGTCTATCTACAAATCCACTTCTAGCTAACTGGTTAGCTAAATTAATTTTCGTTAATTATAGCTCACAGTAAGTCCTGCAATCCTAAATTAATAAAAACAATTTGAAAATAAAATAGTTATTGCCTGATCAGGTACATCAGGGCAAGTTAAACATATATAGTTTTTTTCCTCAAACTTTGACTATTTATTTAAGCTAGCTAATTCTAAAGTTAGCTAACTGACTGTCACAGGCTGTAATTTATTCATCACAGAGTGGGTTTGATCTGTGTGTTTTGATTCAAAGACGAGAAACTCTCATCACAGTTTACATGTGAAAAACCCCTATATATCCATATATGTTTTAATATCAGCGCTACAACCCACTGCAAGAGCTCAAAAACCCTCCCCAGCGAGCTGATTGGCTGTTTCTTCTGAAACTTGAACTTGAACTGGCTTCGTGATTAGCGTTAAGAGATTTTCTATTCAAACACGGACAGTGTCCTGTCTCCTCATTAATAGTAAATTATCCTTTAAAAAATGCTTTTCAGATTTACTCAGGATATATTTGGCAATATATTTGTTTATATAAGTTTTTTTGGAAATATAAAAAATGTAAGCATGCTAAAATATCTGTAAGGGGCAATTACTTTTTCATGGCACAGTATTTTATATTATGTTTTATACTGCAGACATGAAGTAAAAAACATATGAGACATTATTTTGTTGATTTTTTTTGTAAAGTTATTTCAACTTTATAGATATTTAAAAAATAGATTCACATTCATTCTCAATACAAACATTAAATTCTTAGAAGACATTTGCACATGAAGAAATCTGTACATACAAACATAAATACAGTATATTGTATAAATAGAGGTATTTTAAATTGTGGATTTATATTTGGAAATTCAACAAGTACAGAAAAAGGTTTGTAAATCCTCATTTATGCCTGGCCTACAATACAGGATTAAAAAAATCATAAACAATGCTAAAAATGTGGGAGACCAAATACATAATAACATTTTTTTTGCAATATTTCTGTTCTTCTCTTGATTTTTGTCCCATCCAACAGCTCTGAACCTCAAACCCCCATAGCAGTTTCTTGCGAACTGCTATATCAGACGGAACAGGCCAAGAGGAAGAAAACTTTGTGAGCAACTTGTATATTTCTGATTTAAAAAGTAGGGATGCAGCTACTAATATTCAGCCAAAAAACACTTTGGTAATCTGCCAAATAAGCAAAAACAAAGCTATAATCTATACCAAACAACTGATTTTAAGTCATGTTGCCGTGTTTTCTCCAACAGGGCAGGGAGTGTGGAAGAGAGCCGGCAGGGAGCCATCAAGAAGAACTGACAAACGGTAAGTTTAAGTTCATTTTTTACTCTATACTCTGCTCACATAAATCAATAAATAAATTTCACTCGTGATTTGAGTAGCACCACTGAGCTACATTTATGATTAGAATAGCATTGCTGAGGCAAACTAAGAAGTAAAACTGCACTACTGAGGTAGCTTGATAGCTAAATTAATTTCTGATATTCATGATAAGAGATGTACTGCTGAGGTAAATGTATTGTGCTGGCGGGATATTAAAAATGTTCAGTGCTCAATAAATATTTTCAAAGAGTAGTTTTGTAATTGCTTTGTAATAAATACATTTAAGCTATTTTATTTATTCAATGGCAAAAAATGTTAATGATAACCTGCAAAAAAACAGTCTGTGTTATGTATTCAACCTTCTGCAAGTTTTGTTTTTTGCTATTTATTTGGGAAGTAAGAATTAATTTGCTAAAGAAAAACACTCATTAAATCACTCATTAAATCATGTTAGAATTAATGCAGGTAATAATTAATAAAGGTGAAAAGCTATTCTTATGTATATTAAAGCAGCGTTTCTCAACCTTTTTTCTATCACGGCACCCTTTAAATATATGCGAGATGTCAAGGCACCCCAGTTTACGGACGGGGGGGGGGGTGGGGGGTTGGGGGGGGGTGCTGGCGCAGTACTTCAGGTGAGAACGAGGGGTGTTGCTGGCGGAATATGAAATAAAATAGCGCGTGCATCGCGTGGGGGGACAAAAACTTTACAGTGTGTCCCAATTTAGGGGCTGCATCCTTCAGAGGCTGTATTCGAAGACAGATTGCGCAGTAATACACCGCCTCTGTGGGTCGCATCCTTCAGAGTATGCTGCCTGTGAATTGGGACACACCCCGACACGAGCTGACTCTGGAAAGGAAATATGCACGTGAGGCGCAATATTTTGACGGCACCCCCGATGAAGCCAGACGGCACCCCAGGGTGCCACGGCACCCCAGGGTGCCGCGGCACCCTGGTTGAGAAAAACTGTATTAAAGTGTTAACTATTCCCAAAATTGTCCTTTAAGAAGCTCAGCATTATTTTTAATTTATCATCCTATCTTTGCTGTTTTAATAACTTTTTTTGGCTTGAAAAATATCCAATGTTAATTGTAAAAAAATATGCACAATTTGTTTAGTGTTTCGTGCTTTTTTGTATTTGCTATGTGTGTATGCAATATATAAAATGTATGTATGTATGTATATAAGGCTATCGTTGCAGTAGCCTATATATGATCACAATCAAGGCAGCCCCACTTGCTCAACTGGGAGAAGTTTAAAAGACAAAAGATTGGATTTAAGATTAGGTGTGCAATCACCCTTGAAATTTAGTGATCTTTACAATAGCTGGAAAGAGCAAATTGGCCTCAGATTTGAAATCAGAGCCTGATTATCCAATATTGTGGGCCAGGCATTAGATGTTAACAGTGTGTTGTTAGGGGATTCAGGGAAGACATTTGTGAAAACCTGGCAGCAGGTTCATTTTCAGCTTGGGAAAAGCTCCACGACTGGATTATACAGCCCTTTTTTATTGACTTGACTTGGTGACTGGAATGCTGATTGCCGGATAACGTGAAAAGTTCCACCGAAAAAAAAAAAACAGAAGAGTTTTGGCTGCTTGAATACAATCAATGTCTTCAATGTTTGTTCCTGTTTTCAAGTTTTGTCCGAGTTCGTTTAAGACATCGCCGGTCTATCCAAATCGAAATTTGGGCCAGTACTTGACTGTCCGAGACCTCTTGTGTCCTGTGTTGATGGAGACTTTTGGTGCAGGCGTTTTTGGTGGAGCTTTCTCCTCCTCTTTGTCCGTTATCGTGAAGCCTTGTTCTGATTTCTCATGCAGGTTCATCCTAGGCAGAAAGTGTGTTGAAACATGTTGGGACTTTACCCTCGGGCTGGATCCCATTTTGGCCTTCCCTCGTTTGTTAAGTGCCACAAACCACTCTCTACCAGTCCGGCGGTTCTTGTGGGTCACTGAGGCGTATGTGTTGTAACTGTTCTCCTGAAACCTCTCCCTGAACTTGCAGTCGTCTGTGAAGTGTTCCTGTAAAATAACCAAAAAAAGATATATATATATCAGTTTAGGAGCAACACATCACTGTAATCAGACTAACACTGACAGATTGCTGCAGTCATTTACAGAAACATGCATGTCTTCAGGCCATGAAGGAAACCGATGGTGGGTCATGTGACACCAAGGGTCGAACCCTGGCGTCTAACATCTAAAGAGAGAATGTGAAAACGGACTGATGATCTTACTACATGTGGTTCAGCTGGAGCACAGCTGTGATGGCAGTGACGTTTACTTAGTATAAGGTTACCTTAGCTATTTTTTCTCCTTTTCTTTCCTAATGAGATAATTACTTCTATGCTTAGAAAAATAACAATCACTCCAGTCCCATTTCTGAAATTCTTCCTGAATCTCTCTCTGGTCTCATTGTGTCAATGTTGGCATATTATAAGCATTGTATCATGAATTTACTTTAAACGTGTTATTTTAATCATGAATACACCTTGCTATTCTGCTATTCTAATCCTAAATGTACATCAGGAGTGCTTTGCTAATCACAAACGTAGCCCAGTAGTGTTACTCAAGTCACATGTGAGTGAAATTTACACAGTAAATCAGCCAGTCTTTTAGTAAACAAATAAAAGCGCAGGCTAAGTTAACTTAGCTGACATTTTAGCTATCTTAGGTATCTTTTTACACCTGAAAGTCTGCAGCAAAATCCACACCAAGGTTCCTGTCTTTTTTACATACAGTAGAAATATGTATACTTATATGTATACTCACACTGTAGTTTAGTAAACAGACTAAAGAACCTTGCTATGTTGAGAGACTGTGTCTCTCTGTACTACCGTATATATTAACTGGTTTGTAGAAGTTATTGTAGAAATTAAGCTCTCTGTCTGAATCCGACTCCTTTTTGGATACACGCACATCCCCAAGGCAAGATTAATGTAAAAGATTCTCCTCAGATTCCTTTTATTTCTATTTATAAATATATGTTAATCTACTGTGACAGTAAATAAATAAATAGTGTGACATACCTGCACACCAAAGAGAGACTGCCTCAATTACCTATAATTGGTTCGAAAGTCTGAACCATCTAGAAAATGTTTTAACCCTGCAGGCAAACTCGATGATGATTCCGTTGATTTGACCGAGACAATCTCTTCGGTTTGGACCAAAACTGACAAGTTTTAAAACCAGACCAAACAAGTTAGGTGAAAGGCCCTGTCCACACGAATCTGGACATCTAAGAAAAAATATCTTGGCCTTCCGTCCACATGAAAACTGTGTTTTAAGTCAATGAAAATTGAGCTTTTCGAAAACGCCTTCCAAGATGGACATTTTGAAAAACACTGCGACTAGTGTAGCCATGTGGACAAAGTCAAAAATCTTCGTTTTTAAAAGTATTAACCCTGTACAGATTGTATCTTTTAGATAGAAAACGGACAGTTTTCTACAGATTCAGAGTAAAATTGGAATGAGCACCATGCAAAAAGACACACCTAAAAACCTAAGCTCTCAGATAATTTTATCTAGACCTGCATTTGCTTGTTAGGTCTATGGTTTGTTAATAATCATTGTTACGCAAGGAGAGGTGATGCACATTTCAAAGACTCCTGGTCCTAATAATCAGCAACAAAGAATATAAGAAAAGAATATGAAGAGAGCAGTTTTCAAGGAGTGGTTTTCTTAGTTTATCATGTAATAAAGAAAAAGAAATGGTGGAGGTCAAGTTGTTGTCAAAAAGGCAAGAAAACAGTAAAACTGAAAAAAGAAACAAATCACACCCCTTGTTTGGCTGCAAATGATCTTCAGGAGTTTTTAGCAGACTGAAGTGGAGTGGTAATGTTTTACTGTGTAGTGATACCTCCACATATATGATTAAATAAAATATACGATTACTATGTGCAATATCATGTATCATTATTATGTTTCACAACAATATGTGGAAGCAACTGATTGGTTCATATAAAGTACAATCCTATAGCCTGCATATGCTTACATACTATGTCCTTATCAAAGCTGTCCAGGTCCAGAAAGTTGGCTGGCCAATCAACAATAGAGCACAGTAATATCATGGTAGTAGTTTTGGCACTGTGGGCAGGTGCTTAGTCCTGCTGGAAATGGAAATCAGCATCCCCATTAAGCTTGTTGACAGATGGAGTCATGCAGTGCTCAAAAATCTCCTTGTAGACGGCTGTGTTGACTTTGGACCAAAGCAAAATGGACCAACACCAGCTAATGACATGGCACCACAAACCATCACAGACTGTGAAAAACCTTATACTGGATTTGAGACCAGACTCTAGGACCTTGATTTCCAAATGAAGTGCTAAATATACCATAGCATACTTCTGATGTTGTCTTTGGTTCAAACATGAAATAATATTAGTTGTAGCCCCTTTTCTGGAGACATTTGTGCGCAATGGCTGTTGATAAACTAGCCTTAGTTCAGGTTCTTACCATTCTCTTAAAGCTGTGGTCATCCATACCATTGCCAACCATATTTCCCCTTTCAGAAAACTGTATATTACTATGCTTAAACACTGCACTCTGTGAAAAGCCAGTCTTTGACCCATTTTTCTAAAAAAAGATATTATACCTCTTTTTACGCAAGTTAGAATAGGTCTATGTGATATACAAAACATGTTCATGAAGTCTTTTGCACAAACTCACTCTCACATAAAGACCTCTCACCAGCTCTGTTCTTACTAGGGCTGGACCCGAATATTCGGGTATTCGGATATTCGTTCGTTGAGTAGGTATTCGGTTTTTAATTTTGGTATTCGGATATTCGTTTTTTTTCTCCTTTCCAGAGTTCCACCTCATTCTAACCACTTCTGTTTTAGCGGGTCCCGTCAGAATATCTTGCGAGCGGGACAGAACTGAACTGTTATTGGCTGGAGCGGGAGTTTAATCCAGACGATGCGGGAGCAAGAAAACTGTAATAATTGTAAAAAAAAAAAAAAAACCTAAAGAAAACTCTCAACGCGCAGGATGGACCGACACACACACGCACACACCGATGGTGCAGCGCTGCTGTTTTAATAAATATATAAGTAAATTTGAAGCATTAAATGTAGTTTATTTAATTTATATTAGGAACGTGGGGCGGGAGCGGCAGAAATGTGTATGTGGCGGGCGGGCGCGGGATTAAAAGAAGCAATTTTTTTGCGGAGCGGTAACGAGACAGAAACGCGGGAGCGTGGAAGAGTGGGTTTAAAAATCAGTCTCGCGCAGACCTCTATTATACATGATAAAAAAAAAATGCAGGCTCTTCGAAACTGATTTATATAATAAAACGTAAGGGGTAATGTGGCAACAGTAGGGGCTAAATCGGTTACAAAAGCCTGGCCTACAAAAATGATGTCTGAACGAATTTCCTCTTATCTAATATAATTTAAAATGGTTTAAAAATATAAAATAATTTCTAAGCAAACGAAATATTTAATATTGAGCTTATAGCCCAAGTGCAAAAATACAAAATCAGTAATACGGCTATGCCCTGCACAATGCTTAAACCGAAATAGACCAAGTACAATAACGTCATTAACAATGACTTTCCTCTACTCTAATATAATTTAACATGGTTTAAAATATAAAATAATTTCTAAACAAACGAAATATTTAATATTGAGCTTATAGCCCAAGTGCAAAAATACAAAATCAGTAATATGCCCTGCACAATCCTTTAACCGAAATAGACCAAGTACAGTTTACAATGACTGTCCTCTAATATAATTAACAATGTTTAAGAATATAAAATACTTCCTGAACAAACGTTTTTTTTTGTTTGTTTTTTTAAGCAAATAGCCGAAGTGTGAAAACACAAACAGCAATTTACTGGGCTGGCTTGCGCAGCGGAGAAACCGTGCAGCAGCCTCCTAGCCTGCTTACGCAGCGGATAAGCCGCGTGTGGGGCAGCAGAAATTCCGGGATGAAAACACAAAGAAATCTGGGCTAAAAACACAGAAAAAATATGGGGTGAAAACACCAAAAATCCGGGGTGAATATGTCTCGTCGGTCAGAGCAAATTGAACATTTTTCAGTGGATTAAAGGGGCCGTGATTTGCTTTTTTTTTTTTTTTCTTTTTACCTCTTTTTTTAAAAACGAATATTCGAATATTCGCTTCGAATCAGTGCCGAATATCCGGAGCTTAAAAAACGCTATTCGGGCCAGCCCTAGTTCTTACCAGTTTCAGTTACTTTCAAAATGAGACATTTAAGGGCTTCATCACTTTTATGCAAATAAGCTGTTGCTGGCCATGCCATGTATAGGCTTAGCGTTTACCATGCGTTAGTGTTAGCTTGTGCTAAATGACAACACATGAACAAGCTAGTTCATGCTGAACTGTGATGGTATAAAGTACTTACAACTCTATTATCTGCTGACTTGCCACAGATCCCTCCTTCAGACAAAGTCTGCTGGCTAATCCTGCTGTGTACTGTCTGAAGTTCTCAACCAGCAGGCAGAAATGGTGTTTCTATAACTGATCTAGTGGGTGGGGGTCTTGGGGGGGTTGACAGGAGAGGGGTGGTGCCAGGGTGTTTTTTATGCAGGTTTGCTTTTTGTGACGTCACAATAAGGCAGCATCCAAACGGCTGATGAAAGCAAATGATTCCTGACACCAAACTCCTTCAGTGGACTCACAGGGTGTTTATAGGGACAGTTGAGACTCTATCTGAATTTGAATACTAAATTTTTGACTGGATTTTAATGAGCTTTAACCCGTACTGATTAAAAGTTAAAAAAAAGGCTTGACATTTAATAATAATTCTGAAATAGTTTACATTTATGAATGAATTTCACCTGTATTTTTCTGGATAAACATAATTTTGTGCCACTTCTCACTCCTCAGAGACAGAAATAGAACAGACCACAGCATTACAACTCAAAACCAGAACACGGTGAGCAAACACTCTGTAATTACCACGCACACACATTGTCGGACACCGCATTAGCAGCTGCTGGAGACCGGCCACTCTGTGGCCTGATTGAGTTAGCCCCTCATAAATCGAGCTAATGAAAAGCAGCGAGGAGATTACGTTCACAGAGTCGCAGAAAGGAGCGTTGAGGGGTTGCCAGATAATTGCGAGTCTTACTTTTATCCGTGGCCGAGCTCAAAGTCATCAAAATGACTTTCCTATCAAAGACCCTCGGTGAGTGACGGGAGCAGGGCTGTCTTTGTGCAGACTAGAAACATCATTAGTCCATGAAATAACTTTATCCACCCAGGGCAGAGCAAAGGAAGACAGATGCTCTGTCGTTTTTTTTTTTTTTTTTTTTTTTTTGCCAACAATCTTCGCCTGTATGCTGTGCAAGCTCTCCTTCTTGGCTAGGGTTTCACAAACATGGCCATCACCTTCAAACATGCCCAGGCATCTTTTTGATCCCTGCCTTAGTGAGCATCCTGAACCATCTGAACAGGAGGTCAGACACAGCTTATTTTTTTTCTGATAATGGTGAGAGGAAGCCTGGTCAGAATGTGTTAAAAATTATCAGGTTATGATGATGATGATGATGATGATGATGATGATGATGATGATGATGAAATTTCTTGATGATGCTGAGGATGTCAAAGAGCTTGATCCTAGGAATTTGTTACACTATGCAGAAGTAAATGCTTTACATGCCTTTTGATGCAGTTTTTTTATAGCTTCATCAACACATATCTGGATAATTGAAGATCATAGCCTTCCCTATATTGGAAACAGTAATAACTTGTGAATTGATCAGAACCTACTGCCCTCTAAACAGAGTGATGGAAGGCTTGGATGGAGCTGCTCAGACATGGAAACCCTTTACATGAAGCTCTCTACGCCCTACTGTTTATGAGCTGATCTAAAGCCACATGAAGTTATAACAGCACTGTGTTTTAATAGCACAGAGAGTTGACTGAGATATTTAGCAGTCAGGAAATTCAATAGAACTTCAACTGGAGTTCACTGAGCTCCTAAGAGTGACCCATTCTTTCACTTTTTTTGTTTGTAGAAGCTGTCTGCATCTAGGTGCTTGTTTTTTTATTATTATTATTATTATTATTATTATTATTATTATTATTATTATTATTATATCATGTATTATTATTAGTAGTGGTAGCAGCAGTTTTAGTAATAATTGACCTGTAACTCACAACTGACACTTTGCAGAATAAAGATTATCCTAAAGCTTGTGCTTCACTTCGGTGACACTGTGTTTTGTTTTTCTTGTTTATCTTTATACCTTTTATTTTGGAAAGAAATACAGTTTTAATCCATGTGAACTTTGAACTATGTGTGTTCATGTACTGTTCACTTAAAAACATTTGTGTTTAGTGTGTTTAGTCACATGACTCTGTCTCATACAGTCTGCAACATAGAAGAGAACTCAAACACTGATCTTCTACCAGCTGCTTCTACCTAAAAAAAATGGTATGTCCGTCATTTCCTAAAATAATTATTCATTAATATGTAAAGGTAAAATGTTAAACTAATTGCGATACTGATTTGAGGTCATATTACCAGGCTCCACTCGTACACCTCTTCTACAAAAAAAGAGTTTATATCTTCTATGGCATCATTCAAAGGACCTTTTATAACACCTTCCTTTTTAACAATGCTGGCTCTAAGCTGTATTTCTGTATGATAAAAAATATGAAAATGATAACATTATCTATTTAGCTATATTTGGGATATTACTTGAATATTACTATTTTAGACATTCTTGCAATGTAATGATTTTTTTTTTTTTAATCATTAAATGTTGTGAGGTTTTACCCCATACTGGGCTGACATGCTCACTTTTCTATGTTTGTCTACAATTTTTAGGAATGTTTTTATAGACAAAAAATATATCATTACATTATTAAAAATATCTGGATGTGTGTGGACAAAGCCTTAATGCTCTTTATGTATTAAAGATCTCATTCCACCATTTTTTCATTCTAAAACGGTCTAAAACGCTGCCACTATGAGCGGGACGTTGCAGGTTTGAACCCCCCGTCATGCAGCTTTACCATCAAGCTGCCTGCGCTCAGAGAGAGCAAAAAATAAAAACCCTGCTCCCTCCGGGTGGGTAGATGGCGCTCCCCCCACATCACTCCTAGGGTGATGTCCACAGCACAAGGCGTCTGTGAGCTGATGTACCAGAACCGAGTCGCTGCGCTTTCCTCCAAGTGTGCTGGCTGCTCGGCAATGCTGCATCAGCAGCAGCTCGAAAAGAAGCGGTGGCTGATTTCACATGTATAGGAGGAGGCATGTGTTAGTCTTCACCCTCCTGGTGTGTTGGGGCATTTCTAGTGATAGGGGGAGTCCTAAAGACTGGGTTGGGTAATTGGCCGTGTGAACTGGGGAGAAAATGGGAAAAAAAAAAAATGACACTAGTAACAGTCTTTGCAATGTCATGTTTGTAAAACGCAAAATCCACTGGAGATCTTATGTAAACCTAGTTACTTACACCTGATCGACTTGTTTTTCTCCTACTCTGAATATTTTCTTTTACTAGCTACCACAGACAATGGAGGTTGAGGAACAGTTTCATGTGCAGCATGCATATACAACTCAGAGAGACCTATAGTATTTCACATAGAACAAGAAAAAGTGTATTTAAGCGGAAGGACACCTTTAACATCTGCCTTATTAACTCAGTGCTTAGTTTTCCAGCTGATCCAATCCAAGAAGATAATTATCTAACCCTTCACGACATGGGTCAGGGTGTTGGAGGAAACACAAAAATGTTCAATGTATAATTTGGCTCTGGTCTTATGGATCGGAAGAATATAAACTAGATGGATGGATAGATGAATGTAGGGATTAATGACTAGGTGGATGAATGCACAGATGGATGGGATGACAGACAGAAAAATAGATAAGAACATGTACATAACATACAGTATACAGCTCTATTAAATAAATAGAGTAACTACAGGAAATCCAGCTCTTAATATGGCACAGTGCTCTAAAGCTTTTTAATGCTGTGTGGTGAGAAAAATATACAAGATTTTTGGAAGTCTGCTAATTTTTATTCCTGCTGCATTGTTTGAACAATGCTTGGCAATCGCCTCAGTTTATGTATCATTACAGACTGCATCTGTGGGGCCTTTTGTAATGGTTCACGATTTCCCTACAAATTTACCGTGCCCATGGGAAACAGCAGCTCTGGCACTGCTACTGTGTACTATATGTTATATCACCATCAGGAAGCTATATCACAGATTTTCTATAGTTATGTGTACTTCCTGCTGAAATAAGCGTGATGTACGATGAGATAGAAAGACTCCCACAGACAGATCTGGCTCTGGGATACGCACTGGTATGCCTGCTAAACATCCAGCTGGTCATCCATAGAAAACAGACCCTATGCTGGTCAAGAGCTAGTTAACAAGTTAGTACCAGCATATGGTATGTTTTTTCTGAATGACCAGCTGGTCTTGAGCTAACTTTTTTAGCAGGGATATACATTATACTACAAATTTATGCGTATCAATTTCCAAAACACAGTATCAGTTTTGAACTATAACCCTACATGTAGAGATTGGTGTCAGAAGTGGTTCATTTGGTGTTGTGTTTAAACCCCACCCACTATATAGCATTATTGTACACTATTATTAGGGCCCACATAAAATATCTATCCGTCTTTCTATCTAACAAAAAGCTAACTTTCTTTTTTTCTGATTTTATAAACATTTACATCAGATTTAAGAGCTAGGAATGACTTAACATTCATGTTTGCTTAGTTCCAGTTAAACAGATATCGTTTTTAGCATGGCCCCAGGTTAGCCTTGCTAGTGAGATTAGTTGATAACAATGCACTATACAGTATTCTGTACATCTAAATCAAATGTAAGCATGTACACAGACAGATGTTGGAAGGTTAGAGTAACGATTATTAATTATTAATAATCTGACTTAATAATGATTATGACTGTTTTAGGCTAAAAGCAAAAATAGAAAATTTAAAGTAAAAACTCATTATTTCATTTGTTTATTGTAGTGAAGTGTACAAGAAAAAAGTTCATCATTTTTATCATCAATTTTAGTTTTTTCATCTCTGCACCTCACAATTGAAATTTCAGGAAAAATGAAAAAATAAATCCTTTATTTTCAGTTTTTTTAATGTTTGCATTTTGCAAGTTGGATTATACCATCAGATTTTATACAAAAATGGACAAATCTGAAAAGCGAGAGAAGATTCAACTTTTCTTTTTTCTTAAAATTCTGTTTGTAAAATCCTGAAACAAAAAATAGATAATTGAAAAAATTGGATAAGCACTTTTTGTCTATACTGAATGAAAAAAAGTTTTATACCCAATTTTCTATTTATGAATTTAGCTTGATATGGTCAGAAAATTTAACTGCTAAACGTTACACCGACCTTTGACACTCTTGTGTGTATGACTGATTTAATAAGACTAAAATATAGGCCTTTCATGATAATCGACAATAAATGGACATGACCTCAATAATATCTGATAATCGTGAGATTGTCCATTGTGTTCATTTGTATGTTTGTTCACATAATAGTATATAACAGTGAACAGAAACTTATATTTCCCAATCTGTGATTCATTACAATTCTGTTGTCTGTAAAAGGGTATAGAAGCTTTGTTATGCTATTTTATTATCATCTTTTCAGTGGTATTTAATTGTCTTAAAAACAGGGCTGACTGCAGAACAGCCTTGACCACAGAATCCTTTCAGCATGGTGCTTAACACAAAAAGAACCACACCGTTACCCTGTAACCTGTAAATGGCCAATAGCCTTTGCCTGTTTATTCTTACCTCTTTACCCTCATTCTCAGTTTTGCACTTTTTATCTGATGTGTTATATGGCTGTATTTTGCTGCAGCTGGAGGCAGCTGGCTGTTCTGTGCTTGCTATGTTTAGCACTGGGTGGCTGTTTAGACTGAGTGCTGGACAGGTACTGTTTGTCCTACAGAAGGTAAAAACAGATAATAAGAAGCTCAAATACTGAAGATATTAAAAATAAAATGTGTGTACCACAGTCAGACAGACAGATTTTTTCCCTGAATAATTTTGCTTGTCAAAGGTCTAATACAAATAATGATGCGTAGGTCAGGGGACTGTTACAGCTATTCTAAAATCTTCAGTTTGTGTCTCCATGTAGTCCATGGGAAATGTTGAAGCATACTGTGTATTACTTATACAACTGTTTCATAATATTATGCACTGTACACGGAGACATATGCAAACCCATTTCCAGTCTAAATTTGAGGACGTTGTTTTACACTTTCACTCATTTTCTAATGCATTTTTTGATAAACTAAAAGTCCTCTGCCTTTTGAAGATATTTGCTTGTCAAAGACTCATAGTTACAACCTTCCACTGATGTAAAAAATGTAAAATCACATCAATATTTACAGCCTCAAATCAGAAAATGTTAGGAAAGTTTTGAAAAATGCACATTTAAAAAATAGCATAGTGTTACTTAATAACCAATATGTTTCATGTTTTTTCTGCCCAACTTCATTTCATTTGTTCATAAACATTCATTCCTGCATTTCTAGCTTGCAACACATTCCAAAAAAGTTGGAAAAGTAAGAATTTGCCATTTGTAATGTTGCCATTCCTTCTCGCAATATTTAAATTATGTTTAAGCGTTGAAAATATCAGTGTGATGAAGTGTTTAAGATGTATTGTTTTGCTTTGTATTGTTGAAAGCTTTAAGGATGTCCCTGTAAAAGATGTTTTAGGTGTTTTTCCTGAAAGCAGCATATGTTACTCTAAGGCAGACCTGGGCATTGTACAGCCGGGCCACAACCAGCCCGCTGACTATCTCTGACCATTATTAGATTGTTGGTAAATTAGGTAAAAAAGGAAGGGAAAAATAAGCTATCTGCACCAAAAACTTGAGTGTGTGTCAAAAACAGTGTTTTACGGTAGCTGCGTGCAAAGCTGAAGGAAAGAGGCTCACGTTTCTCGAGCAGAGACTAAAAGTGAAACAGAAACTAGTTTTACAGCTGAATCAACATAACTTACCAGGTCTCATCAACACATATACACCAGAAAGACAACTACCTATGTATATGTAGAACAGTGTAACATTTCAGAAATGTATGGAGTCCTATAAAATAAGCAAATCAAATTATGCCACAAAAGTCTTGAAGAACATAATTGTATTATTTATTATGTATGTTCCCAGTAATAATACTGAAAAAGTAGACAACAGTTTGGAGTCCTATAAAACAGGAAACTCAAAGGGTTATTTTATCACACCACAAAATATGTTCAGATCTCATTCTCATGTATTCAAAATATATGTTTTAAGTGATATTACTGTATCATTTTGAAATAATAGAATACCAAATAAAAGAAAAAAATATATTCAGTTGTTCATAAAACAGAATTGATCACTTGTGTGCTGTTGTCCACATTTCCACACCAAATAGTCAATCTGACTTTAATGCACTTGTTTAAGCCCAAAACAGGCTAGATTTCTCTCACTGAACACAACAAAAATAACTAGGGTAAAAAAAAAACATACAAATGCATGTATTGCATTTTTTGTATAAAGTAAAGTGTTGCTGGTCTTTTGAAAAACTTTATTTTTTTGTGTAAAGCTGTGTAGCTGATAGTGCTGCTAGTTTTTAAACACTGTTAATGTTGCACATTTTAATTTTTTTTTTTATAAATGTTTGTTAAAAATTTATGTAATTATGTGCTTAACATTTTCAACTTGCTGTTACACTTCAGAAGGTCTGATAGCTTTACTTCAGCAATAAGTGGTGTGTATAATAATACTTTAGCACAAAAGTGTATAAATGTCCTGTGCTGAGTTGTCTGCCTTGGTAGACCTATTACAAATAAGAAACTACAGCTCTTTGCTAAAGTTTTAATGTACAGTACGCTGTGAGTATGACTTTCTAATAAACATCACACTAAATAGTTCTGCATGTATATACTAATAAATAGGAGTTTTGAGTTCCCATACTCTAAAAATACAGCTGGTGGGAAACTATATTGTGTGTCCAAGGATGGTCTTTGCCCACTAGAGAGCCTTGGGCCTACACCAGCCACTGAAATAATAATATTGCCTGTTTTAGTTTACTGAAGAGTGCAGCATAGCAGAAAATGATGCCATTACGATACTAACTAAACATGCCAGTCACAGCTTGACCTAGCATAACTTCGTAAACGCACTTACATTGTATTTGAAGTTGCCCACATTGCCTCTGGTTGTTTCTGTGGGGGTTCCTGCTGAATATTCTGAAAGTATGTTGACAGTTAAGGAAATAAGAGTTTCATGAGGAGCACTTGGTGGTTTATTTTTGTGATATGAATAGCAGCTGCCTGAAAAGCAGCAGACGTTCTAAAGTACTCGTATGCATGCTTAGGGCAATGCTGGTTCTTCAGACAGCCCTGCTTCTGCCAGTTTTGCTGCATGCATCCATTTCCCAGGAAATATTTTGGTTTTTC
This sequence comes from Astyanax mexicanus, assembly GCF_023375975.1. Taxonomy (NCBI): domain Eukaryota; kingdom Metazoa; phylum Chordata; class Actinopteri; order Characiformes; family Acestrorhamphidae; genus Astyanax; species Astyanax mexicanus. The sequence goes on from NC_064429.1 coordinate 16,662,512, forward strand.
ATGTCTCCAAAGTCGCTTATGAACATTTATACTGGAACACCTGCTTGAGGTTCTAAAAAGAGAGCTCTCTACTGTCCAGGTAAAGCTTTTCACTACATTTTAGAGCATTTTCAGTGACCCTATAACAGACCCTACACTGGCTAGCATTTTACCAAGTGATGGGGAAGAAAACGGGCCATCCTACTCAACCACAAATGGTTTATCTCCCAATGACAGAAGCAACTGTACCACTTAAAGATGTAGTATTGCGGACAAAGTCAATGGAAACGTATTTAGTCTTATACTTAGGCCAATACATTGGACCGATCCATTCACTGAACCATCGGCATCACTGGCAATCTCTCAAATGCAACCAAATGCAGCACTCAACATTTAAATGCTTCATAAAACTGTTGATGCGCAGGCTTGCACAGGAAGTCAATGTAAGCACAGCTAATCATATACTTAGGCAGGGGGACATGGGACCAATGCATTTACTAAACCAGATGCCGATACTGTGGGAGCCTACATGCCAGTACCTAGGCTTTATAATGCAGGTTCAGTATAACCTACAGACTGGATACACCATCAGGGCACAACACAACTGCAAAACTTCAGTATCAAAGCAAAACATGGTGAGCTTGGCCTATCCTCAATTATCAGTTAGTAATCCAGCTCAGAACATTTCGCATCACGACTAACCCACTCCTCCCAGCCATCCCATCCCTGACTGGCTGCTGTATCTTTTAGTTTAAGTCAGTTCTGATGCCAGTTTATTAATGGTATTGGATTGGAACTAAAAAAGACAAATCCATTAACTACACCAGATCAGGCTCAGAAAACCGTTAGCTTCTTGCCAGCAATCTACCAATAATAGGGCCAATAGGACAGGATCGGAACGTTTTATGTTTAAAAAAATTGTTGATATAGGCTTGTAATTTGTGCCAAATTTTAGTATACACAGCTAGTCACTGGAATGGTGAGACTGCGGTATGTTTCTCTCTCTCTCTCTCTCGCCCTGTCCCTCATTTCTCTATTGTTTGCTCTATAAATCCAGGTGACCCTTTAACCTCCGAAAAGATTATGTTTGTAATGGCCTGTGGGGCGGGTCACATGGTGCGATATACATCTGTCTTCTCCACCATTATCTCTGCAATAAATTGCCCCTGTGAAAACATCTAAATATTAAATATGACAGACGGCGCAACAACATCAGACACCGAGTCATCCGATACCCCATCGGCTGGGCCGGCTTGTCTGTGGAGCGCGGTGCTCCGGGGTTTAAGACCCAAGCTGACAGGGCTATTAAATAAGCCCATGCAACTGTAGCTGGGCTGAGGAAAATCAAACCTAATTCGATGCTGACTGAGCCACTGCAGCTGCTCTAATTGCTGATGATGTCTGGAGCGGCTTAGAGGCTCATCTTCAGATTTATGAGTAGGTCTTTTTCTTTTTTTTTACCCCTTCTTGCTTCCCCTTTTGACCGGTGCGTTCTGTGTTTCTTCAGCAGTCTTGCTAACTTTTAGAAACTCTCAGTGTTACGTAAACACTGGGTGGGGTCAAACACTACAGGAGGGGGTGGGGAGTGGGGTAAAATACAAGATGAGAAATCTTTTTATCTTAACTAAGAGTCATTTCATTAAGGTCAGGCTCTGACATCATGCAAAAACATAAATCAAACAGAGTGTTGATTACAGCCCTCTCAGGTTTCTATAATATTCTTTCTAGTGAGAGTGAGCTTAAGGTGGAATAATATTTATAATTCCAGTTCCACACAGAGGTTTATTTTCAGATGGAACCGAAGAGTCCTGTAAAAGCCTCCTAAAAAAATAAGACATCATGTTATCTTTCTGACAAGAGGCTACACTTAAAAAAAAGTGTGGCTAGGTGCAAATGCACCTTGCCTAGAGACAAATATATATAATGCACAGGCTCCACTGTCCCATGCAACAGTAATGGAGCTTCTAAAGCATATATAGCTCAGCTGGGTGCAGACAGAAGATCCAGGATTAGCCTTTCCTTAGATCCTCATAAATCCACTGGCCACCAGTTCTGAAGAAAATTACTCCAGTAAGAAAATCTGATATTTCAGTAATGTGATATATACAGTCGTGTGCGAACTTTGGACAGCCCTTTCAAAAAAACCTGATGGGGAATTCAATAGGATGATTTAATGACATCACGTAAACAAATCTTCTAAAGGAAAGCATCATTTCTATTTATTCTGCATATTTGCTATATTTACGATGATGAAAAAACGTGGGATCAAAAAATATTAAAATTACTCAAAAACTTTGTCTTTGTACGGGAAACCATTTTGGCAAAAAAAAAACAATGTCCTTATATAGGGACTGTAGCTTTTTTTATTATCTTTGACATTTGGAATCAGAAGGACCTATTTAGTCCCAAAACAATATTGTAGCTTTTTACAGTAAGTAAATAAACTAATGCTTCTGTCTGGACTGGCTGTAGAAACGTTTGAATGGGATTCCCACCATCTTGTTTTGAATAAACTGAGTGTATTGTTGTTATGTGACAACTAAATGGTACGGGCAGTCTCTCCATATTAAGCCAAAGGGTCAATGTTTAAAAAATTAAGTATCATGGTGCATCATAGTGGTGAAACAATGAAATCAATCAATGAAAAAATAATTGGGATTAATCACAACAATAGTAGTGTAACAATAATAGTATTGATCATAATAAATCATAACTTCTCTTCCTCTGATTAAGATACACAGGTTCCTGACATGATGGGCATCACCTTTTACCTTTCCTCATACAAAACATGGGTAGGATCTACCAATAAGAGGCAGAAGATGGACACAGCACCCCCAGTCAGAGACAACGAGTAAAACCAAGTTACAGCAATAATGCATCACAAACAGAACAAACCCTCAGCACTGGGTTGCTAGTTATAGGAATGTTTGTGTAATTTTAAAGTTCAATTTTTAAAGTTCAAAGAATGTCATTGAGTCTTTGCCAAACAAATACATTTTTAACCAAATGAACTATTATTTTTCAGCCATGTTTTGACATTTAAAGTTTTGCTTTGCCAGTGAGCCTCTGACACCTTCTTCAACTTTTAAGACAAGAATATATAAAAGGACAAACACAGTACATTTCCATTAAACCCAACCCTAAAAAAGTGACTTCCCACCAGTCAATCAGTTTTATCATCAACTTCATCACTCTGAGTTGACTCCATCACATAGCATCACAGCCTCAGCTATATAGATGTTGGTTCTTCATCTTTACAGCTGTCTGCCTCTGTTTGCTCACCGTATTGATTTTTTTCCCCTCACATCCTGCCAAGATTATCAGCTATCCCAGGCTCTGGCCTAATCTGCCTTTCCCATTAGCACATGCTAATAAGCTCTGACTTCTATCGGTCAGGCCCAGATCCCCCCAGATGCTTGTCGGCAGAGCCAGTCTGTGATGGGCCTCGCTGCCACTGAGCAAATCTTTGCCATTCTCCAACGAGGCGAATTTGCAGAGACTCGCAAATATCGGACCTAGCCAAGATTCACCCCCCGTGTGGGTGGGGATGGGGAAACTTTCATCTCAGAGGTGGCTGCTGCTGAGGAATTGATGTCTGATGTCTGCAAGAGCTCTGCTGTGGCTTCATGACTTCCTGTGAATGCAGACTGTGTGGAATTGGACTTACGGTAGCATGAAGCCATCCCCTTTTGTTCATGGCTAGAAAACGATTGCTGAAAACTCCTCGGATTCCTATGACTCCTTGAGACACAGCAAATAGTTCCAGCACACCTGCAGACAGACACAGTACATTTTAGAGCTTACTTTAAGCTTCCTACAAAAATGCGTAGGCAAAGCAACAAGAGATGCACCAAATAATGTTTTTTTAGCCATTTTTAACTCCTAAATGGACAACATAAAATATTTTATTTTAATCTTTCTATACATTTTGCAACATTTTCCACACTGGAAAATTATAATAGGCCATGAGTATTTTCTGTCCTGTTTTTATAGAAAAAGTTAAGTTACAATTTTAAAACTATTTTTAAACAGTATTATCCCAGCAATCAAATAAACAAAGCACAATACATTTACCTTAAAATTGATACGAGATGTTAATCTACACAGATTTCTCTCATAAACACTTCATTTGCCTGAATAAATGCTTCAGATTATTTACAGTAAGCATAGATTTACAGACTTCCACTAAGGCAGGGTGCAGCAGCAGAAAGCAGAAATCAGAAATATTAGTGCTGCTGGAGTTTTTAAACACCTCAGTGTCACTGCTGGACTGGGAACTGTCCACCAACAGTGTCCTGCGGGCAGCGTCCTGTGACTACTGATGAAGAACTAGAGAATGGCTAAGACAAACGAATAAGCTTTATGAGGTAGAATGGTTCTCCAACTGTTTTAAATGAGTTTTAGAGGTGCTAAGAACTTGTTAACTGCTTTTCCTTCACTCTGAGCTCCAATTAGTCAAAAACCACCTGGGCTGGGTTTTTATGTAAAATGCTGTGAAGGCCTCACTATTTTTTTTATCTAGTACTTAATCACCTATGTGTTCCTTCATAGTTAGTAAGTATTAAATTTGAATCTGCCAACAGCGTCTTGTGGGCAGCGTCCTGAGGGCAGCGTCCTGTGACCACTGATGAAGGAGCATGGCCAGCACAAACAGATGAGCTTCTATCCCTGACTTTACATCTATGTACTGTACATACTGATGCTAGGTAGGAGTGTCTAATAAAATGGACAGTGCGTAGACACAGTGTTCAAAAACTCCAGCAGCACTGCTGTCACATCCACTTATACCAGCACAACCCACACTAACACACCACTACCATGCCAGTGTCACTGTAGGGCTGAGAATGATCCACCATCCAACTAATACTGTACCAAATACAAGACTACAGTCTGTAATTACAGAACTACAAAATTAAAGCTGATAAGATGGACAATAAGTGAAGAAGAGTTATTAAACTGCTATTAGAGACATATAGACACATATATTATGGAGCAAACTTTATTGTCATTTTGGCTCTCAAACAACTGCAAGCGCTCTCACTCAGAACAAAAGGTTTTAGCTGGTTGAGCTTAACTCAGCAAAGCAAGCATTGCCTTGGCAGCCCTACTTTTCCCATCTTGCTCACAAATTGCACACAAAAACAGGCAACCATAGAAAGGAAGACCAGATGAAGATCTTCTGATGATCTCTGGTTTCTGTTTCTGGTTGCACTTGAACCCCAAAATAAAAATTTTAGCAACTATTTCTTTCACATTTATCGTTTAATTTGTTACTAGCGAAAAAAAACGGTTAAAATCACACGGCCATATCACACAGCTCTACTCTAAGTGTAAGTTAATCACAAATTTTACTTGGTTGCTTTTAAAGCCCTGCTGGTCAGGCACAATCTACTGTCTAAACTTTTTTTTATCCAGCATGACACTGCTACATTTTTTTATTACTGGTGCCCAACCCCACCACCAACCCCTCCGTCATGTGGCAATGAAACTGATACCACGAATGATGCTTTTCAAATTACTGTATTAAAGCTGGAAATTCCAGTATCATGACAACATTAACTGAGGTAACATTAGCTCCCCAGCTAATGCCTGTCAAGATGAGCCAAATGTGCCAACAAGATGGCAAACCTACTAATGTCACAATACAATATAAATTTCAGTGCTGTGGGATTAATAAAGAATTTTAGGGATGTAGTGAAAGTGACACAGTGATGTATGAAAAAAATAATACTGTACCAGGCAAAATTTGGACACACCAATTTTCATTTACTTATTTTCTTTATTTGTATTATTTTCTACAGTGTAGATTAATACTGAAGACATCAAAACTATAAAGGAATGCACATGCAATTAGGCAAAAAGTTAACAAAAAGTGTTGTGTATTATACTTTCTTCAAAGTAGCACCCTTTTCTTTAATGCCAACTTTGCACACTCTTGGCTTTATTCTCAGTTGCTTCGTGAGGTAGAACCTGGAATGGTTCTCTAGCTGCCTTAAAGTAGTTCTAGAGGTTCTGAGCTCTTCTTAACTGCTTTTCCTTATCAGTCAGAAAACACCTGGCTTGGGTTTTTATGTCAGGTGTTTGTGAAGGCCAAACACTTTTTATATCTAATACTTAATAACGTGTGTTTTTTCATGGTTTATACATATTTTATTTAAATCTACATGCTTACTGTAATGCACTGTAAGCGAAGCTCTCCATGTATTACTCTGTCACATACAGCTAACCTAGCAATGATGCAGCGCTTACAAGCCAAACAGCACAGCTACAAACAGAGCAGCAATGGAACTATTTTAACTCGCGGAGTGGTTATAACCAAACAAATCGTATTTTCTTGTCTTCTTTAACTCAAAATATTTCAATAAACAGCAATAATAAAACTTATCGCAATAATACACTTCATGTTCTTGTTATAACGTGCAATATTGGCACTGTATTACAATATTACATGTTATAGCACTCCCTCTCGTGTATTATTATTGCTTATATAAGAATGTGTTTAAATTTAGATACTAGATAATTGTTCAGAATTTTAAGAATATTTTAAAGAAAGTACATTATGAAATACATTATGAAATTTTCTCAACATTTTGTTAAACCATTCCATAACAGTCTGTACCTAATGTTATATCTGTTGAATTTGTTCTTGTGCGTTTAGATAATACTTTTTTCTGGTTTGTGCCCATATTGCCCAAACCATGAGGGGCAAATCACTCCAGACAAATCTGTTATCAAAGAAAGCAATCTTTCACCAGTGGGCGTGCCAAATAAGTTGTTTTTGTTTTATATCAGCACTGAACAGCACCCCTCTAGTGGAGTTGTCTAATGCATGCAGAAAACTAAATCATAGTGCACTTACTATATAAAACACACTAAAACAGCTGTTAAAAAACATTATCTCATTATATAAACTAGTATAAACTAATATTTGATATACTACTTTTATGAACAAAATTGTGGCAGTAATGTAAACTACAGAAGCAAAGGTGTCAAATAATGAAGTACAAAAACAACAATGTTACCTTACTGAAATCACAGTTTTGGTTATCTATACTTTACTGTTGTAATTATTTTTTTAGATTACTTTTTACTTCTCTTTTAATTTTTCACACAGTTATCTGAACTTTTCAACTCGTGACATTTAAACAATTGCCTCCTATTTACTCCTATTTTATTTTTGCTTGATTCAAACTTCAAACTTTGCTTGTTTCATCACTAAAGGGTGGTGTCGATCAGCACAAGGCATCTGTGAGCTGATGTATCAGAACCGAGTCGCTGCACTTTCCTCCGAGTGCGCTGTGATGCTACTCTGCAATGCTGCATCAGCAGCAGTTTGAAAAGAGGCGATGATTAGCTTCACATGTATCAGAGGAGGCATGTGCTAGTCTTCACCCTCCTGGTGTTGGGGCATTACTAGTGATACGGGGAGTCCTAGGTAATTAGCCTTGTAACTTGGAGGTGGTGTCAGTCCAGTCCCACACAAACACAGTGTGAATTGTTGCATTTTAAGCTTAGATTTGTTACTAGTTTTCTTTTTTTTAATATTCAGTTTTCAGAAATCTGCTTCATTCCAATAGCAATATTTTGTCTCTAATGGAGACATTATTAAATCAGCCCTAATATAATGCAACCAAGACTCTGTGTCAAACGGCAGGGTTTGTTAATGTTATCAATAATGATAACATGACATATTTTTCATTGAGTGACTTTTTGGTCTCCTTTAGACACCCAGGTCACCCATATGGTATATCTATAGCCATGACAGTAATGCAATATCAAATTTAAAAAATATTTTTATCTTGGGACTTTCTAGCTGACATTCCACACGGAAAATGAATCTGGCATCATTCTGTGTGGACCAGCTCTTTGAAAAGAAGAAAGTAACACTATCTCGCTGTTTTGGTTCTGTAAAGCCTGTGTCCAATTTTATCAAGATATTTTGACCACATTCTCTGCTATATTCTTGGGGATTAGGCGTAGGCCTAAACAATTTATGTGATTGGGAGGACTGCCCGGGTCAGCTAGGTGTTTTGTATTAGACATTAATTTTCGGTGACCTCTTTGTGACTGGGTCGTTATTCTCAGTGACCTCCTTTGCTTTCATTCGATCCGCAACACCGTGGTAGCATTGGGCCCTGTGGACGAGCTTAATACTACGGTATGCTCTCCAAACATTGAACCATTAACGAGAATCTAACGCATGGCATGCTATCGACGGCAGTCATTCCGGTTCCCTACCAAATCACATTCTCATCTGAGCCGCTGCACCTGTTTACATACCACCTCTTCCAATAAACAATCCTCTGCAGTCAGGAGCAGCAGCACAGGCTGCCAGTCCTGCACATCTCGATTCGCTTTGGCAAAGCCTATTGACCTTATCACCTGCTTGAAGCAGCCCACGAGCCTTACTGGCATTACACATTTATTAAGGTGGCTGTTAATACAGATGCTTTGTCCGGTGTTTTTATTATTCGACAGCAGTGAGGAACAGCCCGACACCATTAGACCTTCCCCAATTTAGTCTCGATGAAAAGCTGCTTGATTTATACTGTATAAATAATGAGAGAGTCAACTTTATCTCTGTGCCTAACGATGGCTTGTTTTGGGACTTCCCCACAGGCATTGTGGAACCTTATATATGTATAATAATGTATGGTAATAAATAAAATACTTTAACTCCTCAACAGGCCAGAATTTTTTGACAATTTTCTGCCTGACATTACACCACTAAATCTTAAGGACTTTTATTCAAGCATAACATAAAAAGCTTCCATGTTTGATAAGGAACATTACTGAAAAAAAGCATAATTGTAATTGTAATAGAAAGTATAGAAAAATAGTTAAGTTATCTGCAACTGTCAAAATATAATAAATCAAATCATAAAATGGCTCTTTTCAGAACTTCATTTTAAAATCTCTATTTTTTTTTTATAAAAATCAAACATTTTATCTTCTCCAAATCTTTAGTTTCGTTAATGGTTGTCTAGTTTCTACATCTATTTTCAAACATGTAGAATTTCAGTTGATTTCTGTTACTGATCTGAAATTATTAAGTGAATTAGAGAGTGGACAGGCAGCTTCTCCAAGTGTCCTGTAGAACATGTCAAAGCCCTCAAATTTTCAGAGTATAAATACGTTATTTTGCAGCAGAGAAAAAATAGGGTTTGTATTACCTACACCTGTAGCCTGTATACAGGTATAAGGTATGTTAATAGATTAAAAGAGTATTGAGTGATTATTTACTCATACAAATTAGTAATACAAACATTACAGTAAATTATCATACATCAATACAAAAGGTAGTTGTAACAGGAAGAATGGTGTTCCTTTTTATCATAGCCACTACATTCCAAGAAAGCTACAACTGCACTGTCTAACTTTGGTAGAGCTTCATGAGATCTCCCACCAGAGCTGTAAAACACTGCATGACTCAACTCACGTTTTTGTAAAACCCTGTAATCTTCGACTACAGTGTCAGTGAATGTATAAACTTCTTTAAATGTTGTAGTTCTTTAAGCTTGTCAACAAATGCATGTGCACAGCGCTCAAAAAAGAGAGCACTCATAGTGTTTTTGTATGTAGTACTGTAATGCAGTGTTAGACAAATGAACTGGAGGGGGAGTCCATATACCAGTAAAATAAATAAGTACCTTAAGTACTATTATTACGCTCTTCACATATCACAGCATGGGACTGTGCCATAAAGACTTCTGCTTAGCTGCTTATTAGTCAAATAAATGGAATGGACTAATAAGGCTGCCTGGTGATCATCAATTAAATCTTGTGAGGAAACTTATAACAAAAAAAGTTATTTTTCTGTACTTTACTTTTTTAGCAGTTTAAAACTGATAAAACATTTTCAACTTAGATAGAAGCTTTTATCAAGTAGACATCAGGAACTCTTATATCTTGCATAACTGTAAATAGACACAGAACGATACAGCAAGTTAAGATAATAAATCGCAGGAATTTTCAGAAATAAGCAGTCAGTATTTTAGCTTATCAGAGATATACAAGTCGTCATTATCTCAGCTTGCTAGTGTTAAGCTAGTCCTTTTTGGCTCATGTCTTTAATGTGTTAAACTGTCAATCTGTTTCTGTAAAGACGTAGAAACTGATACCAAGTGTAAACTGTAACGCTAAAAGTTATTATTTCCTTTAATTTATTTCAGTAGGGCCTTTTTATGGTACTGTTTCTGCTACATAATGTAGCTAATGCTAGCTATACTACACTGGGAGAAAGAAACTTTAAAGAGGTGCACCTGCTTTAGCTTCCAAGCATATCAAATGCAAAAATAAACTATTAGTTCATGAAGTTTTAATTTTCCAATTTTCAAATTGTAAGAGTGAATCTAAGTAGATAGACATTTGGCAGTGATTTTCATATTTTACATTTTTCCTTCACTGAAATGCAAGGCGGTTGAGTTTGCACTGTGTTCAACATAAATGCTGCATCTAAGATTGAAAAGGGATGATTATTATTTGTGAAAAAAATAATGAAATGTAAAGGACTACTTGCAATTGGGCTGCTTGTTTACAAACAAAAAATCTAAATCCTAATCTGTGTTATTATATATATATATATATATATATATATATATATATATATATATATATATATAATAACCTAATACAATTTATTTTACTCCAAACATTGATTATATAAAACATTGAATATATCATGTTGGATCCTTTGGTAAAGTTCCTGTATTTTAAATATTGCAATATATATTGTATATTGCAGAACATCACCATATCACAATGTAGATTTTTCACAATATTGTGCCTACTTTTAGCTATTAGGTTACTGAAGACATATACAGCTCTGGAAAAAAAAACAAGAGACCACAATAAATAGTAAAGCCATCAAACCAAACAGAACTGCTTGATTTTTTTGCACCAGGAGTGGCATAAAGTTATCCAAAAGCAGTGTGTAAGACTGGTGGAGAAGAACATGCCAAAATGCATTAAAACTGTGATTAAAAACCAGGGTTATTCCACCAAATATTGATTTCTGAACTTTTAAAACTTTATGAATATGAACTTGTTTTCTTTGCATTATGTGTGGTCTGAAAGCTCTGCATATTTTTTTTGTTTTGTTATTTCAGCCATTTCTCATTTTCTGCAAATAAATACTCTAAATACAATATTTATCAATATTACATATATTACATATTACATATTATATAGATATATACAATATATATCTGATTTAGAATTTGGGAGAAATGTTGTCAGTAGTTTATAGAATAAAACAACAATGTTCATTTTACTCAAGCACATACCTATAAATAGCAAAATCAGAGAAACTGATTCAGAAACTGAAGTGGTCTCTTATTTTTTTTCAGAGCTGTGTATCATAGAGGGGTATCACCTTAGGGACAGCTCTGTAGAGCTCCCTTTATTCTGAGAGTGTGCAGTGAATGAGTTCTGCAGGTAGTTAGGGGAGTTGAGTTAGAGGGGGGTCTTTGGAGTTGGTTGATGTTTGATTCAGCAGCTTTGTGAATGAAGACACTGGTACTCACTCAGATGGTTGGGCTCGTGGCTCCCGTTCACTCTTCCGTTGGTGTGAATCTGAAGGTGGAAGCCGATCCCAACTCTGCAGTACAACCGGCCGGTCCTGCGTCCAGACACGCGCGCCTCGTGCGCCGAGAGGGAGACGGTGCTAATCAGCTGAGCAAAGAAGAGTCCCGCGAGGAGAGGAGCATGCATTCTTCCCCTCTGTCTCTCTCTCTCTCCTTCTGTCTCTCTCGCTGTCTGGTTAGGGCGCTTGTTCCAGCATTGCGCGGCGCTGCTCGCGCTCTGAGAGCAGCGGCGGCTCTGAGCGGGGGTCTGCTGCTGCTGCTGCTGGCGCGCGGAGATATTTATATCACAAATGATCTCACTGCTTTCCTGATGCGTGCCTGAGTTGTGAAGGACGCTCGAGCTCTCTCTGCCTCTCTTTCTCTCTCTCCCTCGCTCCCTCTGTGTAAACACACGCACGCACACGCGCGCGCGGACATGGCTGGTGTGTGACCCTCCACACGCGCTCAACAACATCACCGCCAAAAACTTTGGCTAGTGCAGCACAGGAGCGCGCGCTCATCCCTTTGCGCGCGGACAGAGATCCTCTATAAGACCCTGAAGCCCCGACTTTACACACTTTACACTCTTTTATAGTCTTTACACTCTTTACACCGTGTGAGCTCTCTGTGCGCAGAGCAGTGAAGGAGCTCCAGAGGAAACGCGGAGACCCCACAGCCGCGAGCGCGAGCCGCACTCAGGTGTCGCGCGCTCTCCGTGGAGCCTCGCGCATGCGCACTCAGTACTTTCCAGGGGTTCTGATTTATTCAGCAGTCTCCTTCCGCCTCGCGGGCTATCAGTCAGACCATTTCAATATTTCAGTGGAAAAAGCTCGTATTTGGAAGAACCGTTCAGACTGTCTGTGAATTCTGAGAATGTGGGTTTTTGTATGGTTGATCATTTTAAACATTTTTTTTCTCAAAAATAGCCTCAAGTAAATAATTAAATAAAATTTTGTGTGCCGTAGCATATACTTGTGGAGTAGTAAAACATGATAACAAGTACACTGTAAAATAAGTTCACTAAACTCAAAACTTTTGTTGTAACCCATTACCTAAGAAATTTTAAGTTCTTGTAATATCATTTTTAAGTACAGTGAACTTAACAAATATACAGATCTGGAAAAAAAAAATTAAGAGACCAATTAAAAAACCTTCCCGAAAACCTTACAATGTCTTTATTTAAAAGTTTGAAAAGTTTAAAGGAATCTGTCCTGAAAACATTCCAGTTTTACTCTCTGGATTAAAAATTATGGGTTTCTTTGATTTTACCAAATTGAAAACCTCTGGAATATAATCAAGAGGAAGATGGACGATCACAAGCCATCAAACCAAGCTGAACTGCTTAAATTTTTGCACCAGGAGTGGCATAAAGTTATCCAAAAGCAGTGTGCAAGACTACTGGAGGAGAACATTCCAAGATGCATGTAAACGTCTCATTTTCTGCAAAAAAAATGCTCTAAATTTCAGTATTTTCATTTGGAATTTGGGAGAAATGTTGACCGTAGTTTATAGAATAAAACAACAATGTTCATTTAACTCAAACATACACCTATAAATAGCAAAATCAGACAAACTGATTCAGAAATCGAAATGATCTCTTTTAATGCTATATATATATATATATATATATATATATATATATATATATATATATATATATATATATATATATTTTTTTTTTTTTTTTAAATGAAGATTTTCCTGAACTTATATAGTTTATTTACAAAATTATTTTATCTCAACGACTATATACTACATTGGTTTTAGTAAAAATTGTGTAACTAATATAATTTCTGCCAACTTAACCAGAACACAAAATATATGATAGTATATTATATTTTATATTATTTGCTTTGAATAGTAATTACTTTGAATGTGATGGTCAGGTGAATAAAATTTGGCCACAAAAATGTTCACTTAACTCAAAACAGATGAAATTTATTTGAATTCAGACAAACATTGTACAAACATTTGTCTTCAACAGGACAATGCAAAACCACATGCTGCACACAGTACAAAGGTATGAATGTAAAAGAAGAGGGTTTGGCCTGCCTGTAATCCTGACCTGTCCACAGTAGAGAATGTGTGAATAATTTAAAAAGAAAAAAATAATGACAACAACAACTGTGTACTTTTGCACACATTCAGAACTGTTTGCAGAAAGAATGGGACAAAATAACACCTGAAAGAAACATTGCTTGGTATCCTCAGCTCCAAAATGTATTGTGAGAAAAGTGTTGTGAGAACAAACATGGGGATAATAGCTTTAGTGTCCCAACATATGCAAATGACAAAAAACACATGAATAATGTCACAGTAATGGCATGATTTTGAAATGCCTTTGAAACTATCATTAGATTAGACAAAAAAAGAATTATAAGTGAATGCCAGTATTTTTAAATGGAAGCAAAATATGGAAATGCTTTGTTATATGTAATTCTTTTAGGCAAATGCCAAGTAACATTAAATATTTTTTCTTAATAATTCACTGATATGGGAATTATATGCCAATGCTGTTACTCAATATTCTACTTTTGAAGATGCAACAGTGTAGAAAATGTGTGCCAAAGCAGATATCAAATACATTTTTATATATTTGAGATGGACTAATATGGGAATTATATAGAATTATATATAAAAATTCTTTATTAGCGATGCACCAATATGGAAATCATAGGGCAATGCTGACAACCAATTTGAAAGAAATATTAATGCAGTGCTATTTATGCACTAACAGTGACCTCTTGTGGAAAGCCTTTAGTCTGCTAAACGTGAGTGAGCAAAAATAAAGTTTAATTCACTTGTAATTATCCACTGATAATATGATTGCGATATATTGTCAATCCTTATTTTTTCTTTCTTCCATTTATTTATCCAAGTTTCTCCATTTAGTTAAACCACCTGTCTAAGGCTTCTATCACCTGCAATTTTCAAACAGAGGCCTATGCTGACCAGCATCACTATGGGAGTAATGGAGATAGAACAGCATCTTTCCATCCAGAGAGAGCACTGCCAATTGTCTTCCATAGTGTCAGCATATTAATCTGCTGAAATGCTGTGTGACATAGTTTTAATGAGAGTAAATATATTCCAATTATATCTACATCAGAATATTTTTACTTCAATGTGCTTGTTGTTCCGAAAACCTTACAATGTCTTTATTTAAAAGTTTTTAAAGGAATCTCTCCTGAAAACATTCCAGTTTTACTGTCTGGAGGACTAAGAAGTCAGCAAAGTCTACACATTGCTGTGTTGCTCGTTACAGAACTCTCAATTAATGACTTTAGTGTAGCCAGTGTGGATCTGTTTACCTTCTAAATTGTAAAAGTGATTTGTTACTGTAAGAGCCTCCAGTATCTAGGATGAGGTAATCCACCAGATGTGGATAAACAGTGAGTGTCTGACTTATTCATCAGTGGCTTTGGGCTGTCTCTAATCTCTGATCCTCATTTGGGGCTCTCCCCATCACCAGACAACCACTATTATTACTCTGGCATGACTGTTCACTATCGGTCCACTGACACGGCAAATAGGCAGAGGTGAGGCGAGTTAGAAGACACTGGCAAACATGATGGTACGTGTTAAGACCCACCAGGTCAAAGAAGACCAAATTATTTATATGATCAAATCCCTGGACATTTTACTAGATGTTTCTTCCACATTCATTCTTATTCTTATTTAACAGTTGTATTATGGCATAATTGGGCACAGACAGGAATCTGCCAATGACGATTGGCTTCCAGTGGGTAAAATAAATTCAGTGAGAAAATCCTCACTCTGGACCTTCTGGTCTAAACATTTATATATATCATTCTTTATATAATATGAAATATTATAATCAATTTAATGTATCCATGCCTGGAATAATTTTAAACAACCCTAAAATGGGACATACCATTC
Source organism: Astyanax mexicanus (assembly GCF_023375975.1). Taxonomy (NCBI): domain Eukaryota; kingdom Metazoa; phylum Chordata; class Actinopteri; order Characiformes; family Acestrorhamphidae; genus Astyanax; species Astyanax mexicanus. The sequence continues at coordinate 16,677,955 of NC_064429.1, forward strand.
CTCTTGTCTGACTGCTTCACTCATATTATTGGTCAAATGTTTTGCATCTTCATTTATTTAGCACCTGCACAAGCCTACTTAAATACACTTTACTGCCTTCAGTATATCACTCAAATGAAGATGTTGGATTGTTCAAATTTAACATTTCACCTTTAATGCCGATATGGCAACATAACAAACGTTTTTAGCTTTTAAGGTGGAACAGAACATTTATGTATTTATACAATATTTTAACAATGACATAACTGTAAATGCCATACACTGTAAACCAAAGTTAAGGTATCACACTGGTTCAAACACAATCAATTACAGGCAATTACAAATATATATTTCTTACTGTGTGGGTAAACAGTTGAACAATATTAACTGTGTGTTTGATGTAGTTGTTAGAACTCACCTTATATTCCATTCACAGGTCAAACATGGGCAAGAGAAGACTTGGAGATATGAGGCACTTTTTTGCTGAGTAAGCTGAAACATGGTGGAATTATGTCATAGAGATGAGTAGAGAGTGTGAAGGCTGGTAAGAAAGTGAGTACTGTATATATTATGTCACTTGGTGGTTAGTTCAGTAATAAGTTGGCTGCTAAGGTGTCCCTATACTATACTATACTATACTACTAAATGTTGATTTCTATAAGCTGCTAATTGGAGGTTGCTAAGATATTGTTAACAGTATTTTTTACTCTTTTACTTTTGGAGTTAAATGGCGGAAAGTAAATATTTTAGATAAAGTGCCAAAAATCTTGGGTCTAAAATGTGGGGTTTCAAAAAATTGTACCATTCATTTCTATGATATTTTTTTGTCTGTTTAAAAATTATCATAAAATCAGACTGGTCCAAAAGCTTAATGCATAAAACTACATCGTTGTCATTTTGCCAAGGGGGTCCAAAAGTTGCACAAGACTGTATTCCAAACATTTTAAACCTAACTATCTGCTCCATCCTCGAATGAATATCTTAAGGTCTTTCCCAGAAAAGTTTCCTTTCTTCTTTCTTCTCAGTGCCTGACATTTTGTTAAACATGGAATATGGAGAGCTCTGGGAATCGCTAACTGTTGTCTTTTATTGAAGTTTGACATTTCTATGTTGCTTTACTCCACAGTGTTTTCACTGATGACTTGCATCGGCTCTTTCATTAAAACAACAACCCGCTGTCGTACGTGGAAACACTCAGAAACACTCCTCAACCCTCCAGGCCCTGTGAACTCGCCCACAGTCAGCTGGAACATTCCATCCTAGCAAGGCAGAACCGCGGAGGAGATTCTGGGTTATATCCCATTGTCCGCTTCAATCCCACAGGCATATTTTCAAGCTTTAGGGGTCAAAGCCTCTCAGCCTGCACCACCAACCCCGCTGCACCGCAACCCCACCCAATCCCTAAATGCCGGAGCCCCGAGAGACGTGAGGAGAGCTGCTCGGTTCCAGCACGCCATGTCAAAACAGTCTGCAGATCAGCCGAGCGTTTAATCAGTGAAAAAGATCTGAACGATTGCTCGGGACAAAGAGCAGGCTCATTAATGTGTGGGAATGACTGTGGGTCTTTTTTTGCCTGTCGGTCCTGAAGCATTTGATGAGGAACAAAGAAGCACCTGTTCACTTGGTGCAGACAGAGCCACCTGTCAAATGAAGGCATTAGCTGGTGACAAGGACTGTCAGCCGGCACATTTCGGAATTCGTAAAAGTGGGAAAAATTTAAGAGGCAAACTACCTCACGTTTCCGGGCTGTGACATCCTCAACCTGACAGGGTTCAGAGCTGCTATTAAAATGTCCAATATGTATCAGTTCAGATGGTCCAGAGGCTGCCTTTACTCTTAGCAAAAACAAAGGCCATTACTTGAATTGAACATTGGGGAGACCAAATGTACATGCCCATCATATGGTTGGATGCTCTGCTAATGTGTGGTTAGTTAACTTTCCAAAGACAATTTGCTATGATAGATGATACTTGCAGTGATTGTTTGTTGACTTAGCACTCTCTAAAAAAATCTGCCCATTTCCCCCCTAAAATGTGATACATTTCCTTCCTTTTAGTCAAATATATATTTTAACAATAACATTAAAATGTTGTAATGACGTTAACATGACCTTTTAACAAGAGCCAGTCATTAGCTGTGGTACAGTGTTACAATATCACTGGTACAGTGTTACAATATCACTGGTGCAGTGGTACAGTGTTACAATATCACTGGTGCAGTGGTACAGTGTGATGCCATTAGGGAACACTGATATCGCTTTTCCACCAACGTGGAACTGACACCATTCTGGTTCGCAAACCTAATTTTGAACCAGGTTCGCTGTGTTTCCACCAACAAAAAGTAGGTTCTGGAACCAAGAACACTCGTTCACAGTGGAAAACAAAGAAAACTAGGCTCTTCATCACAAACCGTGTTCACCGCCATTGGAAAAGTGCTATGATAGATCCTGACATTGCACAAAGCAAATGAGTGGAATGAGTGGCATAGGCTTAGCTAGTTGTTTTTTAAGGGTGCTTTCAAGGAGTTACATTAAAATATATGTTTTTGCTGTTTTCTCTAATAAGATGAAATTGTTCAAATCTGTGGATCTGAGTGGTCCAGCGGACGAGGGCACTGCCACTAGGGTTAGAAGATCACTGGTTTGCATCTCAGTCATGCTGCTTGCAATCAAATGCTTCCTTGCATCTGAAGTCCTGAGAGAGCACAATTGGCCTAACTCTCTCTGGGTGGGTAGACGGTATTCTCTCTCCACATCACTAGATGGGTAGGTGGGGTAATCGGCATAGCCAAATTGGTGAGAAACTTAATAGGTCCATTTCAAACATTGTACAAATCTCTGCGTATATACTACTGTGCCTCCTTTGCAGTGGAATGAATGTTAAGAAGTATGTCCTCTGGATGGCAATTTAGTCAAAAGTTTCTGATCACAACAAACATGGCGACAGCTTAGGAACAAAAAAGAGGCAGCAGTGTAAATATCAGTGCACAGTTTGAAAAAGTTTCTTCATGAGTTTCTTTTCTTCTTTGTGGCAAAGTAGTTTCGCTTGACACTGTCATAAGCTTCGGGGAACACAGACGTTCTTTGAGCACAGAGTGGCAATGATCTCTCTATTACACAAATCAGCATCAACATCAGCAATTTAAGGTTTACTATTTTACCATAAAAACGTTACATAGAGTTGCGTAATGTATAAGTAATGTACAGCTCTGGAAAAAAGGCCACTTCAGTTTCTGAATCAGTTTCTCTGATTTAGCTTTTTATAGGTGCATGTTTGAGTAAAATGAACATTGTTTTTTTAATTCTTTAAACTACGGACAACATTTCTATCCTATTTTATTTGCCCATTTATTTGAAGAAGACAAGAAATGGCTGAAATAAAAAAAAGATGCAGAGCTTTTAGACCTCAAATAATGCAAAGAAAACAAGTTCATATTCATAGATTTGGAATAACCCTGGTTTTTAATCACATGTATCGTGCATGTTCTTCTCCACCAGTCTTACATGCTGCTTTTGGATAACTTTATGCCACTCCTGGTGCAAAAATTCAAAGCAGTTCAGCTTGGTTTGATGGTTTGTGATCATCCATCTTCCTCTTGATTATATTCCAGAGGTTTTCAATTTGGTAAAATCAAAGAAACTCATCATTTTTAAGTGGTCTCATTTTTTCCAAAGCTGTACAATTCTATTCAATATTAAATTATTCCTTTACTACTGAGCCAAGAACTAGGTAGAAACCTCTATTTGTAAGAGAGGTGTTAACTTGTGTCAATACAATTAAGTAGGAACGTCCCTTATGTTCTCTCCTGGTGATCACGTTAGCGTTTAGCCCTAGGCTATGCAGCTAGCGTGTTTGTTCTGAATCCCCCTGACCATCATTCTGTCTTTCTTCCTGAGGTTCACTACACTACAACCCCTTCACCTCCCAGACCACAACTCCTCAGGCTCTTCCTGGAGTTTTGCCGGAGGACACACCAGCAGGAGAACTGTCCCCAATCAATTATCCACTTCCACATGCATGTGTGTGTGTGTGTGTGTGTGTGCCTCTCTTAGGATCGTACATCTTCATTTTAGCACCAGCCTTTTGCACAGGTGCCCATTCCTTTAGGTCACGGCAAATTCGGCACGCTCTGATCTTCGCTGTAGAAGAGAGTAATCAATCTCGAATGTTCGTTCATCCCTCCAGCCCCCCACCTCCCAAAAGTTCTGGCCATGTAGAAAATAAAAACAACAAACAGCGATCTGTATTTGGGCTCCAAACAATTAGCAGGGAATTTCCCCAGCACGTCCGCATGCAGTAAATCAGGCTTCACCGCTACCTGACTGCCCTGGCTCAGAGCTGCGGTAATCAGAGTGGGCTCTGCAGAATACCTACAGTGCAGCCAAAGATTAGTTGCGTATAGTTTTACACTGGATTTCCGCAGCCCTGTATTTTTACTCTGGCCGAGGAGGAAAGCTCGAAGCAGCCTCTTCACAGCTCTTAAATATAACGCTTCTTAAATGATTCTTGGCCTGGATGTACGGATCTACTTGACATAAAGTATGAAAGGGCACATATCCTGCATTTCCTTTGAGCTCCATGTTCAATATTTCTGCTGTTTGTACCAAAAAAAGACTGGCACAAACCATTTTCCACAAACCAGAGCAGGGTTACAAAGCCTAAAGCTTTACAGCTTGCAAAACATTTTGCAGATCGCACAAAAATTAATTAACAATTTTAAATCTAAACAGACAGAAACTGATGCTGGCCAAATAGTCATGTATTCAATTAATGGGTTTAGCTTTGTTTGACTCCCAGACAGGGAGTTTGTAATTTGGTTAACTTACTGTTTAACACAAGTTTTAATTTAGCTGCAAAACTTAGGCATTAGAATTTTTCTAACTAAGAATTTGATATGCTTGTACTAATGAGGCACCTGGGGCCCTATTTCCATAAGCATTATCTAAACACCTTTATCTGCGCACCATGCAGCTTGATTTAAGGTGGGTCTTGCGAAGCTTGAAACATGCAAAAGGCATGCACTAAATATCATAAATGTGGTTTGGGTGTAACATGCATCAAACCAATTAGCTTCCCTTTCCATTTTCTTTTAAGAGCCAGGTGCACTCTGACTTTTGTGGATTGCTATTTCAGGGATGCAGCTACCAAGACGTGTCCAACGCTTCTCAGCAGAGGAAACTCACCTGCTCATTCACGTTTGTTCATTCTGTTTATTATGTATTGTTGTAAAAGTTATTTATTTTAGTCCAGCCTGTTTTTAAATGACCTTGTACTTTTATATACTACAGCTCTGGGAAAAAAATAAGAGACCACTAAAAATTATGAGTTTCTTTGATTTTACCAAATTGAAAACCTTTGGAATATAATCAAGAGGAGGATGGATGATCACAAGCCATCAAACCAAACTGAACTGCTTGATTTTTTTGCACCAGGAGTGGCATAAAGTTATCCAAAAGCAGTGTGTAAGACTGGTGGAGAAAAACATGCCCAAATGCATGAAAACCGTGATTTAAAACCCAGGATTATTTCATCAAATATTGATTTCTGAATTTGTGAATAGGAACTTGTTTTCTTTGCATTATTTGATCTCTGTCTTTTTTGTTATTTCAGTCATTTCTCATTTTCTGCAAATAAATGCTGTAAATGACAATATTTTTATTTGGAATTTGGGGAGAAATTTTGTCCATAGTTTATAAAATAAAACAACAATGTTCATTTTACTCAACATATACCTATAAATAGCAACATAAATAAATTAAAATGCAAAGTACTTAGTTATGAGATTTATGTTTTATATTTGTTAAATCGTCCACTTCTTTACATTACATAATACATACAGTACATTACCTTTATTTTTCTTGTGTATTTAATGTAGTTACATACAGTACTAACTTTCACACCACAAAACAAAAACAGCACAGCAGCTCAGGTCATGACAATTTTGGCTGTCTGGAGAAGTTTGTGTTTACCAGCATGGCGATGAGGCTCGCAAGCTTGTTCCCCATGATGACATGCAAACATGTCAGCTTGGCACGGCCCAGCAAAGATAGCATGAGCGCGCTGTGGAGTCTGTATTAATAGTGACGTGTGAAAAATTGCTGCATCTCGCCAGCAGTTTGTGGAGTACAGTCAGCTTTGGACAATTTATGTGCGGTTGCAGTTTTGCTAAGCAGCGCTGTGGGGGTCACAGCAGCTGTGGCTGGCATTGTTAGCTATTGAACCGCTGACCCTGGCGCGGTCGGGGTAACTGTGCGGCCGCGGTATGTGAACCGTAGATATTTGCTTTGAGTGCAGATGCCTGCTAATGGTAGATCTAAAAGCTAAAAAAAGATGAGTGTAGCTTCAGGACGTATAGACCGGACTGTAACAAGAGAGTCATACAGCGCTCCTGACCTGGCCTCATGACTCCTCTGAACACTGGATTAATATTAGCTTTATCGTACTGACTTTTTTGGACAAACTGATACATTTCCTACATCCGAATGCTATTATGATGATGTACCTCCTTTTCACTAAAAGCATGCATAGCGGCTAATCTGTTTAAAAAACATGGTTGAAATATTTTATCTTATTGCTTCCCTATGAAAGTTGTATGCTTTTATTTCAAACATGGCATGGCATACACAAAATGCACATTTATACACAATGATAAGCATTTTAAACTGGTTGCAACACATGATACGTATAAAAGCTATGACTATTTTTTTTACTTAAACGTGATTTATTTAATTATGTAAGCTATTTAGCTGTTTTGTTTAAACTATTAAGTTGTTGTAAAATGTAAATATACTTTAATTTTTTCAAAATACATTGTAAAAAGGTTCATTGTTGTCATCCAGTGTAAAAAAAATGAATTGATTAATATTGGAGCATATTTGGTGCAAAGATGTGAGGTGTAAAGTGATGCAATTCTTGTGTAAATATTTCATTAAATATTATATATTTTTGCTATTGTCTTTTAAAGAATGCTATACAGTTTATACAGAAGTGAAAGCCATAACCTGAATCTCAGAAGAAGGTGGGTCATGCAGCAAGACAATGACCATGAGCGCACAACTTATTCTACCATGTTAGTTAGATTTGGCTCTATTCCAAGTTAATGTTTTGGAATAGAGCCAAATCAAAATCCTGACTTTAACACAGTTTTGCATATTTTTGCCACTCACAAATAAATAATATTGGATAATGTTCCTCAAAAAATAAATGAATAAGTATTCTGTTTTGTATAATCTATTAACTTACTACTTCTAGGGCTTGAATTGTGTAAAAATCTGATGATGTTTAAGGTCATGTTTATGCAGAAATATAGAACAATCAAAAGGGTTCACTAACTTTCAAGCACCACTGTATGTAAAATCTGCTCTTTCATGCTGCCCCATATTGTGCCTTTTCAGAAAGGGCAATTAGAAAATGTGCAATAATCAAAATGCTAACCCAACTTTGTCACAACAAGTATGCATGTACCCTGCTGCAGTTAGCAGCATGCTAAGCCTGTAGTATCAACAACAACAGCACTACTCTCCACACAGAAGACAGTGGACCAACACAATCATTTTGAATCTGCAAATTTAAGGTAAAATGCTACACAGTGTTGCTTTAAAACAGTTAAGAAAGTAAAATCACCTAATTTACACACACATCAGTGGAGCTTTTTCTACATAAATGCAGCTTTTCGTACTACTAACTAGCTAGTTAGCTAGGTTAGCTAATAAGCAATCTAAAAATAGGATAGCTTTAGCCATAGCTAGGTCACAAAATGCTACTTTTTTCTTTAGTCCTAACTGTTAACTGAACAGAAACTTAACATGAAATAATTTGTTTATATCGAATATAGCTAATTATAAATGTGATTTATTTGATTATTTTAAGGATTATTTAGCATGATCTTCCCATTATTTGCTTGAAGTTAGTGAAACCAGCCACAAATAGATTTTAAAAGTAGCTAGAACTCAGTCACTAAAATATGTAAATATATTCACTCAAATTCATGACTTTGCTTCCTTACAACTATTGCATGTGAAAATCAAATTTTTATTAATGTGGTATCATCACATACATTTATTTCTTATTAATTTCTGCTAATAGCTAAGCTGTGAGGTTAGAGCTATTTTCACAATTAGTTATTCCTAAATGGATTGTATTGATTGGGGGGGGGGGGGGGGGGGGGAATTATATAAATTGTACATACTGTATCCAAGTTTTCTTCTGCTTAATTCATCCATTTATTTTTTTTTGGGGACTTTAAGCAAAATCTGGACAAACCAAGTACAGATCACACATGGAGTGACCACATGACATCCTGGTTCACTCAGCTTTAAGGATTTAACGTGCGACTCCTGGCAGACATTAGCTAGAGGTGCAGAAACAGGTGCAACCCAAATACCTTCGCCACACTCTGATTGTTCTTTTTACGCAATGCTAAGAATCCGAAAGGCACGCATCCATATGCCAGGTACAAGCACTGATCAGAAAGAGAGCAGGCAAGCAAGTACGCAGAGGGGCCTATAAAGACAGGGGGATTGTCTTTAAAGCGCACGCTAAGTGTAAATTTGTGCCTGTCAGCACAGAGATAGATTGAATATGTTCTGTATTAAAATAGTCCAGGTCCACTGTTGTTTAGTGCGTTTATGTATGGTGAACTTAAAGGCCCGCTAAAGAATGTGCCACAGCTTATCTGGGAAGTGAATAAGAGGAAATCAGCATGTTTGCATATATATACATATACAGTGTATGCTTTGCTATGGCATATATGCTATGCATTTTATATAAAGGCAGCCAGAATTATTTTATTTTCTTGTAGTTGGCATTTTACCACACTATACCTTCCAGAAGTCCGGGTATATTTCAGGTATAATTTGATTATTTCATCCTGTTGTAAAAGCCTTTCCTCTTATCAGCTTCAGCCATGATAATGCAGTACTGCAAAACAAGCCCAAAGTATAATGCATCCACCCCCATGCTTTACAGTTAAAAATTAGTACTTTTCATAAAATGCATTTTTTAGTTGTTTTTTTCCCTCCAAACACACATTGATTATGTCCACAGATTCCTATCTTGACTTAATTCCATCTACATTATTCCATCGCCTGTTGTTTCCACAACTCATCTGATCTGGACTTCAAAATCATGTTAGCGCAAAAAGAATTGTTAAATCGTCAAGCAAGCATTGTGTTAAACACTTTCTCTATACGTTAAGATAATCTTTTCACTAAACTAAATTTTGGAGTAGACTCTGACCTAATGATTGATATCATTACTGGCTAATCGATACTTACTTTTTTTACTTAAAGTGGCAGGCTGTATAATTTTGTTTCTAAACTAAAAGCAGAAGCATTTCTGACAAAAATATTTTGGACAAAAAATATTGTGTTTAATGGTACCAGCATACTGGAACCACCATCCCTGCTAGGCCTAATATATAAATTCTAAAAACAGGGGTGTCGAGTCACTTTTTGCGGGTGTTCTGGCTACATCACACGTTTTTACGTACTTACGTCACACGTACAGCCTCTAAAAGAAGATCTGGCTCCGTTTTACTGAACGCAAGCGGCTGGTGGAGCAATGGAGATTTCAGAAGGGGGAACTCAGAGCTCAGAAGCTCATTCACCAATAGTGAAACCTAAGAAACGAAGGAGCGAAGTTTCTGACTAAGTGCTTTCTCTCTCTGACTGAACATAAACTGTAATCAGATTCTTCCGCTCTGAAAGGAGACCGCATCACACCCGCCCAGTTTAAAATGATTCTTCCGCATGTTCGGTGCAATCACCCATTCTCATAGAGGGCCCTTAATAAATAGTTTAGATAAATCTAAATCAGATATTATCTAAATTGAGATCTGCGTTATGGCTCATTTTCTATACTAAAATATTTCCCACATACTACTGTGGATCCTTTACGTTGGAATGAAAGTTAAGCAATACATCCACTAGAGGACAGTTTAGAGTCAAATGTTTCTGATAATAAGTGTTGCAATAAAGACAGAGGTTGTAATAATGTACTTACCACAATAAAGATGGCTGAAACACAGTGTAAAAAATTTCAAATTAATTTTTCAAATCTACCCAACTTTTTTTCCCCTGTGTCCTGTGTTTTGAAGTGGTTATATTTTACTTGAACTATTAGCTACACTGCCCTCTATGGTAAACCAGTGGTACTGCTCAGTTCCATCATATTATATCATACTTTCAGTGAACAAGCTAAAAAAAACAGATAAAATGTAAGCAGAGAGTCTGTATATATAGCCGTATTTAATGTTAAGCATTAATGAGTTCTTAAGCAGTTTCTGTAATCCATATGCAGTGTGGCAAGCAGCGTATAAATACACTTCACAGTACAAAGTACTCAATGAAGTTCCATATAATGATCATAAATCAGTGGGTGTAAATCACACGTTCGGCTTTCCCGATCCTCTCCGCAGTCATCTCGGGTGTCACGTCGTTGTTAAGTGTGAAGAATCTATTAATACGTTTACCGTTTAAGCTCTGTGTTCTTCCTCAGATCCTATCGACCTGTTTTGATGAGCGTGAGCCGCGTTGCCAAGAGTGAACAACGGGGACAGGAAAGGAAGGCACACATGGAGCGCTGGAGCGGAGAGGTGAAGTTCAGCATAGGACACAATCACACGTTAACTATGAGAAGCAGGCCAGATAGGTTGGCCAAGGGTGACCGCATTGGCCGCATGCAAGAAGGGTTGACTGCTGAGTGCTGAGTGATACGGTGACAAATGTAACTGGAGCTTAGCAAGGGGAGGATGACTCCAGCCTCAAAGCACGGGGGGCAATAAATATCTCTGGTAAGCAGAGGTGAGTGTGTCTCCAGGAGACCATCAACATCTCCCATCTGAATTCAGTTCTGTATCTCAGGTGTCAGAAAGAGCTGTTTTTGACTAGTGCAACATAAGACAGTGCTTCTTCCTCAGACTGCACACTGATATTTGATAAACCTGTGCAGGGTCTCCAATGTGCATGAGCATAGAGATTATTTAAATATGTAAGTCCTGGATTCACCTGTAGAGGGAGCAGTGCACTGTAAAAATTAAACCGTTACTCCTGGCTCTTTTGAGCTCTCTAAGCAGGGCTATATTTTGATGTATTTCGTAGTACAACTATGACTGCACTTATATTCAAAGTATTTTTTTCTGTGTTGTAAAATATAAGAAAGGTAATATAAAACTTAGGGGTGTTTTTTAAAAAATCAATAATTTTTTGCATGTTTTCAACTCAGTCTGTGAGTAGATAAAGCAAGTTACATTTAAAATGAATTACTTTTTTTTGGTTTAGCTCAGTTAAATTTAATTTAGTTAAATTTAGTTCAGTTAAATTCAGTTCAGTTTATTCCAGTAACATATGGGGCAGTTTAGTTCACTTTTTTATTCAGTTTAATTTGGCTCCAACAGTTCTGAAAAAAAAAATCGGTTTAGTTAAGCTTAGCTCAATTTAGTCCATTTAAATTTAGTTCAGTTTAGTTCAGTTACACATGATAACGTTTGATTTACATTTTGATTCAGTTTAGTTCAGTTAAATTTGGTTCAGTTTAGCTCAGTTCAAACCGTTTTGTTCAAATGAGTTCAGTTTAGCTCAGTCCAGTTAGTTCAGTTTAGGTAAATTTAACTCATTTTTTTTGTATAGCTTAGTTAAATCTAATTAGTTGAGTCAACTTTATGTCACTTACTTTAGTTTAGTTTAGTAAAATTTAATTGAGGTTAGTTAAATTTTTACATTTGCAACAGTTAAATTTATTTTAGCTTAGTTCCATTAAATAAATTCAGACTGACAACATATGTTAAAAGTCCATTGATGGTACTTCATGGTATTTTAAAAATAAATTCCAGATACCATAGTTTACCATTCATTTAACTTGTATATTTGATAACTTACACTACCAGTCAAACTTTCTGATTGAATGTTTTTCTTTATTCCTTTATTTATTTTATTTTCTACATTGTAGATTAATATTATTACTAACTTTCTTGTTCTCTTTTTTCAGTTGCTTGTATTTACAGTATTATTCTATAATATTCTATACTATACTATAATACAGTATATATATATATAATATAATACTGTATAAATGCTTGTGCAAATAATCAGCAGAAAATGCTGGATCTGTTAATAAAGGTCAAAAACTCCTCTACCTCTTATTAGATCACTGGCTTTTCTCAGATCGATAAAAAGTGTCTAAAGGTGAGATTAAAGATAAGCAGTTTTATGTATGTGAGAAGGCTTTATCAAACTCCTGACTGTTTTGTAACTCTAAAGACATTAGAACATGCTGCTTAAATTCAATATGATCCTAAAACATTCAGAAAACAGCAATACAGGAGTGGGTGTTGCAAACATATGTATGTGTTCCTAGAGGAGTGTCTTAAATCTTGTTTTGGAACCAGATCAAAACACGTTCTGATCTATATATTGATCAATATATTATCTCAGGAATTATTGTGATAAATGAAAAGTAGTGAAGTCATCTTTATAAGATCATTATTGTGAGTGGCCTACTCCACAATACAGTTTCATGTTGAATTTTTACATTTAGAATAATACCATCATATTAGTTAGATCATCTTTCTCATCTCCATCCTTTTTAAGCTCAGTACCATTGAAATAAAATGACTGATACATCAGCTTTTTTACAGTGACTTAAAATGTTAATGTTAAGACAAAAGCTAATAACTAAATATTGGAACAGAATGCATTTGCATATTACATTACATTTCAAACAACAAAATACAAACATTGTATTTCTGTGGTTCTGTATAGATCTACTTTTTGTGGTGTGTAAAGATGAGCGCTTACTTTAGTACAGACTCTGATTAATGCAGGGTCAGGCTGCCTACAGCTCTGGAAAATAAGAGACCACTTACAAATGATGATTTTCTTTGATTTGACCAAATTAAAAACCTCTGGAATATCATATAGAGGAAGATGGATGATCACAAGCCATCACCAGCTAAACTGCTTGAATTTTTGCCCCAGGAGTGGAATAAAGTTATCCAAAAGCAGTGTGTTAGACTGGCGGAGGAGAACATGCCAAAGATGCATGAAAACTGTGAATAAAAAAAAGGTATTCCACCAAATATTGATTTCAGAACTCTAAACTTTATGAATATGAACTTTTTTTTTTTTTGCTTTATTTGAGATCTGAAAGCTCTGCATATCTTTTTGTTATTTCAGCCATTTCTCATTTTCTGCAAATACATTTGGAATTTGGGAGAAACGTTGTCTATAGTTTATAGAATAAAACAACAATGTTTATTTTACTCAAACATATAAATAGCAAAATGGTCTCTTTTTTGTATGTTAATTCTTTCCTTGTATTTATATTTCTGTATTTCTCACTGTTGCCGCTTGGTGTCACTGTTGAGCTATTTTAGTTCTGATCTCCCCGCACATATATACACACACCCACAGCGACCATCCCCATACCATAGGCTACACACTGATTAACATTTCTTCACGAGAAAGACATATGAATGTAATAAAATGTAAAGAAAACAATCATATGGTGCTGCTAGAAACACCGTCGCTGTAAATCACAGCTACTTATGCGGGGTTTTCACGGCTGGGGTTGTGACCCTGTTTTATAGTCACACACATGATATATATTCTCACTGAAGGCTGTTTTAATCGCCTATATTATGTTTGTCGTTAAATGAATTGTGTTTATTTCTTTCTCTTAACTGTTCTAATAAAGTAGAGCTGGCCAGGTCATACTAACTTACCAAGAGCTCCACAGTTCACTGTTATAAAGGCCTGTAATATTAAACACACAAATTCAACAGAATGGACAGTACTGCTGTGGTAATGTGAATCGAGATAATGCAGGTTTTTAAATGCTAAATGCATTTTTACATAATACTTTTTTTATTATTTTATTTTTTATACATTTTTCATAATAAAATGAAATAATATTATTACTATTAATAATAATAATAATAATAATAATAATAATAATAAGCACATTTGTGAGGACTTTTCGTATATCAGGACACCAATTATTTTATCGTAGCTGAAGTCAATTTTGCAGGCATTACAGTTGATATTCCAGCAAATTAGAAAAAGTAGTTCATTTTATATTCCTTATTATTATTTTATGTATTATTATTATTGTTGTTTTTATATCTGATTATTATTATGCATGCTAATAATTATAATATTAATATTAATAATAATAATAATAATAAGAAGAAGAAGAAGAAGAAGAAGAAGAAGAAGAAGAAGAAGAAGAATTTATAATTAAGCCCGGACATTAAATCTTTTTTGCACGTTTTTTACATTTATAAATTTATAGAGCACAACGCCTACAAATCTACCGCTATAAATTTTTTCATCAAAACTGAAATTGAAACCACAGAAATAAAGTAATAACTCTTGCTATAAAAAAGGTCCTCGTGAGTGGCGCGCGTTCCGCCTTTTCACAGCGTCGAGCACGCGCTGCACGGTGTTTAGCGCTCGCGCTTAACCACGCGCTCTATGCTTTACATGCGCACTGTACGCGGGTTTTACTACACTGAATAAACACACTCACACACCGTAATTATGGCAGTTATTTGGCATTTAAAGTGCATCTAACTTGTTTATATGTTTCAGTAAATACATTTAATAACTACAGTAACTGCAATGCAGCTCTATTTATGTAGCTCTATGAGAATTTGTAAAATATTCGACAGCAATTTTTGTATGAAAGTATGTAAAGCATATATATATTTATATTTAGTAAAATTTTGCAGATACCATCTCTCAGCCACTTCAAGCTGATTTACAGTAAAACATATCAATAATGCATATTTTGTGTATAGTAGAATGAATCACTCAGTCCAGTGAAAATAAAGCTATTTTATTGTCAAAGCATTCAACATGGTTAGATAAACTATCAAATAGTAAATTTCAGCAAAAGGAAGAAACACTGAATCTATTCCTCACGGACACAAAATATTACACTTTGTATTCAAACAAAACAAGTATGTACATTGTGGATAGACTGCATCTTAAACCAATAACTATCATTTACATGCATTCTTAAATATAGTTCAACATCATATTCAAATTATGTTCAGAATTTGACCTTCGGCTTATAGACATGAAAAGTCAGTGAATAGCTTCTCCATGAAATGGAACTACATTTCAATTCAATTTCTATACATTATACATTAATATATACAAAATACAAATTACATTTACACATTGTTATTTCTCAGTGTCCACCCAAATAATAATAAGTGCTTCATATGATAAATAGATTTTTTTTATGGTTTTAAAGTCAAAACTCATTTGCATACACCAAAACATGACATTTGAAAGAAACAATCCGATTAGAAATGTCTTTTTCGAACGTGAGATCAAGAGTGTTTCTCCAGGTTGACAATATTCCCATGTGTGTACAGGACACCAAAAAAGCCATTGACAAATAAAGATCCCCAAAAACCAAGTCAGTTGTGAGAGGTCATGTGACGGGAGAGGTGATGTCGCTCCCTAAAAGACTCATTGCAGATAGGGCACTTGAGCTTCTCTTCACGCCGCCTCTTGACTAGGGGCTCCATAGCATACTCCTTTTTGTGATGGGAGCGCATGTGGTAGACCAGGTCAGAAGTCATGCGGAAGGAGGCGTTGCACTTGGCACACCAGTTCTGGGCAGGCAGGCAGAGGGAGGTGAACGAGGGGGGCAGAAGTGTGAGGGCTGACGGCATCTGCAGCTGGATGGGGCCTGATGTCTTTGGCCAGAAGGCTGTGGCGTAGAGAAAGGGGCTTTGCTTGGCCATTCCACTCGGCACAGGGCAGTTGCTTCCCAGTTCAGAGCCCTGCAGCTTGGCAGCCAGGTGGTCAGCCTGGTAAAGCCTGCTGGAAGAAACTGTGTCACCTACGGCTGGGTGGCAGTCCACTGCTGGCAGAAGCTTGGGTGCCATGACCAGTGGCGAGACGTGTGAAAAGGAGCGAGTTGGCTGGCTAAAGGCGCTCTTGCGTTCTGATGCCCCCTCTTGCTGGGGCACTGAAGTGAATGCACTGCCCACCGTCGAGCTCTCGATCCGGGACTGTGGTGGCTGAGTCTCGCTCAGCACCTGCCTGATGCTAACATGCTTCTCATTTAGGTTGCTGCTGGGCCGGCCAGCCTCTGCTTTGTTCTCAGAGTTGAAGTCTGAATTTTTGCTGCTGTGCTTCAAGCTCTGGGATGATTTCTTCACTTCCGTGAATGCACTTCGCTTGGTCTCTGTTGCCTCAGAGCTAGGAGGTGAGAAAGCCCGCCTGCTCTCCTCCAGGCCGTAAGCCCCACGATACTGCTGGGCTGAGTTTGCCAGCTCTTCCTTGGACTTGGAAAGGGGCTGGACTAATCCAATGCCCCTGTTGTCCTCCATTTCGGAGAACTTACGCTTCCCTGAGCTCTCGCTCCGTATCTCGGCCTCCTTATCGCTGGGAGGGCTGGTCCTGTTATTCTCCAAGTCCCTGGCAAGATTGTGGAAGTCTGTGGATGGTTTACCATCCTGTTGGCTCGAGAAACCCTCAGATCGGCCTAGTTTGGGGCTGGACCTGGAAGGTGGCATGCTGGCCTGTTCACTTGTGTCCTTAGCCTCGTCCTCTATGCTGGCCATGCTCTGCAGTCTCTTGGTACAGCGGAACCTCAGGTGAGCTAGAAGTGGAAATTCAAACTGGAAGCGCTGACTGCAGTCCGGACACAGATAGGGTGGCGATCCTGGACCAAAGAAAAGAAAAGAAATGTCAGAGATTTCACATAATATAGGCAGAACCATAATATGGGCTAATACAGCAGTGATTAAGAAAACAGCCACGTACAGTTTGTTACTGAAACATTTTCAATCTATTCAAGTGATACATTTCTTGTAGCAAATTCATTTTAACTTCACAGATTGATTGCTTCTGCAGGAAGCCAACCGTGTACAAAACTATTATTTGGAGGATGCCTCTTTAACAAGCATCTTCATTCTGATTAATTCAGATTCTTAGATATGCAAATAGAGCTAGTCAACACAGTTTCCATTTTTTAACAATATTATGGACAGTTCTGCAAGAAAAATAGAGGTGACTGCATTTTAGATTTACTGTACCTTTGCCTTTGGCTTGGTTTCTGCTGGAGCTCAGCAACAGCAGCTCGATCAGGTCTTTTCCATACCACACCAGCAGCTCTTCATCTTTCTCAATTCTCCTGAGCGACCTGTAGAAGAGCTGCCCGTTCTTCACATAGGCCTCAAGGTTCTGCTCGTCCCTGTCTCTTGCAGACTGGACCAGCCTGAGCCACATCAGGCCCTCTGATGAGCTGTTGGCAGCTGAGGTGTCCACCTGTGTTCAGGAAGAGAAAATAGTCAAAAGACAAGATTAGAACATGAGATTAGAAGTTACACCTGAAGGTTCTCTCTAGTTTTTTTAGACATACTAGGTAATATTGCAATTGTAATTCCAAGATCAAATACCTTCATGATATCTCTGAACTGTATTGACCACTATAGCTGTATTTTAGGTCTTACCCTGAATATGTAAGGTGCTGTCCTCTTGTCTGTGGCTTTTAGAGCAATGAAGGCAATGCTGTCGTACAGAGACGTGTGGCTGAGGACGCAGGGGCCAAAGATGGCGTTCTCCGGGATGTCACAGGTGGTGTAGACGCTGGTGAAGATGTCAGTGAGACACTGCTGCATCGCCTTGGCCTCGCCATCCCACGGCAGCTTCTGGGAACTGGACTCTTCCATCATCGCCGAACAACTAAAGCAAAGACAGGCAGCGAGCGGGTCACGTCAGGTCTAGTGTATGATAACATCTGATTCTCATGTTTTTCATTCAAAGAAGGAGGGAGAACCGTCCCTTTCTGACACGACACGCTCTTCTGTTTTATCACAGCGGAGTCTTTAGTGTGGAAACGACTCTTCCAGAGCTCATTTGCGTCCAGCAGCGCTGATTGAACGCCCACAGCGGCCGTTTAACCCTGTAGGTGTTCAACGCGGCTCTGTAGAAACTCGATCAGCGAGCTATTTAGCGCTGAATTCAGCACTGAGGAGCTTCACAGCCTCCACAAAAAAATAAAAACACGCGGATCTGTTTGGACGGAGCTTCACGGTTTATTAATATGGTAGCATATTAGATGGCGTGTCTGTAGCCTATATAATAAATATATTGATTTAATAATAATAATAATAATAATAATAATAATAATAATAATAACAACAATAATAATAATAATAATAATAATAAAAACATTACATTTGAAAGACAAGGGGTTGTGAATATTACGAGGAAAACCCAAAGAACAGTTTGAGCGTCTGTTTAGCTGGTTGTTTAATGGAGGCTAATATATAACCGATGATACGACGATAAAATATACTGATATTGCTGAAAATAATAATATTGGTAATAATAAATGATAAATACGAAAAATTAAAAATAATAATTCAGGATGAATTTACAACATTAAATTAACAATGATAATAATAAAAATATGTTTTATAATATGTAATTCATAACAATAATATGCACTGCAATATGAATTAATAAGAATAATGTTTACAATAAAACAACAATGACAACAATGATAATAATATATATAAGTAAAGTGCACAGTACAATAAAACAACAACAACAACAACAACAATAATAATAATAATAATAATAATAATAACAACAAAAATAATAGCACACCATGCCAACATGCCTCTTTTTCCGTCGTTTTCTTTTATTATTATTATTATTATTATTATTATTATTATTATTATTATTATTACTAGTAGTAGTATTAGTAGAAGTAGTAGTTGTACTACTATGGTTGTTAATAATTATTAATAAAAAAACATTAATACTACTAATAATACTAATATTATTATAGTGCATGTTATTATTATTATTATTATTATTATTATTGTTGTTATTTTTATAGATTTTGTTTTTGTTTTGGGAATATATGTTTGGAGTGACTAAGTGATTTTAAAATAGTGTTTTGGGTGCTCTATCAACTCTTAGATTTATCAATCTTTCCCTCTCTTCCACACGGAGCAGCGTGTGTGTCTCTGTGTGTATTCATTATCATAATCCACCACTTTCCCTCCAAGACTTTAATTAAGGCAGCACGCCGAGTTAATGGTTTCTCCTCCAAACCCCGGACGCGTTTTTACTAACGATTTCTCCACCTGACACACACATACATACACAGAAACACAGTCTCTAATTTACTCTCCTAACAGTTCTGTTATAACAGGAAATTGTACAAAGATACAATATATGATTTTTTTTCCCCTTCGGTAAGCAGGAGATTCTCGCAACGGATACGAAATTCTGGTTTAAACGCAGTGTGTGTGTGTTACAGCAGCCTGTAGATTCAGCCCGACGGACACTAAACAGCCTAAACTGGACTAAATCACTGTGAATCTATCTGTTCTGCACACTCCAGAAACTCCCAATACAGCCCCGTCTTACACAGCAAGCCCGAACAGACTTGTGGTTTATTTTGCGTGTATGTTCAAATTTACTAGTAAAAGGAGTTCATGCATGCTTTTCTATAAGGAGCCATTATTTTTTTTTAGTACCCACTAATATAGCCTATAAATATACAACATGGTGAAACATGTTGTGTTATATATATATATATATATATATATATATATATATATATATATATATATATATATATATATATATATATTGTATACATTTCTAAAGATCTACTAAAACCACAATTTTATTTTTTTTTATTTTAATTTATTTAAATGTCTGATTGTCAAATTTACGGCAATTTTACTGTTATTGTCCGTTCTTCTTTTTGTCAATGGGCTCATGATTTAATCACACTATCACCCCCTCCACACACACACACACACATGGCACTCTATTAACATGCTGGAAACGTACAGCGAAGACAAAACTTCACATCCTGAGCGTCCCACCGCCTCACAGACACACACAAACACGCACGAGCACACATTTACGATCAGAAAAAGCAGTGTGCATCTTCACTGTCACGAAAAGGAAAACCAACGTATCCTCATTTTTTTTGTCACAGAATGTCATTTTGACAATATGTGCACATTTTAAATTAAATTAACAAACATGAATGCTCCAAAATGGAAATAATGATTTGAAATGATTATATTTACATTTACTTCCATTGACCGTCAATATAGGGTTTGCTTTCTTTTATAAAGTTGTTGCTTTTTTACATACGAAATATTATAAATATGTAAGCTAGTCAAAGTTTCTTCTTACCTTTGACAAAAAAAACTATTAAAAAAAAACCTTGTCCTTTTAGTAAACCCCCAACTCACCCCACTTTATATAGTACTCCCTTTTTCCGCAGCTGTAAATGTCTCTCTCTTTCTCTTTTTCTTTCTCCCTTTTTTCTCAGACGGCTAAAACCACACAAAGAAGCCAATGAATATGCATCTCAGATAAATACTAGAATAGAGCACCCTGCACACACACTCTCACACACACATAGGCTGAACCCACTGACCTCCGACTCGCACGCTGAGATTTATAACCTCCCGTTTTTGGCTTTTGTTATTATTCCAACTTTACAGCGGCGACCCCAACTCGAGCCCCCCAGCTCCATCAGAGACTGACCGGAGCCCTGCTGACACTCCTGCCTCTCTCCGGCTCTTACAGATGCTGCCTAAAATTATCCCCTTCTCTCTCTCTCTTCCTGTGTTTCTCTGTATCTCTCTCTCTCATTCCGGAGTCGCTACTCACCGCTTGAGTGCAGGTGGAGAAATGATGGTGGTGATGATGATGATGGTGGTAATGATGAAGATAATAATAATCCAGCAGGGCTCCGGTACTCCGTCAGTGCATTTCCCCCCCGGCCGCGGAGAGCGAGAGCGCAGATGGGGCCGAAACACACACACTGACGGCCTCTCCTCCTCACACACACACGTTTTGTTTGCTGCGCATAATCTGCCCAATGAGGCGTGTCGTTCAGCGGCTCCGCCCTTTAACTCCTCACTGTCCGGACGCCTCCGCACGCGCTCAGCCGAGCCCAGCTTAATACACCTGCTTATAGACTACAGCCTAGTCCTTTAGTGCTTAAATAGGGGTTTAGTGTCTTTTTTGATGCTCTTTTCTTTTTTTACACAAAGTGACATAAAATGTGTTAGAACGGCATATATGATTTGAAGCATTTAACTAAAACTATTGTGCATTAAAACAAAAAGCACAATTTACAATTGTTGAGGTGCAAATTGAGTCATTCCAAGTCATATCAAGTTCTAGATGAGAAACTTAACGTGGACTCAATACCTTTTTTTTTGTTTACAGTGCTGGTAATGATGGGAGTCACAAGTATCCACAAGTATGGCTGGCAAAAGCTTACATTTTTTATTCAGGTTATTTAACCTAATACCAATGTTGATAAAATGTTGATTTAAAAAAATAAATCTAAAAAAATCCCTCCACCATCAATGTGTTTTACAGAGTTTTATATAAATCAATCTCAAACATTGCATTACACATCAGGTAACACATTTGTAACCTTTCTCTTTAGATAATAGCTTTCCACAACCTTGCTTTAGAGACAGCTATAGTTGATATAGTTATAGTTACCTATAGTTAAATGTTTAAGACGTCTGGCTTCTATCATTACACAGCTGTGAGAGAACTACTTGCACAGGTTCAGTCTAGCATACTAGCTTTCTAATCCATTTCTTAATAATCCCCCTTAAAGATGTTTTGAATTAGATTTTGAATAATGAATTATGCAGAAGATGAAAAATAAGTAAAACAAATCCCTTTAAGGTTCATTTAAAGTAACTATTTATGTCCAGGTATAAAACATATTGTTTAGAATAGGCTAAAGTGTTCATAAAAACACTTAACATCATACTTTACATCAATGTCATAGGTCTTAAAATAGAACCAAGTGGGATGCCTCATAATAGACTAGCTACTTTAAACTGGTCCAGCATAAAGGTCAATAACTGAATAATAAACCTAGGTATTGTAATCTTTAATGTTTAAGATGCTAATGATAATCAGATTGTCAGGGCTTTTTTATTTTTACTGATTTTAACCTGATAGTAATCATGTTGTTTATAATGAGTCTGTTTTGATAATGCAATTAGCTGCTTTTATCTGTAAAGTTAGCTAGCACTAGATTCAAGATTTTTATGGTCTCGTCACAGGGTACAGGTGTACTGTATATGTTAGTAAAATAAAAAGTGTGCAGAGAACAATATTTAGAACAAAGAAGAATAATAAAATAAAACAGAAATACACACATGTAGACATATGGTATTGTATAGATATACTTTAAATATATAAAGAATATATACATATACAATGCTATATACATGTGCAGATACCTAGAGTATGTGTATGGAAGTGAGGAAATAGTCAAGAAAATAGTCCAGTAGGTGACACAGTTTTAACAGTTATTAACAATAATCAGTGGCTGATGAAAGTGTTTTAGCCTTTTTTCAGGTAGAACATTGTTAAAATACCACAGGCTTCATTAATTTCATTTTAATTACAGTTAATTAAGTTCATTAATAAAACAGGTCATTTTCAGTTCACAGCTGTTGTCCACTGGAGCTTTAGCAGCAGCAGCAGCAGCGTTATCCCGGGTCCGCCTGCCTGAGCGCTGTCTGCCCGTCAGCCGCGCTCCCCGCCCGCCCGACTCCACCGCAGCTCTGCGCTCCGCTCCTGCAGCAGACCCTGCTGGCTCTGTGAGAGCTGGGCTTTCGGCTTTCTGACACTTTTAAAAAGGATTTTTATTTGCAGGTCTGATAGCTACGTTAAACGCGTTGTTTTCTGTCCGTCTTTTAAACGTGTTTTAATGATAATTCTGGTCAATTTAGTTAGTTAGGTTAGCAGTTAGCTGATTCCTCTCAATGGTTTGGGGGGTTTCGGAAGAAAAATAGTGACCTAATTCAGTTTTATCGAATGTTAGCGACGTTTGTCTCTGTTAATGTCGTGTTTTATTAATATGGCGCAGTTTTTCTAAGTTAAACTTAGTTTTAACTAATATGAACCTTAATTAAGACAAAAGGGCAGCGTCTCTAGTGAAGCCAGGCAAGTTAAATCGAGTAGTTAGCTAACAAGCTAACAAGAGATTTAAAAAAAAATGTGTCTAGTTGGCTAATTAGCTAGCAATCTGGAAATACGTTTAAGAGAAATACAGCCACGCCAGAAAAAAAGATAGTCATGATTTAACAAATTAGGGTTTTATTTAAATTTTAATATCTTTAACCTGTTTTAATCCCATTTTCAGGTAATACATGGACTTTACCATCACCTACACTTTAAAGGTGAGTTCTTACACTCTTGTCTGCTGTGGTAAATATATAGTTCAATTTCAACTTCAAATTAAGTTCGTGTAGGCTTGCATTGAAATGAAATACAGAAAAGATAACCTATATTTGAAAGTATCATTACATTTGTTCATACAAAAGGTCACGTTCTCATATTTTCATGTTAATAACATGTGACATGTGACATGTTGTTGTGATTTAGGACTATGCTCCTTAAATGTAATTGTCCAGTTGTTGTGATTTAGGACTATGCTCCTTAAATTTAATTGTCACATTAGTGACATTCAATTAATCAAATAGTGACGGAAGAATGCATGTAAAAGGTAGGTGTATCAAAATAGGTTTGATACAAAAGTAAAAAATGTTTTTGTAAGGGAGAAAAGTACAAGAATTAAGAAGGTGAAATGAGAGAAAAGTCAGGTGCTACCATCGTGTGTTCAATAACCTCATAATAGACATTTTATTTTATAATCTATACTTTGCAATTTGTTTATAAAGATGTTTCAATTCGTTTTTTAAAGACAGTGTTTCTGTAAGTTTTTTCTTTTTTGCATTGGTTTTGTATTTTGCAATAGAAAAATGAACTTTTTCACCTCACACTTAAGTCTAAACATATTATTTTCATCTCTGTTTTTACTTTTGTTGGATGTGGAATCAGGAACTTAAGCAATATATTGTATTTCCAGATTGTTTCTACACGTGTTTGCCCTCTTGCCCAGTGTGCTCCATTGTTAATTATACCATAATCAGTTCAAGTGTTGAAGTGAGCTTTAAGGTGAATCTAAGTATGGCTGATTAAAAAAAAACATTTTTAGTTAAAAAAAAAAAAGTTGTTTACCTCATGCAATTTTGCTTGTTTTTATGCTGTTTTTGTTTTCTTAATCATAGGCAGATTTCACGCATGCTAAAGATCACACTCAAATATAGGCACTGAAGGACTCAAATGTTCCTTTTCTAAATAGACTCTTTATGACGAATAAAATTCTGAATATAAATTGCACTAAGCATTTCAAATTGGAGGATTTTTCTTCCACTCATGCACATAGACTTGCTCTATTGTAAGGCTGTGGCACAAGCCTACAAAGATTTACGCTTTCTTAGCTGTAAATCTCCTCCTGCTCCTCAGCCTCTTGCCTAGCCAAGCATGATAAGGACCTTTTTTTCCCCCATACAGTGCGCTGAAATAAAGCCACAAAGCTTGCCCAATCAGTAGCCATCTGCTTCAGCCATGAACTGCAGGCTCATGGTGGCAGGCAGAGGCCGCACAGCGGACAGAATGGGTCTCCCCTCCTCCTCCCTCATTGTTTTACAACAAATAGCCCCCATTAACACCAGTGTTTTTATAGGGACAGACTGCCTCCTCTGTGTGTCAAATATGGCATGGCGCAGATTTCTCTATGACACCCACATTAAGGCTAATTGTAGTGCTTTGAGGTCAGACACGACAAGTTTGTATCCACGTGGGCTTGAGGAGCAACAATTTATCAATTACGGAAAGGGAAAAAAAACGTGTGTGCAGTGATGCCACCCTCAGTCGAGGTACAGAATGTTACATCTGATATAAGTATACATATATATGCCTGCTTGTTTTTTTGCATGGATGTATATCTTTTGTTTTTAGAAGATGGACAAAGAAAAGATTGTAGTCTTGAATTTTAAGCTGTTGACGGATTAAGAGCATGCCCATTGTTTGCCTTATGATGACATACTGTCTGGTAACCTACAATGATCGTTATATTAACAGAAGGAGGAGATTTGCATATTTACTAATAAATGCAAAAGATTTAGTTTTGGGAATAATTATCAAGCACCAAGGATTTGCTTTCATTTAATGACTTGAACTGGTTCCTTGACTAAGACAGTATGTAAGACATCCTTTCTTACAGGAGATTATGGTTGACAATATAAACTTCATATGCTATAATATAATTACAACAGGGATTATGATGCAGATGACAAGACTCATAAATATTTAGACTGTGGCTGATTGTTTTTATTATTTTGCTTCCCTACCAAACCAATGACTGTGAGGACCTTCATTTAAAAGTTCAGTTTATTTAGAGAGATTATTTCTAATGTCTATATTACAGAAAATGTATCGTATCATATATCCTGTACATAAATATAACATTGTTTAAATTGAAGCTATTTTTCTCATTCCTGTGTTGCAGAATGTTGCAGTGGATGAATGTCTGAAGTCTCCCAGACATCACTGTGCAGACACACTGTGGCGTATCTCTTCACAGGAATATAGTGCAGTCATATTCAGCTTCTGGTTTTTGCTTTCAGTCTTATTCTCAGTAAGTGAAATGCATGCTCAGGGACCACACACATCCAGTCAATAACATTCTGCTCCTATGTGTTCAGTAGTATTTTTGTAGTTATTGTTATTTGGTTTAGTGCTTCTGAAAGTGCGTCTGGACTCGCAAATTCATCCTGTGATGAGTGAAGAAAAGGGAAGCGCCATTGACCGATCATAAGTACGCTGTTTTATGCATTTAATGCATTCCTCATTGCATTTTTCTGATAAAGGGTTATAGTTTCTATAGCTATAGTTTTATTATAGTCTATAAGATGTGTACGTCTACGATGCTATTACTGGATCGTCTTTATGAATAAAAGTAAGTAAAACAGATGCCATCCAAATTGTTTGCTATTTTTATACTCACAGGCACATCTTGCTTCTTAAATATTTGATTTTAGCACATTTGATAATAAATGTATTTATTTATTTTTCTGTCTAGTGGTAGCCTACTGTTCTGACATTGCAAATGCTACATTCAGAATCACCTGGATTGTGTCTGCTATGTAGAGGTAGAGGTGGCATGTCCAAAATCAAATATCACAATGCTTGAAGATGATACACCACAGTACATATCAAATGTTGCATGAGACAAAACGCATCAATAGCATGAAAACCTATGAGCACTGTGGACTTCATCCAACAGCTATTCTTAAGAAGAAATTTCTTCTTTAAAACCTCTTATGCAGACATTTACAGTTTGGCATTCCCTATGAGATTTTTTTATTTACATGGAAATAAGCAAATTCTGATGAAAATACTGGTGAATGAGGACCAATGATTTTAGTCGCCATTTACACCTGGTCATTTCATGTGTCTTGGGTATTATATCTGGAAAAATGCAAGTGTAAAAAACACACCCAGACGGCATTTACAACAGATTCAAAACCAATCATTAAAACACGTCAGATGATGATCTGGAATTAATTTTATGCACGTTATTATAGCAGTGTTAATGCCCCTTTCTTACCAAGACTAATTTCAGAATTGAAGCACCTTCCATTACAAAATCTGCAAATTACATCCCACACAACAATTGAATTTCAGTCTGACTAGCCTAAAACTCAATTGACAACTAAGTGTAAAGTGTAAAAATACCCTTGCTAAAACTTGCTGTTTCTTAGTAGTGTTTAAGTACAGACAATATCCACATCATGCTAATGGTGCTTATCAATTAATTATGATGTTATGATTATATAAATGTTATCATATTGCCCAGCCCTATCTCTATGACAGCTGGACAGATGGCCAAATAGCAACTCAGGCAACTGTCCAATTACTTTAAGGGAGGATTATATATGTTATGATGTGATTCCTTGATGTGAACCCTGGCACTTTAACAAGGTAGTGGCTGTAATTGTTTTTTAACAATTTGAACATTTTAAATCAATGGTTTGTGTTATATTGATGATTATATCAGTGGTATTGTAACACTACTTGGACAAAGGTATGAAGGCACACTTCTCAATTTATAACAATGCATTTGGGTGTTTTCATTTAGTCATATTTGCAGAGGTATACAAAACAAAGCCTTGAAACACATAGTCTAAATTTACAAAGATACAGTTAATGAAAGAATGGGAGTTTCTAAAGATCTCACTAAATTCCAGCATTGTGGGTTAGGATGCCACCATTGCAACAAGTCAGCTGTTAAAATTTCTTCTTTCCTCCTACGTATTCCACCTTTCACTTGTGAGTTGTTCATTTTGAATAGTGAAACCACAGCAATTCAGCTGCAAAGTGTGGGTGTCCCACAGAATGGGGTGTCCGAGTGCTGAAAAGCATTGTGCAGAAAAGTCACCTGATCAGTAACTGCAGATAATCACCTGCTGATCGACTCCAAATTAATGGTATTGTGTTGGTATACCATTAATACTGTCTCATTCTCTCTCTAATACTGTTGTCTCAATATGTGTGAAGTGTGCTACTGTAATATAAAGCTTGCTCTTAACTGACGTAAGT
Organism: Astyanax mexicanus; assembly: GCF_023375975.1. Lineage (NCBI taxonomy): Eukaryota > Metazoa > Chordata > Actinopteri > Characiformes > Acestrorhamphidae > Astyanax > Astyanax mexicanus. Next base: position 16,705,427 of record NC_064429.1, read on the forward strand.
ACATTTTTCTAATTTTAGTTTATATTTTTTGTTTATATAAATACGTTGACCAAATATATAAACAAACCAAAAAAGTACTGTGAGAATATAGATGGTCACCATAAAGATGGAAGGAGGTATAGAGTATAATATATTTGATCATATCGTTGTGTAACCTTAAACTTTTCAGGAGTAGATTCTTTAATTGTCAGGGCAGGTTAATGTAAAAATATGCTTTCTTATTTGTTTTAATGCATTTTTTATTAGTCTGTATTGGTTATTAAATGTTTACACAATGTGAAAGTCAGTTACTGCACTAAAATGGTATATAAACATAAAAAGCAGAAAAAACACAGATACACTTTCTTTTGGACAGGCATATCAAATCAATAAAAAAATATACATTTTCTGTGTCTGGTGATGGATGACAAGGCATGTCATTAAAACCCTTTTTTTACTTAGTTATTTTTTAGCCTTTCCTGACTCATCACAATATAAATAAAGTTTTGAGGATATAGTGACTTCTCTGGGGCATGTCTTAGAGGTCCAGAGAGCACTTTTAATGCAGGTTCATGTAAAATAATACTGTGTGACATTTTGAGGATATTAATTTTTTTTATTGTACATTTATGAAACAGTCAAAATATAGGCGGCAACTAAATACAACAAATCTACCAGACCACTCATCATGTTTTTATGTGAATATATTACACACTGCAGGAATGGTTATGCCAGAACACTGATAACTCGTAATTGTAATATTTTTTTTCTTTTTGCCACTCAGTAATACTGCTGATTTCAGTTTGAAAGATAAAGATCTTACAGACTGCTGCTTTAAATATACGCATATCTATGGGATTTATATAGGTATTTTGTAGTACTACACTGCCATTTTCAGCAGGAAATTCATATGTATAAAAATAATAATTAAATAACTGTTATATGCTGCTTTAGACACTGAAGTGTATATTGAGACTTTAATAAAAATTATGCCCTTGTTGATTTAAAGTGGATTTGACACTTCTCTATGTGATAGGCCTACAAGGTAGAGAAGACCATGTGATTGGCATGGGCATGAAGAGAGAGAGAGCAACAAGGAGAGATGGGGGATTGTCTGAAGAGACAGCGCAGGTCAGATGGTGGCAACAGAGGGAGGTTTCTGTGGAGCTTGTATTAAAAGTGAGCTCATAAATGAGCAGCGCAGCAGATTAGAGCGGCGCACTGTCAGCCACGCTGAAGGCTTACCATAGTTTTTCCAATGGAGGGCAGAAGAGGAAAAGGAAGGAGTCTGAGCCCCGACCGGCAGCGTGGAAGGCAAGTTCCAAGTGTAGTGTGTGTCTGCTGAGAGCAGAGGGAAGGAGGCAGTGCTTTCTCTCTCTCATTCTCTCTCTCTTACATGCTCACTCTCTCTCTCTCTCTCTCTCTATCTCTCTCTCACTGTTTCCCAGTTCACAAAGCGTCCTTTACCATACATACATATGTGTATGCACACTCATGCCACAGATAGCATAACTACAGCCTTTGCACTTTGTAGTCTAGCTTTTGCTCCCACAGTGCACCTTGAAATTAACTGTGAGATGCATTCACATCAAATGGTTCATCTGGATGGGAACAAAATAGGGGGAAAAAGGAATAAATTAATAATGAGCCACTTTTATACCGGATCCAGCGATTATACAAATGGTGGAAACAGCCAAAAATATTCTGTTATGGCATATGGCACTTCAGCTGCCATATGTGCCAGTTTTCACAAAAATTGGCACCATGGCACACGATGGTCAGTTGTAACTGCCAAAAACACAGCGAGGGCTGTGCAGAGAGAGAGAGAAAAAAACGCTTCAGTGCCTCAGACGAGTGCACTGATGTCCTTATGCAGTTCCCACTGCATAATCAAGAGCGAGTTATCAAATGCTGGACTGAAGATTTAGGGGAGATGAAAAGGCGTTTTTTTTTCCTCTCTCCTTTCGGGCGCCCATCCTTCCCTCGTCCTCCCTTTTCTCTTGCCTGGTCGGCGTCACATCCTTCGGGGGCCAGGCGACAGGCCTCGCTTTCATTCCACCTCGCTGTGAAGTAGAGGGGAAACTTGAAGCAAACTCACAGAAATAGGCAAGAATTAGTTTGGCATGCCAAGCATCAATATCATCAATACCAATTTGTCTTGCTGCTCTTTGTTGCTGGGTTCATTTGTGAGGAAACATGCTCAAACACATCAATTAGTATTCATTTTTGCACAATATTGTTGCTAAAACCAGATTGTTAATTCACAAGTTCAGAAAGCTATTTGCTATCAGATTTCAGAGCGCAGATTAAATGAATGTCTTCACTGACAAGTGATTTGATCGGATTTGCATGTCTGAACATCACAATAGTATCTGCATGGATTGCTGTAGACTGATACTGTAAACGGCATCAGTAATTAATACAAAAGACAATTTGCAATCCAGTTTGAGTGGCCAGAGCATCAAGACTGAGATCTATACATCTATACAAATCTGTGTAGTCTCATTTCAGATGTGGTTTTGATCTGATTTGCAAAAATTTGCACAATATAGTTGTTGAAACCAGTATGTTGATTTAGAAGTTTGGTAAAGAGTGGATAATCAGACTTCTTTTAGTTATTTGGTGCAGTCTTTATATACCTGCAGGCAAACTGGATTTGTTTCTCAAATCAGATCGGTTTAGATTAATGTCCACACTGTTATTTGCAAATGTTTGGATTTGTGTATCAGCATGGGTTGCTGTGGTAACAAGATCACTGTTAGTAACTCACATTTGTTGCTCTTCTTGGACCCCATGCACTCCATCACTCTGGATTTTATGAGGTTGGTTTTTGCCCCATTGTAAGTGATGCCAAAAAAAAGTGGAAATTTGATTTATTTGGCCGGAGCATTTTGACTGAGCTTAACTGTATAAGTCCTGTAATGATCGCATTTAATCACCTCCAAATGTGGGTTGGATACGATTTAAATAAAAGTTTGCACAATATAATTGTTAAAACTAGTATGTTGATGCAGAAGTCCAGAAAAGAATGTGTAATCCGATTTGAGTCCATTGGTTTTTAGTGCACTCCTTCTATGCCGTTCAGACTGCAGGCAAATCAGATTTGCTTCTTAAATCATATCTGTTGAGATGACTGTCCGTACTTTTATTTATTTAAGTGCTCAGATCAGATTTGCAGACATCATAAACAAATCTGTATGCGTTGCCATGGTAACGAGGTCAGTGTCTGTAAGTAACATTTAGACCTTACTCTTGTTGCATTGCGAACATTGCAAAACACACAGTAAAATCCTGATGTACAAATGGGATTGTAATTGAATTCCAAATCACCTCTTAATGTGGTTTGGATCCAATTCACATGTAGTTTTTGGCTGTCCAGACTTTTAAAAATCAATTTGAATACAATCTAGATACGTTAATTTTATTTAGATTTAGACTGGCAGTCTGAACATGACCTGAAAGTCCTTATTGTTTTCCATCAAACTTTACCTAAACTTTGACCAATGTGCTGATAAAAAACCCAAACAAATAAACAAAAATCATCCCATGAACTCTCTCTTCACTCAAGGGCCTCAACTGTATCAACTACAGGCTCGGTGGTCCAGGCTTCAGATCCTCCCTCCCAGCCAGGCTGCCAGACTAGCTCAGGGTTCACAGCTGAGCTGAGCCACCATGGCAAGACTTAATGTTCCAGGTTTCGGGCGGCCCCAGGGCATATGTTCGCCCCCCATCACTTAGAGGAGAGCTCACGTCTGGCGCTAGTGAGTCAGGCCAGGCCCCAGCGGCCCCTCCGAGTCCCATTGAAGCAGGCCCTTCCATGCACCGCTCCACCCAGCAACAGGGTCAGGCAGTGAGTGACAGGTTGCGGGCAATTTACAGGGGATTATGGGACCACCAGACCCGCTACCCTTGTTGTGATTTGTCAGTGTGTGGCTTTATGTTGCTGCGGGTGCTGTGCTGTGCTGTAGGCAACGTTGCCCTTAGACATCAAAGTCAGGCATTGTGTAAGTATTTTTTATCCATAAATAAGAAGTTTGTCATTGTCAGAAATGTGCATATGGACAAAAGTATTGGAACACCTATTTTAAAAAAAGAGTTTGTGCTGTTTTTATAGGAGCAACCCTCTGTACTGTCAGAAAAAGGCTTTCTATTGGATTTTGGAGCACTGCTTTGATTGCATTGAATTTGATTGCATTCAGGGACAAGATCATAAAGAAGGTCACCACCAACCCATCTCATCTCCAACTTCTCCCTAAAATACTGTATGGAGCTCCATCATTCCAGAGAACACAAGATACTAAACAAGCTTTGTGTGTGCATTAGCACTTTTGTTATCTGTGTTAGCAATGGGTGCTTCTTAATCTAGTCCAATGTCTTTTAGTAAACAGGGTGTCCACAAATGAACAAGATTGATTTTATTAGGTTTTTATTTCAATGCAATTTATTGTAAGCATGTATTAATAACTGTATAATAAATAGCAAAAACAATACAAATATGTAAACAATTTGTGATGTACATTAAAATATAGTAAAGTCAGAATTATAACTGCATAACCCAATATATCACAATAGTATAAGCAGTTGTGATTATTAAATCAAATTTTAGAGAATATTTCATAGTAAAAAAGACACACTATCATGTTTATAAAATCTGAGTATAGTATCGACAGTACTGCAAAACAAAATATTGTGGTACTGTGAAATATCAATGTCTCGTACACCCCTAATAATAAGTGGAAAGTGACATGTGGTATTAAATATGCTGCTGTAATGTTAATTTTATCAAATAAATAAGCAGAACAGGGCTGCATTACTGTATTTTGTATATGCTTGTTAAACATATTTTGTTTCATAAATAACACATTTCAGCACAAATGAATAATTATTGATATTGGACAGGAATTGATTGTGCACACTAGGGGCTACATAATCCCATTGAACCTAAAACAAATAAATAAATATAAATATATCTAAACCTTTGACTACGCCAAGGGCCAATTGTTGTTTTTGGCCATAAACAAATTCCAGCTGGTACACTAGGTAGAAGCTCTCCTGGGCGTATGGTGTTTTTGAAGCTGTTTTTTATTTTTCAGTTCTTGCCTGTTTTTTTTTAAGCAGTGGTGTTTTTGATGTTGCAGCAAGAGAGGAGCGAGATGACAAGTTGATGGCGAATGCCTTGAGGAGGGGCTGTCAGTGCAGCCGGTTACCTCTGAAAGCCCCGGTGGCCTGGGCTGACTGTGGTGGCATGAATCAAAGCCTGCTAGCGAGTGAGAGCCTCCCAGGGCCAGGCCCCAAATCGGCAGGGTTTTTGAGGAAACTTCGATGCACAGCTGCTGCGCACTCTCCCCCTCCATGGTGCGTGTGGCCTTGCTCTTTGCCTCGCGGCGTTGGGAGCCAGGCTGTGGCACTCAGCGGAAAGTTCATCAAAGTTTAAACTGGCAAAATAACAGGGAACAGAGAAGCAGGAGTGGGAGGCGGACGAGAGAGGGCAACACATTTCAAATTTGATTGTTTTGTTGCAAACATAGCTGGTTTGGCCGGTTTATCACGACGCCAACTGCAGTTAGAAGTGAAATGTTTAAAGACGAACAAACAAAAAGTTACACCAAGGGAAGTGTGCCACAAATCAACATGGATTCAACTTTGGACTCAAGAAATCATTCTTTTGGGTCCTTTGCCTGTTGTGTCATTGTTTGAACAAAAGTAGACGTCTGCAGAGCAACAAAACAACACGTCGTCCAAGTAAAATTCAGTCCATGAAGCATTCCGTTACACCCATCTTCCCTCAGCCCAAAGACAACAGTCCCGTTCCTGATCTCCCAACGGATTCTCTGCATTTCGTTCACGAATACTTCAGCCCCATCCTTTGTGCCTGTCTATTGTGGTTGGGGAAATTGTGACAGCGTCAACCTCTCGAAGCCCAGAATGGGAGAAGTGTTAGTAGGAAGCTGGCCAGAATTGATGGCAGTCCCTGCCTTCTCTTCTCCTCTCGTCTAATCACTCCCATACATTTGGCCTCAAGGAAAAGACCCAACGTAGCACCGAGAATGCTGCTCACAACGAGACACAGGCTCGCCACGTTTCTCCGCTCTGGACTCGCTGCTAGGTTTGTCAATGATCTGTCCTCGGCCGAGTGAAGTTCTAATGAAGCGTGGTGTCCATCCCTCCGTCCCTAAGAGAGAGCGTGGCACTTTGCATTAGGTTAATACGGCTTGAGGTCACGGGGCTGCAGCTCAACGTCCAGCAAAATATTGTGGAGATTGGCCGAAGTTTACTGGTATCATAAATGCTCTCGTTTAATCCCATTTAGGCACTTGGGAACACACATCACCATTGCTCATTACTGTCAGAGTCACTTAATGGACGATTAGTGACCCCGTGGAAGGGAGACACTTGCTCGGAGAAGACAGCGTAGGAGCTACTTGTCAGGACACTGCCTGTCATTACGCAGGTCTCGTCTGCTAGTTCTGGAACATGGGTGGCTGAACATGCTGCTCTCATGTCATGCAGTGCAGATATCTTGTAATCATGTTAAAAGTTCACACAAAGAAGTATTGAGCTGTTCTAGAGACTAGAGACTAGAGCTGTATAGTCTACAGCATAGTAACTTTATTTTAAAATTATTTTTACCAACATGCTCTTACATAATACTTTAAATGGCAGACTTATTATTTGTTATTACAGTTTATAAAAATACTTATCTAGTAACTTCTATACACTGACATACTATACAAAATTCATGAAACAGGAGCTACTATCATGTCCCAGGACTCTCTTCCATATCCTTTACAACAATTGGTGACACCTGATTTGGTTGTGGCCAAAACGTTGACCTTTTCCACCGGAAATTGCCTACTTCTCCATCTATTAAATGCTCACATTTGCTTCAATGAAGCATTTACACAATCATGGCCAGAGTGCACAACATCTCAACAAAACCTTTATTTGACTTAATCAAGGAAAAATAACGTGAGCTTGTTACATATAATACATAAAAATACAGTCTTTTGTGGTTGCATGGACAATTCTACCCAGATGCTGCCAGTCATATTCATTACCACCCAATGCACAGTTCTTCTACGCTGTATTTCTGGTGCACACTTACTATCAGGGCGTCTGATAATTAGTTATAACCTGGTCTAGGGTCAGGTCATTACAAAGTGAGAGTGGACTCTCTCCCTAGACCCTCTTCCAGACTAGTTTATTATCAGAAATGGAAAGCAAAACTAAACAAAACAACTACAACAAGCACTACCAACTTAACATGAAACAAAAGAAACAAAAATACATGAAACTACTCAAACAGCTAGGGGTTAGAATGGGTCCTTGGTAAAACTGTGCTACCAAGGCTTCTTCCACCTCGTAGCATCGCTGGCCAATGTAAAAAAAAGTATCTCCAAAACAGCCACTTTGCAGGAGAGAGATAAAACCTTTGTAACTTTCAATGAAAGTCAAGGTAAAAAGAGTTTATTTGGAGCACTTCTATTTTTCCATTCATCAAATTTTGAGACAGTGTAAGCGACAGATTGAGTGTTCAAATTATGTAGTAAACTAAAAATTGAGAAATATGGAGACTTGTTTTTCATTGGACAGTGATGACATGTACTTATACAGGTTTGGGCGTTCCCAAGCCACCCTCTTAGGTAACTCTTTGTGATCAGTTTACACACTGCTATCTCATGACTGTAACTGTAACCAAATTGAGAAGTCAAAATCTAGTCCAGCCTTTCTTCTGAAAGATCTGTACTAACTTGCTTATAAAAGACAAAACCAAAGGGGGTTGTTGTGTGATAGGGGATAAGCGCAAGCTTTGGTTTTGTTTTTGTGTGACGATAAACAAGAAACCACATATCAGCTTGTCTAAATAGTTGTGCCACCCGTAACTGACATCTCAGAAGGTTTCTCCAAGGAGTCAACACCATGTTGTTGTCTTGACAGTGACACAAAGCAGTATATACAAGTCGAGAGCAATAGTGTAACTTTTTCAACAGAAATGCTTTCTATAACAAAACAATGGTGAAACATATCAAATAAATGGCAGCTGTTTTGGATTTGTTTTCCTTATTTTGTTACAAGTGGCTTCTAGTTCCTGGATATAGATGGCAAGTATATATCAATATTTGTGGGGAACACTGTAAGCAAAAACAGGTCAAGAGCGGGCAGTTGTGGTAAGGCCGTGTTTTTTTTATTATATGGTCATCAAAAAAACAACACATTGAACTGTTTCAGTGTTCCTAAATGTTCCTAGATCTGTGTCCAGTAAAGGCTTGGAGTTCAGTGTGCAGGCTCTGCCCACTGGTTGTTTGTGTATGCTAATGTGCCCAGCCTCTATTCTAAATGATTGGCACCTCGAAAAGGCAACGCAAAAGGTGTGCGTGTCCATCTGTCTGGAAAATGTGCCGTGCTGGTGGTGTTCCAGGCTCTAGATGTGGAATTATAGTGGAACAGTGGCCACTGCAGATGTGACTGCATCTCACTTGCTTTGGCCATTTGTGTTCTGCTTGGCTGAAATGACTGATATAATCATCTGTGATATGCACTGGCATAGCAGCCAGCTCTCGCTCCACCGAAACACAGATAGAAGACTAACGGCAGATTGGGTGTTGCACACTCACGCACACTGGTTTCGAATGGAGACTTTACATTTGGAATTGGTTGGCTTTGTTTGTTTACTTTGTGTTCTCTGCCCAAATAATACGGAACGCTGAATTGGTTCCTCATGTGGCTTTTTTATTATTCAAAAGTGACAGGACAATACACTGAGAGTATGAGTAATAGAAAAATAGAGGCATCTCCTGGCAAATATATGCACCAGTCCCTTAAAATGCTGCTTTTGTCTCAAGCATCTCTTTAAGGGCAAACTCCCTCCCCACTTTTTTGCATGCAAATCACTCCTGAGAATCTGCATGTCTTTGCAAAGTGTACAGCATGTGGTTTTACCTGGTCTTGGTAAAAAGTACGTGAAGATCCCTGTAAAAATAGGTGCATGTCTTGCTTTAAGACCTCAGTGTGATTTTCATCTTTGCATTGGAGCACACAGCATCCTTTTATCCCAAAAAATATCTGGAATATTTCAATTTTTTGTATAACCACAGTACACATTTCTAATGTCTGAAGCTCTATATCAGATGCCTCTGAACCCAGAGAAGTTGACACTGTTTCTGGACATGGTTAACATAATTTATGCAGCTGCTTTTGTACCTCTTCATATCACCTTTAAAAAAAAAAAAAAAAAAAATCATTATAATTTTTTATTTGTTGCAGGCTCAGAATGCAGTGGATGTATAGTAAGAAAGGAAATTAAGTTAAACAGACAAAACATGAAATATCTAGGGTATATACTGTATTGTGTAATCAATAATTGTAGGTTTTGTTTGTTTAGTTTTTTAAGACTTTACACTTGGATTTTTTTGGCTTTGTTTGTTTACTTTGTGTTCTCTGGCCAAATAATACAGAACGCTGAATTGGTTCCTCATGTGGCTTTTTTATTTTTAAAAAATAACAGGAAAATACACTGAGAATATGTAGAGAGTAATAGAAAATTGAGGCATCTCTTGGCAAATATATGCACCAGGCCCTCAAAATGAAGCTTCTCTCTCTCAAGCATCTCTTTGTGGGCAAACTTTCTCCCCACTTTTATGGGCAAATCAAAATTGCCCCACATTTTTTTGTATTGGTTGCAGGTCTGGAATGTAGGAAAAGATTTATATTAATAAAGGAAATGAAGTTGACCAGACTTATATGAAAATATATAGGATGTCACGCCCTTGCTCTGTTTCCCTGTGTTTCTCCGTTTCCCTGTGTGTTTCCCCAGTAATTTTCCATCACGTGTCTGTAATTTTACGCTTTTACGTCCGCCTCCCGTCTGCTATCCGTTACATAGGAATTAGTTTTTTTTCCATTTAGATTTTTTTTTTTGTTACATTTTTTGCAATAGTTTGTTTGTTTGGGCCTTTGTTTGGGTATGCTCTGCCCAAATAATATGGAACACTTAATTGTTTCCTCATGTGTCTTTTTAAATAATTAATAACAACATAAAAAATTATTTGAGAGTATGAATACTAGGCAAAGCTCCTGCAATCTTGAAATGGTGTTTCTGTCTCAAAGCCTCGCTTTAAAGTTAGTTCACGGATTTTTGCGAACTCCCTCCCCACTTTTTTTTGTGCTAATCGGCAGTGACACGGCGCTTTTCCTGGCTGTTGAGATCTCCATCCTGAGAAAGGCGAGGTGGAGGAATAACAAATGCAGAAAAGGCGGCGTTGGCGACGGCGGGCCACTGAAAATGGCAGCTGTCAAGCGAGCTGACAGCGAAGAGAGCGAGCGGAGGCTCCCACTGTCTGAGGACTTTGTCACATGCTGTAGATACTTCAAGTGCTGCAGCGGAGATCCGGGGCGGCAAGCTTGTCAAATTGACTGAGGAGCCACCCCCCTCCTCCAGATGTGAAGCCAGGCGTGAACGTCTAGGTAAATGTACTACAGGAAGTGTTCTTTAGTCGATTTGTCGTTTAGGCCTTGTCATCCGAGTGTAAGGTGGCAGAGCAGAACTGGGTACTCTGAATTGTGTTACTGTGTTTTTTTTTATGTCTTTTAGGCAAATTTTTAAGATATTGGACAAAAAACTTCATTAACAGCACCTGGTATGTGTGATATTACCCAGTACTGAGGCTGGCATCAAAAGAAGTATGTAGAAAAGCATGCGTTGGTTACTTTACGCTACTGCCAATTTGCTCTCCTTTGGGGACACTGACAGATTTGTTTCCTTCTTGTCCAATTCACAAATCCGCATATGTACGCACTTTAGTGGAACATTACATAAGGCTTGTTTAAGAAAACAACTTTTGAAAGTCACAGTGCTGTGAACAAATCATAGTTGCTCAGTTCAGCTTGTACAGTATGTGACTGTACAGTCAGAGAACCTATAGCTATGAATATTATGAAGATATTATTTATGTACAGTTTTAAACAACTAGAAATCACAAAACGTTGGGACAGTGTGGGAAAAAAATGTGTCTTGTTTAGTACATTTACTTTACTTTTATTTCATTGCAGATAGTATGATCCCAAAACACATTTAATATCTTATCTGCTTTACTTCATTTCATTTATTAATATACAGTACCAGTCAAACTTTAGAAACAGCTGCTCATTTAGTGTTTTTCTTTATTTATTAATGTATGTTTTTGTACATTAGAGATTGATATTAATTAAGGGACAGATTTGAAATTATGTAGTAAACAGTCAAAAACTGAGATAGCAGAAACTATTGTTCAGCGCCTCCAGAAACTCCTTCCTTTAAGACTCTGAAAAACTATTCCAGGTGAATCTTCCTCTCTATGAAGACACTGAGATTAAAATACCAACAGTGTGCAGATCTGTCCTCAAAGCGAAATGTGCTACTCAGAAGAATATAAAACATATTCTGGTTTGTTTAACACTTTTTGTTTACAGAATAATTCTGCATGTGTTCCTGTATAGCTTTAATATAGTCTTCAATATTAAAATTACAATTTTAAAATAATAAAAGGGAAGAAAGCACATTGAAAACAAGAAAAGGTGTGTTTAAACTTTGTACTGATACTGTATATCTAATACTGCATTACAGGTAATGTTTTTAGGGGCATTTATGAATGTAGTTTTTGATGCAGTGCTGTCTGAGGGTTTGGCTTGTGTCTTTGTCATGTACACACTGAAACTACACCTGATTCCTGGATATTATGTTTTTTAGAGAGAAATCCTTTTTAGTGTTTGAGAAACATTGTTTTTAAACATTTTTATAATTTTGTCATTAATTTGTCACAAATTAGTTTGCTACTGCTAATCTTTTTCCTCTAAGACTCTCCTTGACACTGCTTATGTACAAAATGATAATTATAATCACCCATTGATATTACCTGTTTGAAGTCATCATTATCAGTTTGTATATTTTTCACTCATTACTTGCTCTATATTTCCTCTGTCCCACCTTTTTCATGGAAGGTGGTACAGGTCTGAAATGGGGCAATGGATATATATTACTGAATTTCAGATCATATGTCATGCTGGCCAGACACAGGACAGACACTCACAGGTACAAATCACAGTAATTTTTAAAGGGGTTAAGCAATAAGGGGTAGTAAGGGACAGACAATGTCAATAACAAAAGTGTGGTGTAAACAAACAACATACCAAAACAGTGGTCAGACAGTCCATGGTCAAACCTGGAAAATTCAATATGAAAGAGAAGACAAAAAAGAGTCAGTAACTAGACAATCAATAAAATAGGCAAGGCAAAGGGGTAGTCAAAGACACAATGGATTGGTAACGGAAGACAAAACAAGTAAACGTATTGCATATGAGCTAAAAAACTAGGTGCAATACTCAACAAGGACAGGGTGGAAGTGAGGGGTATAAATACTCAGGAAAACAGGTGTGTGCAATCAGTAGCTGGGTGAGCGGGAACACTGTAGCGTCGTCGTGTGATCGGTTGTCCAGAGTGAAAAGTTCAGAGTCCAGAACAGGCAGGCTGACAGTGACAGGACTGACACCATGTTATCTACATTAATGTTCCTCTCTGCCTTAAACCAAAATGTCCTTTACAAATCATCACTGGTATCCGACAGTATACTCATAACTGCTTTAAGCAAAAACTTCCTAAAATGGAGCTATGAGACATGACTTTCTTTGGTCTTCTGGTTCCCATGAAGACTGCTGTGAATTCTATGACTGCAGGTTTCTCTAGAACAGAGCACTTCCCATTAAACCACTCTGAATAACTGTGATTACATCATGCTTAAACATTCTACACCAAACTTGGATCTTTCATTTTTATTTAATTACTATTGTCCTAATACTAATGCTTTATAACAATGACCTCGGAAGTTGAATTTGATACTTGAGCTGAAATCGTTCCAGTTAAGCAGTCAGATTATTGTTAACTATTTAAAAAAAATGTTTGAAGTTAAGCACAACTGTTTTAACAGTGTTTTTTGGTGAATCTAATATTTTTTAACATGTTGGCATAGTTAGATTTGTACCAGGATAGCATTGTTAGTGGTAACAGTAATTAACACTATGAAAACATGTCCATAGGTAGAAGTAATAAACGAAAAATACCGCGTGTACGACTCATTTAACACGAAAAATATAATACAGGTTTTACTACCATATGTTTCGCACTATAATGCACACTTAAAATCCTTTAATTTTCCCAAAAATCAGTCAGGTTGTAATGAGCAGTAAAGCTACTCTGCTGAAGTACAGTGTTAAAGAGTTCCGGTTAGTTCTCCAGAAGTATTAGCATTTGATGCTACCCGTGTGAAGCACTAGCACTTTGGCCGTTCATAGGTGAGTATTATCGGCCTGTACCCTGCTGCTAACTCCGGCTAGCACTGGTGGAGTAGCATTAGCATTAGCCGCTAACCACAGCGCTAGCTTTTTTGCTGTTTAGAGGTGAGTGTATCGAACCGTAGCCTGCGTGTTTACCATGTTAAAACAAGCTACGTGGGACAAACCGCTAGCTAATATCACCCTGGCTTACCAGAACACTCAGGGTTTCTTAGTGTAGCTCCTAGCGGTTAGCCGCTAATGCTCCAGCTTTACTGTAAATCTGTAAATCTAAGCTTTACTCACCCAAATAAACAGTTTTCAGGAGAGAAATCTATGTAGATTTACATCCAGTGCTTCTTTGACTTGTCTGACTTGAAATGTTGAACGAATTACAGTTTTGTTTACTTACTTTACTTTTTCAGGTCTTACAACACCTAGTGGAGAGACCTGCTGAATTTAGGAGGAAAACATGGTGACACCTCTGTGCCTATTACTAGTTACTAGTGTCGCGTAAAATGCACCTATGAAAATAGATCAGAAAATGGACGTTTATTGATAGTGCGCCTTATAATACAGTGTGCCTTATAGTTTATAATGTGAAAAATATGCCATTTTAACTATTGATGTGCTGTGTAGCCATCTTGGATTCTGAGCTTTTGGTTAGTGAGGCTCTCTTGACTTTTTAAGTGGGAAATCCGGGGATACACCAGTTAAAATATCCTGTTCTGACATCCAAGTTCAATTATATATATATATATATATATATATATATATATATATATATGCTGTTGTAGAGAGGTTCTGTTGAACTCTAGTTTCTTATGAGTGCTGCATTTTCTAAGCATATAACTTGGATGTACAACTGGAAATTTCCTGAATTCCTGGAACTTTACGCAGAACTGACAAGTGAAATGTTATGTGAAATGAAGCTACTGTATCTCTAGATTACTGTTCATCAGTTAACAATACTAGACGACTCTTGATATGGAAAGCTGCCCTAGGCGAATGTAAGTAGAGCGTGTGCATGCAGGATGTACCACAGCTATTGACTGTGTGTTAAGTCACAGCTACCACCACTGATGTGCTTCTATGAAAGCGGACTCTCCCTTGAGGGATGCAGTGGTGCATAGGGCTCGCTGTAACTGCGAAGCATCGCTCGCCTTTCTAATAAACACTGTGTCAATGCGCTTTGCTTTGACAGATCGGAAGTAACAGCAAGTTCTTCAGAAGAACGTACATTGACACTTTTGGAAGAAAGGATAGTTATGACTTTAAATGACAAATATTTATATTTTTCTGCATAACTTATAAAATGATGAGGATGTGTCATAGTCAAAATCAAAGCAAGGTGCACATTGAATTCTGCCGTGATTTGATCAGCCGTGCTTTTATGTTTTTTGAATACAATCCGGGTTAGCACCCGAACACCCCTTTCAGACAGCTTCCTCTCGTGTCCACAGTTAATCCTGTTGGATGTGGTTGGTCCTTCTTGGTGGTATGCTGGCATTACCCTGGATACCGTGGCTCTTGATGCATCACAAAGACTTGCTGTCTTGGTCACAGATGCTCCAGCAAGACGTGCACCGACAATTTATCCTCTTTTGAACTCTGGTATGTCACCCATAATGTTGTTTGCATTGCAATATTTAGAGTAAAACTGTGCTCTTACCCTGCTAATTGAACCTTCACACTCTGCTTATACTGGTGCAATGTGCAATTAATGAAGATGGGCCACCAGGCTTGTCCAATTTAGCCATGAAACCGCCCACACTAAAATGACAGGTGTTTCAGTTTCATTCTCCAACCCCTGTATATGTAAGTTTGAGAGACAGACACAGCTTAGAGCCCAGAAGGACTACAAGACAGATGCTGAACAGGCTAATTTCCTCCTGAACAGGTAAGTGATATTAGACATGTCAGTGCAGCAAGTATTTGTTGTCTTTTTGCATCAAGACAAGCAAATCAATCAATTTCTTATGGACCTGAGCTCAACGCCTGGTTAAGAATTAAATGCAACAACAAATTGTGTGAGTGCGCCTTTAAATTTTGTTATGGTCAATGCAGGAATGTACGACAACACTGTTTTTGGAATCCCCCTCAAGTGGCCCCCTTCCACTAGTGGTCCGTTTTGCCTGGGGCCCCCAAATGCCTTGAAATGGACCTTAGGATTTGAGATAGGTAAAGTGATCCAGACTAATGCTGGCTAACACTGTGATGCTCCAACATCACATTCGTGCTTTCGTACATATTCATCCTTGTGCAATTATTAATATGCATATATGTACACTACCTATACATTAAGGCTAGTTAAAGTTTTATGTTTATTTATGTTTCTAAATGTGATTTGCACACTTTGGGATGTGTACACATGTGACAGTGTCAGCACCCATGTGTGGAGACGCTACTGCAACTCAGCTGTTTACTCACAGTCATGGGAAATAAGAGACATTGCCTTAGAAGGGGAACAAAGCGTCACTGACATTCATCCGTACAGCTCTGGACAGGAAGTTGAGCAAACAATCAGGGGGAGCAGGTGTCATTTGATGGACAAAGCTGCCAGCACAAGGCTGCTTGTCAAGGGTGTAAATAGAGAGAGAGGCAGAGAGAGAGAGAGAGTGTGAGAGCGAGTGAGAGAGATGTTCAAACTGTGGCGAAGGAGGAATTTTTATTTGCTTGGCTCTGAAATTGCTTCTGGTTTTGGCTAATGGTATTGCAAACAAAATAATGGAGTGGATGAAAATGTCTAAAATAAAATGGCTATTTAGAAAGAGCTGCATTGGAGTGGAGCGACTGGAGATCTGAATGTCATCCTGATCTTCTGAACATTTCCTACAAATTACAAACAAAACAAGCAGAGGCAATTTCATTGCATTTCAAGAGAATGAAATCATAAGAAAAGCTATGATTGCTGAACCCAACCCTGTCTTCAACTGTTTGCAATTTCATCTGAGTTTGTTGCCCACCTTCCTACTAATATGCAGCCTAGAGATCCATTCGAGAGTGTAGATTACTCAAACTGAATGTTCTCTCCTCTCTGACAAAATATAAGGAAAAGTGGGGGATAAACTAACACAGGGTAAAACACAACTGGCACTTTTTTGAAGTCAAACAAGTTTATTTAAAACATGCTTTTGATCACCTTCTCATATCCCAAAGCATCTGTGAATATTCCCCTGTTTGTTCCCCAAAACCTAAGTATTTTGTTTCCCAAATTGGTGGCTGTAAAAGTGTATAATTTTGAAGTATCCAAACAACTCACAGTTAAAGTCAACCAAGCTAATGTACAGGCTCCACATCGCAGGGTTAGTATTAACACCTATGTTATAACTAATACTAAAAAACAAAAAGTATGTATCCTCCAACATACTGTACATGCAAAAGTGTGTGCATTCCTGTTTCTGTGAATAGTTACAAATAGTAAAACACTATATTTAAAAGGGATAAAGATAAAATATATAAAAATGTCTTTATTATTTTAAGCAAGACAAGAAAAAGTCATGGAGCCTGAAACAAAATTTAGATGCCCTGTGTTTTTAGTACATATTAATCCCTCTTTCAACACCTTGCAAACATTTGTGGTCAGATTCTTTGAGTTTTTAGTGTTTCTTTAGGTTGTTCAAACTACCTTTTAAATGTAACCTGTATCTGACATTTATTTTCCCAGCATCACAGGAGAGTTCCAGTGTCTGATGGCTGGGCTAATCTCTACTGAACCTGTGTCCTCCTGTGGACATTTGTCCATTTGCTATCACTGAAAACCTCACTCACTACTGATATCCTTTTCCTCTTCTTCTATTCAAATGTTGTGTTGAACTAATGTTTATTTTGATAGTTAACTAATCTGATTATTTTTAATAATGTTTTAATTAGTCAATCATTATATCCGCCATGTCATCCATGTATTTTAAATGAAAGAAACTGATGAACATGGAATTTAAATGGCCTTTAAATGCCCAAGAGATGATTAAATGTGGAGAATATTGATATTTAGTGAGTAAATATGTAATCTGTTGTGTTTAGGCACTTTTGGAGACGCAGACCAAGTTGAGTGTGAACTGTGTGAGTGAGCCCTTTACCCTTCTCCCATTGTGTTTCTGTCTTTAGCAGTGTGTAATGCATTGCTGTTACAAATGAATGATTATTTGACAAATTATTTGACAAATTTGGACTGAAATTCACCAAAGGTTTTATTTTAAAACTGTCATCTATATCGACTAATTGCTTCAGCCCTAAATGGATTGAAGTAAGTGCATTAATTCCTAGACTGAGTAGCATTACCAGATATGTGTCAGATTTTAGCATCATAAAATGTCAGATTCAGTGTGTTTTTTGCTGTTTACCATTTGGAACTCATTCCATGATACAAGAACTGAAAGACTCAGTGTGTGAGTTTGCATTAGATTGTGAGTTTAGAGAGTCTTTCAGTTCGTGTTTGTGTTGTTTTTGCCCATTCTTGCTTGCAAAAGTCTTCTAGTTCTTATTTTTGGGGCATCTTGTTGTACGACTCTTTCGATGTCTATACACATATTTTTTGATGATATTTAGGTTGATATTCTTTGTGCTGTTGATTGCAAAACAAGCCCGCTTTGTTTGTTTGGAAAAGTTATTTATTTGAGCAGCACATTGGCTTAATGATTAGCACATTTCCCTCTCAGTTCTGGGGTCCTGGGTTCAAGTCCCTGTCTGACTGGAGTCTCCATGTTCTTTTCATGTTTGCCTGGGAAGTGCTTTGTGTAAATGACAGAGTGTGGAACACGGTTGTAGTGATTGAAGTGTCCTTGGTTGTCTTGAAAAGCTGTATTTAAGAGTACTGGTAGCTTCATCATCATTATTATTATGGTCTGAGATGGTTAAAGACTCTTGCCAGGGCAAAGTTTTTGGCAAAGTAGTGACTGTTAAATTTAATACTTCAATCTATTACAGTTTTTGGTTAAATTCTTTGTAAATCATTATTATTTTCACATTTTAAACCCTGATCTACCCTACATCGTTTCTCTCGTTCTTCTCATTCTTCTATGACATAACATGCAACTACGGCTAAAGTCTCATTAGTCACAACATCCCAGTCAGAACGTTTTACTTTATCTTCAGCCACGCTCTGCTCTGGTGAAGCCACCCAGCTCGTGCTGAACTGCTTAGTCTTCAATCCCCCCTCTGCCCCTCGCCGCCCCCTTTCTCCGCCACGCACCCTTCACAGCCAACGCCCATTAACTGCACTGATTGAGTCTTCTTTACAGGTCAATCTTCACCGCCGCAGCCCTGTCTGCTTCGATTTCTCCCCTTTTCGCTCCGGCTCAGGCGCGTTCTCGGGGAAAAGGGAGAGGGAAAGTGCGGGCACTCTGCAGAATCCTCTCATTAAGCTGACAGGCCCGGCCACAGCAACAATTAACTCCATTCGGGGAAAATTCATCCCTGCTTCCAGAGCGCTGGGCGAGGGGAGGGGGACTGTCTAGAGACGGATGAGAGGAGACACGGGAGGGGTGGGGGTCGGATTTGGCTGCGACTCGTCCCAGTCCGGTGGAAGCCGGACTGTCCATATTCAGCATGTCAGTGATGGACGTCTGTCCACGGCCTGTCCAACAGCGCACACCGTGCTGCGGATTTCTGCTGCATCAGCAGGTTTGGCACCCCGAGTGAACGGTCCATTGCAGCCGGAGCTCTTAAATGAACCTTGTTTGTAGGCCGCAGCTTATCACTTATGAGGATTTGTAAATGAATACTTAATTAATGCTTGTTTTATGGCATGTAAGTGTGTTTTAAGGATGCAAAAAACACACCACGCATGGCTCAAAATGTTTAAAAGGCATGTGCTAATTCTCTTAATTAATCATGGGTGTGTTTTGGGCATAATGTGAAATAAACCAATCAGTGTGTCACTTGCCATTGCGTTTTAGAGCCTAGTGTGCTCTGACTTTGGTGGATTGGTATTTTATGTTTATTGTTGATATGAAGCTTATGTTGAGTGTGTGTAATGTGCATGGCTCACCTACATTGCTATGGTAGAAATGGCTGTCTGATGGGTGACTGTTGTCAAGGCTGTATTCAGTCAGTGGCGCACCTGTGTTTTTCCCTTTCCAAAGATAGCAACACACCAGAAATTTAACTAAACAGACAATACTTTTAGATCACCATGTCCATCAGTGTACATATATTTATATATAATCATCCCTATTTTAACAAGGCAGGTGCAAGGCATGAAAAGACTGTTGGCGATGAGCAATGAGCATTGCGATGCACCTTGTGCGAAGTATAAGATAGGGCCCTTGGTCTTGGTTCTTGAGCTACACCTACAGAACAAATCTGTGGTATATCATGTTTTTAAGGCAAGCACTTGAGATGGCTGCAGTAGGTGGATTAGCATTGTCTTGTCTGTCGAAATATGCACCAAAGTGTGCATTCAGAAAAGGTAGGACCACTAGTAGCAGGACCTCATTTATGTTGGGATGTCAAAGTGATTGTAATAAAAACCAAAGGTGACCTGTCCCCTAAGGAAATTGCACCTGACCTCCATGATAGTCTTCACCGCTACCCACCAAGTTTCATTGCTTTAGGTTAATTCCTTCTGGGTGCCACTTTTTTCTTTTTTGCAGAAGCGAAGGAGATAAAATATCTGAATCCAAGCTCTAAAAACCAAATATGTCGAGGCGTAATCATTTGGCCTCATCACTCCATACCAAGAGACTGCTGCTAATTAACAACTATTTCATCGCCTGCCTTGATCCTTGCCCCGAACCAGTTCTCCACTACTGTTAGATCTTAAAGCTACTTCAAGATGACTCCATCACCTGCTTTGGACCCAGGCTAGAGACATTTTAATCCAATTAAACGTCAGTGCCAAGGTCCTGTCACTGCAAAACATGTTTCTGTAGAGTGAACTGAAAGAAAGACTCAAGTCAGATTAATCAGCTGATTTGTAAGTCCTTAATTGCTGTACTGTGCAGTCTGTAGCGAGCGAGGCGCACATGTCGGCACTATTATTAATCTGGAACTCATCCTCGCAGTGGTAAGAGGAACTTTATTCACTTCATCTACTGTATTTCATCAGAGCTTTTAATGCATCCAAGCAAATTCTTTGCTACTCATCATTTTGTGTGAATAATGAGTTCCATTTCCAACATTGTGTATAAACCACTATTTAGCTAATAGTTGTAATAAAAGGATAATAGTGTATATTTTAAAACCTGCTAACAAAAATCGCTGTAATGCTGCAGAACCATACAAATACAAAATTCTGAGCCAAAGTTAAGAGACGGACAGCCTGTCTCTTTTAGTCTCTGAGCTGCACCAATTAACTATCCATAATCTTCCTTGCTTCTTTGACAAATGTTTTTTTTTTTTTTTTACCTAAAAATGTTTTTTTTTTACCTATTTTTCTTTTTTTTTACAGTGAACTTCTATTACTCTATGTACATCATTATTGTAAGTTGCTTTGGACATAAGCATCTGCCAAATGTAATGTCATGTAATGTAATGTAATAACCAGGATGGGCCTGGAATCATGGAATGCAAGGTGGAAATACTTCATGGATATTAAAGCATCACAGGGCAGGAAACATATCCAGTCACTCAATTTGATATAGCCAGGTCAATTTACCATAGCCAAAACAAATATGTATTTCGGTAGGCAAAAGTAGCCAAAACCTAATTCTAGTAATGTAATGTAAATTAAAGTAATTATATTTCAAATATCAGCTACAAATCGTTTACAAGTAATAATATCTAGAATTAGATATATTCTAGATCTAGAAATTCATTCTGAGTAGACATTTTACCAAAAAGACATCAGACTCATCATATGTCATCACTGATTTTTACTACTTGAAATTGTAGTTCCAGATATTTACATTATAATTCAGTGTAGATCAGTAATAACTAGTTTTAGATAACAATAAAAGCCTTACTGCTATTCAAATCTCAAACAGTAGTTATCTAAAATTATAGACCTGACAAAATGGTAGTATTAATAAATGCTAAATACTAGCAACGTTCTATTTTAAAGAGATCTAAAATTTCTTTTATTTTTTTACCAGAAAATCTGACTTACAGCATATATTGCTGGTGACATTTTAGGCTAAAAAGGCTAAAAAGGCTAGTCATACACTACAGCCTAATCTCCAGAGGAGTTAATAAATGTAATTTATGTAGCTATAGTGGCTCTGTTTTATCAAATCTTCTTCCAGTACATGGCAGACAGGTAGTGTGTATTATGTGAAACAGCAGCCCTGGTAAACAGGAGCTATAGTGTGAGTATGTAACATAAGTACAGAATAAATGCAAACATTTGTAAATCATACAAATATATTGGGGTACACATTTGGTCAAATATGTAGAAATTTTATGTTATCTTTCTGCAGCCTGCACATGAGAAAAATGCCTCACACACCTACAACTCCAGGTCCCTGAAACACCACTGCACCACTGTGCTACCTGCACTGACTATGCAAATGCATAATAATCCTTCCTTATCTCTTCACAGTTAAGATATGAACATTCTGCTGCTAATTAAAGGCCTCCTCATATTTTCTTTGATTTGTGCCCTGAAATTGTCCTCCACAACTGTTAAAGCTTAAAAGGTACTTCAGAATGATGCTAAAGACACAGAGCTTTACTTACCAACTTAACTGATTAATATAAATAATGTGGTCTCTTAAACACTGTTATTCCTTAATTATATCCCAAATCTTATAATGATTTAGTAATTACATGGAAAACAATGTCAAGTTATTCTTAATGCCAGTCTGAAAATGCCACAAAGCAATGCTAGCAGTTCTGTGGAGTGTATGAGGTTACAACCATATTACAACCAAGCAAATTCTTTTGGGTTTGCTGGCAAATAACACTCTAAACTTACATTCTTAGCATTTCTGGTGCTCACACTCCTATTGTAGTTGATGGCTTTGCTATTTTTAAAGGCCTCTTCTGTCGTGGTTCCAAAACCGGGTCTACACAATGCAGCACACCTCACTTGGGGTTCAAAGTAAACTTGTCTGACACTTCAAGCATCACTGTTTACCATCTTCAAGGCATGGAAATTGCTGCATGAAATTACTACTACACCTTTGTATTTTGTCATGCAGGCTTACTCTTAATGAGTTTCAACACCTCAATGAGTCCCACAATTAGTTGAATTGTTTTCCCTGTCACTTCCAATTATTCATACCACTGTAATGTCCATGACAAAATAACTGGAATAGAACTCCTAAATTCCGATACAGCTCAAATACATCACCATAATCAAGCAGGCGAACACATACCCTGTGTTTACACCACTGTACCACTTAAACTGCATCAAGTGAATACACCAAATATGATAATTATGTATGTAACAATGTATGGTAATTATCAGGATTTGATTGAGTTTGATTCTCGTTCTCATTAAAAATGCATTGTGCTTTAGAGTGCTTTCTGCAACTCAAAGCATGACATTCGTAGGCTTTCATGGCATTAATCAGAATGTAGCTTCAAGTCTTCGCCTATGACGAGTTAGTTAATCAAATGAAATGACAAATAGCTAAACTTCCATCAGTAGAGCTAATCAAGAGAAATAATAATTTGTGAAGTACCAAACATCATTGATACAGTAGAAAGTATACAGTTTTGGGTGCATAAGACATACTTGCATACTTAGCACATCCTCAGGAGACTTTTATATGAGTGGACCAGAGACAGCAGTTCTCATGGAGTTTTTAAACACCTTAGTGTCTCTGTTGGACTGAGAATAGTCCACCAACCTAAAATATCCAGCCAACAAGAATCCTGTGCCCAGCTTCCTGTGGGCAGCATCTTGTAGACATTGTCATAGTGTCAAGGACTAGAGCGTGACCAACACTAACTGTCCAGCAACAGATGAACTTCTGTCTCTGATGTTTCATCTATAAGGTGGAGCAGCTAGACATAGAGGTGCTTGCAGTTTGTTAACCCCCTTAGAATTTTTGTTTCTGCATAGATATTACCTAAAACAGATAAACGTAGATAAAGAAAACCCAGTTAAACAAATTAGACAACAATATTATACTTAGTCATTTATTGAGTAAAATGATCCAATATTAAATTTTTGTGAGTGGCAACCTTTAAGCACCACTGTAGGGGTGTTTAATAAAGTGGAAAGTGAGTGGGCCCAGTGTTTAAAAACTCCAGCAACAATGCTGCATCTGATCCACTCTTACCAGAGCAACACACTAATGCACCATCACTATGTCAGTGTCACTGCAGTGCTGAAAATGACTCAAGACACTGTGGTAGGCCCCTGGGGTTAGGGGCGTGACCACTGTGACCCGGAAGGAGGAAGCTCACAGAGATACACAGACACGGGGATTAAATGAACTCAAAACGTACCTTTATTGGCTTTTAACGCCCTCCACCACACCCAAAATAACTCAAATAAACATCTACGGCCCAATGGGGCTCTAGAGTTTAGTAAACTTAACTCTAGTTTAAGTTTAAAGGTCCGTGCAGCCTCAGCCCTCAGCTCCCCAGTCAAAGTCCTCCCAAATTATGGCGGAGGCTGAGTATATATGCCTGTCTCAACTGGCGGCTCAATCAGCCCTCATGCGGGCCAGCTGAGACAGGCATGGCTTTGCGCTCTGGCGTGGGGCGGACCCACGACTCCCCTGCCTCCTCACGCCACAACACATATAACGCACTGGCTACTGGTGGTCCTGTGGGGTCATGACCATTAAAGCACTTTAAAGTATTTTTTTCTGTTAAGAATATATGTTTTATTATATATATTGGTTAATAATAATTGACTATGAAGTAGACTTTTACATACAGCTGTAAAATTTTATCTCCTATAATTACCTAAATTAATTGAAATTTTGAGAAATCTATATCCACTCATATTTTTATAAAAATGTTTATTGTTAATCAACAGTGTAATCTATAAAATTAATATATGATTTAAAAATATGTTTTAGAGTTACTGTGCTTATATTTTATTATTTGTGCACAATATTTACAGCTTTTCTTAAAGTGCTTAAACCAGCCAAACTGACACCAACAATCATACAACACTCAAAATCACAATTTTCCCATTCTGATGGTTGAACTGAGCAAATATCTAAAATTTCTTTAACCGTACTTATTTATATGTATATAAATGTATATATATATAAAGGTGTGCAGACTTTATTATGTGTTTACTGACACACCTGCAACAGGAAGTCTGTTTCATAATACATGCAGCAATCACGGAATATCCGCTGCAGTCTGACCAGTGATTAATGCTATGTGTTTATGGGGTCACATGATGATAAAGACATTACAGACAGATATTTTGTGAGAACTTGCAACAGGTCACTATGATTTTGGAGCACTGCTAAACACAAGACTTAACATGATTAAACATGACTAAGGATGGACATGTTCTGACGTGTGTTTGATAGCAGTATAGTCTAGATCTAGGTGGGCAATTCCAGTCCTGGAGGGCTTGCTCTTACACAGTTCTGTGTATTACCACCTGATTCAACGTGCCTGTTAATTGCCAGGTTGGTCTCCCAGAGCAGGGAAATCAGAAAACTAGACTTTGTCCCCCATTGCCCACCCCTGGCCTAGATTGTACAGCAAGATAAGAAGATATGGTCTACAATAATGTCAGTATACAAAAGAGTATGCACATGTTTGGAGAGCCCTGAAATTATATTTTGTTTAAGTGAAAATTACAGTATGTGTACAAATTCTGTACTGAAATATGTGGAAAAATAATTATGACAATTGACCTTTTCAATGTTCAGAGTCGTATTGTTAATGTTGTTTTAAAATCACAGAATGTAGACTACATCGCATAAGCACTGTTTGGTATGTTTCATTGACCAAAATATAACTTCTGAAACTGTATAGGTATTTTTATCTTAGTTTGATTTATATACAGTAAGTTCTTATACTGTGCCATATCTTACTACATTCTGTGACTTTAGATGGGAAATCTGAAATCTGTTCCCTCAGGGCTTACTTTACTCACCATGATTGCGTAACACTGGGCTTACCTAATGATTGTCACTGACTGTCTCATCCCTACAGTGATTTATCTTAAATTAACACTGATTTTACCTCAGAAATTTACCTTAGTTTTACAATAACTTTACCTCAGATTCATCTTGGAATCAAACTGAATTTTCATGGACGTTATCAGAGCCAAACACTGACTACAGATTCACATTGATTTTACCTAAGATTTACACTTAAATACACTAATTTTTTTACACTCTTTACATGGACCTAAGATTTATCCTGACTTTACCTCAGATTAACAACACTTTTATTTCAGCTCTACAATGACTTTATCTCAGATTCATAATATATTAGCCACACACACTGACTTTACCGCATATACATATAATTTACATACACCTCACACTGATTGTATCAAAAACTGAATTCACCTTAGATTAACACTAACTTTTAGTCTCACAGTGACTTTATGTCAGCTTCATAATGTCTTGCTCTCAGATTTAGACTGACTTTTTTCAGCCTCACAAGGATTTTACCTCAGTTTAACACCAACTTTACCTCAGAAGACTTACAAAGTATTTACCTCAGAAGCCTTACAATGATTTTACTTCAGCTTCACACCAACTTTAACTCAGAAGACTCAACAGATTTTACCTCAGACTCACACTGACTTTACTGTAAAAGCCTCATGAGGATTTGACCTCAGAAGGCTCACAATGAGTTTTTTCTTCACACTCACACTGACATTACCTCAGAAGCCTTACAAAGATTTTACCCCAGATTAGGATGACTTTATGTCAGCCTCACAAGGATTTTACCTCAGAAGCCTCACAATGATTTTAATTCATACCCACACTGACTTTACCTCAGAAGCCTCACAAAGATTTTACCTCAGATTTAGAATGACTTTATGTCAGCCACACAAGGATTTCACCTCAGAAGCCTCACAAAGATTTTACCCCAGATTAGGATGACTTTATATCAGCCACACAAGGACTTTTACCTCAGAAGCCTCACAAAGACTTTACCTCAGAAAACTCACAATGATTTTACCTCAGCTACACACTGACTTTACCTCACACTCACACTGACGTTTGCTTACCTCAGGCTTACATTTACCTCAGACTTTAGCTAACTCACCTTTATCATCAGCCCAGCTTTATTGTATTGTATTCAGTATAGAATTCGTGTGAGGTTTATGGAGGGTGTGAGGAGGAAGATGTATACAGTATGGATTTGTGGAGTGTTATGTCAACTGTCGTTATTCATAACGATCCTGACTGTTTGTGCCAAACATCCTGTGTGTGTTATAAGCGCGCGTGTGTGTGTGTGGTAAGTGTGTGGTGTGTGTGTGAGTGTGTGGTGGGCGTGTTTAGCTGAGCTTCTTTAGCAGGACAGCTGTTGGGCGTGTGCTACGACCAGCGCGACCTCAGAAACCTCCACACATCTGTCCGCGCATGCTCATTAAAAACGGGGTTAACGGCCGTTAGCGACGGTAAGAAGCGGTACGTTAAGCTGGAAAGAGGGGTGAAAACGGACGGCGGGCGAGTTTTACGCTAAACTTCAGCGTTAAAGGAAGGAAATGTGAGGAAACGGCGCTGACGTCGCTCTGTGAGTCGCGCAGGGAGGGGAGTTTAGTTAGTTAAAAGTTTTCATAGTTAAACTACTTGGACCTGGACATGCTGGAGTCTGGAGCTGCTCTGTTTTTGTTGTTGTCCTTCAGCTTCAGTCCTTTTCTTCTCCTCCTGCTGCTGCTGGGTTCACTCCATTAACTCCACGGTTTAACAGAGTTTAGAAACTGTAGCTGAATTTTGTATTTTCTAGTCTGCACTGTTTGTTTTATACGTGCTGTTTCTACTGATACCCTGAGCTTAACTCCTTCATAGCTGAAGTAACAAACAATGGCTAAAGCAGCTTTCAGCGTGGGCAGGCACTGCGCAGTGGTAGTCACAGCTGTGCTGCTCCTCGGCTTCATCTCCCCTTTCGTGGCTGAAGATGCGTCCTGTCATGGAGCTTTCGACCTCTACTTTGTGTTGGACAGGTCAGTAAGCTCCTCTCCAGGTTTATGAGGTCTGTCCTGTTGTGCTTAATCAGTTGTTTTGCTTCTTATACCACAGAAATGTTGACAGTACTCAAATCTCTCAATGTAACAAACAAAAGTAACTAAAAAAACAAAGGTACGATATAAGTACTTCCTTGTACTAAAAGGGTACACTTTTCATAATTGTACCCTCAAAGAAGTACAGAGTCTTTCCTAATAGCAGGAAGTACAGATTTGTACCATTTATCCAGCTAAAAGGTACATTCAGTATTCTGTATTACTGAAATCTTAAATTATACCAAATTTAAAACCTCTGAAATATAATCAAGAGGAAGATGGATGATCACAAGCAATCAAACTAAGCTGAACTGCTTGAATTTTTGCACCAAGAGTGGCATAAAGTTACCTAAAAGCAGTGTGTAAGACTGGTGGAGGAGAACATGCCAAGATGCATGAGAAAACTGTGATTAAAACCAGGGCTATTCCACCAAATACTTATTTCTGAACTTTATAAATATGAACTTGTTTTGTTTGCATTATTTGAGGTCTGAAAGCTCTGCTTTTTATTATTCAGCCATTTCTCATTATCTGCCAATATAAATGCTTTAAATTACAATATTTTGATTTGGAATTTGAGAGAAATGTTGTCCGCTAGTTTAGAGAATAAAACAAAAATGTTCATTTTACTCAAACATTTACCTATATATACCTATAAATAGCAAAGTCAGAGAAAGTGATTTAGAAACTGAAGTGGTCTCTTAATTTTTTCTGTACTTA
The DNA here is from genome assembly GCF_023375975.1 of Astyanax mexicanus. NCBI lineage: Eukaryota > Metazoa > Chordata > Actinopteri > Characiformes > Acestrorhamphidae > Astyanax > Astyanax mexicanus. The sequence continues at coordinate 16,733,478 of NC_064429.1, forward strand.
TTTTTCTTAGTGTATATTGTTTCTTTCTGCTTATCATTTGTGGTCATGAGTTTCCCACAAGTGGTTAACAGGTCGTCCCAGGCCAGCCACTGCAGCTACATCAGCCACACCAGGCTGTTATAACAGAGATCTAGAGCAGATGTTGTCCTTGTATAACACATTTCTGACCAGCAATGCTTATTTACTCATGTCCATCAGCTAAGAAGTTAGCTGGAAAGATGTTGGTGTAGGCCTTGTGAAGAAAAGAAAAAGGTGTATTCTGTCTGCAGAAACTTTCTCTACTAACTTTGCAGCAGTGGTTGCTATCTGATCATCTCTTAGAAGTGGCCTCTCTTGAGGTTTACTAGACCCAACTGGTGACCATGCTGGCAACATAGAAAGGAAGTGGTTCAATCTTGTCTGCCGACAAGAGCACAAAGGCACCAAACTCCAGATTAGTGTGCACTTGGGGTGAGCGATAGGGTCCTAAAAGAATATAACAATATTTTATGGTCAATATATTTTTTTGCAATAATGTTATTTTTGGCGATGTGACAAAACATTAAATAAAAATAAATGTAAAAACACACTACTACAAAAAAATTATTATCGCATACAGTACTATTGCTTACAATATGATATTGCACACCCTATGATTGAAATTTTCAATCATAGGATCAATGATCCAACATGTCATAATACTGCATTCCATATATCCAGGATTGAAGTAAAATAAACAATATTAGACAGACATAATCTGTGTCTAATAGATATTATTTAATGGGAAATGAGAACAGTGTGAACTTTCCTTTTGCTACAAATAGCAAAAAATGTTGTACCCTGATTGCCCATATAGTACTACAATAATATCACAATATTTCAGGGTATTTTTGCAATAATGGCTTTTTTGGAAATATGACAAAACATTAAATTAAAAGAAAATCATTTTAAGAACTACTACAACTAAATGAATATAATATTTTATTTGCCTATATTATTGCATACAATATGATATTGCAAACTCCTAATTGAGAGTTTCACCAGAGTGTAACAGAATATATAATCTGACAGATATAATCTCTATTGAATATTTAATGGGAAATAAAAAACATGTGAATTTCCTTTTGCTACAAACAGCAAACAAATGTACTTTGATGGCCCATATGGACCTAAAATAAAGTAATATAACTTTATTATAGGATATTTTTGCATTAACAGTATTCAAAAGTGTTGGCGATATATTGGGGATATTATTGATAGTGCTTTATCATAAAAGTGTCTTGAAAAGAAGTTAAAGTGTAACTCAACTCAACTACTAAGTACTCAACTAGTACTAAAGTATTCAAAATTGTTTGTATTTAAGTATTGCAAGTGGTTTATTCTAAAATTTACTTCTCAATTACTTAAAATAAAAGTAGAGTACTGTGTTATGCAGTTATTACAGAAAGCAGTGAAAAGTTCAGAGAGCGAAAGGCAGAATGGGAGCAGCGAGGTCTTCTTAAGATTAGCTTGATCACTTGATTTACTCAATCGAACTTAATTAAACCCTATTACATTGACATCTACCACTCTGGGAGTAAAATTTGGGTTTGGAATGATCCTAACATTTTTAGAATATACACATACAAATGTTCTAAACTCATACAAAATATGTAGTGACGTAAAAGTGGAAGTAGGAGAAAAAATAATACTCCAGTAGATACAGATGCAGCATTTTAGTACTTAAGTACAATAGTGAAGTAGTTCTACTTTGTTATTGTATGTCTCTTCTTATGAGCTTGCAACATTTAAAGACATTTTCACAATACACAATATATACTTCTTGCCATATTGACATGCAGACAGATTGCATCAGCAGTGTCCAGTTCTTATAAACTGCTATTCAAATACTCTTTTTATGCATAGCACAGTTTATTTTATTTAACTTCTGCTTTACATCATCCAGTTTAATTTAACAGTTTTTTTCACTCTCCTGAATGATATGTTCATTTGGGTCAGTGTTCCTTATGTACTGATGATATGTTTATTAAAGCTTATTGTCAATAAGATAAGACAATGTATCACAACATTATAAATGATACATTGAAAACACATATGCCTAGATATCCATACTTACACAAGAAGATGTTTAATGAATGAGCCCAACATCACCTAATGCCCTGCTGTATAGAAAAAGATTAGTAATTTCCAAAAGGGCTTTAAGTTAAATATGTCTTTCATATTTTAAAATTTTAACTTTTTTTATTTTCATCTTGAACAGTTGTAAAAATATCAAAAAGAAAACAGGGCCCCCAGCCAAAATTTGGGAACACTGCATGGTCAGCACTTTTTGTGATCAGCTAAGAATCCTTCAGTACTTTCAGTTTGTTTTTTTTATTCGCCTGTTATTCCTGTCAAGCGTCTTTTACTTCTCATTTTAGGCCATCTTACATGTGCTACTTTTTTAAAGCCTGTATGTCCAAATGTTCTAGTATAACTTCATCAGTTCACAGGCTTTGATTACAAAATAGTTGAATTAAAGTTTTTTAGAATTAAAAGTTGCTCAGTAGAATAGTGCCACATCTTTGCAGTTAGTTGGGGATTTTATTATTATATATATATATATTTTTTCCTCGGCAAATCTTTGAGTTCTCTAATAAAATGTAATTTTATTTTTAAAGAGGTCAGCATGGCTTCCTCTTCCATGTAACAGCTATTTTATAATTAGGCTTGAAAAGACTTCCCCTACTTTGTGGACATTAGTTATTTTTATTTTAGTGTGTTCATAAATGCTTACAATTCAAGAAGTAACATGTATTTAGATCAGTTTATATATAATTTTAGCTTTAATACACTGACCTCATCTTCACAAGAATTTTAACTGAGATTTACAATGACTTTGTCTCAGACTGTCTTTATCTCAGATTTATACAGACTTTATCAGGGATTTAAACTGAGTTTATCTTAAATTGTCAATGACTTTACCTCAGATGTACGATCACTTTACCTCAGATTCACACTGACTTTACCTCAGATTCACACTGACTTTACCTCAGATTTACATTGACTTTACCTCAGCTTCACATTGACCTTACCTCAGATTCACATTGACTTTACCTCAGATTCACATTGACTTTACCTCAGATTCACATTGACTTTACCTCAGATTCACATTGACTTTACCTCAGCTTCAAACTGACCTTACCTCAGCTTCACATTGACTTTACCTCAGATTCAAACTGACCTTACCTCAGCTTCACATTGACTTTACCTCAGATTTACATTGACTTTACCTCAAATTAAAACTGACTTTATCTTAGATTCAAACTGACCTTACCTCAGCTTCACCTTGACTTTACCTCAGATTCAAACTGACCTTACCTCAGCTTCACCTTGACTTTACCTCAGATTCAAACTGACCTTACCTCAGCTTCACATTGACTTTACCTCAGATTTACATTGACTTTACCTCAGATTTAAACTGACTTTACCTCAGATTTAAACTGATCTTACCTCAGATTCACATTAACTGTACCTCAGATTTAAACTGACCTTACCTCAGATTTAAACTGACCTTACCTCAGATTCACATTGACTTTACATCAGATTAACATTGACTTTACCTCAGATTTAAACTGACCTTACCTCAGATTTAAACTGACCTTACCTCAGATTCACATTGACTGTACCTCAGATTTAAACTGACCTTACCTCAGATTTAAACTGACCTTACCTCAGATTCACATTGACTTTACATCAGATTAACATTGACTTTACCTCAGATTTAAACTGACTTTACCTCAGATTTAAACTGACCTTACCTCAGATTCACATTGACTGTACCTCAGATTTAAACTGACCTTACCTCAGACTCAAACTGACCTTACCTCAGATTCACATTGACTTTACCTCAGATTCACATTGACTTTACCTCAGATTCACATTGACTTTACCTCAGATTCACATTGACTTTACCTATTGTACCTTTCCTCAGATTCAAGCTGACTATACCTCAGCTTCACATTGACTTTACCTCAGCTTCACATTGACTTTACCTCAGATTTAAACTGACTTTACCTCTGATTCACACTAAAGATATTCAGGCCAAGGGTGTCAAGCTATTGCTTGCCTCTATAAATACTGAATGTATAAGATATAAGCATATAGAAGCTCTATAAGCATAAATGCCTTCAGCTTTTGGTTAGACTCATTGACCTTGGCTAAAGCAAGGGAGAAGGAAATGCATAAAAGATGATTTTCTAATGATCGCACTCTTGTGTTTTATGTTCTCAGCACATACAGTGGACTGTAATTATTAGTTCAATTACCTTGCAGCCATTAGACCAAGGGCACATTTAACACACTTTACTCACTTAAGATACTTTTGCAGGGAGGTTAATGTCAGGCCTAAGATGGCCACTGCCAATGTAATTTGATTTGAACTCCTCCCATAAAACATTCATTGGTTTAACTTTCTTAATCATATACTGTATATGAATACGATTTGAGCCTGGATTTGTGAAATCATCAAATCTTTACAGTAATCAATCAGTGAGAGGTAGATACAGCAGTGCGTCTGTATTAGGATTCTGTAATGCTTACTCTATACTGTATAATTACACATTCACAATCCATTCAAGTGCAATTTGTTAATGGTTACATATGGATTACAGTAGTACCGGATAATGTAAATAAATATGTATATGTGCAGTATATTCTTTTAGCATCCCTATCACAATTTGGACATGTGCAATAGTCACATCACAAGATATGCAATGACATTTTGGACAATTTAATGACATGTTACAGCTTTTTGCAGCTTAATACAAATGGAAAAAATGCACTGTTCCCATTTCCATAGCATATCTACTAAGGATAATTTATTGTTTATTGTTATTTGCATGGTATACAAAAGGACAGAAAACTTAAAAAAAGAGAAGAAAAAGGTAGGGGAAAAAGAGGAAACAAAGAAAAGGCAAAAAATAAAAGGGCATAAGTAAATATATAAATGTAAATCACAGCAAAATATTAAGACAATAAAGTAGTTTCCAAACTGGGTAGTTATCAGTTGACTAGTCCATATTGTCTACATTGTTTACAAGTCAGAACAGGTTGCCATATATGGTACTATGAAAGTTAACACAAGGGGTGTGCCATATCATATTGTACGCAATAATATCGCCAACATTTTTGAATATTGTGAACGATATTAAACCCTGAAATATCGTGCCATATCACTTATCCCTAATTATCACATCAGGGTGAGACTTTTTTGCTGTTTTTAGCAAAAGAACAATTCACACTGTTCTCATTTCCCATTAAATATCTACTAGAGACAGATTATATCTGTCCAGTATCATTTATTTTACTGCAGCACTGGATATATGGAGATATATGGAGTGCATTATTAGTATTGTGCAGTAGTGTATTCTTGGAAAAAAAGAATTCAGTTTTTGTTATATCGTCAAGAGTATCGTTATCGCAAAAATACCATGAAATATCGTGATATTATTTTAGGGCCATATCACCCACCCCTAGTTAACACTACAGCCTGCCTAAGTGCATCAGATATTTATTTTTTTATTTTTTTACCAAAAATTGCATTATGTTTCTCACCCATTTTTTTATCAGTAAAATGATTTTTCTCTTTAAATTTAAGTAATATAAGTTGTTTTGTGGTTAAAGCACTTTTAAGCCAGATTTTCCCAGGTAAACCTCTTTAGGGGTCAGCCCAAATATACATAGCTGCTAAAGCCACATGAATATTTATCAGATCTGGTTATATCTGATAAATATCGCTTCACTTTTATTGTATTGTTGTTAAAATTAATAATTCTTAATTTCACAACATACTGGATCATATACCTCTGGAAAAATCAAGTCAATATTACTGTATTACTTTTTTATTATTGCTATTTATATTGCAAGGTGGAAAAATATTACAAAGTCAGGTTTTTCCAGTATTATGCAACCCTAAAATGTGTCATGTGACTATTCTGATGGATTACGTGTATTTTGGTAGATCTTTTTGATACATTTTAAAGCCAAAACTTAATTTTGAGTTAACATGTCACAGCTTAAATGTTCTGCTACAGCTAGCAATTTTTTTGGAAATAAGCCATTTAATGTGATGATACAGTTTAATTACTCTTATAAGGATATAGTCAAAAAGTCTTTACACTTGGGCTGTTTGATATTGGAAAACTGACTTTGCGATATGTTTTCTTGAGTTATATTTATTGCGATATTAAAAGTAATTCAGCAGTCATGATATTAATTCTTATTAATATACAGGAGTGGAGTACAGTAAATAATATTGAGCAGATATTTCTTGGTAAATGAGAACAGTGCGTTTTTTTCTTTTGTATCAAACAGCAAAAAGATATGTTTGATATAATTTGATATTGCACATTGGACATTCTGTAATGTGATGCATGGGATTAACTTATTTAATTAAACAACTAGAGTTTAAACTAAAGTTTATGACCAGATGTAATATTTACAGAAGATTTTGTATGTAATTAAGTTAATGTAATTTAGTATTTAGTTTTTATATTTAGTTATTACATTACATTAGTATTTACATTTAGTATTTAAATGTAATCAAATGCATTAGAAGTAATTGTATTGTCGCTGTGTGGTTTGTTAGTTTGTTAGTTCAAGGTGTGACTCTTCTCATTTGTCATCTCTTCACTCTACTTGAACTGTCTACATCTGAGACTTGGCTGAATCAGCAGTCACATATTTTGGTTTTACCACATCAGACGCTACACTCTAACACTGTATTTGGCTTGAGGATGTATGTAATTACACCAAGCTGTTTTGTGGCTGTCCTTTGCTGACTTTGTTTTATTCTCTTTATTTCAGATCTGGAAGTGTTTCCGCTGATTGGAATCAGATATATGACTTTGTGCAGAATCTGGTGGACCGTTTTGTTAGGTAAAAAGACTTCCTTTCTATTTGTGTTTGTAGTAAAGTAGTAGTAGTTCAGGCTTCTAAAAGCTTGGGAGTTTGTTTAAGCTTTCAATTAGGCAGGCTTATGTTCTGATAGAGACCAAACTGAGAGCATAATTCAGCTCAGCTAAGTTAGAGTCCACACATTGGGCTTGGAAAGGATTCTGGTGAAAGGAGGGGGAGAAGAAGATGAAGAAGAAGAAAAAGAAAAAAAAAAAGAAAACGTGGAATAAACACAAAAAAATGGCCCGATGAATGTTGAACTTATGTAACATTGACTCAATGTATGTGCCAGTACAGACGGTAGCGACCTAGCCAGAAGAAAGCAGTCTGCTTGAGAAAATAGCAAAGGGAGCAGGTGGGAGTGGGTGGCAGGGAGGCTCAGTCTTCTGGGCTGTGAGAATGGCCATTTGCACTGAAACCTTCCAACACCACACTTATCCCTCACACATAATGGGAGAAGAAGCAGCGAATGTACTTTAAGGCACGGCGCGCGGGAAGACCAGTACAGTCTGCTGTTGACTTTGACGCTCTTCTGTTGCGCCATGTGGAATCTGCTGGCCCTTTTCCTGTTCTTGCTCTCTCTTGCCGTTTCACGGGCCTTTGTTCAGTGTTGGACGGACCAGCTGTATCAAACATTAATTAAAATCATTAGCTCGAGGAGATTTAAGAGGAGATCCCCAGTTGCTTCAGTACTGTGCAGCAGAAGGCCCAACATTTCTGCCCTGAGAGCAGATGTGATTGCTTGAACTCATTGCCTGAAAGTCTGAACCCAGCGACTTCGGAGATAAATGTGCTCTCTCTCTCTGCTGAGAAGTTTACAGTACCTTGGCCCGGATTCGCTCAAGCTGGACTTTTCTCCTCCTCGCACAGCCTAATCACTCAGTTGGATATATTGCAATATTGATTTCGTTTCGCGTTTTATTTTTTTTATTTTTATTTTTTCGGTCGCTCGACTTTGGCTGGCGGAGCACGTTTGGCGTCGTGTTCATGAATATCTCATGTGGGGGATGATTGCGGGTTGGATGTGTCATTGAAGTGTGAAAAATCAGCACCTCTCCTTATGCTCAGAGTCCTGAGACCTGACTCGCTGTGAGGCCAGAAAACCCAACATGTTTCGCTGCCGTGTCAGATTTTGTAACAGAAGGTCGTGAGAAAGACCAACTGCTTGATTGAAATATAGTTCAGTCTAATTGATAATCTGTATGCAAGGCAAGACAAGACACAGCATCAAACCATTACGGGTGGAACAATACAGTGTACAGCCTTGTACTGTTCAATATAAGCCTCTCAAATCTCCAACAATACATTCAAAAGAGTACATTTATGCAAATACAGTTTTTTTTCCATATTTATCAGGTATTGTTTAAACGTTATTAAAATTCATGGCAATACTGTTGCTGCTGATAACAATCCTTTTTTTAAAGATTTATTTTATTAATTTAGCTACTCAGCTGTGTATCCTCTATTAGTAGTGATGCCTCAACACAAGAAGGGTGAACACTAGCACATGTGAAGTCAGACTTTTCAAACCACTGCTTATGTAGCATTACTGAGTAGCATCACAGAGCGCTCGGAGGAAAGCGCAACGACTCGGTATCAATACATCAGCTCATAGACGCCTTGTGCTAATCGACATCATCCTATGGCTAATGAGGGGAAAGAGTGCCATCTACCCACCCAGATAGAGCAAGGCCAAGAATGGCAAGCTGCATGACCAGGATTCAAACCAGTGGTCTCCTAACTCTGCTCCACCAAAAAACAACCCTATCGTTGGGGCAAACACTGCAACATTCCAATTATTTGTTCTTTTCTTTGAGCTTTACTTTGAGCTGAATATTTTGGGTTGCCAAATATTCAGGTGCCAAATATTCAGCTGCCAAATATTCTATGCATCACTAAATTCTGACACCTGAATCGGCCTGAGGAGATTTAAATAAATTAATAAATTAACCTGAATTCAAGAATACATTAAACTATTGCATCACTCTGCTGTGGGCGATTTATGGAGCTGGCTACTAGTGTTTTATATTAATTCTATATTCTTTATGAGGTGACAGGTATAAAAATGTAACTGTGGCAGGATGTGTTTCTTCTGGTGTGGAAGGGATGAGTCACTCTGACAACAACCTGTTTCCTGTCTCAATTTTAATTAATCACTTCCTTCCTACTCACAGTGGGGAATTTTTACAAACAAGTCACATGCTTTTATTAGGTGGCCATACTGGGCATGTTACTCATAGCCATAACTCTGTTGTTTACTGGAGACATACATAGAAGCTCAAGCTGTCCTCATGTGCTGCCTCATGGGACTTGTCTGACACATGTTTTAAAGGCTCAGCAATAAATGCTTATTTTAAAAGGTGTTTTAAACTAAAATGCTATATACCAGACTTTATCTGCAGTAATCTTGTTTTTTTCTTTCTTCTCTTTTCAGCCCAAAAATGAAGATATCCTTCATTGTTTTCTCCACCCAAGCCAAGACAATTCTACCGCTGACTGGAGACAGGTACAGTCCTACATAATAAAAATCAATAATGTTTATAATGTGTCACATAGACTGCCTGTGAATGTCTGCTGAAGAAAACCGACAGTGTCGAATAAATCGACAGTGAAAAACAGAATAAAATAGGTAATTAGTTGTGCCAGATTGGTAGCAGGTCATCTTCAGTGATGAGTTTCTTTTTTATCCTGGGCGAGAGATCCAATAAATTTGTGTGTAGATCCACAAATATTTATCTTTGCTGTCTCAGTAGATGTATTTGGAATTCTCAGTTTGGTTTTAAATTTTGTCAAAGATGTTTCTCCTTAAATTACTTAGGAGAAATAGCATTAGAGAAAAATGAGACACTTCTGAGGATAAAGGGTTCAAACTGAGAATTTGGTTGTCGAAACATATGAGTATCAAACCCAGAAGCTTGTAGTCAGTGGGCCAGTACTTTAACCACATTGTCACACATAACACTTATAGAGGGTCCTTAAAACAAAGATACTATGCAATGTAGAGCTAATATTGGGTCCAACAAATCCAGCCTGAGCCGGCTCGAGCCTGTCCTCCTCCCCCCCACCCCCCAAAAACTGTTATTATGAACCCGAGCCCGATTTAAACCTGACATTTTTTTAAGAAGTAGAGCGTTAAAACTGACATTTTTAAAAACATTTTCTGGATGATTGAATGAGCGAAATCTGTTCAGAATTATGTTAATTAACATTGCAGCACTGAAGAAGCACAGACCTATTATTTAGAAAATTGTTTATTAAGAACAGATCTCTGAAAGATTAAAACACATCAGTAAATTAGGCTTCAGAATGATGTCAGAATTAGTTTACTCTAATCTAATATAATTTAACAGGCTTTAAGAATATAAAATACTTTCTAAACAAACAACTTTTTTAGATTGGGTGTATAGCTTATTAACATAATTTACAATGACTTTCCTCTACTCTGATATAATTAACAAGGTTTAAGAATATAAAACACTTTCTGAACCAACATTTTTTTAAGCATATAGCTTAAGTGTGAAATTACACACTGTGCAGGCCGCAGCTGCATGATTATAGCTTTCTAACTTGTGCAAAAACACACACACACATGTTGATTAATTATTTTGCTATATTGTGATCATCACGCCATAGCTTTATGTGAAAATCAGCATTAAAAAACAGACGCCTACGTCACAGACCATTTTTTTGAGCCTGATCCCGGCCTGAGTTCTGCTATTGGATGTGCTATCAACACTCTTACACTATTTTTGCATTTTATTATTTTATCTACTGAAGTACTTAGACAGTTAGAATTTTTTTTTTTCATTTTAATTTTTACGTTCCACAGTAGCTATATTCTTGTACTGGAACATACTTACTTATACAATACTTTAGCACCATTTAAGGTGGAGTGGAAATTTGTATAAGAAACATTTGACTCTTACATTAGCTAATATTAAACTTGTTATGTGTGCTACCTCAAGCTACCTCTGTAGTCTGTACAGACCATAGTACAGACTCTGGGTGCTGTCTTCTCACCCACATCCTTACCCAGAGACATTCTTATTCTTTCATTTTCATATTTCTTCCTTTCGTTTTGAATAAGCGCAAAGTGGGGGCGTGATTCTCTGTTTAGTAATTTGTGGTTTGTTCAGTTTGGTTTAGCACAATTCTAAAGCTGTGTAGTGTATGATTTATAATCATTTACTGTGTGATTTAAATAATTTGACTTGACTTTAGTAATACTGCAGTGTACACAATAATTAAATTATAAATACTGTATAGACAAGCGCAGTCTATCCAAACTAATAACAAACGGTTTCCTGAGAAAATCTTGTGTAAAACCCAAACTTCCTCTCTCATCTTCTCTTCTCTTAATTAATCATAGGTGTGACGTCTGACGGTTTACTGTAGTCAGGGTTAATTTCAGTCAGTGGTGCACCTGTGTTCTCCACTGCCAAGATAGCAATACGCCAGAAATGTACCTGAACACATCCCACTTCTATACCACCATGCCCATCTGCAAAGATAGACAGTTTTGGAAAAAAAATAAAAATGAGTTTCTTTGATTTTACCAAATTGAAAACTTCTGGAATATAATAAAGAGGAAAATTTTTGATCACAGCCATCAAGCCATGCTTGAATTTTTGCACCAGGAGTGGCATAAAGTTATCCAAAAGCAGTGTGTAAGACTGGTGGAGGAGAACATGCCAAGATGCATGAAAACTGTGATTAAAAAACAGGGTTATTTCACCAAATATTGATTTCTGAGCTCTTAAAACATTATGAATATGAACATTTTTTTCGGATTATTTGAGATCTGAAAGCTCTGCATCTTTTTTGTTATTTCAGCCATTTCTCATTTTCTGCAAATAAATACTCTAAATGACAATATTTTGAATTTTGGAGAAATGTTGTCTGTAGTTTATAGAATAAAACAATGTTAATTTTACTTAAACATATACCTACAAATAGCAAAAAAGCTATGTAAACAATGTAGCCATGAGGTGTGAAAATGGTTGTAAGATAGCAATAAGCATCACAACGCACCTTGCACAGGGTGTAAGATAGGGCCCATTAACACAGAGCACTGTGGCACTGTGGCTAAAATGTTCACACAAAGTGCTCAATTAAAGGCATGTACAGTATAAGTGAGTACAGTATAGTACCACTTGTGAGTTAATAGCTTAGTTTGATTATGTTTGCTTATAACTGTGATTTAGATAATGATCAGACCACATTTTATTTGTAATGTTAACCAAACAAGCCCAAACTGAGACTGAGCGTTACTTTTTCAAAATGTGATCATGGCTGTCTTTCTCATTTCAGGGCAAAGATACAAAATGGCTTGCAGGAGCTGAAAGCCGTCAAGCCTGCAGGTGATACGTACATGCATGAAGGCATTAAACAGGTAAATTACAACATATTTCTATTATTTTGTGTGGATTAATTCATGAATGTTTGATTTGATGTTCTTAAATATTGCATATAGCTGTGGAGAAAATTATGTGGAATTAAATCGCAGAATGGGGAACAAAGAGGTTTTGTCAACAGGACCAAATTGGGCAAGCACAGAATCCTCCTTACCGTTAAGCTCAGAGGATGTGACATCTGTTCTTACACTGTTCCTGTTTTATTTATTAGCAAGTAGTGTGTCGTAATATTTCGATCTTGCATGCTTAACGTAGCTTAGACAACTTGAGCCCTGATACTAACACTCAGAATACTGTGTTCAATGTAAATACATAATTACAGAGTGTAGTCCTGTATCTGTTTCTCTACATACTTTATTATTTACGTTTCACCTTGTTCTTCAGTGGTTAGGACTCCACAGAATAAACCACCACAGAGCAGGTATTAATATTATATACAGATCATTTTCAGCATTAAATTGACACTGACATGGTAGTGTTGTGTTAGTAGTGTGTGTTGTACTGGTAGAAGTGGTAAGACTCAGCAGTGCTGCTGGAGTTTTTAAACACTGTGTCCACTCACTGTCCATCTTATTAGGAACTCCTACATATAGCTGCTTCACCTTGTAGAAACTGCGTCCAGAAACGTTTGCTACTCCTCCTCTTCTACTCCTCTATTCCTACCCTGGAAGAAGGTGAAGAAATCAAGGAGAGGAGGAGGAGGAATGGAGGGAAGGAGCTGTAATTGGGGAAATGGGACAGCTGATTCCTTTTAGATAGGATGTTGACTACCAATGAACTGAGCCAATCACAACACTCACTTTCAGCACATGTTTCAGAACATTACTATCACACACAGCTAAAAATTTTAGATATTCCAATAAAATCCTGCTTACTTCCAGGCATTTTTGGCCTTGTCTCAGGCCAGTGAAGCTGACAGCCCTGTCTAACCTCAGCCTTATGAGGGTTTTGGTTTCCTAATCAGTCCCTAAGTAAAAAAAAAGAAATAAATAGATAAATTAAAATTATATATATTATAAATAATATATGTATTTATATGTATAACATGTTACAAATAGGGTCATTAATATAGTTTTACTGAACATACACCTTATCTAAACTACAGATTGTCATACTGCTTTACTGGCTGTTTAATTAGATAAGAACCTAGTTAATTAATACGTTTATGATGTATATTTGTGCGTTGCCTTCTCCATTTTTGCGTGCTCTGTGGGCTTGGATGCAGTTATGTCATTCAAAATCCTTAAAAGTCTTCCGGAGTAGGATGCTTTTATGTATCCCCCTGTTGGAAGCCTCTTACATGAGGATTTTAAGCCGCTTCTTACATCTCCTACGATATTCGGACAGGAGGCAAGATGGCGTCACAAAATTGCGTCACGTTTCCAGGTCACGGAGGAGAGGAGGAGGATTGGTAGGAAAAAGGAGACACTTTTGGTGTTTCTGGACGCAGCCTTTGTGTTGTTCATCCTCTAGTCCTTCATCAGTAGGCACAGGATGCTTCCCGCAGGATGCCACTGACTGGATACTTTTGGTTAATTGACTTTTCTCAGTCCAGCTGGGATGCAAGGGTGTTTAAAAACTCCAGCAGCACTGCTGTAACTGTCTGTTTGTAATTATAGACTTGAAAAGTGCTCCTCTATGGTCAGTGGAGCTGAAAAAATGGACATAGAGTGTAGAAACAAGGAGGTGGTCATAAAATTCTGACTGGTCTGTATAATACTAGCAGTAGATTTGACACAGTTTTCAGTGTAATCTGCATTTGCTTGGTATCAGTTGAGGTCCAGATAAGGGATAATCTACTGTTTATTCTTTTTGCCGGAAATGCACTCGTTGACCCACATTTAGTTTCCTGAAGCCTTCTGAGGGTTTTTTTATTGTGCTGCGAGTGTGTAAGTGTGTATGCTGTGAATACATACAACATTTTCCATAGAAAGTTTTAATTAATTTGTTTTATGATGAATGAATGGATTAATATATAGTTTAATAACTTGTGACCCTTCAAGGGTTACTGCTAATATGGTATCCTAGGTGATTGCTAAAGTGTTGTTAAGCTGTTGGATAGTATTAAATGTGAGTGCTTTTGCTAAGTGGTTGCTATAATATCCCAGGTGGTTGCTATAATATCCCAGGTGGTTACTAATATGCTGCTAGGTGGTTGCTATCCTTTTCTATGTGGTTATTAAGGTTGTTAAGTTTGTTGGGGACTGCTTTGGTGTCCCTGGTGGTTGCCAAGGTGTTGCTATGCAGTTGCTACGGTATCGTAGGTGATGTGTTGTTAGGTTGTTGAATAATATTCGATGTGGGTGCTTTTGCTAGGCGGTGGCCATTATTATAGTCTAGCTGGCTACTAATATGTTGCTAGATGGTTCCTATCTTTTCCCATGTGGTCGCTAATTTCTTGCTAGGCAGTTGCTATGGTATCTTAGGTAGTTAAATGCTGCTGCATTAGGAATTTAGGATTACACAGTAAAATGTTGTCCATATTTACAGCAAGCAAAATATATCAGCTGCAATTTCTTACTCATTGTTTGCAGAATCCTTACAATTTTTGTGTAGACACATTTTAAACTACGCACTTACGTTTTTCTACTACACTGAAAAAAGTAAAAAAAAAAAAAAAAAAAGTTGAGTTAATTTTTATGGTAACTGAATTTATTTTCATTGGGCACATAATATAGATGTCCCTCTAATACGATCCTATATTGTAATATTTGAGAATTTGCTATTGATCTAATACTGATAATGGCAGTGGTACAAAACAGCTGAGGCAATATGCATTAATGTATGCCTGTATGGTTCTAGCATCTGTTGTGCCAAATTAAAAGACCTTTGCAGCCTTTTGTAATTGCAATTTCATTTTGTGAAGGATATTTTAGAAAGTTTTGTGTAGTTGAGACACTATATTGAATTGTCCAAAAATGTCTGTGGTAAAATATAACTGCTGATGTTTGGTTAATCATACTGAACCTTTGCATGTCTTCTTCTTCTTCTTCAGGCAAATGAGCAAATAAAAAACCAAATGCAAAAGTCCTCAAGCATCATTGTTGCCTTAACCGATGGAAAGCTTGAACCTTATATTCATGATTTGACATCAAAAGAGGTGAGATCAAAGATATTTAGCAGCAATTAATATGTTATGTTTGATCAGTGATTTCAAGAAAGAGACTTGAAAGAGGAGAGACGGATGTGACCAATTTGATCTGTTTGTTTGTTTTGTTTGCAGGCAGATGAAGCAAGGAAATATAATGCCCGAGTGTACTGCGTTGGGGTGAAAGACTTTGACAAAGATCAGGTAAATGGGGCACTAGAACTTTTCTACATAGGGTTTGTCCCAATTGTGTTGTGTATCCTTAAATATCTGTGATGCATACAATCAAACAGTCGGTTTTGAGTGTGATGATATTGAATGGTATTATCCCATAATGCAGAATGGTATTATCCCATAATGCAATGCAAAATGGGAATTGAGGAGCTACTCATGCCTGGAACAATATTAGACAAAAATGGTGGATTATGTTGTAAGTCCAGCACTGATGTATCTTTTTCTGTTAGTAGTAAAAGTACATTAATATATTGTGTAACCTTCCAAACTTGCACTATGACCTTTAGTATATTATAGTATACTTTATACCTTTTTGATTTGGTGTGTACTACACAGTTGGGACGCAGCCGTAGTCTTGACACAGGTCATTGTTCTGCAATTTACTTATAATACCTCACATCCCTTTTTTGTAAAAAAAAAAATGATTATAACTTTTTTTACTATAACTAACATCTATTTTTTGGTCTATTTTTGTACATGAGGTGCACTGAATTATCGCATTATGCAACACTAGTAAACAACAGGGGTGGTGCCATGTTTTCCTTCTAACTCAGCAGGTCTCACCACTGGGTGGAAAGACCTGTAAAGATAAGCTAAGTTAACAAAACTGTAATAAAAAAAAAAAACAAACACTGGATGTTAATTTACACAGATTTCTCTTCTGAAAACTGTTCATTTAGGTGAGTAATGAGCTACCGTTCATTTACAGTAAGCTTAGATTTGCAGATTTCCACTAAGGCTGGGTGCAGCACCATTAGCATTAGAAGCTAACCACTAGTGCTAGCCACCCGACAGCACTACACTGAGGAACCCTGAGTGTACCAGTAAGCCTGGGCGTTATTAGCTAGCAGTATGACCCACGCTTGTTTTAACACAGTAAACATGCAGGCTACAGGCCATTAATACTCACCTCTGATTGAAAGAACTATGGCTTAGCGTAATTAGCGGCCAATGCTAATACTGCGCCAGCAGTGTTAGCTGGGGTTAGCAGCAGGCTACAGGCCAATATTACTCACCTGTGAACGACAGAAGAACTAGCACTTAGCAGGGTCAGCAGCTAATGCTAATTCTAATGCTGCTCCAGCAGTGCTAGCTGGGGTTAGCACCAGGCTACAGGCCGACAATACTTACTTGTATTCGGCAAAAGAAATGGCACTTAGCACGGCTAGCGGTTAATGCTAATACTGCTCCACTCTTGGTGCTGGAGAACTAAACTTAAACTCCTGTATAACGCTGCACTTTAGCGGAGTAGCTTTTTTTGCTCCTTACAACCTGACTGGTGGAATTAATACATAGTGGATTTATTTTAAAGTATTTAAATACATTACCGTATTTTTCGGACTATAAGGCGCACTTAAAAACTTTTAATTTTCACAAAAATTGACAGTGCGTCTTATAATACGGTGCGCCTTTTGTATGGATTTTACTCGTCAGGTTGTAAGGAGCAGTAAACACACACTCCGTGCAGCGTTATAGAGAGTTTCAGTGCTATACAGAGTCCAGAGCCGTGCAGCTCCGAGGCTGAGCAGCAATAGCATTAGCTAGATGCTAACCGCTAAGCTAGCTAGCTTATTCACTGAGATCAGTATTATCTAAATTTTACTCGTCAGGTTGTAAGGAGCAGTAAACACACACTCCGTGCAGCGTTATACAGAGTTTCAGTGCTATACAGAGTCCAGAGCCGTGCAGCTCCGAGGCTGGAGCAGCAAATAGCATTAGCTAGCTTATTCACTGTTCAGAGATCAGTATTATCTAAATTTTACCCGTCAGGTGTAAGGAGCAGTAAACACACACTCCGTGCAGAGCCGTGCCGCTCCGAGGCTGGAGCAGCAATAAATAGCATTAGCTAGATGCTAACCGCTTAGCTAGCTAGCTTTTTCACTGTTCAGAGATCAGTATTTTCTAAATTTAGCACTTTTAATACTGCTGGAGCAGTATTATTAGAGTTAGATGCTAATCGCTAAGCGTTCACCGTTCAGAGGTGAGTTATCGGCCTGTAAGTCTGTGCTGCTTTGCCTGGCTAGCATTAGCTAGATGCTAAGCGCTAACTCTCTCAGAGGTGAGTTTTATCAGCCTGTAATCTGCTTGTTTACCGTGTTAAAACAAGCTACGGGGGACGAATCGCTAGCTAATATCTCACTGTCTTACCAGAACACGCAGGATTACTCAGTGTAACGCTGTCGTTTAAGTTTGGGTTAACTTTACTAGTTTAGGTGACTAGCTAGCGTGCTAGCGGATAGCTATGCTAACGCTGGTGCAGCAAGCCTTAGTGGACATCTGGAAATCTAAGCTTACTGTAAATAAACTGAAGCACGTTACTCACCCAAATAAACAGTTTTCAGGAGAGGAATCTGTGTAGATTAATATCCAGCACTCGTTTGACTTTGAAAGAGCTATATTTTGTATACTGAGACGCTCCACCGGCAAGCGACCACCCCCGGTGGGGGAAGGGAAACATGGCGCCACCCCTGTTCACTTTGATATAGGCACCCTTTCTAGTGTCACTTAACGCGCCTTATAATGCGATGCGCCCTATGTATGGAAAAATAGCAGAAAATAGGCGTTCTTTGATAGTGCGTCTTATAATACGGTGCGCCTTATAGTCCGAAAAATACGGTAATTAGAAGGGATGTCCAAACATTTTTTTGTTTTAGACAAGAAAAATTCATTGTAATTGTTTATTTTTTCTGGTTAAAAGGAAGTTCTTAATTTCCCCTAGCCTAATTTAGTGCAAATTTGTGTGTTTTGCTGACTACCAGGGTTTCCACAGTGGTTTGTATAATCACCTCTCTCTCTTCCTGTGTCCAAAGCTGATCAAAACAGAGATACTGGAGAGGAAGTGGTCAGCAGTTGTTGGCCTATCTGTTTTTTTTGTGGGTAATTCCAGCCCAAATTTATCCTTCTTATGTTCTGCCAACAGCTGGCTGAAGTGGCCGACACCCCAGAGCAAGTTTTCCCAGTCAAAGACGGCTTTCAGGCTCTTAAAGGAATCGTTAACTCAGTAAGTTGTTTTATGTAAATATAATAAATGTTTTTCAAATTTATGTTTAGGCAAATAAACACTTGAAATGAAAAGCAAGGCTTGGGAATCACAAAAAAATGACCATAGTAGTGTTGCTGACTAGTTGCTAAATGGTATCTGTGGTCCTTGGTATCTTGGCAGGTGGTTGCTATGATTTCCCTGGTGATTTCAGTAAAGTTGCTAAGGGGTTGCTATGGTATTGCTCAGTGGTTGCTAGGTGGTTACTGTGGAAAACAGAGTAGGTTGCTGTGGTGTTGCTAAGTGGATGCCAGATGGGTGCCACAGTATGGTCAGGCGTTGTCAAGGTTTTACCAGTGTATTTGTATAAACATTACATTTAATCATGCATTGCATATTGTGACTACATGATTATACTGCTCTGGAAAAAAATAAGAGACCACTTAAAAATGTTGAGTTTCTTTGATTTTACCAAATTTAAAACCTCTGGAATATAATCAAGAGGAAGATGGATGATCACAAGCCATCAAACCAAGCTGAACTGCTTGAATTTTTTGCACGAGGAGTGGCATAAATTTATCCAAAAGCAGTGTGTAAGACTGGTGGAGGAGAACATGCCAAGATGCATGAAAACTGTGATTAAAAACCAGGGTTATTCCACCAAATATTGATTTCTAAACTCTTTTCTAAAACTTTACGAATATGAACTTGTTTTCTTTGCATTATTTGAGGCCTGAAAGCTCTGCATCTTTTTTTGTTATTTCAGCCATTTCTCATTTCTGCAAATAAATGCTCTAAATGACAATATTTTTATTTGGCATTTGGGAGAAATGTTGTCTGTAGTTTATAAAATAAAACAGCAATGTTTAATTTATTTAAACGTATACCTATAACTAATTAAATCAGAAAAAAAAAACTGATTCAGAAACTGAAGTGTTCTTTTAATTTTTTTCCAGAGCTTTATAATCAAAATTTGGAATTATGTTGATATCTTAAAATCAGAGTGAAAAGATGATGTTTGTAATAGATTTTGGAACATCAAGGCGTAATTGTTTGGTTTCTCACAGGGGTTAAGCCTAGTCCTACATTAATATTACTTTTATTGGAAAATCTTCGTTGAAAATGCTGTGTAGACTAAAACTAGGATTAATCCCTGTTTGGGATTCTGCCCCAATGTGTTTAACATGCAACTACTTATAGATCTGTTAATATGTTAAATCTTTGCAAAGTAATCATGCTTTACAATGTGTAGAAGTGTCTCTGTCTCTGTACAGGTTGGAAATATATTTACACTTAGAAAATCAGCAACGTGTAATTTGAGGAGGATTCCTTAAACTTGACTATCTATAGAAAGTATATAGCATCAATTAGATGTGAGTTTAGGATCACTGTGCATTAAGATAATTGTATGTGGTCAGTGGTGGTCAGATGCTCATCACTCTCATTTATACAGTTTGTGGATTCTTGTTATAGTGGACACAATGTAGGGAAGCAGCTGCTTCATTCACTTTGTTTTAGCTTTTGTTAGATTACTGCAGGTGGATGTATCTATCAGTAGATCTCCAGCCAAGCTATAGCTTCAGTCACTATATTTGACTGACAGTCTACAGTCTTGGATTCCATCATAGCAGTGTACGTGTTATTAATGTGCTAACTTCAGGTTATTGATAGACTGATGGCATCTTGAGTATATCCAGAATTTCTGACGTCTGTGCGGTTTCTCTGGGGATGCCTGACTGTATCCGCAGAGATCAATTTTGGAAAGTGTCCGGCATGCAGTGATCAACACAGCATTTTCTCCCAATTTATTGAAATATGTTTTCATGCGATTGTTTTTGTCCAGAGAAGAGTGAAAAACAAAAAAAAACTTCTATCATCTCATTACTGACTAAGCCTGTTTGGCCAAATGGAGAATCAGGCCCAGCAAAACATAGGCATTCTCCAGTGATTAGTAATCCTGGAGGCTGGGCTAGTTGGCCTCATGTCGCTCTCTGCTCAGATTTCCAGGATTTGAGATCATCTGTGCAGCTTTGCAGTGAAGGCCTAAAGTAGATTTGAGAGAGATTTCTGCAAAAACACACACAAAAAAACGCAGAAATTGAGTTTGATGTTTTGCTTTTCTATAGATGAATAGTGTTGATAGATATATCATTTAAGGTATATTTGACCATTGACTGAGCAGCTCATTCTATCTTCTCTTATTAATTTCTGTATTGTGGTCTGTAATGGTACATATACATATACAGTAAGCTAAATGAAACTAAATAGATTTATTTGAAGAATCTGTAAAACCTGGAAATTTAAATGCTATTTTTCTAGTCATGGAAAGTCCTGGAAACTTATACAGTTGTTAGAAATGGATACACAGGTCACTATTAATTATACAAATTGATAATAATTGACGAATAGAAATAAAATAGAAGGCTCAACTGAGTCTAGCTTTAGATGTACACGATTTAAACATGATGATAAAAGTTAAGCACATGTTTATCACTGATAAATGGTTCTTTTCACACTTACAACCTGATTGGCTAGAGAACCATTTTGAAACTATTGTAACTAACTCTCCAAGGATTTGGATACCAATAGATTTTATATTTGAACAGCACAAGAAATTTGCATTTGTATCCATATGTATAAAACCAATTTATTCTGAGGTTCAAAAATAATTTAATATTTTCATGTCATTTAAAATTTTAAAAAGAGGAGAACAGTGAGAGATAAAGTATGAAGAGTAATAAAACAATTGTATAAGTCATTCTTTCTACACGCAGCAGCTAGAGCACAAGGAAGTGGGGACAAACAAGACAACAGTTACTCTAGCAAAACTCCTGAACAACTATAGTTCAGCCAACAGCTTACAGTTCAAGCTTTGTAGGTGGCTTGTAAACTTCTAAAATGATCAAATTTAACCTAGTATCGGATACGATCTCTTTGTGGCGGTTTGGTATAAATACACGTAACGTTCCACTCGTACCAGGCAGTAAATATATCCTCATCTAATACCAGTCTGTTATCACTATCAATACCTATTCAGTCTTTTCCTCATGCAGCGAGAACAGCTTAATTCTTTCCTCCACATCTACCCTGGTGTACACATTAGACATGCGAAATGAGCTCAGCATCCCATCTGATACAGAGGTGAGAGACCTATAGATAACACGGCGGTAACTGCAGCATCTCCAGCACGCTCGGCCCAGAATAAGGCCATGTTTACTTCCTTCCTCTAATGATGGGTTTGTTTATCATACGTCATACTTAATCAGTTCTTTTTATACTCTCCCACCACTCGAGACTGAAGCCTCATCTCCAGCGCCGATGATTCCAAGCACCATATATTTGGGTTAATATTGTCTTTTTGCCGGTTGTGTATGGAGATTTGCATAGTTTGTCCTCCGTCTGATTTATACGGATGATGGCCGAGGCGACTGTGGGCTCACGCGGGCCTTTTTATATGATAATGTCAGCCTGGAGCTTCTAATAGAGCAGAAGAGGAGGGAACAGGCGCGCATAATTTTCCCATAACGGCCGACATAGTTCTTCCCCTCGCTGCACTCTGTGTGACAGTCTTCTCATTGAGCCAGATATGGCTTAGCATGAGCAATGCAAAGTCTCTATTAGGTGTTCTGTGGGGTGGGGGCAGTGAGGAATGAATGGAGACCATGTATTTATTTAGGCTGATGGTAAATGGTGGGCTTGCTGTTTTTTGTGCCTTGCAGATCCTTAAGCAGTCCTGCATAGAAGTCTTGACAGTGGAGCCGTCCAGCGTCTGTGTGAATCGTGAGCAGTTCCATTGGTCCTATTTGTTAATGTGCATGCGTTTGTGTGTGTGCTCGAGTGTCAGTGTGTATGAGTGTGTCTGTAAGTGTGTGTGTGTGCGTGCACAAGACCGTTTTGTTGGGTCGGCGCCCAGGCATGGCTCTCATTATGTCCTCATCTGGTTTACATACCGCAGAGTCCTTTGACATGGTCCTAAGAGGGAACGGGTTCACGCTGGGGAGAGCCAAAGAGGGAGTCCTCTGCAGCTTCACGGTGGACGGTATGAAATACAGTAAGTACAGTCATGCAAATCATGCAAGCATTTACATTAGAGGTGACTTGATACTGCTGACTTCAATACAGAATCATAATACTCATACTTGATCTCATACTTGAGTAACCATTTGCATAAGGGATATCAGACTATATAAATAACACATTTTTATCATTTAATGACCCTTTAGCTACACTGACATTTCAGAAGTCATTTGACAGAAACTAAAATTATATGCCATGACATTTGCCAATGCCACATGAAGGCTAAAAAAATGCAGCACTGACCTGCATACTGCATACTGTGCTTTCCACTGTGGGTGGTAATGCCTTCTATGACATATTACCTGTACACCTTTAAAGGAGAACTCTGGTGTGAAATGGATTTTGGTGTAGTATAACATGATAAAAAGTACTTTCCTTTGATGAATAGCACACCACCGTGCTCCCACAGCGTTCCCAGATCCAAAACATCCTTGTCCAAACACCCTTCAAATCGCTTTTTCCAAAAGAAGCAAGTAAAGGTGCAGTAAGAAAGTTAAAACTGCTATAAGATATATACAAGGATATATAGATACAAACAATACATATATTCGCTACATATGTGTTTACATATGTATATACCTTTGCATAACTGTCGAAAAGATACTTATAATCCACATAGCATGCATATGTGTTCATTATATGATGCTGACTTATATGTGTACAACATACAGTAATATATAGGGCTGGGCCTAATAGCGTTTTTGAGCTCTGAATATTCGACACTGATTTGTAGCGAATATTCAAATATTCGTTTAAAAAAATGAATTAAAGTACGGAAAAAAATGCAATTTGCGGCCCCCTTAATCCACTGCAAAATTTTCCACGGACCCCCGGCCCCCCCCCAAAAAAAAAAAAAAAAAGATTTCCCACTTAAACACCCAAAATACCTACTCAACGAGCGAATATCCGAATACCCGAATATCCGAATATCCCTAGAAATATACATGCAGAATTATTTTGTTAACAGTAAAGTGTTAAACAAAGCAGAATATGTTTTATTCTTTAGATTCTTCTAAGCAGCACATTTATCTTTGAGGACAGATCTGCACACTCTTGGTATTTTAATCTCAGAGTCTTCATGAGGGAGAGTCATCTGGAATAGTTTTTTCAGCATCTTGAAGGAATTCCTAGAGGTGTTGAACAATAATAGTTGCTGTTTTTTCTTCACATTGTGAAGTTCCAGCTCATCCCAAATCACCTCAAATCATCATCTCAGTTCATCAGGTTTAAGTCAGGGGGTTGTGGACGACTAATACTTTTTTACTGTTTATTATGTAATTCTATATTTGTGCCTTAATTGATTTCTTGTCTTTATTATTAATCTACAATGTAGAGAATAAATTAAGTAAATAAATAAATAAAAACATGGAATACAGTGTGTCCAAATGTTTGACTGATACTGAGAATCATTTGTAAAAATTTGAGAAGAACTTTGTTTTCTAACTTTGCTTTTGTGCTGTAATAAGCTTTATCATTTTTAATTGGCCTGAAATTATATTTATACAATATACTGTATACTAAATGTTTGGTCCATTATTGGAAGAAGTGGGGGCTTTGGTCCTTTCTGAAAGACCAAATTAAATGGCCTCTTAGGGCACATCTTGATAAGTCTTGCATTAAAACACTAACTAGCTTCCTTTGCTGATGCATGTGTGAAAATGCATTATGATGATACTTACAATTTGAGTGTTATGAAAATCAAAACCACATTCCTACTAAACAGAGCCGCATCACTCAGTCTCTCACTCATGACACCGTTCTGCTTTTATCAGTGTCGCGTTATTATTAGATCAGAGAGAAGATCCTCATATGGAATGCATGTGTCTCTTCCTAATTTTTCTAAATGAAACCAAACAGGAAGTACTTTTCACTCCGTTTTAGAAACCTTGTCTAGTGACTGTTAAACAGTTCAGCTTTTAACTCTTTAATGGTTATGGAAAAAGCTTACGCTGGCCTTCTGGTTTCTGAGCTGCACTGCACATGTCAGCAGTCGTGGTGAGCTCCGGCACAGTGACAAATGCTGGAATATTGTACATCCTGGAGTCTTATTCTCCAGCTAGTATGAAGGCGTCTCATGAACGTGTTCTGCTTTATTTTCCAGATCAGAAGCCAACCACAGTGAGAAATAACTACGTGCTGTGTCCTGCACCGGTGCTGCAATATGTGGGACAGTGAGTATTCAAAAGGGACCAGAATAAATAATGCTTGTGTGTGTGTGTGTGTGTGTGCGTGTGTGTGTGTGTGTGTGTGTGTGAGAGAGAGGAGGGAAATAAGCATTAGTCATTAAGCTGCTCTGTGTTTTTGTTTGCCATGAAGGAAGCATTCCTAACAGCTGAGGTCAACAGGAGTCTGAAAGTCAAATGAAGCGTTTATGTCAGTCGTTCTGCTACACTTAGTCCATCACTATATTATTAAAGTGCCCAGACAAGATGCTGATTCAGTATTTCTTATTTAGGCTTTTTAATATTCAATTTTTAATTGAAAATTCTCCAGCTCAATGTACAACATGCTTTCTGTTTATGAGCTTAGTGAATGGAAAAAGTAAATTTCTTTCTGATCTGAAACCAAACTCTGTACCTCTAGCCAGTTCTTATTTATCTCTCTGTCTAGCTTATAAGACATTAACTACAGTACTTTCTTTAATTCGAGAAATTCTGGTTTATTTTTTCAAACATCTGCTTAAAACACTGAAACAACACTAAAAAATTTAAAAAAAAAAAATCTAATATGCTACAGGGTCTGTAAAAAGAGTCAATTATGACAGGAATTAAGGCTCCAATTTTTAATTTGCTTCATTGCATGCACTGTATATATACACAGTGCCAGTCAAAAGATTAGTTACCTTAAATTCAGTGTTTTTAATTCTTTAAAATATCATGCAGTGTAGATTAATAGTAAATTTATCCAAACTATGAAGAAAAACACATGGAAAACAAACCAGAATATGTTTTATATTTTACATATAAATACATTTACATGACAGTTTTGCATCATGGCTGGATTTTCTCGATCAGCTTTATGAGGTAGAGTCACCTGGAATGGTTTCCAGTTAACAGCTGTGCTGAACTTGTTTCTTTTCTTCTAATGTGTTTAAGAGACTCAGTTGTAAAGTTGTGAAGAGGTAGAGTTAATGGTATACAGTGAATAGAGCTATTCGAGTAATGTTCTAATCCATATAATGGCAAGAACTACTGAACTAGGTATTTTTATTAAAACATTATGATGAAACTGGCTCTTATCAGGATGATCCCAGGTAAGGAAGAGCAAGAGATTCCTCTGTTGCACAGAATATGCTCATCGGAGTTACCAGCCTCAGAAACAACAAGTTAACAGCTCCGCAACAATGACCCAAATGAAACTTGGTTGGCACTCGTGTAGTCTTGGAGTGACTTAGAGTTGCAGCAGGTCAAGTGATGAGCCCCCTTTTTGTCTTGGTGGAGATGATCAAAATATTCATATATGGGGGAAGCACTAAGTTTAGAGCCTAGACAAATGGTTTGTTGCTGTGCATCATATGTCGAACAAGTCAATGCTGTCCCACATACTATACCATGGCCAGCTGCACCATCACAAGGCCTATTCCTTAATAAAAAGGTGTGGGATGCTGTTGTATATGCTACCAAACACTCCTCTCCTACTGCAGAAGCTGCTAGAACTGCATGGGATTGATTATTGTAGGACACCATTAGGAACCTCTACAACTTTATGACACAGCATCTGGCATGTTTGGCATGTTACACATGTAGCTTAATAGGTATTGCCCGTATCAGTCTAAATTTTTAGCATTTGTTTATACTGGTAACCTTTATCTTTCTTCTGAATAGCATTGCAATCCACTGCCTTCTGGGTTCAACTATTTTTTTTTATAGTGAATGTGTTCACCTTTTCATCTGTGTCTTCAGTCTACAATTGTTTTTGAATTCAGGTGTTCTCTAATTAAATTGATTTTAACTTCTGAATGCCACAGTATTTCTGCTGACTAATACTGTAGCCCTCTATGCTCCTACACTGGGTGCAGTAACAGTGTGCTGATGAGTATGAGTCCCCCATTCTTATCACTGAACAACAGTCTCTGTGAGCTTATGCTAAGACTTGTGCAGTGTGTTATAACAGCAGAACCCCTGTAGGTGAACGCTATTTAAAAGGCGTGCTTAATTAACTTTTGGCTGCCGACTATGACCCATTAAGTAGTTAGCTGCTATGAGCAGCGAGTAAACACATCTGGTGGAGGGCTCTAAAAGGATGTGCGACAGATGCAGCGATTCCCATTTCTACGCTTCCATTTAAATAATTCACCATGCCCTGACAATTGGCATCACATACCACCTGCATCTTGTCTGCGAGCGGGAAGGATCTTTCTCTCTCTCTTTCCATCTGCCTACTGTGCCTGAGGAAGCCCACCACATTCGATTAGAGCAGTAAGTATGGGAGGCCAGTCTAGAGATGAAAGTGATGTATGCAGTAGCACTCTTTTGTGCCAGCAGCAAAATACCATCTTGTTTTAATGGATTCAATTGATTAGCAGCGGTTCTTAAACTTTTTTAGTTGGAGACCCACTTTGTGGAAGGTAAGTGTCATTACGAACTAAAAATGATATACAGGAGAGATGCCACATGAGCCCCCCCCCCTCGACGCCCCATTGTGGCCCCCCAGGTTTTCCTGGTCCCTAGTTTGAAAGCAGCTAAATTAGTGACCACAGATACCATGTCTAATGGGGCTTTTCCACTGCATGGTGACCACACTAATGTACTCTACTCTGAAGGTATTTTGGTAAATGGTACCTGGTCTACCACCACAGCCCCCATCCTCGCAATGTAGCTGGTGACATTGCAGCTCTCACTGGGTTTATTTGGTGGCCACAAATCCATTCTATTTTCTGGACCTGAGAGCATTTACTTGTCACCTGGGATAGGACAAGGTGAGACAAGTGCTGATTGAAAAACACAGGTTTATTGTAAACACAGATCCCAAAGGGATTGGTGTACAATGTATAACTAGTGAACAACAGGGCAGCAATAAGTAACAACATACCAGAACGTAGTAAGCCACAAGCATGGTCGGTACATGGTGAAACAATCAGGATTAAAGGGATTAGGCAAGAGAGTAGTCAGAGAGGAAAGCAAGGTCAATAACTAAAGATCAACAGCAGAACAAGAAAGTAAACAAAGGGCAGAAAACGGATCGGTAACAATAAGGCAAAAGAGCAAGGAAAACGCGTTGTAACAGAGCTTGTAAACTCTGGGAACAGAGGAAACAGAGGACTATTTATACTAACAAAAACAGGTGTGGGAAATGAGCAGTCAGAAGGTGGGCGACGCTGAACGCTGCAGAGTCATGTGTTCAGCTAAGTCATTGTAGTTCATGGGCTGAGAATGCTGAGAAATTGAGTCTTTAGGAGAACCGTAGTCCTGAATGTACTATTGCTCCGCAAGTTCAGTACTTTTGATTAAGTGTAAAAGTTGTTTTTGAGCCCAGGAGCAGGTCAGAGCACCGATATCTGATCCTCCTGAAATGTATGGTTTGGGGTTTGCTTTAAGCTGACTCTAATGTGGTCCACTGCAGGTATCTGCTCCTGTCTGCTCCCTGTGCAATGTGTGGGGTTGCATGATTAGTTCTTTTTGTAACATGACTATTTTAACTTATTGTGTTACATCCCATTCCGTCGGTGTTTGCCTAATAAAACTTGTGCAGGACTGGAGTGAGGTTTCTGTGATAAGCTCAGCCTTGTGGGTACTGACAACATGGTAATAAATGCTTGTCTTTTACTGGCCTGCATGGATAAATATCTTATCATACAAGAATGGATCGTTGTTTGGAGGAGTTCCTGCACAATGAAGTGCCATGTATCCTTGCATCCATACAAGCAGAAAATTGACACATGGTCGATCTACAATCCCAGAATCAGTGCAGACTTATTTATTTGGGACAAGTGTATTAACACCCTTTGTCCTTAAGCCATCAATGAATGAACTCTGCAAGACATCTGTAGGCATGTTGTAGTATTTTGATCTACTTCTCATCTTTTAAGTCATGTAAGTTGCTGCCGGTTCACACACTGTCCTTCCTGGAATCACTTTGGTAGGTACTGACCACTAATTATCTGGAACATCATACAAGACCTGCCTAATGTTTGGAAGATGATCTGATCCAAATGTCTAGCCATCACAATCTGAACCTTGATCTTATCTGAGATTCTTACACTTGCTCATTTTTCCTCCAGCACATCACCTTCAAGAACTAACTGTTCACTTGCTGCCTAATATTTTATAATGTATACCGATTGACAGGTGCCGTTATACTACTTGACGAGATGTTGTGTTCTCAAAAAGCACTACAGATTCTCCAGACTCAAGCAAGTCTGGTGTCAAGCAGACTTGGCTCATCCGAGAGTTTCTATGGTCCTTTCAGTCCAGGGCGTAAGTGCTGGTTATCAAGGCCTCATCTGCAGTGACAGCTGCTACGTTGTCGACCGAGGATCCGCGGCATCTGTCGGCCTCCCCATTAGTATGGGCTGGCCCCGCCCCTCTGGGCCCTGGCCAAAGGGGCGACCAAGAGCTGAGCACTGGCAGAGGCATGTCCTCACCTGCGTTTTCACAACAACGGTGGAAGAAGAAAAATAACTGAGGGGACAGGCCTGACACCTGCTAGCAGTGCAAGCAAGCGGAGCAATGCTCATCAATAATCGATCCGATCGCTTACGCAGGTGCCGGCTGCCATTCCATTTCCATCTGGAGCCATGCCCAGACAACATGGCACGCTTGCCTTCCTCACGCCGTGCTTGATAGAGGGATGCTAATTCAAGTAAAAGTGGAATATATGCCAATGTGTAAGATGTTAATCATGGTCCAAATAGAAGGTGGCGCTCACTTTCGCTCTGTTGAACGTATTACACACAACTGTGCAAAGGTTTGGAATTCCTCTAACATTTTGCAAATGTTATATTACATTAAAAAAAATAACTACGAGCCAAAAGCCTTGTAAAAAAATTAACTTAGGAAACATTATTTAAGAAATGCTAAATACACTGCCGTTTTTATTAAGTCATGGGAAAACATTATGTAAACTCAGGGGACGGCTTGGGAATGCCCACACCTGTATAAGATGTGAGGTGTTATCTTGTGAGTGAGATTTATGCAAGGCCTAGAAGAGGAAGCGAGATGGATGTGGTCATGATCATGATTGTGAGCAAATCTTTCTCTTTATATGTAACGTAAATGTGATATGTGTGGCAATGTGAACAGCAAAAACACAGATAAGATTTGAGGGATCGCAGAAACAAATAAAAATGGACAACAGCAGTGAGGGATGATTTTAGTAACAGTATAGCAAGGTAAATGACCTCATATGTTTGGGCGACTTTACTTGTAGTGTGAACGTGGCCTTCCTATATTGCATTTTATAAACTGGTTCAATTCATTATTTGTTATTTTTTTAACATTTATCCAAAACTAAACTAAAAAGTTTCTTGAAATTTGACTACATTTATTATTCTTTTTAATTGAGTTCAGGATTGTTTATGAGTGGAGATGGAACATATTATTTTAGTTAATATTTTAATTAATCTGCTGCCATAATCATCCCTGCAATATTTATAATATATTAATTCTAAAAACAGAGAGGTCTTAGGTTTTAGGGGGTACCTCGTAGGGTTTAAGCACCTAAGTGACCCACTAAGTGGCACAGACTCTGAAAGAGGATCTGACACTGACCTAAGCAACTGTGGCAAAGGGGACCGCACCACAACACAAAGAACTATTAAAAGTACTCTTCCACATGCTTGATTAAATTATTCCTTCTCAGCATAAAGGTCTCTAACCGTCTTAAACTTAAACTTTTGCTTTAACTATAGCTGTATCACTTTGTCATTGAGTGTTTTAAATCAGCCTTCTAAACTACTAACATTAAGATTTTTATAATGTCTTCCAGCCTTTCATAATGTGCTCAGAGGGCCATAACTTGTTCCCTGAGCTCGGTCAGTCTTGTTTGCTGTTGTGTTACAGATTGCAAGGGCTGGTTGACGCATAAGCAGGGTCGTAAATAATTGACATCATTCATTTTCACATATTTAAAGAGAGTTTGAAAGCCATTAGTGACACCAGCGTTGGTTAGTCCAGCTGCATCACATCACTATCACTCTACATCACTATGTGGATTCGGATGCCAAACTGAACCCAACAGTTTCTCTGGAAGTCTCTTGTGATGCTTTGAGTGGCTATTTCATCATTGAGGGTACTTTTTCACGTCCATGTTCCCGGAGCTTAAGGGACCTTTTGCCTATTCAACATCTGCCACTGTCACAGCATCTTTCAATCTTGCTGCAAAGTCTGTGTTCCACAAAAGACAGAAGACATCTGGGACTGTTCGAACATCGGTTTGAGAAGCTGTTGATGGGAATCCTCTCTGTAGAGTGTGGGAAATTTCAGCAGACTGATGCACCTGGTTCTTCTCAGAATCATCCTACTTTTTAATAGGCAAAGTGTAACTTTCTGTAAATTCCTGTAGTTTTTACAATATATAATTAAGCAATAATACATTAGAGGGAGTGCTATAACTTGTAATATTGGCACTGCTGAGTGTCGTAGATCAGCACAGCAGTGCCAATATTACACAAACCTCGAGTGTAGTATTGTGATTATACACACAGTTCCATTTTCACTGTTTATTGAAAGATGTTGAGTTAAAGAGGACGAGAAAAAAAGATCTGTTTGGTTATAAAAATGCAGCGAGTTAAAATAGTTCCATTGCTGCTCTGTTTGTAGCTGCGCTGTTTGGTTTGTAAGTGCTGCATCATTGATAGGTTACCTGTATGTGGTGGAGTAATACATGGAGAGCAGTGCATTACTGACTAATAATGCCACTTATAAAACACCTCACAGCCCGGAATTATCTGTGGTGTAATGCACTGTATAATGAACAAGTTTATGCTGTAGAATCTGTATATAGAATATTACTGTAGATAAGGGGTGGATGATGAATTCTACAGTAAATATATTTTTATTGTGAATTGAAGTACGGTAATTTGTAAATAGCATTTCTTTGTCGGCAGTTTAAACA
The DNA here is from genome assembly GCF_023375975.1 of Astyanax mexicanus. Classification (NCBI taxonomy): domain Eukaryota; kingdom Metazoa; phylum Chordata; class Actinopteri; order Characiformes; family Acestrorhamphidae; genus Astyanax; species Astyanax mexicanus. Next base: position 16,765,240 of record NC_064429.1, read on the forward strand.
ATAATCCATCTTTGCTAATGGTAGACTTTCCATTATTTACTAATCAATTACTAGTTTTTATTACTATGCAGACAAACAAAAAACAACTTTACATCCTTTATAAATGTATATAGACACAGAAAGCTATGTAGTATGTATCTGAAACGTAAAAAGAACAGCAGTCAGTCGTTTAACAGCTTAACAGCTTTAACAGTCATATGCCAGTGGTCGGTTACCTCAGTTTGCTAATGCTAAGCGAGCAACTTTACTGTATAAATGTAACATTACTGTATAAATGTTGTGTTTCCGGCCATATCGCTAGCTAGCTAGCTAGCAAATACAACTAACTAACTCCATTAGGTAAACTGTCCACTTATTTTACTTTTGCCAGCTTATATATAGTGTGTTGCATTCAGAAATGTTTCTTTTTATCTTTTTTTTTAATGTTCAGGACAGTGTTGTTGTATCTTTGTTTAGTACCAATGTTTTAAAATGTTATTAAATAAAATTATTATATTATTATGTTACATTATTATATTATTATATTAAATTTGTGTTACTGTATATAATTATTTACTAATAATTATTTATAATTATTTATTATTTAGTCACTTTATTTGTATTTTTTTACATGTTAAAATGAATACAGTAATTGCCCTTTAAAGTAGTGTAATATTTGCTGTAATAAAAATACAGTGGCCTATTATTGTGATATTACAGTATTTTATTGGTACAGTGATTAAATGTGTGGTGTATATTCGAGTTTAGATTCTCTGCCCATGCCTGATCTAAGCTCTACGACCTTATTTTATCCATCTATAGGCAAGCTGTCAACCATGCTCCGCTCAGCTTGACGTTGGTTTTGTAACTACAGAAAAAGTACGCCTTACGCAGCTCTAAATGCACAAAACGCATGTACTAATTCTCTTAATTAACCATGGGTCTGTGCACTGCTGCGTGTCCTTGTATGTGTAATGAGCGGGGGGCTATGTGTGCTGAGAGTGCGGTGCGTCTGCGCTGCCAAGATAGGAATAAACGTCTGACAGTTAACTGTTGTCAGGGTTTAAATCAGTCAGTATCGCACCTGTATCTTGGTATTTCCATTGCCAAGATATCAATAAGCCAGAAATTTAGCTGAACACCCCTAATTTCTGGACCACTATGCCCATCAGTGTGGATTTATTCACAAGCATCTTTGCTATTTAAACAGCGCAGGTGCAAGGCATGTAAGTAGACAGTTGGCGGGGTGTAAGATAGCAAGGAGCATTGCAACATGTCTTGCACATGGTATAAGAGTGTTATTTTCACATGGGTATGATTTCTGTAAGTTTCAGCACTTGTGAAGTATGAAGTTTTGGCTCAAGGATGGAAGTTCTCATCATCATTAGAGCTTTTTTTTTATTATAAACAGATCAGGCTTCAGGGATGCTGGAGGGTTCAGTACCTATGACAACTGACTTTGTATGTTAACAGTAGTGTCAGGCATACGTCCACATAAAAGGCTGAGTGAATGATTATTTGGATCATTTAAGGTTAACATTCCCTCAAGGGCGCATCCATCAAGCTTAATAGTTCTTGGACTGTGGTTCTGTATATGCAGAAAAATAGAGAACAAATGTATGACGTCATTAAAGAAGAAAAAATTGCAAAGACACTGCCAGAAGATTCTGTCTCCAAATGTTCGATTCAACACATTTGAAGCAACCCGCCCCCACATATCCAGTGTCCACATATCCAGCTTGATTAACAACCTGCCCAGCATTTGCATGTATCGAATATGTCAGCTAAATTAGCCTCTCCTCTCATCCATTTAGTAGTAGACGCATCTAGTTAACATGCAAGAACCTGCGAGAGAGATGGATTCTCACAGAGAATCGACGGACCAGGTTACAGCCAGACTACAGACATCCAGTACAAAAACACTTCAGAGCTGCATGAAACCAAACTGGGTTGGGCATTTTTCTGCAAAATTCAGTTCAAATATATCAAGTTTCTTAATGTAGTTAAGTATTTTTTAGAGATGAGCTGCTTGCTTAGACAGTATCAATGACCAAACGCTCTTGTTTTTTCCGTAACCGCAACTCGCATGTATAGACGGTATGGCCTCTTTTTTCTAATTTCCTCATTTTTGGAGGGATCTCAGGCGTTCACTCAGTCGATTTCGTGGTCGTGGATTCTCATTAGCCCCATGGTAATTGTCTCTCGCATAATAGACATATGGAAATTACAATGCCGTTCATCATTAGCGACTTAATTGCAAGCACCTTCCGGCTTCGTCTTCTGTAAATAAGTGATAGGAATTCTTTTCCCTTCCTACCTTTTTAAGAACCATGGTCGAAAATTAGACTTGACATGTCTACCATCCAGCAACTTCTGTAGTTATCTGTGAAAGAACCATATCATCCAAAGCTTTCTTGGGGGTTCAAGCTTTTTTAACTGTTTTAAATTAATTGTTTAACCTTGTTATTTGTTCAATCTTTCCACAGAACTATGGAGGTACTCGTCAGCTTGAATGGTGGGACGTCATATATCACAAGTCCTTTCACAATCACTGCCTCAACTTGTGTGAGTGAGATTTACACTTATTCTATACCTAAATTTAACCACAGTAAAATGAGCAACCCGTACCATTTTTCCATTTATTGTGATCATTTCATGTCTTTTTTTGGACATTGTACCAATATTCTGAACTCTAAGGGGAATTTAATGAAAGGTAGATTTTTATCACATCTGTATATTTTTAAACATAGCTATTGTCCCACCCTACAAACAAAACTGTTTTTAGTCATGTTGCTCGATACCTGCTATCTGATGTCAGACATCTGAAGACTATGCTTAAGTGGCCTAGGTTTAAGTGTGTGTTTGGGGCGTCTAGTCAAAGGGGACTAATGTCTCTGTGCTCAGTAATTCCAGGTTTTTTCTTGTTCCACTGCTAGCCTATCTAAAAAGTAGCAGATAAAAAAAATGAACTAAATATTTACATTTAGTAGTTTTCTTATTTGCCATGATTTCATTAGAACGCATGATAATGGTACTCTGTGCAGAAAATCAAATGAGAGGTAGCTGAAATGTGTATTTGTGTTTTATCAGTCGGATGGTACGGTGGTCCTCATTGTGTTCCTGGTGCTGTTGCTGCTTCTGGCTCTGGCTCTCATGTGGTGGTTTTGGCCTCTCTGCTGCACTGTGGTGAGTGTTAGAGTGTTAGTTTGCACGTTGACCTTCTAAAAGTAGCACATCATCTCCTTCCTGTTTAACACACTTTTTCTTCCCTTTATTTTTTGTTTTGTATATTGGTTACAGTTTGCTTCAATCAGTGTTCTCTGTGTAAATTTCCAATGTCTGCACTCCAAGAAGCAGCTTTTACTCAATAATTTAAAAAAAAATCAACATTTATAGACCATCTAAAACAGGAAGTAATGTGAGATCAAATACAAAATATAGTCAGAAGCGGTAATCTCTGGATTCAAACACGAATTGACATAATTGTGCCTAAATTTGATCTTAATTAAAAATCATGTTTGATCTTTAAAAATGATTTCATATGCACTGATCTGTTGATGTTTGTAGAACATGCAACGAGATGTGAAAAATGCATGACATTTGTATTTGCAGTGTTGTGTGGACCTCAAACCCTTTGATGTACTTGCCATGAAAAGACTCAATACATTTACAGCATTTAGCTGACTCTCGTATCCAGTGTTACAGTGACTTACAGTGTTATTCCTATTACAGAGGTGGGCCAGTGTAGTGTTAGGAGTCTTGCCCAAGGACTCATATTGGTGTAATGCATTATAGTCAGTCACCCAGAGCAGGAATTGAACCCCAATCTGCCACAGAGTGTGATAGCTCATTGGAAGGTAGTGGAGTTATCCACAGCGCTACACCAACCCACAACCACAATACACCTATAATGGACATTTTTGGACTGTAAGAGACAAGTGACAGTGAGTTAGAATTTCTTAAAGGTGTCCATGAAGGTGTCTACGATTAAAGATAAGTAGTGTTTAAAGGTACATTCTGTAGGAACTGAGAGCGAGTGTGTGAAATGGCTACAGCAGTCCATTTTCAAATCACCACAGAGAGTAGTCTGCCCCGCCCACCCCTCCCCAGCCACGAAACTACCTCGGGTTGCCAAATTCAACAGGCTGAATCTACACAATCTACACAAAGTTTAGAGTAGTAGGAGAGGCAGAGAACTTAGAGTACGAGCGAGAGGAGAAATACAGCAATGTATTTTACACGAGGGAGCGCCGCGGTCGGCTGTGCCCCGCGTGAGGGAGCGCCACTGTCGGCTATGCCCCGCCCGAGGGAGCACTGCGGTCGGAGCGGTTGTGCCCCGCGTGAGAGATAGCTCTAGTCCCTAGTAAGCTACCCTGGTGGTGCTGATAAGTTATCTGACTAAATTAGCTTGCCAGTTAGCTTACCTGTTCGGGAGAAAAGTAGCAGCTCTGGGTCGGTCTTGTCGTCTTTTTGAATCTCCAACTTTCAAACTCACTGCCAATATTCACTCTTATATGTTATATTCCTGCTTTGGTCACTGAGCTTTTTTGAGACATGCTGAGGCTTTCTTAGGCTGTGTAGCAGCTGAGGTTTAACTGAAGCAGCTCTGCTAGCTCCTTTGCTGCAGCACCGATCGCTGTAGTGTAGTGTTACGGCTGGCAACCTCGGGGGTGGAGTTAGTGTTGGGGAACATGCAGCAGGCAGAGACAGAGGACAAAACAAACACAAAATCCAGGACGTAGTGAACACTTAAAATAGGAACGTACTGCTGAAGCCCTGCTGACAACAGCTGCCAGTGCTCACACTCAACATGTTTCCTTAATATCTGATGATACATCCTGATCATTTTATCATTTACTACTGAAAATTAATTACATATTGGTCCTTTAACCAATATATATTACAGACTAACATTCAACTTGAACAAATTAATCAAAATAACAGTGTATTTTATTAACATTTTGAACATTCAATTGTTGTTCTCATACAAATATTAATATAATAATATTTATTTCTTTTTTTTTTTTTATAATTCAAACATTAAGAGTCACCCATGAATTTTACCCTCTTAAAAGTGTCCCCCTGACCAATAGTTTCTCAAACCAGTTGTTAAACCAGCTGTATTCTAGGCTCCAGTGTGCAGAGTTCTGTGTATATATATCTGATCTGATTCTAAATGGTAAAAATATGAGTACACCTGAACTTTTCAACTTTACACAAAAGGGAGGTGGAGCAATGCAAAGCAAGCAGCCCTGCCACATCCTGATCTTCTCTTTGATCAAGTCAAACATAGTTCAAATGAGAAATTCAATCCTGTGCTGCAACAGCTCAGAGCAACAATGCACTTTCCCACACACTCAGTAAGCAACAGAAAAGTGTTGCAACTTGGTCAGTTTACAGCTTAACCCTTACAGCTTAATGTGTAACTCTGAGGTTTGTGCTACTACAGCTCTGGAAACAATTAAGAGATTACCTCATTTTCGGAATCAGTTTCTTTTTTTTATTTATTTATAGGTTTATGTTTGAATAAAATAAACATTGTTGTTTTATTCTATAAACTATAGACAATATTTCTCCCAAATTCCAAATAAAAATATTTAGAAAAAGTCATTTAGAGCATTTATTTGCAGAAAATGAGAAATGCCGGAAATAACAAACACGATGCAGAGCTTTCAGACCTCAAATAATGCAAAGAAAACAAGTTCATATTCTTAAAGTTTTAAGAGTTCAGAAATCAATATTTGGTGGAACAACCCTGAATTTTAATTACAGTTTTCATGCATCTTGGCATCATGTTCTCCTCCACCAGTCTTACACACTGCTTTTGGATAACTTTATGTTAATCACTTCTGGTGCAAGTATTCAAGCAGTTCAGCTTGGTTTGATGGCTTGTGATCATCTATCTTCCTCTTGATTATATTCCAGAGGTTTTAATTTGGTAAAATAAAATAAAAACTCATCATTTTAAAATGGTCTCTTATTTTTTCCAGTACTAAGTTGCATTCACTTATGTAGCAAAAGGCTTAAATCTGCTTTTCTAGTTTACTATATATTTTTTTTATTCTATTGTTAAAGAGTGATTAAAAACAGTTTTTAGTTTTCAGTTCACAAAATCAGGTTATGCACACGATAGTAACTTGTCATCAAATGCAAATCATAATAAAATTCTCTAAAGTCTCTTGTGCTCAGAAACACAAATGGGCGGCACCTTATTTACAGTATATGGAGCCCTGTAGATTTTATTTATTTGTGTTATATTCACATTAACCTCACATTTTTGCAGTCCCCTTGAGCTTAATTCTTAATTTTACAGTACCAGTGCTGGGAATTAACTGATATTTACCAGATTCCTGGGAATCTGTGGTATCAAGAGGATATGCTTTTAGTAGAATTTCTGTTTCAAAATGTTTGTTTTTAGTAGCTAATAGGGATAAATAATTAATATAAATACATGCACACAATCATAATGCGTGAATGTTGATTAATATGATCAGTATATTACATACAAGTGCATTTTTCTCATGCACTCAGGAAAGTTTACTCTCACTTTTCGAATGAACAAAATGCAGCAACACTTCAGAGGCTTAACCAGGGGAGCGCTGTACAGATGGCGAGCTTAGAAAAAGTCTACGCTTCTGGAAGCTGGCAAGAGGAACTAGAGCAATCAGCGTTGTGGCGGCCCCCAAAATGATATGCGCCACCTCTCTTTGAGAACCTGGCGGGAGCTCGTCCAGGATGAGATGGAAGCATATTTTGGAAAACCAACAAAGGCATTAAAATGTAAACCCCCTGCAGCATGTCTGGACGAGGCCCTGCTTGTCTTGGTAGAGGAGCTGCTGCCTCCCTCCATCAGGGACCTCCGGCAGAAGAGAAGGGCCATGTGTGCTTTGTTAATATTTAAACTCGCCCATGCCAGTTTTGCAGTAGTTAGATATATTCAGAATCACCCAGCCATCCTCCCCCCAGCCTCACCCACTTCCCCTCCTCTTTCCTGGATTCACTGCTCTGCCAAGTTGGAGGTCAGTGTGAGTGTGGGTGTTGAGTTAGACATGATTTCGGGGCTTGAGTGGACGTACAGTATGAGGCCAAATAATGTTCTAACATTTGCACTGCAGCATAATTAAATGTAAAATATAAAGCTTCGATTTTTTTCCACAGTTGTTTCCAGTCTGTATCTGTATTCAAACTACAGCCTGACTGGAAGATCTGGCAGATTTCTCAGTATAGTGAAGAAGCTGCCAGTAAAACACAGATATATAGTGTATTTTCTGGCCTAATGTAAAGAAAACCTGTTTAACTGTGCACACTGAACAAAAAATTATCATGTTAATTAATGAGAACATTCTGGTAAAATGCATTCAAATGAGATTTTGCATGAGCAGATTCTTTAAAACACACCAAAATAAACCCAAACCAAACACACATCTCAGATTTCTGATAGATGGTTTCTGATAAATGGTATAGTGTTTATAATATTAAGAACTTTGTCATGGGTTTCTGGGAATTTTTTATATTATTTTATTATTAAGTACAGATAATTCACAGTATTAATACAATTTACAGGTCTCTGAATGTTACAATTATCAAACCTCTTGATTCTGTTAACATTTAAATAATTTACGACATTTTATACATTTCAGTATGGTACAGATGTTTTAGGTAGGAATGGGTATCGTTTTAAAAGTTTCGATATTATACAATTTTTCTAAATTGTAACCAAAAAATACTAAAAAAAAAAAAAAAAAAACAATAATCGTTCTCACACAACATATATATTTTTTAACAGCCTACATGAGTAATCTCATTCTCATACTGTCACCATGAGAGCAAACAGTGAGCATGTTGGTGGCGCTTTATTAAAAACAAAAATCATTGCTTCTGCTTAAACTACAAATATGTTTCCTACAAAAATTGCTTTATGCATTTTCAAATCTCAGCATTATACTGAAAAAAATAAATTAAATTATAATAGTGGTGTCAATCACTTTTTTACAAATTCATATTCTTAATCATTTTAGTTACTTTCCTGTATTTGTGAAAGGGGGGGCAGTAATAATAGTGTAGTCGGGTTTAGGTCAGACACAGTAGAGCTTTTTTACTGTACTATAATATCTCAGGAAAGAGATAGACAGAGAGAGAGAAAGACAGAGAGAGCGAGTGAGAGAAAGATGCAAGTTATCGAGAGACAAAGCAAGTGAGAAAGAGGGAGAGACAGTGCAAGAACAAACAAGCGAGCAGCTGAGATTTAAGCACAGCCGTGTTGTGTGGACAGTTTGAATGATCACCGTGAACATGCTCACTGTGTTTCTGCACGCGCTGTGCACGCTCTTTGTTTTTTTTTTATGTTTATGCTTGTCTCATACAAAGTATCGGAACAGGCATCAATTTTTTTCGGTACTCAGTAGCACCGAGATTTTCAGTGCCTTTTTGGTATCGAATTTCAATACCCAGCTTTGCGCTGACATGATACATTTAATGCAAAACTGAATTTTACAGAACCCTTTTTAAATTTTTTTCATACATTTTGTTTCTATTTTTTACCAAAGCCTAAGTTACACAACTGAAATGTCTTTTTATGATGCTTTTGTGTTACTCAAAGAAAAAAATGGATTTCAGTTTAAATTATTTGACCCAAAAAATGATTCATGATTTCATTTCATTCCACACAGCAATTTGATTTCAGTCTGATTAACCATTTGACTAACAAGTATAAATGCATGTGGTTAAAATATTAACAGGACACAGTTTAAATACTAATTACATTAAGTACCTATGTGTAAATGGAGTCTGGAAGAAAGCTTTGTGATTGAACAGTAATCATACAGAAAATGATTAAATATAGAATAAATAAATAAAATACATTTCAGATCTGTCCTTAAGGGATTTTTGTAGTTATCATTTGTAGTGGGTGATATGGAAAAAAATACTGTATTACAATATTTAAGACATTTTCATGACACAAGATATTAATTGAAATATTTTGACATACAGACTAAATTAACCTTGTAAAGGCTCATTTCAAAAAGTGCTATCATCTTTATATTTAGAATATGTTGCACTTTATCCAATTTAACAGGACTAATTACAATCTCTATACTAAAATATCTAGTTTATCATTGTTCTAGAAGCACAGTATACAAGACAATGTTATTCTAAGAAACATATTTTGTATCACAATTACAGTATTTACTGTATCACAATTTGAAATATGATGAAATATCATTATATTGCAAACCCCTAGTTATCATCCAATGTTCATCAATGTTTCATTAAACAAATATTTAGGTCTATGCCATTAAAAAAACAAAAAAAAAAACACTAGCTTTGTTCTCTAAATAGCGCAATAAAAACATACTGTACATTTGTATTGATGTCTTTAGTTATGAAATTAGTTATGAAAAGGTTTTTTTAAGTAAAAAGTAAATAAAATCTTTAAATTAGGTGAAAGCTCCAGAAAACTGGTATTTGTAATTTTTCTCAGGTATTTGTCAAATTTGTTGGGTTCTAATACACACTACACTTACATAACCACAGCTATGTGCGTTTATTCTGCTTTGTCCCTGTTAGTGTGCCCTCCTGGATTATTGAGTTGATGTTTTCCCACAAATAGGTTAACTTCATGTTAATGTAAGTGCATTTTAATTTGCAAATATGCTACCTGCCACTTATCCGCGATCGCTTTAAGCTGGGAAACAGCTTGACACAACATGGTGTGTAGAGGGGCGAAACAGGACAGATTATAAGCTCCAATTGGACAATTATCCCAAAGCCATATGGGGATGTTGCCCCGGAGGCCTCCAATTGGTGGGTTTTCCAGCGGTGGCTTTTAGCTTCTCGGGCGAGTGTCAGATGGCTAAGTATTCAGTGGTTTGGAATTTAATTACGGCACTACTTTATCGTCCCGAACCACGTTTCTGAGGGTTTTTGTCTGTGCCACATCTGTCCGTCAGGTAGTTTGAAGACCTAACAGCCTGGCATGTCATTTGTGTAATGCCTTATTTACCCCACAATATGTCGGGGAAATATAAATCTGCCGCTTAATTACTCAATAAAAGAGCTAATCCTTTAGCCGAAGGTTCTTCCTAAAAATATGTTAATCATTGCTATGCGTGGCCCCCACCGACAGGCGTTCACGGATTTGCCAACAGTCATTTGTGAGTCAAAGAGCAATTAATTAACTCTAATTGATGATTTTCCATTATTATAATGACAACAGTGCTGTAATGGTATCAATGTGCTTTAATGTGAATGAAACAGCTGTTCAACCTATGATATGTGATAATTATGAAGCGTTTTTCCGAAAACTAATTTCCTAAATGCATAACCTGCGAGTGGTGGTCTATTCATCTTGCTTGAGTAATTGAGTAAGACCAGCTTCTTCCTTCAGAGCACTACACAAGGAAAAAGTTAAAGATGACCAGAAAAAGCTTATCTTAGCTTTAAGCAGTGCAGTTTTCAGAAAATTAGCAAAACAAATATTATTCATATAAATATAATGATTGTTAGTGTGGTAAAGTAACATTAATAATGGTCTTACTGTATGATACAGCACCAATATAGACTATAAACAGAAGATCTAACCATCTGTACTTAAGGTAATCACAAAGAAATACAGATACCTAGACTATTTGTAGACAATCTATGAGGAAATACAGTATACTAATATACAATACCATAGGTTTTAATAGCCCCTTTATATAAGTCCTTTATAACTATATATAAACCCTCTGAATATCTGTATTTGCACAACAAAGGGAGAAAGATGTTTAGACAGTTATTTGTAGGTAATCTATGAGAGGCACTAAGCTGACACCTATGTATATAGATACTAAACAGATTGTCTAAGCATCTGTGTCTAACCCACAAAGGGCTATGGATGTATCTGTAGATAATCAATGAGTGATTGTTGTACTCTACAGTGCCATAGGTCTTTATAGCCCCTGTGTAGACTACTCAGATAGTCCCTAAAATTCAAATCTATTTAAAATTACAATCTTTATGGCTAATACTATGGTGCAACTATGTAGTACATACTGTACTATTGTACATTTTGTACATTTTGTCACAGATAATGATACAATAGAGTTATCAAAATCTGATAACTGATCACCCTTCCAAAAGCACACTTCCAAAAATCAGTGCCATATATTCAGTTGGATCACATTTGTTTTCACCGGTGGAGGATATTAGATTATTCTTTCAATTTCACGATTAGTTTACTCTCCTCACTTGGACTGAGCTCTTCCCTGTGCAACTGGGTCCTAGACTTCCTGACCAACAGGCCGCAGTCTGTGAGGATTCACAACATCTCCTCCCCCTCCATAATCCTCAGCACTGGCTCCCCTCAGGGCTGTGTGCTGAGCCCCCTCCTGTTCACACTGCTCACATATGACTGCTCACCTCTCCATCCAGGCTGTCATATTGTGAAGTTTGCGGACGACACGGCAGTGGTTGGATGCATCACAAACAGAGATGAGTCCAGCTACAGGCAGGAGGTGGAACACCTGGAGGATTGGTGCAGAGAAAACAACCTCTGCATCAATGTAAAAAAGACAAAGGAGATGATTGTGGACTTCAGAAGGGGCAAGCATGCCCACCTCCCCCTGCACATTGGAGGATCTGCGGTGGAAGTGGTTGACAGCTACAGGTACTTGGGTGTGCACCTGACCAGCAACCTCACCTGGAGCAACAACACTTCCACTCTGGTCAGGAAGGCACATCAGCGGCTCTACTTCCTCAGGAGGCTGAGACGAGCTGGACTCGGGAGCGTAGTCCTCACCTCCTTCTACAGATGTGTGGTGGAGAGCGTCGTGTGCTCCAGCATCAACGTGTGGCATGGAAGCTGCTCTGCTGCAGACAGGAAAGCACTGCAGAGGGTGGTGAAGGCTGCACAGAGGATTGTTGGAGTTAGCTTCCCCAGCACCACAGACATTTACACCTCCAGGTGCAGGAAAAGGGCCACCTGCATCAGGAAGGATCCCACCCACCCAGCACACGCACTTTTTGTCCCACTCCTCTCAGGCCGGAGGCTGCGGAGCATTAAGTGCAAAACAACAAGACTCAGAAACAGCTTCATTCCGGAAGCTGTAAGACTCTTAAACTCCACTTAACAACACACTGCACTGACACCAAGGACAAATTACTGTTTACTGTTTACCAACATGGTCACTTTACTTGCACTGAGACACTTTATCTCCACTGCTCTAATTCACATTATCATGCTGCTATAGCAAAACTTGCACTCTGGACTTCATGTTGCTGAACCTTCTACTCTCTATTTATTTTTTTTATTCTTGGGATATTTATCTATCTATTTTGTATATTCTATTTCTTTTATTGTATTCTTTTTATCTATATATCTATTAATAACAGCTCTTTGGGTGAAAAACTGGATTGTGAGATCACAATTTCGTTCCACCTCATGTACCACATGTGATGCGAATGACAATAAAATCTCCTTGAATCCTTGAATCCTTGAATTAGTTATCCTCACATGAGAAAAAGGAAAACTTCCTTAATATTTTAACGTTTGAGAATAGTGTAGACATATTTATATAAATGTTTTTTACTGTGATAAAATTTGTTAATTTGTACGATATCATAGTTCCATATAGCCAATCTGAATGTCTGTACTGTAGAAACTCAGAGATGTTTTAATTATCTGTCAAAGCACTTGATTGTCAATAATGATTTAGCATTAAGGTTAAGATTTGGACAAGGGTATGAACTAGATTTAGGTTTTTGGCTCATTTGAGGGACAGGATAAATGTATAGATACTGTATGTGTAGTTGAATAGTTAAACATAAGTCTTAAAATATACTGTTTATATCTAGACGAGAAAAGTTTCCCAGGGGGTTCTGGGGTAATTTCTTTTTTTAATGAGGGGTCCTCTGTAATTTTATTCCCATCCAGAACAACCATGTACGTGTTTTACTCAGACGTCCTCTGAGAAAATGACAGGCTGATATATATGTATATATATATTTTTTTCGCTGAACTTCGTGGTCCTCCAGTAATTTTAGTCCCATCTGGATCCACATCTCTGATTTTCGTGTCCTCGCATTTAATAAAATAGCTATTTGAGCACTGCTTCGCACTGTAATTACACTTTGGGCACGCATTTTCCACAGAGATTTACATATACACAACAGTGAGTGGAAATGGAGGAGCTACTGAACTCTATGTCATGTGACCGAGAAAGCGAAAAAACTCACTGGTCCTCCTGTTTTTTCAATTGCAGTCCGGATGCAATCTCAGTTTTATCACTGAGTAGAAGTGTGAAAAGCTTATGAAACATTTTATATTCTTACTTTCAACATTTAAATAATTAAACATTTTAATTGTACAGTGCTTTTGCTTGGAATCACAGGTTTCAAGGGGTAATTTTTTGTTTCAGAGAAGGATATTATGGCTGTTATGGTTCAGAAGTGTGGTGGTAGGGTGAACCCCACCATTACTGTCTTTTTAAATTCACGTATTGCCACAGCAACACGCACAACACTGTCAGGAACAGAGCTGCAGAAGGACTTCTTTCCTGTTAATTCTGACAAGATGTGTGCATGTGTGCGTATGTGTGTGTGTGTGTGTGTGTGTGTGTGTGTGTGTGTGTGCGTGTGAGTGTGTGTGTACACACACGTGCCTCTCCCTTCCACCGGGGACGAGGCACTCCTTTTCCAGACGGGGTCTGGAGCACAGCCTGAGCCTCCCTTTCGCATATCATTGGAGCTAATTAACTCCTTAGGACTTATGATTGGGGGATTGCAGGGGAGCGCTGAACCTCATCCAATTAATTAAGAGATAAACGGGCTGCCATGCTCACCCCAAAGACTCCCCTGTCAACAAGTTGATTTTGAGCTTTTCTTTATTTTGCACCAGGGGCCCACTGTGTTGGTTTACAAGCAGAGCCCTGTAATCAACTGTGCGGGGAGGTGCCAGGCTCCAGTTGTTCAATTGTAAATCTGCTCCTCAGAGTCTGAGTGCTGAGACCAAGGAGCAGCGTTTCTGCTGCATTCTCAATCTGCTGATTAGCTGCATTATTGCTTATTGTCATTGTGATACCTTAGTGCAGAACAAATGTTATTTTTTCCCTGTACAATCAAAACATGCCTTATTTATTTTGGTATTTATTTAGAAATTAAATTTAAATATCTGTGAAGTTACTATTTGAGTGAGTGTCACTCAAAAACCTTGAATCTGGCAACTTGTAATTTAATCTTGTAATGTGAACTTTTACTCCTTAACAGGCCAGGATTTTTGTCAATTGTCTGTCTGACATTACATCACTAAATCTTGATGATTTCTATTCAAGCATTACATTAAAAACTTTCATGTTTGATAAGGAACATCACTAAAAAAACAATTTTAATTGTAATTGAAAATATAAATCATTTTAAGGTAAATCTGCTAATGTCAAAATATATTAAATAAAATAATAAAATGATCTCTTTCCTGAACTTCATTTTAAAATCAACATTTTCCTGAATACAAATGAAACAGTTAATCTCCTCCAAACCTTTAGCTTCGTCATGTTTGTCTAGTTCTGCAAACATGCAGAATTTGGGTTGATTTCTGTTACTGATCTGGAATCATGAAGGTGGAGCAGAGAGTGAACAGGCAGCTTCTTCAAGTGCCCTTAAGAGATTTCAAAGCCCTCGAATTTTCAGAATGTAAAATAAAGTTATTTTACTGAAGAAAAAAAGGGTTTTGTATCACTTATTTAACCCCTTAAAATGCCTTGTCCTGTATAAAGGCTACAAGTGTAAGAAAAGAAAAGAAAGTTTTAATTTTCAATGGAAGTCAGTGTAATAAGATTAAATTTCAAACCATTTCTATTGGTCCATCTGTTATAAACTGTCAAATTAAACATTAAAAAAAAAGTGAAAAGGTGAGATATAAGCTTTTGTTTGTACAGTTTGTATAAAATGCTGGGTCATATTGACCTCAAATATATATAGTGGTATCCCTGTTAATTAAATATTTTACCTTGATTACTTATTACTACACTTTTCTGTGATTACTTGTCCTATATTGCCATATTTCATATTTAAATGAACTGTATATACAGTCTTAAGCAGACTTTTGGGCACCTCTTGCCAATTTATTTTTTGATTTAGAAATTAAATGAAATACACCTGTTAATAAGAAAACTGTACTATACATAACATACCATGCTTTATTATTATTATTTTTTTTTACAGTTTTTGAGTTTTTTACATGTAGGGGATTTGTTGCAATTGGATTTATGACACTATAATAAAGTTTGTCATATCAGGTATCTGAATATGTGATACTTTACTATCTAAACAAATATACTTCTAAAGCTCTAACTGTTGTTTTTTTCTCATGAAGGTCATTAAAGATCCTCCTCCTCAAAGACCTCCTCCACCTCCTCCTGTGAGTACAATAATGTGCTGTTTGATTGTTTATCCCTCTTCATGGACTTCATGTTGTTCTGTGTGCATAATAGAGTTAGATGATTCATAGTTTTGGCTCATTTTCCTGAGTGTTTGTCATCTTGTGGTTTGGAAATGAACGCTCTCATTTTCCAGAAACCCGAGGAGGACCCACTGCCCAAGAAGAAGTGGCCAACAGTGGACGCGTCGTATTATGGAGGAAGAGGAGTCGGTGGGATCAGGCGAATGGAGGTGACTGACTCTCAAGTTTTAGTGGTTGTTGTGAATGTTTAAGCACCTGCAGTGTATAAAACATTAAACTGCTAATTAAAACTCAATAGGGGTGGGAGAAATTTTCGATTCTTAGATGCATCTTTATTGGAATCGACTCACAAATGGCAAAAATCGATTCAGACATGTTAACATTTATGTATTTTGCGTAACAGGGTCACATTTTTGCCTTATAGTACACTCATATGATCCTACATTCTAAAGTTCGTAAGTCCTTCCATCTTATTTCCCTTATTTTCTGTGCTTTTTTCTACACTGATTTATGTCCGGTTAGCACAATGCTAATACAGCAAGCTACCTATCAAGGATTTAAATTTTAGAGAAAAAGATACTATACTTATTTTAGCCAAGAAGTTAAAACTGTGAATGTTGTCTTCTGTTGTTAGTTAGAACTAAAATATAATCTGATGCTTTTTTTTTTTTCTTTTTTTTTTGGGCCTGCCAACACCCCCTCTTAAGAGGACCAATTAATCTTTATTAGTGTTAATACAGAGTTATATAAGAGATATACGAATATAAGCAAGATAACAGGTAAAAAAGGGGGGGGGGGGGAGTGGGGGGGGGGGCAAAAAGACAAAATATAGCAAGAAAAAAAACTAACATTAAGGAACAACAACAAAGAGAGCGGAACATCTTGTACGTGGAGATAGAGAGAAAAGAGAGAAAATGGATAAAATAATAGAGGGAAGAAAGATAAGTGTCTGCCCAGTCTATGTGTATATGTGTGTGTGTGTGTGTGTGTATAGGAACATTCGGTAGAGATGGTAGATGTATGGGATGGTTGCTGGTATATTGGTGGTGTTAGTGGTGTGTTGATCTATTTGGGATGATAATGTCACTGATGTAAAAGGTTGTTTAATGCTGACCATGTTTTTATGTGTTCTTGAATTCAGTTTTTGAGAGACGCTGATAGTTTGTGAGTGAGTTTTCCCAATAGTTACTTATAACTACTTAGTTTACCAAGTAGTTTATGACCATTTGCCAGAAGTGTTTGATGGGTGGACAGTACCATAATGTACCATACAGTGTATGTAGTTGTCTGGGGTGTTTAATAAACAGTGTTTACAGATTTCAGAGTCTACTAATCCCGGTTTTATAGTTTGTGTCTGGTGTAGTGTACTCTCTGAATTATGTTATATTGTATAAGGTGGAGGTTAGTATTATTTGTCATTTTAAATGTGTTTTTGAGGAGGTTGGTTCAGAAATTGGCAGTGGGAGTAATTGAGAAATCTTCTCCTCTTTTCTTTGTAAGTAGAGAGACTGTTTGATTTAATTAAGATAAGAATTGGTACATTTTATATATTCAATTCAAGGATTCAAGGAAATGTTATTGTCATTCACATCACATGTCGTACATGAGGTGGAATGAAATTGTGATCTCACAATCCAGTTTACACCCAAGAGCTGTTATTAAAATAGATATATAGATAAAATAAAAGAATACCATAAAATATAATATACAAAATAGATAGGTAAAGATAAATACCCCCCAAAAAATAAAAATAAATAGGGAGAGTAGACAGGTAGCAGCAACATGAAGTCCAGAGTGCAAGTTTTGCTATAGGAGCATGATAATGGAATTAAGAGCAGTAAAAGATAAAGTGTCTCAGTGCGGGTAAAGTGACAGTGCTTGTAAACAGTATTTTGTCATTGTGTGTCAGTGCAGTGTGTAGTTAGGTGGAGTTTAAGAGTCTTACAGCTTCCAGAATGAAGCTGTTTCTCAGTCTGAAATTGCTGGAGTTAATTCTAGCCTTGTTCTATTCTTTTATTGATCTGAGTTGTACATATTCGAATTGGTTGCTCTCAATGCCATATTTCTGTTTTAGATGTGATATTGTTGCCAGGTTTTTGTTCATGAGATGTGATGTACAGAACTATGCAAAAGTTTTAGGCACTTAGGCAAATTACACTAATTTATTTATCTTAGCAATATGAGTAAATGTGCTTGAAAAAAGCATCACATATGATTTAAACAGATGCAAATAAACATACATACAGTAAAACGTAACAAGAATTTCTCATTTTTAGGTAAGTAGGTTTTTTACATTTCTCCTGGATGCTTCTCAGCCAGCATGTGTATATGTTCAGTTCCATCAGCAGCTTACCTGATTTAACATCTGTAAGATTTGATTCACCAAAACAGATGTTGATATGATGAGAACTAGAAATAACACTACTAAACTTGGATGAGGAGAGATTATGAGATGTTTTAAGGAAAACAGTGCAGTAAAAGCTCTGCTTTTTGTAAAGGTGCTGTTTGTATTTATTGTAATGCCAGTGTTTTACTGAGCTAATAAACACTTGTAAGTTCTTATTAAGAAGATAAGTAGGTTTTTCTTTATTTAAAATTCCCATAAGTGCCTAAAACATTTGCACAATACTGCAGATGTTAGGTTAGGTCTTACTCATTTGATATAAAGCATATGTTTCTTATTACTTCAGATGTAGTAGTGTAGTCATCAGCCAGGTGCTTCATACAGGTGCTGCAAGACTCATATAGCTAAAAGTAACGAAAGCTTACACTCTACCTGCAGTACCAGTATCTTCTTTAAACCAGTATCTATTCTTTCATGCTTTTGTCCATCTGTCCACTTCTTCTGCTCTCGTCTATATTTAAGGTAAGCATTATTTCTTTGTATCAGCTCAAGCAGGTTTTCAAAAGGAAGCTGAAAAGGCTGAAGCATATTGCTCTCTTTTGATCCATAGAAGTGAGCGTACTCTTTATGTCAAGAAGAAGAGAAAGCCCAGCACTCCACCCCCCACCTCCCCACTCCTCTCCCCTGAAAGTTTTAAGCAGAAGTCTCCTTAGATCTAGAACACCTTGACTGACGCCTGTGACGTGACGGGCTCCTGCCAGTTCGGCTCCCGCCACGTCCTGTTCTCTTAAGTCACGTTGACGATGAAGGCTCGGGATCCGCTGTGCTGGCCTTAATGAATTCATCTCGCCGGCTCCCATCCTGTCAGTCCCTTTTGTTCAGCCATAATGCACCGCTCATCGCTGTCTCCTGCTCAAAGGGGAGTGGCGTTGCGCCACGCTCCGCTACTCCTCCTCCGTAAAGAGCCGAACCTCAGGGAAACCTCGCCTCCAACTTTTCCCAGGAGTTTCGCCAGAGAGTGACGTTTTTTTTCACCCCTCGCCTTTTCTTTTAACACCCAGAGCTTTTATTTGCTCAGACAGGCCCCATCTCCATTTCTGAGGCTTCCGCTGTGGACCTGCGGAGAGGTGCGCCTAACATCAACCTGTCCTCCTTTCTTTCCGCTTAAAGCCCACGCTGACATGCGTCTGGGGAGACGCAGCATGGGGGCATGGGGGATGTTTTATTCATCGAGAGTTTTTCTTTTCTTTCTCTTTTTTTTCTCGTAACAGCCCAAGATATCCATAGATGATGCAGAAAAGCTGTTCTATATTGTAGTGGCTTAACCTACAGCTTGAAGCGTGCCACCTTAATTAAACTTATACCCCTGTTTACAGCGGTGACAGATGTAGTGGATTGCATTACAGGTGCACAGCAGTGGAGACAAAGTGGCAAGTCAGAAATAGAGTCAATTAGGGCTGCAACGATTAGTCGATATAATCGGCAATGTCGATTATTTAAAATTGTTGACTACAAATTTCATTGTCCACTAATCGTTCATTTGTAACAGTAGCACACAGTACACACAGTGATGAGGACAGAAGCGCAATGGAAGATATAGGAAATGTGGATAAATGTCTCACTCACACAGTTTACCCTCAACTTAGTCTGTGTCTCCAAAAGTGCCCAAACCCAACAGATTACATGTTTAATCACTAAATATCAGTACTGTCCACGTTTAAACAACATTCAGATATTTAAATTCCATTTAAATCTCATGTTCTGCAGTTTCTATTGTTTTAAGAGATGGAGGACATGGCAGGAATAATCGTTGACTTATCGACTAATCAAAAAAATAATTGGCAGATTAGTCGACTACCAAAATAATCATTAGTTGCAGCCCTAGAGTCAATGCAGTTGAGTTATTACAGTAATTTGAGCTGTAAAATAGGGGTGGGAATCTCTAGGCACCTTACGATTGGATTCGATTACGATTCATAAGTCTGCAATGTGATTCTTCTACACAGGATTTCTTTTTCCTCATTGCATGACCGCTTGGTACTTTTAAAGTCAAATATCTGTAATGATCCATAATTAATCCTGGGTAACACTTTACAATAAGAGTAGATTAGTTAACAGTATTACAACAGAATGGCTTGACTAATTACTAATTGCTATTAGTTAATAAGACATTATTAATCATTTAATCATAACATTTTTAACTAATGTCTTGATTATTTTTTATTCACACAGTTCTTCAGCCTTTTATTTAGTAATGTTAAATCATGTTTAACTAGTGTTAATTAATAGTTATTAGATACATTACTTAACTCTTTCACAATGTTTATTACTGTCATAACTACCCTTATTGTGAAGTGTTACCAAATACTGCTATTATATAGGATATTTGACACTATTTTTAATTATATACAGTTAAATATAGTTATTTTAATTAATCAAATGATTAATACACACTTGTAGGATTAATGTTGCTAGGGTGATATAAAAACCAGATAGAAGTTAAAATATCAAATAAATAAATACATAAATAAAGTGTTTTAGTTGATTTTTGAGTGAAAGTAAACAGCCATGGTCGGTGTAGGCGGAGCGTACATGAAATGTAATGTAAATAAAAAGAATCTGCATGAGATTGAGGCAAAATTACATTATATTTAGTGGTATCACTCACCTAAAAACAATTGTATTAATCACAACAGTATTCTTTGATGAATCAATAAAAAAATCATGATTTTATTTATTTTTGAATGCTGATACTGCTCTGTATGTTTGTGAGGGAGACAGTAATAATAGTAAAGTGTGGTTCTGACTAGACTAGAGCCTATTTACTGTATTATAATATTTCAGGCTAGTGTTGATGCTTTTTAAATGAGAATATTGTAATGTCCTGAGTTACTGACTTTAACTGAGAAATGTAATGGAGAAAATAAACTAAATGAAGTGTAGCTGCGTTTTTTAACCTACCTTAGAAAGAGGAAATGTGCCATCAGCTGTGTGTGTGTGTGTGTGTGTGCATGCATGCGAGCGTGTGTGTGTATGCGAGCAAGAGAAAAAAAGAGAGAGAGAGAGTCTGAGAGTCTTCAGAACAGAGACAGTACTGTGACGACAATTTGGAGGAAAATGAAGCGGATGAAAGTAGAGGATGGGCATGGATTAGCATTAGTCATTGCTAACTGATCATAAATCAGAGTCTGTAAACAGTGTGACAGGGCGAGTGGCTGCAACACATTCACACACACAAGTTTGGGAGAACATAAGAGAAATGGGAGAATAAACAATATGTGTACTTTAGAACATGAAATCATACAAGCATACTAGAAGTTTAAGAATCATCCACGTCTGAATCAAAATGCATCAAAGAATAGAAAGTCCCCCCACCCCTACTGTCAAACATGAAGAAAAAAAAAATAATATACATATATATATATATACAGTATATATATACAGTATATATATATATATATATATATATATATATATATATATATATATATATATATATATATATATATATATAAAAACAAGATTAAAGCAGTATTTCTCTCTTTCATTGAGTTGACCGGACCCCTGCTTGAATTTCCAGGTACGCTGGGGTGAGAAAGGCTCCACAGAGGAGGGAGCAAGACTGGAGATGGCCAAGAACGCAGTGGTGTCCGTACCAGAAGAGGTAGAAGAGCCTATGATCAAAAAGCCGACACCCGCACCAAACTACCACCACACAGAGACTAAGTGGTACACGCCAATCACGGTGAGAAGTTTCTTAACCCCTCACTGTATTTCAAGTTTGTATTTTCAAGTTTGGCCCCATGAATTGTTACTCTGAAATGGTTCAGGAATTTTCACACCTGTGTAATATGTGAGGTGTTATCTTGTGAGTGAGGCTGAACACTGCCCAGCATGCTCATGGCAAGGTGATGCAAATTATTGAGCAAGTTTGAGCGCGGCTTGATAGTGGGATGAAGTAACAGTGACAGTAACATTGATCTTTCATCTACAGTGTCACCCGTTTACCATGGCTACATATCATAGAAGGCATTACCACCAACAGTGGACAGCACAGTGGGTGGTAATGATAGAACTGGCTTCAATTTTCTGTGCAAACAGAAAAACAACTCAAAACATGGATATTTTACATACAGCTGTGGGAAAAATAAGAGACCACTTAAAAATTATGAGTTTGTTTGATTTTACCAAATTGAAAACCTCTTTGAAATTGAAATATAATCAAGAGGAAGATGGATGATCACAAGCCATCAAACCAAGCTGAACTGCTTGGATTTTTGGACCAGGAGACACATAAAAGTATACAAAAGCAGTGTGAAAGACAAATACCTGTAGCATTTCTAGGCCTCAGCTTTAGCCACAGTACATAGCGGAACACTGGGTTAACCTCACTGACTTTCTTCCTCTCGCTGTGCAGGGCCGTCTTGATGCACTGTGGGCTCTACTGCGGAGACAGTACGACCGCGTTTCCCTAATGCGACCCACTACTGCGGATAAGGTAGGCCACTGAAACCCAGTGAGGTTTGCCCTGCAATCCACTAGCAGGAAAGAGGCCATGGCATTACTATTAAAACTAGCACATGGCCGTAAAAGCACAATTCTGCAGTCAGGGATATGCAGAGTTATTCAGTGTACCAGGGTCCTTTTTGTTTCTTACACAAAACCACAGGAAGTGCTGTTCTTCGCTTGTGACTTTGCAGCTGCAGACACTCAGAGCAGGATATGGCAGTCGCAGCCATATACGGTAAACCGCTGCAGGGCTTAGAACTGTAGCACACTGAACTGCGAATACAAACAACACGTACTCGTTCAAAATAACAGATACGAATAAACCGAGGACAGGGCTCGTAAACAGAGAGTGTAGCATTCTGTCGTTTTCCGTGTTGCCTAGTTGATACCAGTTATTGTTGAGTTTCTCCACAGCTCTCTCCGTGAGAGCTTCTCTGCTTCTCTGAGGGAGATTTTATTAGACAGCTTTTTGGCTGTTCTACATCAGCTCTACTGCTTGCTGCAAAGGGTCAGCCTGATATTGGAGGGGAACATACTGAAATATTCTGAAGAGAAGGGATCTCTGTGATATCTCATTGTTTTGGTATTTGGCTTTTCTCATTGACACTGACAGTACAGTGTGAGTGCAGGCTTCATCTGGGACCTGACTGATACATCATTTGGCCAGTAGTGTTGGCCAGGTCTTACAGACACGTTGACGATAGTGGGAGTCTTGATGATAAAACACACGTACAGTGTAAATGGGTTTTTTATTTGGAAGAACAATGTGCTTTAAGTTACCAGCAGCCTCCTTTTCCACACTTCTTTAGGTTCTAGAGATTTTTCTTTTTCCCTGTCTTGGTCATTATATTCTATATGTTCTATATATTTTAGTGTGTTTCCTGCTTCAAAAAACTATATGGATCGTAATGGACTTTTAATGATCACATTAACAGCTTATGACAACAGTTTGCCACAGTGATCAGTAAATACATCTAGGGCTGCAACTATTGATTATTTTTGTAATCGAGTACTCGTACTGAAAAAATCGATTCGATTAATTGAGTAATCGGATAAAACATTTTTGCTTGGTTAAAGACCAATTAAAAAGACACAAGAGAAAACAAGACATTTGTTTAGATAAGTTATATTTTTAAATTCACAACGTACATTTCCAAATTGCAAATACAAATAAAACACAATAAAGAAATAAATACTGTTTAAAAATACATTTAATTACATTACTTTTAAATTTGGATTACTTGTAAGTATCAAATATAGGGTATTAATCAATAAAAAAGACATCAACATTTGCTTTGTGTTGTGCATCTTAGCTTCTGAACAGCAGAGACGTTGTCAGTTCTGCCAGTGTTGGATAAGCGTGCTGCATTCTTTTACCATCAAGCCTGTTCTCCAAAAAATATCAGGACCTGTGGAATAATTGTGACAACAAACGTATTAAAAATGTTGCTTTTTTTGTTTATTTACAATAATGACATCACTAAGACTAATAATACAGTAGGTTCATGGCCGTGCATTGACACCTACTGCATTGAGGCACATTAGGCACTGGTGGTAATTAATCCAATAAAGAAGAGACAATCATTTTCCTGCATTAACCACACATAGTGCCTGAATTTATCTTTTTGTCTCATTGACCAAATGTACTCGTAGATGAAGATATCATGCATATAGTTTCCAGCCAAAGTAACTTTGAGCTAACTAATCAATTAATCAGTTTACTTGAGTAATCGTTTCACCCCTAAATTCATCTTCTTCTGTTGCCATTTTGATCCAGTATTGAACAGGTGAACTGGGTCTACTGCACTACTACAGAGCATGGCAGGATGTTAATTACTTAATCGCATCATGCAGTACACCTGTCTGGAAGCATCTGCACTTGTAACAGATTTCCACTCATTTATTCAGCTTTTCGTTTGTCGCCACTCTTGTCTTATCTACAGAGGTAAGAAGGTTCTAAACAGCTATACATTTATTTGTGAGTAGGTTGTCTGTCTGACTATGGTCATATTTCACTGCGAAAAATAGCTCTTTTATGATTGATTACCTTTTTACTCATAAGCATGTAAGTCAGTAAAACTCAGCAAACCACCCATTTTCATTTTATTTAAAGAAAGTAACATTTTAGCTATTTAAAATCAGTATCATTCAGTGACATTTCCTTTAAAAAATCTTCACTGCCTCAATGAGATTGCCTGCATTGTAGTAAAAAAGTGTTGAAATGACAGGCTGGGATCTGTGGAAACCTGTAGACAAGTAGTATTGTTATGGTCAAGGTAGTGTCTTGCTTACTCCTAAGCCACAAGATTTCAAAATTGTCTACACATTTTTCTAGACAATTTTGCATTCTTTTTTTTTCTTTTTCTTTTTTTTTGGCCACCAGATTTCATATTCAATCCTATGCTGCCTGCTCCTGTTGATGGTTTCTACCGTTCTTCCCTCCTGTCCCGTGGGAGAGGGTACGATTTCCGTGTTGTTCTTATGAACAAGAATCCTCTGGGTCCTGTGAGCCCTGCAGGATTCCCATCCAAATATCACCCTGTATCTTCCGTGATAATTGTTCTTTTTGTCTGGTGGAAATATTCCAGTCATGCTCGCTTATGCCGACTTTTTTTTCCCTCTAAACAAAGTGCCGAAAACTCAATAACTCTGAGCGAGCCTGAGAGGCAGGAAAGAGAGGAGGGGGGAGGGACCAGGAGCGTCAGAAGACTTGAAGCAAGTCCCTGGCACGCTTCAGTCAGGCCACAGCTCAAGCGTGCCCGACTTTCAAGCCCTTGATCAGGTGCGCTGGGCCCAGGCAGGAGCTATCAAAGCCCGAGGAGTCCCCCGCTGGAGCCAGGCGCAGAGGCAGGGTGGGCCCGTGCGGAGAGAGCGGGGGGCTTTGATGGCCGACAGGAACCCTCTAGGGTCATGAATTTTTCAACAGCGTATTGCCGGGTTACAAGGACTCGTACAGGTGTAAGGAAGCAGGTTGTCGCAGACATCTGTTCAGCTCCCGGACCCTGGGGTCCGCACCCCCTCCCAAACCCGCCACCTCCCTGCTTTACTCAACCCCCCAACCCACATCCCCCCCCCAACTCCTCCACTCCGCCTGCAGCCAGACTGCTGGATTGTCAGCAGATGTAGTTTTTTTTTCTTTTTCTTTTTTTCTAGGCAGCCTGAACACTTTCTGGTCTCACATTTACCGCCTGAGGGGCTCCAACACCAAAGGTAGAGGCAGGGGTGGACACAGCTGCACTGCCGAACTTGCCTGGGGCACAAATAAAGAGATCTAATGCAGTTTGACTGTGTTGTCGGGGGAGACTGGGGAGCTGGAGAGGCACTTCAGAGCCCAACTTAGTGTTGCAACATCTGCCGCTGAGTTTCCGGAAAAAGGCGGCCGGGGACAGCAGGTACGAGGAGGTGGCAGCCTTGTGGAGGGCTGGCCCTATTACAGGCAGGGAGCTCTTTTGAACGGCCGCCTGCCTTTCTCGCCTGCCTCCAACCAACCGCCTGGCTCGGCGGGGCTCGCTATTGTTTTACAAAGCAGCAGCCTGCGAAACACGCTAACAAGCTCCTTCATAAATGATACATTAACATACATTAACCCTGCCGATCTGCCGCACAAAGGCAAAGTCAAGGCACATGAACCTACAGAAGAGGCTTGCTAATTTGAGGCATGGTGTTCTTTTGCTTGTGTGTGTGTGTGTGTGCGAGTGTGTGTGAGTCTGAGTCGACGCCGGTGCTTTTTAACTCCTCGTGAGGAGGAGGGGCAGGGGTGTGGGCTGTGTGGGGGTAATGAGTATAACTGACGGAGATTATGCCGAAGGTGGCTTTCCAAGAAGCGGCTCAGCAGGCTTTCGCTATTGAGGAAACAAAGCTTGTACTTCTGCTTCCCCTCTGAAGTTTGTCTCCTTAGACTCGCTATGGAGCTACTAGGCTAATGATGCTAATGAGTAATAGAAGAATGTAGCAGCCAGTTAGCATAATGCAGACTGCATGCTGCAACCATCACACACTTTCCTCACACCATGTAGAGTTGTTATTTCGTCTCAAATCCATGTGGTCATGTGGTTGCTTAGGTACAAACCAAATAAGGTTCTGTTATAAGAAGTTTAAGCAGTACACTCTGCAACTTTTGGGATATTGACATGCATTTAAGTTAACAATGGGTTTTTTTCTTGGAGAAGAAAAATACAATTGTTATCTTTAAAACGTATTTAAGTGAAATCCGGTTAAATCACACTGTTTATTAGGTTTGAATACAGTAATTATACACAGATATGGGCTTCACAAGACTCTTAAAAGGTGGTAGTTACTACAGCTATGGACAAATACCATATCTGCCATTAATCTATGTTTAGCAATCTGCACTAGTCCAGAACCCAGAACTTTCTTGCTGTGTTTACTTTCTTGTTTCCACTCCAGACGTGTCTGAGCACCAAAATGAAGGGACCAAAATGAACAAATCATCAAAATGAATGAAATCAAGGGAAACCGCTCAGAGTTTACAGACTTATAACAGATTCAGACCAGATTCAGATTCAAACTTACTATACGTATGAAAAGGTCCTAAAACATACAAAAATAAATTAAACAGACGAATGACAGTGTAAGATAAAGCATTGTGCTTGGTCCACATGGTAGCATTGTGGTGCTGTAAGGCTGCCATGCTGACATTGAGGTCCAAAATACTTGTGCTACAACCATCAGTACCAGCATACATAAACCAACACAACATACAGATCACCACATTGATGATAAACAGTCGTCATTATCCCTATCTGGATGGGATCATTTCTCAGGGGGACGTCTGTAAAAAATATTTCACACTTCTACTCAGTTATAAAACTCTTGCATCCAGACTGCAATTAAAAAAACAGGAGGACCAGTGTGTTTTTTGGCTTTCTCGGTCACATGACCTTACGTTCAGTAGCTCCTCCATTTCCACTCGCTGTTGTGTTTACATGGATTTCAGTGGAAACGTGTGCCCAATTGTAATTATGGTGTCTGGCAGTGGACAAATAGCTATTTTATTAAACCCAAGGAGAAAAACTCAGAGATGTGAGTCTGGACGGGACTAAAATTAGTGGAAGATCACGGAGTTCAGTGAAAAACAGTAGATAATTTAGCCTGTAATTTTCTCAGACGTCCTCTTAGAAAATGACAGGCTGGATCATCTACTGTTTTTATGAACTCCGTGATCTTCCGGTAATTTTAGTCTCATCCATCTCCCTCCAATAAAAGAGAAAATTACCACAAAACCCCCTGAGAACTAATCCCATTCAGATAGGGCTATGGAGTTTTAGCCATTGCTTTCTTCATAGCTGAGAGCACTTCTAATTGTGGTGCACTATTATTAACACACTATTTGATGTGGTAATGTGTGATTTTCCGTTGTGTTTAGGAGTGTCCATCTTTGTTGCTTGTCAATGCATGTCATTTAAATTGCCTTACTTCGTACACCCCCCAAAAAAACACATACACCTCTTATAAAATAAAGACATGGTTACTAATACACCACAGTAAAGACTTTGGTAGGAAGTACTTTTTTCTTTACAGTGCAGTTTGGTATTCTGCTAGAATAAGAAAAAATATTGTTTCTCTTTTAAGACAAGGGTAGAAACATTTCACAGGAGTTGTTATGGCTATTTAAAACAATAGTTTAAGACGATAATTTATCATAGAGTCAAGCAGTACCAGAAACAATCCTAATTTAATATTTTTCAAATATTGATTAGAAAAAAAAAAACAGAAAACAGCCACATATTGTAGAGCATTTCTTGCTAGCTCAGTCTTAAACAGACTAACTAAACTCAATAATAAGACTAAAGAACTATGCAAAACTTATAGCCTATAGCCTATAAGTCACACTCTTGACATAGACCATTGTCTTGAAGGGGTAGAATTAAATTATTTGATCAACTGAGGGTGTAGGGTGTTTCACCACAGGTGGCTCTACAGCATCATTAGGAGATGATTTAGACAAAAAGTCAATTTAGCCAAATAATGACCAAATAATTTTAGGAAGGTGACAATTGGCAATATTCAATGCTAACCACTGCAAAACTGATTAAGCAAAATTCCGACAGCAAGCATACCTTTATATACTTGGGTTGTTTGGCTAAAGGAAGGAAAGTATCAACTTGATTTGTCACTGATGCACACACCTATCGCATGTATTCACAGACGAGAAGAAAGACGGAGCACAAACAATCGTTTTCTCCCCCTCCCTGATGTTGTGTTCTTTTGTTTAAGATGCAGAAATGTTGCTTTAGGCCCTGCATATATTAAGCCCTATTAAAATCAACCTCTGTGTATATCACATATCTGATTAGCCTGTGCCGAACTGCCAGCACTTTTAAGGGCAGCACTGTAACGAGGTACAGTTTGTTTGTTTTATTATGGTAGCAAACTGCCGACAAGTCTACAGAGTGTGAGTGTTTGGACCAAAGGAATCTTTTTTTTTTTTTTTCAGCTGAAGGTTCCGAGGTCTCGTCCACACATCACGACACGTGGGCGGGTGGGGTTGGGCAGGGTGTGCTGGGGTGTGTGTGTAGTTGGGCGGGTTGGGGGGTCGCATCTCCCCGCAGCCCAGTGTGACAGCGTCTTAATTTAACAGCCGTCGGTCACGTAAATAGTGCGGCGGGAGCGTTTTAATTAAGCGACTGTGAGCGGGCAGTGCGACAGAGCCCAGCTCTTGAAGAATGCCATTAGAGGAGGGGGTGGACAGGGAGGGGAGAGGAGGAGGAGCAGGAGGAGGAGGAGGAGGAGGGCGGGGGGTGGGCGGTGGAAGAGGAAGCAGGGACGGCTGCGCTGGCAGAGGCAAAGAGCATTTGGGCGGAGGAGGGTAGCGGAGAGAGCGGAGAGGGAGAGATTAAGTCGCTGGGCTGGCAGGCCCAGTCCCTCAGGTCGCAGACACACATGGCCAGATTTAGTCGTGGCAGCGTTTAAGAGCCTGGATCAGGGGCGAAAGTGGCGGCATCAACGCTCACTGACAACACTGGACTGTTTGCACTGCCCCCACCCGTCCATCCACCAACCCCAACCCCAACACCCCCCTCCACGCTCCCCCCTCCGAGAGCCAAATGAGTGAGAGGACTCAGGTCCTAATGAACTAGCCGGAGCAGTATGAACTGAGGCTGGCAGCTTCATCCAGGAGGCGGACTAATGAGCGGAGTCGAGCTGCTGCGGCTTAGTACCACAAATACAGTGTGTGTACACCAGTGCACCCCGCGCATCATTAACCCCCGCACGTCTACCGTCGTTATGTACATACGTACATTTCGCCTTTCTGTTCCCTTCTAATGATCACACATTACATATTTTAACGACATAATGATATACGCAGAGAGGTACAAATCATTTACGCGCTATACCAACTATAGCTCCGTTGACATGCATGGCATTTAGCAGACAGTCTGTCCAATCAGTCCAAAGTGACTTGTACTGCCGAAGTGTACACTAGCTAGTGTCCCTTGTTAGTGTACATAGGCTGAAGTCTAAAGTCCAAACATAACCTTAAGCTTACATACTGCCAGAAAGACAATTGTATTACCTGTTAAAACCGGTTTAGAGTATTCCCTTTTGAATTACTTGAAAGGTTAAAGCACTTTGAAGTTATTGTGATGCAAAATGTTGTATTTCTAAAATTCCAACTTTGAATAAAAAAAGAGGAAAAACCATTATACTTTCAGCTAGGAGTTTTATTTTAAAAATAACACAATACTGTAATCGATCAATCAGATACAAACGATTTTCCTCCCTCAAACTAAGCTGTTAATTACACATTTGTCTGAATTACACTATGCTTAACAGTTTTTATAATATCAACTCTAGCATTTTTGTGATAGTGTAAAGCTAATGGATCATATCAGATAACACTATAGTATTTTTTCTTCTTATGTTCAATCACTATTGGACACATTTTGGGTCAAAGTGACACATAGTAGTGGTATTGTTAGTATGTGCTGTATGCGATTGAACACTACCATACTATATATGTAATTGAAAAGAAAATCATAATTAGGGAATGTGCATATTGTGGGGGGAATATATATAACGCTATAATGCTGTTTAATTCATTTTTTTTTCTTTCATATAAATCACCAATGATGTACTTTTTAAATTGACTTATTGAATTGGATGAAAAGCCCATTGTACTACAAATTTACAGTGCAAATAAAGGGAATGTATACAATACAGACAAGGATGTGTAAGGTGAGAGAGACTACGAGATGATTTATGATACATGCTTTATGTATAATAATAAAAGGATATATACAGTATTTATTATAAGGAAATCAAATGTTTGTGATAAAGTGAGTGTGATCATCTGCACGTTCCACACACATAAATGGATAGATGAATTGTTTAAATAAATTAATAAATAAATAAAAGAATCTTGGCAAAATGGTGTTAAGCCGAAACGCACCCTAGATCAGAGAGCATGGGATTTCTAATTAACAGGGTAATTGGAATTAAACCCAGAGCGTCACAAATAATGAAGCGTTCCCAACAGAAGAAAGCCCTTGGAACGGCCAATAAAGTGCATGCAATTATGCAAGTTTGACTTGTGCACTTTTGCGCCTCGCTGACTCAACCGTTGCACGTCCTCCGTGGCCTGTTATTGTCTTTAAGTAGCTGTGTGTGTGTTATTGGAGACGTCGTTATCGGAGAATGGTGTTTATGCGCGCAGGAGGGAGCTCAGCGGGGACAACAACAATAGTAGCTGACCGATCTGACCACCCCTGCGCCTCATCTCGCCCTGCCTCCTCATTAGCGGCTATCAGCGGACGCTCCTGTTCCCCTTAACAAGAGGCTGACAGCTCCATTCAACCGCCGCCACCCCAGAAGAGAAGTGACAGCTTTAACGGCGGCAGCGTCCTGCCGATTTACCGAAATGGCCCCTCTTGCTCTTTGAACCGGATTAGCAATCCATCCCCCCCCCCCCCCCCCCCCCTCCATTATTTCCTCCCGATATTTGGGGACGTGAAGTGCAGGAAAGTAGGGCAGATGTCCGTGCGGCTGGTCGTGAATTGGCTAATGTCTGCTGCGTTAAGCTATACAGGCTCCACAAGCAGCCAGGCCTGCTGGTAACAGGATTAGGTGGGGGACCCCAGTGAGGGTTCTGGAGGGGTGGTGCCTGAGGAAGGGAAGGGATTGTTAAGAGAGCCAAAGAGGGGAGGAAAAAAAAAAGAAAAGAAAAAAAGGACAGTGATAGTGATGGTGGTCTGGTAGAGCTGGTGAGACCTAAAGAGCAGTGGGGGCGGGTTAGTAGAGGAACTGCTGATATCGTCCTTTCAGGCCAATAACCCTTTACATATTACAGAACGTTTAACATATTATAGAGGGCTGCCGACTTTGCCTTCCTAATGCATTAAGGTGCTATTAACCTTATGCAGCCACATCATCTTATGCTCCTCAGCTTTAAAAGATTATGATAGATTTCCATGCGCTTCTTATCTATCAATCTGGCATATTGAAAGCAGGCAATATTGATGTACAGAAGAAAATAAGCGCTTTATTCGGATGTCTGTCTGTCTGTCATATTTTTATAGCTTCTTTGATGCTTTTAATCTTATTTTTTAAGATTCCTCTTAGTCCTCTTTAAGCAGATAAAAAAAAAAAAAACTTAATCTGAATTCCAGCTAAAACAAACTGTTGGAAATCAGATTTTATGTTTTTTGATGTTTTTATTTTGCACTTCTTATACCTCTATATTATTATTGTAGGGAAGCTTCTGCAAGACCACGTACCCTCTGCTCTGATTTATGATTAGTTTGGGTGGGCTGATACTAGCAGAGTAACATATCATATCATACATAACAATATTGTTATCATTTTTGGAATGATAAAAAAAAAAAAAATCACTATTGTGATAATAGTGTATTCAGTTTGAAGGCATGTTTTGCTATTTACTGTAAAGCTTTAAAGGGTATTTTTGCGTCATTGTTTGTGTTTGCATACTAAATATAAAATATTCCGCACTATTTTAAATATTCTGCACTTTAGTTTTTGGCAGATTTTTTGTTACATTTGATTTTTTTTTATGTTACATTATTTATTTTGTCAAATTTAGGCCTGTCATGATAATTCCATTTATCGACTGATGACTGCAGTAATATTTGATAATCGTGATATCCACTGTCTATTGTGTTTATTTGTACATTTGTTCACATATTACAACAGTGAACAGTAATGTAGCCAGTCATGAAATACCAGACCAATGCTTCAATAACTGTGACTCCATAGATACAGTGTAGAATTCTGCAGTAAGTCAAGAAAAAAGTATATATTTCCAAACTGTAAATAATTAAAATTAAAAAATTGTTTAATTATATTATTCTGTTATCTTCATTTCATTGGTATTTAATTGTCTTAAAATTACAATAATATTGTTTATCACATTAATTTCCGGGACAATATATTATGCCCAAAAATTAATATAATGACAGGCCTAGTCACATTTTAATATAGTTTTACACAAAGTTACACAAGGTTAATTACTGTTTTATACAAGATCTGTACAGATTTTCAGATTTCTGTTTCTACTGAATGTTTGCAAACTTTATATTTATACTATTTATATAAAACTTTTAAAAAACGTTTTGCAGTTGTTTATTCTTAAAGTGAATAAAAT
Source organism: Astyanax mexicanus (assembly GCF_023375975.1). Classification (NCBI taxonomy): domain Eukaryota; kingdom Metazoa; phylum Chordata; class Actinopteri; order Characiformes; family Acestrorhamphidae; genus Astyanax; species Astyanax mexicanus. The sequence goes on from NC_064429.1 coordinate 16,798,129, forward strand.
ATTTTTTTTGGTGTTTTAGTTATAGTCATTTTGCCAAAAATATCATTATCACAGAAATATTGTGATATTATGTTATGCTCATATCGGCCACCCCTAGCTGGTACCTGCTCTCATGGCCCACTGTATGCCATGAGAGCAATAAGCTGATTGAATCAGAATTGATGTGAGTGTCTATTTTTTTTGTCTGTTTTGAGATTTTTCATTGTCTTCATATACTGGCCACCACCACAGCCGTGTCACCGTCCGCACCATTTCTTCATCACCTATTAAAATCAAAACAGCAATGAGAGCAGGATCTCGGCTGTAATTAACTAGCATTATTGTTAATGTCAGCTTTTCCGAGAGCGGCTCGCTCGCACGCGCTCGTGTCTCCGTGTGTGACAGACCTACACGGAAATCATACAAGGAATTAGTAATGTATTATAATGTCCTCCCTACCCTCGTCTGATCAATTTGAATTTTAAAGTGATGAAACAGAGGATATACGCTGCGCCGGGTTGGGCTTTTTTTTCTTCTGGCTCCCACTTTACTGTAGGATATTTGTAATGTTATTCATTAATAGGGTAATAGGGTTGTTATTTAGTTTTATTGGGTATTTGTGGGATGTCAACTTCTAAGAAAGATAAAGAAGTCAGTGTGAAAAGATTATATTCCTGTAAATTTTAGCACAAATCTTTGCAAATAACAATCATCAGTTTAATTATATAATTATTATTAAAATTGATTGTAAAAGTATACCATTTCATAAAGCAAGTACAATTTTTTGTAGGAATTTTAGTTTTAGAATTAGGAAAAATATATATTTTTAGAAACAAAAATGCTAATTAAATTATGCCAATAAGTGAGAAGCACCAAAAATGGAGATTGTTGACACTGTTTTTTTGCATAACTGTAACAATATGTTTTGAGCATTATTTCTATTTGTTTTATTTATCTAAATGCTGCGTTTAGGTAAAAAAAAAAACGTAGGAAAAGTTAAAATTGCAATAAACTTTTTTTTTTTTTTACAAAATATAAAAAATCAAGCCAGTTTAAAATTGTGTAAAAAAATAAAAATGGCAGTAACAATATGTTTTGAACATTATTCAAGTCTGTTAGGTATTATGTAAAGTGTTTAAATATTAAATTTGTGTGAAATCAGCTTTACAACCAGGAAGAAGTTCGGAAAATGTATTTTTTAGTTTAATTACTAATTTAACTAACTAAATTAAAATATATAGTAATGTAGTGAACTGATTACATTTATTTTGGTAATTTTGCCTGGCACTAATAAAGAAAAATAGGCAAATTATTAAATATTAAAAAATACTAATACTAGTACAAATATTTGCATATCTATTAAAGTACTGCTTGTGTGTGTCCAGTATCACATAGCTTTCTATATACATTTATTTACCAGCAGCGTGTTTTCAACCCCTCCAGCCTAATCAGCTTGATTATGCTAATTCGCTTTATTATGCAAATCGCAGAGACCTTTTTTTTTGGTGTAAAACTGGCGAGTGAATTGAAATTAAATGCATTTTTTAATCTGTATTTGACAGTAATTAATTGTGCACATAAAAGCATGACTGTTGCAGCTTAAAGTGTGGTGTGAGCATGATATTTGCCACCATCAACACTTGGTGGTTGGCTGTTGCTCGTCGCAAAAGAAACACTCCCCCCGCCGTCAGCACCAGCACCAGCACAAACACCATCACCATCATCATTACCACCACCATGACCACCACCACCATCTCCCATATTTAACAACAAAAGGCAGATTTGTATGTGTAGCAGTTTAGAACTGATATTTGATCCATATTTATCACAAAAATTCATAATCACTCCTCTCATTTACTTCTTACTTACTTATAAACTAGACTTTTTAGACTTCTTTTGGAGTATGTTTCAACATTTAATCATTCAGGCATAGGCATCCTGTCATAATAATTACATACAATGATAGATTTGTGCAATATATGCACATGACCTCAATGATCATTATTTCTGACCTCAATATTGCCCATTATATTTTCTGAGCAATGAGAGCCGGGTTACATGAGCCAGCTTAAACAGCTTTAAAACAGGGTTTTTTATTTCATTTATATGTTTTACTTTGTAATTTTGGGATATTTAAAAAAAAAGCTTAATTAGGTTTAAAACAACAATCTGTAATTTTCAGGATTTTGTGATTTAGAGATCTGTCTGGTGAGAATGTGTAATTGCAGCGAGCGTGTGAAATATATTTTTATAACAATGCCTTGAACCAATTCTGGATCCTGTTTCGGAAGCTGTGCATGACCATTCTTTTGTTGTTTTTAGAATAGATATTTTAGATGTTGTAAAGAAGGTCACACCAGCTTTTTAACTATTTATTAAAATATTTTCTCCCCTCTCTGGTAGTAGTGTGTGTAGTAGCACTGGAATGCTACTACACACAAACACACACACACACACACACACACACACACAGCTGATGGTTCGATAAAGGTGGAATATGGAGCTACACTAGTATTAATTTTTTTCTATTAAAACTTTCAGTTAAACTATTCTGGTTGAAAAAGTATCAAAACTAGCTTGAGATATTATAATACAGTAAAACTACATGTGATATTATTATACAATAAAAAGGATCTAGTCTGCCAGGTGTAAAAAATCATACACTACACCATTATTACTGCCCCCTTCCCAAAAATACAGTTAAATACCAGCATTAAAAACAAATTAATCATGATTTTATCCACGATTTACTCACAGAATATTGTTGTGATTAATACAATTATTTTTTATTTTTTTATTTATGGGATTGGCACCATTAATACAAATGTACAAGTGTTTCTGACACATTTTTTTTTTCATTTGAATACCAATAATCAAAAGCTTAGTATTAAGGAAGAAATAGTGTGATTAACACAATTAATCACATAATCTGTTTGATTTTTGGACAACACTTAATACATATACAGTGTATGTACAGCTATGGAAAAAAATAAGAGACCACTTAAAAATGATGAGTTTCTTTGATTTTACCAAATTAAAAGCCACTGGAACATAATCAAGAGGAAGATGGATGATCACAAGCCACATTAATGCACCAGGAGTGTCATAAAGTTATCCAAAAGCAGTGTGTAAGACTGATGGAGGAGAACATGCCAAGATGCTTGAAAACTGTTATTAAAAACCTGGGTTGTTCTACTAAATATTGATTTCTGAGCTCTTAAAACTTTAGGAGTTTGAACTTGTTTTCTTTGCATTATTTAAGGTCTGAAAGCTCTGCATATTTTTGGTAATTTCAGCCATTTCTCATTTTCTGCTAATAAATGCTCTAAATGACAATATTTTTAGTTGGAATTTGAGAGAAATGCTGTTTGTTGTTTATAGAATAAAACAACAATGTTCGTTTTACTTAAACATATACCTATAAATAGCAAAATCAGAGAAACTGCTTCAGAAACTGAAGTGTTCTCTTATTTTACTGTATATATATATATATATTAAAAGGTAATTTGTATGCCATAAAATTCATTATAAATTCAGGATTCATAAGAAGTGTTACCAAAAATGCCACCCTCTGCATTTTCCTTCTGGATCTCCCCACACACTGACCTGGAATAGCACGATATGCAAGAAAAGAGACGTGAATTTCAATCAATGTGCCATTCATCATCATAACGGATGGCTGTGATGCTAATGGTAACAGTTTATAATCTAACATAATAACCTTAATGATGATGTCAGCCTTAATGAGTTATAGGTCACGCCGTCCCATATATCATTAATGAGCCAAATACACTTTGATGGACAAAGAAGTTAGGGTCTGCGAGGAGGAAAGAGGGAGCATGATACAGACGTTCTGCTATGGTGGTGGTGGAGGAGAAAAAAAAAGAAGATTAATCTGGGTAAAAACGGCCTTGTTTACCTTATTTTGTTTTTATCACAGTCGTCTGGCTTTGTATCTGCGGGTCTCAAAACAAATGCGTGTAAGTAGTTCTGAATCCCACTCTTGTGTGCACAGATGCAGACCCGTTCTTTTGGTCTTATTAGTTTTAACCCATCAGATGGCCCAAGGTTTTTTTCTTCTCTTCTTTTCTTTTTTTTTTCTTTTTTTTCTTGGATATCAAAAGCTGCTGGGTCTTTTACCCTTCCAGCACCCACAGTTATTAGCATTCTTAGACTTACACTCATGTACATAAATATAATAGTTTATGACACAGTCATGATATTATCATATATTTTATATATATTTTATACATCATTGCTGCCCTGCAAAATGTACGTACAGTATGTCTAAATTTGCATGAACTTGCATTTTACAGGAGAATGAAATACTTTTTTAGCTTTCAAAAAAAGTCAGTGTAAAAAATGTATTTAAAGTCATTTGGTTGATTTATCATACAATTTTGACATCATATATATTTTATAAGAATAACTGCCAGATTTACATTATGTCAAAAAGTAAGAAATGGCTGAAATTTTTATTTTTTATGTTGATGATAGGTTTCACTCTAAGTTTAAAATAAAGTTATATTCTGTATATCGACTACAACACAATCTCTTTTATGATGTTATATACCATTTTTGAACCATAACCAGTTTTTATATAAAAAAACAAAGCTTTCACCAAATTCCCTTCTATTGGTTAAAAAAAAAAACAATTTTTGTAGACAAAGAACCTCTTTTATCAGTCAAATTTGTTTGTTGAGTACCCTTTGTCCCATATAGAGCCACTGTTATTATTAGAGTTCTTGAATAACCCATTTTTTAAGGGTGTAGAGTGCACTTATGTGCAAGCAAGCAAAATGAGATTTTTATTTTTTAATTTGCCAACCATAACAATGTAATGGCCAATTCCAAACCATGACGGTATTAAAATAGTAAAATTATTTACTAAAAAAACTTGATGGGCCCTATTTTGGCACTATATAGATGTGATTTAGAGTGTGTCAGTGTGTCTTTGCTATCGTAACGACGGGAAAAGTACAAAAGGCATGTACTAATTCTCTTAAATAACCATAGTTGTGTTTTGGGCGTAACGTGAGTCAATCAGTGTTTCGCTTGCCTCCCATTCCCTTTAAGAGCCAGGTGCACTCTGACTTTGATGGATTGGTATTTTAACAGCGCAGAGCTTTTAAGCAAAGGAAACTGACCACGCTGTAAAGGTGCATGAGCAGGTCATTTATGGGAACAACAATTCTATTTTATATAGTATTCTGTATATTGTTTATGTAAAAGTTGGGCGCACCTGCATTGCCAGGATAGCAATTGCCAAGATAGCAATGAATCTCTGAAGGCTGACTGTTGTCAGGGTTCAAATCAGTCGGTGGTGCACCTGTGTTTTACATTGCCAAGATAACAATACAGCAGAAAATTACCTGAACACACCTCATTTAAATGATGCAGACGCAAAGACATGAATATAGCCTGTTGACAGGGTGTAAGGGCCCAATGTCAGGAATGTGATGAAATCTGTAACTTTAGAATAATAATATCATTTTTATAATGATAATACATGTGGAGCATTGTGATTTTAACAGATTAAGGAGCTCTAAGGTAGCAGTATTCTGTGATTACGACACTAGTTCAAAGTTAGGTGCTATGAAGATTTACAATGTTATGTAATTATAAATTACTAAAAATTTTCCTCAGTAATTTAAATTTGAATTTAAGTTGATTTTTTTTGTTTTACATGACTATATATCACCTTTTATAGCTTTGTAATGTGAAAATGGAAAATATGGTAATATGTGTAAATGATCATTGTTTGCAACCTTAGTAGTAGTAGTAGCAACAGTCAATTGTCAGGGTTCAAAGCATAAATATAGGGCAGTAGTTTTGAAATGGCCTCTAACTGTAAAAAAAAATGGGGTCTTAAAAGGAGATTCATGGCAGTGACTTGAGTTTGCAGTATTAAAATATTAGAATGTAGCAGAATATTAATGGTTTACATGCTGCCAGACCTCACAACAGCAGGCTACTAAAATAAAATGTATTGGATTTTATGTGAAGTAAGTGTGTACCTTTTTTTTTACTGCTTCAAAATATTCATTTCAGTCATCGTGGCGTAAATAGTGGGACACAGTGGCCACCCTTTATGAACTGGAACCTTATTCCCCACCTCTCTGTCTTCTCAAATTAAGATGAGGGGAACTCTCCACGACTGACATTAGCGCTAATTAAGACATAAAACTGCGGCCAGCAGGTTTCTGAAGGTTACTCTGTCTATACCGAAGGAAGCGATAAAGGATGAATCCACTGATGACATGTGACGCTTTCGCCAGGCCCTGATGCAAACTACCACTAATGAAGGCGTGGAATGAGGGGACGCGGAGACCTTACACTGGAGATTGGTGTTTGGGTGTGTGTTGGGTTCCACCAGTCCTAATGATTAGCAGCAGAAGGAGTAGCAGCATTGCCTTGTGGTAGATTGGAAGGGGCATCAGTTCACAGTTTAAAGAGGTGAACATTGAAGAACCAGGACTCTTAAAAAAGGTGTGAAAATTGTGAAATCTAAAAGTAATATCGATCCACATTTTTTTTTCTAAACATGCTGTTCGTTCCTGGTTTAGAACCCAAAGAAAGGAGTGTGGTTCTCCTGTTTACACCAGAGTTTCTAGGTGTTTCTGGTTTCTAGTTTCTAGGCTCAGCTCCACTAAGCTAAAAGAGCAATCGTAGTTCTATAATTTTAGACTATAGTCCTTCTGTCCTTTCACTCTGTTCTTCAATGGTCAGGATCCCAAACACCACTACAGGTATTAGTGGGGTATTATGTGGGTGGTGGGTCGTTATTCTTAGCACTGCAGTAACACCGACAATGTGGTGGTGGTGTATAAGGTTTTAATGTGTGTCATGCTGGTATGAGTAGATCAGATACAGCAGTGCTGCTGGAGTTTTTAAACACTGTGTCAATTCGATGTCCACTGTGTTAGACAGTCCTACATTGCTTCTTCAGTGTGGAAATGTAAAGTCAGAGGCAGAAGCTCTGAATCTGTTATTGTACAGTTTATGATCTGATAGAGTTCATGGTCACAAAACGCTTCCCACAACAGGAAGCTAGACTATTCTCAGTCCAGCAGTGACACTGAAGTGTTTAAAGCTCACTCACATCCCCAATCCATTGCACTGGTTAGAAAATCCCTAACAGAAAGTTATTTGTACAGCGGCATAGAAGAAACATTCAAACATCTGCGTGAAGAGCCTTTTAAATATTTAAAATGTGAATGCAGTAATTTTCCCAAATTAATGGTTCTTTACACCTACTCATGTAGTGGTTTTCTTTTTTTTCAACATAGTTATCAATACTGAAGTCATCCAGACTATATAGGAACACATAAGGAATCATATAGTAACTTAAAAGTGTTAAACAACTTTTTATTAGATGCTCTTATCTGTGGTGCTGTTAACTTGCAGTTTAGGAGGCTATTAACTCTAATAAACTTATCCTATCCAGAGGGCAACTAGGGCGCTCCTGATGAGAGCCAGTTTCATCATAGTGTTTGTGATGGTCTTTTTTGCGACTGCACTTGAGGATTCTTTTAAAGTCCTTGAAGTTTTTTCAAATTGATTGACTTTATTTCTTAAAGCATTATTTCCTTAACTTAGTTAAAGTAGTTCTTGACATAATATGGATTAGAACACTTTACAGCTGATGCTCTCAAACACATTAAGAGGTAAGAAATGTAAATTTTGAGTTCAGCACAGCTGTTAACTGAAAGCCTAAATTCCAGGTGACTCTACCTCATAAAGCTGACTGAGAAAATGCAGCCAAGATGTGCAAAACTGTCATTTGAAGAGTCTAAAATATAAAACATATTCTGGTTTGTTTAACACTTCATATGTTTTTCTTCATCATTCAGTTTGGATGACTTAAGTATTAATCTACAAATCAGAAAATGTAAAAATAAGGAAAAAACACAGAATTTAAGGTGTGTCAACTTTTGACTGGTACTGTACTTAATAAAAAAGGTCCTTTATGAAAGCAAGAAAGATTATTTTATGGGATCACTCAAATAACCCTTTATTTTCAGACTCTGGAAGCACTAGCACGGAGGCTGAAAGTAAAGATTCATTAACGTCATTAAAACTAAAATTAGAGGTCATTTAAAGGAGTATCTCCAAACACGGCACCTTAAATCTTTGCAATAAAGGGAAAAATGCTTTTACGAGGCCAGCTCTAATGAGGCCATCCAAGAAGAACTCCAGGATGCTCCCCGAGTGTAATGAAAACACACTGTTGCGGCCATTAAATGAAAAATATAACAGACCTGGCACGCAGGCAAGAAAAACTGTTTTCATTACCATCACTTAGCTGTTGGATAAAGATGAAGACAAAATTAAGCCCTTCTACAACACAAAACTAGCCAAATGTTACGACGGTGTCAGGTTTTATATTGCGTTCAGAGAGACTGCTTTGTTGGCAGGGGATCAAAGAGAAGGCATCTGCAGCACGCGCCCGAAACCTGCGCGCTGTACGATACAAAGCCGAAACCAGCGGAGGAATTAAGTCCTCGCTCATCGTCCTGATTCCGAATGATAGGAGATGATACGGGGCGGGGGAGACGGAGTCATGTATAAAACATTACGCCCAGCATTCTGTTCCAAACGAAGTATTCCTGACGTCTTTTTCTAAAAAAAAAAAACAAAAAAAACACGTATTTAAGAACTTAATTTAAGCATAGAGGGTCATTAACATACATCTTGCCCAAAATGAACAACTGATATAAAAAAACGACGGCCGTGACATGGCCTCTCTGTGTGAACTCTCTGTGTGCTCTTCAGTACATATGCAGATCCTCATCACTTTTCATGCAGCTTGCCACCGGGTACAGATTGATGCCGTCTTTTTTAAAAAGGGAAGAAATAGGATTTGTGTTCTTTATTTATTGCTGCATACATTTGCACTAATATTGACCACATCCTGCTCAAGGCAAAGGTCTAGAATTAGAACATATGCAAATAAATGAGCCAGCATGAGGGACTCAGTTTTAATCTGTTTCCACTTCTCCTCCCTTCTTTATTATCACACAATGATATGCACAGTTGGCAAAGTATTGCCAATAAGATAAAACTCTCTGGAGCTGATAACCAAGAACCTATTTACACCATGCCTATTGGTGGCATGATGGAGCTCCATCCAATAATTTTGGAAAGATGAGTTGGTTTGTTGGGAATGAGGTCAGACCTTACTAGTGGTCCTGCAATCAAATCCTCACAGCAGTTCTCCAACAATCTAGTTAAAAGCTCACATAGCTTTTACTATTTAGCAATAGTAAAAAAGAAAACACAATTGAAGACAATTAATTACAGAAAGAATCAAAATTAGTGTTCCTGTAAAAACTATCCTCAAAAAAGTCATGTTGTTGGATGATCACCACCCCACCTCATCCCAGACTCTCCAACTAATCCCAAAACTACTGGATGGAGCACCATCATTCCAAAGAAAAATGTTCCACTACTACACAGTGACACAGTGACTTGGCATTAGTCATGTTGCCAACAAGGCTTGTATTTATCTATTTTAGTCCAATTCTATTGGCTTATTCAGAGAGGCATATTCAGTTTACTTCTCTTCAGGGACTAGATAAGCTATGTACGTGTGCATTTGCACATCTGTGCCAAAAGTAGCTGTAGTGGTGTCAGCAAACACAACTGATAAAGCGTGTATATATATTTTTTTCTCATAGAAAAATACAAATTACCCAAACACATGTGGTAAAGCAACCACAATGCAATGCACTAGCATAGGCACCTGAGACACCATAGAAACCACCTAAGACTTGAATAGTAACAACTACCTAACAACTCCACAGCGACCACCTGAAGCTCCATAGCAACCAACTAGAGAACAAGATGTGAACAGTTATTAACTACCTAAAACCAACAACACTGTGGCGACCACCCATCAACACTATAGCACCTATCTAGCAACCACTTAGCAACACCATAGCACCTGTCATAGCACCACTGCAACAACATCATAATCACCACCTGTAATACCAATTCAACCACCTAGCAGAAATACCCTAGAGAGCCTATAGCAACAGCCTTGAACCTGTGTAAACTTAAACTGAACCATGTAAGCTGTGAGTTTTCTTTAGGAATTTAACTTTCTATGTTTTTTTTAGTAAAATATCCTGTAAAATAACAAAACATAACACCCATAATTTGTCAGCAGATAGATGTCTGTGTTAGTTTTAACAATATTTCCTAAATAAGGCTGGGCAATTAAATTAAAATATTTTAGTTGTAGTGAAACATGATAACATTTACAAACACTTGACACCAGCATTTTGAAATACAGTGCTTTTAGCTGATACTGCCAACAGGCTTATAATTATAATTATAATTATATAATAATAGGGGCATAGCGTTGTAGAGCATTTCAGGTGCTTGTCAGTCGAATTTCCGTGACTGCACCTGATCAGGGCCCTCAGAATTCTACCAATGAAGTGGGAAGCTAATTTGAGCTATATGTTCTTGATGTAAAAATAGTGATTCTTTGCATGGGCAATGCTGTGCCACTATAGCTAGCATTGTAAGCCTTTTTGGGGGCATCAGCTATAAGTGCTGTTTTTCTTTCTTTTTTTTTATTACCAGGACAAATGGAGCTGTCCTATCTGCTAAAATTATTGTCATTATTGCCCAGCACTAACACTATTGTATTGTATATACAGCGCTGGAAAAAAATAAGAGACCATTTAAAAATTGTGAGTTTCTTTGATTTTACCAAATTGAAAACCTCTGGAATATAATCAAGAAGAAGATGGTTGATCACAAGCCTTCAAACCAAGCTGAACTGCTTGAATGTTTGCACCAGAAGTGCCATAAAGTTATCCAAAAGCAGTGTGTAAGACTGGTGGAGAAGAACATACCAAGATGCATAAAAATTGTGATTAAAAACCAGGGTTATTCCACCAAATATTGATTTCTGAACTCCTAAAACCTAATTTTTTCAACTTGTTTTCTTTGCATTATACGAGGTCTGAAAGCTCTGCATCTTTTTTTGTTATTTCAGCCATTTCTGGAAATAAATGCTCTAAATAACAATATTTTTATTTAGAATGTGAGAGGAATGTTGTATGTAGTTTATAGAATAAAATAAAACAATAAGCATTTTACTCAAACATATACCTATAAATAGCAAAATCAGAGGAACTGATTCAGAAACTGAAGTCTCTTAATTTTTTTCCAGAGTTGTATATGGTAATAAATGAAATACTTAATTTAATACTTAAATACATTAACATGATTTCTCTCATTTTTATTTGGATTTGTCTTTGTTCATTGTTTGTGAATGATTTCATCTTTGGTATGAAGCTGTACCATAATTTTATAAATTGAAATGCATGTTAAAAAAAAGGATCCAGCTGTGATGTTTTGATATTTGATCTTATTTTCTGCTAGTTTTATTTCTAGTTTCAGTAAGTTAGAATGTTGTTAGACGTGTTGCAGCGTAGGCTTAGACTTGTCTCAGGCGTCTCTAGAGGTCGGCGTGCCAGTGGCCTGGTAGCGGTGGTGGCAGCGGTGTGAGTCAACCCACCTGGGAGGTAGACAGCTGCCTCGCCAGCATCCAACGCGTGTCAGCCTTAATGACTTGCAGCTGACACCTCGGCCCAGCCACTCCGCTTTAGTCTGCGATGTAGCGCATTAGAATAATTACACCCTGTCATCCTCCATATAATAGCTGCCCCTCCCCCCTGCTTCACACACACACACACACACACACACACATACACACACCCGTACTCACTCGCACAAATGGAATCGCATTCCCCTCGTTTGCAAACACACACACACAGGCCCACACACACACACACACATATATGCTGTCACTAAATGGGGGCATCAAATATAGAAGCAAAAGGCCACACCCCCTTCCTCTTGTCATTTGCCCTTAGCACAAAAAGTAGTATTTGCAAATTAAAATGCCTTTAAATAGAGTGACTGTGGGATGGGGTCTGAAGCCTCTGCCTCTGTGTTTGGTTTCAGGATAGGAAAACACACACACGCACACACACACACTCAGATGCACAGATAGAGACATTTGCAGTCACAGTAAGGCCAGTCTGAGGAGGCACCTCATTATCATGACATCTGCATAGCTGAATACAGACTTGCTGCCTTCTGAGGCTTTGGGCCTGTGGCCCACACTGAGCTGTGAAGCCCGATGATGCTTCAGTGAATCTCTGAGGCATTTCTGAGAAACACTAAAATAGACAGTGTCGCCACTGTTCTCACAAACACTACTTTTGTATTGCACTTCCTTCCTGTCATTGATGATGTCAGTGAGTTCCTTTCAATAAGAGAACTGTAATATTCAGAAGAAGCTTATTCAGCAGGCTTGAGTGAAACAACACCACAGCCTTGTTATTTGCAACATACAGGATTTATTCTAATACCATATTTTTTGCATTATAAGGTGCACTTAAAAATCCTTTAATTTTCCCAAAAATCTTCTGTGCGCCTTATAATAATCCAGTGCACCGTATGTATGAATCGTGTATGCATTATACCAGTCAGGTTGTAAGGAGCAGTAAAGCCCCTCCGCTGAAGTACAGAGTTATAAAGGAGTTTCAGTTTAGTTCTCCAGCAGTATTAGCATAAGCCGCTTACCGTGCCGTTCAGAGATGAGAACTATCTGACTGTAGCCTTCTGCTAACCCTGGCTAGCACTTCTGGAGCGGCATTAGCATTAGCCACTAACCACGCTAAGCGCTAGCTCTTTCGCCATTCAGAGATGCGTATTATAGGACTGTAGTCTGTGTGTTTACCAAAATAAATAAAGATACGTAGGACAAACTGCTAGCCTGGGTTACTTAAATCTAAGCTTACTGTAAATAAAGGGAAGAAGAGAAATCTGTGTAAGTTAACATCCGGCACTTTTTGTTTGACTTTAAAAGAAAATGTTTTTTTAATAATTACAGTGTACTTTTGTGTACTTAAGTGCGCCTTATGTATGAAAATAGACGTTTATTGATAGTGTGCTTTATAATCTGGAGCAATTTATAGTGCGAAAAATACAGTAGTCACTCTTTGACCAACAGAAAATGTACAAAAAAAAAGTATTTACAAAAAAAGTATGGCCAAGACCGAGAAGGAGTTGTTAAAATCAAAAGAAACTTTGGCCTAGCTTTATAATAAGTGTCTCTGATAAATGTGTAATTACAGATGAACAATCCATGAAAAAACATTGTAACTACTGGAAAAGTAGTTGTACTTACATATGTGTATAACGGTCACTTAGACATATCAGAATACTTCTGTCTATCTTCTCATAATAAAATAAAACCTGTATTACTGTATTAATATGGAACAATGTATAATTCACCAGTCATTATACTGTTATCATATGCGTTGTTAATGTGTAATTACACAGTTATTTAAGACACTTATTATAAAGTGAGACTGATACTTTATATGTGTGAATGCAATGATGACATAATTAAATTCTTAGAGCAACCGGATACCTGTATTGGGGCCTTAGTACTCTGTTGGCAAAGGTGTGAACATTCATCTCCATTCATTACTTTGTAGGTAGAAGTATAGATACTAGCGTTTAAAATACTTCTGTAAAAAGGTTAAAGTACTTGTTTCAAAATTACTTATAGTATAAACGTAATGTAATGTAATGTAATGTAAGGAGTAAAATGCCATTAGAAGCCTAAAGTGCAAATAGATTACCAGTGTAGATAACCAAAATTTCTACTTAAGTAACTTAATGAAGTATTTGTATTGATCTACTTGACACCTCAGCCTGTTGGGCTACTTCTACTCTGGATACAAGATGAAATACGATTGGGCGTGGAGGCATACAGGTTCCGTTGGCACATTTACCAACTTATGTTGCAGCTGGGCCTGTAGACCCTACAAACTTGTAGGATTTAGACAATAACATCCCAGCTGGTCCCATAAATGTGTTTAAAGTCTGTTTGGAGACATTCCTCGGAAAACCTTGCTGTGTGTGGACGAGCATTATACTGCTGAAAGATGCCACATGCAGTTGCTGTGCAGTTACAAGTGTCCCATTGTATCACTACTAGAAGTGACCGACTGTTAAATACTGTACGCTGAGGTGATGTGTTGCTTCACAGCTCTATAGCTTTAAAGGCTGGATTGAACCTGGGTCAAACTCTGAAGTTTTCCTTCTGCCCTCTAGTGGACACATGTGCGAGTATGCAAACACTTATGTTATTTTTTTTACTACACAGCCATGCAGACCAGGCCACACTGTTGAGTATTATAGTAGAATTTGTATTTACATCTTCTTTAAACTTAAATTAAATTACTAAGTTATTTACAAAAATAGATATTTTTTGAAGAAGAAGAACAACCCTTTTAAATGCTATGTAACATCATCCACAGGTGATTCTGCACCATGGAGAAGTATCTTTTAAAGGATTTTATCATTGAATCCTTCTTTAACCCTTGTGTGGTGTTCGGGTCTGTGGGACCCCTTTTCATTTTTCATCAAATTATACTAAAAAAATATTTTTTCTAACTCAAACTCATTGGCATTGGCTCACTTTTTGTGAAAAACATATATCAAAACACATTTTAGATAAACACACACTGTACACCCCCCCCCCCCCCCCCCCTACACATTTTACATATTACATACAGTATGTTTGGTCAAGGGCTAATAAACATTGCTTCATTTGTAAATTTGAAACTAAACAAATTTTCCACTCATATCTTGAGTTAAATTCATTTTCTTTTACATTTCATTAAAAAACTAATAAAAAAAAAGAGTAGCACTTTTTAAAAGAAATGTAACATAAGAAAGGTAAAGGGCAAATATTAACCATGTAAGCTGTTTATATTGCTTGCCATTTAGGTGAAGCACGCATGTGTAAAGCATTTTAATGTAAAATTGCTTAATTTTGCTGAATTAAATACAAGTAACAAAGTAAACGAGTAACAAAAATATGAACACCACACAAGGGTTAACTGCTTATTTAACTAAAATAATCCCTTCTAAGGGCTCTTTCTGAAGAGAAGAGACAGTCTAACAGAGCTCAGCGGAGCTGGAGATGCTGCAGTGCCACCACCAGTGTCTGGCCTGTTCTGCAGACTCCTCTGCAGGAGGTCAGCACAGTCTCTGGAGTAAAGGTCAGCGCATGTCCTGGTGTCAGGTGGTGAATAAAAGAGGCAGGAGTGTGAATGTCTCTATAAACAGTGGAAGCTCTGGCGGTGTAAATGAGAAAGTCCCAGGTCTTGCAGGATCTTTGTCAGAGTGAGTTAGTTTTAGCACTTGAGCGACGTTTCCTTCACAGTACATCTCACTCATCTCAACTTGTGAAGCTCTGCAGTGTCCGGGTGTACGCAGGGAGGGGATATTTTTAATATTCAGACACACAGGCAAGTGTGTGTGATTATCTTGTTGATAATATTCCACTGATACGGTTAGAATTGTGCCACATTTGCTGCTCCTTTAGTTTACAGTGCAATCATGGTATTACATTATACAAATGTAATGTGTATGCATTATTTCACTATGTGTGGTTGTGATTATGTATGTGTGTGTGTGTGTGTGTGTGTTTGTGTGCATTCTGTACTCTCCACCCCTGACCAGCCCGTTGTCTGACCAGCTCAGGTCACATTAACCCAATTCTCACAGTTGTGGTCTACATGAAGCCCCACAGCTCCTCCGTAATTTGGCATAGCCCGGAGCGGCTTCACACTGCTGGATTTCCACTGCGCCCGCACAGGCAATCGTGTTATTTACTGCTTACATTACCATGCGGCTTGATAAGCATATTTTCCTCAGTAGACATAACAAGATGTTTTATCGCCAAGGCTTTCCAGCGAGCGTAGCGGCGCGAGCAGCCCCACTGTATTTACACTCCCCTGCTTTATGGCATTACATAAATAAAAAACTTTTTCTGTCTTGTAATTTAGAGGTAAAATTTTCAGGCAGTGAATAACGGCATGGACCTCCTTCTAAAGACGGCCGGGCGTCATAAATCAGGGTTAGATTTGCATGCTTAACTTTCAGAGGAAATAAAAAGGTGGTATGAGGGCTACAGTACATGGTTATAAAGGTCTTTTTCTCGCTGACGTTCCATAAAGGACTCCAATATCCAGTATCATATAAGCAGAAGGGAATGAAATGTACTTGAATTTGATTTAATTTGATAAAATAAAAAATACAATTGATACCAATTGATACCAATCACAGAAAAACAGAATTAGAACTGTAGACAAGCTAAAATAGAGCGCAACAGATAAAAAAAAAAAAAGCTTAAAATGCTAAATTGCCCAGATTTACCCACTCTGAAAGGGGACCACACCACAATGCACATTTTGTAAAAGTACTTTTCAACATGCATCCTTGGAATTACACATTCTCACCAGAGAAATCTCTTAATCTAATAAAAAAAATAATAATAAAAAACTGATTGTCACTTTACGTCATACTGCAGTATTTCCTCAAGGATTCTTCTCAGCAGCATTCCAAGAAGATTCCAAAAACGGAGCCAAAAAGACGTCTGAGTTAAAGCTTAAAGCTATCAACACACCAGAGGGCTTTCTAGCCACAGGGCTGTACGAAGACCAGGGCACAGGGAATTCAACCTGTTGTTAACTGTCACCAAGTAATCCAGCTTGGAAAAACAGTAGCAACACAGATCAATTGCTACACTCTAGCCAAAGCTGTCTGTTAGCATAACTGCTTTAACTTGGCTATTAGCTTTTAATTCCAGAACTTGCTATCGCTTCATGGATATCCTCAAGGATTTTTCTCAGCAGCGTCACTTATAGCGTACTGTATTCCGAACAGATTTCAAAAACGGAACCAACTTGGCTGTTAGCATTGTGGCTAAACTGCTCTTGCACAGCTAAGGCTGGCTGTTTGGTGTGCTAGCATGCATACTTTTTACACAGCTTTTAGCATTGTGTCTCTTAGCCATCTGTTGTTTAAAATAAAAGACCCTTTAAAGAGTTTAGTACTTGCTACTTTAGACCAGTGTTCATACAGTCATGAAAAACCTGGAAAAGTCATGGAAAATAAAAAAATAGCAATTTCCAGGTCTGGTTAAGTTTTGGAAAAACAAAACTATCCAGAAAGTTTTGGAAAAGTCATAAACATTTTTTTATTTAAAAACTGCGTGCCACAATCAATTTACACCTACTAGGCCTACTATGATCAATTTCGATTGTAGTTTTTGTTGAGTTTGAGTTTTATTGTCCATGTTTTCACTGTTTTAAAATCGTATGGTCATGAAAATTTGCCTTGAAGGCATGAAAAAGTCATGGAACTTTATTGGTTAAAAAGCGTATTAACCCTGTTATAAAGATATTGATAAAATTATGGGGTAAAGTATGGACATTTTGCAAAATGTTAGGGAAACACTGTGTTGTGCTTTGTTGTATGTATGCTGGGATGCTAAAAATTCCAAAATGTCCCGTGATTATTAAACATTAAAAAAATAATTAAGACAAGGAAAGATTTAGGCTGTTTTTAGCCTTCAGCCATATATTTAATAATAATTTAATAAGTTTTTTTTATTATTCATTCAATATTTAAAAAAAATGTAGGTGTTAAAAAATAAGAATTTATGTGTGAGTTTTTTTGCATCTTGAGCAGAAAAATGATAGACTCTGTCAGCATTGCTTTACATGAAAAAAATAATAATAATACTGTTGGCCTGAGACCCACATCAGGTGTTATATGAATAGCTGTGCATTCTCCTTTACATCAGGGGCTCCACTGGCAGGTCACCCTGCGGAACCTGTGTGGGGTGGGTGCCAGGGCCATTTCTGCCCGCATTAGCCTCATCACTGGCTTTAATGCGTGCCACCCCACGGGAGGGCGGGCGTCCTGGCACGTGTGCACCGCCGCGTCCAAATGGCAGGACGCTTTGCTCGCGGTCGCCACTGCACCATCCTGACAGCTCCCTCCAATTATCGCTCCCCTTGTCGCATGCCTCTCTCTTCCCTCTCGCGCAGATCACATGTGACCCCTGCCCGCCATCGCGCTGGTGGAAGGCAAAAGGGGGGACTGTGGTGGCAGAGAGGGAGGCCCACGCACCCAACTGTGACCACGTATACAATACACACACACACACACACACACACACACAGGCACTTTACATTTCTCTCATTAATTCTTTCTTGATATAATTAGTAACATAGAATTTCGTCTTTATTGGTTTGTAAAACCAATACATTTAGTGTTGTTTTATACAAATTTTAGGCAGGCAAAAAGTTAACTAATGTTACTAAATGTGCATCAGCAGTGTCTTTTTTAAATGATCAGATGCATGTACAATTGATAAAGGTTCAATTTAAGAAGCTTTTATCCACAAATTAGATTTTTTTTTTTTAATTGTTGCCAAAATATAAAACAATGCATCACTGCACACTAATGAACAAATTCCATGAGTGTTGATAAGTGGCCACTATTTCTACTGGTTCGTGTCATTTTGTGCATTTGTGCAAAACTTCAATATATTCAGCATATTGCAACATATTGTGATGCTCTAAGAAATTAGATATATGTTGAAGTATTGTTGTAGTTTATATAAAAATAGATTTTTATGTATTAATATGTATTAAAACAGGATAAAAGCAAAAAAGACTTCTTATGCAATCATAAGACAAAACAGTAGAATCTATACAACACTGCTATCTAGTGGTTGGGTATAAACACAACACAAAATGAACCACTGTCGGATATATTTAAAAATTAATTATTTTTTTTTAAATTGATACAGTATACTATATATATATATATATATATATATATATATATATATATTTGGTGTTTTGATTCACATAATCACTGAATAGCCAAGGGAAACGGAAAATAAGGCATTTAAAAGCTAGGAGACATTTAAACTGTGTAATCTGCTGATATTTCTTGAATTATCATGTGATCGATGTGGGGTTTGAATGCTTTTACACTAAAACACAGCACTCTATAAAAACTATGTTTACCCTTGTGAAAAGGCTTTTATATTTTTATAATTAATAGTATACTTGAACTACACAGCTCTGAAAAAATATGAGACCACTGAAAAAATGATGAGTTTCTTTGATTTTACCAAATTGAAAACCTCTGGAATATAATCAAGAGGAAGATGGATGATCACAAACCATCAGACCAAGCTGAACTGCTTGAAGTGTTGCACCAGGAGTAAAGGCATAAAGTTATCCAAAAGCGGTGTGTAAGACTAGTGGAGGAAAACATGCCAAGATGCATTAAAACTGTGATTAAAAACCAGTGTTTTTGTACTAAATATTGATTTCTAAACTCTTAAAACTTTATGAAGGTTAACATGTTTTCTTAGCATCAGTTTCTGCAAATAGATGCTCTTGATGACAATATTTTTATTTGGAATTTGGGAGAAACGTTGTCTGTAATTTATAGAATAAAACAACATTAATTTTACTCAAACATATACCTATAAATAGCAGAATCAGAGAACTGATTCAGACACTGAGGTGGTCTCTTTCTTATTTTTAAACACAGCTCTATGTGTATGAAGTATACTTTTTCTCCTTAAACTTACATTTTTACCTACTTAATCTGTATTTCAGTATAGTTTGAAAAAAGGATACTTTATGAGGTGATATACTTAGTGTTTTTTAATGATAAAACTATACTTTTACTAAATGTGTCCTAGGAGGCTATTTTTCTG
Source organism: Astyanax mexicanus (assembly GCF_023375975.1). Lineage (NCBI taxonomy): Eukaryota > Metazoa > Chordata > Actinopteri > Characiformes > Acestrorhamphidae > Astyanax > Astyanax mexicanus. The sequence goes on from NC_064429.1 coordinate 16,817,744, forward strand.
CAATAAAACTTCAGTGATTCAGTGAAATTAGCCAGTAAAACATTCATTTTGTGCTGATTTTATGTGTTAAAGCTCTCATTTTAAACTTAACTTTATTTGGTTTAATGTTTTACCAGTTTATATACACTCCTCAAAATGATTGTCATGTTAAATCTTAACTTTAATCACACTTTTATTATTTTATTTTTTTAATATTCTGTTGGACACAGCTCACACAAATATACTTAATTTTTAATAAATAGTGGCACAAATTACATATGACAAGTATACTCATTTTAATTACAAAAAAATAGTAATTAAGTACAAATTAGTGGTTTCAAAATAACATCATTTAAGTACAGATCTATTTTAGCATAATTTAAATATACCTTTTTTTTCCACAAGAGCTTCTTCCTGTTTGATCTCCACGCCCCCGTCTTTCTGTGCATGTGCTCTCTGCTCTCTGGCTCTGACTGTGAGACTGTATGGAAGCTTATGCTTTTTTGTATGCAGCTGAATGTGTAACGCGTCTGGGGGCCTGACTGTAGGCCAGGCCGTGGCAGAGGGTGAAGTGTAGAGACAGGCCAGAAATTAAAAGTACAGATGAGCCCAGCGGCCGTGTTTGGATGCTCATCTGCAGTGTCGTGAGCTTTCTCCAAGGAAATGAGGAGGAGAAGAGGAGAAGTAGGCAGCCATACTGAGACACAGTCAAGCAGATGTGTTTACTTACACTGATACAGATACATGAAATGACTTGGCAGAAGAGCTGAGATGTGGTCACACCTCGGCCTACTTGCTTTTCTGGTACAACTTTGCAGGAAGCAGGAAGGAGGTGTTACAGTGTTGTGCTGATTGCAGAAAGTGGACATTTGTACATACTTTTTTCAAAATTAGCATACTTTCCAGAGTCCAGATCACATCATTTTTTGTTGATTTTATTTCTTTCTTATTCACTAAAATTGAACCAACTGTGAACTTCCAAACAAATCTTATGCAAATTTGCTTGCAAAAAAAGTTGGAAAACTTCTTCGCTGCTTTTGAAGTACCTTAATAAATTAATTAATTAATAATACTGAACAATTCATGTTAAATACACATCAATGTTTGTTTCAGTGTTTCTTTAGTAAAGTCAGTTATTCTATACACAAGCACAACCACTCAAAAATGTATTGCTTTACAGTGCATTTATCATCAGTTCTGCAAAAATCTTAATTGTTCACTTCTTTACATTTCTCACTTTTTAAATAATTTATATTGTAACAGTTCATTGTAAAACTTCATAATGCTGGCTCCAAGTGGTCCAGCGCTCTAAAGCGCTGCCACTATGAGCGGGAGGTCGCCGGTTCGAACCCTCAGAGGGAGCAAAATTGGCCCTGCTCCCTCTGGGTGGGTAGATGGCGCTCTCTCCCCCACATCACTCCTAGGGTGATGTCCACAGCACAGGGCGTCTGTGAGCTGATGTACTAGAACCGAGTCGCTGCGCTTTCCTCCGAGTGCGAGTGTATCGGAGGAAGCATGTGTTAGTCTTAACACTCCTGGTGTGTTGGGGCATTACTAGTGATAGGGAGAGTCCTAATGAGTGTGTTGGGTAATTGGCCTTGTAAATTGGGGAGAACAGAATGGGAAAAAAATTGAAAAAAAAAAAAATTAAGGTTCATTATGAATATATCAATTGAAATGGTCTAGAATGATTTGGAATATTTTTTTTTACCCTGACTTCCACTGAAAGTTAAAAAGGTTTCTACAGAGGAAGGATGCTTTAAGATCTCATTCTCACACCTTAAAAAGTCGTGGCCATGCATTATTTTTTTTGTGAAGACACTGAGATTAAAATACCAATAGTGTGCAGATCTGTCCTCAAAGATAAATGTGGTATGTAGAAGGATCTAAAGTATAAAACATATTCTGGTTTATTTAACACTTTTTATTTACTTAATAATTCAGCATGTGTTCCTGTATAGCTTTATTACATAATTCAATATTAAATTCCCAATGGAAAAAAAAAATGTACAAAGTAAGAAAGCACACAGAATGCGAGGAGGTTTATCTAACAGCAAACAAAACAATTAAGAATGCTAAAAAAAAGGAGCGCACTTGAAAGTAATTTTCTGTAATAAAAGTGTAATCTTTATTTAAAACTCATGGATACATTTTATTTTTACAGTTGAGAGCAGGTGTTTGAAGGGTTTTTGTGGAGTGTTCTGCTTTGGACGCGGAGAGCCGGTCGGTGTTCTGCAGAGTTTGGCGACTCCCTGCTCAATCCCACCTGCTTCACAAACACATCTGTTGATTGGCAGCTTCAGTGGAGATGTTTAAGCAGGGAATTCAGCAAACTGTACACAGTACTGGACTCAGTATTTAGGCCATTCATAGTGGAACATAGTGGAAACCCTGGCTCCACAGACTTTTAGGACCCCAGAGATCTCAGAGATATGCTTCAGTCACAGACCCTTTCGACCTGAAGTTAGCAAAGCCGCGTTAAGTATTCACAAACAAGCGGCCTTAGCGTCCCTCTCGACCTGAGCACATTTCAGCCGGCTCGAGTTTGGCCACATCGGAGCGCGTGTTTAACCAAGACCGATCTCTACGCCATCTGATCCTGTTGGCACCGGTCCAAACAGCTTCCTTTGCCTTCTTTATGATTATTTCATCACTTTAAATTCTTTATGCTTGAGACGCTGCGGCGGTAGCCCCCGCTGGAAGCCGGCTGTGGGGGCCTGGCTTCCACCGCAGCTATTTGGAATGCTGCTCCTCTGCGACTCGGTCCCGCTCCCTCTGTTGGATTCCACTTGTCCATTAGTGCCATCTGTGCCCGCCTTTGCCGTCTGTGAGCGCCCGCACTCCGCCAAAACGACTGGCATTTTCTCTCAAACAACCAGGGGACGGTGCCCAGAGCCGTTAGCTGGCAATGATGTGCACTTGCTCAGACACAAAAAAAAGAAAGAAAGAAAGGAAGGAAAAAACATCAGAGGGAAGAGGAAAGAGGCAAGGTAGCGAGCAGGAAACATCTGCATGCTTACTGGAGTTTATCTCATGCCTTTTTAGAGGAAAGTACTTCTGAGGTGACCGGGTTAGTAGGATGAGATGAATGGGGTATAAATGGGAAATTACATAGAGGAAGTTGCAGATTTAATATTCTGACCTGACACTTGGACACTTGGACCCCTCATTTAGTATTTTTCTTTATATTTTCTTCATTTAATTTAATTTGAACATTGTAGATTTATATTAATTAAGAGACACATATGGGATTACATAGTAAACAGTAAAAAAAAGTGTTTGTCCTCCACATTAATCCCCTAAACTAAACCTGATGAACTGAGATGGTGATTTGAGGTGATTTAATTGGGATAAGCTGGAGCTTCACAGCTTGAAGGAAAGGCAGCAACTATTGTTCAGCACCTCCAGGAACTCCTTCCTTCAAGACGCTGAGAAAACTATTCCAGGTGAATCTCCCTCATGAAGACACTGAGATTAAAATACCAAGAGTGTGCAGATCTGTCCTCAAAGATAAACATGCTACTTTTAGAAGAATCCAAAGTATAAAACATATTCTGCTTAGTTTAAAGCATTTAATTTACAGAATAAGTCAGCATGTGTTCCTGTATAGCTTTAATATAGACCTGAATATTAAATTTACAATGTAAAAACTAGTCATGAAAGGAAAGAAAAGAAACACAATGAATGAGAGGAGGTGTGTCCATACCAAAGAGACAATAGCAAACAAATCTCCAAGAATGCTGAAAGATGAAGCTCTGCCTCATCTTCTAACCATGAAGGACACTTCCTTTTAAGTTTGATTACATATATATATATATATATATATATATATATATATATATATATATATATATATATATATATATATATATATATATATATATATATTATAATACAGTAAAAAAAAGATCTAATCTGACAGGTGTAAATCACACTACACCATTATTACTGTACTCTTCCCAAAAACACAGTTAAATACCAGCATTATTTAAACTAAATGTGATCATGATTTTATCCATAATTTATTCACAGAAATTTGTTGCGATTAACAAAATATTTTTTAAGGGAATTCCACCAAAATCTAAATGAATCTAAGTGTTTTTTTAACACTGATTAGTTTATTCACATTTAAATACCCATTTTGAAAAGCTTATTCGTAAGGAAGAAAAAGTGTGATTAATCATGATTAATCACAGAAATCTATTGTAATTAATCATTTATTTAATGATATATTTAATTGATTGACCACTAGATTAAATAAATAAAATAAAAAGTTTTTTCAAAAGCAGTGGTCATGGGAAGTGACCTGGTACTGGATATCCTGTGATTACTTTATGACTTACAAAGGTTGTTTCTATTCCTAACATAAAGCCCCGATGCACTCCATACACACTCTATTTGACCTACGTACAGTAAACCTTATAACATGTCTATATTTATCATCTTAATGAAAAACCTGAGCTAAATAAGCTAAAATCTGAAAATACAATGTTAAATTGTTCCAGAAAGTCTCTCAATTTAGGACATACATGCATCAAACAATATATTTAATAGATTGGAGCAGAGTACTATTTTTTTAATACTGATTATGAATGTACATATAAAGTACTATAGCAATAATTGAACAATAAATAGCAAAATAATAAACTGTATCGTATTGTTTTATAATGTTTTCAAAGCATTTTACCTTAAACATAAATTAAAATGTTTTTACTATGTGTGTTAATATACAGTAACAGTCAAAAGTTTAAACACACCTTAAATTCTGCAGTTTTAATCCAAACTATGAAGAAAAAACACATTAAATTATTTAGTAACGAAAAAAGCCTGAATATTTTTATATTTTACATTCTTCAAAGTAGTTCCTGTTAATTAGAGATGACAGCTTTGCACATCTCCCTGCATTCCATCAGTCAGTTTTATGAGGTAGAGTCACCTGGAATTCAGGCATTCAGTTAACAGCTGTGATGAACTCGCCAAGAGTTAATTATTTACATTTCTTGCCTCTTAATGTAACATTTAGGAGCATCAATTGAGTTGTTATACAGTGAACAGATTTGAGTTATGTTCTAATCCATATTATGGCAAAAACTACTCAACTAAGTACAGAAATAAATACTTTAATAAATGAAGGTCAGTCAAACTTTATTAAAAGTATCCTCAAGTACAGTTGCAAAGACCATCAAAAACATAATGATGAAACTGGCTCTCATCAGGATCCCAAGTTAACAGAACTCCTGATAAGAGCCCACCTAAATAATTCGCATAGTATTTTGGTTTGTTTAGCAGTTTTACTAAAGTTACTACCAGGGGCATAGCAGCAAATTCTGGGCCCTGTACACTCTCAATGTCAGTGGGCCCCTGTCCATGCCAGTACACAATGAACGTGGATTTTCATGGGCCCCTCTTTTTACTCGGGCCCTGTGTAGTCAGGTCCACTTTTCCCCCCACTACCACGCCCATGGTTACTACCTTCATAGTCTGGATCACTTCAGTATTTATTTACAGTGTGTCCAAACTTTTGACTGGCACTTTAATATTACACATACATGCATATACAGTTCAGTTTGATCCAGTGGTGACTATGAAAGGATAAAAAATATAGATCAAAACTGTGGCCATTAATTAATTAATTTATTTGTTTGTTTAGATTTGTATATTTTATGATAGGCGAACTACAATGTTAATATGTTAAGAGTATTTTTTTTGGATTATGTTTTTATGTTGGATTTTATTCCTTGGAATTAAATCTTTTTGCATTGATATATGTGATTGTTGTACAACAGTAACAATATGCAGAAATACATTACATTTTAGTTTTACATTTTTGAATTTTGAATTTTACATTAAAACAGTAGTTAAAATCCCTTTTGCACTAATTCTCCTTTATTCATGATGGGAAACCACCAGCTATATATGTGTACACAGAGATGTAAATGTAAATCACAGAAACAGGTGCTGATCTCTGGCTCTCATTACTGCCCCCACAGGTCAAAATAGAACATTCCTCACCGGACTCTTTATTTCATTGGCTTACGCTCGTGTCCCATAATCTCTTGTGATCTCTTGTGAAGGAAACTGGTGCGTATAATGTTATGCTATGAAGGTGGTGGAACTCATGCATCCACAGGTAAGATGCAGTGCACTGTTCATGTCAGAAGCATCTGTTCTATCCATCACTGAGTGGTGATAGATGGATCTCATGGATCTTCTGAAGAAGCAGGTGAACTATGCCCTTCCTCTGTTTGCCCTCATTGCCGCTTCTGTTGGCATTGCGAGCGACTGCGGCCCCGGTGATGAACTGTATGCAAACAGCGTGACACCGGGTGCCAGTCTGGTCTTTTTTATTGTCAGCTCGAGATTAAAAAGCATCACTCTCCCTCTTGTCTCCAGGGTCAGTCCAGGACTCATCAGGGTTTGATTGCTGATCATATGCCACTTTATTTACCCAGAAGATTTGAGCTGGCACTCCTCATTGAAAGCGATCCACAGTGAATACTATGTCAGCAGGAGGAACATTTTTATGTCCTTGTAAATTATGGCGACTTCACATTGTGGCTCAGGACATGAATTACAGGGATTACCAGGATGTATAAATCAGCACGCTCACTTTTAAATGAAACTAGAGGTGATGCCATTAGGTCTTGTGAGGTCTTTTGTGGAGCTACGGTCTTGCTCTATTTGAGGTTTTTAACCCTTTATGGCAGGGTGCTTCCCTTAGGTAAAAAACAACAGGCATGTCTCAATATTCACAATTCACAATTCTTACTGATAAGCAAATTAACTAGAGTTACTGCAGTTGGTCTGCAGGCCTAGGTTCAGCAACAGTATGTGCTGAAAGAATGAGGTCAGCTGACTACCTGAATATACTGAATATCGACCAGGTTATTCCATCAATGGATTTTTTCTTCGCTGATGAACACGGACATATTCCAAGATGACAGTGTCAGGATTCACTGGGCTGGAATTGTGAAAGAGTGATTCAGGGAGCATGAGATCATCATTTACACACATGGATTGTTCACCACAGAGTCCAGATCTTAACCTCATTGAGAATCTTTGGGATGTGCTGGATGGAGAAGGCTTTGTGCAGTGGTCAGACTCTACCATCATCAATACTGCTGCAAGATCTTGATGGAAAATTAATGCAACACTGGATTGAAATAAATCTTGTGACATTGCAGAAGCTTATCGAAACAATGGCACAGCGAATGTGTGCCACAATCAAAGCTAAAGGCAGTACTACAAAATATTAGAGTATGAGACCTTTTTGTTTGGTGGCAACTTTTTTTGTGTGTATTTATTGAGCTACACATACAGAAGTAGTGTGGAGCGCATGTGTAACGCATCATGCCAGACATCTCATCATAGAGTTGTAGAGGTTCTTAATGGTTACCTGCAATAATCCATCCAATGCAGCTTTAATATTCCTGCAGATTGGGGTCTCATGATTAATAATCATACACAAACTTAATCAGGATCTGAACAAAGCAGGCAGTGTCTGGACAAGCATTGTCCTGCTGCAATAGTTCACCACGATCAGTTCACTTTTTTAGAAAAGGTAGAGCCACTGGTTGCAAAGCCACAACATCAATAACTTTGGGCTGTCAGGGTTCCTGTAGTGATGATCAAAGATGATGTGATCATGACACCAGGCCCTTTGAATGTGTGATGCATTACAACAGACTGTTGTCTGTCTGGATGCTGACCACAGTGTCTCTACACACTGATTAATTGGTCATCAAGAAGTGTAAAAAATAATATTTTATTTACTATTTAAAGACATACTTTGTTTTCATTTACTTACTAAAACAGTGTTTGTATTAGTTCATTTGTTGCCTTAGGACAACATTATGCCGGTGGAGTTGGACAGTGGTGCTCAGTTCCTACCTCTGCATGTTTTAGATGCTACCCTGCACCAACACACCTGATTTAAATGCATTTGAACTAGTGGTGTCAATCGATAAAAAAAAAAAAAAAAAGTTAAATTTATTACAACAATATTTGGTGATTAACTGCAAGTACTCACACTTGTTATTCTTAGGATGCAAGTTTTTATAGTGGATATTTAAATGTTAATAAAAGTATGAATATAAGAAATGTAATTCTATTTATATTATAGTGGTGTCAATTAAAATATTAGTATATACTTTTGTTTCACACAGGCATAAACTAAACGCACCAAAATGGCCACCAATATACTATGCTAGCACATTGTCTCTTCTGATTGTTACGAAATGTCTGGCGTGGGAGCAAGAAAGTAAATATACCAAGGAGATTCTGTGTTCCAATGCGTATTTCAGTGCAGTTTAAAGCTGAAATTTGCTGCTGCCCTTTTAAAAAAGTGTTTTACCGGAACATGCAGAGCAGTTGTCCGCATAGTAAATTGAGAGGCGTAATTGTAAGCAGTGACTGCTGCACAGACCATGCGTGTAAACAGCATGGAGCAGCAGAAACAGCACTTAATTATAGCAGTACATTATTTGGCTAATATATCAGAATAAACTGCTTCTTATCAGAAGTGTAGCTCAATTAAAAATAAGTATATTTGATAGTTTAGTCAGATTGAGACCAGATCACGTTCTCACCACAATAAAACCGCTCCAGAAAAAAAAAATCTGCACACTGGATGGGGTGGGGCAGATCACAGCGGAAGTTGGGGTCAAATTTTTGGTAGTGTAATTAATTTTGTTAATTCCAAATTAATTGTGCACGTTGATGCTTTAACATTGGCAGCCCTAAATTTAACCATTATAGGGTAAAACTGAGAGGAAACGCATTTCTCAGTCACAAATTGTCAAGGGGTTCTTTGCTTATTTTATGATCGAATCTGAAGTTGTCAGTTTCCTGGAGATTTCATGACGATTTTGATGTATTTTGTGCTTCAGTGTCTGTCACTTTTTTTTAACGACTGGGCGAATAATCCAAGTTGTCAGCAGGTGTGATGTTTTTGGCCGGCTTGGCTTGGTCCGCGTTCTCCACCACGCCAGATGGCGGTGCTATGTGGGCCGTATGTGGACCATGGGCGTAACGATAGTGAGGACCCAGCTCTAGAGTGCAGGATTGCTCATATTCTGGCACCGAGTATCGGCACATTTGCAGCTGTACTTTTGTGCCATTGTGAACTTTTAATGTGTTCAATATGTGGAAGGAGGGGGGAGCTGATACCTCATGCTGTGGGGTGTCAGAATTTGCAGAGAGAAGCACAAAATCTAAATTAAAAGTTAGCGTTGTTGCAACATTATTGCAATCTGTTATAATGTTATACTGAGCATTTTATTTGAAATTCTTGGAGGATTTGTGTGTCGGGAGATGATTTATAGCTTTATAGATTTATAGATAGAATAAAAAATCTTGTTGACGGGTGTCCAGAATTGTTGCTGAGCGTTCTGAGCTTTTATAAAACAACCTGACGTTTTAATTCAAGCATTTTTACAACCAGCGTATCCTCAAAACTCAAAGGGACATGGGCCAGGGTCCAAACGCACTCTTCCACTCTCAGGTTCCTGGATCTCACTCCCTTTGAGCAGGGGAAGTGCAAGACGGCTCCTCGGGGAGCTCTAACGCTGGGGGAATCAAGCTGTTCCAGAGAGCGTTCTAGTGGGAGATGAGATGCAAAATCACACACAGCCCTCACTGTTGGACCAGTGCCCGAGCACACGGCAGAATCAGAGCCTGGGATATGTCTCTCTGAAGCCCAGTGGCCATCAGCCTCGTGCCACGTGGAGAGCACTCCAACGATCAGAGACGGAAAGGCGGCGCTCGTCTCCAGCATGACGTCTCAGTTGGACTGATCTATATAGGTGCAGCATATGTTGGTGGTCAGGGAGGGGAGGGGGGTGGGGGGGTTGGGGGGGGAGCTCTTGATGAGCCGAGCGAGCTTCGTTCGTGTCTTCGCTTTAAGATGGCTCCAACTACAGACAGACTCTCTGATCAGAAAAATCAAGCGCAAGTGTTGTGTCAAGTTTTTAATAAGCTCTGTGTTCTCGGGAGCTCTCATGCTCTTCCCTTTTGAGACGTTTCCTACTGAGACGTTTGAGTCTGGTCCACTGGAGGAGATAAGATCACTCTTTCTCTTGATTCTTGTGCTGTTTACAGCTTGTTTGTAGTCTAAAGCAGTGTTCTGATGATAGCTTTGACTAGATGATTGTTGTCAGCACCAATTATGTAGTGAAAATGTAGTGCAGTCATTTTGAAAAGTACAATATTGTCACTACAAAAAAGCTCATGAAAAGTAGATGGGCATCTATACCTTTTTAATGTTCAGCTTAGTTTAGTTGTGGCCTTGCCTTTTATGCACAGAAATTTCAAACGATGAATTCATTGTTGTTAGAAATATTAATACTTTTCTCATTTGTTACAAACTGGAGATCATCTGCCCATATTTGATCGTCAAACACAAAGGGTCCTATCTTATACCTTGCGCAAGGCAAGGTGCAATGCTCAATGCCTTGCGTATTGTTATCTTGGCAACAAAAAACACAGGTGACTAATAAGAAACCAAACAACAGTCAAATCTCAGATGTTCATTGCTATCTTGGCAACGCAGGCGCACTGCGCCATGTTCCTAATGCACATACCTATCCCACGTATTTAACGCATGTACATGCAGCAGTGCACAAACCCAACTTTTACATTAACAATAAACAGAATATAAAATAAAGTAACAATACTGTTCCTATAAATGAAACATGCTTGCTTCTCCTCTGCTGAGAAGCACCTCGCCATTATAATAGCAATCTGCCAAAGTCAAAGCGCACCTGACTGGCAAGAGACACACGTATTGCTTTATTTTCACATTACACATTATTAGTACATGCCTTTTGCATGTTTTGAGCTGCACAAAGTGTACTTTTCCTGTTGTTATGATAGCAAAGACACACTAATATACTCTAAACCAAGCTGCGACTAAATATCGCTAAAATATGGCCTTAAACTTTAATGGACACTGCTTTTATATCAAATCATGTCTACAGTCATATCATTATCAGAGAGATCATAACTTATAATAATTCGTTTTATTTACCTCATTACTGTACTTACATCTTGTTTGTTGTACAAGGTACTGTTCTGTGGCTTTGAATAGATGTTTATTGTTACCTTTACATATTTAAATTCACTGCATTTAGCTAACGCTCTAATCCAGAGTGACTTACAAGGTTATTGCTATTACAAAGGTGGGTCAAAGTAGTGTTAGGAGTCTTGCCCAAGGACTCATATTGGTGTAGCACAACATAGTCACCCAGACCTGGACTTGAACCCCAGCCTCCCACATTGTAGCTCACTGGTAGAGGGTGGCATTATCTACTTCACCACACCAAGCACCTTATTGTTATTATTGTAAGCACCAATTGTAAAATTGCAGACCCAATGTGGTGCAGTCATGTTGGAACGTACAGTTTTGTCACCTAAAAAACAAATCAGAAACAGAGGAATCTAAAAAAAAAAGTAATGTAAAGTAATCAGCATGCTGCTGATGGTGCGAATTAGGTCAGCCTAATATAGGAAAATGAATGCATCGTGCGACAGAGTTGTTGGAAATTTTAAACAGAGTGAGAGATGTGTGAAACTGCAAAAGTCTACAGTTTCAGTATGTCTCCAACTGGTTGTGTAGAAATTGCAGACCTTGACAACGAGCAGATTATCACTTACTCTATGTTCTCAGTCTCAAACTATCAGTTTTTGGATTGTTTGGTGCGTGGCCCAGTGGCATTTTACTTTTATAGGCCAGTAGTTAAAAATAATAGTAGTGGTGTCATGATTCAATACAGTGAATTGGAATGCAGTCCCGGGATGTACAACATATACACACACAGTTATTACACTATAACAATGTGCAAGGGAATTTTTAGAAGAATTAGCAATGTTTTTAAAAGCTTCCAGGATTGTTAGGGCCCTTTTTTACCCTCTGCAAGGCTTGTCGCGATGCTCATTGCTATCTTACACCCTGTCAACAGTCCATATACACGCCTTGCGCATGCGTCAGTTAAATATATGTGAATATATTTCAGGTAAATTTCTGGTGTATTGCTATCTTGGCAGTCCACCAAAATCAGAGCGCACCTGGCTTTTATTTTACAATACGCCTAAAACACACCCATGATTAATTAAGAGAATTAGTACTTTTTCTGTCATTATGATAGCAAAGACACACTGACATGCTCTAAATCAAGCTGCACGGTGCTCGGCTGACAGCTCGCCTATAGATCACTAAAATAGGACCCTTAGTTTGATACAATGATAAAATAATGTGTCAGGAATTTTCTAAAACGTGTGATATAATAATTTTTAGTATTAAAGCATAATTAGAATGTTTATTTCACTGTTAAACAAAATCTGAAGTAACTTTCCCAAAACTAAGAATACAATAAATAAAATGATAAACACATCAAATACCAAAACTATAAAGATGTGCTCCCATCATGTGTAAAACATAGGAAAGTAAACACTGTTGACACACTAACTAAACCTGGAAATCAACAGGTCAAAGGTTAATTCAGGAGTGTGGAAAACTGTAAAGCAGCCTGGCTTTCTAGAACCAGAGTTCCCCACTCTTCTTGCTTCTGGGATAAAACAGCATGTTTATAATGTACATGCTTCAATAGTACTATAACAGACCATAGTGCTGCAACGATTAGTCAATATAATCGACAATGCTGATTATTTTAATTTGTCGACTACAAATTTTAATGTTGACTAATCGTTCATTTGTAACAGTACCGCATTACACAAAGTGCTGGGGACAGAAGTGCAATGGGAGATGGGTAATATGGCTCACTCACACAGGTTACACTCAACTTAGTCTGTCTCCAAAAGTGCCCAAACACAACAGATTACATATTTACTCACTAAATATCAGTATTCTCCACTTTTAAACAACATGGCATTATTAGAATGTTTAATTTCACAATATTTCCAGTTAGACAAAACCTAATATTAGGGAAGCATCTGAAGTAACTTTCCCAATACCAAGAATGCAGTAAATAAAACGATAAACCAAATCAAATACCAAAGCTACACAAGTTACACTCAACTTAGTCTGTCTCCAAAAGTGCCCAAATTCAACAGATTACATATTTAATCACTAAATATCAGTACTCTCCACTTTTAAACAACATATAGATATTTAAATGCCTTTTAAATCTTGGGTTCAGCTGTTTCTATCGTTTTAAGAGATGGAGGCAGAAATAATCATTGACCAATCGACTAATCAAAAAAAATAATCATCAGATTAGTCGACTAACAAAATAATCATTAGTTTGCAGCCCTAATAGAACACAAGACATGGATTGTCTTGTGCTACTTTCTAATCACTCAGTGTTAGAAGTTCAGTATACACAATTACGAACACTTCAAAGTTAAGGCACCATTTTTTTGACTAGAAACTAAAATCTTTTCCACACAAAGTACAGAAAAATTAAATTGTAGTGAATGTTCAACATTATAAACCATTTATATTTCACATAAGACATCAAGCAAAAGTGTTAAACAGATTTTATAATAGTAGCTGATCCATCCATTCACTTCACTCCCAATGACTACCAATAGACCCTCTCACTCATCCATGGTCCTCATCCTAGCTCTCTAAACCGACATCCAGCTCACTGTCCTTCTGGTCTGGTGGCACAGGTGGGCCTTGCCCATCTCAGCCCGACATGGCACAGAGCAGAGCGCCCACTGCCAAGTCCGAGCCTGGTGCCTTGGAGCGAGTGGCACAGTGAGGGCCTGACCGTATTGCACCGCACCTGGTTATCTCTCTCTGCGGAGACGATTCGCAGGCGCGGCGCGCACGGCGGGGAGGGAGGACAGCTTTTCCGAGTGCCTACCTCAAAGTCCTCGAAATCCAGTGAACTTAGGCGCGCCGATGCCTGCGGCCAAAACAGCATCTGATGCGCCTTATTTGTTGACAGAGTGAGATGGAGCGCAGAGGGTCTGCCTCACGCGGCTTACGGTGGAGGGATGACGCAAAGCCCACCATTCGCCGATAGTCCGTGTTCGTGACATCGCCGGGGTTTCGCTCGGCGCTTGCTTTGCTTTGCATTATCATTGATGAAAGTAGGGCACACGATGGCAATATTAATAGAGAATCTTATTATAAACTTATCAGACTTAAGGTCTGATATATATATATATATATTAATTTGCAGTAAATTTGATGGCATGCTGCATGCTGAGTTATTTAGGATTTACTTGATGAGCAAGAGATGAGCAAGATGTACAAGTATCTCTATAGGTCTGTATGATAACTGACCTCAGAGTGTGTAAACGGATTTGTCTAAACAGTGCAAGTCAGAGGTGCCAATACACACACACACACACACACACACACACAAAAAGAGAGAGAGAAAGAGAGAGAGAGAGAGAGAGAGCATGCAGGGAGAAAGAGCACTTTTGGGTTCAGCTGACCACAAAGCGCGTCCACACACACACACACACACACATTCTGCATCCATGCATGTGTGTGTGTGTGTGTGTTTGGTGGTAGGAAAAAGCTGTGCGAGAGCTCCCTCTTGGTGCCAGTGGTCCAAGTGGCTCCAGTATCTTCCCAGTGGTCTGTGATGTGTGTGTGTGTGTGTGTGTGTGTGTGTTGTACAAGTGTTTAACAGTCTGCCAGAAAGGGACAGACAGATATGCCAAGATTGAATAATATAATATAATACACAATAGCTGCATGGAAAGCACCAGAATCAAAAAGCTTTTTTTTGTATGAATAAACACATCCAAACATTTTTTTTTAATTCATAATTCATAATTTTAAATAATGTGCATTACATTATATATGATATGTATGTGTTTAAAAATGTGCAAAGTGGAGTATGTGTAGATTTCACTATTTATTTTAAGTCCTGCCTGTATTTAAATGGAATTAAATGTAAATGGATTTACATGTATTTAAATGGAATTAAGTGGAATATTATGCACGGGCATATTAGTGTCCGCAGATTGTATTTTAATGCAGCTTAATATTAAATACCACATCTACCATATGCAACGTTTGACCTTGCAGATTTTGTACAATTATAAAAAAAATTCAAAAAGCTATAATAATGCATTAATTAATTGTGATAATTTTTTTAAACTCTATTGTATGACATCAGAATTAAATGTACTGAATTTATTTTCTTTTTTTTTTCTTTCTTTTTTGTCTTGCAGGGACGGTGTATGAATTTCAGCCGTGTGCGGCAGTAGACAGACTTCAATCGCTGAAATATGTGGACGCCCAATATTTCAGAGTGGACAACGAAAAAAAAAAAAGAAAAAACATCAGGTCTTCAACAATCAGTTTTTGTTGGAGTTTATATATATATATATATATATGTGTGTGTGTGTGTGTGTGTGTATATGTATATATATATATATATATATATATATATATATATATATAAACACAAATATCTTGTTTGCAGAGCATCAGAAGCGCAGCACATATCCGCGTAGGGCTCATTTAATTCTCCGCATTGGCCGAACCCAGTCGCTACATCTGCTTTAAATTATTTATATTGTAACCCTCAAGCTGCTAAAGGAGGATTGAGTCATGATTATGTGTTTTAGCCTAAACTCCGATAAACTCAGATAAAGTAAATACAGCAGAAAGTGCCTGAATTTGTGCCGGATCGGGTTAGCCGCTTTGTGCGCACCAAAGGCTTAACATATTCTGACCATATTGTGCCTTCTGTGGGGGGAAAAAAACTAATTTTAATGGACACAGACGGAGGCTATTTAAAAAAACGAAAACACAAAAAAAATAGAAAATACACACACACACACACAGAACGAGTAGAGGCTGTTTGCCGTTGGCGTGGAAGTAGAAATAATCCCAGTAGAGGCTCGGGGAGTGCAGAAGTCCAGTGCCTTTTGGCAATGTCTCACCACAAAGCCTCTCCATGTCCAGTATCGCCCGCCCGATGCCTGGCGGGACCTCTTTGACTGGAGATCTTGTCATTTTAACACTGAGAAGTGCACACGCATGACAAATTGTAGACAGAACGCCCTTAAGGTACTGGACGCAATAAGACTTTGCCCTTTAGTTCGTGAAGACACCTTTCTATCATTGTGCACTCGGGACCTAAAAATTAATAGAGCGTTATTGCACCGCAAGACAGGCCGTGTGACCGAAGGACTGCGGCTACTTTTTGAGGGACAGATGCTTCAAGACCTTGACATGGTAGTTTGTATGTTTTCATGTTTTTTTTTTTTTTTTTTTTTTTTTCGGCACCCTCCCCTCCAGCAAGCCTCCCTCTTACCCACCCTCCTGTGTTTCCTCGCTCTCCAGTGCTCGAACTATCACCACCCATCAATGTGTCCAGTTTTTTTTTTTTTTTTTTTTTTTTACATTTTTTAAGATATCCAGTCTTTCCCCTCATCGCTGCTTTTCTCTCTGAGGGGTCTCCCCGACGGCGTCTCGACCCAGCAGCTCGCTCAGCACCGATACTCAGTATCTGAGTATCAAAGTTTAATTAAAATAATTAAAAGCAACAGAAAGCAGCAGCCTGTGAAGATAGCTTTAGCTCATCTCTTTTTTTGTTCCTTTTTTTTTTTTTTTTTCAATGCCTCCTGACATTGAATGACCCGTTACTCCTGTTACTCCCGGGAGTAACTTCCTTACAATGAATGAAAAGGTCTGAAATTAAAAAAATATATATCTCTCCAAAAGGAACAAAAAAAAAGGGGATGATGGGCGATGGATGGATAAGTAAGTATTGTTCATTTTCAGAAATGATTCTCATACAGTTTAACAACCCCCCCCCCTTCTCTCTCTAAAACACATACACACATACACAAAAAAAACGAGCAGTACACACACACATATATATATATATTTATATATTGTGTATTGTATTGTTGTGGGTCCGGCCGGCGCGCTGTCACGACGCCGTTCGCGAAATGATGCCAGTGCGGGCGGAAACACTGCGGGGGGAGGAAAAGGGGCGGCAGCTGAAGAAAAAGGCTCGAACGATCCAGTCACTTTCGATACGCTACTTCAGATGCAAAATGGATATTCGAGTCGAAATCTGACAAAGCGCGCCAGCTTTGACGGGAAGCGGTATAGACAATGACCAGTGGCTGGGTCAGTGGGATGTCTCGGTGCAAGCAGGGAAGCTTATCAAATGACACTAAAAATAAGTTCAACAACCATCAAGTTTGAGGGGGGAACAGAACAGGGTGCAGCGGCTCCCACTCGCCTGGGCATGCAAGTGCACCAGACAGTAGGGGCGTCGCACACACACAAGCGCCCAGGCCCGGTCTAATTATTCCTTTGTTGTGCTCGTCTTCAACTGTAAGAGACGAGCATTAGTCTTCTAGACCTGAAAAAATAAAAAAATAAACGTACAAAGTGACATATATTTAAAAAAAATATATATATATATTCCTATTCTGCTGATGTACTTAAAAAAAAAAAAAAGCGTGATGCACCTTTTTCTCCCCGATAAATTTATCTAAAACTGATAAATCGTGATTAATGTATTTTTTTGTTTTGTTTTGTCAGGAATCGAAGAACTGTTATTAACCCTTACTAATGAGCGTACATATTTACATATTGGTCACAACACAGCTTTTTTTCAGCGTACTAACTCACTGCGTACAATTAAGCAGCACGATTTCGCCCTGGCCTCTCCAAAGCACTCTGGTGGAGAGAGAGCGCAGGGTTGCGTTTTTTTGTGTTTTTTTATTTTTATTTTTATCTATATTTTTTTCTATGTGTTTTAAATATTTGTCTCAGTATTACTTTTTTTATATATTGTTTTATATTTATGTGTTTATATTATTATTCTTATTCTTAGTTTATTTGCCTTATTTTGTGTGCACACAATGTATATGGAGAGGGGAAGGTGGCAATTGAAAAAAAAAAAGTTTAAATTGCCTTTTTTTTACATTATCACAATATTATTTGCAAGAAAAATTGTTTTAGATTTTTTTTGGTATCGCAAAGCCCTTTTTTAAAGTGAGCATAAAACCTTTTTAACAGTTTTGTTAAAAAGTATTTAATTATTAATTATTATAACTATACATTTTATAAATGTATTTTGTTATATTTAAATTGGCTGCACAATTAGAAGTAAAATGATGAAAAAAGATGAAATATTTCATATTTACATTTTGTTTAATTAGATTTCTATTAAAATTACTTTTAAATAAATTTTCGATTGTTGGAACAAATAAATGCACTATATTCTGTGTAGAGACAAGCACAACTTTGCCATATATATAATCCCAGTCTGTGCCTTTTAAATAATGAAAATTGAGATTGTTGATCTGTGTGTTTTATAATCTGTAATGCTGTGATTGTAAACATATCACTGAACTCTGGCCACTGAATGTACAACACCCTCGTTTCAAGTCCATGTTCCTCTCTTCAACAGCGCGCACCAAAAATCAGCATCAGCAGAAATCACACTCTTTTATAGTAACTTATAAGCTTCACATCATGCATCAAGTTAAAATGAACCAGCTTTTATTTTCAGAAAATTAGTTTTAATTAGTTGTTAATTATTGTGTATATTAATAATAATAGTTTTATATTTTTGCAGTTATTTTATAGACGCAGTAGAAGTTTCACTTGTGCTAAAACACTCTCACACTGCACTTCATTGTAATGCATTTTTAATTCCATTTCTCTTTTTTATTGTGATCAAACCTCTATTTTCTGTCCGTTACTGCTCTGTCTCCGTTTGTATGAAATAAATAAATGCGTATTTTGTAAAAAGCACGGCTGCGGTCACTCTCTCTCAGCACCCAGATGGTATCACTGGACGTTAACTGATTCATCAGTCGCCACACATAAGCAGATTACTTTGCTCAGCTGACCATTTGCACAGCTTAAAACACATAGCAATATTATAAAGATATTAAAAGCCATATTTTCATATGCTTTCCTGCACATTTATACACTGCTTTATACCAAAATATCTGCTTATCCGTCCACTTATCTCCTCATTTCACTGGAGCACTGAGTTGACCTGTTTTAGATATTACAGTGCTGTTCTACAGCTCCAGCAGCACATACTCACACCCCACACATAATTATTTAGCAGTTTCTATAATTTATTATTTATTATATCATTATTTATAATCTATTTATTTATAAATTTGTTTAGCTTTTTATGGCGGTTCATTTTTTTAAAAGAAGAACTATAGTGTGAACAAAAATGGTCAGCCCAAATTATTCATTTATTTTAATTTTATTAATATATATATGTTTTGCTTGTTGTATTAAAATTATATTTCATTTTTAATTATATTTAAAATCAAATTATATTTTTATACAGTAATAAAATACAATAAAAAAGCTGTTGTGTATATATATATATATATATATATATATATATATATATTAGTAGAAAAGGTAAGAACATGTTTTAGAAATAACACTAATATTAGAATAAAGACTTTTGAATAGTCTTTTAATAGTCAATAGTCTAAGCATTTGTTTCACCATGTCTACTATTTGTTTCTATTATTTGATCAGATAAATTGATGAACAAAGTGTAAAAATTGTGTAATGCTTCTGTATCAAATTCATCTGTATCAAAAAACATGTAATTAGTGGGGTGTCGAGGAAATATCTGAAAACAAATATAGTGAATAAATGAACTAATTACTAAAGTAAGATCATTTAATATGGGAACATTTGTATAAATATATATAAACACCTTTATAAATAAATATAAAGAATTCTACCAATTTTCACAGATGGCTTTTTAGGTACATACAAAAGTAGTAAAATGTAGTCAAGTTTTCTCAAAATCCTTATATCAACTATTCTTTTTTTTTTTTTTTTTTACTTTTTTACAAATAAATCTGACTGTTCTCAAAAGTGTAAAAAGTTTCCCATGTTTTACTCTGTAGGTAGAAGTATACTATGGTTTAAAATACTTCTGTAAAAGTTGAAGTATCAGCTCAAGCTTTTTCTCCAGTAAAAGTACTGCTTCCAAAACGACTTAAAGTATAAAAGTAAAAGTAATGTAAGTAATGTAAATGCCTATAGTGCCTTTCTTTACCTTGTTTAAAATAATTTAATTGAATTGAGAGATAGATATTTTCTAAAGTGACTTTTGTTCAAATAAAAAAGTTATATTTTCCTTTTTTTATAAAAATGCGCTTTTTCTGAGAAAAAGGATTTTGTGGGACAGCAGCACAAATAATAGTAGTTACGTTTATACTATATGAAAAATAGGATACTGTACCAGTACAAAATGTTCTAATCTTATAATAATGGATCCTATTGTCCTTATAATTCAAACAAATCCCAAATAAGAAAATAATTGTGGATGTCAGAATCCTAAAAAAACTAAAACTGTATGAATGAGTTTTAATAAAAAATACATTCTTTAAGAAAACTAAATTCTTAAGAAATGTTGGTAAATAAGGCTGAATGTTATAATCTGAATATTTTAAAAGTTTTAAAACTATTTGATATTTTATTTCTGTCTAAAATCAATTTAAAAGTTAAAATTTTACTCGTACTAGTTACTAGTAAAGTGTGCAGGTGTATTCCACCCTAAAATCAGAATATATTACAGCAGTTACCTACATGAAGATGAGATCTGAAGAGGTATCATTAAAACTATCACCAGAGACAAGCAGTCAAGGAATCATCCACCAACCAACAAGATCTGCGGTTTGTAGTCACGTGTCCAGAAGGCCTGATCTCATGGTTTTGGCTGTAATTTTGTCTGGTGA
The DNA here is from genome assembly GCF_023375975.1 of Astyanax mexicanus. NCBI lineage: Eukaryota > Metazoa > Chordata > Actinopteri > Characiformes > Acestrorhamphidae > Astyanax > Astyanax mexicanus. The sequence continues at coordinate 16,838,405 of NC_064429.1, forward strand.
CAGATCATCTTTGGTCTTTATTACAGGCCAATATTCAGTTAATAATGTCCCGCAACCATTGATCCTACCCTCTATGAATGCACACTCCAGTGCACTGTTTCAGTAAGACATTGCTCACAAAAGCTACAATGGCTTGCAATAGTATTCGTACTTTTTCACATTTTGACACATTACAACCACAAACTTGAATGTAATTATTAAGATTTTTAGTGATAGGCAAACAAAGTCTGAAATGTGTGACATGCAAAAATATTCAAATAAGTATTACTCTAAAACCCCTAAATAAAATCCAGTACTGTCAATTGCCTTCAGAATTCACTTAATGAGTTAGTAGAGTTCAGCTGAGTGTAATTTAATCTCAGTATAAATACTACTGTTCTGTGCGACCTCAGTGAACACTAGAACACTAGTGACCAAACAGCATCACGAAGACCAAGAAAATCACACGACAGGTCAGAGATAAAATTGTGGAGATATTTAAAGCAGGGTTAGGTTATAAAAAGATATGAACCTCCCATTGAGCACTTTACAATCAATCATCCAAAAATAGAAAAATTACTCTAGACCTGCAAACCTACCAAGGTATGGTCATTCACCTAAACTGACAGATCAAGCAAGGACCACTGGTCAGAGAAACAGCCAAGAGGCCCATGGTCACTCTGAAGGAGCTGCAGAAATCCACAACTCAGGTGGGAGAATTATCATAAGTAATGCACTCCACAAATATGGCCTTTATGGAAGAATGTCAAGAAGAAATCCATTGTTAAAAGAAATGTGGAATAATGTTCTGTGGTCAGATTAAACCAATGTTGAACTTTCTGGCCTAAATGCAAAGCGCTATATGGGGAAGAAAAGTAGTACTGCTCATGACCCTGAACACACCATGCCCACTGTGAAACATGGTGGTGGCAGCATCATGCTGTGGGGATTCTTTTCTTTAGCAGGGACAGAGGAGCTGGTCAGAGTTGACTGGAGGATCGATGAAGTTAAATACAGAGCAATCCTGGAAGAAAACCTGTTGGAGGCAACAAAACACTGGGAAGGAGATTCACCTTCCAACAAGACAATGACCCTCAACATACAGCCAGAGCTACAGTGGAATGATTTAGATAATATAATAAATAATATAATATAATAAATAATATTCACGTTTTAGAATGGCCCAGTCTTAAATCACATTAAGCTTTTGTGGCAAGACATGAAAACTGCTGTTCACAGACGCTCTCCATCCAACTTGGCTGAGCTTGAGCTGTTTTATAAAGAAGAATGGAGCAAAAATCTCAGTCTCTAGATGTGCAAAGCTGGTAGACAAACTCCAAAGCACTTTGGAGTTTGCAGCGAATGGTGTCTCTACTTCATACTGATACTGAGGTTGAATACTTTTGCACGTCACACACGTCAAACACACTCAGATTTTTTATTTGATAAAAATGTTATTAACCATGTATCATTTTCGTTAAACTTCACACTTATGTGTTACTTGTGTTTGTCTACCATTACAATCTCAATAAATACATTTAAGTTTGTGGTTGTAAGGTGACAAAATGTGGAAAAGTTCAAGGGGTATGAATACTTTTGCAAGCCATAAAGGCTTAAAGGCTCTTTTCAGTGCCACTCCACATTATCTACCTCGGTCATTTCTCACACGTTTCTCATCTCACAAGATCTCACTGAAGTCACAGTCCCTTACCAGGGGGCTAATGTAAGCACTGAGAGTATTTTATTCAGCTGAAACTCCACCTGCCACTGACCTCCACCCCGAACAAAACACAACCACGCAATACTCACCCCCCCAGCCAGGCCCTTGTTAAGCACACTCTCAGACCCTCAGTAAATATCGTCGCTGTCTAATGAAAAACACTTATCTCCAAAACAGCAACTTTACAGGAGAGAGAAAAAACCTTGTAAACTTTCAAAGGAAGTCAATGTAAAAAGAGTTTATTTCACGTCATTTTGTGGAGTTTCTATTGGTTTCTTCATTAAGACATTTTGGCACACTGTAAGGGACATTTTGCCTGTTCAAATTTTGTAGCTAAAAATCGATAAAAATGGAGATAAGTGTTTTTCATAAGACAGCGACGATATGCGGCCTTCTACTGTGTTCTAACCTCGTCTTCTACCCCCCCCACACGTGTTACTGAAACCTCCTCGCTCTGCCTGAACACCTTCTGAGCCAATTGCCTTCACAAATGAGGCGTGACTGAAGTTTCACGCACCTGGCTTCAGTAGTAAAGCAACTTTGTGAAAGAGTCGTAACCCCTCTGCCTGTGATGCAACATTACTTTAAAAGGGGGACACTTTCTGCTCAGGCTGGAAAAGTGCTGTGAATGAGCAGAACTGCACGCCTCATCATTACAGCGCTTTTGAAGTAATATGAAAAAGTAATTTAATGAGATGGAATGAATGGTATATAATAGAAAATGCTTGTACATCTCTTTTAGTGAATTTAAAACAAAGCAATCAAGATGTGATTAACAGAAAAAAACAGAAGGTAACATAGACTCAACAACACCCAAAAACAATGGCATCAATCTGTTTCGCCATCCACAAATGATCGCATGACAAAGATAATACAGCTCTAGAAATTTAAAATATAAATTGCAATATAATCAAGAGGAAGATGGATAATTACAAACCTTCAAACCAAGCTGAACTGCTTGAATTTTTGCACCAGGAGTTGCATAAAGTTATCCAAAAGCAGTGTGTAAGACTGGTGGAGGAGAACATGCCAAGATGCATGAAAACTGTGATTAAAAAACAGGGTTATTCCACCAAATATTGATTTCTGAACTTTTCTTAAAACATTATACATATGAACTTGTTTTCTTTGCATTAATTGAGGTCTGAAAGCTCTGCATCTTTTTGTTATTTTAGCCATTTCCCATTTTCTGCAAATAAAAGCTCTAAATGAAAAAAAATCTTATTTGGAATTTGGTCATTTTTATTTTTTTATTTGGAATTTGGATGTTTTTTAAATGTTTATGTGGAATTTGGATTTTTTTCCAGAGCTGTATACCAGCACTAGCACCTCAGTTTACCATAATTCTCAATGTCACTGAACCCCTGAATCCCATAAAGAAGAACCCTGTCTGCAGAATTTTGACTACTATTTTTATTTAGTAGCTGTTAATGGGAACTATCAGTATTGGACCCAAAGAGGTGACGATGCAAGGTAAGAGGGCCAGAAAAAAAAAAAAAAAAAAACCTATCAAATCTGACTTTTCTGGTGATGTCACCATGAAGTCTCATTAGATTGTTCTCCATTTGTGTGACCAATGAATAGACGTTTTTCAGAAGAACTCTTTATAGGACAGTCTGAGTCATAACCCCTTTGCCTGTAATGCCTGAATGAGCAGAACTGCACGCTTCATCATAACGGTGCTTCAATGTCTTATGAGGGATTAATGCTGAATTATACTGCTTTAAATTGATCATTTTTTGTAAATGTCTCTGTCTTCATATATTGGAATGATTGTTATATCCTGGAAAGGTGTTCCTGAAACGTTTAGCAGATTTCAGGTAAAAACTGTTACAATTACAGTTAGTTAGGTTCATAACTATTTTGACAAAGACAAATAAAGTAATCAAGATGTAATTAAAATGAGAATTTCAGCTTGAATTTGAGTGATTTAACCAAAAATATTGCATAACCATAATACCACAACCACAACTTAGAAATTAAGCAATTTTTACATTGTTCCTCTAATTTTAAAGGCTTAAAAATGTATGGATGATAAAATGATAAACAAAATAAAATAAAAATAAAATAAAAGACATTCTATGATCCGGTATGACCTGTTCCCTCATCATTTCATTAAATCACATCAAAGCTTTTTTACAACTGGTGTCCCAAAGCAAGCATACAAAAATCAGTAATGAGATAACTCAACAAAATCAACAAAAACTCCCTCAAAGCTGAAGAAAAACTGAAAAAAAAATGCTTGTAAATTATTGAGAAATTGGTGGTGAAAATACGAATAATAAAAGTAATGTTGATGGTCAATCCCAATTCTTATTAACAAGAAAAATAAAAAAAAATAGTCAGTTATGGAAGATATCCCCATCCCCATCAAACTTTCATCAGTGTCAAGGGAGATCATTAACTCGATAAATGGTAAAAATAAATAAGTAAATAAATAATTTCAGTTCATATTTATGAAGTACAGATAATGTGAGATTATTACAGTGTGGATAAAAACTCCAGCAGATCTGACTATAAAATGAGAGAGCCAGATCATGTGAAAAAGTTGGTATATCAGTTACACCAGCATCTCAGTTTACCACAATTCTCAATTTTATTGAACCCCTGAATCAAGTCAAAATGATGAATTTTTATCCAAATTTCTCCCCAATTTACACAGCCAATTACCCAACCCACTCATTAGGACTCCCGCTATCCCCCTAGTGATGCTCCAACACCAGGAGGGTGAAGACTAGCACATGCCTCCTCTGATACATGTGAAGTCAGACTCGGCCTCTTTTCAAACTGTTGCTGACGCAGCATTGCTGAGTAACATCACAGCACACTCGGAGGAAAGCACAGTGACTCGGTTCTGATACATCAGCTCACAGATGCCTTGTGCTGATCGACATCACCCTAGGAGTGCCATCTACCCACCCAGAGAGAGCAAGGCCAATTGTGCTCTCTCTGGGCTCTGGCAGCTAAAGGCAAGCTGCATGACCGGGATTCGAGTTGCCGATCTCTCGATCATAGTGGCAGTGCTTAGCCCGCTGGACCACTTGGAGCCCTGATCACAATTTGTAGTTTTTGTAAGAACTCTGTCTGGAGCATTTTTTAGCTAATTTCAGATTTTTCAGAAGATGCCTAGCATTTGGAATGCAGCAATTACATAAAAATTATGCTTTTAACTTACAGTTACATTAGTTTGTCCAATTATCTTTGATCCTGTGGTATTGGAGGGACTTGTTAATTTAATATTTGTTAAACCTCTTAAATTAAAGCTAATATTCTACATACTGATCACTTTATCTCGATTTCTTTATTTTAAATAAAGGCAGCAACAACAATTCAAACTTTTTATCACTGTCCAAATACTTAAGGAACTGACAGTACAGATTGCTTATATACAAAAAAAAAAGAAAAAAAGGGCCTGAAACTAGCCTAAACGCTCTTGTAAAAAAAAATACGCAAACCATATGCTTATTTTAAACGCTCGTAAAAATCAAATTACGCTTCCTTTGGTTGGATCTAATCGAGAGCGCAGGCTTAGGCAGCTGTTTGCTCCTTAAGCCCGTCTAGCCCCGCAGGTTATCCCACTTGTCACAGTTGTTACAGAAATGTGGGGAAGTGTGGAATCAGATATTTATGCATGATAACCTTTCATACAGAGGCCTCTCTGTGGAAGCTGGCGATGGCAGTTTCCCTTAAGACCCACTTGTTAGACTTCACACTCGATTTCATGCTTCATATTTCAAAGCAAATAAAAGCTAATCCCTCTCATATTGTAAAATAGTCTGTACTTTCCAGCGTTGGGAGAGTGCAGGGGGAGGATTACTGCTTTCAGGCTCATTTTAACTCGTAGGATGCAATCAGCTGTTTTGGAAAATATTTAGTATGATTTTTTGAAGTGTATTTTTTGGATGCTCAATGTCTGGCCATGCTTTTGTAGGCCAATGTGCCCTGTTTTAGCGATCTATACACACAGGCAGCTGGTTTTAGGGCATGTTGGTGTGTCTTTGGGTATTGTGAGGGCACAAAAAAAACACCTTGCTCAGCTCAAAGTGTGCAAAAGGCTAATTCTAATTCTCTTAATTATTCATGGTTGGGTTTGGGCGTTATGTGAAATAAATCCATCAGTGTGTCACTTCTCATTCACTCTCTGTCACTCTCTTTAAGAAGCGGGTGAGCTATGACTTTGGCATGTTCATATCTTAACAGTGCTGCGCTTTTGAGCTTCACAGCAGAGGAAACTGGCCTGTGTGTTCACGGTCATTTAAGGGAACAGCAATGTTATTTTATTCTTTATTCTCTTTATTGAGTTACAAGTCGGGTTTGTGCTCTGCAGCTCGTCTGTGTGTGTGTGTGTGTTTAACGAGCGGAGGTGTACAGGAATGGACCCTGATGATTGACTGTTGTCTAGGTTAATTTCAGTCAGTGGTGCATCCAACAGATGACAAAAATTTACCTGAACACACCTCACTTTCAGACCACCACGCCCATCAACGTAAATATATTCCTAAACTAAATAAAATGCCATTTAACAGCATGGGTGCAAGGCGTGAAAATAGACCGTTTACGGGGTGTAAGATAGCAACAAGCATTGTGACGCGCTAGCTGTGCTTTGTTTAGTAATTTAAAACTACTACATAGTTCAATTGAAACATGATAAATTCTGCGCTCATAAAGCTATCAGATATTCTAAATATTCTTTTGTTTAGAAGGACCCCATTCATTCTTTTTCAATTAATTTTAGTAATCGCAAACGTTACTCACTTAATTACTTTCTCCCTCTGAGGCTTTTTTGTTAAAGTGACTTTACGACTCCTAAACAGTACTAGTAAAAAATTCGGATACACCTTAAATTCAGTGTTTTTTCTTTTTTTATGTTTTGCATTATATATTATTGTAAACCAAACTATGAAGAAAAACATTTTAAAGTATAAAAATATTATTATTAAAGTACAGTTTATTTATAGTTTATAAGTATAGTTTATTTTATATACACATAAAAGCTTCAGTAGCACAGTTTTAATTATTCTGCATTTAGTTTAAGTACACTTTTTCACAAGGGTGAAAGAGTGAGAGAGTTTGCTAGAGTCTGAGTTTAGGCGAATGTTATTTAGAACTTTTACTACAGTGGACTCTGTGCTGTGATTTGGTCAAAATCCTGACTGGAGTTTATCATGTTAAATTGATAAAAGTGCCTATAAATGTTTAAAACATTTTTGGGTACCACTTTAAAATAAGACTACCTTTATAAAGGGATTATGAATGGTTTATAAGCGATTTATTACTTAGGCTGCAAATACTTTAAAACTCATTAATAAGCAGTTAATAAATAAATAACAACATGGATAGAAATGACAACAGTGAGTTCAAAAAATGGCAAAGTAGTGATTTCACACTCATTTCTACTGTCAAACCTCAGATATTTCTAGATATTTATCTTACTTTGTGTTTTCCATCAATCAGCATTAAACTTGTCATATTAATATATTTGTAAGTATGTTTAACTCTTTACAAAAAACATGACTCACTGGATCACTGTTGCCTTTTTAATTGATGTGTTGTTACTGCTTATCAATGGTTTTAAGGCATTTACAACCTAATCAATAATACTTAATAATCTAATTTATAAACCATTTATAAGGGTAGTCTTATTTTAAAGTGGTACCCATTTTTGTAATAAAATGGTGTTAAACCCCTTCCAAACTACTCCTTCCATTTCTTAGCATTTTTTAAATTTGAGCTGAGGGTGGAGTCAGCTAAAATCAGAGGGTTTAGTGCCTCTTTAAGAGTGTCGCTGATGATCAGAGATGTTTTGCAGTAAGACAATACAACCTGTCAAACATTTAGTAAATCCACCCCGCGGATTTCAGTAAATCCAGCCAGACTTGTGAACGTTAACCTGATAACGCAGAGCACCTACGAGTCTCTGAAAACAGACAACACAAAAAAAGCAGCTCAACACAATATGTGCGGTAAACTACCATGAGGCATGTGTTGACTCAGACGCCAACACACTCACCTCAGCGCTGCGGGGCCAGAGCTCCGTTTGCTAATGATAAAACCCAGCATACGAGCGTCAGCTCACTGAAGGCTCGCGTATGAGAGAGAAAATATTGTCCGGGCAGCCTTTGCTTCCACTCACCCTGGCACCCGAACTGACAGAGGAGCCTCTGAGCCAATCCAAAGCGAGGAGTGTTTAATTGCCTCGGACGGTGGGCGGGGCCGGCGGCAGCGCGGAGAGAGTCACCTTGCCACTGGTCAGGAAAGTTCATTTAATGAACATGGAGAGGAACAATGGCTGGGGGTGATTGTTCTCTCATCGCGTTTAGAAAGGCCCGTGTCACGAGAAGCCTCAAACAGCTTTTAGAATTCACCAGCAGATGTTATGGAAATGTGTGCTAATGTTCTGAGATTTCACATCCCGCTCGCAACCGGTGTGGCTGAATTTAACCAATATTGGTGGTATTTTTAATAATTATTGTATTTATTTTAAAGTGGTACCTATTTGTGTAATAAAATGGTGAAACCACAAAATGTTAAACAGCCTGAATTCTTAAAGAAGTAATAAAGCTTAAACCTTTTTTTTTTTGAGGAGGGGCACTAGGTGATGTATGGGTTTAGGGGCGGGGCAGAAAAGAGAGCTTATCACCCAGTGCCCCTTCCAAACTACTCCTTCCATTTCTTAGCTTTTTTTGTCACCTTGCCACTGGTCAGGAAAGTTCGTTTAATGAACATGGAGAGGAACAATGGCTGGAGGTGATTGTTCTCTCATCGCGTTTAGAAAGGCCCGTGTTACGAGAAGCCTCAAACAGCTTTTAGAATTCACCAGCAGATGTTATGGAAATGTGTGCTAATGTTCTGAGATTTCACATCCCGCTCGCAACCTGTGTGGCTGAATTTGACCAATATTGGTGGTATTTTTAATAATTATTGTATTTATTGAAGGACACCACCGACCACCGTAATCTCACAGTACCTTACAGTGTCCTCTAAAAGTATTGGAACAGTGAGGCCAATCTTTTGATTTCTGCTGTAGAGTGAAAACATTTGGGGTTAAAATTAAAAGATTTTTTAATAAAAAAATAAAAATAAAAATCTTCAGCTTCAGGTCACAAACTGATGGCCGAACATTCTCCTTCAAGATTTTCTGGTAGACAACATAATTTATGCTTCAATTTTACCACAGCAAGTTTTGCAGGTCGATGTAACAGGACACACACCTTCCATAATGTTAAACTTATGTCTCGTCAGTCCAAGTCTTGAGGATCATCGAGATGTTTTCTGGCAAAAGTTAGACATGCCTTTATGTTCTTTTTGGTCAGCAGTGGTTTTTCGTTTTAGAACTTAGAACGTATGTCTCGTCAGTCCTTACAGTACCTTGCAGTGTCCTCCAAAGGTATTAGCATTGATTAGCATCATAACATTGAGGGCCAGTCCTTTCATTTCTGCTGTAAACCAAAAACATTTAGGTTTGACATTAAAAGATTTTAGCTTATATATTTGGATCTGATTCACAGTTCAGAAAATAGCATCTTTCATTTGAACCATCCTATTTATCTTGTGAGCAAAGTATCGAAACTGGTAAAACGGTAAATATGGTAAAACGAATAAAACAAAATGCAAAAACTGCATCAACCACATCTTCTTTTGGGATGCTGTTTTTGCCATGGTTGAGCCACTCAAATCAAGCGTTTGTGAGAACACAGTGCTGTGGAAGAATTTTGGCTCCGCTGTTCTTTGCAGGATTGTTGTAATTCAGCCACATTGGAGGGTTTATTGAGGATAAACCACCTTTATAAGGTCATGCCAAAATTCAGGTCAGGACGTTGACTAGGCCACCCTAAAGGCCACTTTGTTTTTTTTAGCCAATCCAAAAGGGACATGTTGGTGTGTTTTGGATCATTGTCCTGCAGCAGAACCCAAGTGCTCTTTAGCTTGAGGTCACAAACAGATGGTTGGACATTTTCATTCTCAGGACTTCTTGGTAAACAGGGGTATTTACGGTTCCATTTATCAAATATTTCAGGTCCTGAAGCAGCAAAACATCATCACACTACCACCACCATGTTGTACTGTAAATATGATTATCTTTTTCTCAAATAATTTGTTAATTGTACGCCTGATGTAAAGGGACACACATCTTTCAAAATGTTAAACTTATGTCTCGTCAGTTCAAGTCTTGAGGATCATCAAGATGTTTTCTGGCAAAACTGAGACATGCCTTTATGTTCTTTTTGGTCAGCAGTGGTTTTTCGTCTTAGAACTTAGAACTCTTAGAGATGCAGGCTATTTTTGCCCAGTCTCTTTCTTATGGTTGTGGACTTTAACTAAGGAGGTGTGTGGCCTGCAGTTCTTTAGATGTTGTTCTGGGTCCTATTATTATTACCTCCTTGCCCTTGTGGAGTAATTTTGTTAAGCCAGCCACTCCTGGAAGGTTCTTCACTGTTCTATGTTTTCGTCATTTGTGAATGATAGCAATGATAGCTCTCATTGTGGTTTGCTGGAGTTCCAAAGCTTTCAAACAGACTTTTTTTTATTGTTTTTTTGTAATAAAAAAGTAATAAAGAAATATTCCTTTGTAAATATTTGCATTGTGTTTACTTGTGTTATCTTTCTCTAATATTTAAATTGAAAACATCAAAGTGTGACAAACATGCAAAAGAATGAGAATTTAAACCACTGTATGTGATTTATATTTCAAAACATATCTTTTACATACATTATATAACCATACATATTTTATATGCCAGGCATAATTGTCAATCAATGTAATTGTTCCAGGTTTGGATAGGTTTTTATACACAGCTCTGGAAAAAAAACGAGAGACCACTTCTTACAAAATTTTTTGCTATTTATAGATATATGTTTGAGTAAAAAGATTTTTTTTGTTTTATTTTATAAACTACAGACAACATTTCTCCCAAACTCCAAATACGAATATTGTCATTTAGAGAATTTATTTGCAGAAAATGAGAAATGGCTGAAATAACAAAAAAAAAAGTCTGAGGTTTCAGACCTCAAATAATGCAAAGAAATCAAGTTTATATTTATATATTTTTTCAATATTTGGTGGAAAAAACAAAAAACCAGGTTTTTAATCACAGTTTTCATGCATCTTGGTATGTTCTCCTCCACCAGTCGTACACACTGCTTTTGGATAACTTTATGCCACTCCTGGTGCAAAAATCTAAGCAATTCAGCTTGGTTTGATGGCTTGTGATCATCCATCTTCATCTTGATTATTTTCTAGAGGTTTGCAATTTGGTAAAATCATAGAAACTCGTCATTTTTAAGTGGTCTCTTATTTTTTCCAGAGCTGTATCTCATATATGTACATTTCCAGAAGGTAAAAAGCTAAAAGTGTAATTATTCATCCAGCCTGCCCACCAGAGAGCGAGGCCGGGAGAAAGGCGCTTTACTACCTCAGCTGCTCCAAGTTCTCGAGCAAACACAGCCCTCCCACATGCCCAGCAGCACCTCTCCCCGTCGCTGGCATCGTTTAACATTACGATATTTTCTCCGTGTTTGCCGACGGATGATGGGCCCTCATTGCTATGCAAGTGCCAGATGAATCATAAACCTATACCATATGCCATCGCAATTTGCTGATGGGCCCAAGCTGTTTTGGTGGATATAAAATCCAGGGATTATGAATGCTTGATCCTCAGTGAATGGAAAAAGGCACAAGGTAGGGCGAGCACAACCTCTCTCTTATCTCCTCGCCTGGGTCAGCGAGCGGTGAAACCGGCAGACCTGGCGACCTTCCCTCAGATTACCCTCTGCCCCCCCCCCCCACTGTGCGGTGATACAATCGCCGGGTCTGACGTAGCAGAGGCACGGTAGCAGTAAACAGTTTAACAGGGAAAATACCTGCAATGGACTTTACCCAACAACATGTTTTGTCTGGGGTTCACCGTGAGTGTGAAAAACAAACAAACAAAAGGATAAGTGAGGATTATAGCTTTATTATCACCTCTCCATATTTCATCACTTATAATCTGAATTGTTTTCTGCATGTGGTCAGTTTGTTGTGAAACAAAAATATATATATATATATGTATAAAAATATATAATGAGTTGAGTGGGAAGTACGAGGGTCAGAATGCTATATAATATGGGAAAGTCAGATAGATGCAGTGTAAAGTGAAGTGCAGGGTGCAGAGTTGTATGGGTGTCAGTGGGGAGGGTTGGGCAGAACACTGTTCTACTGGCTGTTCCACAGCCTGGCCGCCTGGGGGAAGAAGCTGTCTCGGAACCGGCTGGTTCTGGTCTTCAAGCTTCTGAGCCTCCTTCCACTCGACATCTGTTGTAATATTTAAACGAGGAATTAATAATCATAGTTTATAACTTACTTTCAAAGAAAAAACTTACAGTCATGGACAGCTTTTTGAGATTTTGTGCTGCAGCTCCATTCTTTGAACATATTGATATTTATTTAATTAAATTCCATTCATAGACAGCTTATCATATTCATTTGATACACACTTTACTAAGCTTATATGTCCATTTAAGCTCATATGTTAAAGGTGGTGAAGTTTTGCAAAATACAGCCACCACGAGTGGAAATCGGAGGCGTACGGAACACCGTTGCCTGCTTGTTGGCAGGTGTGCGGAATACTGATGCACAATGGAGACAGGACTGAGGGCAGTTTTTTGGGGTTATCTTTAAAACTATTGGTCCAAATTGGTACAAATGGTCAAAATTTATTTTGGTTGCTGGGCAGATATTCCATTGTTTGACCAATCACTGCAGCCTATTTGAACTCGGGTATTTCCGTAATATCCACTCAAATGCGGAAAATACCGATGTATGGAATTGTGTATGGAGTACCGTTCTCTTAGGTTACTAAACTAAATATTTAAAATAATTACAAAAAAACTATAAATAGTCTTAAAATACTTAATGTTTAAGTTAATCCTTTAATGATGTCCTGTAACCAGTGGCTCCACCTATTCTGAATTCCAGCAGGATAATGCTCATCCACACATTGCTGCACTGTTAAGGGCTCTTTAGGATGCTACAGGATGCGCTATCTACACTCCACCCCTACCGCACAATCTGCCAAAGTATTTAAGATGTATGGGATGTATTATCACAGGACACCATTAGGAACTTCTACAACCTCATGCTCCATATATAACAGCACTGCTGTATAACGCTGTTTAATTCTTTAGGAAACCAAAAGTGTTTTTTTTTTCTCTAGCATCTGTAGTACTGGAGAGAACTGGAACAGGCAGTCTTCTTTGAAGTTCTATAAGTAGGAGTTCTGTGGTCTCCACCCACTTGGGCCACAGCTGGTATATGTCATATGTCAGCTTCTCTGCCAAGGGCTGCATTGGGGATTGGCTGTGCACTATGCATATGACAGAGTTACCCATTCACTGGACTAAACCATCTCACTATTTCCATTTGTAGCTTTTTAAAGCTTTAAAATGCCACCATTACCACTGATACACAAGTTTCTACATAAAAAGCCCATTCGGCATTAAGATATACCACATCATGCTAATGCTAACGATAAATAGGCCTTAATAGGCCAAATGATCAGTCTTAGATTATACAGTCTCTGAATAGTGATTAGTGACATTGTAGTTACTTTCTGGTATAGGTACAATACCAGTCAAAAGTTTGGACACATCTAAAATTAAGTGATTTTTCGTTAAGATTTCGTAAATATATATTATTTTGTAGATTAATACTAAAGTCATCTAAACTATGAAGAAAAACCTATGGAATTATTTATCAAACAAAAAAAGGCTTAAACAAACCAGAATATGTTTAACGTTTATTTTACATTCTTCTGGAATGGCTTTCAGTTAACAGCTGTGCTGAACTTGTCAAGAGTTAATTACTTGAATTGTCTTGTCTCTTAATGTGTTTGAGAGCATCAGTTGTAAAGTTGTGAAGAGGTAGAGTTACAGGTATACAGTGAATAGAGCTAGTTGAGTAATCTACTCAAACTACTCAACTAATTAAAGAAAAAAATACTTTAAGAAATAAAAGTAAGTCAATTCAAAACTTCTTAAAAACCTTGAAAGTTCAAAGAAAGCACTGAAAGCCAGAATATTGCCATGAGATTAATGTCCATGACCCCAAATGTCCGTCAGATAGCCCACCTCTATAAACACACATTTTAATCAAAGTAAAGAATCTTAAATATTAAGCTGATTTTATGTAGATAATCACTTCATTTCATTTTCCAAAAATAATCAGACGCACACGAGTAAACACAATAAACACTGATGTAGAACATAGAATATGTGTTTTGTAATGTAGTGAAAATAAAAAAAACAAACAGCGAAGTAAAGAGGCTTTACCTAATTCCAGGTTTTGATTAACGTTGGCCAGCTTTCCATTTTAATTTAAAAATCTCACAAAACAACTGAATACAGCAAAGCTATTTAGTAAAATAAGACATTTAATAAAGCATAATGACCTATATTCTGCAATATTCTCCCTATGACGTGTTTTGATAAACAGACCCCAGGTAAATATGCTGTGAACTGATTACTGTGTTTTGTTTTTGAGGAGTCCACTGGATTAATTCAGGCGGTGAACACGTCTACAGCGAACGGGATGAGATTAAGCAGGATATTTAATGCTGTTACTGTGAGATTATTTATGTTTACTATGGGAAAACAATATTACCTCGTACATTTTTTATGTATTAGTAAAAATAAGAATAAAATGAAAAATGAATGAAAGTAAACATGATGTTTTTTTTTTACTTTGTGTCAGGTTAAATTAATGGTACTTGGGCATTTATTGCCCAGTAAAAAAATGGCATGTACAGTGGCTTGCAAAAGTATTCATACCCTTGAACTTTTCCATATTTTGTTACATTACAACCACAAACATAAATATATTTAATTGGAATTTAATGTGAAATTAAATGTGAAATGACAAACACAAAGTGGTATACAACTGTGAAGTGGAAAAAAATTCATAATTTAAACCATTTGTTACAAATAAAAACTGAAAAGTGTTGTGTGCTAAAGTATTTTGCCCCCAAGAATTGCATTCAGAAGTTTTCTAATGACTGCTAATGACTAAAAAGAGTCCACCTGTGTCTAATCTAATCTCACTACAAACACAGCTACTCTGTGATGGCCTCAGAGGTTGGTTAAGAAAACAGTGTGGAGTAAACAGCATCATGAAGTCTAAAGAACACACCAGACATGTCAGGAATAAGGTTGTGGAGAAGTTTAAAGCAGGTTTAGACTACAAAAAGGAAAGGAAAGAGAGCGGCACAACTGCAAACCTACCAAGACAAAGCTTACAGGCTGAACAAGGAGAGCACTGATCAGAGATGTAGCCAAGAGGCCCATGGTGACTCTGGGTGAAATGCAGAGATCCACAGCTCAGGGGGGGGAATCTGTCCACAGGACAACTATAAGTCATGAACTGCATAAATGTGGTCTTTATGAAAGAGTGGTAAAAAGTGAGCCATTGTTAAAAAAAAAAAAACATAAAAAAGTCCCGTTTGCAGTTTGCCAGAAGCCATGTTAGGGACACGGCTAACATGTGGAACAAGGTGCTTTGTATAGATGAGACTAAAATGTAATGTCTTTTAAACCATTCCATTGTAGCCCTGGCTTTATGTTTAGGGTCATTGTCCTGCTGGAAGGTAAACTTCCACCCCAATTTTAAGTCTTTTGCAGAATCATGCATAATTATTTTTTCCCATTTCCCAATTGTATACCAATTTGTGTTGGTCTTTCACATTAAATTCCAATATATAATATGTATGTATGTTTGTGGTTGTAAAGTGACAAAATATGGAAAAGTTCAAGGGTTATGAATACTTTTGCAAGCCACTGTATCTGCTTGTAGTGGATCTTGCTGGATATGGACCAGCTGGAGAAACATAAGCCTGTATATTCTAAAGGAGACTGGGCTTAAACTGAAAACAAAAATTGATTGATGACAACAATTTACTTTGTCTTCTACCATCAAATACAGTTTGCCACCTATAGGACACTATATCACATGTAAACCTTTAGGAAAACCCTATACAGCAACAAATCCCATTTCTGTACTGAAAAAGGGCATTCTTTGGGACACTCTCTGGTAGAGTTTGGCATAGAATTCACTTCATAATGTCACTGTTAACTGCTTAGATGGCAACAGGGCACCCATAGATAAGCAATCATTAGTATACATTATCAACATTTCTTGATGTAGACGCACATCTCCATCATTTATTTTTCAAAGGAGGATTCTAGCAGGTACTCGATCAATGTTTTTCTCAAAATTAGGGACGTCAGTAGGAAACTTTGTCTTTGTCCGGGGATAATGTCTGGCTAATGTCCAGAGGTATAGTCCGGGGATAAAGTCAGGGTAATATCGTGAGTTTTTAAGTTCTTCTTGTATCTGCATGGGTTTCCTCCGGGGACTCAGTTCAAAAACATGGAGATCAAGTAAATTGCCTAGAAAAATTGAATACTCTAAATTGATTTGTGTATGTATGTATAGGTATTTTTCCGGTTAAGAGTACGCTGTGCGCTATTGGCTGCCACATCTCACCAATGTGTGAAGGAGTGCTGAGTGTAAATGCTTTGTATAAAATGTGTAAATTGTAAAGCGTCCTTGGGTTTCTAGAAAGGTACTAAATAAGTGTTACTTAATTCTTTCAAAAACTTTATATAACTGTATATAACTCCTCTGGGATGATCCTGGCCCTGCATTTAAGTGAGAATCTTCTTGTGGTTTTCTGATATCCTTCTACCTAACCAACCAAAAAAAAAAAAAAAAAAAAACACATGATAGGTAAACTGATCACGGTAGAATACCCCCTTGGTTTAATTAAAGGGATGTGGGTGGTATGCAATGAATTCCTGCAATGGATTGATTCCCTGCCTGAGGGTCTTTCTGTCTTGCGCCCAATCATTGCAAGTAGGCTCCAAACCCTCCAGAAGATGAATGGATGAAATATATCTCAGATTACTCAATTAACTGTCATAATAATCAATAAATTACCCACTTGTAATGTATTTAATAATGACACATTGTTATTGTTCCCAAAAGCCTTCATTTGCTCTAGTCTTTTCTCAGATATCACCCTGTGGATGTGCAGAAATTGACCTGTCAGCATTCAATGACAGTGTCATCTTTGTATCTCCACATTAAAGATGTTAAACCATCTCCCTTGCTTCTCCGCACTTAAGACTCCTGTTAGGACCCATAACTCATCCGTTTAGAGCTGGTAGGGTGGCGCCCGCCCCTTCTCGTTTTAATTGAGCAGGCCTGAAGCAGCCTTTACTTCTTACTTTTTACGAGCTGAGGGTCTATTAATGCTCACAGCTCTGTAATTCAATCATTTTCATTGTGGAGAATGCTCGCGATCAATCTGATGGATTCCGTCATCAATCAGGATTATAGAGTCCCATACACTCTAAAGCATGGGTAGAAGTGGTCAAGCTATGAATTTCTTTTTTTTTATGAAGCACAAGTTCATTACTAAGGGCATCTATGGTGTGAAATATAGGCTGGGTCATCTAGACGTAGGGTCCTCTAAAGTAGCTTGTTGAACATGGTGTACACCGATATTTGGGGTCAGTTCATAAATGTATTGTCCGTGTCAGGCAAAACCTCTCCATGACATAATTTATAAAATAAAAAACTTTAAATAGTTTAGTCAGTGGAAAAGATTTTTATTTCGTAAAAATGGGAATTGTTTCTATTGTTACAGCATTTTTGCTTCATGTCAAAAAGTTGAAAATGCATTGAAGTTTACCTTTGTGCAAAGTACAGCACCAAACTTTGACTGAACTACATTCGCAGATAGGGGAACGTTTTATTATTATAGCCACAACTATAGGAACGGTTCAACTAACAATTTACAATACTAGCATACTTTTAGTATATCTCCAAATCTCCAAACCAGGCCAATAAAACGGAGCCTTCTGAAGTGAGGAGAAAAACGACTTCAGGTGAGATAACTTTGGCCCAATGCGAAGGAAAGTCAGAGGTATGGAGCTACTTCAAGTTATTTGTTGCTCCTAGCATTCTACAGCAAAAAGATTAATGCTGCTTTGTGTTTTGCGCTTAGGCTGTATGCTTAAAAAATTATTTTATATTCTTAAAAATTGTGCTTAAAATAATTTAAAAACTTTTCAGAAAGTGTTTTATACTGTTAAACATTATTAATTATAATTATAAGAGTAGACAGTTATTAATAAACACTTTTCTTAAAAAATAGGTCTTTGCTTCTTCAGTGTTGCAGTGTTAATTAAGATCATTCTAAACTTGGCCGCAGAGTGGTTCAGTGGTCTAAAGCGCTGCCACTATGAGCGGGAGGTCGCTAGTTTGAACCCCCCACTCATGCAGCTTTGCCATCAAACTGCCGGCGCTCAGAGGGAGCACAATTGGCCCTGCTCCCTCCGGGTGGGTAGATGGCGCTCTCTCCCCACATCACTACAGGGTGATGTCCACAGCACAGGGCGTCTGTGAGCTGATGTATCAGAACTGAGTCGCTGTGCTTTCCTCCAAGCGCGCAGGCTGCTCGGCAATGCTGGATCAGCAGCAGCTCGAAAAGAAGCGGTGGCTGACTTCACATGTATCGGAGGATGTATCGTTTAAGATCCAGGTGCACTCTGACTTTGGCAGATTGCTATTTAAGGGGTTCAGCTACCTGGACGTGTCCAATACTATTCAGCTAAGAAAAACTGACCTGCTCGTTCACACTCGTTCATTCTGTTTATTGTTGATGTAAAAGTTTGCATAGTTGCCAACAGGCACACACTATGGGATTGTGCACTGCTGCATGTCCATGTGTGCGCTACGTATGTTGGGCATGCACCTTTTGACAATCTGTTGAATTCACTGCCAAGAACTTCTGACTGTTGACATCTCATATGTCAAGGTTGTTTTCAGTCAGTGGTGCACCTGTGTTTTCTGGTGCCAAGATAGCAATACGGCAGAAATGTATCTGAACACACCTCACTTTGAGACCACCATGCCTGTGACCATCAGTGTAGAAATATTAACATGCGTCTTTGCTATTCAAACAATGGAGCCAGAAGACATGCAAATAGACTGATTGCAGGGTGTAACTCTCTAAAATGTTATTTTTTCCAGTAATGTGTATTAGTTTTAAATTGCTTCTATTTAGTACCACTTAATACTTCAACCTAAATTAAAAAAAATGAATGTGTTGCTGCCATTAATTCCTAGTTAGATTTTTTTTTTTTCAATAAATGGTAAAATGTTTCAGTTTTAGCATCTGGAATGTGTTCTATGTTGCATTGTGGATAAAATAAATGTATATGCCATTTGTAAATCATTGCATTCTGCTTTCATTTTATTTTTTAGTAACTGAAGTTGTGTTACAGTATATATTATATTATATTATATTATATTATATTATATTATATTGTTTTTTTTTTTTTTTTTCTTCAAAATTTTCTCAAATTGCTAGGCCAATTGTTTCACCCATTCAGCTGCTATTTAGCTGTATACCCTTCATCCAGAGTGATGCCACAACACAAAGAGCATGAAGACTAGCACATGCCTCCTCCAACACATGTGAAGTCAGACTCCGCCTCTTTTTGAAGTGCTGCTGATGCAGAATTACTGAGTTGCATCACAGCGACTCGGTTCCAATACATCAGCTCACAGATGCCTTGTGCTGAGCGACATCACCCTTTGGAGTGATGTAGGGAGAGAGTGCCAATTGTGCTCTCTCAGGGCTCCGGCAGCTGATGGCAAGCTGCATGACTGGGATTCAAACCAGCGATTTCCCGATTATAGTGGCATTGCTTTAGACTGCTGGACTACTCTGAGCTCCCTAAATGTTTTTTTTTTTGTATTCCTTGATATGAAGTATTCCATGCTGCAGCATAAAGCCAACATATATTATAAGCTTTATTTCTCTGAGATTCAGATCCTGTGTTTTCTCCATCCTGGTGTTGTTTACTAGCAGAGATAGACAGGAGCAGGAGGGTGGGGGTGGGCAGGATTTGCAGTAGCTATCACCCCCACCCTGAGGCTCACCAGGTGAGAGATAGAGAAGAGGAGAGATGGAGGAGAGAGAGAGATAGAGAGGCTGTCACAGCTGCAGAGGTCTTCACAGGCAGGCGATAGGGCCCCGCAGGCAGCTCTCATTATCTGAAGGTCATCCTTTTCATACTAGCACAACACCGTGACATGTAAAAGGCTGTCCCGGCCAATCTGCCCGACACTGTATGATGGTCAAACAAGGTAAACAAGAGTAGAGATAGAGGAGTGGAGGAGAGACACTGAATGATGCTGGTAGATCACTGAAATGATGGTCATAATGTTTTACTTAATTCTATTTATTCTTAACTTTTATTTTTTTTAATTTATTTTTATTTAGTTATTCTTTTAGTTATTTATTTTTTTCCTTTTTATTTCTTTCCTTATTTTATTTATTTATTTATATTTTTTATAGTTTTGTACTATTGCTATTTAACTTATTTAGATTTTCTTTTATTATTATTACTATTATTATTTTATTATTATTGCTTAATTTTTTTTAGTTTATTTATTTATTTGTATTTTTATTGTATTATGTAAAAGTTAGTTTTAGCTTAATTTTTAACTATTTTTTGTTGTATTATTATTATTATTATTATTATTATTATTATATTTCTTTTAATCCTAATTTCTTATAAATTAAACCAAGTTTTATTATAATTATAATTATAAGTAATATTTTTATTCTATTTTTATTTTATTTTTATTTACTTTTATATTAAAATGATTACATTTAATTATTATTTTCTTTGTCATGTCAATCCCTGTTTCTGTAAATGCTCGGCTACATTTAAAAAATGAGGGTCCCCCCCAATGTACTTCCGAATCAAAATAAAGGTTGCTTGATTAATTGACTGATTATTGTTGGGCAAATGATATTACATAGAGTACATCTATGTATTGCACATGTGTAGACAATCTTTAGACTTTTAAATATTACATGTTTTTTACTGAAATTTGCTGATTTGTATGTTATTATCTTGTATCATGGTGTTTTGTTTAATAATTTACTAGATATATTCAGTTAAATTAATACATTAAAAGAGGTTTTGGATAAACCAGCAAGGCTGTGGGTTCTATACCCAGGTCTGCAAAACATATTTTAGGATCAAATCATTCTTTAGATTATCAAACAAACTTTAATATCAGAGAAAAATAACCTAAGTAAATACAAAAGGCTGTTTTTAAATGGTAATTTCATTTATTAATGGAAAAAGCTAGTAAAACCAACCTGACCCTATGTTAAAAAATACATTTTGAAAAGCTAAGGTCAATTTTACTTCCAGTTACAACCAGGCCTGATTACTGCCAGACCTGTAAAATCAAGAAATCATTTAAATTGAACCTGTCTGACAACATGAAGCAGATAAAAGATCTCAAAATGCAACACATCATGCCCTGATCTGAAGAAATTGGAGAACAAATGAGAAAACAACGTCTCTGATTGATCTATTAGTCTGTAAATGATTACAAAGTAATTTCTAAACCACCACAGTGAGGGCTATTATTGATCCTTCCCAGGAGTGATCAACCTTTTGAAATTACTCAAAAAGGGCATGGACAACTCATCCAGGAGGTCACAAAAGAACTCAAGAACAACATTTAAAGAACTGCAGACCACACCTGCCTCAGTTAAGGTCAGTGTTAATGATTTAATAATAAGTGAAAATGATATCAATAAGAGAGTTCCACAGCAAAAACACTGCTGACCAAATATAACTTAAAGGTCTGTCTCAAATATTCTGTGGACTGATGTGGAACTTTTTGTAAGGAAAAAGAACATTGTATATCCATCCGTTTCTGACCACAGAACCTTCTTCCACATGTTTGCTGCAACTGCAAACAGCAATTCATATGTTTCTTTAAACAATGGATTTCGTCCTGCCACTCTTCCATAAAGGTCATATTTGTGGAGCGCATGACTTATGATAGTTGACCTTTACACAGATTCTCCCACCTGAGCTGTGGATCTCTGCAGCTCCTCCAGAGTGACCATGATGGATTGTACAGTGCTTCTTGGAATGCACAAAGTTTGAGATAAGTTTTTATATCCTAAACCTGCTTTAAACTTCTCCTTCACAACTATATCTCTGACCTGTCTGGTGGGTTTATTGGTCTTCATGATTCTGTTTGTTCACTAGTGTTCTCTAATAAACCACTGAGGCCATCACAGAACAGCTGTATTTATACTGAGACTAAATTACACACAGCAGGACTCTATTAACTAATTAATTGGCTTCTGAGGGCAGTTGATTGCACTGGATTTTATTTAGGGGTTTTAGAGTAAATACTTTAGGCTGAATACTTTTCAGATTTTTATTTGATAAAATTGGTTAAAATCATGTATCATTTTCGTTCCACTCCATATGTATGCAATACTTTTTGTTGGTCTATCACTTAAAATCTCAATAAAATACATTTAAGTTTGTGGTTGTAAGGTAAGAAAATGTAGAAAAGTTCAAGGGGTATAAATACTTTTGCAAGTCACTGTAAGTATGATAAGAAAAAGGCAAAAACAAATGAAATCTGTAAGAGGCAAATCTTTTTTCCCAGGACTTTAGGTCTATATCTACAGTGGTTGGACAATGAAACTGAAACACCTGGTTTTACACCACAATAATTTATTGTTCTGGTGGAAACAGGAGAGTTGAGGTGCACATTGAATTCTGCCGTAATTTGGGCAGCCGTGGTTTTATGTTTTTTGGATACAATCCGGGTTAGCACCCGAACATCCCTTTAGACAGCTTCCTCTTACAGCTTCCACAGTTAATCCTGTTGGATGTGGTTGGTCCTTTTTGGTGGTATGCTGACATTACCCTGGATACCGTGACTCTTGATACATCACAAAGACTTGCTGTCTTGGTCACAGATGCGCCAGCAAGACGTGCACCAACAATTTGTCCTCTTTTGAACTCTGGTATGTCACCCATAATGTTGTGTGCATTGCAATATTTTGACCAGAACTGTGCTCTAACCCTGCTAATTAAACCTTCACACTCTGTTCTTACTGGTGCAATGTGCAAATAATGAAGATTGTGGAAAATAATGGCCACCAGGCTGCTCCAATTTAGCCATGAATCCTCCCACACTAAAATGACAGGTGTTTCAGTTTCATTGTCCAACCCTGTATATTTTAGAAATATATAGGTGATTCAAACACACTCTCTTTCTACACGCACACACATACACACACAAACAGAGCTCTTGTGACAAGGACAGAAACAGAGAATCCAGAATTAAGCGATATGTTTGTGATTGGTGAGGAGAAGCGAATGAATAAAAGACAAGGCCGCTGATGGCTGTACCCTTCAATGGGCGCTCCTCAGGATCCAGGCATGTAACCCAATTAGCTTATAATTGATGCACTTTGAAATTCATTAACTCCCAAACCAAAGGCTGCCTTATAATTAACTGTCTGCTCTGCATCCCACATGTAGAATGAAGGTGCTGTTATTAATTCTGACTGATGCACTATGGCGGACCCAATCGCCCACCGCTCTCTAGTGCTTCTCCATGAAGCTGTAAATCAGCTTTGTTGCTGTAAGCAGTGTTCTTTAGTTCTGCTGTTAACCCCTTGAACTTTTTTCACATTTTATCACCCTTACAACCACAAACTTAAACACATTTTATAGAGATTTTACCTGATAAAACAACACAAAAAAAAACACATAATTGTGAGGTGAAATTAAAATGCTACTTTGTTTTTAATGTTTTAACCCTTGTGTGGTGTTCATATTTTTGTTACTCGTTTACTTTGTTACTTGTATTTAATTCAGCAAAATTAAGCAATTTTACATTAAAATGCTTTACACATGCTTGCTTCACCTAAATTGCAAACAATATAAACAGCTTACATGGTTAATATTTGCCCTTTACCTTTCTTATGTTACATTTCTTTTAAAAAGTGTTACTCTTTTTTTATTAGTTTTTTTAATAAAATGTAAAAGAAAATGAATTAAACTCAAGATATGAGTAGAAAATTTGTTTAGTTTCAAATTTACAAATGAAGCAATGTTTATTAGCCCTTGGCCAAACATACTGTATGTAATAAAAATGTGTGTGTGTGGGGGGGGTGTACAGTGTGTGTTTATCGAAAATGTGTTTTGATATATGTTTTTCACAAAAAATGAGCCAATGCCAATGAGTTTGAGTTAGAAAAAATATTTTTTTAGTATCATTTGATGAAAAATGAAAACGGTCCCACAGACCCGATTTTAAATAAAAAATCAAAATAAAAAAAAGCTTTAAGCACCACAAGGAGCACTGTTCAACCCATCATCCACAAATGGAAAATGTAACAACGGCAAGCCTGCCAAGACATGGCCA
Source organism: Astyanax mexicanus (assembly GCF_023375975.1). Lineage (NCBI taxonomy): Eukaryota > Metazoa > Chordata > Actinopteri > Characiformes > Acestrorhamphidae > Astyanax > Astyanax mexicanus. The sequence goes on from NC_064429.1 coordinate 16,862,419, forward strand.
TGGTTCACCCAATCTGACAAAAAGCTAGGAGCTCACTGGTCAGAGAAGCAGCCAAAAGGCCCATGGTCACTCTGGAGGAGCTGCAGAAATCCACAGCTCAGGTGGAAGACTCTGCCCACGGGACAACTATAATATTAAACATTAAAACATTACTCATATAGGGCTATTCACTGTATACCAACTCTACCTCTTCCCAACTTTACATCTAATGCTCTCAAACACATTAAGAGACAAAAAAAATCAAGTAATTAACTCTTGACTCTTGACAAGTTCAGCACAGCTGTTAACTGAAAGCCTGTAAATTCTGTAAAAACTGAAAATCCAGGTGACTCTACCCCATAAAGCTGACTGAGAAAATCCAGCCAAGATAAACCAAACTGTCATCCAATCAAGAAGATTCTTCACAGTTTGAATGACTTTATTATTAATCTACAAAGCATGAATGGTTCTGTATGTTGTTCTATGATCCTAATGGGCTTCTCCACATTAATGCTGCCTTTTAGAGAAGTGTGCTGACTCAACCCAATACCATGACAAACTCTGGGTGGTCCTTTTTATCTTACATTTAAGCACAATATACGTTTATACTGTGAGATTGTTTATCACAGATGCTTCTGAGCCAAGAGAAGTTGATGACACTTCTGGACATGGTTAATATTAGGCTTCTATCAACAGGGCATAACAATGGTTTACCAAGTAACCCCTTGCATACATTCATATGGAAAAGTTTGGGCACCCCTATTAATCTTAATCATTTTTAGTTCTAAATATTTGGGTGTTTGCAACAGCCATTTCAGTTTGATATATCTAATAACTGATGAACACAGTAATATTTCAGGATTGAAATCAGGTTTATTGTACTAACAGAAAATGTGCAATTTGCATTAAACCAAAATTTGACCGGTGCAAAAGTATGGGCACCCTTATCATTTTATTGATTTCAATACTCCTAACTACTTTTTACTGACTTACTGAAGCACAAAATTGGTTTGGTAACCTCATTGAGCTTTGAACTTAGGCCAGGTGTATCCAATCATGAGAAAAGGTATTTAAGGTGGCCAAATGCAAGTTGTTCTCCTATTTGAATCTCCTCTGAAGAGTGGCATCATGGGCTCATCAAAACAACTCTCAAATGATCTATAAACAAAGATTGTTCCACATAGTTGTTCAGGGGAAGGAGACAAAAAGTTGTCTCAGAGATTTAACCTGTCCGTTTCCACTGTGAGGAACATAGTAAGGAAATGGAAGACCACAGGGACAGTTCTTGTTAAGCCCAGAAGTGTCAGGCCAAGAAAAATATCAAAAAGGCAGAGAAGAAGAATGGTGAGAACAGTAAAGGACAATCTACAGACCACCTCCAAAGAGCTGCAGCATCATCTTGCTGCAGATGGTGTCACTGTGCATTGGTCAACAATACAGCGCACTTTGCACAAGGAGAAGCTGTATGGGAGAGTGATGCGAAAGAAGGCATTTCTGCAAGCACGCCACAAACAGAGTCGCCTGAGGTGTGCTTTTGCATACCTCAGGCGACTCTGTTTGTGGCGTGCTGAAATGGCTGTTGCAAACACCCAAATATTTAGAACTAAAATGATTAAGATTAATAGGGGTGCCCAAATTTTTCATATGACTGTATATAGTATGGTGATATCAGTTGTTGTTCTGTGATGGTTCTTGGGAAGAGATATCTTAGACTTCTCTGTGTAGAATGATGTCAAAGGTTAGGGTTGACACTTGATTCCTAAAAGCCTGAAATTGGCTCCTCCAATCTTTTTGACATCAATTCTCAACCCTATTTTCACCACTATTCTCAGAACTTGAGTGAAACTTATTTGGAGTTGCTTTCTTGAGACCCTGATGTGGTTCTTCAGTCAGAATATCCCGGCTTATCTCTTTTACTTACTTTACAAGAAGCTTAAAATGTTGAAACAATTCAAAATCTCGCCTTAGTTTTACATCCGCAAAAGCCACCAACATTTGAACCCTGAATAATGGATGCAGAGGACGATCTTTTGGGAAGTGATACTGCACGTACTCGTTCACAGACTTAGATGACTTTATTGGCAGCTGCTGCACAATCCATAATTCACAAGCATTTTGATTGTGCTTTTCCTTCCCTGACTCTGAGACATGTATATTTCATCCCTGCGTCTTGCTGGCCACAAACTGCGTCTTCCAGACCAGCGGCGGGTCGCGGCTCCCGAGGCCCCGGCAAACAGATGCTCAGAATCCGCAACGAAACAAATTTAGGTTCCACATATGCTGCGCAAAAGAAGACTTCAAGTGACTTATTCATACTGGTGAATAATGTAGAGTCACTTTTCTGTGTCGAGGGCCAGATGTGGATGTGTGATTCTGTGCCATGCATGCCATTTAAAGTACCAGGCTGTTGAATCAAATTGGCTGAGAGTTTTAGAACATGCAGTGACTGAAGTGGTCAATGTTAAAAGCTGTTTTTACATGTTTTGAAGGACTACCTGTTTCGACGTTCAATGGGAGAAATGCATTTTATAACAAAGTTTACAAACCTACAGCTCTAAAAAAATAAGAGACCACTTCAGTTTCTGAATCAGTTTCTCTGATTTTGCTATTTATAGGTATATGTTTGAGTAAAATTAACTATGGACAACATTTCTCCCAAATTCTTCACAAGAAAGATGCAGAGCTTTCAGACCTCAAATAATACAAAGAAAACAGGTTCATATTATATAAATTATATAAGTTTTAAGAGTTTAGTAATCAATATTTGGTGGAATAACCCTGGTTTTAATGCATCTTGGCTTGTTCTTCTCCACCAGTCTTGCACACTGCTTTTGGATAACTTAATGCCACTCCTGTTGCAAAGATTCAAGCAGTTCAGCTTGGTTTGATGGCTTGTGATCATCCATCTTCCTCTTGATTATATTCCAGAGGTTTTCAAATTTGGTAAAATCAAAGAAACTCTCATTTTGAAGTGGTCTTTTATTTTTTTTCTCAGAACTGTATATTCGTCTACACAGTAATTTCTGGAGTTAAAAAATCTGAAGTTAAAGAAACACGTGTGAAAGTGTTCAATTGTGTGAGTTTATTCTCCAACTTAGACTACAAGTTGAGTTGAGGGGAACTCTTTGGTGGTGTAGTATTTCAGAGTTTATTCCAAGGTGTTGAGGAGCCTGACTGAACTCTCTAATGGGCGCATCCTCCAATACTAGCTCACCATCAGTGTGTAGTCTTGCCCACCAGGGCTCCTTCCATACGGTATGTCATGATATTTTATAAAATGGTTGTTTGCTTAGCTGATGTGTTGTTGGCTATAAAAGCAAGTTACCATCTTCTGCACTGTTAAGTGTGGCAAAGTGCTGGCAATGCACTGAGAACTGCAATGTAGGATTAAAGTTCCTATGCAATAAAAAAAATACTGACATAAACGTGTTGATTATAAAGTTGTTAATTTAATCAGTTATGATGCTATTTGTGGTCATTTTACTTCTAAATGTTCCAGGGTTTTAAAATAATATTAGTTTAGTAACACAATTTGTTTCATTAATTGTTAACACTGTAAAGGAGTTTATGGTAAAATTAACTCTAGCAGCTGAGAGCTGTATTTTACTCTAGATGGGATAAATATTTTAACTCCCACAACAGTTCAGTTTTAACTCCTGAACAGAGTTAAAAGGCCATCTACCAGAAAAGAGTTACTTTACTTCTGTCCTAGAGTGTATTCGATGGTCACGCATATACACTTATACATTAATATTAACATTATTAATTAATGAGTTGATATTAACTCTCAGGGAGTTCATTCCAAAAAACAGAATTTGCTGTGTACCTTCCACTACCAGAGCAGGAGCGTCCCTCACTACCTTTAAGAAACTATTGAAGACAGAGCTCTTCAAAGAGCACTTACTCTCCTAACACCTCTAACACACTAACTACTTATCTTCTAACCTATTTTCCTTCTTCCCATTATCTGTTCCTCCCCTATCCTTCTATTAACCCTTTAGTTTTCTTTAGGCTCTGTCAAAAAATAAATTGTCTTGAACTTACATGTACATCATTATTTGTAAGTCACTTTGGATAAAAGCGTCCACTTAATGTGACGCAATGTAATGTAATGTAAGTATTACAGGTAAGTATAACAGAACATAACATACACTGCTGGTGATGAGAAGTTCTATTGGCCTCATCACAGGTTGTCATCAAGCAATCCCCCTTCAATTTAACACTCCACAATTAGCTTACAGACTGCATTAGTATGACTTTTGGCATGTCAGTGTACTATAGTACACTCACAGGTCTCGCCAGAAAGAAGATGTTTCTAGATGACAGTGAGTATTGTCTAAAATTTCCATCCTTATGTTAAAACAGTGTCTGAATGGTCTCTTCATCTGCCCACATTACTCTAGACTCACAACCACAAATATTATGAGCCATTGTCCTTCACCCCCCCCCCCCCCCCCCGGCTACCCGTCTCCCCCCGAGACATATCGATGGCCTGACGTTTGTTTAAGTCAGATATAACGCATTAATCTCAGGATAATTCTCCAGTATACTTTAGTCAGTGTTGATAGCATGAGAGGATGAGTAGACGGTCAGCGCTATGCTGTCGGACAGGAAGCTGGCAGTGACAGCGTTCCTCTTCTCTTTTTTCTCCTCCTTAAGAATGGCCATATGGGGGATGTAGCAGCAAGAGATTCCGACATGAGACAAATTGTTCTCCGAAATGCAACGTCCGTCTGGCTTCCTCAGGCAGAAAATGAGGAGGAGAGAAGAAGCGGGGGATTAATTTATGCGTGGCGAAAATGCAGAGCCCCTCTCAAGTGCCCAACTTTGTCGTCCGTGGCAAGAAAAAAAAGAGAAAAAAAAAACACACCATGCAAAGGCATTCTTTTAGTTGCGAGCGATTGAGTCAGGAGGAATGGAGGCGTCAGATCAGACTGTCTGCGATGGCCGTGGAATATGTCTTCATTTGCATATTGCAAATGGAGAAGGAAAAAAGATTGAGACGGCAGGAGCTTATTAGCTGTGTCACATTGCAGCTTAAATAATGCTAAAACTGCGATCTGAGATGGTTCTTTTTAATTGGAACAGGTAACAGGTAAAATAAAGTTTAGATATTTAACCCTTTCAGACCCTCTGTCCACTGTAATGGACAACATCTGCTCTCTCCTTTCTTGTGTTCTCTTGCATTAAACACAGATTGAGGCCTGTTGTCCAACAGAATTGACATTTATTAGCCAATCAAAAAGCAGCTTAGCCCGCCTACTGCTTTGGACAAAATAAAAAAAAGCTTTTATTTATTATTTTTATTATTTATTACTTTTTTTTTTTTTTTACTGTTTTGTGCTATTTTTACTGCTTAGGGATGATTTGTGAAATTAAAAAAGTGATATAAAAGGTATATATATATATATATATATATATATATATATATATATATATATATATATATATATATAATAAAGTTAAACAAATGATTACACTGCAATTAACCTAGAAATACAAATAATATATGTATTTTTTGGAGTGCATCACAGACAGAAAACAGAATTCTTCTAAGATTTTTCAGCACTGAAACATATTTCAGATCTAAAGGGTAAAATAAATACTTGGTAACACTTCCTATAAACCCTTCATTCATACTGCATTGTTCATGCATGTATAATGCATTATATGGCATACATAATAACTTATAAGACAATATGAAATACTCTTTTAAAATACTTGGAGGAGGTCAATTTGTCTTAGCTTTGTCTTTATCTTGCTCTTAGACTCTTCCTTGTACATGTGATGAGCTGCAAACTTCAGAAGAAGCACCCCTAAAAATATTAAAATAATAATAAAAGTGAGTGTATGTATATTTTTGACCTTGTATGACCTTGCAAGTCAAAAGTTTGGACCCACCTCCTCATTTAAAGTTTTTCTACATTGTAGATTAATATTAAATACATAAAATCTTTAAAGAAACATATATATACATAAAAGTGTTAAATAGTGTTGTGGTTAGCTGCAAACTTTAGAACAGGGGTCACCAACCTTTTTGAACCTGAGAGCTACTTCTTGGGTACCAATTAATGCGAAGGGCTACCAGTTTGATACACACTCGTGAAATTACAAATTTTCTCAATTTACCTTTAATTATATGTTATTATTAATAATTAATGACATTCATCTATGTGAAGACACAGATATCAATAGGCAACACTATTATTATAAATCTCTGCAAGTGTTTACATTTTATATTATATTTTAATATAATATTACATATTATATTACATTATATTGTATAATAATATATAAACTATAGGCTATCTCTAAGCTAATATTAATGTAATATAATCTAAAATTACATCAATGCAACTGTGATTTAAAAAAAAAAGAATAGCAACAAAAATGCTATTTTTAGACCAGGCCTGCGGGCTACTCATAAGGTCCTTGCGGGCTACCTGGTGCCCGCGGGCACCATGTTGGTGACCCCTGCTTTAGAAGAAGCACCACTGAAATATTAATCTAAGTGAGTGTATGTATGTTTTTGACCTTGCATTGCCTTGCATTACCTTCTCATTTAATGTTTTTTTTTTCTACATTGTAGATTAATATTAAAGACAGCAAATCTATAAAGAGACCTATATGAACAAACAAAAAATAGGCATAAAATGTTAATTAAGCAAAAAAAAAAAGTTTTATACTTTATACTTTAGATTCTCCAAAGTAGCAGCATTTGCTTTGTTGGAAACTTTGTCCACTCTTAGCATTTTTCTCTCAGAGAGGCTGGATTCATGATTTAGAACCTGGTAGAACCTGTAATGGTTCTCCAACTGTTTTGAAGTAGTTCCTTGAGGTGCTGAGCATTTGTTCACTGCTTTCCTTCACTTTGCGGCACTCCAACTGGGTTTGGGTTTTTACAATATGTTTGATGTTTGTGATGGCCAATCACTTTTTTTTTATCACTAACTAAATGCACTCGTGTTCCTTCATAGTTTTTTAGTCTTTAATATTAATTTACAGTGTTATTTTTACAGTTATTTTTAGCTGAATTCAAAAAACCTCCAAAAATCAAACATTTGTATAAAAATCTTTTTTTTCTATTATATAAATTACACATTTGTAACATTCTGCCCCAGTAAAGTCTTGTATGGCCATGGCAGGTGTATAGAGTAGATAACTAGACAGGCTGAGTGATGGGTAGGTATGATTTTGTATCTCTCTGTGCTTCAGATGATGTGAATATGAATGTAGATGGAATAGAATCAGACTGCTGCACTGCTGGCCAGTGCTGGCCTTGGCACAGTGTGTGCGCGATGGGGTTGTGTGTCCATGCCATCTTGCAGATGTCTTTGTCGGAGTGTGTCTCCATGGTGACTCTACAGGCTGAGATGGCTCCTCTCTTTTCTGTGTGATAGATAGCAGGAGACACGCGAGGCGCCGGGGATAGTTCAGCATCTGTTTCTCTTATACAGCTGAACCAACATGGACAGAGCACTTCCAAGCGTACCCACCCACTGTGCGTGTGTGTGTGTGTGTGTGTGTGTAAGTGCCATGTGCACCCTGTGGAGCATCTTAACAGTATGATTTCAAATGTGATGTTACATTCCATGAGAGGCAAACAGAGTATTATACCATTTTTCCCATCATGCTCCTTGCAAACAAGCCTGGAATATTGGTTTAATTAAGTCATTTGCTACTGTGATTAGTATCTAGACTCCATATTTTGTCTGCATATAAATAGGTATTATTATTATTATTATTATTATTATTATTATTATTATTGTTGTTATTGTTATTATTATGGTTGCACATTGCAATTTCTGCTCATTTTTTACCCAGTAGATACACATGGGGTGTAAATGTCTTGGCACCCTGCAAAGCAAATGTCACAGTGATACACAGATATACTAGTAACACCCCACCAACCACAAGCCATACAACATCAACCAATTACATTCACCTATATAAGACACTATACGAATACTTTTCAAAAATTAGGAGTCACAATACTTTTTAAACTACCATATTTAGATTTGTTCACTGCTAGATATATTTCAGGGGCTCACAGGGCATCTGTGCTCTCAGACCTCAGAACCAAGTCGTCAATTGCACAGCACTAAGATAGAACCAAGCAGCACAAAGCCAGAACCAAGCCAGAAACAGGATAGAACCACGCCAACACCAAGATAGAATCAATCCAGCACCAAACCAACACTAAGCCAGCACCAAGATAGAACCAAGCCAGCACCAAGCCATAAACAAGATAGAACCACTCCAGCACCAAGCCAACACTAAGCCGGCACCAAGATAAAAACAAAGCCAGCACCAAGCTAGAACCAAGCCAGCACCAAGCCAGAAACAAGATAGAACCACTCCAGCACCAAGCCAACACTAAGCCGGCACCAAGATAAAACCAAGCCAGCACCAAGATAGAACCAATCCAGCACCAAACCAACGCTAAGCCAGTACCAAGATAGAACCAAGCCAGCACCAAGCCAGAAACAAGATAGAACCACTCCAGCACCAAGCCAACACTAAGCCGGCACCAAGATAAAACCAAGCCAGCACCAAGATAGAACCAATCCAGCACCAAACCAACGCTGAGCCAGCACCAAGATAGAACCAAGCCAACACTAAGCCAGCACCAAGATAGAATCAATCCAGCACGAAGTCAACACTAAGCCAGCACCAAGATAAAAACAAAGCCAGCACCAAGCTAGAACCAAGCCAGCACCAAGCCAGAAACAAGATAGAACCAAGCCAACACTAAGCCAGCACCAAGATAGAACCAAGCTAGCACCAAGCTAGAACAAAGCCAGCACACCAAGCTAGAACCAAGCCAGCACATCAAGCCAGAACCAAACCAGCACCAAGCAAGATTCAAGTCACTATTAACAAGATCAAAGTGTGAATGCATGAATTTCAGCTGTTGCTGAAAATATCTCTATAGCTAATATTGATATTGATGCATTTTTACAGAATCCATATAGTAATCTGTTCTTCTATCCTATCTATTCATTCGTGCTCATGAGTTGACTGCTTGTATCTGTACCTGTGCACTTTAAACGTTTTAAATGGCTCTTTTTTAAATGTCAGGGCCCTCAGAATTCTACCAGTGAAGTGTGGAGCTACTTTGAGTTTGTTAATGGTGTAAAAATGGTGTGATTTCTTTGCATGGGGAACACTACGCTACCCTATCACTAGCATTATAAGCCTGTTGGGAGCATCGGATAATAGCGCTGTATTTTGGAATGCTGGGGGTGAACGGAGGTGGGAGCGCTAGTGTTTATTCTCACTCATGAGTTAACAGGTACAGTATATGTGTGTTCCCAAGTCCCCTTATAATCTAAAGTAATCTGAACACTTTTTTGATCATAATTTGTACATAATGCTATTCTATGACTTTTGGCATTGGTCAGGGTACGTATATTGCTTTACCCTAAACTCTAGTGATGTATTGTTTTGCACACCAGTCATACTTAAAAAGAGCTTTTAGTGGCTTGTGTAATTTGAGTCTGCCCGCTGTGTGTACAGCCCTGTAACTGTTTGGCCGTGTTTACGGGGAACGAAGCAACGCTGACACAAATTAGAGCTGAAATTCAGATGCTACAATTACTTCAATTTCCCTCTTCAAGCTGACCCATCGCTCGTCCAGCAACAAACACAGTGCCTCCCTCCTCCACCGGTTGCTGTTGCACGCCCACACCAACCCAGGCCTTCTGCCACAGCTGCGTGCGTGACACAGCCTCGTCAGCCAGAGGGCACATTTTACAATGGCGCCAACGCTGGAGCTGACCAGAGGAAGCCAAGGAGCCTATGTCAGCAGTCTGGAGGTTCGCAGGGCCCCCGTTGTTGTTCCGTTCGCACTCAGCCTCGTCTCCGAGAGCAGATCGGAGAGGACAGACGGAACCCTGGACTGTCTCGCAGACATGGAAGGAAGGAGAGAGAGAGAGAGAGAGAGAGGGTGAAAAGTGTCCTCTCCGCTAGTGTCACATGGAGAAGGCCTGATACTCAGTGTATGTGACAAGGCCAGTCCTGAGTGGTACGCACCCCCTGCAATATTAACTCTCATTTGAAGCAGCTGGGGCTGAGAGCATGAAACATTGAACAAAACAGCTGTCATGGATCTACTGCCGTCCTGCCAGCTCGCACTGTGCGCCACGACACACATACACACACTCATACACACACGGATAAACATACACTGACCTCCTTCAGCCTATTCGGCTAGTTTTTACAACAGGGTGTGATGTAATATTCTTTTTTTCAAAATTTTATTTCAAATTTTTACACCATGTTCTACCCCATTTTCTACTTTCTCTATCACTAGTAATGTCCCCAACACTATTAAGATGAAGACTTAGCCATAGTCGACGTCTCTTTTCAAACTGTTGCCGATGCAGCATCGCTAGGCAACCAATTAATTTAGAGGAAAGTGCTGGATCCAAAGCTCTGATACATCAGCCAACAGATGCCTGTGCTAACCAACAATACATACACTGGAGGTGATGCAAGGAGAAGCAGCCATCTACCCACCCAAGGAGTATGGACTAAATCCTACTTCCACCAGTTGACTATATAAACAGAAAAAAAAGGATGCGTAAAATTTACTTAAAAACTTTTGCAACTTTTTGCATTTATTTGCTTTTTTAAGTAAATTTAAGTTCAGATTAAACTTTACTTAATTTATTTTTGCTAAATCAATCCTTTCTTTTAGTAACCTTTACCTAATTTCTGCATACAATATTACCTAATTACATTTACTTAATTTATACAATATTATTATATTATATATATATAATTTTAGTAAACAGACCAAGTCTCACATGGATGGCATGTAATACATTCTTTTTAGTGTACTAATGTTAGTTAGTGTTTAGTATACTAAAAAGAATGTATTACATGCCATCCATGTGTTAAGACAGTGTAATCTGTGTTATATAATTATAATATATTATGTATTATTAATTATTTGAGTAATATAAATTAAGTAATTGTAATTATGTAATATTGTATGCAGAAATTAAGTAAAGTTTACTAAAAGACAGGATTGATTCAGCAAAAATAAGTTAAGTAAAGTTTACTAAATGAAAGGATTGACTGAAGTTCAGTTAACTTATTTACTCTATGTAACATTTAAAGTTACTTAAATGTACATGAGATTAAATTTACTTAAAAAAAAAAAGCAAATGCAGAAAGTTGCAAAAAAAAAAATTCTGTGATAGGCCTACAGTAATTCAGGATGCCTCTGTGTCTATGTTACCTTCTGGCTCTCTCGCTTTAGTAAGGCTATTTTCTTCAGATCCTCCAGAGTCGTTAACCACACTTTTTACATAAATCCACTCAAAACTAATCCCATTTCTCCACCTTACCAAATTACTGACTGCCCACCTGTCTGACCCGATACCGATGGATGTTGGACCCTCATGTTACCTGTCCAGCCAGACCGATTGAAGTTTCAGGAAGTCAGTCTTCCCCATCACCCACCACAGATCAGCTGCTCGTTTGCCAAAGAACAATATATGAATAACACTGCTTCATATTAGAAGGTTACTAGCGGTAGTCCGTAGGTAATCCTGCCAGGCTGATGTGATGATAACAATGGCACATTAAAAGTTTAACCACTATAGCTGCTGCTGGTTAATTAGGTAACTTTAGGACATTGTATGTCTTCAAAACAGGGGGCAAGTAGTGCACCAACTAATTATTATTGCCCATTCCTTAATTCCTCTGTGATAAGAAGCTGAAATGAGCTTTTCTTTATTTTATTGTATTCTATTTTATTTTTCTGTTCCACTCTAAATGCTGCAGCCTCTGCTCTCTGATGCACCATTTAAGGTGGAATGGGAAAGCTAGCTAGCTATGTAGCTACATAGAGATGTGCTAGGAATAGTTTAGGCTTGTTATGAAGGAAATGCCAATTAAATATTGAAACTACACATTAAACTATGGTAATTTAGTGGATATCATAATTTTTAACAAGAAAAATACTTACATTTGTGTTTGTTTTTGGTCGCTTGTGACGCCATCTTGCCAGTGATTCTCATAGTCCTTTGTTTTGAATGTGCCTCTGAAAAATCTCTGTTTGAAGGTCCATGAAGCCTCAACACTCCCCCTCCAACCTAACAAGAATTGGGACACCCTACCCCTACACATGCATGTGCAAAAGAGAGGGCTAGGGCTAAGTGGTAGGGCCAAGGGGTCAAGTAGAGGTCCAACTTTTTTTTAAGGTTCTGAAGACTTCTGAAGGTATATGAGTGATACCTCTTTTTACCACAGTTCAAAGTACTGTACCGGTACCCAGCCCCAACCACATTTGACGGACCAAATGGCAATCCATATTTGGGCATACAGGCATACTTACCTTCACACACCTACATACAGTATACACACACACACACACACACTAGTGCAATTTAGTGTTCCCAAGCAAGCATCTGTTGCACACAACAAGCACTTTCATTACCTTCACTTCACTACCTTGCGTTCACAGCCACAGTCTACGATCCAGCAATTCACCCTGTCAACATCAGTGCTGTATCTGCTGAGTCCCACCGCCGTGACCACTACCCCCCTCCCCATTCTACATCCCAGCAATAAGGCAGACAAGCTGTACTTTAAAAGACCTTGGGGTGTAGCACAGACCCCAAGAGACAGCGTTCATTTATTTAAGATGGGTTATGTTTGAGGGGAGGGGGGGCTGGATTCTCAGCATAAAAAGGTTCCCTCTAATTCTTAGTGACGTGCTAAAAGAATGCACGGCTTCGCGCTGGAAACAGGCTTGCTGAAAGTCGCTCTCTCCCGGGGGCCCGGCCCCCACGGTGTCTCCAGGTGGCACTACAAGCTCCTCGCTCGCTATCTAAAGTGTCAGTGACGGATTCAAAGGCAAATGGGCCTGAATAATTGATCGGGAGCAGGCTAGCGCGCTAGCGTGGGGCTTGCTAATGAAGAGGAGTGCATCAATTTTACAAGAACAATTAGCAACAGGAGTAATTACACTTATTGCCATTTTATAAAATCGCTGCCCGGCTCGCCCCCACGCACTCGACATTTAAAAGGAAGTAAAATGGAGCTGAAGGATGGGATTTGGGGAGGCTAATCTCAGGCAAATGACAGTTACGCTTGGTAGCTTCTCTTTCATTCACACGCCACATTTCTCTTACAGGATATTACTCTTTCTGGAGTAATGTTGCATTCATTACAGCTGGGAGCTCATCATTTTCCAACTCAACTCAGAATCCCCTACTTCCTACATGAAAGAATTCAAGTAACTTCATAAAAAAAAAAAACTGCAAACTGTTTAGGGGGAAATTGACACTAGCTAACATTTTACTGGCTTCTGTTTATGTACAAAGAGCTTTTAAAGTCATTTATGTCACACTCTCAGCCCTCCCTTCTGACCCCACTGATCCTTAGGACTAAATTTGGTAACACTTTATAATACTGTTCCATAGTTAATAGGTAACTAAGCAGTAACTAAGCAGTAACTTATTAATAGTGCTGCATTAACACCTAAATATTTTCTATTAACTACCAGGGAGTACTGAATAATTACTCAGTAGATAGTACTGAACTAATGATTATAGTAGTTCACTATTAACTTCACAATAATTACTGAGACTTACATATCTCCCAGAGAACTACTTACTAATGATGTCTCCTTTATAATAACTATTCATTAATTACTGCTCAAATCAACATTTACTACTGAAAACCCTTACATGCCACCTGGGGAACTATAGATCTAAATCAGTCTACACAAACAATTATTCTATCAGTGGTGATATTAAAGTGATATTGAGTGACACCATTTGTAGTAGTAGTAACCTTAATTACCTTATTATCATCATTATCTTCCAAATATTAGCAACATATAGTAAATTAATACAGTGTGTCGTAATCTGCTTAAACCCCAATTTTGAAAGAAAAAAAAAACTTTATAACGTAATATTATTACATAGTAGACATTATTTATGTTCTCCAGAAGACTCTAAGACTGTACTCAATTTTGTTTTAATGGTCACTGCTTTAATTTTCAGCACCAACCTTATAAACGTTCATCTTTAGCCTTGCAGTCTCACAGACTTTTAGTGCCCATTATTAGGGTAATTACGGTAATTCCACAGCGCCGGACCGCTAGCTTCTATCAGTGTGTTTATCTGCTGCTGCAGGTTATTCTATCAGTGGTGATATTAAAGTCAGTGACACCACTTGTCATATATTAACCTTACTTACCTTAGTATCCTCAATATCTTCCAAATGTTAGACACACTGAAATGTGCAGCAGTCTGCTTAACCCCCCTTTTTGTAATGTTCTGTCAGTGTGTTACAGGTGTTTATTCTAAACCTGTGCTCTTCTTCAGTCCTCCTGGAGATGTGCTCAGTAGAAGTGATGGCTCACATACAGCTTTACTCTAGGTTGTGTCCTACATCCTTATTCTGGGGGAAATCATGTTTAAATGAATAAATATTTGTGTTAGATAACGAACTAGGCATCCCTGTGTTCTTCATAGATAATTAATAAGGGGTCCCTGTCTTCTTTTTTCAGGAGTTAACAGCAGCACATGTTAACCCATTACTAACGACTGAGGAGTTACTGTGTTCTTCTTTAGGAGTTACTGCAAATCATACCACAGTATTATAAAGTGAGAAACATGTTAACTAATTACTAATGACTGAGGAGTTACTGTGTTCTTCTTTAGGAGTTACTGCAAATCACACCACAGTATTATAAAGTGAGAAACATGGTAACTAATTACTAATTACTGAGGAGTTACTGAGTTCTTCTTTAGGAGTTACTGCAAATCATACCACAGTATTATAAAGTGAGAAACATGGTAACTAATTACTAATTACTGAGGAGTTACTGTGTTCTTCTTTAGGAGTTACTGCAAATCATACCACAGTATTATAAAGTGAGACACATGGTAACTAATTACTGAGGAGTTACCGTGTTCTTCTTTAGGAGTTACTGCAGATCATGTCACAGTATTATAAAGGGAAATATACATTAATAATAATAATAATAATAATAATAATAATAATAATAACACACATTTAACCTAGTTAACTAACACACACATTTAACCTAGTTAACTAACACACACACATTTAACCTAGTTAACTAACACACATTTAAACTAGCTAACACAATTAACCTAGCTAACACACACACATTTCCCCTAGCTAACTTAGCTTGCTAACTAACACACATTTAACCTAGCTAACTAACACACACGCATTTAACTTGCTAACACACATATAACCTAGCTAACTAACCCACACATAAAAGTTAACTTAGCTAGCAAACGAACACACATAACTTAGCTAACTAACACACATTTAAACTAGCTAACTAACACACACATAACCTAGCTAACTTAGCCAGTTAACTAACACACACATAACCTAGCTAACTTAGGTGGCTAACGCTAACTACACACACAACCAACTTAGCTAACTTAGCTAGCTAACACACATCCTAAAGCTGGTTAACAACCCACAAAGAGTCCTCATCTGATCCGGGGGTAAAATAAGCTGGAAAAGATCTCAATATCTTGATTACTAGTTTATTTTCAATCAAATACAGAAATATGAAAGCAGCAGACTCTCTTTTAATCCTCTTCCAGCAGCAGCAGCAGCAGCAGCAGCAGCACAGCAGAGAATTTACACGAAGGACCTGGAGAGCTGCGTCCGCTGTGAAATTACCGTAATTACCCTAATAGTGCGCAGTAAAATAAATCTCTGTGAGACTGCAAACGCTGAAGATCCACTTTTATAAGGCTGATACCTAGTATTAAAGCAATGATTGTTACATTATTACAGTCTTACAGTCATTCTTAGAGTCTTAGATGCCTTCTGGAGAACTTTCATCAATGTCTTCTATGCAATAATATTACGTTATAATGTTGTTTTTTTCTTCCAAAAATTGATGGTTAAGCAGAGTAATACACACTGAAGTATTTTACTATATGTTGCTAATATTTGGAAGGAACTGAGGATAATAAGGTAATTAAGGTTATCACTACTACAAATGGTGTCACTTGCTTAATTCAAATATGCCTTCAATTAATATGCATTTAACTCAAATATGCCTGATTTAGATCTATAGTTCCCCGGGATGTAAGGGTTTTCAGTAATTAATGTTGATTTGAGCAGTAATTAATGAATAGTTATTATAAAGGAGACATAATTAGTAAGTAGTTCTCTGGGAGATATGTAAGTCTCAGTAATTATTGTGAAGTTAATAGTGAACTACTATAATCATTAGTTCAGTACTATCTACTGAGTAATTATTCAGTACTCCCTGGTAGTTAATAGAAAATATTTAGGTGTTAATGCAGCACTATTAATTAGTTACTGCTTAGTTCCTGCTTAGTTACCTATTAACTATGGAACAGTATTATAAAGTGTTACCCTAAATTTCTCAGAATGCTCAGATTCACCTCAACAACCCATCACTGTAGGGAATGGCTTTTTCACCTGTTAACCATTAATATCCCTTTACTTTGTCCATACCTTTGCAAAGTATTGCCAACTCAACAGTAATTACATACCAAGCATTTCCTTTTTGCCTACCGAGCCTATGCATGATCTCTGTTTCAGTTTCTTTTTCTTGCTGTCATTGACCTTTTGATTTGATTCACCTTTTTGACACCCTGTTGTTTAGTCTATACAGTCTGTAGACCTCTCTATTAAGTATTAAACATACTTTTATATCTTTGTGGCATCTGATTAATCTGCCATGTGTTATATTGTAGGACCTTCTTTTTGTATTTACTTTCCTGGTCCTGTCCAGTTCTCACATTTTTTGCTTGAAATATTTTGGTGCACTTGGATTTTCATTTTTAAAAACAAACCAAACCCAGATTAAATTCTCCAGGTTTACAACCTTCTAAATTGATTCAAACCAGGTAAAATGAACTATAGGTGGAAGTGCTCTGAAACAGCCATCTGATGGCATTTGTTCATAGCTGTAGTGATGTGTGAGCAGCATAGTCGCACCTCTTCCCCTATCAGCACAATCCTACAGCAAATACTCTCCTGTCTGAAGTTCCAATCCAGTTGAAATGTCCAATGACGTTGAATTAGCAACAGTTTAAAAAGGTATGATTGACTGGGTTCATGTGACTTTACCTTCTGTGTGACAGGAGGAGTCCTGGCTAGTTTGTGGATCTATTAGAAGCTATGACTCACGATTACAACCTATCATCCAAAAATGGACTGCAAACCTACCAAGACATGTCCGTCCACCCAAACTGACAGATCAATCAAGGAGCTCACTGGTCAGAGAAGCAGCCAAGAGGCCCATGGTCACTAGGAGGAGCTGCAGAGATCCACAGCTCAGGTGTGAGTATCTGTCCACAGGACAACTAGGGTGTGCACCCCTCAAATCTGGCCTTTATGGAAGAGTAGCAAGAAAAAAAAGCAATGTTAAAGGAAAAACATAAGATGTGCCACAAGCCATGTAGGAACACAGCAAATATGTGGTAGAAACCTGTTGGAGGCTGCAAAAAAATTGAAACTGGGAAAGAGATTCACCTTCCAGCAAGACGATGACTCTAAACATACAGTCAGAGCTACAGTGGAATGGTTTAGTTCTAAGAATATCTAGTGTTACTAAAAACAAGACATGAAAATTGCTGTTAACAGACGCTCTCCATCCAACCTGGCTGAGCTTGAGCTGTTTTATAAAGAAGAATGGCCAAAAATCTCTAGATTGTCTCTAGATGTGCAGAGCTGGTAGATATACCCTCAAAAAAATTGCAGCTGTAATTGCAGTGAAAGGTGGCTGTACTAAGTTTTGATATAGGGGGCTAAATACTTTTGTACGTCACACTTTTCAGATTTTTTTTTTATTAAAACTTTTAAAACCATGTATCATTTTCGTTCCACTTCACAGGTATGTGGTAGTAAGCTGAAAATTTTAATAGTTGCAATCCACTGTATACTGTTTGGGTCCTTTAAAGCTTTTACTGGAGCTGTTTCCAGTTCCGTTCCTGTCCTCTTGCTCTTGTAATTGGGAGATGAGTAGGAGTTTTCTGCCTGCATCACAGTCTGTGCTGAAGCAGGGGATTTTCAGCATCCAAGACTGCATGAAAGATAGTTAGCTTTGTGCCTTATGTCAACAATGGCTTCAGGCCAGCTCTCATTCTTTCTAATCAGCGAAACCATTACAATTCAGCTTCCCAAACTGCGAGTGCCCAGAATACAGTTACCGTAAAGAAGTCCAAGCCAGATCCAGCTGGATGTGTCTCGCACTCTGATGAGGGCTGAGATCATCTCTGAGATTCTGGCATCACTTAAGATCACCTCTGATTGTTGGACATCATGACTAGATGAACTGTTTATATGAGGAGAATGTCGTGACTGCCAGATCAACAATTACGGCTTAATTTAATCATATAAATTAAAGATACACTCTGGACTCCAGGCAATTGTGAGCAGCACCTTTGAAAGTAGTGTTTAAATTGGAGAAAAGTTAAAAAAATGCATTAAATTGATACGCTAGTGTATCATTTTAGTATTGAAAGGTTTGGGTACATTCAGTTTCATAAAAAAATAAATAATAAACACGCACCACAAGCTAACAGGCTAAGCTACATTTCATTTAACCTCAAAATTCCATTGGTAAAATTTCAATTAGAAAATCTCAACAACAAAACCCAACAAAATCTGTTTACAGTTTACATACTGTACATTAGTGTCCATGATGATGTTATGGTGTTTGGATTTGCACAATAGCACAAAATGTATCGCGTTTATCATTATCAGCTGGTACGACTAAGAATGTTAACCTGGCTCAATGCTAAGATTGAAAACCTGGGATATAACAGCAATACATTGGAGTATACCCAATAAAATAAAACAAAAAAATATAGTCATTTAGAGCATTTATTTGTAAAACATCAGAAATAGTCAACATAACGAAAAAAAGCAGTGCTTTCGGACCTTAAATAACGAAAGAAAAAAAAAAAACCCAAGCTCATATTGATTTTGAAACAACAGTACTGATGTTTTAAGAGTTAAGACATGTGGAAGAAGGTGCTACGGTCAGATGAGACCACAAAAAAAAAAAAACTTTTGGCCTATACAGTATGTGTCAAAAAAGAAATATTGATTATTACGTGAACACACCATCCACACTGTTAAACATGGTGGTGGCAGCATTATGCTGTGGGGAAGCTTTTCCTCAGCAGGGAAAGGGAAGCTGTTCAAAGTTGATGGAAAGCTAAATACAGGGCATTTATTTGCAGAAAATGAAAAATAGTCAAAAAATGTGTCTTGGCATGCTCTCCACCAGTCTTTCACAATGCTTTTGGATGACCTTATGCAACTCCTGAAACATTTTTTTTTTCAAGCAGTTCAGCTATGTTTGATTACTTAGGAACATTCATGTTCCTCTTGATTTCATTCCAGAGGTTTTCAATAGAGTTCAGGTCTGAAGATTGGGCTGACTATGATGGTGATGATCTGGTGGTCATTCATCCACACCTTGATTGATCTAGCTGTGTGGCATGGAGAATTGTCCAGCTGAAAAAATACGTCCTTCAGAAAGTCTTTCTGAAGCATCCCCAGATCATCACTGATCCACCATAAAACCTTTAACAAGAACACAAGAACGTCAACTCAGGTGTTACTTACTGTGATTCCCCACTCTGACATCTTGACTTGTGACAACTGATAAACTGAAGACAGCAGGTAGTAGTAGCATTATTCATTCCCAACAGTAGCTGATATCTTAAAACTAAGATGCTTTTCTAAAAAAATGGCCTAGTTTGAGGCTTCTTTTTGGTTTGATTCAGGAAAAATCCAAAAAGTTAATCATTTTGCTTCTTGTTTTGTTTGAAAATCACTGTGAACTCCACAAATCTGGCCTTTATGGACGAGTGGCAATAAGAAAACCATTGTTGAAAGAAAGACATAGGAAGTGTCATTGGTAGTGTGCCACAAACCATGTAGGGAAAGATGATGTGGTCAGATAAGGCCAAGTTTAACTTTTTGACCTAAATACAAAGTGCTTTAAGTGATGGAAAAGCAACACTGCTCATCACTCTGAACACACCATCCCCACTGTAAAGCATGGTGGAGGCAGCATCATACTGTGAGGATGCTTTTCCTCAGCAGTGACAGGGAAGCTGTTTAGAGTTGACGGGAAGATGGGTGGAGATAAATACAGGACAATCCTGGAAGAAAACCTGTTGGAGGCTGCAAAAGACTTTAGACTGGGCAGGAGATTCACCTTCCAGCAAGACAATGACCCTAAATATACAGCCAGAGCTACAGTGGAATGGCTTAAATAAAAATATTAATAATTTGTTAGAATTAGAATCCAGTCAAATTCTAGATTTAGGCCTCTTTCTGGTTTGATTCAGAAAAAAATGACAAAAAGTGAATTATTTTACTTCTTGTTTTGGAAATCATTAAAAGTTTTACTGAGCAAATAATTTAATGTGCTATTATTGTGAAGACAGAAAAAAACAAATGTTTAACTCACTCATTTATCATTGAGAAAACTTGATCCATGTGTTTCAGGATGCACCAAAACCTATTGACTTTTCAGTAGCACAATGTACACAATAAGGAGAGCAAACAGTTTTTTAGAGTGCCTCTAGTTTTCTGGCAGACAACAGGAATGTTCGTAAATGTTTGCCATGAATTTGCCTTAATAAAAAAATGTATATATGTTTTTTTTTTGTTTGTTTCATTCAGACAAAAAATCCCAAAAGTGAATCATTTTGTTTCTTGTATTTTTTTTTGGGGGGGGAAAATCACTGAAAGAATTCACTAAGTAAAGAATTGAATGTGTTATTGTTGTGAAAAAGACCTTTAAAGAGCATACTGATGTCATAGGGATGAATATTAACCCTTATTTTTTGAAACAGTGTTTTCCTGTTGTCAACAGTGGATAATTCCCTCACTGTATTTCCTTATTAAATCATTAGTATTTCACGCAAAGCCACTTTTATGCAGACGTCCCAAAGGAGGTCGGCTTACAACTAACGGCGGCAAAGCCACGGCAAAGCGGGTGTTTCCTTAAAGCATCTGAAATGCTTAGGCAGTGTCACATCACAGGGAAATGAGCCCATACAACACTTAGAGGAGGAAATCAAGACCTCTCTCACAGTCAGATTGGACACTGGAACGCGATCAAAGCCGGCAATTTGCATCTATCATCTGCAATTTGAAACTGGTCCATCACATCTGCTGTTTGCCCAGGCTCTGGCTTCCCTCCAGAAATGAACTATTAGTTCGCGCCTTCACCTCATCCCGCTGGAATGACTGGATACTTAACCGATTCAGAAATACCGCCGCATGCGACGAATTGGACCTGGCACTACCTAAATTGTGTTAATTTGTAAACACTGACTGTGGTTTACCGGAGGAGACACTTGTTAGGTGAAGGTGAAAGTGGGACGGGGTTCTAATTTTGAGCGGCAATTATTTCAGCTTTCGCCAGCGGATGTGACCAACCAGCAAAACGTCATATATTCAATCATAAAGAGCCCGTAATATTATGAAATATATATACAGTATATTTAACAACTTTTAAATTACATGTGCAGGGCTCCAGGGGCCAATATGATTGGGAGATGGCAGGTTCGAATCCCGTTCATGCAGCTTGCCATCAGAGGGAGCACAATTGGCCTTGCTTTCTCTGGGTGGGTAGATGGCGCTCTCTCCCCACATCACTCTAAAGGGTGATGTTGATTAGCACAAGGCGTCTGTGAGCTGATGTATCAGAAGCGAGTCGCTGCACTGTCCTCCGAGTGCGCTGTGATGCTACTTGGCAATGCTGCATCAACAGCAGTTCAAAACCAGGCGATGATTGGCGTCACATGTGTTGGAGGAGGCATGCGTTGAGGCATCACTAGTTATGGGGGGGGGGGGGGAGGTATACAGATGAGTTGCAGCTGAATGGGTTCAATAAATGGCCAGATAAATTGAGAGAAAAAAAAATGACATGTGCATTTTTCAAAATAAAGGGGCTTCACTTATGCTTGGTGGACAACTATTATGGAATCCAGTCCAAACTGCCATTTAGATTAGATTAGATTCAACTTTATTGCCATTACAATGTACAAGTACAAACAACAAAATGTTGTTTAGCATCTAACCAGAAGTGCAATTATATATATATATATATATATATATATGTACATATACACATACACATACACATATATGATAAATAGTAAGTAAATGTATTGCAGTGAGTAATCAGAAAAGGTGGGTCATCTGGACCTCCTCAATTGTTAGGAGTGGAGTCCCTGTGACCTTCTGTGCTGTTTTTGTCATATGCTGTAGTGCCTTACGGTCTGTACCTAACCTGGAACCTGTACCTAACAGTACAGGTTCTATAACACTAATAATACATAGTTTGAGGGCTGTCTTGAAATAAAATACCAGAAAACACATAAGGTGCATAAGGTGGATCAGGATGCTCATTGCTATCTTACACCTCAACAACAATCTATTTTCCCATCTACTGCCTGCATTGCTAAAAAAGTGCCAGAGTTTATGAATACTGTATATCTACACTAATGGTCATGGTGGTCTGGAAGTGAGGCGTTTGGGGAAATTTCTGGCGGGTTACTACCTCAGTGGCAGAAAGCACAAGTGCACTACTGCGCCGTTAAAATAGCAATCTGCCAAAGTCTGAATGCTCCAGGCTATTAAAGGGATAGCAATTGATTGATTGCTATTGCTGATTGCTGAGTTTAGAGCTGTGCAAGGTGTACTTTTCCCGTCGTTATGATAGCAAAGACACACTGACACGCTAAAAATCGAGCTGTGTGGTACGCAGTTGGCGGCTCACCTATAAACAGCTAAAATAGGGCCCTTAATTGTTTAAATCTATAACACATTAAATCAGCGTTTTAACATTTTAAACAAATACATTATCAGTGCTTCTTTAACACAAGCACAAACTATAGTGCTTCCCCCTTAAGCTCTTACATCCTACGTGTTTTTTCAAGATCATACTGTATCAGAGAAGAAAAAAAATCACTTAAGGCTCTTGGACTTTAGTAGCAGTGTGAAATTCAGGGCAGTAGCAGTCATGTGTTGTGTGGGATGTCTGTTAAAAGCGAGGCAATAGCAGCAGTCTTCCAGCTAAAACCAGGCAGACTGGCACCAACGCTCACTATTGTCCCCTTTTGCCCTTCGAGTTGCTTTAGCACATTAATTGACTCATTATCGCTGATAAGCAGGTGGGGATTGAGGTGGAATGATGAGAAGGAAGGCTCGTGTGTGGCGTTGATCTCAAGCTGCTGGTTGTGGTTGTTAAAATAGATTAACCTACCAAATCAGTGACCTCCATCACCAGTGATATAAAGATTCAATTGATATCTTTTTTTTAATGTTATTTATTTATTTATTTATTTTTGTGAATAAATAGCATAAGGGTGTTTCACTGAAAGAATCTGCAGGTGTTAGCTTACAAAAACAGTGATAATTACAGTAGGGGTGAGACAAAATATTGATATTGTGATATATTGTGTTGTTTTAGTTTGCAATACATTATCAATACATAAATATTATCAAATATAGAAATATATTTTTATTCAAAAAAAGGCCCTTTAAACTTCCTAAGATTCACCTTACCCACAGTTTGACTTTCTGAAGTTACTGCTTCATTACTCCACATGGTGGCGCTAATCGAATGAATAGGGTAAACCTGCCATAAAGAATAAATATTGGCTGTTAAATTCTTAAAATCCGACACCAATAAATCCACAATTTCTGGATTCAATAAAACAGTGAAGAATTGTAGAAAATTTCCTTGCGATAAATTGAGTATCACAGATCAATGAGACGAGACACGATATTGGGTTCCTGAGACTTAGAAGAGATTTAACAATATATATATTTTTATTTTAATATGTAAATATATTAACTAAAACTATATATTTTTAAATATTTAGTAAGTAATCATCTTGTAATGAATGTCAATCAATTCACTCTAATTATGAATCATGCATGATTTATTATATTCAGTAATATACATAACACTATGAAATGACTGCAGCTGGTTTTACAGCTTCCCTCCTGTATGATCTCACTTAAGTCCCTTCAGACCTTCAGAGCTATTATCAGAATCCCCCCATTGAGGGTTCTGTATTAAACTGGCAACCCCCCTTGAGGTTCTATACAGACCTGGCAACTTATGACCAAATCTTATGGACCATGCAGTTAACATAGATACAGAGAGGTAGGTAGGTGTGTGTGTGTGTGTGTGTGTATGCAGAGGCTCACTCGAGCAGACCACTGTTGCAGTTTTCTGTCCAAAATGATCAAACATTTGTTTTGGTTACCTGTGCATAAGTGTCAACCAACATGACAAACAAAATAGTGTGCTGTTTTAATCTAGTTAGATCTCGTGACACAAGATCTCGCCACACCACTGCAGTATCATGATATTATTATTATTATCATCGGCAACATATCTTAATTATATTGTATTATGAGATTTCCTGTGATTCCCAACTCTAGTGATGAATAGCAAATCCATCATAACGTACAGTATCGCAATAAAATGCTAGATCTTAAAGTTCTCCAGATATGACCACATAGAAAGCGGTACAGATGATCCTACCAGTATAAACTGTAACAAATTTTAAAACTGCTGAATTAGTAGTGGTCCGCTAATTGGTCCAGCAGTCTAAAGAGCTGCCACTATGATCGGGAGAAAGCTGGTTCATATCCTGCTCATGCAGCTTGCCATCAGCGGCCGGAGCCCTGAGAGAGCACAATTGGCCTTGCTCTCTCTGGGTGGGTAGATGGCGCTCTTTATCCTCATCACTCCTAGGGTGATGTCAATAAGCACAAGGCTGAGAGCTGATGTATTGAAACCGAGTCACTGCGTTTTCCTCTGAGCATTTTGAAAAGAGGCAGTGGCTGACTTCACATGTGTTGGAGAAGACATGTTTTAGTCTTCACCCCCTTTGAATTCAAATTTCAACAATTGTTCTCCAACATCATATACAGCACCTTTAAAGCCAGTATAGCAAACCCAACCTGCTTCAATCATATAAAAACACAAAATTCTTTACCTTAGTTTGTTTTATTTTATAGCATGTGATGCAAATGACAATAAAGTCTCGTTATTTTAAATCCAATGTGCTGAACTGGAGATTGAGAAAAGTGAAAATTGTGTCACTGTCCAGTTACTTATGGGCCGCACTGTATCTTAAACCCCATTGTCCCAGGCTGACTGTGTAACATTTAGCAGAACTGACATGTTCAGTTAGCTGCAAACCGGGAGTTTACCTGACACAGGGTGGCACAGCTAATCACTCTCCACTTCAGCCTGTTCTCTTTGCCCTCCTTCTTCGCGCTCATCCCCACACATCTTATTTGAGAGAATTAGGAAGGAATCAATCATTTGTCGGGGCGGCGTGTTGTTGCGGGCCTCCTCGGCCAGGCTTTTGTCTCCAGGCTAGTTGGGAATGGGAAGGATCATGTGGCGTGTGCGGGAATCTAAAGTGACGCAGGTTGAAGCTCTGGTACTTTCTCTGACAAACGGACTCAAATTTTCCCCCGAGGGCTTTTCTCCAGAAGCCGAGCTTCCTCTGATGGCCTGCAATATTTGCCAAGCAGACCTGAAGGAGTCGTGGCGCTCTGTTTAGTGCAGGTTATCTTGGGATGGTTGAGATGGAAAGTGAAAGATGTGGGGAAGAAGTAAGAGAATAGTCATTGGACTGCATGGATTTGATTTAATGCTCTTATTTGCTTTTTAAACAAGTTTTAAAAAAAGAGAGATTTACTGAGAAGAAGCCATTAGAGAACCCCTACAGATTTATTTAGTTATTGTTTTTTTATAATTCTTACATTCTTACATTTTAGATTTTTTTTTAGATTAACAAATTAAGGTCATGCTTTAGTATCTCAATGAAACTTTGACAAGGTCGCTCCAAACCCTTAATTTGTTTTTTCTTATAGCCATTCAAAGGTGGACCTGTTGATGTGCTTCAGAACATCGTCCTGCTGCAGAACCCAAGTATACCTGAGCTTCAGATCACAAACTGATAGACTGATGGACATTCTCCTTAAGGACTACAGACAGTTGTCCAGGTCCTGAAGCAGCAAATCAGCCCCAGACCATCACACTACCACCACCATGTTTTACGTTCAGTATGATGTTTTTTTTCTGAAATTATGTGTTACTTTTTTTTTCACCCAAGATGTAATGGGACACATAGCTTTAGTATATTTTTCCAAGATGTTTGTTAGCAAATGTGAGACGGGTCTTTTTGTTCTTTTAGGTCAGCAGTGTTTTTTTTAGTTTTGCTTTGGATCTCTCCCATGGATACCATTTTTGACCAGTCTCTTTCTTATTATTGAATATTTCTTATTATTGAACTCTTACCTTAACTGAGGGAAGTAAGACCTGCAGTTCTTTAAATGTTGTTCTGGGTTATGTTTATAACCTCCCGGATGAGTTGTCCATGTCCTTTTGGAGTAATTTTGGTAGGCCAGTCACTCCTGGGAAGGTTCACCACTTGTCCATGTTTTCTTCATTTCTGAATAATAGCTCTCACTGTGGTTCTCTTGAGTCCCAAAGCCTTAGAAATGACTTTATAACCTCTTTCCAGATTGATCAATGATCAATGACTTAGTTTTTTCAACTGTTGTCAGACAGGTTCTTTTGAAGTTTTTTCTTTATTCTACAGGTCTGACAGTAATCAGGCCTGGTTGTGGTTAGTAGTGAAACTGAATTTAGCTTTACGAAAAATGTGGTTAATCACAGTTAATTCATGCTGTGAGGATTGGTTTTCAGTCAGGATGTTGGATGATCACCACTTCATCCCCAATTCCCCAACACATCCCAACAGTACTCTATTAAGCATCATCATTCCAGAGAACACAGTTCTTCCACTGTACCACAGCTCAATGCTGAGGGGCTTTATATGCCTCTATCTAGCCCATGCCTAGCAGAAGGCACGGTGCCAGCTGTTCAGTTGGTGCCAAAGAGTGCTGTTCTATTGGCAATACTTCTCTACAGGGACTAAACAAGCTGTGTGTGTGTGTGTGTGTGTGCGTGTGTGCATTTACACATCTGTCTGAAATGGGTGCAACTTAATAGTAAGCAGTCAAACATCAATATTTTATGAACGTTTACTTACTATTTCCTGTCAGTTATGATGACTCCCTGCTTAAGAATAGCTTGCCAATACTAGTCAAGGGTGCTGAACTTTTCCAGGCCAACTTGGTAATGCTTCATTATGCAGGGCTTCTGTAATGTTCTACAGATTGGACCTCAGATTGAAAAAAAAAAAGCAATACTTTCTCGTTATCTCAGATAGTGACTTGAACCCAAGACACTAGCACACAGCAAAAACAGCAGAGTTAAACAACTGAGAGTTGATTTTCACTCTCAAAGTGTAATTTTAACTCATTCAGATTTAAATGGTGTTCAGTGTTGGAGTTATTTGACAGAGTTGAATATTTCAGTGTTAATCCCATTAAACCCAATAAATACTGGCCAACTCCACAGAGATTTAATTAAACTCCGCCCAGTTAAACACGTTATTTGCATAATGGGTGTGTCCCCCAGATCCTAACTTACCATCAGTGTGAAATCTTGCCCACCAGGGCTACCTTCCATTGGGTATGGTGTTATATTTTGTTTAATGGTTGTTTGTCTAACCAATATATTGTAGGCTATAAGAGCAAGTTACCATCCTTTGTACAGTAAATTGTGATAAAGTGTTGGTAATGCACAAAGAAATACAATGGAAAATGACAAGCTTACCTGTCCTGAATAATAATTAAATAATAAACATCATATTAATTGACTAATCTTCTTCTCATTTATAATTTTTAATAATAATAACTCTTTTAGTGTAACAATTTAGGAAGTTAAAGAAATACAAATGTGAGTTAAAAAAGAACTCTGGCAAGGTGTTAAATGTTTAACTTTTTTGAAAGTGGACCTAAACCCTGAAAAAAAGTTAAAATTAACTCTGTGGGAGTTAATTTAACACTTGCCTTTTTGCTCGAGTTTCAAAGTTCCATTTAGGGGTTAAACAAGGACCTGCAGCATTATAGATAAAAAAATCAACCGATCAGATATTTTAGCTCAAATCTGCTGATACTGATCCATTTATTTGTTCATCTATAGTTGACCAAACCACACCCAGTATTTTGGTAAAAATTAAACAATCATATATAGAGTCATTTTTAATCATTAATTAATTTCTTGTAAATTTTAGATTTAAATCCTCTATCTCTGTGATGAGGCACATTGGTGGTTAATGTTATACAGATGTTATACACCTCAGCAGCTGGCTATATGGCAGTGCTTTTGGTAATGAATAGAGCTTCCGTTGCCTTCTATGACACCTTCATATTAAATCAGAGAATCCTCTCCCTATTGCACCTAGAGGACCCTATCTATCTCAGGTTAACGATATGACCCTGTCTCTGCAAATGTAGTGAATAAATTATGGCCCATCTATTACAGCATTGCCCACTGCCTTTTTTTCATGTGCTGTCAGTGTCCCCATGCTTTCTGACTGTCCATTCACTTTGCATAAGGAGGATCTCACGGGGAAATGTTTCCTTAACCTAAATATGCATGAATCAGGATTTACTCAATATGGGGGGTGGAGGGTCTGTCACTTCAGCAAGCTGCTTTAAGCACTTTAGTTAATATAACAGAAGCCTGTGGCTAAGACGTCTATGGATTTGAATGTTTAATGTTTCTATGTCTATTACCAGGTGTGGGCTAGAGGGGTGTAAAACTATTGCAATCAAATCTTTACAGCAATGCTCTTCCTGGACAGTAGAGACCTACAAAAGCAGGATAATATCGCCTCATTTACCTCAGCACTGCTATTTTAATCATTAATTTGCTTCAGTAGTGCTACTCTAGTAATACACAGACCTGAGCAGTGGCATTCTAATGATGAATTAACTTCTGTAGTGCTATCCAAAGCATGAACGTACTTCATTATTGCTTTTTAAATCATGAATTTACCTCAGTAGTGCTATTCTAGTCATACATTTACCTCAGTAGTGCCATTCTAGTCATACATTTACCTAGTCATTACATTTACAGCAGTGTTATTTTAGTCATGCATTTATTTCAGTAGTCCTATTCTAACCATTATTTTTTATTATTATAGTAAAATTTTATTTGGACGAGATGAGACATTTTTTGTCACAGCACAGAATTAAAAAAAAAAAGAACATCACGTATGATGGTCTGGGGCTGCTTTAGGATTTGAACAACTTGCTGTAATTGATGGAAACCTGAAAATCCTGAAGGAGAATTCCAGCCATCAGTTTGTGAACATGAGCTTAAGTGCACTTGGGTTCTGCAGCAGGACAATGATCTGAAGCACACCAGCAAGTCCACCTCTGAATGGTTTTGATTTGTTATTTTCTTTTAATTATTAAATCCTCATTTATGAATGGCTTTTTGTATTTATTATTTTATTTTATTTTATTATTTTCATCTGATATTAAAATAGATCATCTGAAAAATATAAGGGGACCAATACTTTTTTACAGCACTGTATCTGACATGTGCAGTCTACATTCACTCTGGAATTATGAGAAATACTCTGTCCAGACTGCCAGTATAGGGGAGGGTATATACAGCACAGTATACTATTGTATGCATAAGAGCTCTGCTATATTCTATGTATGCATACAATATATGTTACATGTCATTATCTGCCACACTGTCATTACATCCTGACCTTAATATTCTCCACTGCTCTATGAAAGCAGATTAAAGAAGGGCCTTAAGTTCATCCTCTTTATGTTGTTTAGTTTATGAAGGAAAATAACTTGCATCTTGCTTGTGTTTTAGATTAATACAGTACATATACAGTTCTATAGCCCTCTGTTTTTATTTTCCAGGGTAAAAGAGATGACTAGACAGAATGTACAGCCACAGAGCTTTACTGATCACTAGAGAGTGGGCAGCTGTGGAGGAGGAAATACCCACTCCAGCCAGTAGAGGGCTCCATCACCTACTGAGTTCCCTATGAAGCTGAAACAGCTGGTGCTTTAGGAGATGAGCTTTGGTGGACATGCTTTCACACAGGCTTTGTCTGTTACAGTGAAAACTGAGATATGTGTGTGTGTGTCTGTGTGTTTCCACAAACACCGAGTTTTATTATTTTGCATAATACAGCTCTGGAAAGATTTCTGAATCAATTTCTCTGATTTTGCTATTTATAGGTAGATGTTTGAGTAAAATCTATAAACTACGGACATTTCTCCCAAATTCCAAATAAAAATATTGTCATTTAGAGCATGTATTTGCAGAAAATAAGAAATGGCTGAAATTACAAAAAAGATGCAGAGCTTTCAGACCTCAAATAATGCAAATAAAACAAGTTCATATTCATAAAGTTTTAAGAGTTCAAAAATCAATATTTGGTGGAATAACCCTGGTTTTCATGCATGTTGGCACATTCTCCTCCACCAGTCTTACACACTGCTTTTGGATAACTTTATGCCACTCCTGGTGCAAAAAAATCAAGCAGTTCAGCTTGGTTTAATGGGTTGGGATCATGCAACTTCCTCTTTATTATTATTTATTATTCCAGAGGTTTTCAATTTGGTAAAATCTAAATTTTTCAGAGTTGAATAATAGTAAAGATATTCTTCAGAAAAAAAAAATTCTGTCATGCTCGCCTTTGGAGGAAGAAAATTGTTAATTCCCCTATTTCCCCCAAAAAAGCTTACAAAAGTTTTAAAAACTTTTTGAATTATGTTTTTACTTTTATTTTTGTAATGCCTGCAAATTCCAATTCAACATTATTAAAATATTGTTTTGTGACATTTTTCACGAGACCAGTGTGTGTGTGCTTTTTTAAATATGAAGAATAATTGAATAAATTTGACAAACAATAAGCAAGAACAATAAATTAAGTTAAATCTGTGCAGAAAAAAAAAAACAAATGCAATTTTTTGGAAATAAAGATGAGCTGGTAACTTTTTGAGAGCTCCAGCATAGAACCGTATTGTATGACCCTGCAATTATTATTTCGGTTGACCAGTTTGATCTACTGGTGGTAGATCATGCACTAATCAAACCGTCTTCACAAGATCTTCACAGGAGTGGTTACTGTAGCATTTGTAGCATTTAGCCATTAGCCAGTCTTAGCAGCAAATTAGCTTGTAACTTGCTCTTACAGCCTACAACAACAAGAGCAGTCAAAATACAGGTAACCAGATAGAAGAAGGTACCCTGGGTGAAAGACTACACACTAATAGTGGGTGAAAGGGGAAGACTTTGGTTCTTGCTCTAAAGACTGCATTTCCCAGAATGCATCTGTGTCTAACCTCCTGGACATGCACTCCGTGACTCCTCGGCGTTCCGGCTCACCTGACTTTTCCTTTTGCCATTTTCTGTTTCACCTTCTATAAATACCCCCTGTTTGTGTTCCCCTTTGAGGAGTATTGAACCTAAAGCCTTAGCTCTTCTACCCAGCGTTTCTTTTGTTGTTTTGCTTGTTTGCTGCTAACCTTATTTTTTTTTTTTTACTACTCTTTTGACTAGTCCTCTTGTTATAAATATTATTGTAGATATACCTTGTATGACCTCCTCGCCTGCTATTTTTGGTATGTTGTTGTATCTTTCTGCCCTATTTTGATCGTAACTCTTGCAAATTGAACCACTTTGCAAGTAAACGAATCAAACAAGTAACGGTGCACGTCTACGTCTACGTCTCGTCTGGCCTGCATGACATGGGCGCTTGACAATTGACTGTTGTCAGGGTTTTAATCTGTCAGTGGCGCACCTGTGTTTCCTAAACTCAGATGCTACTTTAACAGTGCAGGCGCAAGGCGTGAAAATAGGCTAGTAGAAGCTTGGAAGCTTGAACACAAATGAATTAGAAGTGACAGGAGAATACTGAGTGATTCCAGCTGAAACTTTAAATAGACATGGCATTGCAAACCCAATTTGACTCCTTTGACTTCAATTTTGTTTCCTATTAATTTTACACCGAGCCCAACCCATCTGCAGAGCCTCTAACAATACCCACGTTGCATCACACTTCAAACGAATATAGGAGCATAAAATATCTAATATCCCAAATTGCAGTTATCCATCAAATGGATATGGCCTCTCGGTAATCCTCATACACCACTAAGCAGCGATCCAGCCGTCTAACAATAATGTGAATTAAAGTCGAGTTGAACCACCTTTGTAATCTCCGTAATGGCAGGAGTAAGTGGCTGCTCCGCCGCCGCTCGGTGCGAGGTTATTGGTGGGAGGCTGTGGAGGGGGCGGGGGGCTTCGGATACGGCTGGGCCCAAAGTGCCGACCGTAGTAGTGGGGATGCCACATGTCAAGCTTCAAAGCAGATCGGACTTGGTGAGATATGTGAGCTGAGAGCTGAGCGGCAATCTGTGGTGCCAAAGCTTCTTTGGCAGATAGAAACGCCACATAAGTCCATTGTCACTCAGTATGCTAAACAAGCGTAAGCCGCGGCCCAGCACAATGGACTGCAATTACGGAGGGATATCTGCAGGAAAGGGATCCCTAAGTCCCAGCAGGGTTATTTACATGATCCAGGCCAGATTAAAGGGAGGGAAATTTAGGTTATCCCATGATTTGTGCGGTTAATGCCCAGCACTCTCACTTTCAACAATAGAGGTGTGCTGTTCTGTCCCCTAATGTACTAATACCTTCCACCATGACAAGGATTCCTCTTTGTTCTTTTGTTTGTTTGTTTACCCGCTTGTCAGTGAATTTGCATGTGTCCCGGTTTAATGAGCGCACTGTAATAAAGGCTCAACTTCAGCAGGAGATGATGATAATTAAGTATAAATAACTCTAAATAACATTTCAAATACACGGTAAAACCCAAACCAAAATGTGTAGCATAAAATACTGAATAACACTTTTTTATTTATAGTCTATGTGCATAAGGGGTTTCATAACATATTCATAAGCATTGAATAATGCAATAATGCATTTATAAAGTTATGTCAGTATACTCACAATGTTATGACATTATGGGGCTGTTTCTTGGAAAGGAATTAAGCTTAGTCTTGGACTAAACCTCAGTTTGGATGGAAATTTCCCCTAGTCTACAACTAGGCTCAATCTCTTTCCATGAAAAAAGCAAGTATTTAGTATAAATACATATACTATAGTATATAACACACATTTATATTAAATTCATATATGTATTTACATGTAGGTAAATATATTTCAAACATTACACATACATTTTTCTCTCTTAAAAAAATGTATGTGTAATAATACAAATGTATTTAGTTTTCTCTCTTAAGCCAAATTATAGAATTTCCCCTCAGGGATCAATAAAGTACCTATCTATCTATCTATCTATCTATCTATCTATCTATCTATCTATCTATCTATCTATCTATCTATCTATCTATCTATCTATCTATCCATCTATCCATCCATCCATCCATCCATCCATCCATCCATACATACATACATACATAAAATGTCTTTTTCAGCAGTGACAATAAAATACATTTTATGCCCTTAAACTACAGTATTTTTCACACTATAAGGTGCACCTAAAATCTTTTAATTTTCCCCAAAATCTTCAGTGTCTTTTAATCCAGTGGACCTTATGTATGAATTTTACCAGTCAGGTTGTAAGGCGCATTAAAGCCACTCCACTGAAGTACAGAGTTATACAGGAGTTTCAGTTTAAATCTCCAGCATCGGGTCTGGAGCAGCATTAGCATTAGCATTAGCCGCTAACCGCTATTTCTCTGTTCAGCAGTGAGTATTATCGGCCTGTAGCCTGCTGCTAACACTGTCTAGCACTGCTGGAGCAAAATTAGCATTAACCACTAACCGTGATAGCTCTTTCTTCATTCAGAAGGTAGTATTATCAACCTGCAGTCTGCTGCTAAACCCAGCTAGCACTGCTGGAGCAGAATTAGCATTAACCAATAACCACACTTGTTCGTTCACCGTTCAGAGGTGACTATATTGTAGCCTGTGTGTTTACCATGTTAAAACAAGCTACGTGGGACGAACCGCTAGCTAATATCACCCTGGCTTACCGGAACACTCAGGGTTCCTTAGTGTAGCACTGTTGGGCGGCATTAGCCGCTATTGTTAGCCACTAATGCTAATGCTCCAGCCTTAGTGCTGAAGAAATTCTGGAATCTAAGCCTACTGTAAATAACAGAAGCGCTTTACTCACCCAAATAAACAGTTTTCAGGAGATAAATCTAGTGTAGATTGACGTCCAGCACTCATCTGAATTTAAAAGAAAGTCTTTTTTTATTACAGTTTTGTTTACTTAGCTTGGCTTTACTTAAAGTAGTTAGCTAGCCCCCCCACCACCACCCAGTGGTGAGACCTGCTGAATTAGAAGTTCCTTATAGTTTTTTTTTAAAATGCGCCTTATAATCCACTGTGCCTTATGTATAAAAATAGTGCACCTTATAATATGGTGCTTATTATAGTGCAAAAAATATGTTAATTGTAACTGCTTACATTATAAAAGCATGTTATAAAGCAGCATTCCCATAGGTTATAAACTTTATAAGACAGATGCTTATCTATGGAAATACAGTGTTTAAAAACTCCAGCAGCACTGCTGTACTCGTGCAACACATCATCATCTTGTCAGTGTCAGCGTCAGAGGTAGTCTTAATGTTATTGTTGATCATTGTGTATTTGTTTAATTGTAGATGCTTGGTTTATAACCCTGTTGTAACACTGCTATGAAGCAGAACTCTAATTGGAGATATACTTATTTAGACAGATGCCTACAGTATAGGTTCATGAATGATTTTTTAACCCCTTATATTGAAGTTGTAATACATTTTCAATTCATAACACCTTTATAAAACCTTCATTAGGCAGAATTCCTTAGACTTGCTATGTATTAGGCTTGTTTTTCCTCTCTTAAACCATTTTTGCTAAGGCTTAACATTGATCATCAACATGTTTCCATGTTAAATCATTACAATAATATATCATGTAGTTTATAAAATATCTCATGTCATTCATCATGTTATTGATAAATATGCACATATTGCTTTATAAATGCATTGTTTAATGCTAATAAATGTGTTATAAAGCACCTCACTTAAGTATGTACCCTTCAAAAAATTGTCCTTACCCTCCTTATGTTCTTCTACTGCTAAAAGTCAGGTTGAAACATACAGTGATCGAGGTAGACCACCAGGTTGAAGCCTGGGAAATATTTATCGTAATCAATTTGCCATTGTGATGAGTTAATCAAGATGTATGCATTATTCAAACAATGCCTCATAAAAGCCTAATGGGCATTTGTTTAGATGACAGTTAAATGTAAGCAAAACCCATTTATATTTGTTAGCTCCCGCAGGTCATTACCATGCTGTCATTTGTCAACACGGGAAGAGTTTTCTCTTCAGGACCTCAAAAGGGGGGAGATCAGTACACTACCTCTCCTTCAGGACACTGAGATTCTGGGTTGTAGGAGTTGTCATCATGCTAAAGAAGCCATTCATTATGCTTAGTGGCTTGTCCTCGGCTAAGCGGGATGTTGTCCTTCTCCAGAACCCCACAACAAACTTGTTTAAAGTGAAGTTGTCGCTGTCTGCTGATGCCACATATCTGGATTAACCCCTTAAATCTCTGAGGTAAAGTTGTGGAGAAGTTTAAAGCAGGATTAGACTATAAAAAAAACATATCCCAAGCTTTGAGCATTCCAAGGAACACTGTTCAATCCATCATCCAAAAATGGAAAAAGTATTCTACACCTGCAAACCTACCAAGACATGGCCATGATCCACCCAAACTGACAGAGCAAGCAAGGAGACCACTAGTTTAATCAGCTTAAGCAGCCCATGGTCAGAAGAGGCCCATGGTCACTCTGGAGGAGCTACAGAAATCCACAACTCAGGTGGGAGAATCGGTCCACAGGACAACTGTAAGGCGTGCACTCCACAAATCGAGAA
The DNA here is from genome assembly GCF_023375975.1 of Astyanax mexicanus. NCBI lineage: Eukaryota > Metazoa > Chordata > Actinopteri > Characiformes > Acestrorhamphidae > Astyanax > Astyanax mexicanus. The sequence continues at coordinate 16,898,299 of NC_064429.1, forward strand.
GGGTAATGCTGCAGTGGGCGTGGCTAAAGGGCAGAGCATGTGTCAATCATTTTCGACTGCAGCCAATCAGATACTACACTTTCGTTGTCAATCACTTTTTATTAAGCCAATCCTCAGACAGACCAAGCTGTCCATCATTTTTTACTGCAGCCAATCACCTTAACAGATCTGTTAAAAGAAGGCGGAAACTGCGTTGCTACCGGTTAAACGTAGCGCGATTTAAGCTTCTGAACAGCGGTGAAGCTGAATGTGTATAAGTATTTTACACAATACTACATTAACAGTTTAAACACATTTATGTGTTACTGTAGTTAGTCCTGCCTATATGCCGCTCTTAAACAGAAGTAACTGAATGAAAACGTTAGAAAAGCCCTGACTTTTTAAAGATTAAAATACTTTTTTCTGGAATGGCACTTTCGTGATTTTTTTTCCTTTATTGCAGTAATTGCATTAAATCGTGTATACCTATGTGTGTGTGTGTGTGTGTGTATATATATATATATATATATATATATATACGTACACATACGTATACGCGATTTAATGCAAGACAGACAGACAGACACTTTATTGATCCCCGAGGAGAAATTTTGGAATTACTGCAATAAAGGAAAAAAATCACGAAAGTGCCAGTCCAGAAAAACGAGTATTTTAATCTTTGATTTAAAAATATCTAAAGTCAGGGCTTTTCTAACGTCTTCATTCAGTTACTTCTGTTTAAGAGTGGCATTTAGGCAGGACTAACTACAGTAGCACATAAATGTGTTTAAACTGTTAATATAGTATTTTGTAAAACACATTCAGCTTCACCGCTGTTCAGAAGTTTAAATCGCGCTACGTTTAACCAGTAGCAACGCAGTTTCCGCCTTCTTTTAACAGATCTGTTAAGGTGATTGGCTGCAGTAAAAAATTATGGATAGCTTGGTCTGTCTGAGGATTGGCTTAATAAAAAGTGATTGACAACAAAAGTGTAGTATCTGATTGGCTGCAGTCGACAATGATTGACACATGCTCCGCCCTTTAGCCACGCCCACTTGGGCTCCGGCCTGCAGCATTACATAGATGCACAAATCTGGCATTTTTGGAAGAGTGGCAGGAAGAAAAAATGTTGGAAGATATACATAAGAAGTGCAGTTTTCAGTCTTCCACAAGCCATGTTGAAAATGTTAGGCTAAATGCAAAGCACTATGTGTGGCAGAAATGTAACACTGAACACACCATACTGAACACAGCATCTCCACTGTGAAACATGGTGGCGGCTGCATCGTGCTGTGGGAATGCTTTTCTTCAGCAAAGACAGCACTAGTTTAAGAAGCAGACAAGAGGCCCATGGTCACTCTGGAGAAGCTGCAGAAATCTATAACTCAGGTGGGAGAATTTATATATAAGACTATACGTTGTGTACTCCACAAATCTGGATTTTATAGAAGAGTAGCAAGAAGAAAGATTTTTTTGTTGAATGAAAGACATAAGAAATGCTGTTTGCCGTTTGTAGCCACAAACACATGTAGGCAAACATGTGGAAGAAGATGCTGAGGTCAAATGAGAGCAAATTTGAACTGCTAACAAGAGCTCAGCATGTCTCCTTAACCCTTGTGTGGTGTTTTTTTTTTGTTACTCGTTTACTTTGTTACTTGTATTTAATTCAGCAAAATTAAGCAATTTTACATTAAAATGCTTTACACAAGCTTGCTTCACCTAAATTGCAAGCAATATAAACAGCTTACATGGTTAATATTTGCCCTTTACCTTTCTTATGTTACATTTCTTTTAAAAAGTGCTACTCTTTTTTTATTAGTTGTTTAATAAAATGTAAAAGAAGATGAATTAAACTCAAGATATGAGTAGAAAATTTGTTTAGTTTCAAATTTACAAATGAAGCAATGTTGTGCCAATGAGTTTGAGTTAGAAAAAATATTTTTTTGTATCATTTGATGAAAAATGAAAACGGGTCCCACAGACCCGAACACCACAGGGTTAATATCTGATTACTACATAAATTTTAATCTTTAAAAGTTCTTTAAGTCAAACTAAAATCAGATTTGAACTTTTACACCTATTATACATTTGTTGGCCAATGGTCTTGTTTATCATTCAAAAGGTTTAGAATTTCTTGGCTCTTTGCACCTTTGTACACCTTTGTAACTACAGTGTGATTACTTTTGTACAGCTCTGATATTAATCAATACAATCCCAGCATGTTTTCTCCCCCCTCTGACTACCCCCACCTATGTTTGAGTGAAAACATCTATTATCATCACCTCTATTCCCAGCTGCATGTACAGGTTCAAATAAATAAAGATAATAAAGATAAATAAGACATATCCTCCAGTTCCACCTCTTTCAGTGTCTTCTTTACCACTAGAATTAATAATTATTCCCAGAACCACAATGCCTACTTCAAATAAAGTGCCCACTTTTCACAAAACAGTCAAATCTCAGTGGATTAAATCATGCAATTCCCACAATCCCACTCCTGATGGGGGAGCTATTTTGAACGTATCAGTGAATGTATCAGTGCTCAAAATATACATTTGTGTAGTCAGATTTCAATTGGAAACGGGCACGTGCTAAACTTTTAAAGCTTCTGTGTTTTACAAAAAGTGAAATATATGAAATATAATTTCATATACAGTACCAGTAAAATGTTTGGACACATCTTCTAGTTCAATGTTTATCTTAATTTCTTTCTTTATTTTATATTATATTATATTATACTATATTATATTATATTATATTATATTATTATATCTTATATTATTTCTATATTTTAGATTATTTTATATACATTAAACCACTAACATGAAGCATGTGGTATTATCCAGTAAACCAAAAAAATGGTTTTGGCTGTCATGCCTGGAACCGAAAGCGCTTTTGTCTCTCCCATACTCAGCTCTGCCTGCAATCTCCAGTCTCTGGACTACAATACACAGAATGCACCACGGCACCTCCAGGAAGCCAATCACCTGATTATTGAGTCCACCTGTTCACACCCATTTCAACACACCTTCAATATACCTATCTGCATGTGTCTGAGTCCTGTGTTATCATGACATTGGCCTCAAAGATAAATGTGCTACCTAAAAGAAGTAAAATACTTAGAAGTATAAAACACGTTCTGGTTTGTTTAACACTTTTTGTTTACAGAATAATTTAGCATGTGTTCCTGTATAGCTTTAATGCTTTCAGTATTAAATTTACAATGAAAAACTTATTTAACAAAAAAAAAGAAGAAAACATGAGAAATGAGAAAAGGTGTGTCTTAACTTTTGACTGGTACTGTGTAGAGTCTTTTGCAAAAAGTTGCAAATGACACAAATGTGATATTCAATCAGTGTGTAGAATAGCTTGTTCCGATAATCTATGACTTAAAAAATTACAAACAAAGGAAAATTATGTGAAAATGTTAGAAGCGTAAGTAAGTGTAGTTCACAGTAAAGCAGTAAAAAGTATTTTAGATTCCTCTGAAGGACATGCTTTACACAGATGTGTTTGTGCACTGCTGTGTCTTCTTGTGTGTAAGTAACAAGTAGGAGGGGTGCTGGCCTTTCCAAGATAGCAATGAACGTCTGACTGATGTCTGTTGTCTAGGCTTTAATTAGTCAGTGGTGCACCTGTGTTTTTCGTTGCCAAGATATCAATACACCAGAAATTAATCTGAACAAACATCTGCCTGTATATATTTACAAGCACATTTGCCTTTTAAACAATGCAGGTGCAAGACTTGAAAATATATTATTGGTAGGGTGTAAGATAGCAATCGAGATGCACTATTTGCAGGGTGTAAGATAGGGCCCATAGAAAGTAATGTTGACTGAAGCAGTAAAATGTAAAACAACAAACTAAACCCTCAATTTACCTTTTATATTTGAGAACTAAAACTAAACGAGAAATAAAAACGTAATACACATCTATCTATCTATCTATCTATCTATCTATCTATCTATCTATCTATCTATCTATCTATCTATCTATCTATATATCTATCTATCTATCTATCTATCTATCTATCTATCTATCTATCTATCTATCTATCTATCTATCTATCTAGGTAGGCCCCTGGGGTTAGGGGCGTGACCACTGTGACCCGGAAGGAGGAAGCTCACAGAGATACACAGACACGGGGAGTAAATTAACTCAAAACGTACCTTTATTTAGTATCAAATGCCCTCCACCACACCCAAAAACAACTTACAGAAACATAACTCAGCCCAATGGGGCTCTAGAGTCTGTCGAATTACTTAGTTTTACTTTAAAGGCTAAATACGAGTCCGTGCAGCCTCAGCCCTCAGCTCCCCAGTCAAAGTCCTCCCCAAATGATGGCGGAGGCTGAGTATATATGCCTGTCTCAACTGGCAGCTCAATCAGCCCTCATGCGGGCCAGCTGAGACAGGCATGGCTTTGCGCTCTGGTGTGGGGCGGACCCACAACTCCAACGCCTCCTCACGCCACACTATCTATCTAAATTGGAGCAGTCTGGTGGCCAATCTTCATTAAATGCACATTGCACCAGTAAGAGCAGAGTGTGAAGGTTCAATTAGCAGAGTATTGCAAAATATTGCAATGCACACAACATTATGGGTGACATACCAGAGTTCAAAAGAGGACAAATTGTTGGTGCACATCTTGCTGGCACATCTGTGACCAAGACAGCAAGTCTTTGTGATGTATCAAGAGCCACAGTATCCAGGGTAATGTCAGCATACCACCAAGTAGGAGGAACCACATCCAACAGGATTAACTGTGGACGCAAGAGGAAGCTGTCTGAAAGTGATGCTCGGATCTATCTATCTATCTATCTATCTATCTATCTATCTATCTATCTATCTATCTATCTATCTGTCTGTCTGTCTATTTATCTATCTTTTCTGCTAAATAGCATTACATTACATTACTCTACATTGTGAAAAACTAATCATTGTCAATAAAACAAACCTATTCTAAACCCATACATGGATTAAAACTCTGTCATAGTAGTGAACATGAAATGAATATTTGTATAAGAAAAAGTGCATGTTAAAGCGAGGTTAGAGCGTTCTTTTCCCGCTGTGTTGTGCTTCTGTTCCCTGGCTGCTTTACTACCTGAGAAGCACCCCCACCCCTCCCTCCCCACCTTCCCCAACACCGCAACAGACGTCTTATCAAACGTGACTGATTGCCGTAATCTGTACTCTGGGCAGCCATTAAGCAAATTACCTGAATCATTGCAAGGATTAGTCTCATTAACACATGATTAGCATCAAATTAAAATAATGAGTGTTTAACTTGTGATGTCTTCCAGTTGTTTGAACAGCTTGATCAGGCACACCAGGCTTGCTGAGTGCTGCTTTTTCTGCTAAAAACATGGATAAGGGAAGCCAGTGGACCCTGGCTGGAGCACCAGGCGGTGAGCTGATGGTAGACGCACAACTGTCTTATTCAAAATCTGACACTTTAATGGTTTTATTTACAATAAAGCTTATAGTTACAGCTTTTACCATTGTACAAACTAGTTGGGTGCATTTAAATAAATGTGACCAATGTGTAATTTGGCTAAGCTGTTTATGAGATGTCTAATTATATTTAGTTAAGAAATATTAAATCAAAACACAGCATGTTTTTATTTTTTTATTTTATTACTGCCAATCTAAAGCATTCTAGTACATTGCCACAGATGTGTGCATGCGAAAACGATCAAGATGTCTAATAAATTATACAAGTTATACATACACTTGCCTACTTTATATACAAGGGTTCTGTAAGTTATGTAAGTTTAATTTCTGTAAACATGCAGTTTCATTAGGCTGAAGTCACATAAAAGTCTTACGTCATCTTCTCAGTGCATGCAGATCATTGGTGAACACACTGTTGCTAGGCTAATTATATAGGCGAAGCTATAACTCTCTTTTGTGGTTATGGTTATGCGCTTTATTACTCAAATTTAATATCCAGCATGTGCTTTTCATGTGCATCCTGCATCTAACTATATGAATGTACAGTATGTACATGAGGTAAGCACCAAGTCAGCCAGTCAGTATCACATGATATCACACACCTAAAAGCCAAATTACTGATGGAATTTCTTGCCTCCTAATTATGTTTGAAAGCATCAGTTTGAGAGTGTTTGAAGAGGTAGAGATGGTATACAGTGAATAGCCCTATTTGAGTAATGTTCTAATCCATATTATGAAGAATTACACAAAAAAATACTTTAAGAAATGAAAATGTAAAAAAAGAAATAGTTTAAAAGTATACTTAAGTGTAAAATGTTATGATGGAACTGGCACTCATCAGGACCACAGGAAAAGAAAGATCATTAGTTTCCTCTGTTGTACAGCATAAGTTCATCATAGTTACCAGCCTCAGAAGTTAATCCTAAGTAATGGATGACTCAGTATTCATTTTAAATGAAATATAAAGAAATTATTTAAAGAAATATAGAATGAGAAGGTGTGTCCAAACTTTTGATCAGTACTGTAAATAAAAGGTCTGATTATATTTAGATTAAGCCTTATGATACTGTAAAGAGAAAGTTCCATTACAGTAGATATTGTTTCTACTGTATAGTGCCCCTCCCAAACTAATTATCCCCTTTTTTAAGCATTTGTCAAATTTGAGGTGAGGGTGGAGTTTGCTAAAATCAGGGCGTTTAGTGCCCCTTTAAGGAAAGAATAATATATCAGTATTTGTGTAAAAGTCATAAGCCTAAATGGGCAGAATAGGATCCAAGTAGAGAACAAGAATACAAATGAAGATTTTCATAGAATGCATAGATAGAATGGACAATTGTATGTGCATAATAAAAATATCTATCCTGTAACTTATGGATTCTATGGAAAAAAAGACAATAAGAAATAAATAGAGCTTTTAATAAGATAAATAAGTAATTGTGAGTAGTTGTTTACAGCTAAAATGCAATAAATTGTTACAATGTTTAAAATGTTAAAACAAATATTACCATTAAAGCTGCAAGAGATATACAAGTTATACCACTTTATTTCTGACCTCCAAAAGCCAAGAGTCCAAGTGCATAAAAATCCATGTTTAGTAAATGAGTGCAGCTTATGCTCTTGTGACTGTTGTCTGTGATTTCCACTCCTACTGAAAGCAGACAAATGCCTTAGAGCTCTAAAGTGTAATGCACCTTCTGCTTTTAGCTTAATAGAAGATTTAGTTTAATACCAAAAAAATGCATATTGCATATTACAGTACCATTAAGTGAAGAGTAGTTAAAAACTGTAATGCTAACCTGCTGTTGGGAGATTATAGCCGCCACTGAAATGATGCTTCACTGAGGGGCCTGGGCTGGAGACAGCACTGCTCAACATGTCTTAAAGCACTGATGACAACAATAGCCAGGGCTGGATACGCAGGGCCTACATTTAATTTAATCTTTAGGGGATTATGACTCTGCCTAATGTCAGGGGGTCCGATCCCTCAGTGAACATTAAATACATTTGTCTGCAGATGCTCCGACATCATGCAGTGATGTCCACAGATTTTTTTTCATAATACCACCATGTGGTCAGAACATCTTGGGATTGGCATTAGTCAGGCAGGTTTACTCACTAAGTAGTGCACTAGTGTGAAGAGCTATGACACAAACCATACAGGGCTTTCAAATGCAAGCTGTGGCCATTAAATGTAGTGCATTATTATGTCAGGGCTGCATGTTTAGTTCTGATAGAAAAAAATGAGGACAGTTTCGTGTGTTGATGATATATATTATTTAGAACAGCTGAACAATTGCTGCACTAGATATTTGAGTTTTAAAGTAGACCACCACCAGTTGTGCCAACCAGAAATCTTTAGTTCAGATAATTCATACAGCTCTGAAAAAATGTGACCACTTAACAATGATGATTTTCTTTGATTTTTACAAATTAAAAACCTCTGGAATATAATTAACAGGAAGATGGATTATCACAAGCCATCAAACCAAGCTGAACTGCTTGAATATTTGTACCATAAAGTTATCCAAAAGCAGTGTGTAAGACTGGTGGAGGAGAACATGCCAAGATGCAAGAAAACTGGGGTTTTTCCACCAAATATTGATTTCTGAACTTGTTTTCTCATTTTCTGCAAATAAATGCTCTAAATGACAATATTTATATTTGGAATTGTGGAAGATTTTCGTAGTTTATAGAATAAAACAGCAATGTTTATTTTACTCAAACATATACCTATACATAGCAAAATCAGAGAAACTGATTCAGAAACTGAAGTGCTCTCTTAATTTTTTCCAGAGCTGTATTTCTTATGTAAAATATGATTTAGTTTTGTAAAATTGTTTTTGTTTTTGTTTTTGCAGGGGGTTGCAAATATATGAAATGAACCATTTTCATATTATATGTTGATTGCATTATTTAAAGCAAGCAGAAGAAGTTTCATACTGAAAATAAAACGGGTCAACTTGACCCGTGACAGAACAGGAAGGATATCGATACCTAACAATTTATAACGAGAAAATAAGCAAGAGTACGAAAAGTGTGCCTACCTGAAGACTGGAAGCTTAGATTTCCCTTGTTTTAGTTCAATTTAAAAAGAGGACTCATACTAATGATGTCAGATGCAGCAAAAGATTTTGATTGGCTGGTCTGTTTTCTTGGTCCTGGGGCCTTATCAAAGTTGTTGACCTCAGGACAATCAAAATCAGGAGGTGTGTGTCTCCAATCCAAAAAGATCCAGTCCATAGCCATTGACTTTGGGCCTAACAATACAGCAATTAACCCAGAAATAGTATTCAGATATATCTTACCCGCATGTTATCAATCAACCCTATATTCAGCAATATTAATGACAGCGCTGAGAGGTTGGAGAATCATAGAAAAACTCATTAATATTGAAATAAGTAATTAATAATACTAAGAGATGTATAGTCATGATGCTCTGTCACATTTCCTGTCATATCCAAGACTTTCTGTAGTAATTCTAAAGCCTGAAACTCAAGCTAAGAGAATTCTGTAAGACTCCCTCGTCCTCGGATTTGAATGGCCGGGGTTTGATGAGTTAATGAACTTTAGATTAGAGCAAGGGAAAAAAAAGGTCCCTCTCCAACTGCAGCAAATAGCCAAGGGCAATAGCTGATAACTAATGTGTGGAATATTGCAATTAGCATAGCAAAGTACTTACAGGGATCAAATTAAAAAATTCATTAAGGCACGCACTTAATTAAGAAACACTTTTCGGGTTTACATGATAAATTATGACACCTATTAAATCTTCCACTACAAGCTGTAATGGCTTCTTTGCTCCTGGGCAAAGGAGTGTTTCCTTTCGGGTTCAAGGAAGCCTCCAAGGACCTGCGGTATTTGTTAGCGTTTTATGAGGAGCCGTGTCTCCTGCAAGGGCTACACGGCTGCAGTGATGGAACACTCACGGTATTTCTGTTCTACCTGTTTCTTAAAATTAAACATGCTCTTTTTAAATGAAACAAGAAACTGGATGGAATGTGCAATTGAATATGAATATGGAGCTTAAGGCTGTTTCCATGTTATTGGAGGGGGAGCATTTTATTACCTTTAGCTTAGCATCAGTACTTTTTTTACATTCCAAAGCCAAGACATGGGGTTACTTTTATTCAACTGGTAACGTTAATATAGAGTTTTTTTGTCAAACATGTAGCCATTAAAGTGTATTTCATAATATTGCACTTGCTATATAATTAGCATCCTTTGCTATCTTTAAGAAACTCCTGATTTTCTTCTTCCCCTCCTTTCCTCCTCTATACCACAATTCCCATTTGGTTTCCTTTAGACCCTGTCTAAAATGTTTTTTTTTTACCTTGAACTTCTATGTCTTCTATTGCTACATGTACATCATTATTATAAGTTGCTTTGGATAAAAGTGTCAGCCAAATGTAATGTAAAGTAATGTAAAAATTAGGACATGAAATGTAGGGTATTATTTTACTTGGATGGTCCATCAAAGATGCGTCACGGATGCTCACCTACCATTCATCTTACATTCAACTGCATAATAATCTAATAAATACAACTGAACTCTCAGCTTAATGTAAATTATTCTCTGTGTAATCTAACCTTAAGTGTTACCCAAAACCTAACCTAGGCCTAAAGGAGAACTTGGAATGTGCCTTATAATCCAGTGCACTTTGTGTATGAAACTAGAAAATAATATTATGTGCCTTATAGTGCAAAATACAGTATTTTATTATTCAGGTTAGAGCAATGTAATGATCATTTTGATATAAAATAATGGATTAATCATGAAGTGTTTGATTTATAGCTAAATCATAGATCAATTAAGAACTGGATGTATGATGAACTGAATGGCAGTTCCTGGGTGGTTGCATAGGTGCTGCTGGATAGTTTTTGCTAGGTGGTTTTCAAGTGGTTGCTTAGGGGTTTCTAAATGGGAGTTAGCAACTGCACCAGATCAGCACCACTGAAACATGTTAAAGGTTCAAATCTTTTCCGATATTCTTTGAGGTTTGGCCCAGTTACACTGCAAGCCGACAGAGCCACTGAGACCTAATCACATCATTATTATACAACACACATCTCAACACACTGTCTGTAAAACCTTCATCACTGTAGCGTAGGATAGAAATCCACCTGCAGTAAATAAATATAATAAAACAGCTCCTGAGGAGAAAGCATTTCATTCATTTACACTCACTATCCAGCCCCTACAGGGTAAACTTCATTTATACAGTATTTGTTTGACCTCAGTAGATGGTAGAGTAAAACCAGTCAGCTAATCGAATGTGTTTTAGTGAATAATTTGATAAGAGTTCGGCTGGACCTTTTTTTATCGTTGGAATATATTAATTTTTCTTGTCTTTTGATGTTTTGATGGCAGTTTTTACTCAGTGGGCCCTATTTTAGTGATCTATAGCACGTTATAGCATTGGCACGTTCGCATCTTAACAGCACAGCGCTTTGTGCGTCTCAGCAGAGGATACTGACCTGTGCGTTCAAGCTGTGAAGATACTCCAGCAGCTCATTTAAGGGAACAGCAATGTTATTTTATTCTTTATTCTGTTTTTGTTTTTTTGGTGATGGGGTGTACAGCACCCTGGGCACACCTATAGGAATGAACTCTAAAAACTGACTGTTGTCTTGGTTCATTTCAGTCAGTGGAGCACCTGTATTTTCCAAATACCAAAATAGCAACACGCCAGATATTTACTTGAACACATCTCACTTCCAGACCACCACAAGCATCAGTGTAGATTTATTCCTAGACGTGCCTTGTGCAGGGTGTACGAAAGAGCCCAATATAGTCAATAGTAGTTTGCTGTCCTACTTAAAAAAAACTTACAAAATAAACCCAACAGATAAAAAAAAACAATATAGAGTGAATATCTACAGTGACCAGCCATGACAATATATAAATCCACTCATCCCACCAAAACAGCTCTAAACTGTCAAGGCTTGCACTCTCCCAGGATGTCTATCTGCAGCTCTGCCCCCTCGTTACCTGTTCCCAGGTGTTTCCTGTTTCCTTCTGTGTGTACATATCACCTTTTTGTTTTTGTGTTCTGTTGTCGGTTCTTGTATGTGTTGCGTGTTCGTTTGTTTTTTGTTTTTCAGTCTAAAGTGATTACTTGCAATTGCATCTGACTCCGTGTCTCTCTGCAGCAACTGACAACTGAAGTAAATTTAAATTATCTGTTTTTTTAAAAGCTTTTAGTAATTTTATTAAACTAACTGCAAAAAAATACTGTTATGCGAATACATCAATGTCAAATGCAGTTCATATGTGCAAAGCAATATGGAAAAAAAAATTAAAAAGTGTGATTTTCTGCCAACCCTGCTGCCTGAAAGTTAACATTTTTCAAAGAAAACTATTATATTAATTTTACAGAACAGACAATGGAGTTTTCCTTTGATGTTTTGGGATTTAGTAAGAAAGAAAGGACATTTTGCCATTTTGTGTTGATTAATGTTCTTATAGACATTTTAATAAGGGTTGACATTTTTGAATAGGCTTGGCCCTGCACAAAGAAAACCTTCAGCCTCATCTTCTCCAGCCACTTTGAATATCCTTAATGTGCTACCTGAACCTGTGCATTCTTATCTAAATATTGGCAGACAAAATTCCCTGCTAGACGCGCCAGGAGCGCTATAGACGGCAAGGTTAATTTTAAAGCACAGGCATCGCGGGCGCCGTCTCCCACTTCCTGTCCTTTAAACAAGTGGCCAGAGGCGGAAGCCATGACTAAATTATTAACTGTGTATTTCATAACGTTAGTGACAATATGTTTACGTGTTTTTTTTGGGGCCCGTCCCCCTGCCGGGAACAGATGGCTCCTTTTACTTTATTTTCCACATCAAGTATGATTATTTCTTTGTGCCAAAAGCCACCTGCCGTTCCTTGGTCTCCGCACTAATTATTTATGTTGGTAACACACAGCAGGACTTGTTATCAGTTGGATGGTGTCTTAATAAAGGCAGGCACATCAACATATTGACATCCGTGTTCAAGGGGAAGAATTTATCACGGGCCGGTGCGAGTCGCGCTCGAGAGCGGGCCGCCTGCCAGCACCTCGCAAGATGACCTCCTTTTGTGTGTTGTCTTTCCCTCTTTCTCTCTGTTTCTTTCTGTGCCCCCGCTCTCATCCAAGGGTCCACGCCATGATAATTAGGTGAAAGCCTATTAAAAAGTCAAATAAGAGAAGAGAATACATTAACATTGAGTCTAGAACCGCAAGATTCTCCAGCGCTCTGCGTGACAGAAAAGGACAAAGAGCCCAACTGCTTAGAATACGGCAGAAAAAAGCTCCTTCTGTCAGAAGCCAGAGTGTTACATCAGCCCTCTGTTTCTACACACACACTTATACACACACACACACACACACACACACATACAGGCTTGAACAACGAGGGCCCACGTTGGGACCACAAGTACCAATTAAGTTAAGTATTCAGCGAATTTCAAAGCATTATGTCCAAGGGATAGGTCAGTTTTAATCACAGATACAGCTCGTCTCAAATGTAGACCACTTATAATTACACATACTCAATACTTTAATCCTCCAGAGGTACAGAACGAATACGCTGTAATTACAGTTTCATACACACACACACACACACACACACACACACACACACACATATATCCCACCCCCCCATCCCCTTTTTCCCCTAACACCACCCACTCCCTTTCTACTTCTGGTAATGTGGCTGTAAAAAAAAAAAAAAATCTGAAAATGGGTTCAGAAATATGTCAGTCATGATGGACAGGGATGCCAAGTATTATGAATAATTACACTTTTTAGTGTCGGGAGATAAGCCCTCCTCTTTCGCTTTAGGCCCAAATGTTTCAGGACAAAAACCCCCCTTTGGATTAGCAGGAGAAAGCAGGCGGGGCCCAAGCACTCTTCTACTTAAGATCCTTTATCTGCCCAGTTAAGAACATATATATATATATATATATATATATATATGGGTTACACTCCTCACACACACACACACACACACACACACACACACAGAAAAAAAAAAACTATTGTAGGCTATTGTGGGCTCAGACAATGCCCCGCCCCACCGTCCCTCATGAATCTGTAATAGCTTTTAGGATTAAAAATATGGTTCTTGGCTTTAATTACATATTGCAGTGGAGAGGTTTTAGCTTGTGGTGCTGCTGGTAGTGCGCCACTGCTGAGAATAAGTCATAAGAGAAGAGTGTTAAGACTCATTCAGATGATCCAACTTCATCCAGTACATGCTAGCTATCATCATATCAATTGCAGTACTGGTGACACTGCATATCTTTGGATGTTTTTTTTTTCATCCCTGATTTAGTCTTTTAATATCCAGTTCCTACCAACTATGTAATGAATTAACCCCCATTGCAAACTTTCAGCTGTGAAAAAAATAAATTAATAAGTACAATATAAATAGCTAAACTATAAGGTGCACTTAAAATTCTTAGATTTTCCCAAGTGTCAGTGCGCCTACTTATCTGGTGCACCTTATGTATGAATTTTACCAGTCAGGTTTTAAGGAGCAGTGAAGCCACTTAGCTGAAGTGCAGCGTGATTTTCAGTGAAGTTTCTCCAGCACCGAGACTAGTAGACTAGTAACGAGTAACCTGTTTCTAACCCTGGCTAGCACTGCTAGCATTAGCATTACTAGCATTGCTTTGCCTTTTAGAAGTGAGTATTATTGGCCTGTAGCCTGCAGCTAACCCCAGCAAACAATGCTGGAGCAGCATTAGCATTACCCACTAAGTGCTAGCACTTTTGTTATTCAAAGGGTGAGAATTATCGGCATTTAGCCTGCCTCAAACCCTGGCTAGCACTGCTGGAGCAGCATTGGCATTAACCGCTAACTGCGCTAAGCGCAAGCTCTTTTGCCATTCAGAAGTGACTATTATACAAATATCTGTACGTAAAATTATTGTTCATAAAAAGAAACCTATGCAGATAAATTGCATCATCCAGATTTAATTTTATATAATTTTATTTCTAATTTCTTTCCCATTTTCTCCCCAGTTTACATGGCCAGTCACCCAACCTACTCATTAGGACTCCTATCACTAGTAATGCCCCAACACACCAGAAGGGTGAAGACTAACACTTGCCTCCTCTGATACATGTGAAGTCAGTCACCTGCTCTTTTTGAACTGCTGCTGAGGCAGCATTGCAGAGTAGCATCACAGCACCTCACCCTTTGGAGTGATGTGTGGAAAGAGCACTATCTACCCACCCAGAGAGAGCACGGCCATTTGTGCTCTCTCAGGACTCAGGGAGCTGATGGCTACACGGCGTTCCCATGATCATAGTGGCAGCACTTAGCCCACAGGACCACTCAGAGCCAGATAGAGTGAATTTGATTGTGGAGAAGTATTTTGATTGGATAAGATATATAAATATATACCATTCTGTCACCCTGTTGGTTTGTATGTGATCCTTTTACTCGAGTAATGTACCTGTTGCATATAACAGTTACATTCATATACAGAGTTACTAAGTCAGCTATAGTTAGCGTTTACTAATTTGATAAATAGCTATTACCAAGAGAAAGCATTAGTTACCTCCACCCTACCTCCACCCTAAATTCTTCTTAAAAAAAGGAAATAATAACTAAAGATTTATGTAGTTTGGAATCTAAGTCAGGTGACTGTGATGGCCACACAGAATCATCCAGGACTTCTTCTGCAAAAGTAATCTGAGTGTGGAGATGAAAATAAAGTGTTCATTATCCAAAACAATACTTCATCAACTGTCAAATATGGTGTAGGCAGTGTTATGGCAAAGGCAAGTATTGCTGATGTTTGTTGATAATGAGACTGTTCTAAAAGTATACAGAATTAATTATAAACTGTATAAAGCTATATGTTTTGCTCAGATTCAGTCAAAAATGTGTACTATATTACTATAGTTTCTCCAACTTCTCAACCTTATGTACACACTGTTACATTTTGAATGAAATGTAACCATATATGCTTTATAGCAAAGCGTTGAATACTTCTTATTCACCCAAAGTTTTACTTTGCTCTTTTTTAAATCACTCAAGGTGAATTCTCTACATCAGACCTTTCTTAAGTTCAAAACAAGTACAGAGCAGTTCTTCTAACTTTTTTGCATATATCACGCTGTGGGAGAAAAAAGTGGTTCCTCACCATTTTAATGAAGTTGTGATTAAGGAATAAATCATTGCTCGTTCAAATTATACCAAATTAAAAACCTCAGTTGGATATTAAAGTCAGTTATGAATCACAATTCGCCCCAGTTCGGGAGGGAAATTTTAGACGGCACAGACTGAATTCACTGTCGTTGAGTTTCGTCCAAAAGCGATCAGCTAAGAACAGGTAGCGCTCATCTTCACTTAATCCTGAATTCCCCTTTCCTGCGACGAACGTTTCATCAATAAATTACAATGATGTCTCTCTTTAATACTTGTTTGGCAAGAATATTGGCAAGTGTATTACATAGTGTTAATTAGTATGCAAATGTATCCTTTTTACGATCGTCATCTTCATTATATTTAATCTCTCTATTTATCTGCCAAGGAACAGTTAGATTGAATCCATGTCTGCCATGTAAAAATATGCAGTAATTTATGACTCTGTATTAATTTCAAATGCATTGCCTATTAAACACATACATTTGTGCTGTTATAGCCACAGACCTACTGCTAAAGTACCTCAGCAGCACAGACTGTCAGAGCTTAACCATGTGTTAAAGCTGTGTTTACTTCAAACAGGGATGCATTTTTATTTAGATTAACAGCTTGAAGGAACACAAATGCCAAACGAATGCGGGAGATATAAGAACATCTGGAATACGGCAAAAGTCCAGTTGTATAAATTCTGCTATATATATATATATATATATATATATATATATATATATATATAAGATTACAGTATTTTTCGCACTATAAGGTGCACTTAAAATCCTTTAATTTTCCCAAAAAATCAACCGTGTGCCTTTTACTCCAGTGTGCCTTGTGTATGAATTTTAAAAGTCATGTATTAAGGAGCAGTAAAGCCACTCCACTGAAGTGCAGCTTTATACAGGAGTTTCTGTTTAGTTCTCCAGCACCGGGGCTGGCGTAGCATTAGCATTAGCTGCTAACTACTATTTCCCCAGTTCAGAGGTGAGTATTATGAACCTGTAGCCTGCTGCTAACCCTGGCTAGCACTGCTGGAGTAGCATTATCTGCTAAGTGCTAGCTCTATAGCTGTTCAGAGGTGAGTATTATCAGCCTGAAGCCTGCTGCTATCCCCAGCCAGCACTGCTGGAGAAGCATTAGCATAAGCCGCTAATCACGCTAGCTCTCTTTTTAACGTTCAGAGGGGAGTATATCGGACTGTAGCCTGCACATTTACCGTGTTAAAACAAGCTACGTGGGGCAAACTGCTAGCTAATATCGCCCTGGTTTACCAGAACACTCAGGGTTCCACAGTGTTGTGTTGTCGGGCTGCATTAGCCGTTAGCCACTAATGCTAATGCTCTAGCCTTAATGCTGGAGAAGTTCAGGAATCTAAGCTTACTTTAAATAAGTGCTTTAATCACCCAAATAAACAGCAGTTTTCAGGAGAGAAAACTGTGTAGATTAACATCCAGCACTCGTTTGACTTTAAAAGAAAGTCTTTTTTATTACAGTTTTGTTTACTTAGTTTAGCTTTACTTAAATTAGTTAGCTACCCCCCATCACTACCACCCAGCGGCAAGACTTGCTGAATTAGAAGTTGCTTATTGTGTCTCTTTAAATACGCCTTATAATCCTGTGCGCCTTATATATCAAAATAGACCAGAACATAGACATTTACTGATAGTGTGCCATATAATACGGTGCACCTTATAGTGTGAAAAATCCGGTAGGTTGGGTCTCACAAACATTTAATGTTTATGCACTGCCAAAGCTGTCTACATTACCTTTCAGCCTGCAGTTATAAGTATTGAAAAATAACAATTATTTTTAGACTTAAACACAAATTAAAGAACTTAAAACTAATAAAATAAAATAAAAATAAATCAAACAGTCTGCAGAAACCAGTGAACTATAACTTTATTGATCATCTTGGATGAGAGAGTACATCTGCTTGCCTGGTCTAGCTCTATTGGTGCAAGTCCAATGCTAACCATTCTGAAATCAGTCTGGCAAATTGTGGATTCTCTCCTGTTGAGGCACCTTAGGAAATCAGGAAATCTGGTTGGATGACAAGCTGTTTAGCCAGGGGGTGTCCCTCTCATCTGAAGAGTTCGCATTTAGAGGGATCAGTAGGGTCTTAATCCCAGACTATCTGTCTCTGTGTGTGCTCCGCTGCCATCATTATCATTTTGATACAGTCTAATGCCTGTAATCCTGGGAAGAAGCTCTGCTCTGAATTAATATCAGCGCCTCGCGCTCTCTTACTACGAGGCTGAGCATTAACCCGGGCCCACCTAGGTCGCCGTTGTTAAGGAAGTCATACGCTGGCCTAATGCGAATAAAACAACCATTGAGATTCCAGACGGCGCTTCTCCCTGTGTAGATATCAAAGCTTTGTTTTTAATCACACCCCGTCTAATAAGACCCTGGAGAGTAATCTTGCCGCAATTTCCGCCCATAAACAGGATCATATCGCGGCGGGTCACCTGCGCTAACCTTCTGTCGAATTATGGCCCCGGCGATCCACTCTGATTGCTTCAAACACCGCGGCGGCGGCATCGAACAGCCACAAGAACTTTCCAGTAAAGCCCTCAGGCTGCTGATTTATCCCCACATTGAGGAAATTGCATTCACTCCTTGTCCTCACTGTTTGGCATCCATTACAGTTCATTATTATCTTCTCCACACACACTCACACACACACACTCAAACAGGCATGCACGCCAACACACACACATGCACATGCACACACACATACATAAGGTAGCAGGAAAAGGAGGGAGTAGGAGGGGAGGGGGGACGGAATAGAAGGAAAAGCAGAAGTTTAGGCATAAATTGTGGCAACCCTGCTGTTGTGAAACAGTGGCTGGAATTTGATTACGGTTCTGCCGCGCTTCCGTCTCTCTGCATGTGTGGAATATCTCCCTCTACCCAGTCCAGATGCACCGGCACGGCAATTAGCCTAATGCCTAACAATGCTGTCAAAGCAATCAGTTCAATCAATAGTTGAATAATGATCAGAAAGCAAACGACGGACCACGCAAGCATCAATTTACAATCCAACAGTCAATATTCAACAATCTCATTAAGCAATGCTGACTGATTCTAGCCAGTGATTATGTTAGACAGTTCTCCTTCTGAGGAGAATTCTTTCTTTCTGAAGGCCTATTAAATACTATATACAGCTCTGGGAAAAATTAAGAGACCACTTGATTCAGTTTCTGAATCAGGTTTTATGATTTAGCTTTTTTATGTGTGAGTAAAATTTTAAAACATTGTTGTTTTATTCTATAAACTATAGACATTTCTTACAAATTACAAATAATAATAATAATAACCCTGGTATTTAATCACAGTTTTCATGCATCTTGGCATGTTCTTCTCCACCAGTCTTACACACTGCTTTTGGATAGCTTTATGCCACTCCTGATGCAAAAATTCAAGCAGTTCAGCTTGATTTGTTGGCTTGTGATCCATCCATCTTCATCTTGATTATATTTCAGAGGTTTTCAATTTGGTAAAATCAAGGAAAAACATCATCAATAAGTGGTCTCATATTTTTTTCCAGAGCTCTATATTTCCTGTTGCACTGTTGCTCCATGTTTCAAAGCCTAGGTTGAATTTGGGGTAATGCGGGTTCTGTGTAGGACTGTGCATTGATGATTCCCAAAACAGTAGCAATTTTTGACCCATTTCAAGTTGATTTTACACTCGTTTGACCATTTTTTTTGTTGGTTGGGCTGAGTTTCATTTATATTATAGTGTCGTGCACCATGTGCTAAACACAGGGTAACAAGAAGCGATTAACAAAGTTTACGAATAGCACCCGATCAGCCATCGTATGGTTGCAAGAAAATCAAAACTGTTTGAAATTCTGGTCACCCCTGGTCACCCCTCCAGTCCTTGCTATAGAAGTCCCATTCCCACACCTTGGGTTCCCAGGTATAGAACACAACAGCATGCAAACAGTGTTCTGTAGCTATAAAAAGGAGCAAGCTGGCTATGTTTCTGCTGAACAGGTAATCACTAAGCTTCATTAAGGTTGCTGATCATAGCTGGATAACTTACCACCACAACTAGCGCAGTAGAGATGTAAAGACATTTTGTACGTTAAAACATATATATAATAATATATATTCACTGATCAGCTACAGAGTAGGACTCTTTGTCTCTTGCCACTGTATGTCAGCCTTTCTGGCAAACCACGTGAGCTTCACGTCTGGGGAAAAGCAGGAGGTGTTCTATCAAGTGTTTGGCCATTGGATTCCTGTAGCAGTTTTACACACTGGCTTACATTTACTACAGATTTTTTTTGTTTGTGGTCTTTTGTGGTGATATCCCCAGAAATTTCCTGCTTTTTGCATTTGTGAGATGCACAACTTTTTTTTTTTTTTTTTCCTCACAGAAATAAATTCGAATGATATATTTTTTTCTTTTTGGTAAATTTTTTCCACCTGCTTCTTTTCCTCTCTTTTTATACAACTTGTACGTGGTGCTACTTTATTTTCCTTCATGTCATATTACATGTGTGCTTCTGCTGTGTATATGAAGAGTATATATGACTGTATATCGTTGCTGTCCAATGAAAAACAAGTATCTCCAAAACAGCAACTTTACAGGAGAGAGGAAAGACCTTCTAAACTTTCAATGAAAGTCAATGTAAAAAGAGTTTATTTCAGGTCATTTTGAAGTATTTCTGTTGGTCTGTTCATCAAGAAATGTTGGCACAGTGTAAGGGACAGTTTATCGGTTTAAATTATGTAGTAAATTAAAAATCGACAAAAATGGAGATACTTGTTTTTCATTGGACAGCAACAATATGAAGAGTCTTTGTGATGTATCAAGAGCCATGGTATCCAGGGTAATGTCAGCATACCACCAAGAAAGACGAACCACATCCAACAGGATTAACTGTGGACGCTGTAAGAGGAAGCTGTCTGAAAGGGATGTTCGGGTGCTAACCCGGATTGTATCCAAAAAACATAAAACCACGGCTGATCAAATCACGGCAGAATACAATGTGCACCTCAACTCTCCTGTTTTCACCAGAACTGTCCGTCACCACAATAAATTATTGTGGTCTAAAACCAGGTGTTTCAGTTTCATTGTCCAACCCCTGTATGTAAATCCACATGCCAACAGACAATAGCATGAACCACCTCAAACACACTCAATAAAGACAAATCTTTGGTGACATGAGCGACTTCCTATCATTTGTTGGTTACTAAAATGAACAGAACACAGCGTGATGAAGTTGCAAGTAAACAACTGTGGACTGTGTCAGGCTCCTTGGGTCCACCAGTGCTGCCACATGAGGTCAGTTTTAGCCTCATCCAGGTCAAACCCAAACCAACGGTAGGTAACCAGAGGTAGTGGAATTGTATTAAACATGTATTAAACCCCTTAAGCCTCATGTAGTGTCACATGTTAAGTACTCATACAGTTTTTTTTTTTTTTTGCACAATTGGGTTTGTTGTTTTCCTCTCTTTCTCTCTATCTGCCTCTATCTCTCCCGGCACTGCCGGCTGGCCAGTCCCTTAAGGGACTCCCACTAAACGAGTGTTTGGGGTCGTCTGCCACAGACAAACATCTGTGTCTCAGGGAGCAGGTGAAGATAGAGGGAGAGCATGAAGGAGAGGCGACACTTCCCCCCGCTAGCGGCCCCTGCTCAAGGAGAGGGAGGTGTTCATAAATAATCTTTAAACAATCTGCCTCACTCCGCTCCCCTTATTAATTACTTTTATGGCCAAAATCAAACATCTGTCACCGCGGAATATACAAATTAATTATGCAGCTTCTTCCCATCAGGAGCAATAGAGCAATAGGCTTCCTGAGGCTTCCTCTGGCTCGCAAACGAGACTCAGGGAGGAAGTGATGGAACGGAAAGGGTTTGTAACACTTTCCACAATTCTTTCTAATTCGGTTTAAAGAAAATTTAAGAAGATTAAAGAAAAGGCAGCTAAGATCCCAATTACAGTCATCTCCGTTTAGCGTCATCCCTTTCCGAACTCTTTTCAGACCCTCAAATGAACCCCTTCAAATGGAATTTTCAGATTAAGTCTGAGCTATTATCACCATCATTATAATTTTATATCATACGTGTGCCGAAACCACAAGCTTCTGAGACTATAATGAGTTTGACTCTCGTCTCACGCAAGAGTCAAAGTCATCAAAAACCCTCGCAAGAAGCGGGATCACGTGGCACGAGGAGTTTACGAAACCTTTGCGGCGTCCGTGAAACTTTTCTTAGGTCTCAAACGAAGTCAAGGACCCTCGTTTTTTCCCTGGCATTTGTTTCTTCTTCCCTCCTTTTCCCTTTTTGTTTTGCGCGAGCAAGATGGCGGGGGGATCTTCAGCTGGAGCTGGCTGACAGAAGACAGCTGCCTGCCTGTCCTCTGGCTCGGCAGTGAGGTGCCCCGGGACTCCGCCCGCTCAAGGGTCAGCACCTTCGAGGGGAGGCAACATTTGGTAGCAGTTATTGAGCGGCGGGGAGTCCGCCATGCCCTTCCCTTTTTCATCTTTCAGGAGGAAAGGGGGCCAGGCTGAAAGGCGGGAACCCGGCCGGCTGGCAGGCGGGGCACTGCGTTTACCCATCATCCCTCAGAGCTGAAGGAGGAGGTGACCTTGAGATGTGGGGTAGTGCAGCACGCTGAGCACGGCGGTGTCTTTCCTCCAGGACTGATTGGGCCCGGGGTTCAGCGAGTGCAGAAAGGCTTCGCTTTGTCTTCTGAGGCCAGAGCTGGGTGGGTTTTCCTCGATAGGAGAAGAAACTGGAGGTGCATGTAGAGGCGAATCTGAACGTGGGGGTTGACAGATTTATGCCAGGTGTAAAATAAAACCTGTTCGCAAAAGTTTGTCTCATCTTCTTCAAGGGCGAATAAAATGTGGTTGGATAACTGGAGAAGGATGAGACATTGAGAAGCAATTGAAGCATAAAGCTATAGGTTAACAAAGTGCAAATTAAACTGCATGCATTTTTTTATGATGTACATCCATAATGTTTTAATGCCAAATTTAATGTTTTAATGTCACTAAAAGAACCAATATTATTCCAGAAATGTGTTATCTAATTTTTATGCACATAAACAATTTTCCTTTATTTTCAACATTTAAGCTCTTAAGGTCCAGTCAATAACAAGAAATGGTATAAAAACCAATGTACAAAACTTTGCGTAAACTGCTAGTACCTTTAAGGAAAATAGATTAATGAATTAAAACAAAAAAAAAAAACTAAAAAAAGGTCATTTTAGTAAAAAAAAATATATTTTAGGTATTCAGTTCAGAATTTTCATGTATTATATAGATGTATTACACACAGAGTGATCTATTTTAAAAGTTTTTTCTTTTATTGTTGATGATTATGGCTAACATCCAATGAAAACCCACAAGTCAAGTCAAGTCAAGTCAAGTAGTTTTATTGTCAATACTGCATATGTACAGGACATACATAGAATTGAAATTACGTTACTCTCCTTCCCAATTTTACAGCAAGTACAGATAATGGATAATAAAGAAAAATAAAGAAAAAGGGGAGACACTATGTGTACAATACAGCAGCAGGGACACAGACATACATGAGACAGAACAAGGTGCAGTAGTGGTGGGGGTGAAATAGATATATAAATAGAAATAAAAAGAAATAAATATAAAATCTAAATCTAAATGAGTGGGAGACACTATATGTACAATACAACAAAAACACAATAGACATTTGTGAGACAGAAGATAATAGTGCAATATTAATGGTGATTAAGATCAAGTGACAATATAAATAGAACCCGTATAACAGTAGTGCAATGTTGTATCTAGCTTAAGGCTGGTAAAGTTCTTAAAGTTCCCAGTTCTTGGGGAATTAAAGAGTGTATGACAGTGCAGCGTAACAGTAGTGCAGGTATTGGGTGTGTAGTGCAGGTCCTTTTACAAAAGTTACAGTACTGTGTGTGTTCTAGTGCAGAGTTTCAGTACTGTGTTGGTGGGAGGATGTGGGGTCAGGATGATGAGAGTGTGTGTGCTGTGGGCAGGATTGGGATGGGGGGTAGAGCAGGAAGAGAGTTCAGCATCCTCACAGCCTGATGGCTGTGTTAGTGTCTCAGAAAATTAGAATATTATATAAGACCTAATTGGTACTTTTGGCAGTGTGGGCAGTGTGCCAAGTCCTGCTGGAAAATGAAACCCGCATCTCCATAAAAGTTGTTAGCAGAGGAAAGCATAAAGTGCTGTAAGATTTTCCGGGAAAACACTGCACTGACAAGTGTGAAGTTTCCACAGTCAGTGATGGTTTGGAGTGCCATGTCAGACTTTTGTTAATGGAACTGTGGTATAATCGCAATAATACAATCGAGGTTCGGCCTGCAGCCTCGTGCCTATAACCGCAGCATAGCAGTGCCAATATTACTGTTTATAGCACTCCCTTGTGTATTATTGCTTAATTGTGAAAAGAATAGAAGTATGTTTTCCCCAAAATCAGACGCAGTGTAACACTACAGTTGGAGTAGCACTAAAATTAGATGAGATATTAGAACATTGCTATGAAGATTTGATTCGAGCATTAGTGAGGTCAGGTAATAATGATTGGCTGATGATTTCATTTTAACAATGCCACTACAGCTCGCTAAAGCTCATGCTGAAGGTGTTAAATTGTAGAACTCCTGTAGAGCTTATCCAGGTCCAGATTTTCTTGGCAGAACTGTAGATGTTAATGTAATATAATGTAGATTATACAGCACATCCATGTGCTAAAGCATCCCTGTTCTCACATACTGTAAATACAGATACAGAGACACGCCAGCTCAAACCCACAGCACATTCTGAAGTTTTCTGGAAAGTTGCTAGCGCAAACAATTAATGGGTGCTAAGCGTGGCAGCATATATTATGACAAACAACACATGCTCCATTATGCCAGCTGGTGTGATGATGCGATAATGTCGGACTCATTAACTTCGGCACACAGTTTACGGTGGCCTTTTACGACACAATTAATTGATTCACACATACATTAGAACAAAAATAACTCAACAGAAATGCAGTTGGAAGCCAGCTTCTAATCCGTCATAAACGCTGGTGGTGGTGGTGAACTGAAAGCGGGGCATCATTCATGCTAATAGTGGTGGAGACACACAGTAAACGACAGAAAAACAAGCCTCCGATTTCACCATTAACTTCTCATTTGCTGTTTATTAGCAAATGAGCCTCTCAGAGAGCCGGGCCCGCTTCGAGCTTCTTGACATTCGTGATACTGCGTCATTAGTGCTGGTAGTTTTAATGAAATGCTCCTCAAACATGATCTAATAACTTTGCCCTACTTTATAGGTGTGCTTTACAGGGTTTATAGGGCATGTGCACGATAAATACAACACTAATCTGAATGTGATACTAAAAAAAAACATCTTTATCTTCGGGAAGGCTTTTAGTCAAGACAGTCTTGGTTATTAAATTTCAGGATTTCACTTGCCATTAGATTCTGTTTGAGATTTTTTAGATTTCAGATTAGTGATTTTCAGAGGTGGAAAAAGTACAGAAAAATTGTAATGATGTAAAAGTACCTTTACTTTGCTAAAATTCTACTCAAGTAAAAGTAAAAGTACTCATCTAAAAATCTACTGGAGTAAAAGTAAAAAAAAAGTACAATTTAAAATGTACTTTGAGTAAAAGTTACATAGTTACTTTTAATTATTTGATGTAAACAAATCATAAATTAAATTGTTTTTAATGAACTATTATTTCACATAATAATTTGGACCTTTCAGGCAGTATTTGTTCAGACCACCCCATAAAACATTTTCAAGAGCAAGTGGCATAGGTTTCTATGATCCATTTTTTTTCTTTACTGTTAAAAAGTTGGTCATATAAGTCATATTTTACAGGTCATTGTTATATGTTAACTTGCCATTGCTACGTCACACCAATTATTATTATTTTTAATTCAGACAATTGTTTTTTTCCCAGCATTTTATTTTTTTCTCGGTAATGGGGAGTTTTCCAGTGTAGCGAAGTAAATTACTTTTTTGTGTCAAAATGTACTTGAGTAAAAGTAAAATGACCTATTTTAAAAACTACTTTAAAAATTACAAATTACTAATAAAATCTACTCAATTACAGTAACTTGAGTAAATGTAATTCATTACTTTCCACCTCTGGTGATGTTTATGTCAGCTGAACAAAGAATATTCACATAAACTGTTAACTATAGCAAACATGTTGCCTCAACTAACATTATTAAGTTACTTGTTAAAGTTGGCCTAACTAGGGGGCTCCATGTGGTCCAGCGGTGTCACTAAGGTGCTGCCTATGATCAGGAGAATGCTGGTTCGAATCCGGGTCATGCAGTTTGCCATTATCTGCCCTAAGAGAGCACAATTGGCCTTGCTATCTCTGGGTGGGTAGATGTCACTTTTCGCTCACATCACTCCAAAGGGTGATGTTGATCAGCACAAGGCATCTGTGAGCTGATGTATCAGAACCGAGTCATTTCCTCCAGCTTTCCTCCAATGCATGTGTTTGTCTTCATCCTGCTGGTATTGGAGCATTAACCATGATAGAGAGAATACAGCTGAGCAGCTAGAGTGGGTGAAATAATCTTCATAGTTAAATTGGGGGGAAAATGGGATTAAAAAATAAAACAATAAAAGTAGTTGGCCTAACTAAATCATCTGTGTTGACAAAATGTACATATCATATTGTAGTTGAACCCCAGTTGAGGCCAGGCAAACTACTGCTGGCACTACTGTGCATGCTCAGTTTGACTCTTTAGTTGATGTTGATCAAGTAGTTAGGTTTGTGTGGAACCATGTTGAGCTCACTTCCACCTTTCCCATTGGCTTTTGTCAACATCTATTTGCATACTGGGTGTGTCCTTCCACCTTTCACTTGCCATCAGGGTGTAATCATTCTCCACTGGCTGCCTTCTAATAATAGTTAACTGTCTGGCCACAGTGTTAAAGTCTGTAAGAGCAAGGTTTTATATACAGGCTGGGTCAAGCTGACAATAAGCTGATAATAAGACAATAAGACAGAGATGTACTGGTTGAGTAAACAGTTTAAGTTACCAAAACCATGTATGGTTTAGTAAGGCAACAAAAAAAATAGTTCATCATGTTGCCTTAAAATGTTTAGTTCTTTTAACAATGTTAATGTTCTTGTTATTTTTTTTTCTTAACCAAAGACAAAAACAATCTTTTATTAAACAGGAATTTTGCAGTTATCCTAACATAAAGTATCAGTAAAATCAGTACTATGTAAAGAAGCAAATGTAAGTTGACTAAACAGATGAGACAACAAAAATACTTAATATATTGTGATGCTGTACAAATATCAATTAATTCTGCAGCATAGCTGCTTAAATTTTATACAAACATTGTTTAACAATGAATTTCATTTTTCACACAGATTTACTTGGAATGAACAGATAGACATAAACATAAACATAGAAGAATGTTACCTTTAATGTAAATTACTTTTTGTACATTTTGTACAGTTTTTATAAAATTGTTTTTGATGTAGGGGTGTTTTTTTTTGGCAACACTATCTATAGTAAAGTTTTGAAGATGTTTTCCTTCTCAATTTAGAATAGCATTTCAAGTATACATTTAGTTATTTATTTTAAAAAAAAATGTCAAGATTTGGTGAATCTCTATTTGAATGGCACAGTTATCTGGACAGTCACAATTCACTGCAAAGGTAGCAATGAACGTCTGACTGTTGACTGTTTTCTAGGTTCATTTCAGTGAGTGGCGCACCTGTGTTTTGTATTACCAAGACAGCAATGAAAGTAGAATGTTTTGCCATAGGTTTATTCACAAGCATTGTTGCTTTTTAAATGATGTAGGTGCAAGGTGTGAAAATAGACTGTTGGCAGAGTGTAAGATAGCAATAAGCATTGCAATGTCTTTTGCACGGGGTATAAGATAGGGCCCTTAATAATAATTATCAAGGTATTCAACATGTTTGCAAGTGTAGGTCAACCATGTTTCATAAAATGCACATTTTGCTGACATCTTATGAATTATTAATAAATAAATAAATAAATAAATAATTAAATAAATTAATAAATAACAATAAAAAAATTATATTACGTCAAAAAGGCACAGCATTGTGATAATGACCAAGAAATGCTTTCATTACAGCCTGAATCAGTCACTGTATATTAATATTAAGCTTATAATTTAATAATACATCATTTGATTGCTTCTAAGCACAGAAATCTTGTTTATTTTCTGGTCTCTAAACCTCATTAAAGGAAATCTCTGAGGCCAGGGTTTTTCCTCGAACACGAACGAGTGAAAGTATTAGGTTTAATCAGGGGTGTAGAGCGTTTAAAAAAGAAAGGGGAAGAAAAAGCTGTCCTGAATGACTTATGTTACAGGGCTATTGGCAGTAATTTAGGGCCATATGTTTATGGGTACTCGTTCCATTTCTGAGATGAAATGAAGAAAGGATTTGGCTTAGAGATCATTTTCTGAGCCTCTGAGATGAAGGTCGAATCAATGTATTCCGCCGCTCCATATTGAAGAGATGATTTTTTTGAACTTCTTAGCCGGACTTAGCGGTAATTGTATACAAGCTGTCCTGCCTCTGCGAACTGTAATGAATTTCTTTAATCCCAATCTGCCTGTTATGAACTATGCAATTACATCCTCCAGCGTGTAATCCATCCTGAGAGAACTGGGCGGCGTTGTTTTTGGGGAAAAGGACAGAAAATTGGGTTGTGTGCTCAATTCTGAGTCCTGCAGAGGCCCGAATCATATCCTAGCGGCTGACAAAAGATTTTATCTCACCCATAACACACACACACACACCCACCCACACACACACACACACACACACACACACACAGATCTTTAAATACACACATCTTCCATTATTGTGAGAGTTTTATAGATCACATAAACAGGGGTCAGCCCAGTACACTGCGGTGTGTAATATTATAACGATGGGCTTTTGATTCACAAAACAGCTATTAGGGAGTTCTGCTTTCACTACATAGTAAAATAAATATATTTCATTAGTCCCTGTCGTGGCGTAGGGGAGACAGTATTTTGTTATAATGATGGTGTTAACAAGATCTATTTTAGTGTTTGGTGAGAGGAGAGAGTTGCATTGGTAACTTACTGGACTCCATTAAGAAGGCATGGAAAAAAAAAATATATTAAAAAAAATTGAGATGGAAAGATTAGTGTTTCAGCACTGCAGTTTTGATCATTTTGCCTCATTTTGGCCATCTCCAAACAAATAATGTCAATAAACAGAAGATCTTTTTTTGTTTTACTGAAATAAATATTTTTCAGCCAATATACAGCTCTGGAAAAAAAAGAGACCACTTAAAAATGATGTGTTTCTTTTCAATTTTACCAAATATAATCAAGAGGAAGATGGATGATCACAAGCCATCAAACCAAGCTGAACTGCTTGGATTTTTGCACCAGGAGTATAAACCATAAAGCCATCAAAAAGCAGTGTGTAAGACTGCTGCAGGAGAACATGCCAAGATGCATGAACACTGTGATTAAAAACCAGGGTTATTCCACAAAATATTGATTTCTGAACTCTTAAAACTTTATGAATATGAACTTGTTTTCTTTGCATTATTTGAGGTCTGAAAGCTCTGTATCTTTTTTATTATTTCATCCATTTCTCATTTTCTGCAAATAAATGCTCTAAATGACAATATTTTTATTTGGAATTTGGGAGAAATGTTGTCCGTAGTTTATAAAATAAAACAAAAATGTTTATTTTAATGAAACATATACCTATTTATTTTTTTTATTTATTTTACCTTTATTTAACCAGGGTAGTCACATTGAGATTAAAAATCTCTTTTACAAGTGAGCCCTGACCAAGACAGCAGCACAAAAAACACAAATCAACTAATCTACACCCTTATAACACACATACAAACAAAATACTTTAACAAGAACAAGCATATGTATAAAGATTTGAGACAGCTGATTTAAATTCCTTCAGTGAAATAAACTGATCTAATCTAAAATGTTTCTGAAGATCATTCCAGGTTGAAGGTGCATCATAACTGAAAGACTTCTTTCCAAATTCAGACCGAACAGCAGGAATATCCAGTGTTATATAATTACTAGAGCGTAAATTATACAAGGAACCGTTTCTTATCAAAAATTCAGACAAATATGAGGGAAGCTGACCAATAATTCCTTTATACACAAAAACTGCCCAGTGTATTTGGCGTCTTACTGATAGTGGAGCCCAACCTGTCATTTCATACAGTTTACAATGATGCGTTAAGAAATTGGCACTTGTTATAAATCTCAATGCAGAATGATAAACAGAGTCCAGCGATTGCAGTGTCGTCTTTGGGGCAAATCTGTAAATTATATCCCCATAATCTAAAACAGGTAAAAAGGTTGCTTCAACTAATTTTTTCTTAGCCTGTTGAGTGAAGCAAGAACGGTTCCTAAAATAAAATCCAAGTTTCAGCTTTAGCTTTTTAGTGATATAAATAGAAAAATCCGAGAAACTAATTTAGAAACTGTTTTTTTCAGAATTACAATTTTGTTTACTTAGATGCCGATACTAAAATATAGGGGTGGAGTAGGAGCTGGGGGCTGCAATGTGCAATGCATCGACTGAAAGATGGACAATAGTGGATGGATAATAATCGAGAACATTATTATCTGGTTAGTGAGATTAATAGCCTTAATTCTTTTTTTTTCTACAGATTTTACACACTCCACAAATATGAACCAAGCCGTGCCATGGAGTTCATGGCTCTTGACTTGACTCTTGACTCTATGCACATACAAAGCTCAATTTTTTTTATAGAGATCTATTCAGTGTGATTCTGACATTGAGTATAACTTCTGAACTCTAAACTTTAATCTGAAGTAATTTTTCTGAAGTAGGGCCAGAAATCAGCCCTAAAAACACTACTAGAACTCAGCCGGATTAGAAACAGTTGGCCCATCCATTTTTTTCTGGGTTAGGACATAATCAAAAAGTGTATAAACCGGTATTTCAGACTGATATTTTTACATAAAATACACAATGCTAGTTAGATGGTCAGCAGTGGCTGACAACCTTTTTGAGCCACTGGTCCAACATATGCTTTCTTATGCTATCTGAGAAATATATACTAGGTGTTATGTAGCCCTACAAGTTCTTTTCTTCAGTTTAAGGGACCACACATTCTAATACTAACACCACTACAGCATTATTCATACTGTCAAAATCCCTGATAAACCTGTTACCTTGCATCTCCTTTGCCAATGAAGTTCCTGTCAGTTCTTGTAGCACCTAATCTGTTTGTGTGAAGCGTTTGTTCTTCAGATGAAGATGTAGAAAGCGTGTCACGTGTGGGAAACGCTGACCTTACAACCACTCTGCTCCTCAGAGAGAAGCCTGGAACATATGAGCGTAGGAATCATCCCTTAAGAACAATGTCTGAGCTGCTCGCGCAACAGATGGCGAAGATGTACCTTCGGAAATAAGATGAGTCAAAAGTGTGGCGTTTCTTCGTTATTGTGACGGTAAATCTGCCGAGTGATTCATATCTGCGGACAGATGTCGGCCAAATCAGCGACAGCCGATCATGCTGATCCTCGCGTAATCATGTGCGATGATCCTGCCGTGACACGAAGGGGGGAAATATGTCCGTCAAGACACCCTAGGCCCAAGCCCCGCCCCTCCCCCTTCTACTTCCTCCCACTACTTCTGAGTCCTGGTCCGGAGATGCCCCTGTCCTATACACTTTAATGTTGTCTAGCTTCAGATGCTGTACTTTCAGAACTACACACATTCTAAACAATGGCAGTAATGCAAATGTTTTTTTACAGTTATGTTATAGACACCCATACTAATTAATGCATTCAGCTACTTTTAGTTTCTCTTACAGATGTGCAAAAACACACACACACAAAAACAGTTTGGCTAATCCCTATAGATAAACATAAAAATATTGGTATCATGCCTAATACCAGACATGGCTAGAGGCTAGAGGGGTATAATTGCTGTGAGCTTTAAAGTCTGGAGCAATGGAACTGTGTTGTCTGGAATGAAAGAGCTCCATCTTATACGTATGAATTGAGTTGGGGATGAGGTAAGGGTTGTGATCATGCAATTTCTTCATGCTAAATCGATGTTAAGGTTCTTTAGTAACTTAAAGGCTCTGTCATGAAGGCGCTGTCGCTATGATCTAGTATTACTGGTTTGAATCCCAGATGATGCTGCTTGCCATCAGCAGCCGGAGTCCGAGAGAGCACAGTTGGTCTTGCTCTCGCTCTCTCTCTCTCTCTCTCTCTCTCTCTCTATCTCTCTCTCTATCTCGCTTGTTAGCACAGGCATCTGTTGGGATTTTGCTTTTCTTCCAGGCTTGCAGTGGTCTAAGCTGGTCTTTGATGGACAAGGTGGTTAAAAGCTGGTAATCCAGAAAAGAAACACTGCAAAAAAATACCTATACTGCAAAATATAGGTAAATTGAGATGTATATGCTCATATTACGCCCCAAGGGCTAAGCATTTCTAAGATTTTCTTAAAGGTCTGATTCCGCGAGTCGATCAGGAAAACCACCCGTGTCTACGTCAACCAATCAACCATCGGTCAAAGCGGGCGCCGTTCGCGTCAGATTTTATGATATAGAGTGGACTCTGGAGCCTCATCATTGTGAAACTGCCCAAGCACTGAATTATCAAGTCTGAGGTAACCATTTGGTAGGGTTAGTTTAGCTGAAAGAAACATTTTTAATGCTATGCAATAGAAGAGCAGCTGTCACTCAGCCCCATAGGGTGGGTAGAGAGTGTTTAAGTTGTCTCGTAAAGTTTAAGGGTTAATTTCTGTATCTCTGAAAACATTTTGTCCTTTGAGTTTTAGAGCTGCAAAATTGACTGTGGGGGAAGGCAGGTAGGTGTTCTTTGCTGCAGTGCTGTTTGCCAATCAGAAGCCATATGTTTTCATTGAATATTGAATATGAATATTCATGAGCAAGAGCCATAATCCTGTCTTTCTTCAGAGACCACTAATTCAGTAAAATAAAGCAGGCTTATACAGAAACCACTTATGCAGAAGCACTTTTTTTCCACAAAAAACGTCTCACATGGCATTGATTCATACTAGAAAACAGAACTAGACATTTTAAAAGGAATGAAAAAACAATGGATTGAGAAGGTTTCTTAAAGTAAGCTATCACAAAGTCTCAAAAAATGAGTGAAATAAAACTTGAAAGAATCAAGCAATATTTTGAGTTTTGAATTGACTTAATGTAAAGTCAAAAGTTAAATTAATAAAAAAAAATAGAAAACAATCTTACACTTTTACAATGCTCAGTAAGACAAATATTCTTATCAGCGAAAAACATAAAACTTATTGCCTTGATTTTAGATCATTTCACCTGCCTAGATTTTTAATTTATTTTTTTTTTTTTTGCAGTGTATACCATATAACGGTAAACTAAATTGTTAACCTATACATGACCAGTCTAATGCATGCTGCATTTGATTTTTTGAACATGGTGGTCAACCATATTTGTCAGGAGCTAAGTTATACAATCAGCTTCACTAGCTTGAGTTGGCCATGCTTTTCATTCATTTCAACAGAAAAGGCAAAGATCATGAATTTTAAATGACTGGTTCATGAAATTTTTGATATGTTCCCATGTTTTAGCTGCTTTTCGGTTCTGTTGTTCCTTACAGACATTGTGGACAACTTGTGCACCGCTGACATTTTGACTCTGCTGCATCACAGCATGGGTCAGTCTTTTGTATAAAAGTTGGATGTGTTCTGTAAAAAAGGAAGTTGTGCAGTACTCTGTGTTCCCCTAAAAGTATTTATCAGTTTATTGAACTAACCTCAAGAGCAGAAGCCGAGCGCCGAGTTTCACTCCTACATTCTTCTGTGGCCTCGGTGACATGGCTGTGAAGAGTGCACCAAGCAGACACTGCCCTTCCACAAACGCATTCTGACATATGCTAAACCGAGCTAGCGCCATCAAACGTTGCTGCGGAGCTCGGCTCCGCACAGCTCTGCCCGGCATCGACCCTGTGAGGCAGAACGCTTCCAAACAATTTTCTGTTTTTGCTTTGAAAGCCCAAAGAGATAGAGAGGGAGAAGAGAAAGTGAGAGAGAAAAAGAGAAAGAGAGAGAGAGAAAATATGAGAGCTTTGCATATTCACAGCCATAGCTGGAGGCTAGCATGGCTGCTGCTAGCTCCCTCATCTCCGGCAAAGCCCTTGACAAAGGTCAC
Source organism: Astyanax mexicanus (assembly GCF_023375975.1). Lineage (NCBI taxonomy): Eukaryota > Metazoa > Chordata > Actinopteri > Characiformes > Acestrorhamphidae > Astyanax > Astyanax mexicanus. The sequence goes on from NC_064429.1 coordinate 16,932,047, forward strand.
CAACTATTTGCCCAATCCTGTTATTAAAATAAAGATGGAAAGCAGTGCTGATCACTCTGCCCAGCAGCTAGCTCCATCATTTGTAGCCATTCCAGCATATGCTTGAGAGATAATAAAAAATGTAGCATTAAATATGGTGGCAGATTGAATTTTGTTCCAGGGTAGGCACAGCGAAACCATTTTTCTCTCTCTCTCTCTCTCTTTCTCTCTTTTTCTATCTCTCTCTCTCTTTTTTTCTTCTCTCCTCTCCTATCTTCTGTGCATGGGACCTGTTTAATCCACGGCTGTTAATGCCATGGCTGATGATGATGTTTTTTTGCATAATATAATTTACAGCAGTCTGAGGTCCATAAATGAGGAGGCATTGTAAAATATTTCCATTATGCCCAGAATGTCACTAGGCAATAAAAGGCTTTACACCGCTTTTTATGAGTCTCAATCTGTTGTTGTTCCAGGCGATTTTGGAATCTGTTAAAAAAAAAAAAATAAAATAAGGATTATTTTAATGTGTCCCTTCTTGGGTTGGGGGATGATGGCTGCTGTTAGGGGGGTGTTGGATGGTACTGGGATGAGCCGAAGAGTCCAGGTTCTCTTTATTTATATTTTTTTTGGGGTGGGGGGCTTGGGGGGGGGGGGGACTGGGGGGGGCTTGGGGGGGGGGGGGTTACGGACGCCCCGAGCTTACACCTTTTGACTGGGCATAAAAACAGGCAGCAAATCCGCTAAAGGGAAAACGTGTCATTTGGACGTTATAATAGAAGGTCCTTTTATATTGAAGTTATATATCTTTTCTTAACAGAGCTGTAAAGGTTTCACAGTCATTTAAGCAGCAGTTGAGACAGATTGATGTTTATGTCCTTACGGTTACGAATGAAACGTGCCTGACTCGCTGGCCCCCCACATAAAGCAGAAACGAGCTTCATCCATCATTAACACCACTGATGAACTTACTGTTTTCCGGAGGCTTTTGTTTACAGTTGCAACAGGCCTCGGAGATGATACACTGTTTCTCAGCACCATAGAACATAGAAGAAAGTGGTATTATTATACCTGGTGGAACTGTTAGTTTAGATATTAGATATTAGGACAACATGCTTTCTTAATAGTTCAGTATTTTCCCATGGTGTACAAACTAACGTAGGCTGAGGTTTAAGCATAGCTACACTAATGGTTTTTATGGATAATGGAGTTTTAGGACAATGATTTTTAACTGCTGGGTTGAGACTCTAAAGTGGGTCGCGGACACATATATATTTTTAAATATATTTTAAATTAAAAATAATTATTTTAAATTAAAAATAAATAATGCTCATCTGATGTTGTACTCATTGGGAAAAGTAGAGACAAAGAGACATTTTTTTTACTAATGTATTCTGAATGCAGAAATATGCAGAAAAGTAAAATATCTATTTTTGTGACCTTACTTATTTTGTGCAGTTCTGATATTTAATTTTATTGTAGTAACTTTTATACATGTAGTTGTGTCATGTTCCTCTTCTTTTTTTAAACTATTCCTCTTAATTTCACTATGCATGCATATGTATGTTTAAATGGGTTTTTGAAGGCTATTTAAAAAAAATAAATTAGTTTGGTTTGAATTCTATGAAAGTGGGTCACGACTTAATGGCCATGAGAAAACTGTGGCCGAGACCAGTTAAGAACCCCTGTTTTAGGACACCCCCATTTTTCCCTTCATTTTTGCCAAAATCCAGTGTATAACATTTTGTAGCTGGTACGTAACAATGGACATAAACTTAGGTTTAAAATAAATAAATTAAAAACAGTTTACAAAGCCTTTGTATTAAATAAAACCAGACTTTCATCATTATAACTAGAAAAATACACAGAAACATAGAGAACTCTGTAACTATAAAAGTATTTTCTTTAAAAAAACGTTACAGATGAAGCCAGAGAATGATAAGCAGGTTTCCTGAACCTTTAAAAGACTTCAAAAGAAGTCTGACTGACCAACATGGCAACACCTTCAGCTCAGTACGCTCTGACTACTGAGTTTTTCGGACTATATTCGGACTATACTTATATTTTAGACTACACTTATGTATGAATTCTACCAGTCAGGTATTAAGGAGCGGTAAAGCCACTCCGCTAAATTACAGCATTATAATGGTATGAGTTTTCAGTTAAGTTTCTCCAGCACTAAGCCTAGGTGCAGCAGCATTAGCATTAGCTGCTAACCACAGAGCAAGCCCTTTTTTCTGAGGCGAGTATATTGGACTGTAGTCTGCGCGTTTGCTGTGTTAAAACAAGCTACGTGGGATGAACTGTTTGCTCATAGTGGGAGGGCTAACCGGATTAACACTCAGGGTTCCTCAGTTTAGCGCTGATTATGTCTAGCAGCATTTATGTCCTGCTAGTGCTGCGGTTAGCGGCTTATGCTAATGCTGAATTATAGTTTTGTTTACTTAGGCGCTTCCCCCAGCTTGGCCATTAGAAGGGAAACATTGCTAAGATGAGAAAATAAAAAAATCCGACAACTGAAAAAAAAAAAAAAAAAAAAACACAGTAGTGCATATGTAGTAGTATATATGTAGTCAATATAGGTGTGTAGTTAACCAGGTTGCAGTACATGTGGTCATATTTCAGTTTATGTGCACGTTGTTGCAACTTTTTAAATAGTATAACTTACATTTGGAGCTAACCAGGATAAAGTACAGTACAGTTACGCCACAAACAATTACTTATTTAATTGACAATATGTCATGCTGTTTTTTTATGTAATTTTAATTTACCTCCTCTGGTTCTGAAATAAAGTTATAAAGTTGACTAAATTTGACTGAGTTTCCCTTATCACATTTGTGACATTTATCTAAAGAGAAGAAGAAGAAAAGTAAGTTATTGAAGTAAAATGATGTTTTCGCATGATTCAACAAGCTGGGTTTTACCATGACTGTGTGACAACAGACCCCTATGGAAATGAATTGTAAAAACTAATGATAATTAAAACATTTTAAAACATTACAACTAAAATCTTGCTGGTGTCAAATGTCCTGTTTTTTTTTTTTTATTATAAATTATAAATCTCGCAAATCTCAAAAATCCAAGTTAATCACTCTTTTTACTTCAGCATTAATAGGCAGAGCCTATTAACTGTCAGGCAGGTGAATAAAGATTGTAGCATATTTCCAAAATAAAATTTTACTAGAGAAATAAAGCATTAACTTTCAAATAAAACATTTCTAAGTGATTTTTAACCACTTTATTATTCTCCATGACATTTTGACATACTGTAAAAAAACAGGCAGATTCACATTATGTTTAAATAGGTCATTTTTACAGTTTCAATATACAGTACACTGTATGTATGGTTACTTTTTAAAACTTCTCTCACTCTTTTATGCCACCTTATTCCAAAAATGTGAGGCAAATTTGTGTTTTCGTGATATGGGGGATTTAAATGCAGCAGCACATTCAGTTCATCCGCGTCTGAGAATATCCAAAAGCTCTCGGCAGCATATGCTGCACACATAACACAGTCCCAAGATACACTTTATCAGATTATACAAAAGTTGAATGGAGTACGAGTAGCGTTTTTTTTTTCCCTCTTGATTAATATAGACGTAAACTTGCCTGTAAGGCCTCGGCTCTCTGATGCGATGTAATCTCTTTTCAAACGATAGCCTCAAGCCCCTTCAGGAAAAATCTCCCCCCAACACACATTAGTGCGCGGCATGTGTTTGTCTGTTTATTTATATTTTTAAAATATTACGAAGCCCAGCAAACATCTGTCTACCCGGCATATAATCTCTCTGATGAAAATGTTCATGTTTTCTTGAGCTCTTTTTCAATATGGCCCTGCTGTTAGCGGCTTATGGTCGGTAAGAAGGGAAGGCGGATGTCCGTGTACCGCACCGGCCAGTGCGTGATTTCTCCTGATATCCTCATCACCATCACCATGTAGCAGTGGACCCTGATCACAGAGCCACAGGATAAACAGATACTATTACATCAGTTAAAGTGTTGCAATATGCTTCACTGAGGATGAGGAGCTGTAAACTGGAAGAAACAAGAGGATGGTACAAATAAAACTTTCAGGGAAGCCTGAATAGGTTGGGTGGATGGTTTGGTCATTTGAACCAAACTGCAGTTGTGACTATTTTAAGACCTTTTCTAGAATTGCACGTATTTAGGTAGGTTGGTCAGTCATTCTGTTTGTCAGTGGGTTGGTTCAATTGGTCAATAGATAGGTTGATGGGTGGGTCGATAGTAGGGATGCAACGGTACAGTGTGGCCACGGTTCGGTTTCCGATATCAGTGGTGTGCAGTAAGGCCCTTCTAACCCTTCAGAGAAGGGGTGACAATAAGTGCATGTAAATAGTTACATATTTTTAAGCAGGAAATATATATCATAGCTATTGTAAGTGTAACAGCCACTAATTCAAAGCATTAGGCTTTTTTTTAGTGTTTTTTTAGTTGCTACAGGACTCTTATCTGTCTGACAGCGGTTTTAACCAATCAAAGCTTTTTAAAAAGGCTTCTGCCCCCACGTTTCTGCGTGACCCTTCTCCGGATTTTGAGAAGGGTGTAGTAATGAATCTATTAGCAAAGTCGAAGGACAGTCTAACCAATCAGATCCATGATTTTCACTATGGGGCGGGGCCATGACTGTGTAACCCCTTCTCGGCGCTGTGTTGAAGGTGTTACGCGTTGCTTTGTCATAAACGGAGCTCATGCTGGATTATTTCAGTAGTTAGCTAACTATCATGGAATTGCAACGGTAAATGAGACAGATACTGTGTCATATTATAATAAAAGGCCTTTTTAAAGGCTGTCCTTCAATGTGAAACTAATTCACAATAATAGTCCGCCTGACTGGTGAGTTTTTGTGTGTACTTAATGTTTTGGCAGCTCTGGCGGACTGTCGTCATACAAATGAGTGATATTTGTTGAACGGTTGTACTTGTAGCCAAATTTAGCGTATATGGTTGGGTCTATTGTATACTTTTGTAGTTTGTAGCTGTATTTTGGGGGTGGGGGGGTGGTTTTTGCAGAAGGGGTACCCACTATATTCACTGCACGCCAACATGCAGCACGTTATTAGCCCTTTCTATTTTAAAATCAACAAGGTGCTCCTACTCACACTTGCAGAGCCGATATTAAATAGAAAAAGGGCACAGATTAAGTAAAATCACAATATCTGTTATAAAAAATGAACACTTATTCTTACCATTAGTCAAAAACAGGCAACTGATATCACACTGTGCTTTATCTGCTGACTGTGTTTTTACCTTGTTAATGGTCCAAAAATGGTCCCAAACAGCGGATTTATAAGATGACGGCGCCTCTTCAAATGCCCTTTCCTCCGTTTCGCGTTCACTCGCGATGATCACGCAGCTGAGAAAGTTTTGTTTAATCAGCCCTCAAATATTCAGCGTCTGCATTCAGAGTGCTGATTTGCTACTGGGAAATCCAGAAAAATTCTGATTGGTTGTTGCATGGTTGTGGAGCGACACACTAAGAGAAGTATATAAAAAAATCCACACATATTCTGTATACACAGAATACAGTGTCCAATCAATAAGTTTTATCACCAGCAAGCCAGATAAGGACCAGAACCAGACAGAGACAACTGGACAAACTCAATCTTTTTTATTTTCTTTACAGAGAATTAGCAGGCTCAAATTAAAGTGTTCTTTTTTCTGTAGAGAGGAAAAACAGTGGTTGGGTGGGTGGGAGGGTGATGTTGTGGGGTGGAGAAGGAGGAGCAGGGCGGGGGAGGGAGAAACACACCGGCAGACACTCCCTCACTGCACCTCCCCACGCCCAGCATGCGCTCAGCAGCCACTCCCCCTTGCCTTTTGCGGGGCTGTGCATTCAGCACCTTATAAATGAAAGCGGCAGAGCGTTTGTTCGCTCTGTTAGTGCGCGCACTGAAATACCGCGGTTCATCCGGGTGTATCGAACCGAACAGGCCGAATCAAACAGTTTGATAAAATACAGAGAACCGTTGCATCCCTAGCCGATAGATGGGGTGGTTGTTGGGTGGATGGGTTGGTCGCTCAGTCGATTGTTAGGTAGGCTGGTTGTTCAGTTGCTTGCTAAGTCCGTAGGTTGGTTGTTGGGTCAGTCAGTTGGTAGGTTGGTCAGTCGGTTGATACAGTAGCTAGCTTGGTGGGTCAGTCAATAGGTAGGATGGTGGGTGGGTGAATCGATCAGTCAGTAGATAGATCAGTAGTATTCCAGCATGAATGAAAATATATACTGCCTTTAATCTATGTAGATTTGGAACATTTATTTTTTCGGACATTGACATATTTATTCATAGTGCACTGTATCAGACTTCGAACATCTTTGTATCCATATTTTCGTAGGTCAAATCCGCAAAAACAAATCTGGGAAACCATGAAATGACGAGATTATGTACTTTAAGCCAATATCCCATTAGCACTGGGAGAACTGGATTTAATCCCATCAGCACAGCACACACCGGCCACACGGCTTTAACATTTCATGAGAACATTTCATGATTTCTTTAAAATTTATTGAATTTACTGCCCATAAAGTCATACATGAAAAATATGAGAACTAATCTAATCTGCTAATACCCTAGTAAAAACAAAGTAGTAGTAGCCACATTATTAATCAGTATATTTAAAGAGTGCTAAAATGTATTATGTATTATGCTTTAATTGTATAAAAATAGTACAACTTTCTAAATGCTTTTTAGTGCTTAAAAATGCTTAAAAATACTTTAGTAATATTTAAACATACTACTTCATGTATGTAACCCCATATTTTACATATGCTTACAGTAAAAATTACAAATCATTTAATGAGTATTACAACTGTATCACTACTATACACCGAGTATATTAGAAATGTACTAAGAATTGATGTTAAATATATTTACATTACAGTACATATATGCTTCTTGTTCTTGTCTTTTGTAAGTTGCACACTTGTATTAACTAGTATACTTTGTTGGGTATAAACATATATATTAATATGCTGTACTACAATTTTTAACATGTTATAAATTTACTTAAAAAAATATTTGACATTTAAATGTTATTTAACGCTGTATCCTAAACTCATATATACTCATATTTATATTTGCTTAATTATAATTACAGAGCATTAAAAACATTTTGCTTGTTATATTAATATAATACCTAAATCTAATTTTAAGACATTTTACCAATGTAGTAATTTAATTTACTTTCTAAAAAGTTACATAATACATTGTACTTTAAGTGAACTACTGTAACAGTTGTTTTTAACACAAGTATATATATAAAAATACATATTTTAGAAGTATATTGTATTACATTACATTTGACGAAATCATAATATAAATGTACTTTTAATATATTTTAAGTAAGTACATAAATCTGTTAGTATATTTACAGCATACTTAGACATTTCTCAATATGTTCTCCTTCCTCCTGAATGAGAAACATGGTGAGAATGTCAGATTTAAAGCAGTGGAACAAAAACAGAATCAACAGAACTGCAGCAAATTGACATGATTGGACGCACCACTCTTCCCTTAATCCAATCTAAACGTCACTTCAGCTGGGGATTAGAATGAAACTAAATTGTTTGAGTTTAGAGACGATTGCTGAAGGCTGGGAGGGTGATGACAATCATACTGAAACAGAGCTGTGCTACATATTTTTGATCATCATGATAGGGATTATAAAGCCGAGGGAACGTAATTTGATGTAAATTCATTTGAAGCGTAGATTCTACAGAGACGGTTCCTCATCTTAAACTCTTTAACACTGAATCATATAGATTTAACCCAAACTAGGATGAAGTGGGAGAGGATTAATGTTTGTTTTTAAGAGGCGTAAGAAAGTGGAAAATACTGTTTATACCATGTGTGAATTGCACTCAAACAGCCAGTGATGTCGTGCGTGCAAAAAGAAAAGTTCTTTTACCATTTCTGTCAGAGAAACTTGCAAAATTTCCTATTTTAAGTTCAGTTTTTGATCATGATTTTTGTTATTACACTCCAGGGCAGTGTGATAACATGCAGTGCAACTCAATAGTGCGTTTTCTGTTCATCAAGATTTGTATAAAAATTAAAAAATCCAAAACTACACCAGAACATTCCTAAAGGGTTTTACTGTAGAAGAAGGTACCATAACAATATATAAAATATATATATAAATATAAATAAATATATATATATATAAATATATATAAAAAATATATATATTTTTCCAATAAATTAGCAAAATATCAAGCCGTAATCATCTCTGGTTTGTTCAGTAATACAATGTACTGTTTCATTAATTTAATTATTTTTGTTCGTTTAATTATATATTGTCACTGTCCGGTGAAACAAATGTATGTCGAAAACAGCAAATTAACAGTTGCTTGACTTTCATTGGAAGGCAACGGTAAAACAGTTCATTTTATCTCATCAAGAAATTTTGACGCAGTGTAAGGGGACATTAGAACTCAAGTGTCTTTGGATAACTATTTCATGTTTGTAAAATATATGGATTAAAAACCTAGCTAATTTATTCTTTTTTTAATAAAAGAGACCCACCCAAAGATCTTTCAACAATCCTGTATACTGAGTGAAGATGTATTTACCAGTTAACAACTTTTGCATCGGTATTGGTCAATTGTTTTATCTTAAGCTGGTACATCACATATTTTGCATCTTGCTGCAGTGATGTCTGAGGTCACAGCAGGTTTACCTACTAGATTGCAATTAAATTCTGCTCCGAGCACTGAAAGTCTGGCATTTGTGCCAATTCTGGAACAAAATTACATATGTAAAATATGCCTCTAGGATGAAAGACTTTTAATATCAGTAACTGGATCCCCCTCTTGAGAGTGCTTTGCTCACCCCAGTACAGTGAGTATCAAAAACAGCAAAACCACAAAACTAGAAAACACTGCTAATAACACTGTGAGTCCTGTGTCCTGTGAGTTTTCCAGAAAGCAAAGCAAATTTCATCTTGAAATCCGTTTCAGTACCAACCCCAACAATACTCATCGGTCCATCTCGATTGTTGAGGCTTGGCAAAGCGTAAAGGTGAGAACCAAACTAGAAAGGTAGTTGTTTTCCATCACAGTCAGCACTGTCCTTTTCACTTTGCTCATAGCAATGACTTCACAGGCTCGCTCTCTCTTTCTGCCTCTCTCTCCATTTGGGACTGCAGCTCATGCCAGGCTATTTTCAGCCTCGGCCCATCGCCGCCGGTTCTTATAGAGGCATGGATCATGGCCAGCGCACATGCCACAGCTCCAGGGGTCCTCTCTTCGGCTGGTGGTGGGAGGCCAGGTATTGCTTAGAGGTGTTTCTCTTGGCTTTTATTTCACTATTAGTGGAGTCTGAAAGTTCAGGGATTTATCACAGTGAAGGGTGAAAAGGCCAGAATGCCAGTCTGATATTGAAGTCTATGTATCTATCCTAGCATGCAAAGCTTATCGTTAATATATGGATATACAGTGCTGTGAAAAAATATTTGTTTTTTTGTCATATTATGTTTTTTATGTAAAAACGATAACTATTTACTAAGGGGAAAAAATCTAAAAGTACTCTGAAAAAGTACTGTATTTGCCTACTAAACCTAATCATTTTGTTGTGACACCCATGAGAGCAACAACTGCATTTAAACGTTTGTGAGAAACTGGCAATAAGTCTTGAATCATAAACACGGACCGTAAATGAGGTAAGTGAGACCTTCAGTTCTTTAGATGTTTTTCTGGGTTTTATTGTGACCTCCTGGATAAGTCTTCCATGCCCTTTTTGAGTAATTTCTCTTCCCGGTCACTCCTGGGAAGATTCACTGCTGATCCATTATCTCTTCATTTGTCAATAATAGTCTTACTGTGGTTTGCTGAAGAACAAATCCTTGGATATCACTTCGTAACCTTTTCCAGGCTGATAGATGCCAATGACTTAGTTCTCACATCTTTTCTTGATTTTTTTCAGATCTGGAAATAATGAGATCGGTTATCCTGTTTCATGTTGTCAGACAGGTTTTGTTTAAATGATTGCTTGATTTTACCAGTCTGGCAGTAATCAGGTCTAGTAAAACAAATAGCATTACTACGCTGGTCAACCACCTTGACCACCAAGCTGTTCGACCAGGGTGGCCATTGACCAGCACAGCCAGCATAACCAGCATTACAAAGGCAGTTGACTTACATCACCAGTATTACCAAGCTTGTCAACCGCCTTGACCAGCCTCACCAAGCTAGTTAACCAGCATGACCAGCATCACTAAAGTTGCCGGCCAGCATGACCAGAATGCCCAAACTGGTAGACCAGGATGGCCAGTGACCGGCATAACCAGCATCAACAAGGTATTGAACCACTATGACTACTAACATGTCCAGCAAGATCAGCATTACCAAGATAGTTGACCAGCATGGCTAGCAACCCGAATAATCAGCATTACCAAGATAGCCAACCATCTTGACCAGCATTATCAAATTGGTCAACCATCTTGACCAGTGTCACCTAGTTGGTCAACCACAGTGTCCAGCTTCACTAAATTGGTGACCAGCATGGCCAATGACCAGAATAACCAGCATTACCAAGTTAATCAACCATCTTGACCAGCAGTCACCCAACAGCATGATTAGTATTACCAAAATGGTTAAGAAGCATCATCAAGTTGGTAGACCATCTTGGCCATCATTATCAAGTTGGTCGACCAGATAGTCAGTTTCACCAAGTCACCCAACAGCATGATCAGAATTACCAAAATGGTTGACCAACATCACCAAGCTAGTAGACCATCTTGACCATCATTATCAAGCTTATCAAAAATCTTGACCAGTATCACCAAACTGGTTGACCAGGGTGACAAGAATCACCAAGCTAGTTGACCAGATAGTTTTACCAAGCCAAACAAATAGCATGACCAGCATCTCCAAGCTGGTCAACCAGGGTGACCAGAATCACCAAGCTGGTTGACTAGCATAACCAGTGTTTCAAAATCAAATGCAACATACACTATGCTATTCAAGAGCTGTTAAAGGAGATAGTTTCCCAGCATATGGTATGACCAGCTTTTCTACAAGCTTGACCATCAAAAGCCAGCAATCAGCACAAGCTGATATTGAGCTGGAATTTTCAGCAGACATCTAATTCTGAAGAATACTACTCCAATTAAATTTCCATTCATACTGGAAAAACTGGAGCTTTTTTTTTTTTTACTTTTTTGAGGTACAAAGGAAATGGCAGCAAATACAGTGCATATTCTATTGTACTTTATGTTGCAAACTTTGGAAACTCATCTACTCAATACTGTTAACATGATTATGCACCATGTTTACTATACATACTATCTGCTCCCGTCAAGGTATTCAATATAACCTCTGTATCAAGAGAGTCCAGTGAGGAAATCAAAGTATCTGCATGATTTATGGTAGATGACAGTGAAGGTCTAGGCCTCTGATCCTGTCATTACACTGAGAGAGTGATACTGCGGAGCTGAATGGCACCATTGGCTGGAAATGGAAGGCCATTATCTTTTCTCTGAATGATTTGTGACTCCCTTCCCTTGACTTGGCCTGCCATACACAAGGTTGTCATTTCCTCCTTATATTGCATATATTGTATTTTCGTTTTTGAATAGATGACCACTGCAATGCAAAAGCATGCAGCAGACATAAAACAAGGACTGATGTGTGTCTGGAAAAGTTCCAGAGATGGAAGGAAGAATCATTAACTTGACTGGCCTGGTAGTTGCACCCATTCATCATCAAATTTTAATGTAAATCATCATCAAAAACGTATTTGCACTAGATAGAATTAATTGGCATGAATGAGACTTGGTGTATAGATTTGACATAGTGGAACATAATAAGGTATATGAAACACCCAACAGCCACAATTGTGGACATCCAGTAAACAATGATTTCTTCCATGAGTCATCATGTCAGTGCCAGCACCACTGGCAGACGGCTGCACCACAAATTACAGTGACTGCCCTTAACACCATGTCATCAACTTATCCAAAGAAGGCAATTTCAACAGGAGGACGCTTGTCCACATACTGCTGACATTTCAAGAGCTTGCCTTGAAGACCAGATTTAATTTGTCATGGTCAGTTGCTTTGCCAGACCTGTTTATTATTCAAAATGGGTGGTTTTCTACTGGACACACTATCAAAACTCCACCCCACCACAAAATCTGCAGAAATTGCGTGAGAATATTATAGCTCCATTAATGTTAGACACCATTAGGAACCTCTGCAACTCTACACACGTTGCATTTCTCTTCTGTTCAGGGTTGCCTGGTCTAGCAAAATTATCCAGCCCAAAGTCAGTCTAAAACCCACGCTTTCATAAATTAGCCCAAAATATCTGTCTGTTACACGTTTAAAGCAAATGACAAAACAACTATGAGTGTACATCTTGTATTTTGTTTAAATTGGATTAATATCAGTACCGCTATTTATCTTAAAGTCATTAATAATATTGTAACATTAGTGTTTTATTAGTTCTTTTATAACAGTTTTATATCCCAGTCAAGAACATTTAATAGTAAAATAATTAGCAGAAAAAAAAATTCTAAACCTTTTACTTACTCATTTCTGTTCTTGCCCCTCCTGAACTCTCCTCTCTCCTCTTTAACATTTTTTCATCGCCTTGTAATTTCTGGATACATTGTGATTTATCTCTTTCTCTCTCTCTCTCTGGATTTTCAAACAAGCCCAATTTGGCAGGAAAACTGCAAACCTGGCAACTCTGCTTCTGTTACACAACTTAGGTACATTTAAGTATGTTTTTTTTTTAAACATAATTAGTTTCAATAAATTTGAAGTATATTTAAAGGTACTACTTTGTGCATCAATGCACATATTGTGTAGACCTCAATGCTACTCAAGTACACTGCTATTTTGTGTACTTTAAGCAGTATTTATGGCACTTCTATTCATTGATATATTGCTAATTCCTATTTTCTACAGTACTGATGATGTAACTTGCTCTTACAGCCTTGCTCTTACAGAGTCCAGTCAAATATAATACAATATAAAGCTCAAATATATAAAGCACACACAGGAGAAGGTAGTTTGGGAGGAATAACGGCACAGTGATGGTGAGTAAAGGAGGGAAATACACGACCAGTACGCAAATAGATGTTGCCAGGAGCCGACTGAATGTTGATGAAATGTTATTGTTTACCTAAGTAAAATGTTTATATGTTTGGCCTATACACATTCAAGAATTAATTGATTCATATTGCTTTAAAATACATTTTATGAAAATACATAGAATAATATAAATATACTTATTGTGTATTTTAAAATATATTTAATGTGTATTGAACTAGAAAATATACTTTCAGCATTCTTTATCTCATTTGAACATACTTGTAGTGCTCTTAAGTATACTTACTTTTCACAAGAGTAGTTTTAATAAAGCTACAAAACTGATCACGATGAACAGATATTTATGACTCTTGGCCAAAGTCCTATTTCAAGAAATGTCCATCTGTTGGTGACTCCTCAAGCCCTTTCTCTATACTCTATTTTTGACCCTCTGCGGTAGCCATAACTGGAGGGCACGCCTCGTCCCTGGAGACCAGCCTGCTCTTATCACATATTTCCACTCCCATTTCTGTTATTCCCAACAAATGCACTTCAACACCCTGATATTTCACTTTGTCAGCTGCGGTCCATCACATTAGCATTGCGCAAAGTTAATTAGCAGTAAAAACTAAAGGCACTTTGGCCGGCTCACTCTGACAGGCCGGATATGAGCAGCGAAGTGGACGTCTAGATGAACTACTTCATCTTCACCCTGCCATTGCGCTCAGGGATACGGGGAGATGTCAGCGATACAGAACGTATCGTACATTAGCAATTATTTTGTCCGTTAACGTCCCTCGTGGTGCTTGTGGAGTTGGCGCTGCATAATTAAATCAGAACAGAGTGAGGCTACAGTTGCCATAAGGAGTTTATTTTCGGCTGTACACGTTGCTCCCAGTCTCGCCCGGGCTGCCCATTTAGGCTCTGAGTTGTGGGGCATATTTTCACATTAGGCCTGAAGTAAGAGGAACGTCTCTTGGTCTTAAAGTGATAGTTCAGCAAAAAAACACATTTACGCAATCTTCCCTTCATCAGAAACACAGCACATCACCAAAGACATCAAGGGGGCAGTTTTCCAGATGGGGATTAAACTTAGTCTTGGACTACAAAGAATTTGCTATTGAGATTATTTACTGGAAGGAAAATAGAGTTTATGAATCTGGTGGATTAATCCCAGTCTGGGGAACGAGAATAAAGTTCTACACTAATGTGTAGATGAAGACTGGGATTTATTTTTAAGTTTTTTATATTATGTAATGTACAAATTCTTTAAAGGAGCTCTAGAATGGAAATTCAGTATACATTTTTAATTCAGGGGTATAACACCTCTGAAACACCCACACCTCTATAAATGTTGAGGTGTTATCTGGTTACTGAGGTTAATATTGTCCGATGTGTGCAGGTCCGTTGCAGCAAGGCAAACAAACCAATCAACTGGCGACCCTAGACGACGACCCTAGACGGTTATGAATCGAATGAAACAACAATCTGTGTAATCGCCACTTTAAATTCAGAGATGATTGATGTAGGAAAGTACAACGCCCTGTTATCCCCCTCCCAGTAGTACTGACAGTAGCCAACCAGCTAGGTTCGTGATTCCTGCAGTCTGCAAAATATTAAACTTCCACCATCCTTATCCATTATAAAGCCTGGGCAAGTCGGCAAGGCCTGGGAGGGTGCCAAAAAGATGGATGGGGTCATTTAACATTCCTACAGAGTTTTGTGTGTGTGTATAAGAAATATATTAAATAAGTGGACAGTGCAGCGTGTGGTAATGATGATCACGAGTGTTAGAGTCTGGCTACAATTGTCCATGAGAACAGACAAGTGACTCATGCAGAAATCAGGCTTTTTACATTCATAAGTGCAGCATTCTTCAGCTCCCAAGGGAAATGGGTGATACTAGTCCCATGACATCTGGCATATCAGTGTATGTTGGTTATTTATGTGTAAATCCTGAGAGTTGTGCCAGTTCACATTAAAAAATAGTTAAAACTAGTTAAAATTTCAGTTCATATGAATTTAAATGAACTAGTTCACATTTATAGTTATTTTTCTATTTTTTTAAGTTCACAGTTCCAAAAATTAAGTTTTTCAAGTTTTTTTTTTTCCAATTAAAATATAGGCTGCTTTTAGTATCGCA
The DNA here is from genome assembly GCF_023375975.1 of Astyanax mexicanus. NCBI lineage: Eukaryota > Metazoa > Chordata > Actinopteri > Characiformes > Acestrorhamphidae > Astyanax > Astyanax mexicanus. The sequence goes on from NC_064429.1 coordinate 16,947,218, forward strand.
GACATTTTTTTTTTTTTTTAGCTTAAACGCAGTGCTCTGGCTGTAACTCCAACATCAGCTCAATAACCTGCCAGCTCACATTTTTACTGCCTAAATTCTGTTTACTGTAGAAAAACTGAAATCGAGCAACTCTTTTATAAACACTTTAATGAGTAAATTATCAAAAAAAAAAGCACACTTTAGCAAATACTGTCTCTTTACTTTTTTGTCTAAAGCTACGAGGCTAATCCAGCTAACTAACAAAACAATCACGGCTAATTGACTTTAATTAAGGTACGAAATTAGGAGGAAATGTTTGTAGATGTGAGTATGTGTGTTTTTTTTTTTTTTAATCAAATTCTTGTGTGATTCACTTTGCTCAAGCTGTGAGAGTGTGTGTGAGTATGTGTGTGTGTGTGTGTGTGTATGTTTTTTGTGATGATCTGTTTGTAAGCCACTGTAGCGTAGCATTGCATGGCAGTATTCCCCACAGACTCAGGTGCCAGAGACTGGGTTTGAGGAGGGGGGGGGTTTGTGTTGTGGCGGTGGTGGTGGTGGTGGTGGGGTGTATGTGTGGAGATGGTCGCTGTGCAGTTTGAGTGGACCATCTGCCAGATTTGAGGGAAATCACTACAACATGCAGGTGCTGCAATATTCTGCCCAGCACGCAAGGTAAAGGCTACGGGGGGGGGGGGGGGGGGGGGGGGGGGAGGGCCAGCAGAAACAGATTTAAACAGAGACAGTTTGGTGCCAAATCCAAATCCAGGCCCTGGAGTTATTGTATGGCTTTTCCTTGCTTTTCCTACAGAAAGCCAGCAGTCGAAGGGGCTTATTTTTGTAATGACGCAAAATCCTGTTTTGCATGAAATCAAGTCAACAACCTGCCGTCCAGCTGCGGGAGAACGAAGGCATGGGCTTCTGAGAACGCAGTAAACAGAACTCAATTCAGCTGTAACATTGACACAGCTTGTCTTTAGCCTCGGAAACAACTTCCTAATATTCCATATGCACGCATTACACATGTCCCGCTTTGCCTATGCGACATGAAATAATGCAGTCGCCTCCTAAACACAAGCTGCCGGACATAATTTCTGCCTGATAAATTGTCGTGCAGATGTTTGCATGAATCCTCCATGCTCGGCAATGCAATTACTTGACAATCAACTGTTACTGTGTAATCCCACATTCCGAGAGAATGAAATTAAACAGATATGCTTATCTAACGTATTTAGGGGAGGGAGGGGGGAGAAAAAAAAAACATATCTCAGATATAATCCTAATATGTTATCAGAAAGGCTAGGGATTGTGACATAGTAGTTCAGGTGTACCAGGCCGAAAGTCAGGGGATTAGCGGAAAAGGTTATTGTAATTTTTTAAATAACACAAAAGCAGATTTCATTATTAAAAGCCTGAACCTACCATCTGTGCAGGAATACTTTGTATTTATTTTTTTATTATTATTATTTTTTTTTTTGCATTGTATTACATCCCACATATTACAATAATTCGTAATACTGCTTTTCATCATGTCAGATGTCGGACTGCTGGGGAATTGCGAATCGCTCCGATGAATTATATTGTGTCTGATACATTGAGAACATGTGTATAAATAGATTGACGCGAGCTTGACGGAGTTACATCAGGACAGACGAATTAAAATAAAACCATAACAACCATTTCGGTGTAATTCCAAAGAGGAAGACAAGTGAATTAATTGCACACTTCTTTGCTGCTTTTCTCTGTTGACTTTATTTGTTTCTCCTGGTTTGACCTCTTTAAAACTGCGAGGACTCCACCGCTAGCTGTGCTCCATAAAATCTTTTTTCACACATACTTCACTCCTGTTGAACTTGCGCATTAGTTCCGCAGTTGTATTGAATGATGCAGAGTAATTGAGGCATGTGCTAAAGTTTGCTTGCAGCCTCTGAGACTTTGATTATCAATTAATTTACTGTTGTAAAATGAGTCCATAATTGACTCATTAGGTCTTGTTAAGCCGTGGTCACACTAGACATTTGCAGTTAGCATTGCTTTGCAACTGTGGCTATGACTGTGGCCAAACCATCAACCTGGACATAATTAAAAGTTCCTTTATGTTGGTGCTGTTATAATTTACAATAATAAGCTGACAGTAACTTTCTAAGTAGCTTTAAGCTAAATTACCTGCAGTTAGCACCTGCTGGCTAGCTAACGTAGCTACCCTAAACAAATGCAAAGATAAACATAACAGACAACTTTTTTCACAGTCGCTACATCACCATGTACCTTTTAAGCCTTATGTGGACGGGATTAGTTTCTCATAGGGACGTCTGTGAAGAATATTTCACACTTTTCCACTCAGTGATAAAACTCTTGCATCCGGACTGCGATTAAAAAACAGGAGAACCAGTCAACTTTTTTGGCTTTTTCAGTCAAGACATCAAGTTCAGTAGCTCCTCCATTTCCACTCGCTGTTGTGTTTACAAGGATCTCCGTGGAAACGCGTCCAAAGTGTAATTGCGGTGCGTAGCAGTGGACAAATAGCTATTTTATTAAACGCAAGGTGACGAAACTCAGAGATTTGGATCCGGACGGGACTAAAATTACCGGAGGACCACATAGTTCAGCGAAAAACAGTAGATAATTCAACCTTCTGAGAAAAACACATACATGGTCGTTCCGGGCGGGAATAAAATCACAGAGGACCCCCCCATAAAAGAGAAAATTATCCCAGGAAACCCTAAGAAACTAATCCCATACAGATAGGGCTTACGTTTGCTTTGAAAATCCCTACAAGTCCCTAATGATTAAATACATTTCTAGCCTGAGTTTTAGGTTAACGAGTTCCAGCTCCATTTTTTATTAAAGATTCTGTACCTCTGCTTTTGAGAGTCTAATAATAAGGCAACAGTAGGGTTCAAAACAGTTTGGTTAAAGGATTTGAACATGCCATTTAACTATGAAAAACTGGGGTAGGATTTTTCAAACTATATAAAAAATGTCAAGGAATTCTGCATCGATTCTATTGGACTTATAGTAGCTTTTATTATATAAAATATTATTTATTGTTTCATTTGTCATTAATATAATAATTAATATATGTTTACATACTATTTTATTGGTAGTGGTATTTGTGTGTGTGTGTTCATCTTAAATGTGACACTGTTACACAGTTGAAAAAAATATTCTGCACCTCGCCTTCCAGTCAGTCCCTTAAACCAGCTTTTCTTCTCTTTTCTATTTAATAAAAGAAAGTGCTGACCCAGACACCAGTCCAAACATGCTCTCCGGCCTCTGTGTGTATATATATGTGTGTGTGTGTGTGTGTGTGTGTGTGTGTATACGTGTATGTGTGTGTGTGTGCGTTAACGCTCGTCACCACGTCTCCACACGGCCTCATGTGGCACCAGCCACCTCGCTTTTTCCCGACTGTGCTAGCAGCTTCCCGTGACAGGTACGCCAGCCAGCATCAACATATCCAGCCCCAGCAGCCTCGTCAGCCTGCCTCTGGCCTCATCCGTCCTGACGGACATTTTCTGCTGGTTGCCTGGGGGATTACGGGGTGGACGGAACAAAGGCACAAACATAATGTTCAGTGCTACAGCTGTTTGTATCTCCTGTCCAAAAAAGCAAAGCAAAGAGAGGGCCAGAACATGGTGATGTCAGGATTTCTGTGCTCAGACTGGCTTTTGATGTCGTCAACAAGTAACGTTTCAAATGTGGAAGCGTCTGACTACAAAGGGACATTATTAGGACACGTTCAGAAGTTATATACCATGTTTTTATACCGTATACTGAATATAGGATGACAGATATTAAAGGCTTATGCATTCATGCATTTATACCAACAGTTACACATCATAAAACCCTACATTTTCACTGTACAATGCTGCAATACCTCCTCTGAGCACATTTAAACACACTGGATTTATCAGACTTACAACAATAAAAAGAGCCATTTCGCTACAGTGATTAAATAACTACCACAAGAGTTCATATTTAATTTTTTTATTTCAACACAGAACACATGGAGTCATACAATGTATTTCCGGGTCAGTTTGATCCGGTGCATGTTTTCATATCCAATTAATATCCAAAATCATAATAATCCAAAATTATTATTATTCAAAAAAAGCCAAACAAGCAGTGTGAATATTTTATTACTAACTACATTGCTAATATTTTTTTTCAATATTTAGTGCAATGGTGTTCCTTACCTCTAACAGGTAGTGGTTCAATCAGAATAATAACAATATGTTCAAACTTTTTTTTAATGTTTCATTACTTTACTACTTTTGAAAGACCAACATATTAGACATAATAGCTTCACATAACAATAAAACATTACTTTGAATTTTGTTTTAGTTTTTGTGCATTGCAGGGGGTTATATGTTGATTACACTGATTAAGGCAAGCAGAAGAAGTTTTATACTGAAAAAATACTTTTAACTATTTTTAATCATTTTTTCAACATTTAATTTAAACATTGTTCATCATTTTCTGATCATTTGTTAACTTGCACCCAGTTACTCTCCCAAAACGAAACACCAGAGTATCTATAGAATTATAATGAAATGATAGCTACACCATAGGAACAATTACTTATTTAATCTGAGCTAGCTTTATTTAGATCAGGTGACATCCAAACAAGCAGTTTTTCTTTTATAATACTGAGACTCTCTAGTGGAGACCCTTATCCACCTTCCGACCCAACACCAAATTGGTGAATAATGCTCCACCAGTTAAACCATCATAACTGGTTGTTTAGTGGAAAAAATGTTTACACTGTGATTTTAAACCTTTCAGGCCATACAAAAAAATGACTGATTTATTGATATGGACAAAAAATATAAATCAATAAACTAAAGCTGATTTCTGATGTGATTTTTTTTAGGTGCAGGGTCAAAAGTCCTTCCTGCAGTGGTTTCTGTAAATGCTCTGTGGTTTTGATTATATCACTTATAATAGTAAAGTAGGTTGGACAGTTCCCATTGCTTACAGGTTACTATATAGGTTTAGAATCTACTAGCAAGCCAAGCACACTGACAGACTCTAAGGGGGGGCAGAAGGGCAACCGCCCCCCTCCTTAGCAACTCTATAGTGGTAAAAAGAAACAATGTGGCTGGCCTTCTTACAGTGAAAAGTTATCAGGTGCCCACTGGGGTGGCCCTTCTTATAGTAAATTCTGATGATGTACCTCTAGATCAGGACATTTTAATAATGTGTCTTAATCAGTGCCAATTTATGAGTACCCTTCTGCCCATACAATATATAAGGGTGCTATTATTTGCCTTCTTATCTGGGGAGCTGTTAACTTGTGGTTTCTGAGGCTGGTAACTTTGATGAACCTATCCTGTGCAACAGAGGAAACTCTTGCTCTTCCTTTCCTGGGGCATTCCTGATGAGTGCCAGTTTAAATTATTATTTTTTTTACGTAGTTGAGTAGTTTTTCCCATAATATGGATTAGAATATTATTCAAATAGAGCTATTCACTGTATACCTGTAACTCTACCTCTTCACAACTTTACAACTGATGCTCTCAAACACATTAAGAGACAAAATATTCAAGTAATTAACTCTTAACAAGTTCAGCACAGCTGTTAACTGAAAGCAATACCAGGTGACTGGAGGTGGATGCGTGCAGTTCTTCTTCAGTTGTACCGGAGGGGGGTGTTGGGGGGTGCGCTCAAAGCGTGAGACTTGAGAATACTGGTGAAAAAGGGTCTCTCCCAATGAGGCCACCAGCCATTTTAACATAAAATGTCAACTGGGCTGATCAAAAAATCAACAGTGTTAGCAGGGCCAGACTGAACTTTGGAGAATAACTACATTCACTTCATGTGTGCTATGTTTTCAACTGTCCACAAAATACATTCAGAGAGATTTCCTCTCCTTTAAACACAATTTAAGAAAAACATGACTTTAATGGTTCATCAGGAGCTTTAGACACATTCAAACTACCGTATACTGTCATACCACATATATGATGTCACCCATGACGAGCCTGACAGTGTTAACAGTGTGTTCACCACATCCCCTCTGCCACGCGCCCAGATTGTGTGAGACAGAGCAGACGTTTCTCCGCTGCTGAAACAGCCGTGTCGGCGTCCGCTGAGCTGTGACCCTCCAGCCCACTGTCTTCCCTGTATTTGCAGGGTGGCAGAGACTGGTGGTATTTACAGCTGAGGAGGACTCTCTGTAGGGGTCTGGTGATCTATTCCATCAGATCACGGTCATGCTTCCTCAAGCAGGAGAAATTCCACAGGTTTAGCGCAGCGGGGTCCTCGTCGTTGCGTATGGGTGGTCACTTCCTGATTAGGTGGGCTTAGGGAACTAATTGAGGGAAATGGTGTTTAGCAGAGGGAGCAGCCATGTTTGTTTTAGGAAATTACAGAGATCATACAATAAACAAGCATCTAAAACCAGTGCTGGAATATTAACCCTTCACTGTAAGCCCGGATACGTTGAATTTACTCAAAAATGTGAGGAAACCGGTTGCCTTAAAAAGGTTAAGTATTGGGGAATGAAAACTTAAGTTAGCATAACTTAGAAAATCAAGTTATTACAACTAAAGAGGGAGTTGATTTAACTTTTTTATTTTTGTTATACTGTAAGAACAGATAAGTTGAGTTTACTTAACTTTTTTAAGGCAGCCGGTTTGCTCATATTTTTTAAGTAGTGGGGAATAAAACTTGAGTTAGCATAAATTAAAACATCAAGTTATTACAACTAAAGAGGAACTTAATTTATTTCTAAGGTAAGCCAGGGGAATCACTACACACTGATGGTGAGTGTTAGTCAGAAACTGTTGGACACACCCAGTATGCAAATAGATTGAGCCAAAAGCCAATGGAAAAGAAGCTGTTAATGACAACAGACTAAACTCTTAAGTTATTATAAGTTGGTTCAACTCAAAGATCTCTGTTTGAATGTTTTTGTGCCCACAAATGTTCAGCTAACTCAAAATAGTTGAGTATTGTTTAGAAATATCCAATTTGATGTAAAACAGACTTAAATCATTTATGTTCAAACAACTTCTTGGTTTACAGTGTAACTTTTACTATAAATACGGTTGGCATATTTCTTTTGTTTTTGCTTTTTTGTCATACTAATATTTTTCCAATTATCAAACAAGTTTTAATATCAGACAAAGATAACCTGAGTAAATATAAAAAAACACTTTTTATATTATTTATATGACTTTATTTATAAAAGGGGAAAAAAAAACTATCCAAACCAATCTAGCCCTGTGTAAAAAAAGTGTTTGCCCCCTAAACCTAATAATAACGTGCTTGCGCCATCTTTATAAAGGCAACAACTGCAATCAAGCTTTACCGATAACTGGCAACGAGTCTTTCACATCTCTGTGGAGGAATTTTGTTCCACTCTTCTGTACAGAATTGTTTTAATTCAGACACATTAGAAGGTTTCCCAGCATGAACAGCTTGTTTAAGATCATCCACAGCATCTCAATCAGATTTTGACTAGACCACTCCAAAACCTTTATTTTGTATGTTTTTAAGCCATTCAGAGGTGAACTGGTTTGTGTGTTTTGGGTCATTGTCCTGGTGCAGAGCCAAAGTACGCCTGAGCTTCAAGTCGCAAACAGATGGCTGGATATTCTCCTTCAGGATTGTCTGGTAAACAGCAGAATCCCCGGTTTCATATGTTACAGCAATTTGTCCAGACCTTGAAGCAGCAAAGAAGCCCAAGACCATCACACTACCACCACCACGTTTTACATTCAGTATGATGTTCTTTTTCTGAAATAATGTGTTTGTTTTATGCCAGATTTAACGGGACACGCACCTTCCAATAATTCATAAGAGTAACAATAATCTGTAGTCTACAGTACTTACAAATATTTAATTACAGCCACTAAAATTCAAGGCCATTTAAATGGTGAAGTTAATCACCAAATTAGTCACAACACAATTGAGAAGCCATTTCTTTACTGTACACAAAACTGAAGCAGAAAGACCCACAAATAAGCTCTAATCTAATCCTTCTTTGGCTGACAAAGGGGAAAAAAGAATTGTTCTTGGTTAGAATGAGAATCTATATAAGTAATATAAACTTATAATCAGAAGCTTTAGGCACATTCAAACTCTACAGCTAACATTTGTGTTGGTAGCAGTATGTGGATGAGCATTGTCCTGTTGGATTAGAGATGAAAGCTGAAAGACAGCAGGCCATTTTTGGTGACCAACAAACAGCAACCAAAGACAACGTTAGATTGTCCAAGTACTTTTGAGCCTGGAGATGTAGAATGAGGCTACGGTAGATTTTTGTGGGCCAAATCAAACAGACCAGAGTTTGGGTAGACCTGCTCTAGAGGTTGACAGTGTTGGTCATAGCTGATTTTTTCGTTACTCTAAAGCCTCCAAAGCTCCACCGAAAATAAAGAGGGCTGAAGGTGACACTTCCTCTCACCAAGGGAGCCTTCCAAACAGCAGCCTGGCAGCAACGTCCTTCTCCTTTGCTGACAACTGATGATGGTCACCAGGTGGGATATGTTATCCTAACAGTCTGGAACTCTTGTGAATTATTTGCAGATAGATATAAACAGCTGTTATTCTTGGTAATGGAAAGCAATTAGAAACATCTGCACACTTGGCGGTGAGCGATGCCTATCCCGAGCTGCCCGCTTCCCAGGTGCCGCTGGGAAATAATTACATCATCAGGACACTGCCGGGGCCTCCAGGACTGGTACTGATGTGTGAAGAACAAGAACAGAGCCCCTCCTTTTCTGGACGAACACTGCAGAGAGGAAATACATTTTTTTCTTCCTTATTTTATATTTTTATGCTATATTTTGCATCCTCTTGTATTCTTTCTCTATATATGTCTCTCTCTATCTCTCTGTATTCTGATCTGTATACTGCTTTGGCCCTCTGCCCAAAACAAACGCTGCATGTTGGCGTTCCTTCACAAAGGCTTGGGCACCAGCAAAGTTCTACCAGGTGACTATATCTATTTCTACTATTACGACTCCGGAAGCAAATTTAGTTAGTTGAATTATTTAATGTTTGAACAAAATATTTGTAGGCGAAACAAGTACACGTATATGTTCGTGAAAGTCGTATAGAAACAATTTCATGTATTAGAGTCTTTGGCGTAGGCCCGTCATCGGCCCAGGGCTTGATACATCTGGGCTCTGCAGATCCTGTCGTACACTGAAGACAGGGCGGAGCCAACCCCCGGGCAACCAAACGGGACCAACCTGGAGGCGGCGGGGAGGGAGGAGGGGAAGAGCGACCAACAGCGTCTGAAATGCAGCAAGGTACTGAATGAGTGATCGTTATTTAAAGCAGAAGAGAAAATCTGATTGGATAGGTAATTAGGTGACGTAGCATTGGAGTCTATAGTAGAACTTACGCTGCGCTTTCATTTCTATATCACCTTACCTTGACCAATCACCAGCTTCAAATCGTCTTTAAAAAAACTCTAATTGCCACCTGTCTTCCTGCTTTCAGAAGCAATCAATTCACATTTCTCCTCCATCCTCTCCACCACCACCAGGTTGGTCCCACCCAGTTGCAGTGTTGGCTCCGCCCCTGCCTCTACACATGCCAGGATCTGCAGGAGTCCAGATGTTACGAGACCTGGGCCGATGACAGGGCCTATGCCAAAGACTTTTATTTCAGATATCACTTCTGATCAAATTTGATTGATTTTGGCCCAGTCCCATTCCACCCACTTAGCACTACCTCTCTGTTTTGCATGTGTACCCTGATTCTTGGTGGGCTGGAGGGGTACACTTAAAACAGAGGGCTATGCAAATCACTGGCAAGATGGCGGCACAATTGACCAAGGAAAAACATAAATAAAGTATTTTCCTTGTTACAAATTATGATAACCACCATATTATCATAGTTCAATGTGTAGTTTCAAAGTTTTATGTAAATTTTCTTCATAACAAGCATTAAAAACTGCTAGTAACTTATCTCATTGGATAGCTGGCTAGCTAGCTAACCTTCCCGTTTCACTTTAACTAATGCAAGAAATAAAATAAATGGCTAATGAAAGCTAATTTCAGCTCCCCACCACAGAGGAATTAAAAAATAGAGAATAATAATTAAATGCTGCCCCACCTGTCCCCTTTCTGAAGTCATATGATAAAGAGCTAAAGTTAGGTAGTTAACCAACAGCAGCTAGGTTGCTAAATTTTAGCACTTCACTGCTTAATATATCATATTTTTCACACTATGAGGTGCATTTAAAGTTTTTTAATTTCCCAAAAATCGTCAGTGCGCCTTATAATCTGGTGCGCCTTATGTATGAATTTTACCAGTCAGGTTGTAAGGAGCAGTAAAGTTTTTAGTTCTCCAGCACCTGGGCTGGAGTAGCATTAGCATTAGCAACAAACCACGCTCGCTATTTCCCCATTCAGAGGTGAGTATTATCGACCTGTAGTCTGCTGCCAACCCCGGCTAGCACTGCTGGAGCAGCATTAGCATTACCCGCTAAATACCCACGCTAGCTTTTTCGCTGGTCAGAGGTAAGTGTTATCAGCCTGTATCCTGCTCCTAACCTGGGCTAGCACTGCTGGAGCAGCATTAGCATTACCCACTAGCGGTTAGCCACTAATGCTAATACTCCAGCCTCAGTGCTGGAGAAATTTGTGAATGTAAGCTTTTTGTACGTAAACAGAGGTGCTTTACTCACCCAAATAAACAGTTTTTTTTATTACAATTGTGTTTACTTAACTTAGCTTTACTTTACTTAACTAGCTAAGTTAACTAGCTAAGTAACTAGCTCCCACTAATTGCCCAGTCTTAGCTCAACTACTACTACAGCACACCATCACACACAGTTTATCTTTATTTATCTGTTTAATAATAAATGTATCCCCTAGCTGATCTCACTTTTCTTATTTTCATTTCACCCACTGATTTCCATAGTAAGGTCATACAAAGGTCACTGGCCATTCCACTCACATTTCAACAATGCAAAACCATGCTGTTCCTGTAGAGCTAGAATCCAGTTGGCCTTTTTTACCTGACCCACATGACCTTCACACATTTTTTTTTTTTCGTTATTTTGTATGTATTACCAAATCATCAGCATAAGATAAGCCAACTCATGAGAATGATTCCAGCTTTTTCTAAGCTACGCTAAGCTGGATCTGCCGGCCGAGGAGCTGAAGCCCTCTGAAGCTGGAGCCATGATAGCAGGCAGCTGGTCCGGTTCCTTGCCCTCAGTGAGGACTCACTGTCATGCTGAGATGTGCAGTACTGGACAGGACAGACTTACTGTGTCCACAGACTGTTTTATTTCACGTGGAATGACTCCGTCCCGCAGTCTTTTTGAACGTTATTGGCCTGGCTCCTCCTCATACATTTCGTTTCATGGGGCATCAACCTTAATTTCTTCCATCGCTGACAGCCTGATGCTTATGAAGCTGTTTTGCCTTCCTCTCTCGCTCTCTTTTTTCTCCCCCTGCTTCCCCCGACGAGGAAAAAAAAAGTCAGTTCTCTCACTTCGGATACGCGATACTGCAGCAAGATGTCTTCTTCCATTACTGTCACAAGCCAGCCGGGGCCTAAGGCTTAAAGCTGAGTCTACTACAGAATCAAAGTTTCAGCTTGAATAGTAGCGGTGGGTGGTAGCACGTCGGTTGTACTTGGTAGTACTGAACATTGCTCTGAGGGTAAAAGAAAAAAAAAATATCAAACCCTGTGCTGACCTTGACACAACTCTAACCTCATGCCTGACCTCGTACCTCAACCTCTAAAAAAATGATGTAAAGCCCTCACAGCACTGGCCTGTCCAGGCTGTGTTCAAAAAGAGGTGTTTTGTAGCGGATGTTGCTCCTACGTGTAGAAAAACCCAAGGAAAAAGGTGTTCTTTATGGCCTCTGTAGTAAAGGTAATGGCTCTATAAAGAAAATTTAATTGTAATTAAGGTATTTAAGACCACACAACTCTTCACTGCGTTCCAAATTATTATGCAAATTATATTTTTCCCTGATTTTCCTAAATGGTCGATGCAAATGACAGTCAGTATAAAAAAAGTCATCACCCGTTAGAGTATAAATCAAATTTTATTGAACAAATCTCCCAATGATAACAGTATATTCTTCAAAAAAATGTTCAAAATTATAATGCACAGCAGCGTTTCAAAACATTTTATAGGTTGTAAAGAACTGAAAATGATCATTTGTTGAATTAACAGCATTAGGAGGTCACATTCACTGAAATCAAAAGCTATTATATTATACCAAACTATATTAGGACCGGTTAACGTAGAAACCCTTCTTTGATATCACCTTCACAACACTTACATACATAAAACTTGTGGGTTTTTGGAGAGTTTCTGCTTGAATTTCTTTGCTTGATGTCAGAATAGCTTCCAAGAGCTGCTGATTTGGTGTGAACTGCCTCCCACCCTCATAGAGCTTTTGCTTGATGATACTCCAAAAGGTTCTCTATAGGGTTGAGGTCAGGGGAAGATGGTGGCCCTAAAGGCACCCTAAAGGGGCTGCCAGCTCTATCCCCATGATTCCAGCCTAATACATGACTCCACCCCCCTCCTTGCTGACGTTGCAGCCGTGTTGTGACATGGTGGCCATCCACCAACCATCCACTACTCCAACCATCTGGACCATTCCAATGTTTGGAAATTAGTCTTCATGTATGTCTGGATCCACTGCAGCCATTGTTAGGGGTGCCAAATAGTAGGTTTATGCACCACAGCAAGCCTTTGAAGGATCCTACACCTTGAGGTTCGCGGGACTCCAGAGGTACCAGCAGCTTCATATAGCTGTTTGCTGCTCTCCTTATCCGATGAATTTGCATGGCAGAAACCTTCCACATTTTTCCTTTACCTGCACGAACCCATCTGTGCTCTGAATCAGCCACAAATCTCTTCACAGTATGATGATCACGCTTAAGTTTTCTACAGCAGAGAGATCCCTTTTCTTTCCCATGTTGCTTGAAACCTGTGGCCTGCTTAATAATGTGGAACATCCTTCTTAAGTAGTTTTCCTTTAATTGGGCTCACCTGGCAAACTAATTATCACAGGTGTCTCAGATTGATTTCAGTGATCCAGGTCTGTGAGGCCTGAGAAACAATACCATCCATGAGTTTAATTGTGAAACAAAAAAATAATCTTTATGACACTTAAATCCAATTTGCATAATAACTTGTAACGGGGTGTACTCACTTTTTGATTATTGGTTCTTGTGTTATGACCCTTGGTTGTAAAAGTCATTTGATTAGTTTCTGCCTGCATGCTGCTTTTGTGTGTGTGTATTTCGGAGCGTGGACTGGAAAGTGGACTGTTCGACTGACATGGGGAAGTCACCCCATTTTTTATTAATTTAACTCTTTTGCAAATAAGTTCTAGCCACCTACAGTTATGTAGCATTCTCTACTTTGTACACTATTTAAAGTAGTATTGGGAATTCTCGCATTTTACGGATGCGCTGTATGTTGTGGAAGAAACTGTTAACTCATGTTTGAAGGAAAGGAAGTTCTGTAAAGCTTGTCCAACCTAGTAACTATTACTACAACAGAACACACTTATGAATGGATCATGGCAGGACAGGACAGGTCAATTGATTTTTCTCCAGAACTTCGAGAATCTCAAGGCAAGAACAATAATGTTTTTGGAATAACTCACTCCTTGCCCCTATAAGGTTGACAGACACCCTCTTCGCTGCGTTTGCAGGCGAGCGTTGTCTGTCACGCAGGCCGTTTAGAGTGAGCTATCTGCGCAGGAGCCTTGCCAGAGAGAGCAGAATGTCATTATGTGTGTGGAGGCTGCGGCGAGTGCCGCCGCCGTCGCCGGGAATTCATCACCACAAGTGATGATGATAATGGACATTGCCGCAAATGAGTTTGGATGAGCTGTGCTTTTGGCAAGCGCTGCAGAAATCAGCAGCAGTATTTATGGGTAAAAAAAGATGGACGGAGGGGCTTTTTTTGGGATGGCCCAAAGAGGAATTATTTTTGGGAAGGGGAGGGAAAGAGTCGTGCACATCTAGTGAATGTTGGTTCTAAAATTTTCAAATAAATATTAAGTTAAGTGAACTGTTTCAATAGTTCCTTTTATCTGGAGTGCATTTTTATGGTACAAGTGCAGATATGCCTTATACACATCAAGGAATAGGAAACAGTAGTTATGAGCTTCTGTTCCATGTTTAAACCACACTTAGTATAGGAGTATAGGAAGGAAATGTGGGAAAAAAACAAAAGCTGGGGCTACGATTGGCCTGAAGATTTTTTGGTTTCATTTGCTTCCAAATCTTTGTTAAAAACTGTGTATTCCCATAAGAAATGTCTGGTTATTCACTTTTCGTTTAGGTAGCAAAGTCCTTCAGGGGCATCAGAATATTAGATCCACATGTTTTAGATCTGAACTGTCCAGGTTGGTAGATCTCCAGGACTAGGGTGGCGATCCCTGCCTTACAATACACAAATCATTTTCTCACTTTACAGAGGCCCGAGCACATATTGGATGGAAGCATTTTAGCATTTCATACTCAAATAAACTCCCTCCTATAATTAGTTGTGGGGTTTTTTTTCATGTGTTTGTTCACTGGAGCTTGAAAATGCACAAATAATTGGCAAACTTTTTTTGTGTGCCAGTGTGCTGGAAGCCACATCTTAGTACAATGAAAGCGAATGGCTTGGCACGGTGCGCTAGCAAACATAGCTAAGGGGAGGTAAATAACAATGACTTGCTCAATTATGACCCAGAGCAACAGAGGCATAATAAGGCTATTTGCTCATTATGAAATAATGACAAACAGCACTGAAAGTAACAGTGCTGCAAATTCTCCCTGCACACTCCTTTCAGGCGCAAAAAAAAAAAAAAAAAAAAAAAAACAGAAAAAAGGAAAACGGCTCCAAATGTTCAGCGCCTCATTAAAACAATGCACTTGAAAGCTTTGGCTTTTTGGGTCGCGAGATCAAAAACGCATGTTGCCATCATGAAGGCGCTGTTTTATGTGCAAATTAAACGGAAGGTACAATGGCATCACAGCAGACTGTTGACCACATAATTAGCCACGGTTAGCCCCCCATCCCTCTCCTCCCACACACACATATACACATATACACAAACAAATATATATATATATATATATATATACATACACACTCCCTAATCTGCCATTCTGTCACACATTTTTAAATATGCACTCTGCTCTGCCATTTTAATTGGTTAAAAAGTGTTCAACCAGGCAACAGAACAGCATCTCTCTTTCTCTTTCTCTCTTCCTCTCTCTCTGGCCCCGCCTCCCTCCAGGCTGAGCCTGAAAGCGTGTTTTTCCTGTCATGCTAAACATCTTGGGGCTTTTATTTTATCTCTTTCTCCTCCCCTTTTTTCCTTTTTTTCCCTTTTTCCCCTCATTCTTTTGTTTACTGCTCAGAGCGGCGGAACGCGCCTCGCCTTGGCTCGTAATGTGACAGTTGCACTCTGGCACTCAGTTCAGTGAAGATGTTGTTCGGGAGCGATAGAAGGAGGATGCTATCCAACTTATCTGATTACCACTGATGTACATCATGCGTCCCGGAGTGCAACTCTCTAGCAGACACTAGTCAGTCCAATCACAGTGTGTGTGTGTGTCAGTATATGGGTGTTTGGGGGTTTAGAATTGACAGTTATGGCGTACAACACGACGAAGGGTTGAGTGACACTAGGCCGTACAGCGCATGAGGCCTAGCTGAAGATACATGCCAGCCATCCGCAAGAAGAACAGAAAGAATGTGGGTGAAAGTAAAGCTGCTCGGACAAGCAGCTCTCGCGCAAGACTCTCTCTGTCAGCCTGAACCTGCCTGCAAAACTGCTGCCTACTGAAGAATAACGCTGGGCAATTCTACAGCAGTCCCCTCTACATCTACAACAGCATTTTGAACACCACATGAGCACCAGTGAGGGCATAGTTACTTTAAAAAAGTAATCTGATTACTGATTACCCCTTTAAAAACTTAAGTTACTTTATGTATTACTTGATTTTAAAAATAAGTTCAGTGTTCTCAAGTCTCACGCTTTGAGCGTGTGACACACGCACCTCAGTAAGTTCACACGCTCACAGGCCACACATGGTATTTCTCACGCTTGCCAATTCATCGGCTGTATATTATAATGTACTCTCGTTGAGCCAATCAGAATATGGATCGCTCTGTTGTTAGGCAGATCTAGTCAAAGAGGGTGGAGTTTCAGCCAGAGTGTCAGGCCCAAAGAACTGTCCGATTCAAAGTTCTGAAAACACACGTCGGTGATCAACTGAAGGAGAACGACGGCAACCCTGCCCCCCCCCCCCCCCCCCCCCGTTTAACAACTGAAGAACTGTGCGCACCCCCCTGCCCGTTGAACAACTGAAGAAGAAACAGCGCGCATCCAACCCCGCCCACCAACGTTTAACAACTGAAGAACTGTGTGCACCCCCCCCCGTTGAACAACTGAAAAAGAACAGCGCGCACCAACCACCACCACCAACCACCCCCCCTGCCTCCCCCAATCTCACTCCCACCAAACTTCAAAACTTGAGAGCCCTGACTAAGTTGGATTTGAAGTTACTTTATTAGTTTCATTCAGCAACACAACCCCCTCACCCCACACACAAACACAGACACACACACCCCTGCTGCCTCAACATAACAGTTTTGCCGAAACTCACTTTATTGGAAGCTTTGCTCCACCTTTGACCTTTGGGACTTGTTCTGTAAGTACGCTGCTGGGACTGCAACATTTTTTCAAATTTGACATTGTGTTTTTGAGGCTAGGTAGTACTTTGTCACAGCAGCAGAGTGAACAACAAACCTTAAAAATACCTTTGAATGTAATAAATCATGATAAAAAAGTACTTACCTTTGTTGATTAGCACACCTTCACAGGCAGGCTATGCGGAGTCTATATATAGACTCTACGAACTCTACGTTAGAATGTAGACTTCGGCCTAACAAACTACTCTTTAATTTCCTGCTATGCTAGGCTAGCATATTCTTCCAGACTCAGACTGAATTTATCATGTGGAGATATTCTTTACATGGACATTTTGATGGGGCCCTGAGTGGTCCAGTGAACTACGTCACGATTATCTGAGGTCGGTGGGGTTGAATCTGCTTGCCATCAGCAGCCAGAGTCAGAGAAAGAACAATTGGCCATGCTCTTTCTAGATGGGTCAATGGCGCTCTCAGGCCTCATCCCTCTTAGTTTGATGTTAAAGTATTAGAGCTGGGGATCTGGCACTTTCCTTCAGGTGTGTTGGCTGCCTAGTGCCTAGCTGCATTGGCAAGAATTTGATAAGAGATTGGGGGGGGGGGGGGGGGGGGGGGGGGCAATTGGCCTGCAAATTTTGGTATTAAAAAACTAAAGGAATATGATTCAAAAGAAAACATGGTAATTGTTTTATAGGAACTACTATTTTGTGCATGTTTTTTCCTTTTTTTTTCTAGGCGACTGTATGAAACATATGCTTACCTCACTCTGCCTCCCTAATTAATTTATCCGTGGCGAGCTCATCACTCATTCTCCATCACGCACCTTTATTTGTGCACTAGGCGCAGAATGCTAGAGGGACCTTTGCAGTAGCCGTCCGTAATTTCAATTTGCAATGCATATGTTTCTGGAAAAAGCCCACAGTTAATTCACCCAAAGCCTCCAGAGCCATACGGCAGCGCCTAGCCTAGCGCCGGTGTGTGTGTGTGTGTGGATTACTGGGGGGTGGGGGGGGTTCTCCATTAATATGCATGGCTTTGCTAAAAGCTTCAAACTGACCTACATGACAAGGTTCAGTATACACTCCAACTGTGTGCTAGCTCTTGCGGGACTCCGTCATCCATGTTCCCCACCCTAATTAGCGCCCCTTTTCCGGCGGCCGGCCCTTTTCCGAGTGGCTGTTGAACTCAGGCGAGCACTCGTGTCGGGGTTGATGTAGGTCACGGTGAGTTCCAGCCCCTCTACCACTCGGGCAGCTCTCTGGCGCTTTGAGGGAGATGCATTAGCCGCTTGAAGAAGACTTCACTCGGGCCGTTTAAAGCACTCTCTGCTCCCGGTTGGCGCACCGGGCGAGCGTCAATAGCACTTCACCCGCCCCCTCCAGGTAATCCTCCAAGCCCTTTTCAGCCGGTATGTATTAATTAACAGATTTGTTTGCTTTTCACCCATCCTCACTCATTTGCATCACTTCCTGCCCTCATCGCCCTCTTCCCCGCGCCGAGTTCAAGAGCGGCGTTGACACGGATGTGCTTCAAAAACAAGCCCCAAACAAAAAGAGCCGAATCTATTAGCATAGTTATTAGCACTTTAGCTTTAGCTTTTGTTGATCTAAAGTATCGCTAGGCCTGAAGTGGTCGTCGATAGGTTGGTTTTATGCGAAAAAAGTTGTAAGATGTTATCTGACGTTGGCCCCAACTCTCCGCAAACCGCAGCCGACACTAACGTTCCTGTTTTGTCTTTGTCAACAAAGAAGTTAGCACATCCAATAGTAAAGGACAGCTGTTGCTAGAGGGAGTTAGCCCACCAGCTCCAGCTAAACAGCGCCGGGGTTGGGTTGGAGGGCGGTGGAGGCTGTCAACGCTGGCTAGCCTAGCATCCATCCCCGTCTCGGGGTAACTGGGGAATGTGTAGCTCTGGGCATCATGCATAATAATGAGACTAAACAGATGTGGAGCTCCAGAGTGTGGTGGTCACTGACTTGCTCATAGCATTTGTCAGAAAGTATATGCTGTTTGCACTGTTATGGGGAGAAAAAAATGCAAATGCAGTGCAGTTGTTTCAGCATTTTCTCTAAAAAACACCAAAGAACATATGCGATCCTAGAGGACGCCACCAGGGAATTACTTTCCCTCTGTGCTTTGTCACTACTTTTCAAAGTATTGCAAATAACGCAATGGTACAATGCTCATGTTGTGAAAGAAAGTGGTATTAGTTACAGTTATTAGTTGTGGTTGGTAGATTCAGTATTTATTTGTGGTAACAATGCTTTTTGGAAATACCCTATACTATTGAAAAGCCTGTTAATTTTTCTATTAAATTAAGACATTTGTAAAGGAACATGCCTTTGTGAGACGAGCAGCAGAGCTAAGAGTTCTGGTTGCACCCTTAAAAAAATTGCCAAATCCCCTCTGCCGATGCCAAACAGCTTATTCTGCCATTGACTTGTTTTGGTGATTGATGATCTTCTTGGGATGTTGTCTTCTTGGGATGTCCACTTCATGCCTGTCCCTGTCATCATCCATTATATGGAACATGGTCTTCAATTTGGAGATACTGGTACTGATGATCACTCCAAATAATGCTGTAACTTTTTTGAATTTGCCCAATCGCAGACATCTACTGACTGCTCTAGCATGACCTAGGGGCACCAGAAGTTCAAAACAAGTGTCAGTAGCAACAGCAAGATAAGCTGTTTGGCAATAGCAGAAAAAATAGGCTAATTTTTCATGGGTGCAACCCCCATACTCAGCTCTGCTGCTCATCCCACAAATGCATGTTCCTTACAAATGTGGTTTCATTTAAACAAGAAATTATCAGTCTTTCCAATGGTATAAGATTGTTGCCTAGAAGTATTGTTACAATGAAGAAATACCAAATCTACCAAACACAAATTTGCTTACTTTTTGTGCTATTATTTTTAGTGGTGGCACATATTTTTTCCACTATGGTCTGTATAGAGAGGATGAATCATACAAAGTTGCAATTTTTAAGATAGCTTTTAAACATTAAACTCAAAAAGATATGAGATTTCTAAAAGGAGCATCAGAAATCATCTTGAATATAATGAATTGCAATTGGAAAAATGGATTCACTATGTGGTTGTATTCCTGTTAGCATCTATCATCTAGCATCAGGATCAAGACCCTGTTGATCATGTATGAGACATTTAGGTTGACCATAATCATTGAATCACCAGTTCCATCACTCCAGTACAGTTCCTGAGGCTTCTGGAAAGCATACCCTTGCTTTTGAGACTTTTCCCTTGTTTTAAGATTCAAGTTCCAACTCTTTGAAGACACTGATTCACTAGCTCAACATAAGTTTCTTCTTTCTTTCCCTATTTATTAGTTTTCTTTCATTTCTTGACCCAACAAATGAAATGTAAAGTGGCCAAAAGTTCTGGCCTTATTTCGAATTGATTTTATTCAACAGAACTGCTACTGAACTCTTCAGTACCTGATAGTGAGTTCCAGATAGATTTCTGAAGCTCTGTAGGTATTTACTGTAACATTCCACCACAAAAGGCATTGCCTCCCACAGTAGACAGTGCAGTTGGTGGTATTGGTCATGAGCGGCATGGTTTGTAGATGTGTCACTAGACTTTTGTGATACAGCATTATCAAAAGATGCTTACTTCAACAAAACCTCTTTTCCAGGGAAGAGTTTTGCCCTTATTTTAAATTCCATCAGAATCTATGCGAATAGACAAGAGATTCAAATAGGCAAAAGATAGAAGGCCCCACAGATATACAGCTCTGGAAAAAAATAAGAGACCACTTAAAAATGATTAGTTTCTTTAATTTTACAAAATAAATAAAAACTTTGGAATATAATTAAGAGGAAGATGGATGATCACAAGCCATCAAACCAAGCTGAACTGCTTGAATTTCTGCACCAGGAGTGGTATAAAGTTATCCAAAAGCAGTGTGTAAGACTGGTGGAGGAGAACATGACAAGCTGCATAAAAACTGTGATTAAAAACAGAGTTATTTCCAAACTCCTAAAACTTTATGAATATGAACTTGTTTTCCATTTAATATTTGAGGTCTGAAAGCTGTGCATCTTTTTTTGTTATTTCATTCATTTCTCGTTTTCTGCAAATAAAAGTTCTAAATGACAATATTTTATTTGGAATTTGGGAGAAATGTTGTCCGTAGTTTATAGAATAAAACAACAATGTTAATTTTACTCAAACATAAACCTATAAATAACAAAATCCGAAAAACTGATTCAGAAACTAAAGTGATCTCTTAATGTTTTCCAGAATTGTATATGCTGCAGGACAGTGAGGCGTTCGTCAGCTTCCATGGGGCATGCCAAATGTCATGGGATACTGTTTAGTTCAATTTTCCATGTCTTCTGGTATTCTAGTGTATTACAAAATAGGTCCACAGCATTTATCCATACCCAGTCTACATTTTTTTTTTTTTTTTTGCTTTTGTTGCGAGTTGCCTGAACCTGGAATCAGAATTAAAATAGAATTTCCTCAAAGCTTCCAGGTCTTTCCTACAGCCTCTGCTTGTGATTTATGGTGGCACATGTTTTATAAGGGACAGTGAGAGTATAATTGCTTCAGGCAAAAACAGAGTAAAGTTTCCCCCTGCTGACAAAATAACAACAGATATTAAACATGACACCAGGAATTGCTGAAACACATGACGGATGCAGTAAAGAAGTGAAGAGAGGCTGAATTATTTGGGTAGCTTTCTTTATTTGAATTTAAAGGTCATCAGTATCACTGTGTTACCCTTTTTCTGCTGCTGATGTTGTTAATTAAACTGCAGCGCAAAGGGATTTCAATAGCCTGAAACAGAGTTCTGTTGTTGTTATGATTAGCTATTTAAGCAAAATGCTTCTTTAAATATGTAATGATGGTGCCTTCTAGCATTAATATTGCAAAACAATTTAGCACTACCTTTGTAGAACGTTTAAATATATCATTACTGCTGTAATTATAATGGAAACATATTATATATAATATTATATATTTTATCATTACTATTTTACACTCCTTTAATATAAAAATACCCTGAACATTACTTTAAGTGGTTGAACATGTCATACAAAGATATGCAGCAGACATTTTAGCAGAAATAAAATGTATGGCATAAAATCTGTAAAAAAAATAATGTTAATATTTGAAAAATCCTACTGGAAATGTGTAAACAGCCACTGACCTGCTTATTGTAGCACATTACTGCACCTAATTTTGTAGCATCTAATAATATAATATTAAATTACCTCCAAAAGTATTAAAACAGTGAGGCCAATACCTTTATCAGTATTTCTGTTGTTTCGGGTTTGATTAAAAGATGATTATAAAACAGATCAACATTTCAGCTTTTATTTCTAGGTATTTACACCTGGATCTAATACACACCAGCAGTGTGTAGCCTAATGTAATCTAATGTTTCAACATACAGGTACAGGGGTTGGACAATGAAACTGAAACACCTGGTTTTAGACCACAATAATTTATTGTGGTGACAGATAGTTCTGGTGAAAACAGGAGAGTTGAGGTGCACATTGAATTCTGCCATGATTTGAGCAGCCGTGGTTTTATGTTTTTTTCATACAATCCGGGTTAGCACCCGAACACCCCTTTCAGACAGCTTCCTCTTACAGCATCCACAGTTAATCCTGTTGAATGTGGTTTGTGGTCCTTCTTGGTGGTATGCTGACATTACCCTGGATACCGTGGCTCTTGATACATCACAAAGACTTGTCTTGGTCACAGATGTGCCAGCAAGACGTGCACCAACAATTTGTCCTCTTTTGAACTCTGGTATGTCACCCATAATGTTGTGTGCATTTCAATATTTAGAGCAAAACTGTGCTCTTACCCTGCTAACTGAACCTTCACACTCTGCTCTTACTGGTGCAATGTGCAATTAATGAAGATTGGCCACCAGGCTGCTCCAATTTAGCCATGAAACTTCCCACAATAAAATGACAGGTGTTTCAGTTTCATTGTCCAACCCCTGTATAAGGTACTAGCAAAGTTGAAGTGTTTTTTCAATCACCACACTTACAGGTGCATCTCAAAAAATCCTGCTGGAAAATGAATTCTTCATCTCCATAAAAGTTGTCAGCAGAGGGAAGCATGAAGTGCTGTAAGATTTTGTGGGAAAACAAAACTGCACTGACTTTAGACTTGATAAAACACAGTGGATCAACACCAGCAGATGACATGTCTCTCCAAACCATCACTGATTGGTGGAAACTTCACACTAGACCTCAAACAGTTTGGAGTGTGTATCTCCCACTCTTCCTCCAGACTCTGGTCTCTTGATTTACCAATGAAATTTACTGATGATCAGTGATGGTTTGGAGAGACATGTCATCTGCTGGTGTTGATCCACTGTGTTTTATTATCAAGTCTAAAGTCAGTGCAGTGTTTTCCCAGAAAATCTTACAGCACTTCATGCTTCTCTCTGCTGACAACTTTATGGAGATGAAGAATTCATTGGCACATTGCCCACACTGCCAAAATTACTGTTTGGTCTTATATATTTGAATTTTCTGAGACACAGAAAATTTTGGGTTTTCATTGGCTGTAAACCATAATAACCAACAACAACAAAAAAAAACCACTTAAAATAGATCACTGTGTGTAATGGATCTATATAATATGAGTTTTTTTTGTTGAATTACTGAACTAAAGTAACCTTTTAATGAAACATTACTGCCAGCACTGCAAGTAGTTTCTTATAACTTGCAAATACTGAAAGCAAAAGTACAGTATTATATAGTTATTACCCAGAGATAAGCGATACCCTACAGATCACAATATTTTATTGAACAGACGCTTTAAAAAAGAACAACAAATATCTGACATGAACAAATACCCCTGAACTCACTGACCTTAACTGAGATAAGTGAGACCTGCAGTTCTTTAAATGTTGTTCTGGGTTTTTTTGTGACCTCCTGGATGAGTTGTCCTTGTCCTTTTGGAGTAACTCTGGTCACTCCTTGTAAGGTTAATCATTTTTCCTTGTTTTCTTCATTTATGAATAATAGTTCTTGCTTTTCCAGACTGATAGATGATCAGTGACTTTTGTTTTCTCATCTGTTTTTGAATTTCTTCAGACCAGGGCATAATGTGTTGCTTTTTGAGAACCTTTTATTGTTGTCAGACAGGTTCTATTTAAATGATTCCTTGACTCTACAGGTCTTGCAGTAATCAGGTATATACTTGTTCACATGGGGCCTAGTTGGTTTGGAAAGCTTTTTTCCCAATAATAAATTAAGTCATCATATAAAAAGTGCTTTTTGTATCTCCTCAGGTTATCTTTGTCCGATATTAAAGTGTGTTTGATGATCTAAGGATTGTAAATCCTTAAAAATAAAGCAAAGACAATAGGAATCTGTAAGAGTGCAAAGTACATTTTATCTTAAATCATTTATTAAGTCAGTGCAAATACAGTTTTAGATGATTTTAGATGATGATAAAGTTCTAGAACAAATGATTTGCTGAAAAGCCAAACCTCAACCCAAGTTATTGATAGTATTTGGAAGGATGAATTGAACAAAACTAATTTCGCATTTCAGACAAAACCACTGCTTCAATAAAAAAAAAAAGAAAAATGCCTTTCACTTTGAGCGGGACGTCACGCAACAAGACAATGCTAGATAGATAATGCGAGCTCAATATGTGGGCTGCCTTTTTTTCCTCGCAGCCATTTACTAGGAGCCTAATGAGCCTACAGGATGAAGTGGTTTGTTGTCTCGTGTAACCAGATGGATGTAGGCAATGATTAGGAGCAATTAGTGCGCCCCTAGAACTAAATAACTCTTTGTCATTAATGTACATATTTTACACCTCATTAGAACTACCGTGATTGGAGTCGGGGAGAGGAAGAAGAAAAAAACAGCAAGACATTTGCATTTCAGATTCTCAATATGCTTCCGACGGGGGAAAAAGTGGAGCACCCGGCACGTGTACAGGCGGAAAGGAGAATTCTAGAGAGCGGGTTAAATAATTCTGGACCACATCTGTGTTAGCCGAATTAGCTTCAGTAGGCGATACATGATTTCTCCTAATTAACTGTACAGGTTTTTTTTTTCTTCTGCTTCTTCTTCTTCGTCTCCCTCCTTTTATTTTTTTTGTAATGTAAATGGGTGCTGCAATCAGTAGTCGCACGCTGAAATGTGCATCGCGGGGTGAAATGGGCAAGATGTTAACTAATTTTATTTTTAATCTTCCTCTTTTTGCCGCCGAGCGTGTCGTCCGGGTACGCGTCGTGTCTTCTGAAATTTCCTCGCCTCTTTCATGGAAACATATTGGGGCAGCATTCGCCAGCTGTCCGCTTCCTTCGCCTTCTGCTGCCATTATCCTCAGGCACCACCCCACCTTATGGCTGGCCAGCCTGCCAGGAGAGAGAGAGGGAGACAGAGAGAGAGAGAGAGAGAGTATCAGTGAGGGAGGGAGGGAGGGACGAATGAGGAGAGGGGGACCAAGTGAGAGAGAAGGGGGCCTTCCTTCCTTCCAAAATCAAAAGGTGGTGTCTCTTCGGTCCAGACCATCCTCGCACTTTCATCATCTTCCTTAACTGAAGACGCTGGAGTCGTTCTGGTGTAGCTGTTATCTGTGCTGAGATCAGGTGGTGACGTCATGCCTAAGTTCTGAGGGGGTGGAAAAGAGAAAAAAAAAAAAAAACGAATAAGTAGTGTCACCTCAGCACCTAAAGTCCCTGCCAGTAATATCTGCCTCTCACTGCGTCTTAATCCTCAGAGTTGGCCTGGCATTTGCCAGTCTAAAACGGGAAGTAATTGAAGCTCCTTTTATGAGCAAGTATTAGCACGGTTGCGCTAGAGGCTGCCATCTTGGCTCCTTGTGTGGGCTTGTGCGCGTTCCTGGCCTCGTGCGGAGGGCTCCTGCCGCGTAATGAAAAAGCTCAAAACTGGACACGAGTCAGAACTGGAGGATCAAACTGTAAGACATGGCTGCAGAGCCGGGTCTTAAATTACTTTGGAGCTTATTTGCAGGAAGCTCATATCATAGAAAAAGGAGGAGGAGGAGGAGGAGGCAGCAATCGCAAATGCTCTTTTGTTTTATCGCCCAACTGCTAAAGCTATATCCATAAGCTATATTAATTAAGCTTTTCTTCTTCTACTTTTTAAAGTAGTTCAGCAGATCTTTGGCAGATTCGATTGGCTGATTATCAGTGTTTACAGGTACAGTATGTGCAAAGATCTTTTTTCATTTTTTTATGTCCTTTAATTCATTCCAATTTGGAGATTAAACATTGTTAGGGCAAACTCGTCTCCTCCTAAACTTTATCTCCAAGACTTTATCTCCAAAAACGTACAAGCCAAATTGTGCAGCACTGCCTTAAAACTCTTGGGCATGGAGTTCACTAGAGCTGCTCAGGTTGCCACTGGAATCCTCTTGGATTTTCACTGTCATAGGGTTGTACTCACTCTGGTAGCCAGCAGTTTAGACTCTGGTGTAAAATGGACTTTTGTTGTAGTAAAACATGATAAAAAGTGCTTACCTTTGACGAATAGCACACCTTTGTTCTCCAACAGCGTTCTGAGATCCAGAAATTTTAACAGTTTGTCCAAACATCCTTCAGACTGGGGGACAAGGGGCATAATTTACCCAGATAAATCACGTTTTTTTCAGGCTCAAAGTAGCTCCACACCTCCTTGCTAGAATCTGGAGAGCCCTATCATTTAAAACAAGGCATTAATAACTTAAAAAAAAGTACAAGAAGCTTATTAAAAACCACATGTTATTTTCAGTTCAGTAATGGCGGCGCTCTGAGCTGAAGCTAGCGTTATGGGATGTAAACAGTGTTTTTTAATAAGCTTCTTGTGCACTTTTTAAGTTATTAATGCCTCGTTTTAAATTTCAAAGCTCTCCAGATTCTAGCAAGGAGGCGTGGAGCTACTTTGAGCTGGATAACAGTGGAAAAAGCTATTTATCAGGGCTAATTATTGCCTGTATCACCCAGTCTGTATCACAGACAAACTTAAAATTTCTGGATCTCGGAAAGCTGTGGGAGAACGGAGGTGTGCTATTCATCAAAGGTAAGTACTTTTTTTATCATGTTTTACTACAACAAAAGTCCATTTTACACCTGAGTTCTCCTTAATGGCTGTTTTTATAGAGTTTTTTTAAGGGCACAGCCAATTTTCACTGTTATACTTTTAAGCTGTAAACTGACTACTTTGCATTGTATCAAAATGTCATACCTTCAGTGTTGTCTCATTAAAAGATGCTATTAAATATTGACAAAAATGTGAGAAGTGTACTCACTTCAATCACAGCTCTTATTGCTTTGTTTTGTTCGATATTATATAATTCTCTTATCAATATGAACAATATAAAAAAAACAATCACAGACAAAAGTACCCAAAAACGCCCACAGTTAATATTCATACCCAGGGGCAGATAAAGGCATAGGCTACCTTAGGCAGCAGCGATGGGGCCCATGCAATGATTAGGGCACACTAATTTTCATTAATAAGGGTTTTTTCTTATATTTGCATGGATAGCATGGCCCTCCCTTCTGTCCCAGCATGACTTAGCATAATGCTAGCTAGTGAGGGAATCTTAGGTTCTTGTCTAAGCATTAGCATTAGCAACAGCTCGCATTAGCAACAGCTCCAAGATGTGATTGGCTGGCTGCATGTTACTGAACACAAAGACAGAAAGCATAGTAAAAGGAGTGATTAGACTACAGGATGGAAATTGGAAATTGCTAAACTGTGGAGAAAATTACCCTCAAAAATGACTAGTTTCAAACTAATAGAGACATCAATCTAGACTGAAATCAGTCTAGACTGAAAACTTACTTGTTTAGTTTAGCTTTTGGTAATTAATGTTTTTCCCTTTAGATAAGGCTGCAGATTCAGGGGTTCATGGACAGAGGGAATTGTGGGTAAACTGAGATGCTGGTGCTGCTGTTCTCCCACTGCACACGGTCACTCAGGTTTGTGGACGGTGGAGTGGGTGGATGCCAGTGTTTCAGGGAGCCTCCATGTCTATGTTACCTTCTGGCTCTCTGCCTTTAGTTAGGCTGTTTTATTTAGATCTGCAGGAGTCATTAGCCACACTCTGATAATGTTTTATATTCTCTGTTTTACATAAATCCAGTCAAAACTAATTCCCTCTCTCTGCCTTCCTCCGAGTTACTGACTGCCCACCTGTCTGACCCGATACCGAGGGATGTTGGACCCTCAGGCTCTCATGTCCTCTGTCTGGCCAGACTGGAAGTTTCTGAAGTCAGCTCTTCTCCATCCACCACCACAGATCAGCTGCTCATCATCCATCTCACTCTATAAGCCATTAGTGGAGCTGCTATACACCTGAATATATAAAACCTATGTGGATGTATGAAAGACTTTTTAAAATTAATTTAAAAGCCGTTTGACCAGTGGTAGGATGGTCCCCCCTTTAATGTGAGTCTTGGTCCTCCCAAGGTTTCTTCCTCCTCCTGCAGCTCTGAGGGAGTTTTCCTTTCCTCCGCGCTCACTGAGGGTTCTGTATTCTGTATTTTCTATGTTTAATCTTTTGCCTGACTCTTTGTCCTGTAATCATGTTTCTGTAAAGCTGCTTTGTGCCAACACCAGTTGTAAAAAGCGCTAAACAAATAAATTTGATTTGATTTGATCAATAATAACCAGAATGGGGGAAAATATCAGTAAACAATAAAACCTCAAATTCTACTTTATATCCCAGTTTTAAATACCAATAGAACACCAGTGTTTAGCAAAACAATTGGACTGAACTAATTTTAGCTTCTTAAATTCATTATTGCTCACATAATCTTTATATCAGCCAGGCCTTTAAGAAAATGTCTAGATTTGGTACCGAGCAGTTCCCGTTTGACCCGCACTTTCTATGGCTGTGTGAGGTTCTGCTCTGAGCCAGCCTCAGTGGCAATGAACAGCTGAGTGTACAGAGTGCCATTAAGTGGATTATTGCAGGAGGAAGGGCACATATAGTGTCTCTCAGTGGGAAGTTGGCGGCGTGCCTGCCTCGCTCCCATTAGGCTGTTTGTTAGCCTCATTTCGCCGCTGTCACAGGCAATCTCGCCTGCTCCCCTCCATAAACACATACAAATACAGGACCACATGTGTGCATCTGCGGAGAGAGGCTGCAGCTGCTTCAATCCTCAATCCAAAAAAAAAAAAAAGCGACACTTCGTTTGGTTTTCCAAAAATTCCAATGAATTCACACTGGAGGATAATTAATTTTCATTTACACTTTTTAACACACTTTCAACCTGGCAACTGATTAATGCACCAATAGAAAACCATGAATTTTAATACACTTACTTGCCATTGTAGATAGACACAAGCACAACGAGATTGGGATGGATGGATGGATGGATGGATGGATGGATGGATGGATAGATAGATAGACTTAGATAAGGCCACTCCAAAACCTTTTTTTAAAACATTCAAAGGTGGACTTGTTTGTGTGATTTGGATCATTGTCCTGCTGCAGAACCCAAGTACGCCTGAGCATCAGATCTCAAACAGATGGCCAGATATTCTCATTTAGGATTGTCAGCAGAATTTTTGGTTCCATCTATTACAGCAAGTTGTCAAGATCTTGAAGCAGCAAAGCAGCCCCAGACCATCACACTACCACCACCATGTTTTACAGTCAGCGTGATGATCTTTTTCTAAAATTATAATGGGACACACACCTTCCAAAAAACCTTCCACTTTTGTCATGTCAGTCCAAAGAATATTTACCTAAAGTCCAGGAGATCATCAAGATGTTATTTTTTGGCGAATGAGATGAGATGAGATGAGCTTTTGTGTTATTTTTGATCAGTAGTGTTAATCGCTGGAGTCTTAAAGTTCTTTTTAACCTTTTCTAAACTGATAGATGATCAATCATTTTGTTTTCTTATCCATGTTGGAATATTGTGTTGCTTTTTGAGATCTTTTAGCTGCTTCATGTTGTCAGACAGGTTCTACTGTATTGAAGTGATTTCTTGATTCTACAGGTCTGGCAGTAATCAGGCCTTGTCGTGGTTAGTAGTGAAATTGAACTTAGCTTTCCAAAAAGTGTGATTAATCACAATTAATTACCCTTCACAATGAATTTAATAAAGGGTAATACTGATTTGGATATTTTGTTTTCTTTAATAAATGAAATCATGATTTAAAAAGTGCTTTTAAAATTTACTCGTTATATTCGTCTGATATTAAAGTTTGTCTGATAATATAAAAAAATTAAGTATTATAAAAATGCAAAAACAAAAGAAAATGTAAGGGGGCAAATACATTTTCATGCCAGGCTATCTGTAATGTTGAAAGTATTTTTCTAGTAAACCTCAACCTTAGAATGCTAACGCTGGGGGAGTTTTACCCACACAATTTTTTCCATGTGATTTTCATTGTGCTGCTGTTGCATCAGTTTCTCATTGATGTCATTAATGTTATGGTTGATTTCCTCCTCCCATCTATCGTTTGGGTGATTTTCATCTGAGGTTAGTGAGAGAGAGTAACATATTTTATTTATCATATTTTTCTGATGTGTGTTAGTGTTTGTGTGTTTAAATCAGTCGTTCACATGTCCCAGGAATGGGTGGACCAAAGACCAAGTTCCCAGCAGCATTTTTTTTATTTGTCAGGACATTACCTGTTAAGGATTACCTGATATTTCTATATTTTTTCAGATTTTTTATAGGGTCGTCCACGGTACTTTATTTTATGTGATGTTGTATGTTGTAAAATTAAAGAAGGGTTCCAAAACTTGTCTTACAGTGTAAACCCAACGTTAGTGATGGTGTTACTAATTTTAACGTTACTGTTCTAGGGTTAATGTAGTTTCAATGTTACGCTTTGCCTCGATGGTCATCTTTTTAAGTTTTAAGATTGTAACATTCAAGCTGCAAAGGCGGGAATGTGTGGGCGGGAAATGCGACTGTCCACGTTGCGCAGTTACATTTCCAGAGAAGTGCCTGTCGAGCCACGGCGTAAGCTATGGCGTAGGGTAGGCGGCGACGTAGGTTTGATGCAGAAGTATAAACTGGCCTTTATGCAGCATGACTGGGAGTTCTCGTCATTCTGTGTTAAATCACCCCACAACACAATGCTAGTTCTGTCTCAGTATGTATATACTTTAAAATCCGCTGCATTTCAAAGCTGAGTTTAGGCCCAAACTTTGTCCCTCGTTCTTTTATATGTGGATGTAAATGTTGTGAACTTTGCATAGACTTGGGAGGTGGGGCCTTTGTGTAACACAGCTAATTCTGTCTAAAGGAAAGAGCTCATTAGTCATAATCAGTCCTTTGACTGTGCCCTGTACTGCTGAAGCTTGACCTTTCCCCGTGCACTGCCCGTAAAATCTCCTGCTAGGATTTTCACCGTTTGATGCCTCGCTTAATTGGGAATGATTTGCGTTTTTTGTGTGTGTGTGTGTGTGTGTGCGCGCCTCTGCTTTTGTTCGTTTGTCCAATTCAGCGTGGAGCTAATGGCTAAATGTCAGCGTAGATCGCGAGCTACGTTAGCCTGGAGAGAGCTTAATTTTCCCGACGACGACTAACTAGACCCAGTGTCAACATCCCCTCATTAACGGTGTTGTCGCGAGCAACAGCAACAGTTTGTGGACGTAACGCGAGGGAGAAAACACAGCAGAGAACAAAAAAAACGATATTTCTCAGACCTCCCCGCCTGCCATCATTAGCTTATGATGCCCCCCCACACAGTTATCTTAAAATCGGCTAATGAACGCCTGCAATAGGCCGGGCGATCGGCTCGGCTGTACGAGCTGGAAACACGACTATCATGTTTAATTATGCTTGTGCACTTCAAACAGCATGGCATTTCACCGAAAGGTCAAGAGAACTCCCTCGCCTTAATCTGTGGAACCTGTGCCTTCTAGCCCCCTCTGTCTAGTGAGAAACACATAGACACACAGACACATGACACACAACATGAACACAGCTCTAAAGTGCTCTACTAAAGTAGTAAGTTACAAGTTGCAAGAAAAAGTATGTGAACCCTTTGGGATTTACTTGGATTTCTGCATAAATTGGTCATTAAATGTGTTCAAGTCACAACAATAGACAAACACAGTCTGCTTAAACTAATACCACACACAACAAATTATATGTTTGCATGGTTTTATTGAACACAACATGTTAACATTCACAGTGAGGAGGGAAAAGGTAGGTGAACCTTTGGATTTAATAACTGGTTGACCCTCCTTTGGCAGCAAAAACCTCAACCAAACGTTTCTTGTAGTTGCAGATCAGACCTCCACAGCGGTCAGGAGGAATTTTGGATAATTTCTCTTCACTAAACTGTTTCAGTTCAGCAATATTCTTTGGATATCTGGTGTGAATCGCTCTCTTGAGGTCATGATGCCACAGCATCTCAATTGTGTCGAGGTCAGGACTCTCCAAAAGGCGTATTTTCAAAACCAGGAAGGGTCCAAATTAAAAGACAAATATGTAAGGCAGTAAACATACTTAAGGAAAGTGAGACAGTCCAGGTCAACACATAGCATGCAGTGTTCTCAAGTCTCATTGCTTTGAGCGTGTGACACACGCACCTCAGAGAGTTCACACGCTCACACGCCACACATGGTATTTCTCACACTTGCCAATCCATCGGCTGTATATTATAATGTACTCTCGTTGAGCCAATCAGAATATAGATCGCTCTGTTGTTAGGCAGACCTAGTCAAAGAGGGTGGAGTTTCAGCCAGAGTGTCAGGCGCGAAGATCTCAGCGCACACCCCGGTTAAACAACTGAAAAACTGCATCCAACCCCAAGGTACAACTGAAGAAGAACTGCGCGCACCCACCACCACCCACATATGAGAAAATATGTGGTGCATTCTGGTTAATGGAGTCCGGAGAAAAGAGATCACTGCAGGAGAAAACAGTATTTGCAATACTTCACATCTGATCAAATGAATTTAAAACGTATATAACTCAGCTCCACTGTAAATTATCAAATATATCTGTAAATTGTCAGAAATACAGACTACAGAATTTGTGCTACTCTTTGCTAAAAAACATACTTCTTTTCTCTCAATCTATAGATAACAGGATGGATGTCATATGGCTTTAGAAACTAATGCAAACAAATTGTTGGGGTACAAGCTTCCATTATTTATTAGCTCCATTAGCCTCGTACCCTGATGAGGTGTGGTGGTGAAGGATCATTTGCAGCTAAAGGAAGGATGAAACGAGAGAGCTGGAAGCTTGGCATTGGTCCTGCCAACCACATCCCACCAATCCTTAATGGATCTGTGCCAGTAAGATCCAGCCCTTGGCACATCTCCCCAGTTTACCAGTCCTAAAAGTAGGCAGACTTGTGACCTGAATTTAGGCTCCATATTAAGGGAGCTGTATCATGTGTTCCACATTTCGAGCATCTCTTACAATCTGTGAGCCGTGTTCATTTGGAACCCAGTGTAGTCAACCACGTTATTCCCAGTCTGGGCCAGTGTGCTGCGAATAATATGACGTTACTTGATTTGCACGCACCACCCTATGTCAAGACATATGAGCTGCAGTCAGGTTCAGAATGCAGAAACCTCAGATTAAACCCTCGCATGATTGAGGATGCTCATCACACATTGGCTTTTTGTCAAATGGTGTCTGAGTATTGTGGGAAAAAGGGTTCTACGTCTCTCTCCAACATTAAAAGGCTTTACATGGTCTACTGGGCGCTGCAGAGCTCAATTTTTTTAATGTCTTCTCCACCCATCACCCATAAAGTATATTCTCTGTCAGAAAACTGATTATGTTTTCGCAGCCGATGTGCATTGTATGGAAAAACGGAGGCATAGTAGACGAGATTGAGTGGGGAACAGAGTAGACGCTCTTGATTGAAGTAAGATACATGCGCCCGTGTGAGTCTGAAAATGTGCATTCAATCACAACTCAATGTGGCATTTTAGACATCTATAAGGAAAGAGTAAACAGACCATTAGCTGTCACTACGTCTCATAAAGCGCACAGTGTTCAAAAGCACATTTTTCAGCAAAGGCATTTCTCCAGAGCAGGAAGTGAGTGCCTGCCAGATATCAGTTTGCTGATGCAGAGTCTTCGGCCCACTCCTATTGCACGCCTAGGGGTAGACTGTTCTGATTCTTGTTAGGCTGGAGGGGTAGGTTAGGGGAAATGTTAGGGCTACTTAAACCTTCGAACTGAAATTTTTCAGAGGCGCAACTCCAAACAGAGGTCTATGAGAATCACTGGCAAGATGGCGGCACAGAAACCCACAAATTTAAGTATTTTCCTCGATAAAAATTAAGTGGACCACTATATTTTAATGTTTAATGGCCATTTTGTTCATAACAAGCATTAAAAACGCTAGTTCCATATTTTTCGCACTAAAAGGCGCACCGAATTTTCAGGTCTATTTTTATACATAAGGCGCAGATCTCACCGCTAGGTGGCTAAGCTAAGTTAAGTAAACAAAACTGATAAAGTTAATTGGTTAATCAGCTAGGTTGCTGAACTTTAGTGCTCCACTGGAATAGCTATATCTGTATCAGGAGATTGAAGGGTTTCCCATTTCTTAGGATGAGACATTTACCCCATAACCTTGTTACTCTGTTCCAAGGGGAAAAATTACACTCGAAAACAAGGGGTAGGGAAACAAAAGAGAAATGGGATTGGTCCTTTACCCTTAGCAACACTACTGCAACCACTTAGCATCCACTTACCGTCTATCAATAGCAGCCAGCACCATGGAGACCACATAGAGATCCAGAACAACCACATATCAACTGCCTGAAGCTAAACTTCTTTTTCTGCAACAATTCTTTTGTAGTTTGTAGTAATTTGTAATTATTGTCAAAAATAGGGATATATAAAATAATATTATAATAATATTCAGAACCTGTAACCGACCTAATCTTGCCCATGTACCGTATGTTTCGCACTTTAAGGCGCACCGGATTATAAGGTGCATTTTTAATAAACGTCTTCTGGTCTATTTTCATACATAAGGCGTACCGGATTATAAGGCACATTTCAAGTTAGGAACAAGTGTTTCGCCATGTTTCCCTTCTAATTCAGTAGGGCTCGCCGCTGAGGGACAAAACCTGTAAATCTAACCTAAAATCTAATCTAAAAGTTAAGTAAACAAAACTGTTTTAGATGAGTCAAACAAGACAAACCGGAGCTGAACATTAATCTACACAGATTTTTCTCCTGAAAACTGCTAATTTGGCTCACTCACACGGTAAACGGGTAATGCTAATACTGCAACTCCTGTATAACGTGACTTTACTGCTCCTTCCAAGTTAACCGGTAAAATTTAAACATTTTCCAAATTTATTCAGATTTTCAAACTGACGATTTTTGTAAAAAATAAAGTATTTTAAGTCTGCCTTATTGTCCAAAAAATACGGTGGATTATTTAGATTTTTAAAGAATGTTTTTGCTGAAATAACTGTTTAAGAATCGTAACCAAGGACAAGTGTTCAATTAATAATGATATGAACCAAACATAATTACTGTCTCGATCAGGAAAGCTAGCTTTTATATAACTACATGTGATTTAACTGCATGCAATTAGACATATGGTATATATATATATATGTTATATGGTATATCTGACTGTAATAATAATAACTAAATATTAACATTTATTTGAGTATTCTGTGTATTTATACATATAAGTCTGAATTGTAACTACATAACACAACTGCAGTTTGATTACTTTGTCTCCTCTGTTCTTCTCAGTCCTCTCTGTTGTTCAGCGAGGCAGCAGGCCAGACGTTCTCCGCTAGCTCCAGGCCACACATCTCCAGAGATCCTCAGTCACTCAGGATCTTGTTACCGCTGTGACGGCTCCAGAGTCTCATTGGCCGAGCCAGGGCCCGAGGACCGAGGCTAGTCTTTCACGCCAGCTACCGATCTTCATGGCTGGAGGTGCTGAGATCTCAAGGTGTTTCCAGGAGACGCAGTGAAGATTCAGACAGTCGGTCCAGGCTCGGTAGCTGGCGGCGGCCAGGTGCGAGACCCTCAGAAGGCTGGATGACGCGCCGCTTGATAGAGAGGAGGAACATCGCTGTGACAACTTCACAGTGTCAGCGGTCACATCGAGGCAATATCAAAAACAAAGTATCTTCTTCTGAAGAACGTTTTCAGGGATGAGCTGACAGTGGAGCTGGGGTGACTGGGAGGACTCAAGTAGTGCAAGTTCAAGCTGTAGGCCTATGGTAATGTGTGTGTGAGAGAGTTGGAGAGATTTAAATACCTCTAAAAGCATGCAACCATAATGATGAATACTGTTTTACTGTAAGTACCAAGACTAACATCATCATAGTATATGATACAATCATCTTTTTTTATTATTTAACCCTCCTCTTATGTTTATTTGTCAGAAACAGCAATGGTGTTCCCGGGTCCAAAGATGATGATGAAGTCTGAAACCAAAAAATTCCTAACAAGCAGTGTGAATATTTCATTACTAACTTTATCACTAATTATTATAATCAATATTTAGTCCAATGGTGTTCCTTACCTCTAACAGGTAATGGTTCAATTAGGATAACATATATAACCTCAGTAACTGCTGTGATTATATATGTTCTATATGTTACAGTATGTTACACATCTCTGCACCTTATCCTCACTAAACACACATTATACTGTATCGGTACTGCACTGTCCTGTCTTTAAATTGTCTCGTCTTTTGTATTTATTGTATTTATTGTTATTTAGTGTTATAATTTTATAAGTTTACGTTGCACTGTCATCACTCCTGCACTTTATGTTGTCTATTGCTTGTTGTTCTATGTTGCACCATGGTTCCGGAGGAACGTAATTTCACTACACTGTGAACCTGTACTCAGATGTAATGACAATAAAAGCCTCTTGACCTCTTGACTTGAATTTACTCGTTTTTCAAAAAATATATATATATTTTTTTTAACTTTTTTAATGTTTCACTACTTTATTACTTTTGAATGACCAACATATAAAACTGTCAGGTGTGTGCAGGGAGAGGAAAAAATCTCAGTTGGACCCAATACTTGGCTACTTTAACAGGCTAAAGGTGTCAGTGTAATGTTTAGCAGTTTCATTTTCTGATCACTTCATAATAAATATGAAAATAGAAAATTGAGTTTAAAACAATAATTAATTTTTCCATTCAGTATAGTTAAAAAAAATACTTTTTTTTACTTCAGCATTTCATAAAACAGAAAAAGCAAATCTTCTCACAAATATGATGGTATAACCCAACTTAGTAAAAAAAATCTATTTTACCTGAAATCCTGATTGTGAGAGGTAAAAAAAAAAAAAAAGGATAATTTTTTTTTTCTGCACTACACTAGATGTAAAAATATGAAATAATACGTTTTTAAATCCAATTTTCTACTTTGCATTTAACCTCAAACGGTCAGAAAATGTAACTGATGTCCATTACACTGGGCCCTGTTACATGTCTGTCCTGTCCTGTCTCCATGTTTTTCTGCCCTTCTGTTGTTTATCTACTCTATGTGCTCAGATGTGTTCTTCCGTGCCCTCTTCTAGTGTCTTCACCCGTTTCATCTGTAGCTCCACCCCCTCATTACCTTTCCCCAGGTGTTCCCTGTTTTGTTTCCCACCGTGTGTGTTTACTGTTTCTTTGTCGGTTCTTGTTCGTTGTTTGCGTCTGTTCAGGTTGCGTTTACGCTTCTATTCGTATCCAGTTCATCAAATCAAATCAAATTTATTTGTATAGCGCTTTTTACAACTGGTGTTGGCACAAAGCAGCTTTACAGAAACATGATTACAGGACAAAGAATCAGGCAAAAACCTTAAACATACAAAATACAGAACACAGAACCCCCAGTGAGCGCGGAGGCAAGGAAAAACTCCCTCAGAGCTGCAGGACGAGGAAGAAACCTTGGGAGGACCAAGACTCACATTTAAGGGGGACCATCCTACCACTGGTCAAACGGCTTTTAAATTAATAAAAAAAAAAATAAGTCCAGTTCCTGTTTCTGGTTTATTATTTCATTCTTTTTTTGTTTCTTTGTTGTAAATAAATATTACTCGCATTTGCTTCCGCTCTCCACGTTCTCTTCTTGCTACAACCTGACAAAAGTAATGTGTATTAAATGTGAACTAAAATCTATTTTTTTTCATCGGTGTGTGGACATATTAAATCCAATGTCAGATTCTTTCACATGTGGCAGAAATGTGAACAGTCAGATTCATTTGCATGCTTTTTTTGCCCGCTGTCATCAGCCAGCACTGCTGTTGTGCTGAATTCTGACTTGCCACCAGATTACGGCATCATCTTACATTGTGTGAATGCACATTAGCAGTAGCAGTTTATGTTCAAAACAGTTAAATATTAGTTAGATTAGTAATATATTAATAACAAAATAATTCAATATATTAATGTAATGTTTTCCTTCACAACGAACAACAGAACATAGTTAGGGTAATCGGATCTGTACCAATCTGTACCAAGAGCCCTTCGAGTTTCAAGTCCATGTCTACTTGGCCCACCATCCCTCAAGATGCATGTTCTTGTGTGTGTGTAACAAGCGGCAGTGTATGCGTGTTGCCAAGATAGCAATGAACGTGTGACGATTCAATGTTGTCAGGGTTCTAATCAATCAGCAGCGCACTTGTGTTTTCCGTTGCCAAATGACTACTGACTGATTAGAACCCTGACAACAGTCAACCCGTCAGACGTTCATTGCTATCTTGGCAATGCAGGTGTGCCGTGCGTGCACAGACCCAACTTTTCTGTCAACAATAAACAGAATACAAGTGCTTTCACACTTTCCTTTATCTGCCTTGTGTGTGTATTTATAGCCCTGTGTTTCCTGTTTTTTTTTCTCAGTTCTTGTACGTTTTACGCCTGTTAGGTTGTGGGTTTTTCTTTATTTCCGGTCTTTATTCTGTAGTTCTCATAGTTTCCAGTCTATTTATTTGCCTTGTTATATGTTTATTTTGGTTTATTTCTGTTTAATAAATGTATAAACTTACATTTGCATCTGCTCTCCATGTCCTCTCCTTGCTTCTCCTGACACACAGAAGCGCTGCAACGTCAAAATACCAATACGCCAATGTCAGAGCTGACCTGGCCCTTAAAGGGAATGTGAGGCAACACTTGTTTGTAATATTATACTATATTAATGCATTAGCTTTGTAGCTACAGTTAAAAAAATAAAGATACAAACCAGTAAAAAATTCAATTTTCAATCAAAATTCAATCATACAGATGTGAGGAAACTGTAAACATTTAACTACATTCTGTAATCAATGAATAAATAGTTGCTACTTTCTTTTATTACAACAATTATTTGTAAATATTTTTAATTTATTCATTCTTAATTTTGTTAAACTCATTTCAGTCTATGTGATAAAACAGGACACGGGAGCCCCGGCTTGATATGACACTTTCTCAAATTAGTCTTTCAGAAAAAAAGGGCTAATTCACTATCAGCTCTAATTGTAACATGTTCTGCAAGGCTGAGGCCAGCACACGTGGTGCTGACTACCAATTAAAGCTGGTGCCAGACAAAAGCCTGTCTCTCATACAGGGTGAAAGAGGAGGAACAGGGGAGGGGGGAGGGCAAGAGAGACAAAGTGAATGGAGTCCAGGAGAGAGTAACATACTGGATTAAGTAAACAAAAAACTAGATAAAGATGAGAGAAAGAATATAGCAAGGGCACCAAGCTTTCATGTCTTGTTATTAAATGTTTTGTTGTTTTTGTGTATATATTGAGAAAGGAAACAAAAAGTTAACAAAGACAAAATACAAATTTAGATTTAGAAAGGACAACATGAAATGATGAATTTTGTGCCAAAGTACATTATTTAAACAATATAAAACAACAACAAAAAATCTCAATAAAAATCTGTAAAAAAAATGTCAGGTGGCGTGACTGTCTAACCGTATATGACGATTTGCATTAGGCAAAATCATTTATCCCAATAGTTTCTGCAAAAAAGTGCAGCTTTAAAAGAATACTGCAAAAATGTTTCAAATGCATCTTTGAATTATTAAAGGCATCTCTGTTTTGAAGTGTATATACAATTTTTTTTTTATTCTTTTTAAAGCACCTTTAACCAACAACTTCTACGACTTTTACTTACACAAAATTTAAAGGAGTTGCAGGACCTTATTAAGATAAAGTGGGCTGTCAAAGTGCCTGTACTAAAGACCTATCCCTGATTAAATATGCTATTTGACATTCTATGAACACTCATGACACTAACAGGAATCCTTCCCTACCTTACTCCATGCTGAGATGTAAGGTAGGTAGGTAGATAAGCAGGTAGGTACTTTATTGATCCTAAAGGAAATTTAGAATTTATATTGTGCTACAAATGCATTATATACTACTTCTTTATGAGTAGCTCAACAGATATTGCCTGTATTCGTCTACATTTTTGAGAATGTATCATTTCTGGTAATCTTAGTTAATAAGTGCAATACAAATAATTTTACACACACTGTAAAATGTACTTTTAGTGTAGTAAAACATGATATGGTGAACAGCGTTTTTTAATAAGCTTATTGTGCACTTAATGTCTCATTTTAAATATCAGGCCTCTCTGGATTCTACCAATGAGGCGTGGAGCTACTTTGAGCCTGAATAACAGTGTAAAAAGCTATTTATCTGCAGGGGGAAAAAATATGCCCCATATCATCCATTCTAAAGCATGTTTGGACAACCTGTCAATATTACTGGATCTTGGAAAGCTGTGGTAGAAAAGGGGTGGGCTATTCCACAAAGGTCAGAACTCTTTATCATGTTTTACTACACCTAAAGTCAAATTTACACCAGAGTTCTCCTTTAAGCCAGGGCTCAATATGCTTAACAAAAACAACTCAGTATGAAAAAAAGGGAGAAAGCCAGCATGCTAGTTTTTGGATCATCATCAGCACATCATCCCAGGACTCTTTTGTTGGCCACCCTAGCCAGCCTGCATGCTGTAGTGGTTTGGTGGGCACGCAGCAGTTTGGTTGAGGGAGTGTGTGGGGGGTAGGGTGAGTGCTCAGAACAGCTGGGCTCCATCACTTCTCATTGTGGGCTTGGGAGAGACAGAGCTGACAGAGTGATGCACAGAGCCCGTCCCGGCTAATGACTGCGCCATTCTCCATCATTATCCCCATCATTAGGAAATTAGAGGGACAGAAGGTATTTACAGTAAACCTGCCACCTCCCAAGGAGAGATAAATAGAAACTGATAAATGGGACTCCACTGCCGTCGCCCGTCGATTAACCTTCCGATTCCCCAATGCAGGCATATGCATGGTTAATAATCATTAATGCCTGATAATTGGAACAGGTATCAGATTTTGAGGATGGTGGGTGCTGTGTTGGGGGGGCCTGGATGTTAGTGGGCCTGGACTATACAGTTTTAGTAAGCGACACTAGAGTAGCCTTCTCTTTGTAATCTAGCACATTGGATTCGACCTGATACAGCGAAATGTCACTTTGATTCAAGGTTAGTTACATTTGTCCGAGTTGTTTAAATGTGCGAAATCTGTTCAGAATGATGTTAATTAACAGTGCAACACCAAAGAAGCCAAGGCCTATTGTTTAAAAATGATGGGGGGATTACTGTTGAGGAAGCTGCAGTTCCTTGTCCAGCCACTAGCTGGAACTCCGGAGCTAGAGCACAGGAGGCAATACTAACTTGAGGAATTCCTACTGGCTGCAGGAAAACTCTCGTCAGCAGCTACTAATGCTCCTTGGAAATTCCTACTTACGAGGTTGGAGGTCATAATTACGACTTGACATGCGTTTGAGTGTTTTCAGGTCGGGTGGAAATGTACGGCATTAGGAAAATCCTTCTGTTTATACTTTTGGTCTATTATCATAAAAAACAGGAGGTTTATTTTGCCAGACTCCAAGAGAATGAGGAAAATAAGACACGCATTAGGTGAGAGATGTTTTTATCCCATTAAAACCGTGAATCTTTAGCAAGTTTTTATCAATTACTATAGAAGCTGGATCCATACCGGCAGCCGCCATAAACTCTTGATACTGACATGCCCCCAACTGGGAAACTCTGAGCTTACTATCTAAAAAGTACTGGTACATATGAGTTTGTTGTGGCGTTCATGTGCTCTAATCTCATAAATACGATATTTCTGACACAAATTGATGGCTTGGACAGCATAAGCTCAGCAAGGCCGGAGTTCTTGTGGTTTCTGCATTTCATATATGTGGGACTAATGCACCTCATTGTGGAAAGAGAATAAATATTTTAACCCTAGTAACCAGATACTTCCACTGTCCACAGTTCATCTTTCAGCCCAATCAGTGATTAGCAGAGCTAGCTAACCTCACACACCACCAATCACTGCAGAAGTACAGAAACAGCAGCAACTGCAGCCAGAAAGCTAAAGGAATCACGTTCAAGCTTGTTGTCAATTTACTGTGGTTTCAACTTTAGGCTCCACAGTGCAGTTCCGTACTGGAGCTGAGCCGGAGAACTAGAATATTGTTGTTATTATTATTAAAATAATAAATTGGTTATATACATGTTTTACAGTAAATAAAGACTATTTTAAACAGTAAGATGACTCATGCATGGAGATAGCCAGTGATGGAATACCTGTTCCTGCAATATTGGCATCAAAACAAAAAGTAAACAAAAACTGAATCAAACAATAAAACTATGTACTCATATATCTCTCCTGAAATCTGTTTTAGACTTAGACCTCTCAGTAATTAGGGGAATCTGTACCATGTTTGCGCTGCAGGTCAAGTGTAAAGGCTGGTTAATACTGTCCGAATCAAGTGTTGAATGAAGGTGAGTGCGTTTCCCATGACAAAAACGTGTTTAGGCTCACTTGGAAATATGGGACCAAGTTTGGGTTGGACATCAAGTCTAAACTCTGTAACCTAGTGGATCTGCCTAGAAGAGACAAATTTCCTTCCTGAGAATTAAAACACTTAGAGAACACACAGAGGATCTACCAGCTGTGGTCAATCATGATCTCTAACAGGAAGTGAAGAGACCATGGCATTGAAAGTTAAAAGACATTTTAGAACTTTTAGCAACACTGAATTACAGTAATAATCTTATGTTGGTTTGTGTTTTGTGATGGTGCAAAGTACTGTGAGGGATTAAGGTCGAATGATTGTGTTTGTTTATATGAATAGGATTTAGTTGTGGTGGTTTCACTACCGGAGCATTAGTCACCCTTATTGTTGTTGGGTTTAATGGTGGACATTGGTCTTCACTGGTAGGCTGCTATTTTATAAAAGAATCACTGCAGTGACACTGGCAGTATGACGTGTATCATACTGATCACTGTCACTGATTATTGACTCTTCCAGACAGCCTGGTCTGGTTTCTGAAAATTTTACAAATCTCTGTCTATATTCTGCTTGTGTCCTCTCTTTAGATAGATAGATAGATAGATAGATAGATAGATAGATAGATAGATAGATAGATAGATAGATAGATAGATAGATAGATAGATAGATAGATAGATAGATAGATAGATACTTTATTTATTTATCCAGGAGGAAATTTAGGGAAAGACAGATGCTGGGGATTGAACCCAGGCGCTCTACCACTGAGCTACATCCCATCACAAACCATCAACTTAACCATGAACGTGTACAGTTATGCAGTGTTCATGTGGTGCTGGATCAGCACAAGGACAAAGACCGCCCCGGCAGACAGATACCCTGTCAATCTTAGCATAACCATACACCATCGTGTCTGGTCAGCATCTTTCTTCTACCTATACTCCTTTCTTTATATGACCTCTTACAGAGACAGTGCTGGGGGCAAGGAGATACACTGCTTTTGCTCTATTGCACTGACTACATACACACACACTCACACACACTCACACACACACGTATACGCATATCATCTATCATAATATAAAATACAGTCAAATAAAACATTGCACAACAGCTTATGAATACCTTTGTCTTTCTTTATATATTTTTTATAATATATAAACATTTTTAAGTTCAACTGAAAGGAAAATCAGTAAAATTTCCACGTAATTTACATATGTTAACCATGTTTAACCATCCAAATATATTTTATACCATAAACATTATCTTTAGCTTAATTGTTACACATATGATTAATATGTTGTGTAATTTAAAATTCCAAATTGCTTACTGATCATAGTTTGTTATGATAATTTACAATTATTATTTGTTTAAATATTTTTT
This sequence comes from Astyanax mexicanus, assembly GCF_023375975.1. Lineage (NCBI taxonomy): Eukaryota > Metazoa > Chordata > Actinopteri > Characiformes > Acestrorhamphidae > Astyanax > Astyanax mexicanus. The sequence goes on from NC_064429.1 coordinate 16,990,956, forward strand.
AAATATAAGTAGTTTTAAGGTCTAAATTTGGTATACATTTTACCCTTTTGCACCGAAATATATATATATATTTTTTACAATTGTATAAATTAAACATACAATTTTTTTTCAAAGAAAGAGAAATTACACAATTTACAAATCTAATTTATTTTTTTTTTAAACATTATTAAAAACATTTTAAAATCCAAGCAGACAGACCATTATTATTTTTATTATTATTATTAAAAAAAAAAATCTGTATTTTTAAACAGGTCTATAAACCAGCCGTAACACAACAAGAGAGTTAAACATATGGACTTATGGATCTTCATTAAAAAATATATATTATTATGAAAATAACTATAGGCAAAATGCAATTAATACAAATAATAGTATTATTATAATACAATTAATTACATAAAAAAAGGTAGGCCACCCCTACCAGGCTGTCTTATTTACATAAGTTTGGATTGCATTTAGTTATTGAAGTGAGTTGAAGTGAGTTCACTATAGGAAGATCCAGAGAGATTTCTGAGACCTTTAGAATGGTTATACAAACAGAAGAGTCTGAAGGGGGGGGGGGGGGGTTAAAATATCTAATAAGCTAAGATTTTCATGAAGTGTCATAAATCATTGTATCACGGCTGTAACTGTTGTACCTGTGCAAAAAAAACAAACAAAAAATCTAATACAAATGTAACCAGACTCAATCAATCAGATGCAGTTATAGTCAGGTTAATACTAAAAATACGATTGTGGTATACAAAATGCTTAATTTGATTTGAGTGCAAATCAATGGTAATGTTTCTAGTTTGCCTCAAAAAAGCTCATTGGTGACAGCTTAAATTACACAGTTCAACTAAAAAGGCTTTGAATCTGATTAAATAGGCCAACTTGCTTAAACAAATTAGATAACCGAAGTGCAATTTTATAATAACAAACAAAAACACTGCCTTGCATGGGATGCAGCAATTAGGAGGCCCTAATGACGGTAATTTAAGATTTTGTTCTGATCCCTCTAGTGACTGGCAGAGTCTATCAATTACTGCATTAAACCGAGCAGCAGCTGCAGCTGCAGCCACCCAAATTTGTTGCCTAAACCGACTGCTGTCTGCTTGCTTTCTTTCTACCGCAGTTCAAGCAGTTCATCATAATCTGTTTTGCATCCTCCCCACATGGCCAGCATTTAGAGGTCCAGGCCACTAGTATGAAACATTTGCTAATAAGCCTGTGTATAGGTCTGTTCACCATTAGAAATTGATTCTGCATTTTCAGTTGATAGACAAATCTGATTGCTATGTGGGACAGGGTTGTACGATAAAAAGTGTGATGCTTAATAATGCTGTCGGATATCCTGAAATTGATGGGAAGCAATAAAATTAATATTTAATTTGGTTTTAGCTGCTCAAAGGTTTTTCAACATGTGGCTTTGCTGCACTACACTCTCCCAGGTAAGTCAATTGGCTCTGTCATGTTTAACGTTTTACTAAAGTAACTTAAAGTAACTTGCCATTTGCTCAATATTTAGGCAATTTGCACCAGATCTATGCATTAGAACAGCCTATACTAACCAAACAGCTAAATAAAGTATAGCTTCCATGATTTAACTACATCCAATTATGATAACAAGCCTTTTCTTTTACAATACCACATAATATCATTACACAGGGGGGTGAGATAATATGTACTTTTATCATGGACTTGTGATTTATACATTATACCTTATTAATTGCAACAACATACACTAATGCTGCTTTCACGGTATGCCAAAAATAGCAAATATAGCATATCTACCAAACCAAAAACAAATATCACATTAAAGCTAACGCTGTATTTACTAATAGGGCACTCACATTGCCCCCCTGATTTAATAGTCTGGTTGCATGATTATTTTTTTTAGATATTTAACAACAGAGACTGCTTTAGAGTTTAAAAGTCACACACTTCTGGACAAAGCTAGCAGAAAACTAAAGCAGCAAGTAAAAAGCTAAAAAGGCTAGAAAAAGGGAATATAGCTAACAAAGCACAGTGCTGAAAAAAGCTAACAAATACAGTCATATGAAAAAGTTTGGGCACCCCTATTAATCTTAATCATTTTTAGTTCTAAATATTTGGGTGTTTGCAACAGCCATTTCAGTTTGATATATCTAATAACTGATGGACACAGTAATATTTCAGGATTGAAATGAGGTTTATTGTACTAACAGAAAATGTGCAATTTGCATTAAACCAAAATTTGACCGGTGCAAAAGTATGGGCACCCTTATCATTTTATTGATTTCAATACTCCTAACTACTTTTTACTGACTTACTGAAGCACAAAATTGGTTTGGTAACCTCATTGAGCTTTGAACTTAGGCCAGGTGTATCCAATCATGAGAAAAGGTATTTAAGGTGGCCAATTGCAAGTTGTTCTCCTATTTGAATCTCCTCTGAAGAGTGGCATCATGGGCTCATCAAAACAACTCTCAAATGATCTATAAACAAAGATTGTTCAACATAGTTGTTCAGGGAAAGGATACAAAAAGTTGTCTCAGAGATTTAACCTGTCAGTTTCCACTGTGAGGAACATAGTAAGGGAATGGAAGACCACAGGGACAGTTCTTGTTAAGCCCAGAAGTGGCAGGCCAAGAAAAATATCAGAAAGGCAGAGAAGAAGAATGGTGAGAACAGTCAAGGATAATCCACAGACCACCTCCAAAGAGCTGCAGCATCATCTTGCTGCAGATGGTGTCACTGTGCATCGGTCAACAATACAGCGCACTTTGCACAAGGAGAAGCTGTATGGGAGAGTGATGCGAAAGAAGGCATTTCTGCAAGCACGCCACAAACAGAGTCGCCTGAGGTGTGCTTTTGCATACCGCAGTTTTAGGAGAAATGTCTGTGACAAAGTTGATCTGTAAATGAAACCTGACTGAGAATCACAATTACGTCTCCTAAATCATCAAAAATCAATATTGGAGCAATTAAATGTGTGTCAATGAGATTTGCAAATAAATTTGTTTTTTTTTTCTATTTACATTTATAAACATTTTACACAGCATCTCAACATTTTGAGAATTTGGGTTGTAGAATATATGATTATAAACATGATTATAATATTTTATAGTAATTGATAACAACATTCAAAAATCAAATCAATTACCAACAATTGCTGCTTATTTTGTTTTGTTTTTTATTATTTCTATTTTAAGAGGCCAACTGTAGCCCATTCCTCACACAGGCTGGACTGGACACTGAAGCGCATCTCATTCACTTTGCTGGTGTCCAGTCCAGCCTGTAAAACAGCCCAGTCTGCCAAGCCTTCAACCATGACTGGCTCTGTCCTTCACATCGAGCTCTAGTATCTTGCTATTTCTGAACAGCATAAAACCCCCTGATCCACTCTAGCAGGGTTATCAACTAACAGATTTCTCAAGCCTGTGGATGACCAGAAGGGTTTTATTTCCCCTACCACCACTATCATCCACACCACCACCACCACAACCCCCCACCCCAACACACACTCTCACTCTCCCTCCCCTCTACAAACACTCCAGCCCAGTAGACCGTGAAGCTCTCGGAAATTTGTGCGCGTCCAAAAGTTTCCAGAGGAGCAGATGAAGGGAGTCGGGGAGTGGATCAGCTGGCCTGCCGTGCTCCGCTGCGCGCCAGACCGCGCGATTGGCTGCAGGGGCTGGGGGGCCATCTTGACTGGCTGGCAGGCAAGAGGCTCGAACAGTTTGGTTGTGAGAAGAGGGGAGGGAGAGAAGAGAAAAAACGAGGGCGAAAACGAGTGGGTGTTTATACGTGGAGATCTGTCGGACCGAGAAACCGAGGAGACAAATGTTGGCGAGTGTGTGTTTTGGGCTTGTGGATGATACAGTGAATTTAAATGCAGCATTGTAAGTGTCCGTATGCAAATGATGGTAGTAATTGATTTTTGTAGGGTTTTTTTTTCACTGTAGAATTTTTTTTTTGTAGAAATAATCTAAAACCCAAGCGGTTTGGGTTGTCCCAGTCTGGTATTTTGTGTCTCCATGATACAATCTGTGTGCTTTTATATTTGTATAAAAAGAATTATGTTCCTCAAAATTAATTGTCAGATGTGCCTCTCCAGATGCTGCTTTTTTGGGGGCTTTTTTTAGGCTGTAACCTATGAAAAATGTGAATTTTACTGCTGGATTTTGTTTTTCCTAAACAGAGCCTTTGTGAGCTAATGTTAGCATTTAGCTATGCAACTGTTAGCTTCTTCAGCTTTAGCTTCCTGGCTCACCAAACGAGGCTACTTTTCTATGGCCACTGGCACAACCAAACTGTATTTTGTATTTTGCATACTGACATTTGTGTAAAAGGAAAACAAATCGACTAAAAACGAAAAAACGTAATTAAAAAAATAGAATTTAAAAAAATTACAGCTTACAGCTGGTAGGTAGCAATGGAAATAAACTAAGCTTTCCAAATGGATTAAAAAAATGACAATTTACAATTTTATTTAGCCTTTGTCTGTAGTAAAGCTGTATTGGAACAGATTGCACTCTACTGCAGTGTTTACACACATATACACAGCTCATTTAAACTTTCATCATAATAACTAGAAAAAGATACAGAAACACAGAGAACTCTGCAACTATTAAATAAAATTACAGACATAGCCAGAGAGCCGTAAGAATTGTAACCTACACCTTTAAAAGACTCTTGGAAACTGGAGAAAACTGATACAGGAAGAGGTTTGGCTGATCCACATGGCAACAGCTTTAGCTTAGCTTAACAGTCTCAGTCGATTTTTTTTATAGTGAAGAGAAGAGGTCTGACGGGTAAAATACACTAATAAAGTCATTGATTAGATAGCACTGCTGGTGGACAAGTTAAAAATAGGGGTGTTCTAAAACATTTGACTTTTAGTGTAGCTCCTTAACACATCAGTTAACTAATACTGAACAAGAGAACCTTGTTTAAACTCACCTCTACATGCAGCAATCTCTGTTTGCAGTAATTTAACCCACTACAGGTAATATAGAAGTCACATTTTTTAACAGTGTTTTATTTGCCTAAAATATGCCTAAATCAGCTTTGATCCAGTCTTGATCTTAAATTAGTGAATCAAATTAGAACATAATCAGATAAATAAAATAAAAAGCACAGTATTACCTGTTCAGTTTAGCACAATTAATCTTAACAAAAATAATGCAAATAGTTGCTATTAATGAGAATAAAATGCTGTTTGTCATAAAGCTATAAGAAATGTCGATAAAGAAGTGGTTAAATATGTGCCAGTACTACTGTGTGTGTGTGTGTGTGAGCACATATGTGTGTGTGTGTGTGTGTCTTCCATGGTCAAGCACTGCCTGAGGAGAGACTGTCAGTGTGTGGACGGGAGCAGCTTGCCAGGATAGCAAGTGCAAGCTATGGGCTGTGAGCGGGGATGTGACTGGAGCGAAATGTTAAAGCAAGGTCCTTTGTGTTATTGCTGACACTGAGCTTCAGCTTCCCCCGGAGAATAAAGCTCTGATTGGTTAAACATGCTCCCAACTCACTAGCAATATGTAGACCTCCTGTATGTGCTCCATCTGTTTTTCTTCGTTCTGAGCTTTGATACGGACTCATTAATTTGATATAAAACTTGAAGCACGAACCGCCAGCGCCCTATTACCACTCTGCTTATGTCTGTACATGTGAACTTAAACTTAAATTTTAGTCCTTAAAAACACATACATATTTATGAATTTGATATTTGAAGTTTGCCCATAATTTATTTATTATTTACATTAACAATCTAATATTCTAATATTTAAACTGAAGCATGCTGGTTGTACATATCCATAATATTAATACTACCCCCTTTCTACCGTTTTTATACTTATTGCCAATTTTATCAGCTCCACTGAGCGTTTAGTATACTATGAGCACTTCTATAGTGGTTCTATAATTACAGACTATTACAGGCTATATTATCCTCCTTTTACCTAATATTTAATCATCTAGATAATAAATAATAAATATGTATACACCAAGCCTAGCATAGCTTCACCTCCTCTCTTCGAGTCTGAGCAACTGGAATGGACAAACTGGTGAGCTTAAGTATCATCTAAGCTAAAAAGCACAACCAGAGGCTAGTGCAGGTTCTCTGTCTTAAGGTAGGATTTCCTTGATTATTGAACTTTTTAAAGAAGTGAAATTACAGCTTCTAACTCACTGCAGCACTCCATTGAGGTGTAATAGGATGAATAGCATTCCTTTCGTGTCTGTGCCGGGCTCCTTTGAGCCTCTGTAAGTTTTCCTAGGCGGCCGCGACCAATGCTCGCGAGAACTGCGCCTCTTTCGAGAACTGCAATCTGCTTTCCGACCTGTATGTAGTTCTAACAGTTCTACAAGGACTACAAAAACCCACTATTTGGAGTTGGTTAATTCTTTACAAAAGCTAACCAGTAGTGATGGGCATAGCAGCTCATTTAGATGAACTGAATGATTAGAATCCGTCCACTAAAAAGATTCGTTCAAATAGTACCAGATAAAGACAGATTGTAAGTAAATCAGTGGGTATTTCTGTTTTGTAAGAAGCTTAAAATGTTAATAAGATAGTTAAAATGTTATTAAAACAACCAGAGTGTAAAATGTGATGTATAAGTTAAAGTGTTTGTTTTAACTGCTAAAGCTGTAGGCTAGCAGGCGGAAGCTAGTAGCGATTAGCATTTGCGATTAGCATCAGCGTTCGGGTATATATATATATATTGTATTGTTGAAAGGTCTTATTTAAAAACATTTACACTATTTAGTTACCTTCTAAAATTAAACTGATAATCATCTTAATCATGTAAAGTACATATCTTCTAAACATTAAATAACTACAGTTTCTGAAGAATTTCTTACCTCTGGGTTAGGGCAATGATTCAGTGTGGGCACAGTGATGTAGTGTCCTCATAAAATAAAAAAACTCTAATAATAAAAAGGTGCATCTGTGTTTCATGTTTGTTGTTGTTGTGTTTAAAGTATCTGCTTATTCATCACTGTAGGCCACCTGTGCCTGCTAAGTTTTTCACCCCGAGTTGTGGGTCATCCTCATTTGTGTAAATAATGACACCGCTCTGTGCAGCATGTGCTCTGGTGACCTCAGGTACCCCCCGCGGACGCAGGCTTTACCGTCTGTCAAAACAATCTTTTTGACGTGAGGTTAAAGGCCGACGTATAAGATGTGCGCTTGGGGTAAAGCACATTAATAGATAACTTTTACTGAGGGGTTCCGAGTGGTCCAGCAATCTTAAGCGCTCCCACTATGATCCAGAGAACGCTGGTTCAAATCCCAGTCATGCAGCTCACCATCGACTGCCAGAGCACTAAGAGAGCACAATTGGCCTTGCTCTCTCTGGGTGGGTAGATGGCGCTCTTTCCCTACTAGCCAAACCCACTAATTAAAATGGGTGTCAATTATTGGTAGAAAATATCACAAAGTTGTTGTATTGCAAAAAAATAAGATTGTCAGTTCTTTGTTCTTTAAATGACCATATATACCATGTATACTGGATAATACTACTGTATATAAAATAAATAATATTTAATTTGACTTTGACTAAAAACTCAATATCCTAAACAATCAATCAAACCCCAATAATATAATAAAATAAGCTGTGCCCCATGCACTGACATCTTCTGGCAAAGGACAATTAGGTTTGAAATCGATCATTATTGATATTTATTGATAATTATTTTTAGATTCAGTGATGATGTGTGTGTGACAGACATGTGTGGTAAACATTTATGGAAATACAGAATAAATTGCGTCTCATATTGATTTAACAGGGGACGCAACATGTAATTGCCAAACAAAGGGTAATTCCACATTTTACGGGATGTGTGGAACCATAGCTTTGCCTACAAATACTTACAAATGCCTAATATTTCTATTTAGATTGAACCTACTGATACAAAATCTTTTTTTTAATCCAAAATTCTCCCCAATTTACAAAACCAATTACCCAACCCACTCATTAGGACCCCCCCTATCACTAGTGATGCCCCAACACCAGGAGGGTGAAGACTAGCACATGCCTTATCCGATACATGTAAAGTCAGCCACCGACTCGACTCAGTTCTGATACATCAGCTCACAGACACCTTCTACTGACTGACATCACCCTTTTGGATTGATGAGGGGAAAAGGCCAATTGTGCTCTCTTGGGGCTTTGGCAGCTGATGGCAAGCTGCATGAATGGGATTCGAACCAGCAATCTCCCGATCATAGTGACAGCGCCTAGATTGCTGAACCACTCGGAGCCACTGACACAAGATCATAGCATAAAATGCCTTTTTAAAGGTACAGTGTGTAACAACATAATATAATGTAAGAGTTTTGTTTAAATGCATCACGCCGGCTTATGTTGTGACGTACTGTGACTAGCATGTTAGCTTGTGGCTATACATCAAAGCTTTATATCACTGACTCTATAAAACACAGCAGTATCATTTTATGTTTTTTTTATTGATTCTAAGTAACTTTGTAAACCAACTGTCGTACAAAATATGTATCTGCACATCTAGCGCTACACTCATTTAGTCATTTTCTGCATTAATGCCCTCGTAACAGAAGTAAACGTGTTCTTCATTAGCGTAGCGTCGTTGTTCTACTTGCCCTTGCAGAAGCTGTGCAGACTCGGAACCTACTGGCTGCTGGGGCCCAAGATGTTTTCAAATCTCCTCTACTCATGTCTTGCTGAGGGTGGCCATCTGTTTTTTCATCTCCTGGTGGAGCTCTGTCTGCTCTCTTTCTCCGTCTCTCGCCCGCTCCCGCTCTCCCCTTGAAGGACTGCATGGACGCTTTGCACGGCTCTGATCGTTTCAATGTTTTTTATTTTTTTATCCTTATTAAAATGTTCTGAAAATGTGTCACGGCCGGGGAGAAGTTAGGACCCATGCCATTCCTGCGTAAAGCTGAAGTGTGGTTTTATTAGGCAGTATTAAAGTGTCTCTCTCAGTAGTAAATGCTGCCTGAGGATACCACTGTAGAGGCAGCATATGGACTACCAGATTTATATCATTATGACACATCTGACCCTGTCATAGAAATTCAATTCATATGAGTGAAAGATCAGTTCAACCATTACGTTCAACAGTTCCTTTTGTATGTTTAATTTTTCATGTTTTCTAAAAGAATTATCAATATTATTTGTTCAGTTTGTCATGACTATTGCTATGCAGTACATAAAGTGCTGTAAATACCTTACAAATAATGGTTAAATTTGTTTATCTAAGCAGTAAACTGGTTTGGTGTTTTTTACATATACATACATTAGAAAGAGTATGTTGGTCAGTAAGGTTTCAATATCGTCAGTGTGACAAAAACCTTCCCCAATTTTTTTCTTCTTTGTTTTTAACTTTTTGATAGTTTAAATCTATCAAATGTTCTTTACATTAGTTGATTTTGCATTCAATGCATTTTTGCAAATGTCAAAATTAAACATATACATTACTTTAAAAAAAAAAAAGTATTTCCCCCATACAGTTTTCTTTTGTTTTTGCTTTTTTGTTGCACTTACATTTTTTATATTATCAACCAAACTTTAATATCAGACAAAGATAACGTGAGTAAATACAAAAAGCAGTTTTTAAATGAAGTTAAAGGTGATCTTCGAACGCTGTGTTCTATTCATCAAAGGTAAGCACTTTTTTATCATGTTTTACTACAACAAATGTCCATTTTACACCAGAGTTCTTTTTTAAGTGAACAAATCAATCCAAATCAACCTGGCCCTATGTAAAACCAGGAGTGACCTGCCTACAGAAATCACTGCAAAAGGGCATGGGCAACTTATCCAGGAGGTCCCAAAAGAACCCAGAACAACATTTAAAGAACTGCAGGCCTCATCTACATCAGTTAAGGTCAGTGTTAATGATTCAATAATAAGAAAGAGACTGGGTGAAAATGGTATCCATGTGAGAGTTCCAAATCTAAACCACTGCTCACCAAAAAGAACACAAAGGCCCGTTTCACATTTCGGAAAAAAAAAAAAAAAAAAAACATATGTATGTAAAAAAAATCCATAAGTGCCTTTTATTAGCATAATTTATTTTCCTTGACTTTGTATATAATGTTTAATATTTGTTTAATTTATGCTAAAAGTGTTTAAATATGGTACCAATTTAGCTACACTTATGCACAAGGAATGTATTGTTAAGCCTTCATTACTAAAATGTATATAAAACATAAGACTTAAAAAAAAACTTTTAAAAAGTAGTTTAATGAAGAACAGACTTGAGAAGCTGCTACACAGACAAGCCACATGTCCTTGTGTTTCATCTGTTCCACCTGTTCACGAGTGTTTATTATGTTGACCCCAACCCCTGGCATAACGTTTTTGCAACTTGGATGGAAACGCAACATTTGTATAAAACTTTTCATTATAAATTAACACACAATCACAAAGATCAAAAATGACTTGAAATGAAATCTTTTACACTGTCTTTGTTTGAGTCTGATTGCTGATCCTTTCTCGTCTTTTCTGATGACTTTAGACACAGTACGGATTGCTTCATCCATGCAGGTTGTCTGTGTTGTACAAGGTGTTTTCAGTGTTTTAAATATTCAGTTATCAGTACTCACCAAATGTGATCCATGGAGGCCCCACCTAACAAATTACAGGATTTAAGTTATCTTCTATTTCCCACCAAGACAGGACACATTCACTATAGATCACTATAGAGCTAGTTTGACATCAAAAAGGGTCAGGCAGGTGGTTTTAATGTTATGGCTAATAATTTTGTGCATATACATCTCTGAGAAAACTTAAAAGAGAGAACTTAAAAATGATGGGTTGCTTTGATTTTACCAAATTGAAAACCTCTGGATTATAATCGAGAGGAAGATGGACGATTTCAAGCCATCAAACCAAACTAAACTGCTTGAATTAAACTGCAGTGTTTAAGACTGGTGGAGGAGAACATGACAAGATGCATGAAAACTGTTGAAAAACGATTAAAAATCAGTGATATTCCACCAAATATTGATTTCTGAACTCTTATAACTTTATGAATATGAACTTGTTTTCTTTGCATTATTTGAGGTCTGAAAGATCTGCATCTTTTTTGTTATTTCAGCCATTTCTTATTTTCTGTAAATAAATGCTCTAAATGACAATATTTGTATTTGGAATTTGGGGGAAATGTATGTAGTTTATAGAATAAAACAACAATGTTCATTAGTAAAATGTGCCTGTGCAATTGTTATAAAAGTATAATACTGACAGTATTCTGTGCCATGTCTGATTTTATCCTATATCGTATGATAAAGCTTCAGTGGATGTCTATTGGAATGCCCAGGCTGAACGGTCAGTTAATTACTTCACAAATTAATCAGGACATTAAAAAGCAAAAGCAGGGTCACAGTCAGGTGCTTCTTTTGGCAAATGTGCTGATTCCAATACTAATACACGACAGGGTGACTTCCGTCGTAGATCAAGGTAATTGCCGTATTAGGCAGCAAATTGGAGCTAGAATAACCAGATGCAAAAGAGACGAGCACCTCCCACTTGTGAAGTGGTTATTCTAAGTTCAAGGAGAGTTCAACCATAGAGGAGATAATGGCGAAGGGTCAAGTACGCGGAGACAGCTCGCCTTCCAGAGAAATTATCTCCGGCAAATATACGATTTTCCAAAGAGAATCATTTTCTTAGTGCTTATGGCGGTTCATACCTCATTTGATTTTCCATAAGTCTTTATTTCCCTCCACTATTAGTGAGATTTTTCCATACCTTAGGCACACAGATAATGTGCTTCGGTCTTCCCATACAGAATCTAATGCATATGTGAGCTGTAATGCAAATATATAGTGATAATAATAAAGATTTTAGTCTGAAAAGTGGGTTCTGAAAAAGATGACATTAACCATTTAATAGTTACTGTCTCGTAATAAAGATTTCTCTTGAGCAATACCAATTTTTATTACGTCTAACTATATAGAGCTAGCTGTCGAAAACTGCAAAAGTGCAGATTTATGATGCTAATTGTAATGTTGCTTAGTAGGCTACAGACATATAGTGTCGATATGCTATGTTTCCATGCTGTTCTGAGTTGTAAGTGGAATAGTGTTTTCCTGTACATACAGCTCAAAAAATCAGTTTCTCTGATTTTGCTATTTATAGGTTTATGTTTGAGTAAAAGGAAAATTGTTGTGTTATTCTATAAACTACAGACAACATTTTTCCCGAATTCCAAATACAAATATTGTCATTTAGCATTTATTTGCAGAAAATGAGAAATGGCTGAAATAACAAAAAATGCAGAACTTTCAGACCTCAAATAATGCAAAGAAAACAAGTTCATATTCATAAAGTTAAAAGAAGTCAGTATTTGGTGGAGTATCCCTGGTTTTAATCACAGTTTTCATGCATCTTGGCATGTTCTCCTCCACCAGTCTTAAACACTGCTTTTGGATAACTTTATGCCACTCCTGGTGAAAAATTCAAGCAGTTCATCCGTCTTCCTCTTGATTATGAGGTTTTCAATTTGGTAAAATCAAAGAAACTCATCATTTTTAAATGGTTTCTTATTTTTTCCAGAACTTTATATAAGACTATATAGTATGAAAGATAGTCATTGCTACCTTGCACCCCACCAACAGTCTATATTCATGCCTTATGTCTGAATTGTTTAAATAGCAAGAGAGCTTATGAATATATCTACGACAATACGTGTGGTGGTCTGGAAGTATCAATGATTAATGTGAAAAACGTTCCAGGAATGTACTTATTGTTCATTACAGGCTAGCCCTCCTGAAACATTTTCGAAATTTTCGTACTTATAACAATTTAACACATCAGCTGACCATGAAACGGGCCATGAAGGCTGTACTTCTTATAGATTTTACACAATGTAGATGCAAGTTGTTTTGAATTACAGTTGGTCCACTTTAAAGGTTGTTTAAATTGTATTATACAAGATGCTAACAGACATAGGTTATATAAATTAACTGTAATATTTAACAGTATATGTAAGAACTGTTGTTTTAACCCCTTAATTAGGGTGTTCAGACTTACCAATTACCATTGTACCTCACCTGGTATGAAGTATATATCCAGCAAATTATTGGTTAGTAGAACATTTTCTGATTGTTACAGCTAACATTCTTAGAGCGTTCAATCTTATAAGGATATTAAAAAAATAATAATAAACTTTTTTAAACATTCTGGTAACATCTCTGCAACATCACTTGTGTCAATGTTTTTTTTTTGGGGGGAATGTTCCATAACATTTCCATAACTTTGATTCAAAGTATTATTATGTCTATTACATTATTAGTAGTAGTAGTAGTATGTTAATACATTATAAAACATACTTATAATGTATTAACACATCAGCTGACCAACTTGCCAATTTCACATAAAGTATAAAATACTAAGGCTGTTATTCTTATATATTTCACAAAATGTAGATACAAGTGGCCTTAGCTTTAATTTTAACTTTATACTTATTACTCACTTTCTCAAACCAATTCCTTTGCTCTGGAGAGAAGCCAATCATTTTCAGTCTGCATGCTACAGTATTCTTCATGATGTCTTTTCTTACTTTGGTTCCACAGGGAAATGTATTTGGCATGTGCTCTTTATTAATTATAATATTTTTGACATTCATCCAGGAATAATCTTATTGTTTGAACGTTGCGTCTAACCCACAGCGTGTTAAATTAATAGCTTTTTGTCTGATTTTGCTCTGTAATTAATCTTTGCTCTGTAGAGTGGTATAAATGAGTGATCTTGTAAGTTCACTACCAGCATCTTTAAATATCCTTCAGGCCACTCTCCACGCCGTCAAAACTGAGGTGCAGCTCCACACTCACTCGCCCCCACATCCCTCCCCGCATGTCACAGCACCCCACCCCGCAGCCGGGGAGCAAGCCAAGCTTGACAAAGGCCTCATTGGAGGAGACACGGTGTTGTGTGAGAGGTATGACTAGACCCCATCAGCCTCTCCCTGATCTCCCCACATCATGCCCTTCAGCCCCCCGCTAATTAAAGTGATACAACATCTCACAGGCTGCTGCACATATCTAATGGCCTCCTTGTGCCAGGGAAATAGACACTCCTCCACTCACTCTTTTACACTCTCTCTCTCTCTTCTCTCATCTTCTATCTTTTATCAGTGGTGATGAGGGGATGGGGGAGGATTTGACGAGAATAAGTGATGGTAATAATTAATTATTAACTACAAATAAAACTAGTCCATTTAAATTGAATTTCCAATAAACAACAATTGATCCTTTTCAGTAAAAAAAAAAAAAATCTCAGTTTGGATAGAAATCAATTATAATTAATTTTTATTTTTATAAGAAACTTTTGGTAACACTTTTGGTAAAGGCGCATTAATCATCAATACTTACAACAGAATGTCTAATTTTATTTTAATTTTATTTAGGCCAGGATTTTTGTCAATTGTCTGCCTGACATTACACCACTAAATCTTGAGGACTTCTATTCAAGCATTACATAAAAAGCTTTCATGTTTGATCAGGAACATTACTAAAAAAGCATAAGTGTAACTGTAATAGAAAATATAATTAATTATCTAAGTAATTCTGCAAATGTCAAAATATAATATGTAAAATCATAAAATTTTAAAATCAATATTTTCCTGAATACAAATCAAACAGTTCATGTGCTCCAAACCTTTAGTTTTGTTTATGGTTGTCTAGTTTTTACATCTATTTTCAAACCTGTAGAATTTGGGTTTTGATACTTGTTATTGATCTGAAATTATTAAGTAAATTAGAGAGCGGGCAGGCAGCTTCTCCAAGTGTCCTGTAGTAGATTTCAAAGCCCTTAAAATTTACAGAATGTAAATAAGTTTTTTTTTACTGCAGAAAAAAGGATATTGTATCACCTACACCTGTAGCCTGTATATGAGACAAGGCATTTTAATGGGTTAAGGACTACTAAGGATTATCTTTTCTGTAGTAATTCATAACATGATCCGTTCAGGCTTATGAGAACCATGGTGCTGTTTAGTGCACCAGCCTTCTTTTCCACCAGTTTTAGTGGAAGCGCCAAAACAGCATATACGTATTCAACAGAGGGCGGTCATGGTTTGTGCTGAAGAACCTAGTATTCTTTGATTCCTGCTGCGAACAAACGTTCCTGGTTCCGGAACCTACTTTTGTTGGTTGAAACATGGCTAACCGGTTCAAAACTGGGTTCACGAACCTCAACTGTACCAGTTCCACATCGATGGAAAAGCGGATTTAGCCTCTAAATCTGACCACTGCCATTCCTCCAGTCCCATTTCCACACCCAGATTGCCAGGTATAGAACACAACAGCACACAAGCAGTGTACTGCAGCCATGGAAACGAGCAAACTGACTTTTTTCTGTTGAACACGTAATCACTGAGCTTCAGTAAGGTTCTCTAACCAAGGCTATTTTACTATTTAATATGATTTTTGACCATGTTTTTGGATTATTCATTTGTTTGTTTGTTCTGTTAAACTAATAAACTCACCTGTCTCGTCCTGCCTGTCCTGTCTGGCCCATTCGTGACAATAAGATTATAATACATAAAATACAATACAATACAATAATACAATATAAGTATTATTATAGATTTTTGACTGGAAGCACAAAACTAACACATAATGAACACAACCTGAGATGAGCAACAGCAGTAATTTACACCAAACCGAACATTTAAGGTGCGTTTCTTCTCTGTTCTTCAGTACTGGTTCTTTTTTTTTTTTTACATAATCTAATGCCTTTCAGATTTACTGTATTTGAACTGAGCCAGCAGTCATATTTACAGTCAGTGTTGTGCAGTGAACTGATGCAGGCTGTACACAAGCTTGTAAATTGAGTACAGTGACAGGAATGCATAAAGTATACAGAGGAAATTTACGTTTTTAATTACATTGCACATAATTAACATCGCTCACTTAGTGATCTATGATTAAAGCAAGTAACATTATTCTTATTACCTCAGAAGCTGCAATATGAGCAAGAGCTTCAGCTGCAATATGTTACACTAGTTTATTACTGGGGAAAGCCATTACTGTAACATTAACCCCCTCATAGTGATTATATACACAATTTACATTCTGACTCTTTTAGACAACAGCCCTCTCTTGCTCTGAGGGAGTATTTTTCTTTCTACATGTGTCCTTGGTTTGTCTGCTGGGGGCCTGGATTGGGATTCCTGTAAGACTGTAGGAAGATTTATTAAAATCACACTCAATAAATGGTTTAAACAAAGTTAATTTAACACAACAGAAAAAACACAACATTTTGGGACGGGTCACACCGAATGGGAAAGGTGTCAGATCACACCTTTTCTGAATGCAAATTAATTACAGTGTATCTGCAAGAAACAGTGATGTAAAATGAAAAAAAAAAAAAATTTTTTTTGGATTGAAATATAAAAAACCAGCAGTTTTCATGTTTAAAAGCAAACCGTGGGGCTCTGAGTGGTCCAGCGGACTAAGGCGCTGCCACTGTGATCAGGAGATCGCTGGTTCGAATCCTGTTCATCAGCTAGCGGAGCCTTGAGGGAGCACAATTAGATGCCGCTCTCTCCCATCACAGTCTATCTACAAGCAACAGTTCATACAGCTCTGGAAAAAAAAAATTATACATTTTTTGGTGGAAAAACAACAGCCACTGAACACCATTTTTTCAGTGTATGGGAAATGACTACACACTGATGGTAATCCAGGGGGGGAAGCACACCCAATGGGAAAGGTGTCAGTCAGTTGTGAAAATGTCCATCAGATCACATCTTGTTAGATAAAAAAATAATTACAGTTTATATTCCTGTAAGAAGCTTTATTAAATTCACACACTTAAAATTAATGCTTTAAACAAACCTTTACATTGTTTTAACCCAACACAAAAGTACATAATTTAGGACACGACTCAAAGTAAAAATGTCCACTGACACCAATTAAATTTCTTTAAATGTACATACATAAATTACAGTACATTCTTCACAAATGACGATGACATAACCCTGTATTAGCATGATTATGATGGTTTCCAGTTGCTTCAGTTGCTGCCACTCAAAACCATTTTTTTGTGTATGGGGAATGACTACACACTGATGGTGATGGAAGGTTGGGGGGGTAAGATACACTTACAGTGTATCTAATATAGGGGTGGGCAATATGGCCCTAAAATAATATCACAATATTTCACCGAATTAAAAAATATATATATTTCAAGAATACACTACTGCAACAAAATGAAAATTACGTTTTATTATTGTTTTCGATATGATGTGTCCACCCCTAACTGGCATATTAAAAAATACAAGAATTTTATCAGATTTGTAACAGAAGTCAATGATCCAGAATGTCATGATACTAATAATGATGCACTTCATATATCTCTTTATTGATCCAGGATTAAAGTAAAATAAATTATACTAGACAGATATAATCTGTCTCTAGTAGATATATAATGGGGAAAGAGAACAGTGTGAGTTTTTATTTGGCTAAAAACAGCAAAAAAGTAGTACCCTGATGTGATAATTAGGGGTGGGTAATATGGTACGATATTTCCAGGGTATAATATCGTTTACGATATTCAAATATGATGATATGGCACACCCCTAACCTTTAAAAAAACAATACATATTTTATTTTATTATAGAACTGTTTGCATTAATATTTAGATGTAAAACGTAATGATATGTGTCATACCAGCATATTTTATTTTTGCACAACCAACAGCAAATCAAAATATGTTATTAAAATACATTTGAATTGAATTGATGCTATTACATCATTTAAACAACATCCTGGACGCACTGATCAGAGCTAGTCTGCTTTTCCCTTGTACCTGAGTGTGGAGCTGGGGTTGTAAATAGGTGGCAGACTGGAGCACATTACATCTCAGACGGAGGCAGAAGCAAAGGTCAGAACATTTTACGTCCATCAGCAAGGTTCCGCGGTTCCACCACATCGCCTTCAAACAAAGGACCACTGATTTATCAGCCTTAAAAAAAGGTGGTCAAGAATTATCCAGAAAGGTCATCCTCAATTTCAGTATAGAAATTATCTTTTCCCACAATGTAATAAACATTTATCTGATCCTTTTATTGGCTTGATTAGAGCTGACAGCTTAGTTAAGCCATTCCGTCCAGCCGTGTGGGGTCATGACAGTTAACGTTGCGAAAAGTTCCATTGGCCAGGTTTCGTATTCACTGAGCTTTGAGAGGGAGGGAGAGAGAGAGAGAGGGAGAGAGAGAGAGAGCGGGAGGGGCAAGGCCAGCAGGAGGTCTCTTGCTGGCATTGCTGCTGATGTTGTCCGAAGGTAAAACTGACCTGGTCATATTCATTTGGGAACCATAAATATTGCTACATCTATGCGCATAGCCACTGGTGTGGGTCAGGCACACATCTTTTAGGAGTTTTTTAGAATGTTGACTATTATCTTTACACACACATGGCCCTATTTTAGGGCAGCTTCATTTAGGGCCTCAGTGTGACTTTGCTATCATAACCATGGGAAAAGTAGACCTGGCCTGTGTGGCTCGAAACATTCAAAAGACATGTACTAATTCTCTTAATTAATCACGGTTGTGTTTTGAGCATTACATGCAATAAACCAATCAGTGTGTCACTTGCCTCACATTCCTTTTAAGAGCCAGGCGAACTCTGGCTAGATATATATTTACAGGCACTGTTGCTATTTAAACAATGCAGGCTAAGATTTAAAATAGGCTGTTGGTGTGGTGTAAGATAGCAATGAGCATCACGACTTCCCTTGTGTTAGGCATAAAACAGGGCCCTTAATATTTAATTTAACCTGACCTTCAAATAAAACCCGATGTCAGAAAAGGCCAGGCAGGGAAACGAGGAGGCGGACGTAAACGCAGGTAATGAAAATTATAGAATACTTATTAAATAAATAACAAATAAACAGAGAACAATGAAACAAACAAAAATAAACGGGCGAAACGAGAGAACATAAACAAACAAGGACCAAACGAGGTATAAAAAAAGATAAACAAAGAGAGAGACTAATAACTAAAACTAGATAAACAAAACAAAACAGAAGTAAACTAGAAAAATAAACAAGGAGAATAAGCAGAGGTAAACACAGAGCAAGAACTGGGGCTATGAAACACGGAGAGACAAAAACAAAAGGAGTTGGTGCAAAGACCGACAGAAAACACTGACACAGGAGGGCTATTTAACACACACGGGAAGTGGAAACACCTGGGGCTAGGGGACGGAGTTACAAATTAGACACAGGTGGAAAAGTACTGAGACAGAACACAGGGGCACAGGTCACGTGGGGAACACACAGGCACGAGGAAAGACAGGAAACAGGGCCAGGACATGACACCCGACATAAATAAATGACCTAAAATCATTTTTAAACATAAAAAAGTAAACCCCAAGAGATTTGAAGTTTTATAATTCACATTTGAAAAATATACATTTATATATATATATATATATATATATATATATATATATATATATATATATATATATATATATATATTCCATACATATATATATATGGAAATAATTCTAGAAATAAATATTATATGAGAATGCTTTAATAAAACCCAACACTTAATTGTGATTTTCTTGTCTTCATTACTATGTAATAGTAATGAAAACAATAATTATTAAAATAAAACAATTACAAATGTTACAAATAAAGATTAAGAACTTAAAGTGGAAGTATAATATAGTGCTAATAAAAGAGTGTAATACAATATATGACACATGAGCAATGGAGAGTGCTTTACATAAGTGAAATGTAAAATATGACAAAGACCATCAAAAGTAGTCAAAAGTTTGGATTTTTTTTTCTTTCATTTGTTTTCTACATTGTAGATTAATACTAAAGACATCACAGCAATTAAGGGACACATTGTTAGTTTGTGTAATTGCTTTCAAGCCTGTAAAATATTGTAATATAATTGACTGAATTAAAGATGTAAGTCTGCATTTCACTCAATTTCCTAATGATTTAATTTCTAACCCACTCATTAATAAACTGGGGTACAGAGTCAGTTTTACATATAAAAAAAATATTCCACTGCCCAGACATTTATTGACCTGACTGTACTGCTTTGCAAAAAAGCAGTGACTGAAAGTGGCAGCTGCACACTGTAAGATTTGAAAGCAAAGTTATTTTCGATTTATGTTAATGTAATCTCAACAATTTAATTATTAACGTAAAGTGTTGGCAACTTATGTTACTAAAGTAAACCAAACATAAACAAAGCTAATATAACTAATGGTTGTGTGTCCCCACCACTAACTCACCATCAGTGTGTAGTCTTTCTAACAAGAACTACCTTCCCCTGGGTAATTAATACAATATATACAAAAAGGTTTAAGAGGAATACTAGTATATTTCTGATTGCTTCATACTCTAAATACTAAATACTGCTTGTTTAAGCAGGTTAGCTTGTGTTTATGTTTCTCAACAGAGGATGAATTGGGGCTACATTGGAACATTAATCCAGCTTAGAGTTCCTTCATTGCAATTCACAGCATTTTAAAGGAAAGAAAATGGTAACTTGCTCCTACAGCCTACAACACTGTGGCCAGGCAATCAACCATTATATAAAATATTATGAATGGTCGCCTCAGGCAACCAACATGACCTACAGCAGATTTTCAGATGTTTGCGTTTCTTTGTAGTGGATAAAGTGAATGCAGTTAATATCCATCTGCTAAAAGTGAGGTTTCAGTAACATTTATATACACAATAAGTGTACATTAATTAACAATACTTATGACAGAATGCCTCTATTAATAATTAATTGACACTAGTTAAGACATCATTAATCATTACAACATTTTTAATTTCTAATATCATTTATCGCAATAATTTCTAAAACGATATATCGTCCAGATTTTTTTTTTTGTGACAGACCTACTGATTCCCTATCAGTGTAGCTTTGCTTATACATTGCAGCATTAGGTCTTAATGCAATCATGTCATTGGTGTGAGAAAACCAAGCCTGCTGCAACACAACATCGTAACCAACCAATAGCCATTCATTATACAGCATAATACAGCACTATACAGTATACCAACATAGTAGCATATAATGCCTTTTTTTTTTAGAGAGGGGCTTACAGTCGTTTTGTCATTATGGTAATGACTGTGGTAGAGGAGATACAATGGCAGTGCACAGCTTTCAGTCGGGATCATCAGCGTACAGAGCGGCGCAGGGGTGGCGGGATCATTTACCTTGAAAATAGATTAAATAAAGCTTTCATCTCTTTATTCACGGCTCTATCTTCAAGGACGTCTCCCTCTAAAACCCTCCCTCTCTGCGTCTGAGACTGAGGTAATGACAAAAGCAGTTATTTGTCTAGTCGGATGAGGCTGTATTTATTTGGCTGTCAAGCATGAAGTGCGTATCTGTCACAGTATGCGTGCGCTTTTACACAATTGGGCTGATAAGCGTGCATAAGGATGCGTGCATGTTTCCGATTCTTAAGACCAAATGCTCACACACACACTGTGCACACACACTGTACACACACACACACAAAAATGCAAGTCAAGCTATGTCCGGGCCTGGTATTCGTATTTGAGAAAGAGCTACTTAATGAGATTTATTGCAGACCTTGCCATGGTTCTAGTGGGCGACGTGTCAGAATTAGTCATTGCCCTACAAGGTTAATTAGGTGATCATGTCTTTAAATAGCAAGATCACATTGCTCTTCATCACGGCTGTGTTTTTTTTTTTCGCTTTATCTATCTCACTCTCTCTCTCTCTCTCATTCTCTCTCTCTCTCTCCATCCTTCTGGCCAACGCCAGAGCTCGGGGGAGCCCCCGCTCGGAGGAACCTGTCAGGCTGCTTTTAAGAATGCCTTGGCGCCCGGCGCAGGGCAAAGCGGCTAAGTTAGTGTGAAAGTGAAGTTGTCACTCAGCGACAGCAGAGGTGCGGCGTGGGCCGGAGGAGCTAACGGCTCCTGCGCTGCTCTCAATCCAGACCATCTGTGGCCCCAGCTGGAGCTCCGGCGAATGGTCTGGCACTTGTACCGCGCCATATTTACAGATCTAAACACAAATGGCTACTGCCTGATTGTTTCACGATTCATTAGTCAGACAAGCTCCAGTCTCTCGCCAGCCCAGCTGTTACAGAGTAAACCTTTGTCACTTAATAGGGCCGATTATTGCCTTCCATCAAAAGTATTGATCTGTGGCCGCAGCACTCTTTAAAGGCCACGCCGACCCGCGGCCCGAAGGCAGGCGGTGCAGGCAGGAGAAAATAAATAAATAAATAAACGACAGAGATGGAGAGAGAGAGAGAGGGACAGGAAAAAAAAAGAGAAGCTCTTGGCCGGTTGGAGCGTGTCATGTGGCGCAAAGCTATTGCAGGGGAAGAAGTGAGAATGGGGACACTGTTGCCATCAGCGTCAGCGTCATCTTCAAGAGACGCAACACAAAAGTGGGATTGTCTTGCTCTTCCCACTGCGATAAAGAGCGAAGCGGCCCGCAGGAAGCAGAAAGATGAGCAATGGTAAAACAACATTATCATTATACTGTACAGTAGCCCACCTGAGAATGTGGTATTTAAAGCCCTTGATCTTGGCAGAGGGCATTTGCTTTATTAATTCACTTTAAAATATATACATAAGAGAATGACTCACCGTAAAACATTTAAAAGTCACAAAACAAAAAAAAAAGCTAACAAGAAGTTTGAAGTAAAACTGACTGAATATATTGTGGACCCCTCATTCCACCAAAACACATCTAACCCATTGAGGTAGAAATAAGTTTCACAAGTTATCTAAAGGTATCCTGTGGAATCTGCACTGTAAACCCACAATTCATTAAATCAAATAATCCAAAAACATTTTTTTTATTATAAAAGTACCACTTATACACTCTTGCTTAGATGACTGCTTTGCACATCTTGGCTGGATTTTCTAAGTCAGCTTTATGAGGTAGAGTCACCTGGAATGATCAGCTTTCAGTTAACAGCTGTGCCTCATCAAGAGTTAATTACTTGAATTTCTTGCCTGTTAATGTGTTTGAGAGCATCCGTTGTAAAGTTGTGAAGAAGTGGAGTTGGTATACAGTGAATAGCTATATTTGAGTAATGCTCTAATCCATATTATGGCAAGTACTACTCAACTGAGTAAAGAAAAAAAACATACTTTAAGAAATTAACTTTGAAAGTATGCTTAAGTGCAGTCGCAAAAAAGACCATCAAAAATGCTATGATGATGAAACTGGCACTCATCAGAATCGCCTCAGAAAAGGAAGACCAATAGTTTCCTCTGTTGCACAGGATAGGTTCATCAGAGTCATCAGCCTCAGAATCCACAAGTTAACAGAACCTGACCAAACCACAGCAAAACCAGTAGCAGAGGCTAGGCTAACTAGAAGACAGCAAAAACTGAACAAAGGGTTGGTACATGGGCTAGATTGAACTTGACATGGAAAGTCAATACATGATAACAACTGTGACAAAAAGGGGATATTCATACAGGGGAGCACAGCTGTAACTAATGATGCAATCAATGCAGACTAGGGAGGAGTAATGTGATGTGAATGTCCAGGGAATGCTGGGAACTGGAGTTTTTAAGTCTGAGGCTGGTTCTGGCAACACTGCAGTGCCACGTCTATATATATATATATATATATATATATATATATATATATATATATATATATATATATATATACTGTATATATATATATATATATATATATATATATATATATATATATATATATATATATATACTGTATATATATATATATATATATATATATATATATATATATATATATATATATATATATATATATATATATATATATACATACATCAAAATACAATTGTGTAAATTGTGTAAACTAAAATGACGCTAACTTACAATTTAGGCATAGTAAATTGTCTCTTTATATAAGTTTTAAGTTTAATTAACTCAAGTTTTCAGCACACATTACTTAACACATTTAAGGCTTCAAACGATTTCCTTAAATTGCTTAAGTAAATTCAGCTTAGCTTTAGGAGTGCTGAGCAAAAACAGACCTAGTCACACTGCCCCATAAAAAAAAAATAAAAAAGCTGAGTGTAGTATAGATTTTCCAGGGCATCTACTCACCCTACTCTAGGCAATGAAATCACATTTTTCACAGTTTATTTTCTTACCTTATTATTTCATCTGAACTTGCTCTTTACATTAGAAAAACAACACAATATCCATGGCTGATTAGCTGGCAGCACACACACACAAAAAAAAACACAGGACGTATTATTAATGTGATATCACCTGTCTTCTAGTCTATCTTATATTATTCTGTGACATTAAATATCTGATACACATACAGACAGTACTAGTCTAGCACATTGGCTTTAATATAAAGACACAAACTGGCCAATGGCAGCAGAGCTACACTGTAAGCCTGGATTTTATATCTAATTAAAAATATATTTATTTTGTGCATAAATTATTAAGTTTTATTTTATTAATGTCAAATGAAAGAAAGTTGTACTCATTGTAACAAGTATGTGTTAAGGTGTTAATAGTTTTTAGTTTAAAAAACTGAACATTTTGTCATGATCAAACAGCTTTATTCAGTATGACATACCATAAACGAGAGACAGTCCAGGGTCAGAACAGGCAAACAGCAACAAAGGGCAGGCAAAAAGGCAGAATCTAGGTACACAGAAAAATGTTCGTAAACATATATACAGGGGGAAACATGTGAGGCTAATTGCACTGATTACTTCCTGAAAGTGCCTGTGCAGAGTCATGTGATCATGTGAACAAGTGTAGCCTATGTGTGGTGTGTTCTGGGTAGCGTAGTCCGGTGACTGAAGAGTGCAGTAAGAGCTGACTATGAGGGAGACAGAAGTGCCTTCAGCACCAGACGTGACACATTTTTTTGTTTTTTTAATGGTTTGACTTTTTAAATTATGTTTTTTTAACATAATTTTTACATTTAAGAGCTCCATTTTTTCAGCTTGCTGTTGAAGATCTGCAGATAGTATAGTGTATAGTTTATGTTACAAAATTGTTTGAATGTCAGACAACTGACATAAATAAAATTCTAGCATTTATTTATTTGTTGCCTTAAGGCTAAATTACATGAGCCAAGTTAGTATGGGGGTTACACCTTAAACAGATGCCCTGCGTAAACGAACGGTTTTCAGCACAGGGAATAGGTGTTAAATTGCATTTCCACTGTCCAACATGAAGTCACAGCGTGTTTTTTACAAGACGGTTTCTATTTCGAAGGTAAAATGGTATTATATGTCCTGTTTGCTCACAAGGACGACAAATGATTTAGAACAGAGCAATATATAAACCAGTAGGCAGTAGCTGCAGCTAGCATTAGCTTAGCTAGTTAGCTAGCGCACTTCTAGCTCTGCTAACTACACAGAATGTTTAACTCTGTTAACAGAAGTTTTACTAATACAAATTTATTTGATAATGGTTAAATTCTAAGAAAGCTAAGTCTAAGCTAAAGAGGCTTATGTTGGAGGGAGAGAAATTAAAGAAAACTAAACCTGTTCTGTGGTGTTTGGAACTTTAGTCTCCTAGCTAACCTAAATAATTTGACACACACTTTAAACCCACAATTAGTTTGAACTCAAATTAAGTTTGTTTTATGTAAAGTTGGATATTTCCAAACATTACTCAACTATTTTAAATTAGGTGAATATAATTCTGGGCACATATGTATTCAAAAGGAGACTTTTAAGTTGAGTGAATGTATATTAACTGAGTTTAGTCTCAAGTTGGGTGTGCCCTCCAGTTTCTGAAACTCACCATCAGTGTGTAGTCATTCCCCCAGGGCTGCCTTTGGTAAACTTGTAGATCATATATTATGATTAACTGTCTGGCCTCTAAATTTCCCTTCCAGACTAACAGTGTGAATATTTATTAAATTAATATTTAAGTAAAATGGAATTCAAAAGAAAAGTAAGAAGAAATCCACATGTTTATTTATTCGTAACACAAGATACTAAGTAGATTTTTTGAGCAAATTGAATTGGTATAACAAAAATAAAAAAAAGTTAAATTAACTTTCTTTTTAGTTGTAATAACTTGATGTTTAAATTTATGCTTACTCAAGTTTTCAATCCCTAGTATTTAAAAGATTTGAGCAAACCGATGGCCTTAAAAAAGTTAAGTAAACTCAACTTATCTGGTGTTACAGTATAACAAAAATAAAAAAAGTTAAATTAACTTCCTCTTAAGTTAACTTGATGTTTTAAGTTATGCTAACTTAAGTTTCCATTACTAATTACTGAACTTTTTAAAGGCAACCAGTTATTAGCTAAATTTTATTAAGCTTATCCGGGCTTACAGTGTAGCCTATTTCACTTTAGTTTATACACTGGACAGTGGCTGACTGTTAAACAAGTTAATTCCTTTCTGTCTGTCAACCATCAGCTCTATTCACTCTAAAAATAATAATTAATTGACTCAACTTAACTTAGTCAAGTCGTCATTTTGCTTTGACAGTTAAGTTGCTCAGTTAAGTTGTAAATATATAACATTTTACGTTCATTCAAATTAACTCAGTCAAGTTATCATTTAGATTTCAGTTAAGTTGTAAATACATACCATTTTTAAGTTTATTCAACTTAACTGAGTCAAAGCTGAAGATAACCTGAATGAAGGTTTTTGTCACACAACAATAGTTGAATTAGCTCAACAGTATATATATATACTGTGTTCTAAACATATTTAGCATATTTTTATATACTGCACATACTAACAGCATAATACTGGGGAAGCATCAAAGAGAATGCTGTAAAGAGTGAACACTTCTACCTCCAAGTCAGCATACTGTGACAACCAAGAACACAGAATAAAGGTAACTTCTTACAGCCTATAACACTGAGGACTGGCAATCAACACTTACAGTATATTACACTACTGCATGCCTAGGATAAGGTAGCTTTGGGCAACAGACAACACAAACATGGTAAGTAAGGGAGAGGCCACACCCAATAAGTATATGGTGCCAGGAGCCTTATGGGAAAGCTGTGTGAACCAACACTGTAGTTGGTTTAAATCACATTTTGTCATTGGCTCAATAAGCATTTTGAAATTTTTAGGTTGAAGTTTTCTGAACTCATTTTATTGAGATGTACTGGCCGGTAAGTTCACTCAACTTAATAGTATTAGTTCTTCTGACTAAAACACAGAAACACTTTTTAGAGTGTGCATGATATAAATGGTGATGAGAGCAGCTTGCATGGATGTTAGCCTTTACTATAAAAGCAGCTTAACTCTGAGAGCTAAACGCTGAAATAATGCACTGCCTTCCAAGCCGAGCCGGAGAGAGAGGCGGAAGAAAGTGGAACTTCAGGTCAAGCGTTTTATTCCACTGGGGCCTATTGATTTCACATTAAGGCCTAGTGATGGCGCACACCCTCTCGAGATAACTCACCGATCTGGGGCTGGAAAAACATGCCTTCGTATTGGCTTTCTGCCATTCTCCATCCTGCTTGGCGCTTTGTATTTACATTCCCGTGTCAAAAGGAGCAGCAAGCATATGGTGGCTTAAATGGCCAGCTGCAATGGCGATCAAATGGTCGTTTGTCGCCACTCTGTTTTCGTTAACGCACTGTGATTGATCAGAGGGGAAGGAGGGGAACTGCAAGCTTCTGAGGAAGAGACCTGGATAAAATAACCGAGTTGAGCTTTAACAAAGGCCTCGCTTTCTTCCGTTCCCACTTGACACGACATCCGCAGACCTTGTGACCTTTCTCCCATCGAGGCTCCATGCTACGCTAAGCATTACATGTCTCTGAACTTTAAATACCCCATTTAATTAACATGTTATTAGCTAATTAACCCATGTTGATTAATGCTCTATTAATTTTCTCCAGACCCAATTGAATCTTTAATGACTATTGGACATCAAAGCAGCAATTGTATAATTAGTGGAATGGAGCTCGGGCTTCAGCCGTGCTAAGCGCGGGTAATTCACAAAGAAAAGAAAAAATCAGTCTTTAAAACCCAAATCTAACTCACTTCCACAGCTAATATCAACTTTCTAGAGGGAATTGTGTTTCTGTACATAGATTAATTTCTTCTGATA
Organism: Astyanax mexicanus; assembly: GCF_023375975.1. Classification (NCBI taxonomy): domain Eukaryota; kingdom Metazoa; phylum Chordata; class Actinopteri; order Characiformes; family Acestrorhamphidae; genus Astyanax; species Astyanax mexicanus. The sequence continues at coordinate 17,018,946 of NC_064429.1, forward strand.
TCGGTTTTAAATTCTTCTGCAGTTTTTTTCACAGCCCATTGTATCACCTGCTCCAATAAGTGGTTTAGGCCTTCATCCACAGTTAATCCACTTTAATCCAAAGTTATATTGAATTGGGATGCACCGATATTGGAACTCGCTGCCATAACTGGGCTGCAGTTAAAAAATTGGAGTTACATTTACTTTGATTTGTGTTAACTTTTACACAATATAAGTCTGAAACCTGTCAAGCAGCTTTTGTGCAATCTGTTTGAATCCTCCTGTGCTGTCAAGAGAACCTATTGGGCTGTCCAAACAGATTTCTGTGGGTCATCACAACTTTCACATTTATATCAACAGAAACAAGGCAAGTGATATATTTTATGCAGGTATTTTGTTTTTTTTCTGTTGCTAATAATCAACAAAATTTCAGCATAATAATATTCTAAACTTCAAAAAGTATTTTTTTTTAATACAGCTCTGGAAAAAAATAAGAGACCACTTAAAAATGCTGAGTTTCTTTGATTTTACCAAATTGAAAACCTCTGAAATATAATCAAGGGGAAGATGAATGATCACAAGCCACCAAACCAAACTGAACTGCTTGAATTTTTGCACTAGCAGTGGCATAAAGTTATCCAAAAGCAGTGTGTAAGACTGGTGGAGGAGAACATGCCAAGATGCATGAAAACTGTGATTAAAAACCAGGGTTATTCCACTAAATATTACACCAAAACTTGTTTTCTTTGCATTATTTGATTTGAGGTCTAAAAGCTTTTAATTCTTTTTGTTAATTCAGCCATTTTTTGCAAATAAATGCTCTAAATGACATACTTAATTCTTTTTTTTTTTTTTGGAATTTGGGAGAAATGTTAGTCGTAGTTTATAGAATAGCAAAATCAGAGAAACTGATTCAGAAACTGAAGTGGTCTATTCACCTTTCCAGAGCTGTATGTCTAGATGAAGTCTTTGGACTGACGGCACCACTATGGCAAAATCTGCACACATTATCTAACTTTAACACCAGCAGGTTATAAATGTAGATAACTGATTATCCTCACAGCAGTCCTGTAACAGATCAAGAGCAGAAAATGCTCCTTTCCCTCCGAGCTTCTTGTCTTAGTGTGCATTAAAATTATTTGCTCGAATGAAAGAAATCGTTTGCTTGAATTAAAGAAAACGCCCGTCAAATTAAAGAAATCATAAGCACAAATTAAAGAAATCATAAGCATGAATTAAAGAAATTGTGAGCATGAATTGCAAATTGTTTACTCAAATTTCTCAAGATATTTTTTCTCTTGTCAGCATAATAATTGAAACAGATAAACTCAAATTAGATTAAAATGAGTAAGACTTAATATTTAGCTGCAAATATTTTGTTTGCAATAACTGTATCAAGTCTGTAATGTTTGTTTTGGGGGGTTACTCCATTCATTCTCACCTTTTAGCAGGTAAAATACTGTACATGCTTTATAGAGTTTAAGTTTAAGGTCTAAAGGTCTAAAACCGTCGACTTCTTGCCCCTGATGAACTCCTGTGTAGTTATGGCTGTGTTTTGTGTCAGTATCATGCTGGGTGATGAAGGATCTCTTAATCAGTTCCGTTGCATCGTTATTCAAATTGACTGTTTTCCTCTTATTTAAATGCATTTATTAAAGGGACACTGCAAACCTCTGTGAGTGAATCACAGTTCAGAAAGTCTGTTTAGCAAATTTAAAGAAGAAGAGTTCATTAAAAGAGTGATACCTTCTCTCCTCTATTTAGGTCTGCTTTTTTTCTCCTGCCAGACGTCCTACATGAAAGTGCCGTGGCTCGGACAGCCCAAGAGTGCAGGCAGTGGGGAGCACCTCTGCCTCCAGTGCATCCATCATCACTGTCCCCTCACGCTGCTTCAGACTGATATCTTCAGTATGTCTGCTTAGCAAATAATTGATGGGGATGGTGTGGAGTTTTAAAGAGAGGAGCAGTTAAACGTCTAGTGGAGGAGTGCTTTTAGTGCCACGTCTGGTTGGGCCATAAATCCCTAAGAGTTTTGATGTTTCTTCTGGTGGATAGGCCTGAAAAAGGGTGGTAAAGATGTAAATACATGGTGATGGATGTTGCAATAAGGCTTGCTTAAGGGATATGTGTGTTGGGTATGCTGGTATGAATCTCAACATCTTTGAAGTTGGTGCTCTCGGTTTTGGTCTCTTCTTATTTCATTTTTTTTTCTTTATTTATTTTCCCACATTGTAAATGAATACTGAAGTGATTCAGACTTTGAAGGAACACATAAGGAATCATGTAGTAAATTAAAAGTGTTAAACAACCAAACTACTATGTTAAGCATTTAGGTTTAAGCCCTTATCTGGGGAGCTGTTAACTTGTGATTCCTGAGACTAGTAACTCTAATTAACTCTAATCTAATTAGAATCTAATTCTGTGCAACATAGGTACCTCTTTTGGTCTTCTTTTTCTGGGGCGCTCCTGATGAGAGCCAGTTTCATCATCATAAAAAAATGTGATGGTCTTTTTTGCGACTGCACTTGAGGATACTTTCAAAGTTGACTCTCTGATTGACTGACCTTTATTTCTTCAAGTCATTTTTTTACTTTTTTTTTTACTTAGTAGTTTTAGAGTAGTTTTTGCCATAATATTAATTTTATAACATTACTGAAATAGAGCTATTCACTCTATACCAACTCTACCTGTTCACAACTGTACAACTGATGCTCTTAAACACATTAAGAGGACAAGACATTTAAGTAATAAACTCTTAAAAGTTCAGCACATCTGTTAACTGAAAGCTATTTCAAATGACTCTACCTCATAGAGCTGACTGAAAGGTGCTACAAAAAAAAATACCCATGGAATCTAAAATATAAAACATATTTTGGTTCGTTTAATTCATTCATGTTTTTTAATTAAAATTTCATTAATGCCACGTATTGATAATTTATTGCAAACAAATACTATCCATATAGACTGAATTAATTTTAGGAAGGTGGAGCCTAGAAAACTACCTCATGGTACTGTGTGTATAAACAGTGTTTTTAATAAATTATCTGTGCACTTGTAAATCTCTCAGTGCCTGATTTTAAATATCAAGGCTCTCAATGAAGTGTGAAGCTAATTTGAGCTTGTTAGTGGTGTAAAAAAAATAAAAAGCAATTTCTTTGCATGGGCAACTGTATGCCCCTATCACTAACATTGCAAAATTGTTGGGAGCATCAGCTAAAAGCACTGTATTTTGGAATTCTGTGGGTGCACGGAGGTGGACTATTGGGAAAAAAAAGTTTTTATTCATTATCATGTTTTACTACAACCCAAGTCCATTTCACACCGGAGTTCTCCTTTAAATAGTTTTAAATAAATCTAGATGCTGTTGTGATGAAAATTCTTGACATCAACAATCATGCCACACTTAAAATCACAGACCTCATTTTTTCCCCCCAATTTTAATGGCTGAACCTGAACATTATTATTATACTGAAGCTGCTGACTAGGGCTTAGTAATAGAGTATATCCAATATATCCAATTTATTGTAAATATCAATCTGCAGGATCTTATGCTCTTTGGTACATACAAAATATATATTGTTTCATTTTAACTCATTTAAATATTAGATTTAGAGCCATTTTCACATGGTTCTCCTTCAAAAGCTAGGATTTCACACTTTTCCCTGAATTTGAAGGAAAATACAGAACATTCTGTTCCGTCACACCACAGCCCCCCTCCTCCTCCACCACCGCCCCAACACCAAAATCTGGCCTGACGGCGGAGTGTTCCAGTGCAGAGGTGTAGCCTGCTGGCAGCCAGTCCCTGTGCCTTTCATTGCTGTTATTGTCCATCATTGCGAATACAGAGCGAGAGAGAGAGAGAGAGAGAGAGAGAGAGAGAGAGAGAGAGAGAGAGGAAGAGTAAGCGAGAGAGAGAGGAAGAGAGAGAGAGAGAGAGATTGGGGGGAGCACGCATGCAGCACCTTCCCAGCAGATGGACACCAAATATGTGCATGATTTATCTGCCCAGTGATTAACTGCGAGAAACAACACCCCAGCACATGGGTGAGAGGAGCTGGTAATGTATTCATGAAAATGTATTCAAAAAAAAGAGGAAGAGAGAAAGAGAGAGAGAGAGAAAGGGACGAGTGGTAGAGGAGGAGGGGGGGGTGTATGATTGTGATCGAAGCCTAACTCAGCAGATGAGTCAATAAAACAGCTTAAATTGACAAGCGTTTGTTATATGGCCGGTGCTAGGGCTAGCAGATGGAGAGGCATCAACACTGTATCGCGCTGATTGATGGTGGACGGAGGAGTGTGAAGATCCGGAATGTGTTACCTAGCGCACAGACTCTTCACACTTTCGGCCAATCAGAAGTGGCCGGGCCCAAACGGAAACAAAAATATATCTCGCTTTGACTTGGTGGTGTGCAGTGTGTTATATCAAATCAGAGAAAAGTAGTTTAAGCAGTGAAAAACTGAGACCTCATAGAGCCCCAAAAATACACTAATTAATGGGTTCATAAATTTGCAAGTTTACTTTAAAATGAAAGGGGCCAAAACGATTTAAACATTTTTTTTAAATAATGAGAGTTAAGCCCTATCCGGAGATGATTAGTTTCTCAGTGATAAAACTCCTGCATCCAGACTGCAATTAAAAAAACAGGAGGACCAGTGAGTTTTCTGGCTTTCTCGGTCACATGACATGGCGTTCAGTAGCTCCTCCATTTCCACTCGCTGTTATGTTTATGTGGATCTCCGTGGAAACATGCTCCCAAAGTGTAATTACGGTGAGCAACAGTGGATAAATGGCTTTTTTTTTTATTACCGGAGGACCACGGAATTCAGCAAAAAACAGGAGGTAATTTAGCCTGTCATTTTCTCAGAGGACATCTGAAAAAAAACACACACAGAGATAAATTATCCCAGGACCCCCTGAGAAACTAATCCTGTCCGGATAAGGCTTTAGAAAGGTCCAAGGCAAAAACCTCAAACATTGCTGTGTGTCTTCATTTCCATGCAAATTCTGAAAAAATTATTGCAATGTTATTGTTACAATGCAAAAAAATATTTTTTTTGAATATGCTAAACATGTTGTGGCTAGACATGTTCTTCTATGAGAGTCATCAGCCAATCAATTAAATAACGAGCTCATCAAAACTTTGATGTCAAAAACCACTTAAATATAAGGGTTGTATATAGGCTTGTAAAACTACATCTGAGCATGTTTCACCTTAATAAATTAGTATCATACCTTTTAAAATACAATACAAATTTGTATTGTTGCATTTACCAGTCAAAAGTTTGAACACACCTTCTCATTCTATCATTTTCTCTATTTGTTTATTAAAACTATTTTCTACATTGTGGCTTACTGTTAAAGACTGAGATTAAAATATCAAGAGTGTGCAGATTTGTCCTCAAAGATAAATTTGGGCTTAGAAGAATCAAAATTATAAAATATATTCTGGTTTGTTTGACACTTTTAGTTTACAGAATCATTCTGCATGTGTTCCTGTAGAACTAGTCTTATTTTATAGTCTTAAATTTGCAAAAATCATAAAAAGAAAGAAAACATAGTGAAGGAGAAGAGGAGTTTCCAAATGTTTGACTGGTACTGTATACACCCTTAGCAGCAGATAAATGTACACTGAAATGCCAGATGTCATGTTGTGTTCCTTGAAAGCTAACAGTACGTTTCCACTAGCATTTTAGCCTTGAATAGCATTCTATTAATTTCAATGGTGATAGCTGCCACATGCCTTTGTGCATGCTGGGTTGCATTGCGGGTAAAAACATGCTATGACGCCACACGCATACGAGCACCACTTACACAGAACAGCAGCTTAATATGAGCTTGACTTAAAATTGTCAAATTTAAAACTTATGACCTCCTATTTCTGTAGGTTCATTTGAATTCAAAAAGAGGATCTGGCACGGTGACAAGTGTTAAAGAAAAGTGCTAGTGGACACATACCATAAAGAACACCATAGAGGACCATGGGATTTGTAGACCTCCTGTATTGAATGTGAATGGGACTTTTGATGGTTATGTGTTCATTTGGACAATTCTATCCAGACAACACTGGTCACTAACGTAATTTCACCCACTACGCTGTCCACTGTGGATGGTAATGCCTTCTGTGAATAAAAGAAATGGAATGCTCTATCCATCTGGCACCCACTATCAGCCTCGGTCAAGCTCTATTCATGTTCATTCTGACCAGTGTTTAACCTGACTCATGAGATAACACCTCACCATAACTTCCCAAGCCGTCCACTGAGGTTACACTTTAAAAATCTTGTTAAAAGTTTCGCAAGCATATACTGTAACTTTATAACAATTTTCTTCCAAAATTTCCCCAACACTGAAATGAAAAATTACATTATTTCAGCGTTATTTATCTTATATTTCCGTGCTGAAGGCTGGTCATGTGACAGCTGGTATATTCAGTTCTCGTTGCTCTGCTGGTAGTTCTTCTTTCTTTTTTTCCGCAAACAAACACATTGTTGTTGGTGAAAACAGGCTTTTAGTACCTGACATATTTTTATTTATTTATTTATTTATTTCTGCAGCTGACAGGTTGTAATGGGGAACTGGCCATGGCTGAAACTCAGACAAATATCCGCCATTACCTCCAGCAAGTCTATCTGGCGCTGAGAGGTGGAAAAAGCTCGAGGCCCTGCAGGGAACGCAGGAACAAAATACAAATTAATTACTCTCTAATGATATCCATCCTCCGCACAAGCAGCAGAGAAGTTTTATTTTGGCGTGTGGATTTTGGAGAATTTCTTAATGGCCTGTTTAATGAGTTGGCAAAAAGTAGGCATTGTGTGTGTAAGTCCGTGTGTGTATGTGTGTGTGAGAGAGAGAGAGAGAGAGAGAGAGAGAGAGAGAGAGAGAGAGTGAGGTCTTGCATGTGGACTCGTGGCCTTGTCTGACCTGTCTGTCCATGCCAGGCCCATCACTGGAATCTCCACCTGGGCACAGCACCTGCTTCTGGCTGCAGAGTAGCTGTCTGTGTGTCCTTGCTGAAGTGTGTGTGTGTGTGTGTGTGTGTGTGTGTATGAGAGTGTGTGTAAGAGCGTGTGTATGTATGTGTGTGTTTTGCAGTTTGCTTGTCTTTGTGCCTCTGTTTATACTGATGTGGTTTCCAGAAATAGGACAGAATGAATGGAAGACTCAGACGTTCTCTAATTGGTGCTTGCTGATGTACACTAGAGTGTGTGGTGGCTGTACTCCAGACTCTGTGGAGAGAAAGTGTGTGTATGCACGATCCCTCATTATGTACATGACTACACTTTAAAAGTGCATGATCTATATTTTTATATATTAATACTGTCTAATTTTATCCAATTCACATGCAAATAAACGCCTCTATCACTGGTAATGCACCCAACACTAGTAGGGTAAAGACTAGCACACGCCTCCTCTGATAAAGTACCTGTGATGTCAGTTGACGCCTCTTTTTAAACTGCTGTTTTTAAACTGCTGCATCACTGGATACTCTTGGAAGAATGCGCACTCAGTGCACATGGAGGAAAGCGCAGCAACCCAGCTCTTATATATCAGCTAACAGGTGCCTGTGCTGATTAACATCACATTAGGTGTGAGGTGGGGAGTGAGCACCATCTAGAGAGCAAGATTAAATTATGCTCTCTCTCGGACTCTGGCTGCTGACGCCAAGCAGCATGATCCTGGATTCGAAACAGTGGTTGTCGGATCAAAGTGACAGCAGCTTATTAATTAATTTATTCATTTATTTATTTAATTATAAGCTATTATTATTTTAATTATGAACTCATAGCTCACAGTTACAACTGACCATTTAGAAGACAAAGAAAAGTCTCATACTATTGCTAGAAAAGAAAATTAAAACCATAATTTGTCTGCAAAAGACTTCAGACCTCTATATCTGGATCCTGGACCACTTTTGGTTCACATTTTTTATTAGGGGGCCAGACATTATATGTAAGTTAAAGTAACATTTGAAAACACATTATGTTTAAATAAATATCTGATCTTTTTATATTTGTTTATTATTTTTCTTACATTTTTAATTGTTCCTAATGGTGTCCTGCAATAATCCATCCAATCAATACATTACATTTTTTTATGCAGATTGTTGATTGTAGTGCATGCAATAGGATCCTACATATTTTCAGCCATGGATATGGTTTGGTTTGTTTTCACACGTCACACAACTGTTACATTTTAATAAATAATGCAGCTCAATAAATATTTTCCATATCAGTCTAAATATTTTATCATTTATTGTTTCTGGTAACCTTTACTGAGGTTGAAAAACTTATGAATGGGCCTACATATGGTTTCAAGGGTTAATTCTGAAAAACAAAAACTCCAAGGGCCCTATCTTAAACCCATCGTAGGGTTTGTTACAATGCTTATTGCTGTCTTACACCCTGCCAACATTCTATTTTCTATTTTCACGCCTTGTGCCTGCATCATTTAAATAGCAACAGTGCTTGTGAATATATCTACCTAAACCAATAAATGTGGTGGTCTCGAAATGAGATGTGTTCAGGTGAATTTCTGACATATTGCTATCTTGACAACCAGGGCTGGCAGTATCACGAAGAATTTGTGGTGCCCAAGCCCCACACAAAATAATTCAGTATGTCAAATTATGGTTTATGCAAAACCAAATGGCCATTTTTCCTGGTTTGACCACCCGTTATTCCAAAAGGCTACAGTAATATCACTTGATACTCATATTATTAATAGTATAGAAAGGCTTCTTCAAGAATATAATGGTGTCAGTATGATTTGCTGGTTTTATATGGTCCTCTTTATAAAAATCTAGTTTATTTAAATCCGAATATAAATTTTTTCTAAGTTTGACTTCCCCTTACTCCAAAATGCTACAGTAATATCACTTCATACTTACTGTAAATCATTGTTACCATTAATAACCTGCTCGCACACCTTCACAGCGTGAACAAGCAGGTCAGTTTTCTGCTGCTGAGAAATGCAGCAGCTCTGCATCGTAAAAATAGCAATCTGCCAAAGTCAGTGCGCACCTGGCTCTTAAAGGAAGTGTGAGGCAAGCAATACACCCAAAACATACCCATGATTAATTAAGAGAATTAGTATGCCTATGCCTTTTGCTTGTTTGGAGCCGTGCAAGGTGTACTTTTCCTGCCGTTACGATAGCAAAGACACATTGACACGCCCTAAATCAAGCTGCACAGTCCGCAGTTGATAGCGCATCTACAGATAGATAGCTTAAATAGAGCTCCAAGTGTTCACTAACCAGCAGGAACATTTCCAGCTCCTTCCCCCTGTGCTTAAGCAGGTCAGTGCTTTCCTTTGGACCCTCTGAATAGCCACTAAAGAGAGAGGCCCCTTCAAAACGGCGAGAGAACATTAGACCTAATGAAGCTTCGCTCAGAGTTGCTGAGTGGGGAGCTGGCGTGAAGCGTGCAGATATACGGCGGAGACAGTGTAGGAACTGAGCTGTGAAGGCGGTCCACTGCATGAAGGTCAGTCCTCCACCTCCGAGGACCTCTGCTCTGCGGACCCTTTCGTTTTCTCTCTCTCTATCTCTCTCTCTGTATTTATCCATCTTTCTCGCCCCTTCAAAAGCAGATTGGATGGAGACACTTGCTATTCTAGCCCAGCTTTGGAGGTGGCAGCGAGGGAATATGAATATTTCATATCTGTGAGTTCATATCAATTATTCAGATAACCCTCACTCTCAAATTGATTAAATTAATTATGTTGATAGACTAAGAATTGACTTTGGAGGTTAATATGATAATGTTTATATTAAGTTTGGGCGTGATGGATCCAAGTCATTACTATTAATTGGATTAATGACAGTTGAAAGCCGCCAGGGTCATTTATACATTGTCTTTTTGGCACTATACTTGACATACATTGTCTTTTGGCGTTGCTCCTGACAGTAGCATGTACCAGCACTAGGGTTGATTATTGTACAATTAGAACAGTTGTGACTTCTAACAGACCAAGGGGGGCTTATTCTGCCTCTCATGGGTGTCGTCCCGCAGAGGACAGAGGGGCCACGCCACCCTAATACAAAAACTGTCCCTCCTTTGGAGCATATTCAGTCACTGAAAACACAATTAAAATCTTCGTAACTTTTAATGGAAGTCAATATTAAAAAAGTAGGTAGGTAATTGGGGAGAATTTGTGGAGTAATTATATATTTTTTATATTTACTCTGAATTAAAGGAGAACTCCAGTGTAAAATTGACTTTTGGTGTAGTAAAACATGATGAATGTTTTTGTTAAATAGCCCACCTCTGCTTTCCTGCAGCTTTCTGAGATCCAGTAATTTGTACTTTTTGCCCAGCACTCTGTACAACAGCTGCTTTGGGGCATATTTTGCACCAATAAATCGCTTTTTCCTCCATTATCCAGGCTCAAATTAGCTCCACACCTCCTTGGTAGAATCCTGAGAGCTCTGACATTTAAAACGAGGCATTAAGAACTTTAAAAGTGCACAAGAAGCTTATTAAAAACCATACTTTATAACCTGTAGTACAGGTAAATTTCTGTGTGCCGCCATCATTGTACTGATAATGTTAAAGACGTATATACATAGACTCCGCATAGCCTGCCTCCTGGCGTAGCAGCATTTATTTACACTGAGGAAGGTCTTTAATGCACCTATAATAATTACAGCTCTACCAATTTTTACTCGTTTTTCACACGGTTTGGTTTGTTACAAATGGTAGAGATGTAGTAATGAATCAGGATGCTGTCGCACATTACAAATATGAACTTTCATTCTGAAATACTTTGTATTATGCTATTTAACAAGACAGATATATGATATTTATATATACTACATCTCTCCCATTTGTAACAAACCAAAAAGCACAAAATTACTGGATCTCAGAAAGCTGCGGGAGAACTGCGGTGGGCTATTCAACAAAATATTCATCATGTTTTACTACACCAAAAGTCAATTTTACCCTGGAGTTCTCCTTTAAAACAAATTACAAATAAAGAGGAATGTTAAACTTCACTTTAGTTATTCTTTTTTTTTTTTACGATTTATAGTTTTCTTCTATATATGTGTGGGTCATCATGAACGGTTAAAAAAAGAAGCTTGCAGCAATTACAAGTAAATTTAAATTTACATAGTAAATGTTGTCCATCCTGTCATTGTCAGGCAAGCTACAAGATAGGATGGATGCATACATGATGGGAAACAGAGAAAAAAATAAGTTATTAAAAAAAAATATATATGTTAATGTCTCCTATAATATGCTTTGTAATTTTATATAGGTACTGTATTTCTAGGGCCCTAAAAGTTAAGCTGTCAAGATGCAGTAAAACATATATTGAATCTGGAGCCTCACAAATGGCAAATTGAGTGCATAAAAACAATAACTGTGATTACTACTGTCCCAGTCCTGCTCCACAGACAGACTCCGAAAGTCTTTTGTCCCTCAGGCCATAAGATTGTTCAACTCCTCTCAGCACAGCAAACTAAAGACTCTGTGACACTTTTTCATTCTGGTAACTCTGGCCACACCATGGACACACCCCCATCTATGGACACACTCTCAGTCTTGCTGATGCCTATAACACTATTTTTATAGTTCTACCCTATTTTGCACTAGTAGTTCATTCACTAGTTCATTCATCTACTGTTTACGTATCTTTTGCACTGCTCAATTTAAATTATTGTATAACTGTGTACTTGCACTTTCTGTATGGCACTTTCTGCACATCAACTGGTGTTCACTACATTACACACACACACTAAAGACTGTACTTATACATTGTACATTCTATTTTTTATTTGATTGTATTTATATGTATCTTTATATTATACCTGCTGCTGGATGTCTAGAATAAGATCAATAAAGTATCTATCTATCTATCTATCTATCTATCTATCTATCTATCTATCTATCTATCTATCTATCTAATTGGCTAGTCAAAAAAATAATTGTCAGATTAGTCGACTACTAAAATAATCATTAGTTGCTGCTCTGACTGAACACAAATTCTAAAGTTTTCTAAAGTTTAACAAGTTTCAGTAAAGTAAAATTGTAGAAAAGTAGAATTGTGTCTTTAAGTAACGGAACAGTAAAGCAACTTGTTGGGAATCCCTCTCCCTGCAAAGCATGTTTAGCTAATTTTAGCTCTTTCCATCATTAAGGAAAGAAGAGGAGAGAGACGTGAGAGAGAGAGGGAGTGTGTTCTGTGTTACACAGCTGTCCACTGACATTATTAACCACCACTGAGAGCAGAGGAACAGCGAGTGCAGACCATTCCACAGGACGGGGCACTCTGGTGACCCCACCTTCTCCCATAATGCCCTCTGTGTTAAGGCCAAGCCTCAGCACCGGGGAACAGGGGCAAGGAGGCCAAGTGACTCTCAGTCTCCGCGTCTCCTCGACGGAGCATGTCAGCTATTTAAAACGATACCCCCGCCTCTCGGGCCAGTCCCTGCGTGTAAATTTCCCCGTCCATGTCACAGAGATGTGGCCTCCGCCGACCGCTACTGCCTCATCATACTTAATCTAGGGTGAAATTTCCTAGTCTGTGCTAAATGACTTGCAGCCTTCGCGCGAGGAGAGATATTTATTTTTCTCAGGGCTAATGACCTGTCCCTTGGACCCACCCTCTGATGGTTATTTACTAGGGCCCAGATGCTCGGGCTCAAAATGAGTGGTTATGGCGGCGGGCGCCATCCGTCATGGCCGCTCCCTGATTGAATCCGAGTGATCCCATTGACATTGACTCGGTGACTTTTAAGGCCATTACCTTCCCGCCGCCGCGCCGTGATCGCCTCATCATCGCTCGCGAGCTGACAGCTGATTAGCAACAAATTACCGACAGGACGGGGCTCTGACATCCAGGAGGGGGAGAAGAGCTGAGGAAGGCAAAGTAATAGCCCGCATCTGGAGCTGCGGAGGTAGCAGCAGAGGTGGGCACTGTAGCATTAAAGCAACATGCCTTAGTGAAAGTGTTGTTGTTGGAATGATTCAGGTATTGACTCAGGTACTATTAAAACAAGTAGCTACTGCACAGCAACTTGAGAAAAAGCATCAAAAATTAAGTGCAATTAAGCAATAATACACGAGAGGGAGAGCTATAACGTGTAATATTGGCACTGCAGCAATGCAGTCGTAGGCACGAGCCTGCAGGCCGAGTGCAGACAATCGGCACAGCAGTGCCAATATTACGCATTATAGCACGAACCTCGAGTGTAGTATTGCGATTATACCACAGTTCCATTTTCACTGTTTATTAAAAGATTTTGAGTTAAAGAGGACGAGAAAATGCAATCGGTTTGGTTATAAACACTCCGCCAGTTAAAATAGTTCCATAGCTGCTCTTCTTGTAGCTGCACTGTAAGCTCTGTATTATCTGCCATTTCAGTCAAAATTGTGGAAATCTAAGCTTACTGTAAATAAACGTGAGAGCTTTACTGACCCAAATAAACATTTTACAGGAGAGAAATCTGTGTAGATTAACGTCCAGCGCTCAATTGACTGAACGAAATTGTTTTTTTTGGGGTTTTTTTAAGAATTAAAGTTTTGTTTACCTTTGAGCTGCAAACCACAATCCAGACCAAATGATCAAAATACCTTCCAATCTACTGTCAACCATGCACTGTGAAGCTTGATTTAGGCCATGTCAGTTTGTCTTTGCTATCAAAAGGCAAAAGGCAAAGACTCATTCTATTAATTAATCATAGGTGTGTTTTAGGTGTAATGTGAAATAAACCAATGTCTCTTGTCTCACATTCCCTTCAGGAGTTAGATGCACTTTTTCAGGGGCGCAGCTACGTGGACATGTTCAGTGCCTCTCTGCAGTGGAAACTGACCTGTGCATTTGCACTTGTTAATTTTGTTTATTGATATAAAAGTTTGCATAGCTGCCAACAGGTGTGCATGTGTGTTGACAATTCACTGCCAAGATAGCAATGAACGTCTAATTGTTGAAATTTGCCCAGGTTTATTTGCCTGTGTTGCCAAGATAGCAATACAACAGAAAATGTGTAAGATTGCGATGCATCTTGCGCAAAGAGCTTCTCGAACCTTTTGCGAACCTAATTTTGGACCGTTCGCTACATTTCTACCAGCAAAAGTAGGTTCTGGAACCAGGAATGTTCATTTGCAGCAGGAACTGCAGAGTACTAGGTTCTTTTAACCTAGTAAATACGGAAATAAAGGAAACCCAAAGGTGATGTTTTAAGCTGATTCTGTTGCTTGACATGCATTCATGTAAATGGAGGATTTGAATGTTGAATGTGTTCAAGTTCACTCACAAGATAACACCTCACAACCTATACAGATGTGGACGTTCCAAACCATCTCAGAGGTAACACTTAATCATCAGTAGTCATACTGTCATCCCATGATTAGATCAATTCAAAATTAAAGTATTAATAAAATTAAATAAATGAAAATCAATTATTCTAGTAAATACAGAAGATGACTTTAAAGCAGTTTTTTTCACAAGCAAACTTTTTGGAAAGTTAAGCTCGGCATCAGTACTGTGAGTCACTTTTAGCTGTAACAGCTCTGATTTGCATAGTTTTTAAAGGTTATTTGTACATATGGGCGGCATAGGGGCACTAAAATCACTGTTCATCTAGAGTGCTTTGGTCTTTTGTAATTGACAGAGGTTGTGTTCTATGGGGATTAACCCTCACATCATACTCTTCTGTGTGCTCTGTGTGGAAGTGTGTGTGTGTATGTGGGACTGAGGTCTCTTCATAACATCTGTCACTGGCTTCCTTTAGGACACGTACTGTATGATCCCTGTTGAGTGAGGCTACTCCATTTGCTGGCAGGGATTCATTTTTAATGCTCCTGGTGATTTGAAACTCTTTTAATTGCACTAAACTCCCCGTACACCAGGAGTGGGGAAGAGTGGAGACTGTCGGTTCATCTCTGGCTTGTCAGTTTGAGAGGAAGTGATGAGAGTGGCATGGTGGCAGGAGGCTGTCAGCATAAAGGAAGGTCCATTAAAAAGTCCACTAGCTTGTGTGTTCTGCTGCTTGGGGTTCTTGGTCTGGAGATGGGGATCACAATGGCGTTGTTGCGCATCTGATTTAAGTGCAATTCTGCAGTAAACAGTGAGGAAGCAGTTTTATACCAACAACTATTATACTAAGAATACAGTCAGGGATAGTTAATAAATGGTGATTTATATTCTTGTGTCATGTCGAGTGGTGTGAAAGCATTTGTCCCCTAAAAGATTTCTTTTGTCTTTGCATAAGTCATACTTAAATTTTGAAAAAAAAAATGTAGACAAATATTTTCTTAGTAAATTTAAAAATCACATTTTAAATGATAATTTCTTTTATTAAGGGAAAATAACGTGTGATTAACTAATTAATTACACATTTTGGATAGCTGAGCTCAATTTCACTACTAACGACAACCAGGCCTGATTACTGCCAGACCTGTAGAATCAAGAAATCGCTTAAATAGAACCTGTCTGACAACATGAAGCAGATAAAAAAATCAAGTAAAATAAAAGAAATTCAAGAACAGATGAGAAAACAAAAGTTTAGAAAAAGTCACAAAGAGATTACAGATAAGGTCTTGGGATTCACAGCAGACCACAGTGAGAGCTATCATTCAACAATTTGAGAAAACATGGAACACTGGTGAACCTTCCCAGGAGTGGCCGGCTGATCAAAATTATTCCAGAAGGGAATGGACAACTCATCCAGGAGGTCACAAAAGAACCCAGAACTACATTTGATGATTCAATAATAAGAAAGAGTCTGGGTGAAAATGGTCTCTATGGGAGAGTTCCAGGGAAAAAAACACTGCTGACCAAACACAACAGCCCATCTCACAATTGCTAAAAAAAAACATCTTGATGATCCCCAGGACTTTGGGTAAATATTTTTTCGAATGACATGACAAATGTGAAACTTTTTGGAACTTTTTAAACTTTAATGCACATGGAGATTTGCTTTTTATTTCAGATATATGTCTTTACACCTCTTTTTTTGGTATCAAGGTTTTATTATTTTTTTACGGAAAATCTGGAACGATAGCACATGGGTCAATAACAATATTACATTACATTTTGTGTCCGCAGTATAGTTGTTTAAATTTCGTACACACAATTTTACATCCACCTTGTTATTATCCACCCTTTCATGCAGTTTGACAAAAAGTGATTAAGTTGTAGTGTGAACTTATTAATATGATGAATGGTCAAAAGAATAAAACATTTTAAAGGGCACATATTATGCAAAACTAACTTAAAAAAAATCCATCCATCTTTTTCTGTAATTTAGTGGAAAGAGTTTGGTGTCAGAAGGCATTTGCTTCTATGAGCTGTTTCAATGCTACCTTATTGTAATATCAGAAAAAGGAAACCTGCACCACCCCTCACTCCCCATCAACCCACACCAGAGCCCCACCCACTAGATCAGTTAAAGAAACACCATTTTAGTCATTTCGGTTCAAAAGCTCAGACATTATACATCAGAATTAGCCAGGAGACTTCGTCAGAAGGAGGAATCTATACCCAGCACCTACTGTCTATAGCAAGTCATCAGATGAGGGAGATGTACAGTAAATACTAACAATTCTAACGCTTGGCTAACACTAACATGTGGTTATCGCTCAGTGTATATATGGTGCATGGCCATTAATAGCTTATTTGCATAAAAGTGACAGAGCCCTTAAAGGGTTCATTCTGAAACAGCCTAAAAATGGCAAGAATACCACTGTGAGATCTCTTTTTGTGAGAGTGATTTTGTGCTTTATGAACTTTTTGAACAAATTTTTTATAGCCATATCAGTTTCTTTTGCAATATTGGACCTTTTTCACCCCCTACACCGTGCAAAACCCCTTCAGCATATCCATTTAACAGGAATAAAACAGTGCATTTAGGGCTTAGTTGGTGCAGAGTCTTCAAAGCAAATTCCCCAGGCTTGAGATCGCTACCAGTTTTTTAAAAAAGTGCTTTGGGCAGGAGGCCCACAAAGGATTCTATGGCCTACATATGCAGACAATAACATTAGCTATTCACATTCATGTCTGTCGATTCACACACATAAGACAGGTGAATGATGAGGGAGTTCTAATTCACCACTGACATTTTGGCACCTTTTGATCCTTAAGTAAATATGCAGTTTAATAATAGCCCAGTAGCATGATCCTAGAAATACTGCACACCTCTGCATCAGTGAGGGGTTTCTTTGCTTAATGCTGTGTTCCATTTGAACTCAGATATTAACTCTATATAGGAATTTTAATGTGGAATGCCTCCACTAGTCGGATTTCCTATACTCGAGAAGTCATGAGACCCTTATTAACCCAGAATCCAAGATGGCTGCATCAGACATTAACAGTAGTAAAAGCTGTAGTATTTTACACTAGTTTATAGTTCATGTATCTATTTGTGTCTCTTTCAATCAGTCATACACACAGTACTGTCCAACTTCTATTTGTGTACATGTTTTGATCCTGTTTAGATGCACAAAATACATGCACTATACTGCCCAAAGTATTTGCTTGCCTGCCTTCCCATGCATATGAATTTGAGAAACATCCCATTTTAAATCTGTAGGGTTTAATAACATGCCAAGGCTTTCCACAAGGTTAAAGGAGAACTCCGGTGTAAAATGGACTTTAGGTTTATTAAATCGTGATAACAAATACTTACCTGTGTTGAATAGCCCTCCTCCATTCTCCAGCAGCTTTCCGAGATCCAGTATTTTTGTGCAAAACAGGCTTTTACAATGGATGATATGGGGCATATTTTGCCCCTGCAGATAAATGGCTTTTTCCACTGTTATCCAGGCTCAAAGTAGCTGCACACTTTATTGGTAGAATCTGAAGAGCCCTGACGTTTAAACTGATGCATTAATACATCTCATGAGGCAATTTACATCCCATAGCATAGGTAAATGAACGAGCATGAACAAATAGGTAGAATAGTTGAGCAAAGTTTTAAATTTTTAAAATGCATGAATTCCAGCTGTTGCTGAAAATATCTGGTTTCTATCCATATTAGAATGCAAAGAACTATAAACACATTACATAAACATTGCTCAAAATGTTTTACTATTTGTGCTCAACGGTTGACTTATTCTGACTTTTACCTAGGAGATTTACCTACGCTATGGGTTGTAAACAGTGTTTTTTACAAGGTTTCTAAGCTGAAGAAACTCATGTGACATTTAAAAAGCAGGTTTAAAAGCAAATCTACTAATTCCTTTGATTTTCTCTCAAGAAAGTCTTTATTTTAAAGAAATGGTTGACTGCATGTTCAAATAATTGATATTTATAATTAAAAAAAACATTCCTGTTAATGGCACTCATTCCTGTTACTTTTTATGTTTTGAGTAACAGGATTTAAAATAACAGGAATGAGTTTTTAGCATAGAATTAGCAAAAACATAAAACATACGTTACAATAAGAACAAATATACAGAAAAACAAATGAGGGAACTTAATTTCAGAAGAACCACCTGATGTCACTTTCTGTTGTAGATGTGACTTGTAGAATGTTCCAGATGTTTCAGATGATCAGGGAAATGTGTTACGATAACAGGACTGAGTGAAACCCAGGGACACAACTAAAATGTGTATTTTAACTTCAATATTATGGATTTATTATGAAAAAATATTTTGAAAGCCTAGATGGGATTTGGAGTCACAAAACAATGCAAAAAGGATTTTAATAATTATATTTCATGGTAAAATGTATAGTTAGAGAGTGGGGACAGTTAACAAATGCTATTTTTTTCAGTGTTCTAAGTAGTTTTTATATATATTTTCTAATTACATATGTTACTTTTGCAGTTAGGTCAATGTACAAGACACTATGCTTAATAATAAAATGTATTTTAAAGTTATTTTGTGTCCACATTTATACAGAAATGGCACCCATTCGATGGAATGGTCTTTCCAATGTTACAAGCTGATATTACAAAATGAACATATTATATACAAAACTATCCCCAGTGTAAAAAACCACACTGTCCTCAGATCACCTTCCCACTGCCAAGATACACCACACTCACTCACCACATCCATGAGTAGTGACAGCAGCATCATAGCTTGCCACAGGAGGCGTCTCAGATCACTTCCAGCCCCATAGCGATTCATCCACGCCAGCCCCCCTCACACGCTGATCTTCATCACAGGCCTGTTTGATCACAGCTAGCCCTGAGTAGAGAGGCTAAAAGATGCTAAGGAACGTGGGCTTTCTAGAGGCCCCCTGTTAAGCAGCTGGTGATCTGAAGGGCCTGTGTTATAGATTTTTCCACCTTTTTGAAAATGATCATTTCTGTTCCCCGAACATTTTTCACATTTTCTTTATTCTAGGCTACTTTTGACAAGACGTATGTTTTTAAACAGCCTTGTAAATGATTCTGCTACTCTATACTAGACCTTATTGGCAGTCAAAGTTGAAATATACGGATCTCTAAGGATGATGGAAAACAAACCTAAGCTATTACTTAAGATTATTCTTTTAAAAATGAGTATGTTTCCTCATTTATTGGGCTGAGATGTTCACATAATCATTATCACCAGGTGTTAGCTGTCAATACTCAGATTAATTCCCCATAAACTGTGAACTTTAAGAACATTACGCACTCATTCACTTTACCAGCCTTAAGCTATATACCTTATACCATATTTGCACTACTGTTATATACTATTTATACTGTCATTCCATCTTAATCACCATCAATATTGCACTATTGTCTTCCGTCTTACGTATGTTTATTGTGTCTTGTTGTATTGTACATATATTATTATTACATACATTATACATTATATTATTTTATATATATATATATATATTACATTATATTATATATATATACTTATACATACATTATATTATGTACATTATTACATACTATTTCTTTTTTTTTACTTATATTTATATATCTATTTCTCCCCCACACTACAGCACCTTGTTTTTGTCTCATGTATGTCTATTTGTGTCCCTGCTGTATTGTACTCATAGTGTCTCCCATTCTCTTTTATTATATCTATTATCTATACTTGCTGTAAAATTGGGAAGGAGAGTAACGTAATTTCAATTCTCTGTATGTCCTGTACATATGCAGTATTGACAATAAAACTACTTGACTTGACTTGACTTGACTTGACTTGACTTAGTACTCAGGTGATTGACTTCTTGAAGGCGTGACATGATCATGTGAGTCACTGAGTGGTGCATTTTGGGTAGTGTAGTCTTGTGGCTGGAAATCGTAGATAGAGCTAAGTGTGGGGGAGCAAGGAGTGACATATGCAGTAATAATAAAAAGCAAGCATATTTAAATAAATTCATTCAATTTAAATAGAAAAGTGTTTGTTTTTGCTGCTTAGTTTTATCTTTATTTGGACTGAAAACTGAACAGAATACTTTTTTTAAATTTTTAACAACATTTTTTATAGAAAGTCACAAACCATTGTGACCATTCATTTTTCCAGGATATGGAGCCTTTAAAACAATTGGATCCCACCTCAGTAAACAGGCTGCACTGAGACAACTGTCAGTCGACCTGGCCTGGGCTCATCTCGCTCAGTGAGGCTGACAGCACGGCTGCCTCGGGAGCAGCCCCTCACGCTTATATCTCCATTTGCCCCTCTCTGTGGAGATGCTGGGCTGTATTTCAAAACATCGCAGTGCTGTCACACCAACAAGGAAGACACCCCACCACACACACACTCTCCCACACACACACACCCACACACACACACACGTACAACACCACCACCGCCGCCATTAAAACCATAGCGGGCACTATAAGTACAAGCACCTACAAGCATTGCAGGAGGTGGGGGGTGCCTGTCAATCTTCACTGCCTCTCTTTGAGTGACTACTCTGTCATAGACTGGACAGGTACCACATAAAAGCATTTCAAAAGAAAGGATAGATTGCCCACAACATGGGTTATGGTGCTGTGTAGAGTGGGCCGTAGATCTGCGAACATTAAGCTAGATGACGTTAAAGCAGTTTAGAAGCGTCCCTTGCGTCTGAAGGCCATGGCTAAACATCTGAAGTGTGTTTAAAGATATATGAGGCCTCCATGCACATTTACAACCAAAGCATAACAGGAGTCTCCTCAGCATGGACACACAGGTGGATGATCACAAGCCATCAAACCAAGCTAAACTGTTTGAATTTTTGCACCAGGAGTGGCATAAAGTTATCCAAAAGCAGTGTGTAAGACTAGTGGAGGAGAACATGCCAAGATGCAAGAAAACTGTGATTAAAAACCAGGGTTATTTCACCAAATATTGATTTCTAAAACTCTTAAAACTTTATGAATATGAACTTGTTTTCTTT
This sequence comes from Astyanax mexicanus, assembly GCF_023375975.1. Lineage (NCBI taxonomy): Eukaryota > Metazoa > Chordata > Actinopteri > Characiformes > Acestrorhamphidae > Astyanax > Astyanax mexicanus. The sequence continues at coordinate 17,040,203 of NC_064429.1, forward strand.
GCATTATTTGAGGTCTGAAAGCTCTGCATCTTTTTTTGTTATTCCAGCCTTTTCTCATTTTCTGCAAATAAATGCTCTAAATGAAAATATTTTTATTTGGAATTTATAGTTTATAGAATAAAAAAAACAATGTTCATATTACTTATATACCTATAAATAGTAAAATCAGAGAAACTGATTCAGAAACTGAAGTGCTCTCCTATTTTTTTCCAGAGCTGTATCTACACTGATAGGTGTGGGGGTCTGCCATATTTCTATCTTGGTGGCAGGAAACACAGGTACTGACTAATTAAAACCCTGACAACAGTCAACAGTCAGCTGTCCAATCCTATCTTAGCCATGTAGGAGCGCTGTGCGCATGGCATGCCCTCAGTGCATGTACACTTCTGCTCATTACACAAACAAATAATCCAGCTCTTACATTTACAATAAACAGGATAAATAATTGAATAACAGTTCTGTTTCTTTGAAGGAACTGTTGGTTGATTTTTGTATTTTTTGAGCCATAGGAATTTGACTTTTCGTGTGTGCTTTAAATCATTGTCTTGCTGCATAATCCAACTGTGCTTGAGCTTTAGGTCATGAACTGATTCGTGGACATTTCTGTCAGGGTTTTCTGGTAGAGAGCAGATTCATGGATGTATCAATTAGAAAAAAAAAAACACAGAAGCAAAGCAGTGAAAAACCATTACTCTACCTACCCCATGTTTGACTGCATGAATGATTTTCCTGCATTATGTGTATACTCATATTGTCTTTATCTTATATTCATTGACATATATTTATATTTTTAGAATTATATTTGTTGATAATGATATATGTATTTATAATGATAATTGTCTATAAGGATATTTATTGATTGTGATCTTTATTGATAATTATATTTATTGATACTGATATCTATTGATAATGATTTTTATCTAGGATATTTATTGATAGTGATAATTATCATTTGTTGCAAGATATGAGACATTTAAATGTAATGCAAATGCAAATCATAATTTACTTACTTATTTAAACATGTTTATAATACTGTATTGTTTTGCTTTTGCGTTCTCCCTCCTACAGGTGTGAAGGGTAATTATTTTTACCTTTATGCTTGTATGTCACTAACATAAAACATAAAACATAAAAACAAATGTGACGTAACATATTGCCCCCTCATAAATATGAACAGATGATCACATGCATTTGTTGACAAGCTGACAGCTACAGAAGCGGGTGGACTCAGGTGGTAATAGTAATAGAAATGAAATAATATTACAGGAATTTACACAAATCTGATGGTTTGGTTTGGTTTAAGCAGAATTACACAGTTCTTGCAGACCTTGAAGGTCTTCTTGCAGCTTCAACAAAGTTACATCGTGCAGGCATTTCTGATTGCAGTATCCTTATTAGAGTCAGCTGACTGATTTTATTTTTGCTATATTTTTAAATAATATAATAGGGTTTTTTTTGTTCCATTTATCTATCTATCTATTTATCGTTGTAACAGCTTTATTATTCCAGGTGGTCATTTTCCCCCCCTGTCTTTTCTTTATATGGTAACGAAGAGCCAGATTGAAATAGGGTTTCAATCGTCATCCCAGCCCCCACATAGATAGAGAGAGAAAGAGAGAGAGAGAGAGAGAGAGAGAGAGATAGAGAGAGAGAGAGAAAAGGGGAGAGGGAGAGTGCTCTGTATGCATTATGTCCACATTGACGTGTCAAGTGTTAGATTAACTGCCCCCTCTAGTTCCTTTTATTTCCCTGTTCCGGGGCAACGCTCATTTACATAAACAGATAATCCCTGATAAAAATTTCCATTAGACAAAGGTGAAATGGATCAATTTTCTCTGCCAAGATAAATCTTACGTTTTACACCGACAGGGTCATTACCCGGGCCACATTTCAGGAATAATGTATTTAAAAAATCGGGCCGATAGCAGCCATTTCCAGCTTTCCAATTACTTTTAAGAAAAGCTTATTCTGTGGACAATAAAGCACATTACGGCACAATATGATACAGTCCATAAAGATCACAGTGTTTGATGAGAGGTTAGAGAAAGCTCAGCATATTTAGAAGGGATGTCGCAACCCTGCGCTTATCGCTGACGCGTCTGTGGGCCCGCCATGCAAATGTCCTATTACACCCAGTCCAAATAGATTAACTGTCCTGTTAAAAAATAAACACTTTTTTTCTACCCCCCCCCCCTTTTTTCATCCTGCTCCTCCTCATCCTGCTCCTCCTCATCCCTTTACCTCCTCCTTTTTTCCTCTCTCCCCTCTATGTATCTCTCTCTCTATCCCATGGCACGTCTCCTCTTTTTGGAGTGGCCCGCGAGGTATTTTAGAAATAAAATGAATGTTAGCCCGCTATTAAAGGAGTGTAAACTGGTCTAAAATGGACTTTTGTTGTAGTAAAACATGATAAAAAAAAAGTACTTACCTTTGATGAATAGCACACCTCCGTTCTCCCACAGCGTCCTGAGATCCAGAAATTTGAACAGTTTGTCCAAACACCCTTCAGACTGGGTGACACAGGGCATAGTTTGCCCCAATAAATCGCTTTTTACACCATCATCCAGCTCAAAGTAGCTCCACACCTCCTTGCTAAAATCCGGAGAGCCCTGACATTTAAAACGAGGCATTAATGACTTAAAAAAAGTGCACAAAAAGCTTATTAAAAACCTGTGTTTACATCCTTTAATGCTAGCTTCAGCTACTAGCGCCAGTTGCTATGCTATGCTGCGTCTATGTATATATATGTCTATGTTATTTTCAGTTCAGTAGTGGCGGCGCTCGGAGATTCAAAGTTTGAACACTAGGTGTCGCTATTACATAAACCCAATCTAAAATGCTCATCTCCTTTCCTTCCTTCCTTCATTATCCCTACATTCAGAGTTGCCAGGTTTGCGTTTTTTCCAGAGTTAGTAAAAGTCCTTTTTTTTTTGCTAATTAATTTAATATTAAATGTTCTTGACTGGGATATAAAACTGTTACAAAAGAACTAACAAAACAGTAATGTTACAGTATTATTAATGATTTTAAGATGAATAGCAATAGTGATAAAAAATACAAAATTTGTACACTTATAGTTGTTTTGCCATTTGCTTCAAACAAGCGTTAGACATATACAGTACTTTGGGCTAGTTTAAGCTTCTGAAGGGCGGGTTTCAGACTGACTTACTGGATATTTTTGTTGGATCTGGCAACCCTGCCTACATTAATGTTCCTGAGCTTTTAGGAAAACATGGCAACTCCAAATAAATGGAAAATAAACAGCAAATGCAGAAAAGTTCAAAGGGAAGTTGTTTTTTTTGCCCTTGAAGAAGAATAATATTAAGAGACATTATGAAACGAAACATCAATTAAAACATCTTAGTTTACACAACACTGTCACAGAGATAAAGATAGTTACTCAAGTTAAATGATGTGTAAATGATAGTAATCAAGAAAATGTATTATTATAAGTAGTATATTTCATTATTTGTTTTAATACAGAGTCTGTGGCCTGTGACTGTACATATATTTCTCTTTCTGGCCCCCAACAAGAAAGATTTGGACACCCCTGCTCTATCCTGATGAAAGGTACGGATTGAGGTGGGGGGGTTACGGATTGAGGTGGGCAGCAAGGTGGCGCCACCGGTACTGAAAGGAGAAGCCAGTAAATAAAATTATCATTAGTTCTCTCCTTCCAGCAGCCTGGTTCCCAGTTCATGGACCACCACCTACCACCCCTGCTACCCCTGCTACCACTACAACCTCCGCTGCCCAAACCCCCCACATCACCCCCAGACTATCCTCTGACCTTGAGACACACCCCCTCCCTCACCACCACCCCCGCCGCGCTATCTGGAATCGGACGGCCCTCCCTCTCCCCCCAGCATCCCCGTCTCTGGCTGGCATGGGGTGAGTGGTGAGTCCCTCATCCCTCGCTCTGGATCTTCTGCAGCTGTAGAGGGGAAGCCGCCGCAGCGCCGCTGTTGAATTAGCGCCAGGCCCCGCAGACAGGAGGCCGGGGGCGGGACGGGGTTCAGGGCCGAGGCCGGGTCTGTGTACAGCAGACACCAGAAACACCCCTCTTCCCTTCACCCCCCGACCCCCCCCCCCCCCCACCCCCCCCCCAACAATATACCATCCATATTATCACTCTCCTCCTCTGACTGTAGGAAGCCAGCAGATCCCCGGGAACCTCTCTCAATCACATGGTGGATGAATGGTGTAAAAGTGTGCAAGAACACACACACACACACACACAAAAAAAAACATTAGTCTACACTGCTTTTGGATAACTTTATGCCACTCCTGGTGCAAAAATTCAAGCACCAAGGTTTTCAATTTGGTAAAATCAAAGGAACTCATCATTTTTAAGTAGTTTTTTTATTTTTTTCCAGAGCTGTATGTTATAATGCATTACAAATTACTATTATAAAAGCTATTGTAATATTCAAGATTTAAGTACAATTCGAAGTATAAAAAGTAATTCTAGCATACTTGGGTTATTGTGAGTTTATAAGTAGCCAGCTTTGTTAGTCATAATGCACTATATACAAGCTAGTACTGAGCTTTGTTTGAGTAATATTGATATATCACACATTATAATCACAGCTTATAATGCTGCATTATGATCACAATGCAAAAACACATAATAAACATGGCTGTAATGTGTTACACATTGCAATACATATTTCTAGCCTTGTTTATAATGCATTACACATTGTGCCATAATGTTGTTTAATGTCTTTTGTATGCATTATAAAGTGTTCATAGAGTCTTATAGACATGACATCCTATAGACATAAAAATAAGTGTCATTAAAAATGAAGATGTTAAGGAACATGTTTTTAGTTTTTTTAGGAATCCAAAATACAAGGATCCTCCAAGCCATCAGAACTAGAAAAAAGCCAATTATAACACTTATATTTAATATTTAACATACTATTATTTGTATGCTCCACTCACAGTGATCTGTACTGCAGGCAGCTCCACTCAGGTGGTGGAAACTGACACAGCGCATAACTTTCAAAAGGTTCTCGTAAAGCTCTTAACCTGGCCAGGCTTCAAAAAAGTGACAAAGACATCAAGACGGAGACATTAAACTGGCGGGCTGTCTCCTTGAATATTGGTCTTTTCATCACAGTAAAGCCCAGCAGACTACTGCGCGGACCCACATTTGTCTTTTCCTATCATAATTAATACATTTTCTTTTTTTCCGGAATCCCCGCGTTCGTTTGCGCTCGATAATGTCCGTACAATATTTATTAGTCTGAAAAACGGCGTGTGGTTTAAGAGTGAGAAGACTATAAAAGAAAGTGGTTTGTGTAAATGTGCTGTGAGAGGAGATGAGGGCTGATAGAAGGTCGCGGCGGGGCAGAGCTGAAAGAGCTGCCATAGTACCATCTAGTGGAGACGAGCTCCACATTCAGCATCTCCTCATATAAATGTGTCAAACTGCACATTTCTACAGGAATTTGTAAATTTCCTGTACATTCATAGATTTAAATGAACAGAATAAGGGTATTTTAGTAACACGTTCTATGAATGTCATGTCTATAATGTGTTACATTGTGCTCTAGTGTGGTAAAATGTCTTTTGTATGCACTATATAGTGTTCATAGAGTCTTATAGACATGACATCTATTGAAAGTGTCATTAAAAACTTTATGTTTTTGTAGGGATCGCCATTTGAAATAAGCCAGTTATAACACTTACAGTATATTTAATAAGTGACATTCATAGAAATGCCTTTAAGACTTTATGAACGCTTTATAATCCATACAAAAGACATTGTACCACACTGTAGCACAATGTAACACATTATAGACATGACATTCATAGAAAGTGTTACCAAAATACCCTTGTATAAATGTATGTACAATAAATAAATGTACAAATGTCTTTATAAATGTGCATTTTTTTACCCATTTGTTTGAGGAGATAAATGTGTCAAGCTGCACATTTATACAGGAATTTGTACATTTATTGTACGTTTGTGAAATGAACAAATTCACTGAACAAAACACTTTCTATAGATGTAAACATATACCCATAACACATTATAAAGTATTCATAAAGAATTATAAACATGGCTATACATATGAATAAAATGTATAACACATTATAATGCATTCATAAGATATTATAAACATAGTTATAAATATGAATACAAATGTATAACACATTATAGCTATGTTTATTATGCATTATGAAGTGTGATTACAATGCCTCATCAGCTGTGCTTGTAATATGTTACACATCTGGGATAAAATATAAAATATCATGGTAACACTTTCTATGAATGTCATCTCTATTAGACTATAAACACATTCATAACATATTATAACATATATGTATTCATAAGGCATTATATACACGCCTATACATATTTATAAAACTGCATAACCCACTATAGCCATGTTTATTGTGTATTATGAATTGTGATTATAACACATTATAAGCTGTATGTTAAAATAAATCTATAAGTATATACATATCATTAATAATCTAGTGCCACAATGAAAGTCTTTTACTTTACTTGAAGTACACAAATACCTGTTATAATACATTATAAGTGATTATATATGTTCATAGAGTTTAATAAATATGACATTCAAATACAGTGTTACCATAAACAGATTCATATATTTTTTGCAAGATTCTTTAAATAATTATTATTTGTTTTAAACATGAATAATATTTAATACAATACAATAGCAGTATATACACAAATACAATTTTCATACGTCAAAATCTGCAGAACAATATGCATTATTATTTTATTTTTATAAAAAATAAATAATAAATAAATGCTGTAACATTTGTTAAGCAGGGAAAATGCACAGTACATGTTATAATACATTAAATAATGCAGCGTATCACAAAAAAAAGCTTTGTACTTTATATATATTATTTATAATATTATATTTGACATGTTTCTGTTTATTAAATAACTGTAATACTGTCATCAGGCTTGGTACAGTATTTCTAATAGTAGAGTGGCTGCAGTAAAAGTGAGACTGCAGGCTGATAATGGCTGCAGAGTGACATCTACAGGATAAATATGGACATGCATCTACTGTAGTGCAGGTTACTGTAATATAACACTAAATATTAACCTTCCTTAATAATAAAAACCTTAATTTAAAAAACTGCATGTTGTGTTTACTTGTGTTGTCTTTTATTATTTTTAGTTTGATGATTTTTAAATGATAAACATTACACACAAAAAAGAAATCACGCACGGGCAAACACTTTTTCACACCACTGTATATGTATATGTGTATGTCAGTATAAATATTAATATCATGCAGCCCTATCGTGTATGTAAATGGAAATATAGTTTTCCATATAGAACTCATACTAATTGTACACTTAAAAAAAATACTTTAGACCAGCCTAAAAAAAATACTCTAATTTGTTACACCTAAATATAAGGGTTGGACAATGAAACTGAAACACTTGTAATTTTAGTGTTTTTTTTTAAGTTTTCATGGCTAAATTGGAGCAGCCTGGTGGCCAATCCTCATTAATTGCACATTGCACCAGTAAGAGCAGAGTGTGAAGGTTCAATTAGCAGGGTAAGAGCACAGTTCTGCTCAAAATATTGCAGTGCACTCAACATTATGGGTGACATACCAGAGTTCAAAAGAGCACAAACTGTTGGTGCACGTCTTGCTGGAGCATCTGTGACCAAGACAGCAAGTCTTTGTGATGTATCAAGAGCCACGGTATCCAGGGTAATGTCAGCATAGCACCAAGAAGGACCAACCACATCCAACAGGATTAACTGTGGACGCTGTAAGAGGAAGCTGTTTGAAAGGGATGTTCGGGTGCTAACCCGGATTGTATCCAAAAAACATAAAACCACAGCTGCCCAAATCATGGCAGAATTCAATGTTCCCATCAACTCTCCTGTTTCCACCAGAACTGTCTGTCGGCACAATAAATTATTGTGGTCTAAAACCAGGTGTTTCAGTTTCATTGTCCAACACCTGTATATTAGTTTTTATCAATTTATATTTATGATTTAGTAAGAATGTAAAATTTAAGATTGTATTTAAGATGTAAGATTTAAAATCATTCAATATATTATTTAACCCAAGTACCAATAAGTTCTTTAGAGAAAAGGAAAAAGATGATTTATGATAGATACCCTTTTTTGTTTTCTACTACAGCCATGTATAGTTTTACCTTTGAATAAACCAATTAAATAATTTTAATTATGATAATTTGATCAACTTTTTTGTAATTTCCTTTTCATCTAAAATTCATTATATATATTTGTTTCTATAGTCATTATTATGAAACCTATTAAATGATGGTAGAGTAACTCAAAATGACTTAATATACTAATATTAAGCAACAATTGAAGCTGGACAAACTTTCAAAGTTTCTAATCAGGCTTTCATTCCTTAATTGATCAGAGAAAAGCAGTATAACTGTGCAGTAACACAGTAACTGTGAACACAGTAACTTGCTCTTACAGCCTACAACACTGCATACAGGCATTCAGACATTATGTAAAACTTTCCTCAGTAGCTATAAGAGAAGATAACCTGAGGAGAGCAACTTCACAATGATGGTGAGGGAGGCCATGCCCTTTACGTGTAATAGTGGTGACGGGAGCCAATGGGAAGAGCGTGAGACTGACTGACAGAAAATCTCCAGGAGGAGGGATCTGATGTGATGATGTCATAACCTCTGAAATGAAGTTAAATTATTATTTGAGTTAAATTACTTATATAAGTTGTTTTAATATGGACTGGATTTGCCTTTAGGCAAACTGAGAAAAAAACACGTTTGAAAAAGAAATCATCATTTTTCATTAGACCAACATAAAAATGCACTAAATTAAATTAATGACATGTTTCTCACACTTTTTTTCAGTGTAGCCCTTCATAAGATTTGTGTTAAAGAATGAACGAACAGTTACACTTGATCACATGACATCTTTTCGAAAACATGATTGTGACCCACATGGCAGTCAGGAAGCACTTCTCTAAAGTAGAAAAAAAAAACTTCCCATTGGAGCCGAAGATCCCAATAAATCTGTGCATATTCAAATTACTTCCCAAGCGAAGGAGAAGAAAAGAGGATAAGTTGAAAGGGCAATATGCATGAATAATCTACAATCAGTTTTATAATAAAGTGCGTATTTGCCATTGTTGGCCGGGGTTTGGGGAGGGGCCGTAAGTACCCAGAACTCCTACTTGCCAGAAAGCTTAATATGTCTGGATGTGCTACATGGAGAGGCTTATGACTTTATCCATAAATGAGGATTTACTGAATGCCGTTCTGACAGCAAAAGTGACACACGCCAAACAATTGTTAATATTTCAAGATATTAATCTCGTTCCAGCGAGCGCTAAATGCAGCAGAACAATCGCATTGGCCGCTCCTAATCTCTCGCTTATTGTGGAAATTGTTTTCCCTTTCTTTTTGCTCTCTAGAGATTTATAGTCTTGGAGCCAGATGTACATCTTATTGAGGAGATAATTGTATGTGGAATAAAAGTAAAAGCAGGCCTTGAGATTAAAGCCCAGCTCCTCTCAATATTGTTATGAAGATGAAACTTTCAGAAAGTGCTAAAGAACTAAGCTCTTCAAATCCCTGGCGATGGCCTCTACTGAACTGAACACAGAGAAGAAATATACAGTATCCTGTATCCCTTTTTTATTGTATAGAATGCAAATATTTGGGTTTGACATTAAAAGATGAATAGGAGACAAAAGAACAACATTTCCAGGTGTGTGCACAGTTCAGAAGATAGTCTGAACCCACCTATTTTTCTTGTGAGCAGAAGTATATGCTCATGTGACTTTCAGGTGTGTTTTGTTGCCCAGGTGTGTCCTGATACACTGATTTTTCAAACATTAAACAGTGCTACTGTTTGTCTTCATTCAGTTTTATATTGGGGTTTTGCCTGTGCAGACTGTGGATTCATAGTTAGAGGAGTAACCAACACAAAGACCAAAGAGCTGTCTATGGGCAACATGGGTAAAGCTGAGAGAATCAGAGCCATTACACAGTACAACGGTTTGAAATGTCCTGAAGAAGAAAGTCGTCACTGGTGTACTAAGTAACAGATGTAACACAGGTACACCAAACAAAACCACAGTAGTTGATAACAGAAACATTGTGAGTGCTTTAAAGAAATACCCAAAGAAAGACTGTTAGTGACTTTAGCAGCAACTTTCAGAGAGCAGGATTAAAGGTATCCCAATCTACAGTTTGCAGACGAATTTATGAACAAAAGTACTTAAAGAGGCTTTACCAGAAGATACAACCCACTGATAACATTGGGCAAGTTAAACCAAACACATTTAATGTGTGGCCTCTGGGTAGTAAGTCCATTGTTCTGAGAAGGTATTAAATATTAGTGATGGATTACTACACCAAGCTTCTCCTGCTACATCTTGGCATCTTTTCAAGAACAAGGCAGGGCAAGTGGCATTTTCCTCTCATATTACGCCTGCGCTCTGCATGTGGTCTCCTCTTTCTCCGAACCAAGAAAGTGCCTCTACTATTTTGCGTCAAGGCCAGCCCAGGCTACTGTTTGACCTCCTGCTGATAAGCGAGGGTGAAGAAAGCAGCAGCGCCAGAGCAGGCCACATCAGCTGCATCTTGCGATGCTCTACTGTGTCAGAAAGCCCCACACCCCACTCTCGCCTCACTAAAAATAGACCTGTGACCAGACTCTAGACACCAAACAAACAAAGACGGTCAGATCGAGTAAACAGCGGCCTGAACACTCTGTCCGGCCTCCGCCGCTCAGGTGGCGGGGAGAGGTATCGGACTCGACATCCATCCTATTGGAGCGAAGCGGGCTGTCTCACACCGATAGACTTCTGGACAAGCAGTCCAACAGTTGACGCACACCCTCTGCATGGGCGCCGGGGACCGAGGCTCGTCGGCAGCAGATGTCTTGTGGCGGAGATTATAAATAAAGCCGACGAGAGCTGGGGGGGCAGCAACGAGGCCACTGTCGGGCTGGTCTTGCCTCTCTCACACGGTGGCGATTCTCAGCATGACACCAGGCCAGTCTCCTCTGTGTCTGTACAGTGCTGGCCTAGGCTTTGTGGTAGGGTTTTCAGTGGCGTACCATGATGGAGTTCCAGAACAAATGCAATGCTGAGGGGGCTGGGAGTGTGTGTGTTTGTGGCAGGATGGGGAGGTTGTGCTCAGGAGAAGAGGTAAAGATGTTAAGAACCGCCAGAGCCGGTTCCTGCGAACCTTTTAAGAACCAGCCTGTGTTTCCACTGCTTTAAGGAGTCACTCACTACATATGTGAATGTAGGCATGTTCCACAAACAGATGTCAGGGGACCATTGTTGATTCATTTTAATTTTTAATCAAGAAATATATATTATAGTTATTTTATTATTATATATTTTATTTTATAAATTAACTAAAACAAAAAACAGCAACTAATTCAAAGCATTAGTCTGTTTTTTTTTAGTTGCTACAGGACTCTTATCTGACTGACAGCGGTTCTATCCAATCAAAGCTTTTTAAAATGGCTTCTGCCCCCTTGTGTTTGCACATGGACCCTTCTCCTGATTTTGAGAAGGGTGTAGTTAAGAGTCTATAGGCAAAGTCATAGGACAATCTAACCAATCAGATTTATGATTTTCACTGTGGGGGCGGGGCCAAGGCTGACTAACCCCGTCTGAGCGCTCTGCTGAAGGGGTACACATTTATTAGTCATAAAACAGTGCGCATAGCTAACTATCACTGAATTCCGGCTGCAAATAAGACAGATATTGTGTCACATCATATTAAAAAGCCCTTTTAAAGGCTATTCTTCAGTGTGAAACTAATTCATAATAATAGGCTGCCTGACTGGTGAGTTTTTGCGTGTACTTAATGTTTTGGCTGCCCTGGCGGACTGTCGTCTTACAAATGAGTGATATTTGTTGAACAGCTGTACTTGTAGGAAAATTAAGCATTGATTGTTGGGTCTATTGTATACTTTTGTGGTTTGTAGCTGTATTTGTGGGCTGTTTATGTGTATCAAGTTCATATAATTCAGTCAAGACAGAGAATATGTAGTTATTGTAATTTTTATCTATGTGTCGCTTGGGGCGGTAGCGGAAGGGGTACCCACTATATTCACTGCACGCCACTGCATGCCACCAACTTTTCTGGCCTAAAACTATAAGCTTCATTGCTAGTTCTAGCAGAAAACTCCACCAATCACCAGCCTCCACCTGTCTTTATAAGACCTCCCCTTACAAGCCATTCTCTGCTTGTAGGCACTGTTTCCTTTCTCCTTCTCCCGCCCTACCGCCTCCAGTTTGGTCCTGGGTGTTGGCTCCATCCCTGCCTCCTACGTAGGGCAGAATCTGCGAGGGTCCAGATGCTATATACCAGAGCTGACGATGGGGCCTACACCAAAGACTAACTTTATATAAATTCTTTGTCATGCTTGCCTCTGGAGTCTTTTTGGTAAAACCTGTGATTTTGTGATGGGAAAGCACAGAACCATTCAGGAACTTGGCGCCAGCACCGGCACCATGCCGGTGGAAAAGCGCCTAAAGATTAAAATATAGAAAATAAGTTAAGATCTGCAGAAAAATGTCTTACAAACAATATTGTAACATCACCGGGATAGAGTAATAAGGCCAATCCTTGGTTTTCTTCAAAAACTGCTAGATATCTGTCAAAAACGGTGACCAGCAGGCTGAAAATAGAGCTCTTGGTAAGCAGGCCCGGAACACTCAGACGTAGAAGTCAGAGCAAAGGCCGATGCTGATGGTTATGGGAAAGGAATTGACGAGGCAGCTCACCAGAATTTTGGCCATGACCAGTGACACTAGAAAGAGAGTTGGAGTTGATGGCCACGGCCCAGCAGACCCCCACATTTTTCCCTTTTGACAATACAGCTTAACTGGATCAATCACCTTGACTGGCAGGAAGTAAGGGCAGAAATAAAGAGATCTTACTTTGTTCATACTCAATAACTGCCCCTTAAGACCGGTTTGACCACCATGGCGCCACCTGTATATGTCATTCATCCTTCTAGTAAGATCCATTGCCTACCACAAAAAAAATCTATTAACTTAGAATGTTAACACTACACAGTTCCACACTTTGTTAATCATGCTTCGGTGAGGATGTTTTCACACCTATGGTTTGTTTGGTCTGGTCTGAAACTGTTAACGAGTGTGTAAACCTGAAGTGTTTACCCTTTAGCTCAGCCTTGTGAAGTTTAACTAACAGTCGTGTTTGAGCAAGGTCCAATCACATTCTTTCCACAAACAAAGCACTCAACGAGTTTGTTTGGGGCCAAACTGAGAGCACCTCCTTGCAAGGTACAGATGCTTTGGTTTGCATCAGAGTGCTGGCCTTTGGTTTGCTTCACACCTGCCCAAACAAATCACACTACTGTATAGGTGAAAACAATCCAGAGTCTGAATTAAACACTAAAAAACCTCAGTACCCTTGGTTCCTCAGTATCGTACCTCATGTCATTCTCAATCAGACTAGACATGACCACTGTTTCGTTTTTTTGTTTGTTTTTCCTCTTACTATGAAGAAGGTTACCCTTGCTTCAAAAGTCCTTTTTGTGCTTACTAGAGGCTTAAAACCTGAATTTCTCTAAAACTAACCTGATTCAATGAGATATAAATATCTGTATCCTACAACAGCTGTGGAACAACATGGAGCCATGCATCCTCTTCAAGACAAATTAATAATAAAAGGAATATACAAGGATATTGGACTCCGTATTCTTCTTTTACTGAGTCAGTGTCTACTGGAGATAACTCTGAATCTGAACAAGGAACCTGCAGATGTACCAACAAACGTATTAAACAAGACCAGAGGTTTAAAGAGAGGCTGTCACTGACCTTTGATGTGTAGTTCAGAAATGAAACCGGCAGTAGACAACTTGATACCTGTGGTTTAAGGCCTTTTCTCTCTCTGTTCACAAACAGTTACCAGCCAAGAGTTTCCTGCCTGAAAACTGCCAGCTCCAGTTCTAGACAGTTCCCCAGGCCAAAAACACTGGAAGGAAAATTGTGATAACACTGCTTAGCTGCCTGAGTTGGGCAAATTGTCTTGGCAGAGAGCTTGACAGCCTGTTGAAGACCAATGTGCTGAAAGGTGAATTAGGAGTGTTAATGAAGAACACACTCCCACTTGAGAAGGCAATTATCTCGGGTGTAAAAGCGGAGGGAAGACTAAGTGTGATTCTGCCCCTGAGGAGGATCATGGGAGTTTACACCTGAGATGTTTCTGGAATGAAAATGTCTTAATGGAAACCTGGGTTGACAGTAGTCTCTTTAATTCAGAGGATTTGCGATCACACAAACCAGCAGTGAGGCTACGCATGTGTGATGCTGCTACTATCTCTTCCTTTCAAATGTAAATGAGCACTGAAATATGTATTTTTCACTGCATTTGTACTGTGTTGAATGCAAACATTTAGCATCTGTATAATCCATTAGTTCACAGTTTGCATTTTAATAAGGATAAGGTTGTGATTAATTAGTTAATGTTTTTTGAAATTGTAGGCTTTAAATTTTTTTTTTTTTCAGATATTTTTGAAAAACGTAAGCAGGCTACTTCTGAAGTAGACATTGGGTTTATAGTGTGCCAATGGTGGTCTGATGTTTTAACATATAGTCATTTTGGGTTGGATAGAACAGGTTGGCTTGTTTTGCCTCGTTTTAATGCATGGCAAAGTTGCCAGATAAAACGGGAAGTAGCTTTTAAAGTTTCAGAGAGGAAATGGAGCAAAGACGGAATTGTTAGGACTGTAGATGTGACTTCACAAAGCTTCAGTAAGCATAATTCTTGTCGAGACTAAGGCCCAATCCAATTTCACACCTTAGTCCTATCACTTAGCTCTCTGTCTATGAGACTGGCAAGATGGCAGCACAAGCGACCAAAGAAACCTCCAAATTGGAGTATTTTCCTTGTAAAGAAATTCATCACCATAGTTTAATGTGTAGTTTCAGAGTTGTATGGCCACTTTCTTTATAACAAGCTTGACAAATTGCTAGTAATTTGTCTCAGTAGCTAGCTAGCTAACTTTCCCATCCCACCTCAAATGGTGCAACAGATGGCAGAGGCTACAGCATTTAAGGTGGAACGGAAAAACAAAATAAAAGCTAATAAAAGCTATTGTCTGCTTCACTTCACAGAGGAGTTAAGAAATGGACAATAATGGTCAACTTCTGCAACACCTGCCCCATTTCTGAAGACATACAATGCCCTACAGCAGGGGTCAGCAACAGGTGGCCAGATGTGGCCCACAAGCATGAAACATCTGGCCTGTGAGGTTGTTTGAACTATAATGAATGATAATGAAATAAATAAATAAATAAAATGCTTCTCTGGAAAGCTTTACGTATTAAAGAAAAGTGCTAGTAGACTAGTAGCTAGTGTATATTATTATCGTGTGTTGTACTGGAGGTATGAGTAGATCAGACACAGCAGTGCTGCTAGAGTTTTTAAACAATGGGTCGAGTCATTGTCCACTCGATTAGACATTTCTGCCTAGCTGCTCCAACTTGTAGATGTGAAGTCAAAGACACAGTTTGTGTTGGTCTTCCTCTAGTCCTTCATCAGTGGTCACAGGACACTGCCCACAGACAGGGGTGGACTGGCGTGAATCTGTGCGTTTTGCAAAAGTTTAAATTCAAATCATTTCAAATTATATGGTGCTTTTTACAACAGAAGTTGTCAAAAAACAGCTTTACAGAGAAAAACAGGTTCACGCCTCTTATATCGAGCACCAAAGAGATACCAACTATTGTGATGACAGCAGTGTAACTCCCTTACATTAAGAGGAAGAAACCTTAGGAGGAACCAAGACAAAAGTTCTTGTTCAATAACGCACAGTCTAAGTTTTCCACAAATGTTCTACTACTCCTCGGAATTGAAACTGATTTTTGGTTCTCTTTACAGGAACTACATCCCGCTATATCTCGTGGGTCTTGCTGTCTGCACCACAAACGAAACCGGTGGGTGTTGACAAACGGCGGAGGATGGAACAGACATGCATCCAATGGAATCTCAGGGTCAGTTTCCGCAGAAATATGGAGAGCAGAAGAAAGGTGGATGCCAAAAGTTAAAAGAACATAAAGCCAATTCCCTTAAAAAATGATGCATTAGAACATTTTAGCTATAGTGCAGATGCCAAATATTAAAACTATAAAATGTGTCATGCAGGCTAATTCTAACACAGAATACACCTAACAGGCTATTATATGGATGGGATTTTGGAAAAAAACTCCATATGTTGAAATATGGGACATTGTGATAACACTTGAAACCCTATTTCAAACTCTTTTTGAATCTGTTTTTATTATTCTATTCTGTATAAAATGTTGGCTGATCAGTATGGTTCAAAAATAGAATTTTGAGGTTTAAAACAGGTTTAAAGTCTGTCAATTCAAATAGAATCACACTTTTACACAGAAAAAAAAGTTTTTTAACATGATGGTGAGATCTTTCCAGATACACTGCTTGGCCCCCCCCCAAAAAAAAATCACACACTCTATTTTTTTGTTTGATCGCCTTTATCTTTGATTGCGGGTCACATTTGCTGTGGCATTGTTTGATTTCACAAGATTCATTTCAATACAGTGTTGCATCTTGCAGCATTGATGATGGGAGAGTCTGACCACTGCACAAAGTCTTCTCCAGCACATCCCAAAGATTCTCAATGAGGTTAAGTTCTGGAATCTGTGGTGAACAATCCATGTGTGAAAATGATGATCTCATGCTCCCTGAATCACTCTTTCCCAATTCCCCACCTTGACTGGCAGGAAGTAGGGGCAGAAATAAAGAGATCTTACTTTGTTCTTACTCAATAACTTCCCCGGTTTGACCACCATGGCGCCACCTGTATATGTCATTCATCCTTCTAGTAAGATCCATTGCCTACCACAAAAAATCTATTAACTTAGAATGTTAACACTACACAGTTCCACACTTTGTTAATCATGCTTTGGTGAGGATGTTTTCACACCTATGGTTTGTTTGGTCTGGTCTGAAACTGTTAACGAGTGTGTAAACCTGAAGTGTTTACCCTTAAGCTCAGTCTTGTGAAGTTTAACTAACAGTTGGGTCAGAGCGAGGTCCAATCACATTCTTACCACAAACAAAGCACTTAACGAGTTTGAATCCATGAATCATGACATTATTATCTTGGAATATGACCATGCCATCAAGGAAGAAAAAATCCATTGATGGAATAACCTGGTCTATATTCAGTATATTCAGGTAGTCAGCTGACCTCTTTCTTTCAGTCCATACTGTTGCTGAACCTAGACCTGAACAAATGCAGCAACACCAGATCATTTGCCTAGTTAAATTCAGGTTTTGGCTTTTTTTGTCCAGGCAGTCTATGACACGCAGGGAGTAACAGAATAATATTATAAACAATATAATATAATATTATTCTGAAACTCCCTGTCTGTCATAGACTGCCTGGCCAAAAAAAGGTCCCAGTCTGTCCCTGCCCATAGAACACTGTTGACTGGATATTCTGAACTATTCTTAGTCTAGCAGTGACAAAGAAGTGTTTAAAAACAGCAGCAGCACTGCTGTATCTGATCCACTTGAACAGTGACAGGTTTAAATGATAAGCTTACAGAACCAGTTCTGGCTTGATCAGACAATTCTTTCGAGGACATTGTCCCAAACATCTGCCCTTTAAGTATTTCCATATAACCTCACTGACCTTCTACTTTATTTTAAAGTTTAATGAGCAGCAATTTCATTGCTCATTCATTTATTCTTGTTTTATAAAGTAATACACATGAAAACAAGGACCTGACAGTGCACCAGTTCCTCCTCTGATCCTGCAGTCTTTAAATCACAGAGCTATGGCCACTCAGGCTAATTAGATCCAAAAGAGCTGATCATCCCACTCAGGCCACATCATGTCTCCACTCAGGGGAAAGCCTCTTCATCTGAAGTTTTATTTATTCCATATTTATTTCATTTTCATGTCAACATGTGACTACTTAACCTCAACTTCTTGCCCTCTAATGGAGCGTAGTCTAACACAGACTATGACTGACCCTCTCTCGGATCCTTCACAACACTGTCCATGTAATTAAAAGCTGTACATATTCCTCCAAGTCAGTCACATTAACAGCTAAAGATCACAGGCTGAAGCTGTTTTTTCGAGAGTACAGAAATGAATAGAAGAAACATGAGAAACAGCTATGGAGAGAGCCGTAGTTTCAGATTTACCTGTTTAAAAACATGTTTTCAGATCAATTAAATTCTCAGTTGCAGTGGAACCACATTTTTTCTGTCCAATTTGAGTTCAGCCATCCATTAGCATATTTTAGCCAGCACGTACAAGTCCCTTTCCTGCTGACAGATCAATATTAAGACCAACTTTAGGTTTCAGATGATCTTATCTGGTCTTTGTAGATGCAGGTGGGGAAAACATGCCCAATACTGGTAAGCAAGCTGGTTAACCAGCTACAAGTCATGCTTGGTCACACTGTTCATGATATAAATCATGATAACTAATAAAATCATTAGCAATGAGTGAAGAAGTCTAGTATAATTCACGGTTCTAAATAAAATCACTGATCTAATGCATGTCTTATTCGCTTCATTCTGTTGGAGTAGGGCAAAACAAACATCCTGTTTTTATGATGATAGACCAAAAGTATAAACAAAAGTTTCCTAATGGGGTCCATTTCCACCTGACGAAAAACACTCGAATGCACGTCAAGTTGTAAATACGACCGCCAACCTCAGAAGGAGAAATTTCCAAGGAGAACTTGAAGGCAGAGCATAATACTGTTACTTGCCTGCAGGGGTGGTGTTATCCACTGCACCACACCAACCACCATTACTATATTAATAAGATTAGGATTGATTTATATTAAAATATAAAAAGCAGTTGATCTGTCAAAATAAAAAATAAATAATATTTATTATGTTAAAAAAAGTTATATTTATGGGATATTCTTCACTTAAATTTTAACAGATTTTTTTTTCTCTTTTTTCACACCCCCAAACTTTATTTTTTATAGTTATTCATTGAGGAAAGAAGCAAACATGAAACTCGCAAAGGAGTTAAAGAGGAAGATAACAGGAAGGGGAAAAAAACAACAAAACCAAACGGAAATAGGTACGGATAGAAAATAAAAGAAATATGAAATGTTGGTAAAGAGTGATTTAGTAATTAATGGGGGAGAAGAAAAATTAATAAAGCAATAAGTAATAAATAATCGATGGAGGAAAAAAATGAATAAAATTAATAACGGAAAAAGGTACGGATAGAAAATAAGAGAAAGATTAAATGTTGGTGGAGAGGGATTTAGTAATTAATGGGATAGAAGAAAAATTAGTCAAGAAATAAGTAATAAATAATCGATGGAAAAAAAAAATAATTAATAAAATTAAGAAATTTCCCCTTTTACAGTATAAACCTTATTTTCATACTGAAAAAGAAAAGGGTAAATTTACAGAATAATTAAAAATATATATGTTTGTTTTCTGTCTAGTTATTTAACTAGTTGACTGCTAATTAACTAGTTAAATAATAAAAAACAAAAATATCACTCAGTCACTCCGAGGCGCCGCTGTAGCTCACCGGTCCGGGAGGGGTGGAGTAGCTGCTGCTACAGTCAGACCCAGCTGGATTAGCCGGTTAGCTGTGTAACAGATTAGCGGGCTAACAGGTTATCAGGATGGGACATGAAGCAGCACCGGGTCGCTGCTAATGAGCCAGTATTTCCCAAAACACTCATGAGCTGCTCAGTAGAAACTTTCGGCTGATTAAATGGTGAGTATAATAAGTTATTTATCTACCGTGTGTTCTGTCTGAGTGAGACTGGGGGCGGCTTGCTAAGAGGCTAACGCTAGCTTAGCTATTTTATGTGGTTTCTATGTATAAACGGAGTTAAGATATTAGCATTAGCTCGCTAGGCTAATTAACGTAGCTAATGCTAGATATGCTAAGCTAGGTAAGCTAATTTACCGGTTATTGGCCAGAGTTTGATGAATTTTATTATTTTTGAGTTGGAATAAACAATAATAACACAGGGTTTCTGTCATTTCTTTAAATATATGTCAAAGTAAAGCTATTTTTGTGCGGAAATTTAAGTTAATCTGGCCGTGGTTGGTAGCTAGCATTATCTAACATAGCTAGCCGGTTTGGGGGTTTATTAATTATCTAACTTATCTAAGATAAGTTAACTTTATTGCTCTTTCAAGATATTTGTCACTGTTGTTTTGTTAATTAGCTAGCTAGCTAAGTAATAAATCATTGAGTTAACTAAGTTACGTAAGCAACAGGTTTTTGCCAGGGTTTATATTTTGTGTTTATTTAACTCATGTATGTCATGTAATCTAGCTAGGTTAATTGAATTTAGTTAGGTACCTAGTTGTTAGCTGTGCTTGTTTTTGTGGGTAAGCTTAACCCCCAAAAAAAACCCTTGGTCGCAGATCCTTTAAAAACTGTGTAAAGTTTCCTACAGCACTCTTTTACTTTAACTCATAATGTCCCTCAGTGATGCATACTGAACATCCTTATAAAGCTCCTTCTAAAAATTATTTATGAAGCTAGCTAAGCTAGATAACCAATTAACCCAAAATAACCCATGGTGATATACAAGTCACGGACCCTTTAAAAGCTGTTTAAAGTTCCCTACAGCACTCTGTCCTTTACTTTAACTCAAAGTTCCTAAGTTACATATACTGAACATCCCAAGAGAATCACTGGACCGTGTGTGAATGTGTGTTTGTTAATCTCACCTTATTAACAGAATGTAGGAATGCTGGGTTAGTGTTGTGGAAAAAAAACATGGTCACATACCCTTTAAAAACTGTGTAAAGTTTCTTACAGCACTGTCCTTTACTTTAACTCTTGAAGTCAGTGACACATACTCAACATCCTTAATATTTACAGAATGTAGGAGTGCTGGGTTAGTTCTTCACATGTGCCAGCAATAAAAAACAAACAAACATGATCTGCTCACTGTATTTATCTTAAATTTTGAAATTCGTTTTAATATTCAGAAATACGTCTTGTTAAGCATTACTTTATGGAGAAGTTATTTATGAAGTTAGCTAAGCTAGATAACTAATTAACCTAAAAGATCCCATGGTGATATGTATGTCACAGACCCTTTAAAAGCTGTGTAAAGTTCCTTACAGCACTCTGTACTCTGTCCTAAGTTACATACATTGAACACCTCAAGAGCATCACAGGACTGTGTGTGAATGTGCTCACCTTATTTAAAGAAGGTAGGAATGCTGAGTTAGTGCTGTAAATAAAACTAGATCATTTTAAAAGTGTATTATTTGCGTCCACAGGTCTGGTCCAACCATTTAACCATGCTTAAATTAGTGTTTTTCTGGTCCATATACCTGATTTCTAGAACAAAATGTTAATTATAGTTAGGGAATTTTAATAAATTACGTTACTTGTGTTGCAACATTATTTTAACCTTAACACATTTGCAGTCATGTTCCCACAATAAAGAACAAACATAAATGATCTGCTCACTGAATTTATCTGATTTGATTTTTAAATTAGTATCAGTATACAGAAATGGATCTTGGCTCTTATGTGTTAAGCATTACTTTATGGTGAAGTTAATTATGAAGCTAACTAACCTCATCTAGATAACCTAGATAATTAAGATATAGAGGATATCTAACCAACACACCCAGTTGAGTCTCATATTGGTATAACATATGGTTTTCTGGAGTTCTACTGTAAATGTTTTTGTTAAGTTTACTACTGTGTGGACACTGACTGGAAATGTTCTCAGTTTGATGATGACTAATCCTAATACTTTCTATCTTTGTGTTTTGTAGCTGCTGTTACTGCTTTATGCTTGAGACTGTGTAAAGCCACCATGCCTTCAGCCAAGGTGCTGAAGAGTACACAGTACATAGAACTGGGTAGTTACCAGTACTGGCCCGTACTTGTACCCAGAGGAATACGCCTGTATACGTATGAGCAGGTACCGGCCTTTCTGAGGGAGAACCCTTACATTACAGATGGATACAGAGCATACTTGACGTCCAGACTGTGCATTAAGAGGTAAGTGTTACAGCATAACAGAGAAATGTCTGAGTAGCCCAAGCCTGGGATGGGTATTTCTTATAATATCATGATACAAGACACGATACTGGGTTCACGAGAACGAAACGAGAAGAGATTTAAAAAAAAAAAATTGAAGAAAACATCAAAAATGAAAAAAGGTTTGAAAACTAGAGTTTTATTTGACAAAATCATATAACGCAATCTTAACGGACTGGTTTCTCTCACACATTGATTCTATAAGAAATAGAAATAAGAATAAAATAATAATAATTTTAAGTCTAATATAGTGCAAGCAATAAGTGCAAACCATAACCAGTCATATGAAGCCTGTGGTTTGTTTTTTTTCTCCTAAATCTCTTGTAATTTAACTATGCATAACCACAACCAGTCATATTAAGACTATGGTTTGTGTTTTTTTCTTCTAAATCTCTTATAATTTAACTATGCATAACCATAACCAGTCATATTAAGACTATGCTTGAAGTGCAAACCGAGACAGAACAGTACAGAGCTAAGGGATTAGTACAACTGCCTTTGAAACAGTCATGTGTACGATTTACTTACAGTATTTATTTATGGTTTGTGTCTTGTTGGTCACTCTGTTACCATTTATTGTTTCCACTGGAGCCAAAATGCAGCCAGACATACAACTTAAAAGTAGCAGAAGCATCTTCTATGCAAATGCCTGAATTTTCCCCTTCTGCTGAGAGCTGCTCTCACTGCTCAGCCACCACACTCTATCGCTATCGCTACTGGGTTGCCAGATCCCTCTTAAAAAGTCCATACTTAACTGTTTTTTTTTTCCCGCGGGACAGGTTTAAGCCTGACGAGAAATATCGTCACGTTTTAATCTCGCGAGATCTCGTGCCACAAGATTTCGTCACACCCCTACTACCCTGCATAATTCAGTTTCAATACACATACTCTAACTTTAATGTACAGAGACCCTTCATGGTCCTCATCACCTGGATCATCACTGTTCTTTCACCAGCTGTGTTAGATTAAGGTTTAACTCTGCAGGGTGGTAGGTACATACCCAGAACCAATCTTGAGCACCTCTACAATAATGGTAGAAAATAATAATTCTCACTTACACTGGTGTTAATGTTCTCTTTCTAGTATTTTTATGCTTTCCAATGAGACTGTGAACATCTGGAGTCATCTGCTAGGCTTCTTCTTGTTCTTCTCGCTGGGGGTGTATGACATGGTGTCTGTGCTACCTGTGCTTGGAGCGTCCAGAGAAGACTATGTTATCTACTCTATAGGACTCTTCTGCTTCCAGGTTTGTCCTTTTTCATGTATTAAAAAATCACATTATGTAGTTTTACTGAGTTATACAAGTGTCCTATGCTTATCATTGTTTAGAGAAAGAGTTAAAGGGAACCTACACTTTGAAGATCATGTCAAAACATTTAGGGGCAAAAATATTAAAGCATTACAGTGACAGTGAAGTCGAAGCTGTGAGAAGCTTGAGGTGGACATAAATTATGCAAATAAATAAGTGAGAAAGTGACAGCTTTGGCTATATTCATTAGAGTCCCACTGTACTGCAATAAATACATTTAGTTTAGCATTAAGACTAATGGAGGCTTTCAAAACATGTACGCTTGTCTGGCATGTGGTCAGAATCAAAGCGTAAGCAGTTATGTGTATTCAGTGTATTAACGTTTGAAGTCTTCTAATCTAATGTGTGTATTTGCTAGTGTTACCGTTATATATTTAGTATTTGTAGAAGGAAGGAAAATAGCAGCCCCCTACTTTGGCAGCTTCTCTCTCGAGCATACGGATGTAGCGCAGATACTCTGCTAATTCCCAGAACCTACACTTCGAAAATCATGCCAAACATTCAGAAGAAAAAAAATAAAACAAGCAGTACATCGGTGATGGAGCTGCGGGTAAGATAAGTAGGCTCAAGACTGAACCTTACGCAACTCAAAGATTTCACATTTGAAATGAAAGCATAGAATTGTGGGCGATCTCTTCTGACTTTAAGTGAAATTCGAGACTGGGTGGGCGCTTGTTTGCAAACATCAAGTCAGTCTGTTAAGTTTCTTTTTCATTAATCTTTTGACATTAACCCTGAGGTGTAAATGCAACTTATATTCTCATATTTCTCATTTCTCAATTCCTCATCTTTTTAGGTGTGCATGCTGTGTTCAGTGGGCTATCACTTATTCTGTTGTCACCGCTCTGAAAAGACCAGTCGACGCTGGATGGCTCTGGACTATGCTGGGATCTCCATTGGAACATTGGGCTGCTATGTTCTGGGCGTGTTCTATGCCTTCTACTGCAATAACGTACGTATCAGTTTATGTAGGTTTGTATCAGTTTACCAAAACAACATTTTCACTTGGTCATTTCAGGCTTTTTGAGTATCACTGTGTGCAGAGTTATTCATATAGATTTTTGCTGCTGCTCCAAGTTTCTTATATATGTTCAAGTCTAGTAACCTTCACCAGCCTGTAGAGCTGATTGAGCATCAGAACAATAGTGTGTTTATCGACTCGGTTAAAACCCAGGAACCCAGGTGCTAAAACTGTTGCTGTTATTTTCAAACTCTTGTACGCACCAAGCAAGTGTGTCGAGATCACCTGAACAGGTGAACATATTTCTAAATGAATTCTGGCACAGATCATATAAAGTATAAAAACAGTACAAATCAATGGCATCTAAACAAACCAAATGCATAACATGTCACAATATGGTTGTTGTATGCATTCTTGTGACTGCCAAAAAAAATCTATCAACCCTGCCTGCCCACTCCACCAACACCATGCTGTCCACATCTGCTGCTTTATCACGTATGAGTCTCTATGCAGTCCTGCCTCCATTTGTGTGCTTTAATTCTAAGACACATTTAATAATCAAACCCTTCCCAGTGCAACTGAAAGTCCTCCTCAGTCTGTATATAGTTGGGTATGATCAGTTTCCGTGAGAAAGATAATCGTGGAGGAATCATGTAAAGTCTTTAGCACAGCACAGGAAAAAACTGATACCATATCGTATTGTGCACAATAATATCTCCAAACATTGCGACACTATAAGAAAAAAAAATCCATATCATGATATTGCGGCATTATTAAAAACAAGAATATTCACTTTTAAATATTTGTTGTGTATATGCATGCGCAAAACATGCTATAACTGTAGTTTTGAGGTAGATTTTTGTTGCAACATTACTTATTACTTACTTATTTTTAATGTATTTTAATGTATTTTTTAGGTATTTTATGTATGATACTCTATATTACAAGATATTCAAGTAATAAATGAAGAAAAAATACCCTGAGATGCCTCCTATGATGATTTCTTGGTACGTGTCATACTGTGTAGACAGAAACTTTCAATAGCTTCTTTCTGCCTGGCATCCACTATCAGTTAAATCTCACTCACATGATACATTATTTCACAAAAGTGAGTATACACTCCTTACATTGCCAAAAATGCATATCACGGTATTTTCAAGATTCTGACGGTTTCACGGTATATCACGGTATTTTTATATATTTTTTTAATTATTATTTTTTGCAAGACTGGGCTTTAATAAATAATAAGGAGTTTAATAATAAGGAGTTACTGTACTGTTAGGAGTACATATAATATCAAACACTAAGGCTTTGATTAGTATAGGTTTTACTTTGTCCCACAAAATTAAACAATATATAAAGAAATCAGACTTTATTATCAGAAAAAACAGCTGAAGAATTTAAACAATAGACTTTAAAAAGAGATACTCCATCAACTTTAACACACCTTCCTTTACAAAATATTTAAAATATTTTTAATACTTTCATAAACAATATAAATGGACATAAAATACTCCAAGTTTAAGTATTCTAAGACATATTTCTCAAAAGTTCTATTTCACAAGTAAGACATAAGTTTAATATAAATTTACTATATGTTATTCCTGAAGCCATTAGAGGCATTACAGTATTAAACTCAGCCACAGTTCCCTTCTTTCTCCAGTTAACCAATACAATTAAATCATCCTTTAAGCTACAGTATTATTATATTTAAAAGGGTTGTAGTTACTGCTCTATGTTACTGTGATAAAAACACCCTAGACGAGCGTTTGACTCCACGCGGCTACGTGTGCTTCTCTGACTGTGCAGTTCCACACGGCGCTCCACAGCACCTAGCGGCATCTAGCGGTATGTTGGTATGAGAGAAATGCATACTGGTTCTAGTTCCCCCTGCGGTATACTGAATGAACGGGTATACTGCCCAGCACTACCTCACATTTTTGTAAATATTTTATTATATCTTTTCATGGGACAACACTGAAGATATGACACAATTCAATACAATGTAAAGTTGTCAGTGTACAGCTCATGTAACTGTGTAAATTTGGTATGCCTTAAAACAACTCAACTCGCAGCCATTAATGTCTAAACTGCTGTCAACAAAAGTGAGTAAACCCCTAAGTGAAAATAGCCAAATATTGCCCCATTAGGCATTTTAATTTGCCAGTTGTCAATGGGGAGTGAGTGTGTTAAATTTTGGGGTATTGCTTTCACACACTGTAATGCTAGTCACTGGTTTTCAACCTGGCATTTCATGACAAAGAACTCTCTGAGGATATGATTTTTGTGAGATTGTTATCATGCCTCACAATTTATATAGTTGTGTAGATGCATTTCATCAGTTAACGCTTCCTGATCATTTCACATACTACTATCCCATGATTTCAGTGCCAGTAAAACAGCTATACCTTGTGTTAGTGTTAGTCTCACTAACACAAGGTTTGAGATGCATTTGATTTTTTTTTTTAGCTGTGGTTTAATTATCTTACAGATTCAAGTTGTTAAACCTGAAAAGGCCAGGTGTAAATAGGGTCCAAGATCTGCCTCAGAAGGGCCTGATGTTTCTGTAGCTGTGCACACTGATTTCTTAGCAAGCCTTAGCGTGATAGCTAGTCCATTCAGCATTTAGGCTAATTACCATTCAGGTGGAAGTAAATCGTCCCGTGTGATTGACGTGAAAAGATGTGTGTTTACAGTCTGCCTGTGGCATATGTGTGTGCATGGGTTTGCGTGCATGCCCGTGTGAGTGTGCCTGCGTGTGTGTGTGTGGGGTGAGATTCAGACAGGGGTAGATTAATTAGTTGGCCTGAGGAGCGCCGTCCCATAGCGGCCTAGCAGCAGATGGTAGGCCTGCTTTTGTTGTGGGCATATGCTACCTGTGCAACAGATACAGAGCAAGAGTTCACCTTTCGTGGGAGGAAACACTTGTGTGGGATGCCGTGGGTGCCGGGTTTTTGTAGAGCTCGTATTGTGTATCGTGTTGTGAGGTTAGTTTATTGTGAAACAGTGTCTCAAACCTTTCCTGGGCTTTCAGTCTGCACACAACAATAAGTTAACATGCTTTCAGCTTTTGGCTCCAGGTACAGTAGCGGCGTATTGGTCGAAAGCTAGCCGCATAGCATCCTCTTTAGAATTTCACTTCTGATTACTTGACTAAACATATTTGGCCGAGAACAGTGTCTTCTTTGTCTCAGACAAACAACGAGAGAAGCTTTCGGAGAAACTTGGATCCAGAACATCCGACGCAGGCAGCTAGCTCTTGTCCCTCAACTCCCACTTGCTCTTTGCGGTGCGCCACTGCGATTGGCCGTGTCGTTTTGCGCTCTCCGTCCCTCCTCCCCCCACCCCTCCACATATTGGAAGTGCTGGCTTATTGTGCCCCAGAATGCGGCGGAAATCTGCTCCAGCCCAAAGCAGATGGCCGCGTTCGTGGACCCACTCCGTCACTCCTGTTCCCCACCATATGACATTCACACGTGGGTGAGCCATCTCCACTCTCCCCCTGCCAAGTGTTTAGCTTTGCTTTTTGGGTGACTACTCAATCAGCCAAGTCCCCCAAGAGAAAGAGAGACTGTTTTCTTTCTCTCTTTTTTTCCTCTCCCTTGCTCTCTCTCTCTCACTTTATCTATCCAGCACACAAGGAAGTTTATTTAGGCTTTGGTGTAGTATTAAGATTATATTCCATATTATCGTCACCTTATTTACCTTGTGTGGACTTATGTGGAATCGTATTGATGGAAATGATTCTTGAACAAATAAACAATACAGACGGCAAATTGAAATAAAATTGCGTTCGAAACCCATAACATGCGATAAAAAACGCTCTCAATGCAGGTAAAACATAACATCATTATCCCGATAAAAGAAGAAAGCCTTCAGAAAGATAGCAGAGATGTTAGGAGTGATTAAAACAAGAAAGAGCACAGTGGTGATCTCAGGAACTCAAAAAAGACCTGGACATCCATGGAAGACAACAGTGGGAGATGATCACAGAAAGATTTCCAAACAGAGGGTTCACCAAAAGGGGCAAATAATTAATACCATTAATAGAAAGACTCACAAACCAACAACAAATTAATACAGCTAGCTGCAGTAGAAGCCTGGCAAAGCATCAAAAAGAAGTGTTTAGTAATGTCCATAGGTTTCAGACTTCAGGCAAGTCAAACGATACATGATCGTTTTATTTTTTTATTTTATTTATATAGTTCCTTTTTTTATATTACATTTGTGCCTGATATGAGGAGGCTTTGTAGAAAAATGCTTCCAATTGGTAGGATATTTTTGTGTAACCTATTCAATTAAACCTGAAAGTCCACTACATTTTAATTGTATCTCCTTCATTTCATTATAAATCCAGGGCGGTGGCATCCACTGTCCAAATATTTATAGACCCAACACTGTACTTGTTGTTCTCTATTGCCCTCTAATCTCTGGTTTCTTTCCCCCCACCCACAGTACTGGCGGCAGGTGTATCTAGTCACAGTGTTGGCGATGACATTGGGCGTGTTCTTTGCCCAGATACACCCTCATTACCTGACCAAGAACTGGCAGAAGTTGCGATCGATCATGTTCTTCTCGGTAGCGGCGTATGGCCTCATCCCTACCTTTCACTGGATTTGGCTCAGTGGAGGTTTCAGCTCTGCCATCGTACAGGTAGGACTGAGCTTCACAATCATCTCATCTATCAAAATAGTCATTTTACACACTAAAATGTATATTGATTGATTTGAGGCACACTTCTGTGATGGCTTTGTAATGGAACTAGAGTGCCTATAAAAAAGTATTCACTCCATTTGTTTAGTTTTATTTCTCTTTTAGCAAGAATTGGCCGATAAAAGATTTAATACCACAATGAGGAGATTTTTTTCCCCTCAAAGTAATGAATATAAACTTAGTGATTGCATATTCACCAGATAATCCAGACAGTTGGTGCTTAGTAGTCTTTTTAATAGTGCAATGGTCAGGTAAGGACAGTTAATGTCTCAAGCGATGTATTATAAAGACACCTGCCTGATCTTGGTTAATCGTGACTTGATTAATCGTATATATCTTGACTACAAATATCGGAGAACATTTTACAAAGAGTATAAGTCCGGGGATGGATAATAAAAGTCAAAATTCACTGAACATTCCCTGCTTACCAGTTAAATTTATCCTTAACAAATGCAAGAAATGGGGCAGTGTAAATGTAAATCTGCCTAGAGCACATTTTCTATCTACTCTGAAGGAGTTAAATAGATGCCGCCGCCACCAAGCTTCACAGCAAGTGTGATTTTGGTGTTTGTGGCAAGAACCTTCTTCTTCCAGTTGACCCTGGATTCTCCCATAAGCTTTTGGGTGAACTGTAGTCGAGATTTACCTCCTCTTTGCTCCTCTTCATGAAGCCATAAAGCTTTGACTGGTGAAGAACACAGACCACAGTGGTTGTAGGCAGAGTATCTCTCCAATCTCAGCTGCTGAAGCTTTTAACTCCTTCAGAGAAGAGTAGCCTCCTTTGCTTGGCTCCTTGTTGCACTTTTTGAAATACCTGTGACTGTTGGAACCAATTTTCTGGACTGCTGTTGAATTAGATCAATAGATTAATCACTTTTAAAGAAATTGAATATTCAGCAATGCATGCAATTGATTTTTGTAAACCCCTGTTTTTTGTATCCCACTGTTTCGTGTTTTTTTTAGAACTTTGTTCCCCGAGTGCTGATAATGTACTTCCTCGCCGCAGCTGCCTTCGTATTCTATGTCTCCAAGGTTCCTGAACGTTACTTTCCAGGTAAAATTAGAAGAGGAGGCACTTTTTGTAGGATTTTGGTCTCTTCACATTTAAGCCAAGCTAATTAATGCTCTACTGCTCTTTTATCTTAAAGGTCAGTTGAACTATGTGGGCTCCAGCCACCAGATCTGGCACATTCTGGTGGTGTTCCTGTTCTACTGGTGGCATCAGTCTGCGTTATTTATTACAAGCTACCGGCAAGAGCACCCCTGCCCTGACTATCCTCGACATGCGTAGGGCTTCATGGATGGATGTGGAGAACTGGCGTTGCTGTGAGGAGCCTGGGTGATTTCTCAGTAAATCACAAGCGACATCTTTTAGTAAATGCACTGATTGTCTTACCCAGTCAGTCACTGTGGCTGGGTTTTCAGTGGAGATCTACATTCAGTGCAAACTTTGATCATGACTCATGATTTACAGGCTGAGTTTTTGCACTATAAAGGTCTGTAGTGAAACCCAAATGTATTGACTTTTCCCCATCATAAATCAACAGTTACTGGACTGATTTGTTATTCTGTAAATATTATAGTGCCTAGCCATTTAAGTTGAAATGTTTTGGTATTAACGTGCATCAGAGGAGGATGCACTACTGTATTGGACATTGTTGGGATGGGGAGCTTTTTTTTTTTTAAAGGGAAAATGAATTTCCAACAGGTTGGAATCTTCTACTTGGGTTCTTGTGCTATGAATTCATCTGTAGACAGTATCATTTTTCACCTCAGGCTTATGTCAGTGTTGGTCAGTGTTTTAAGAAAGTAAAGTATCTTTCCAGTATTGTTTCCCAGCAACTAGCAAACCAGCCAGTCTGTAGATTTCTAAATGTCAGATGGTTCTCAAAATACCTTCAAATACCTTCATAAAAAGAATGTTAATTTCTAAAGCTTTTGATATGTGACCCGTTTGCTAACTATTCAGTGCTATTTTTGGATTCCATCCACTGCGATGATGAGCGTACCAAAGATTTTGATACTGCAACAGATTTTGAATACAAACACCGTCATCATCAAGGCCACTCCTACCAAAAGTCTAGAAGTATGTGTGTGTTTATTATGTCTAGTATAACTTTAGTTATAAAGTTTAATAGTTTGGAACCTGTGCTTTCAAAATAATGTCAGTATCATACCTTAAGTAGAACTGTGTTCTTCAATCCTGGTCAAAACCTGGAGGGAGGTTGATGTGGCGCAGTGGAGAAAACCTCTCCTGCTAGTGAGCTACCACATCATGTGAGACACTGTGGTTTAAGTCCCAGTCTGGGGAATACTGATTAAAAGCTGTTATCCTACGATACCATATTTTTCGCACTATAAGGCGCACTGGATTATAAGGTGCACTATCAATAAACGTCTATTTTCTGGTCTATTTTCATGCATAAGGTGCACTGGATTATAAAGTGCATTACGTGACACTAGTAAGGAACAGGGGCATCACCATGTTCTGCAGTTCTCGCTGCTGGGTGGTTGTGGTGGGGGGGGGGTAATTTTAGTTAAATAAAAGTAAGCTAAGTAAACTAAACTGTAATTCATTAAAAAAAGCACCTTATATTTTAAGTGCACATTATATTGTGAAAAATATGGTAACTATACTGTGAGTCCTCGTGCAACACTCCTCCTAGCTTACACTACATTGACCTGTAAAAAAAAAATAATCCTGTTAGTTGCTCTGGATAAGAGCATCAGCTAAATGCCATAATTTTTTTATGTTAAATGAAGCACCTTGCCCTGCACATATATTGCTTTCCTTCTCCCAAAATACCTGATACAAGTAATCGGGGGTGAGTTTACCAAAAGTGTGTATCACTATGTGCTTTATTACTAGTATTTAAGCTCTTCCTAAACTCTTCTGTTACTAAATTGCAAAACTCTGGTTCCAATCACTTCCATGGCCACAGGTATATACAACCAATAACCTAGGCATGCAGACTCACTACTAAATATTCCATAGTAAACTGTCAATATAAAGCCACTGGGACTTAAAGCAACTCGCTCTGTCAGTGTAAAATATCAGAGCGAGGTCAGCAGATGCTGAAGTGAACAATTTGCAGGGGTCACCAACTTCCTGCCAAACAGAGAGTCTGTGACTACAGACCTCCAAACTTCATGTGGCCTTCAGATTAGTTCAAGAACAATAGAGCGTAGAGATCTTCATGGAATGGGTTTCCATGGCTGAGCAGCTCCATCCAAGCCTTGCATTTTCAAGGACAATGCAATGCAGGCGAGCAGGTACTTCTGACAATTTAGGCCCAATCCAATTTCACCCCTTGGCCCTATCCCTCTGTTGTCCCGTTTTTTTAGGTGGAGGATTTTGCATAAAAACAAGGGTTCAAAAGAGAAATGGATTAGGAATATACAGCTCTGGAAAAAAATAAGAGACCACTTAAAAATGATGAGTTTCTTTGATTTTACCAAATTGTAAACCTCTGGAATATAATCAAGAGGAAGATGGATTTTTGCACCAGGAGTGACATTAATTTATCCAAAAGCAGTGTGTAAGACTGGTGGAGGAGAACATGCCAAGATGCATGAAAACTGATTAAAACAACCAACTATTAATTTCTGAACTCTTTATGAATATGAACTTGTTTTCTTTGCATTGAATTTGCGAAAAATGTCCATAGTTTATAGAATAAAACAACAATGTTAATTTTACTCAAACATGTACCTATAAATAACTAAATCAGAGAAACTAGTTCCGACACTAAAGTGGTCTCTCAATTTTTTCCAGAGCTTATGAGAATTTTTATGACAGTCTTTGTCTGATCCACTTCTACAGCACAATAAACACTCATTTTTGTGGTTATATGTATGTTAGAACAACTGTAGTATTCCTCAGCCTGTCAGATTTCAGAAATCGTTTTTAACACCAACATTTCTAAGGTTTAATAATCAAGGCATATCTTTGGGAAACCTTTGCACAATTGACTTGTCTGTTTCCCCTGAACATTTTTTGCAACTTGGTTTGGTATTCGCTAAGATAAGATCTATTGTTTTTGAGAAACTCACCCCCAGTTAATTAGACAAGTCTTTTCAGGGGTAAAGTGGGTGTTTTAAAACAGGAAAGCTAAAAAAAAAAAAAAAAAAAAACATGTGCGGGGCAGGGTGTGTCTCCAGTACCAGGATTTAGGCTTAGTGCTGATCTGTAGATCACAAAGTGCAATGCAGAATATGTCTGTTACATAAAAGTTCTTATAGCTAAACTAGGTGGTTGGTACTAACAATGTGATTCTGGTCTGGTGTTTGTAGGACATAAGATAAGCTATAACACTCACTGAGATGTGAGACAGTCAATACAACACAGTCATTTTGACCTTTCATATTGCTGTGCTGTCTGTCTTTTACTATGTACAGCTATAGAACTTTAAAGGAGAACTCCAGTTTGGAATGGACTTGTGTTGTAGTGAAACATGATGACGAGTACAAACTTTTGTTGAATAGCCCACCTATATTCACCCCCAGCATTCTGAAATACAGCACTTTAAACCTAAGCTCCCAACAGTCTTATAATGCTAGTGATAGGGGCATATTGCTGTCCTACCATGATAGCAGATAGCAAAATGAATTCAGTGTGATTCAGATATCTCTAGAGTTCATGCAGAGAACTTCCACAAGGTACTGTGTGTATAAACCACATTTTTACTAAACTATATGTGCACTTTTAAAGTTCTAAGTGCCTGATTTTAAATGTGAGGACTCAGAATTCTACCAATTAATTTTAGAGCTACTCTAAGCTTGTTAATGGTGTAAAAATGATCATCCTTTCTTTGCATAGGCAACTCTATGCCCCTATCACTAGCTTTATAAGCCTGTTGGGAGCATAAAAGCTAAAAACGCTGTATTTTAGAATGCTGGCAGAGAACGAAGGTGAGCTATTTGACAAATGTTTATATACATTATCATGTTTTACTAAACCCCAAGTCATTTCACACCAAAGTTCTCCTTTAAAGTTGAGTGTTTTCAGTCAATACCATTTCTGTGGTTATTATTTAATCCTGTGCAGAACAGAATATCTTAAGTTATTTTCATTGTTAATATAATAATAAGACACTGTTTCTGGTTCTCTTCTTAAAATATTTTACAATTTTTTATTCTGTAAAGTCTGGAAAGTCTTTTGCTTCAATGTATTTTCAGATTTTTTTGATTCTTTAATAAGATTAAACTAAGACCAAGAGATTCCAAAAAAAAAAGTTCAGTATTTTATTGCATTGTTAGAGAGCAGCGTAGCACAACAAATCAAATTAAAAGAAAGTAACAGAAAAGAAAGACAGTAAGTATTGCAGTGTTAAAAAGTTCAACCTGTAAAAAAATTGCTTTAGTCAAACATGATGGTTTTCCAAGTGCTATAAGACTTAACCTTGTCCCAAACGTACACTCTAGTTTAAATCACTATCACTGTGGATTTATCTTGATTTCCAGTTTAATTATTTATCTCCACTTAGGCTGCTTCATGCTGTACAACTGAAAACTGAAGAGTTTTGAGTACATTCTTTACATTTGTTCCCATTATAAAGAAAGACGGTACCTAATTATAACTGTAGTTTAAAAGTGTGGATTACGTTATTTTAAATAAGGGGCTAAGAATAAGAATAATAAAAATTGACTTAATGAGATGTTGTGCAGCACCAGTCACACAAAAGGTTAATCAGACCTCATGTGATTGATTATCAACTTAAAGTAAATCCCTTTTTAAGTTTTTTTTTTAGTATTATTTTTGGAGACAAAAATGGCCACAGCTACAAAGTCTATGAACCGAATGCACTTAAACTGCTGAATTATGCATAGAAAATGGTACTTAAAGTAAGAGTGGAGAAGGCCTACGCTGAAATGATTCTCTTTTGACACAAATGCACCACAACAGGCATTTGTGTTTTTGAGGTACAGTAAAGCAGGGTGGAGCATACCCATATAAGGCAATGTGGTGTGAAACTGACCTATCTAGTAGATCACGCGGGAAGCAACAACCTACGCTACCTAAGAACCACTGACAAGTGGGTGGTCCGTGATTGAGCACGCACAAAAGATTCAGTACTCTGCTAAATCTGTATTCTAATAAAATACAAAAAAAAAAAAAACAAAGGATAGCGTATTGTCGGCTTTCGCTAATGTTTTTCTCAGAGCACGTTTGTGATGCAGCATAAAAAGGCTAAAAAGACTAAATGTAATGCATAAAAAGTCAATGGAAAAAACCCAACAACATCCATACACAGGTTCAAGTCAAGTTCAGGGAAAACGAGTTACTCCAAAGTCAAGTTATTAAGGTATTAAAATAGTTTTAAAAGCTGTAAAAGTTGGTTTTACACTAAAACAAGGCCCATGATTTGTTGAAACTGTGAAACTGACTGGCTGACGCACACTGAGAGCACATTACACAACAGCTGCCATCTAGTAAATGTAAAAATTCAAAGGGTGGTCGCGTTGACTTTGCATAAAGTAGCAGCATATGCGCTTAAGTGCACTCTGTGTGCACCGGAAGACGAGACATTCAATGCTTTGAGGGAAAAGGTGCGGCTCCGAAAGGGTCGAGGAGATCCATTTGAGGGGTCTGCTGAGACCCACCGTGGACGACCATTTCTGTGAAGGGCACAGCCCCAAAATCATCCATCGGGTTCCCATCGAACGCGGCTTGTAAAGAACCAGTCCGGGATCTGCCGTTGGCTGTGTTGATGTCGCTGCTTTTGTTGTCTCCGAGGCCTTGGTGTTGCCCGTGTTGTCCTTGTTGACCTTGCCGAACGCTGCCGTCTTGCGGATGGAAAGGCTTGGCGCCAAACGGATCCAATATGGCCTCTTCAGACGGCAAAGCCGTTCCCTTCTCTATAACTTCTCCCATTGTGATGCTGATGTTCTCCTTGGAGGCACTGAGAAACTCGTTGCTACTTTGTGAATCCCTTCTGCCCACCTTCTTGTGCCGTCGTACCCGCTCGGGGGTGCGGAAGCTGGGCTTGTTGCTCTTTCTCCCGCTAGTCGGTGTACCGTGGTGGCGCTTTCCGTTTCCACCGGTGACCTCCTGCTTTGTGCGTCTCTGCCGCGAGGAGAGCTTCTGGAGGCTGCGCTGCTTCAGTTTCTGCTGCTGTTGGGGGCTTTGTGCCTCCTCAAAAGGCACTTGGCCAAAGATGTCCTCCTGGCTTCTGGAGGTCTGTTCCGTGTGGCCGGGCTGGAAGGGCGAGAAGCCAAACACGTCTACACTGGCCGGGGAGATAGGTGGCGTCTGGCCACTGGGAGCATCGCCGCTCCTGCTGGACCTGGAGAGGTTCCTGCTGAAGGGAGCTTTGGTGAAAACATCAAACTCCTCCATGGTGTTTTCCTGGCTCGCCTGCCTGAAAGGAGCCTTGGCAAAAACATCGACACTCTCTGGTGGTGAAGCTCTGGGCTGACCACTGCCAACAAAGGGCACGGCGCCAAACGCATCCACTTCACTTGCACTTGGCAAGGGCACGGCGCCGGGTGAATCGGGAGGGGTGATCAGACTTGTTCCAGATTCACCTCTGGCATTTCCCTTTGCAAAAGCTGAAACCTCGTCACCCAGCATTCTCCCTGCAGCACAGGCTTTCTCTTTCCTCTGGTCACAGTCGGAATCTGAGCTGTGTTTGTCTTCCTCTTCTTCAGCCTCTTCCTCAGAGTCCATGAGCAGAGGTCTCTGCCCAAGGTTCTCTGGCTCTGTGTCTTCAGGCTCACTGTTGAGGCCTTCATCCTCCTCCACCTCCTCATCTTCACTGCTCTTGGGCGAGGGAGGGTCAGACTCGAAGTCGCTGTCCGATTCCTCGCCGGTTTTGTGAGCTGTTGGGCCGGATGAGCTGCTCTTCTTCGTAGGTTTCTGTTCCTTGGCAGACAGTTGCACAGCTTCTTCCAAAGCGACTATTCCAGCAGTGGAGATGCTGGACTCTTCGGATGGCTGCTCTGGTGTGTGCGCGGCAGATCCTGCTGGAAACAGGATACAAAAGATGAAGAGAAGTTTAAGATAGATTTTCACACAATTTGCACAAAATGCCAAGTGAATGCAACAATTCCTTTAATATCCCTTTTTAAAAATGCAGTATTGTCTCCTTCTAGAAAGGGTATTTGTACAGATGGACCATGTCTTAATATGGGAAAGGGTTTAAGGATAATAATGAAAAGCCAGTAAAAGGGGGGGCGGCTGAAGACTGAGAACATGATTACTGTTTTGTTCTGTTGTGTAATGATGCTGGATTACCAGAGTGTGCAATTTATATTTTACTAGGTACAACCTTGATGACATCTTGTATTTTTTAGAAGCCAAACAAAGCCTAATATATTGAGAACTAATCAAACAGAAGGCAAAATGAGACAGAATTACAGAACTCATATGGTCAAAAAACTGTTCTTTTCCAGTCAAGTCTCTTAGTTAAAGTAGCAGTCTGTATTTTGTTTCTAAACTGAAAGCAGGAGCATTTCTGAGTGTAGAAGGGATAAAATATTGTGTTTAATGGTTCCAGCGTGCTGGAACGCCCATCCCTGCTAAGCCTAATATATTCATTGGTCTCGGGTTGCTTTTTGCAGGAGTTCTTTTAGCCACGTCATGCATCTTTACGTACTTACGCCACACGTACAGCCTCTGAAAGAGGATCCGGCTCAGTTTTACTAAATGCGAGCGGCTGGTGGAGCAATGGAGACTTCAGAAGGGGAAACTCAGAGCTCAGTAGCTCATTTACTCATAGTAAAAACAAAGTGTGTAGTTGAAGTGAAGTTTCTGACTGAGCGCTCTCTCTCTCTGACTGAACATAACCTGGAATCGGATTCATCTGCTCTGAAAGGAGACCGCATCACACCCGCCCAGTTTAAAATGATTTTTCTGCATGCTCAGTGCAATTACCCATTCTCACCAGAGAGAGCCCTAAATCCCCCAAAACCCAAAATTTACAGACATCAGCTTTAAAATAATACTGTTCTACATTAACGTTACAGTAAGTTTTCATTTCGGAGATGCAAGTTTTTTGCGCCAACAGAGACAAACTGATTTTTTCTCTCCATCCCTCTCTCTCTCTCAATCTGTGCACACCATGGTTACGTCTGTTTTCTCATAGAGGATCTGAAATCAATAAAATGTGTCACGACCGGGGTGCCCAAACGTTTGCACATGCCTGTATATATAATGACGGAAATAGTTTGTACAAACTTCTCCCCTCGTTCCTGTTCCTCAGTATAGCTGGTTGAAGCCATACCCCATGCTGCGCAGGCAGAGCTGCAAATCTGTTACCATCTAAACCCTCCAAACTGGCACCACCAGACAAAGGGTTAGCCAAACTGTGTGTTGTGTACGAGGAAGTTTCGAAAAGGCGAGCTAGAGGGGGGTACAGAGAAAAGTGTGTAATCAGATGTAATAAGTGAAGATGATCAGTTTGTATTAAAAATTAAAGCTAGCGGGCCATTTAACCTGTACATACAATGCAGCTCTGGAAAAAATAAGAGAGCAATTAAAAAGGATGTTTTTCTTTGATTTTACCAAATCTAAAATCTCTGGAATATAATCAAGATGAAGATGGATGATCACAAGCAATCAAACCAAGCTGAACTGCTAGATTTTTTTTTTTTGCACCAGGAGTGGCATAAAGTTATTCAAAAGCAGTGTGTAAGACTAGTGGAGGAGAACATGCCAAGATGCATGAAAACTGTGATTAAAGCAGGGTTATTCCACCAAATATTGATTTTTGAATTCTTAAAACTTTATGAATATGAACTTGTTTCTTTGCATTATTTGAGGTCTGAAAGCTCTGCATCTTTATTGTTATTTCTCATTTTTTGCAAATAAATTACAATATATTTATTTGGAGAAATGTTATCAGTTTTTTCAGTATCAGTTATCAGTATCATTTTACTCAAATATATATATATAAAAAGCAAAATCAGAGAAACTGATTCAGAAACTGAAGTGGTCTCTTAATGTTTTCCAGAGCTGTACATTACATTACAACCTGTCTAATGACAGACAGATTGTAGAAAACAGCGCCCTCACCACCTTTAATCAGATAAGAAGATCTGAAGAGTGCTGATTTCTCAGGGCTGTCTGATTGCGCTCTGATGGCTTCTCTTGTAAAGGCGCAGATAACATGTAATGGTTATATTAAGCCCTCGGAGCATGAGGATCTACAGGAGGCCTTTAACACTGGAGCACAGCGTGTTAAATCAGGGTGCTGCTGCTGCTGAAGCCACATGTCCACACAGTGGATTACACAAGACCCCTTATCCTAGGTCAACAGATGCTCAGCTGAGGCTGTGCTCTCTATGTCTATATATTATATGAAAATTAATTATGAACCACCACTATGCTGTTATGGTATGCAAAAAAAGGAGTGTATTTAAGGTATGTACTTTTCAGTGCTTTCAATGGGGATTTAGATAACTGTATTTTCATTTCGCTTTCTTTTATTTTAATTACAAAGAACATGTATGGCAAGACTAGGTACTATTATATTACTATTTAATGTAATACTGAGCGTATTTATGCACTTAGAAATCTGTTCATAATCAGTTTATTTATCTGATTATTCACATATAAATGCAAACAGCATTAATTAATTAAGCAGCAGTTTCTCAGGCCCAATCCCATTTTACCCCTTGGTCCGACCACTCGGCGTTAAAGTAAAATGTTGGGCATACATGACCCTTGACCCTGAGATTTTTCAGATCACAGGCACACTCAAAACAGATGTGTATGAAGAATCACTGGCAGGATGGAAGCACAGGCATCCAATGAAACCCATAAATAAATTATTTTCATTGCTAAAAAATTAAGATATCCACTATATTACAATAGTTTAATCTGTAGATTCAATGTGTTATGGCTATTGTGTTCATAACAAGCATAAAAAATTGCTAGTATTTTATCTCAGCTGCTAACTTGCTAACTCTACCATTCCACCTTAAATGGCAATGGCGACATATGTCAGACACTTCAGCATTTAATGTGGAACGAAAAAATAAAATTAAATAAAAGCTTATTTCAGGAATAGGGAATAGACAATAATAATGAATTGCTGCAGCACCTGCTCTCTTTTTAAAGACATATGATAAAACCTAAAGTTAACTAGTTAAATCAGCAGAAGCTAGGTTGCTGAACTTTAGCGCTCCACTAAAAATCTCTGGAATATAATCAAGAGGAAAATGGATGATCACAAGCCATCAAACCAAACTGAACTGCTTGGATTTTTGCACCAGGAGTGGCATAAAGTTATCCAAAAGCAGTGTGTAAGACTGGTGGAGGAGAACATGCCAAGATGCATGAAAACTGTCATTAAAAAGGGAGGGGTACAAGAGAGAAACAGGATTGGGCAAAAGGTCTAAAAATCAGTTTAAGAAATATATGATATACAAAGCTAGATTTTACCTCAGTAATCAGATTTCTTAGTGCATGTAAACACTTTACCAGAGTATTCTCAGATATTTCAGTCTTGGAGTTTACCACAAGTGGTCTGACTATAATTTACCAGAGTTTTATTGCAAATGGTGTTAAAATATAACCTAAATGCTTCACAGAGTATTTTGGTTTGGAAAATAGGAAAACATTTAATAAGAAGGTGTATCCAAACTTCAGACTGGTACTGTATAAAAGTGCTACTAAACTGTAGCTTTAACAGATTTTACTACTGTTGATGTGAACTGCAGCCATCATGGATTCTAAATTTGGAATAGATGAGGCTCTCCTGATTTTACTGGTAGGAAATATGACTTTTAGGAGCAGATTTAGTGCAGAATTATTAAAATCTTGTTCACTGCACCACACAGAAAATCAATATCATAATACAGCTCTGAAAAAAAAATGTGACCACTTAAAAATGATGAGTTTCTTTGATTTTACCAAATTGAAAACCTCTGGATTATAATCAAGAGGAAGATGGATGATCACAAGCCATTAAACCAAACTAAACTGCTTGAATTTTTGCATCAGGAGTGGCAGAAAGTTATCCAAAAGCAGTGTGCAAGACTGGTGGAGGAGAACATGCCAAGATGCATGAAAACTGTGATTAAATACCAGGGTTATTCCAGCAAATATTGATTTCTGAACTCTTAAAACTTTATGAATATAAACATGTTTTCTTTAAGTAGTTTATAGAATAAAACAACAATGTTCTTTTACCTCAAACATATACCTATAAATAGCAAAATCAGAGAAACTGATTCAGAAATTGAAGTGATTTCTTAATTTTTTCTAGAGCTGTACAGTATACGTACATCAATCAGTCGTAACATTAAAACCACAGACATGTAAAATTAATATAATAATAAAGGGGTGGGCCATGAGTATTAATATAATTAATATTAGTACATGAGGTATATTAGTAAGCAAACCGTTCTTAAATATAATGTGTGTGAAGCAGGAAAAATGGTCAACCGTAAGAATCGGACATTTTTACACAGTCTAAATTGTGATTGGGTTTCAGTACCTACCAAAAGTGCTCCAAAGAAGGACGACCAGTAAACCAGGACCAGCGTCATTGGTGCTTAACTTAAAATAAGAATATGCTGCTAATGTCTCGGTCCCAGATACTAGATGACACCTTAAAAGGTCTTGTCGAGTCCACGCCTCGACAGTCGGAACTGTTTTTTTTTTTTTTTTTTGCAGCACCATGTAGGGCCTACAGAACATTAGGCAGGTGGTTTTAATGTTATGACAGTTTTTAATTCTTAGTATTGTGATGTATCTATGCCATATCTCCCACCCCCAATGTATGGTTATGTTGTTTTGTTTGGGTTGCCAGCATGCTTTCTAAGATGCTCTCTACTTGCTTAATCAAGCCTTAACAATGGGATTACAGATGCAGACCCAAAACAACATGGAGCAATAACACATGATTATTATTCATGCTTAATAATGCGACATATGTTTACTAGCATACTAGTCTACTAGACCAAGGCTTGTTCATATCCCTTTGTCCTCAAAAACAGGGATGTGCTTGAATTAAGATGTTTATTTGGTTTTTTTTTTTACTCACAATTATGTAAAATAAAATAAAACTGTATGCATACATTTTGTATAGAGGTAGAGATAAAGACAGCCATGCTTCTTTAAGAACATCTTGCTTGTGTGGAATAATTGTTGAATCTTAATTGAAATCTCACTGAAAATCTCTGTAGAAATTGGAAGAACCCAAAAAAAAAGAAAAGGAAAAAAAGCCCTTACAAAAAAAATCACCATAACCAAAGTATAGACTGCTTTTCAATACATTTTTATTTATCATTAGCATTTTGTGAAGAAACACATTCAGTTATACATTATGATACATGAACATTTACATTTCTGTATCAAGAGAACAGAACATTTTGAACAACTTATTCAACTAATGGTTAAGTAGAAATATAAGAAAAGGGTGGTTAATGAACAATAACAGTTAATCTAATGACTTTAATATGCTTTAATATCCGTTTATTAATATTTAGCCTATAAGGCATCTCCGCACATTAACCGTAACCTTGTGTTCACACTGGCAGACGACAGAGTGACGGGTGACCATTCATTTCCTATGGCAGGACAAGATATATATATATTTTTTTATAGCAGTGAGACGTTGATAAGTGGCAAATGACAAAATGACAGAGCGAAAAAAGAGAGCGATTGAGATTTTCTCAACTTTCAAATGATTCAAATTATTACATTCTACACCGAATGGCCGAACAAATACTCTGAACAAATCACAGACAAGGGGGTCCAAGATTCACAACATATGCTCTGCAGTTTTTTTCTGACCATGAAAAAGAGGATCATTTGCTCTTTTCATTTTTATATGATGTATCCTTGCTCAAATTCAGGGGCAATTTGGAGAAAAATAAAACTTGGAAGAAATTTCCAGTAGTGGATGGAGACATGGGTCTCTGCAGCTCTGAGTAGTGGGCGTGTTGAAAGGTGTGGGCGTGTCGAAAGGTGGTCGTCTATTGGTCTATTGGAGCTGACGTTTCAGCGTGGCTGCCATTTTGGAGCGCCCCCAGTGTATTTATTTACACTGAGAAAGGAGTTTAATAAACCTATAATATTCACAACTCTACCAATTTGTACCCGATTTACACAAGGTTTGGTTTGTTACAAACAGCAGAGATGTAGTAATGTTTCAGGACGCTGTCACACATTACAAACACGTGCTTTCATGCTTAAATACTTATTATACTCTTTAACAAAGACAGACATATGGTATGGCATATTAATAAGTGAATAACTTCATTAATTTAATATATATATATATATATATATATATATATATATATATTAAATTAATGAATTTATTCACTTAATATATATATATATATGTGTGTGTGTGTGTGTGTGTGTTTGCATGTGTCTATGTACATATAAATATAAAATTAATTAATTTATACACTTATTAATATGCCATACCATTTGTCTGTCTTTGTTAAAGAACATAATATAAAGTATTTCAGCACATATTTGTAATGTGTGACAGCATCCTGAATCATTACTACATCTCTGCTGTTTGTAACAAACCAAACCGTGTGTAAATCGGGTAAAAATTGGTGGAGCTGTCATTATTATAAGTGTCTTTAATCCTTTTCGGCAGTAAAGTTTTGACACGCCCACTCTATTGCGTACACAACCTTTCGACACGCCTACACCTTTCGACACGCCCATACCTTTCAACACGCCCACTACTCCGAGCTGCAGAGACCTATACTTGAGTGGATGGCTCGATAGGTAGCATTCTAGCATGCTAACCGGTCACACTGACACAAGTCCACTCATGACCGCGTGAACAGCCCCAAAAAACAAACGTGAGGCAACACAAGTGACTTGTCCCCTGCCAGTGTGAACGCAGGATAAGAGTATAGAGTTGATGTTCTGAAAAGATGCTTCCATTATAGAAAAATGAATTCTGTGCTACTTTTTGGGTCCCTAGTTTCAGCCATTGTGCACCAGAGACAGATTCAAACCATCCTGTCACGAATGAGACCTATCTTCTAGTGAACATGGTAGGACAATCTACAAACATTCAAAACCAGTTTTAATGACTGGATCAGAGCAGCTATAGTTAACTAAGTCAAAGATGACAACAGTAGAACATTGAATATGTCAGAAGAATAATGAACATATAACAGCTGTGAGATGATGACCGTAAAATAAGTGAAAAAAAAATCATGAAAAATTCAGCTTTTTCTAACTACTTGTTCCCTCAAACCTATAAGCAAGACCCTTTACAAAGTGAACAAATGTAAACTGAACTCCAGTCCGTATGGCAGCGTACCCTTTTTATCTAGCGTACATGCAAATTTGGATATGCCGCTGATGTGAATTACTTTTACTGACGAGAAGAATCCCTTTAAATTACATTACTGCAAGTGGCAATCATCGGGTGCCACTACAAAGCCAGTTTTAGATTAAATAAATAATGAACAGTAATTTTAGATTTGAATCATATACATTGTAATAGATGTGGCTCTAAACCCCAATCACAGATTTTTGTTCATGATCTGAATTTGCATAGACATTAAACTAAACAATTATTATCCATGATAAAAGATTTTCCCCAATGTTTTCTATTCTTAAATTTCCATGTGTGCTTTCCGTTCCTATGTGCATGCATGATTGTAATGAAAAATGTGGCTCAGTCATTTGGCAACATTATGATTTTCACTCTGATTTAGATTCACAAATATTTCCAGAAATATTTCCCACTCAACCAAGATGTCTCTGAGAATGGCTGTCTTTATCTAATACAAAATGATTGCAATTAAACAATACAATAAAAGTAACAATAACAAGAAAATAGGTACGAAAGGTGTTCTGACGCTGATCAGAACTGAAGTGGACGATGAGATGAATGAATATCAAAAGATTAGGAATCCAGCATGTGGACTCTCTAAACTTTATGGTCAACT
The DNA here is from genome assembly GCF_023375975.1 of Astyanax mexicanus. NCBI lineage: Eukaryota > Metazoa > Chordata > Actinopteri > Characiformes > Acestrorhamphidae > Astyanax > Astyanax mexicanus. The sequence continues at coordinate 17,085,125 of NC_064429.1, forward strand.
TACCTTTGGTAAAAAGAAAGAAATTAGTAAACAAGTCATGTTGAGCACCCATGTAACAAACTTACAAACATTTGGGGGCATGTTGTCCATACACAGCCTGAATCTAGACCAGGCTAAATCTGTGTACAGAAAACTAGCCCTGCATACAGGTTCACATTTATTGATGAGGCGATGAGGCATACGCATACGCATCATAAGCTTAATATCAAGCTTAAACAAGCTTAAACGTGCTATCTGCTGCCTAGATGAGCGAAAAAGGAAAAAGGCAGCAAAGAGAAATGCATCATGTGAGTGATATGTTTTTTATGTTTTTGAGATCTAGCAAATGAAGGTCCATGCATTCTCAGACACAGCCTGGTTCTATGGCATAAACTAGCAAGTGAACAAGAAACAGAAAATGTGCACGAAGCATAGGCTACATAGCAAAGCGTCACATTTTGAGAGGGAAAAATAATAAAAAAAAATAAAAAAAAAACCCCTCCAAAAAAACCCAAACAGAATAATAAAAAAAAAAAAAACTGGAAATTGAGGAACGTTCACACTCTCGTTCTTTTTGCAGATCCAACAGTGCCCTGATTATGTGTCTAACTCACCCTAACTTAATGAACCTGCCAACATCCCAAAATTGGCAACTCAAAGTATCTTCACAGTTTAAAAAAGAAAAAAAAGAGAACAGGGATAAGGCTCAATGAGGGAACCACAGCCAATTTTAACACTTGATAGAAACTTGTGATTAACTCTGTGAGAAATTGGCATGTTTGAGACGAGTAAACGCAGTGGCAAAGAAGATCTCTGGAAGTGTTTCATTAAGCGACATCCATGAGTGTGTACCTGAGAAGTCCTGCCGTTTACCACAAATATTACCACGAACTCAGTATTTAAAAAAATAAAATAAAATTGAGGCAAAAATCTGACATGATGTAGCGTTTGGTTAAAGAAAGATCAGTTTGCTCAAGAATTAGGAATATTCTTTCATGCCAAACTGAAGTGATTTATCATATAAATGCCAAAATTAAAACTTACATTTTTATATTAGTACTGCTGATGCTTTTTTTTTTTTTTTTTTTTACTTTTCTGGCATTAAAATGACAGTAACTCGTCTAAAAGCCAACGCAAACCTTTTGTGTTTAATTACATTGCACTGGCATGAAAAAAAGGTGAAAAAGGAAATTTCTACCAAAATATTTTAGTTTGTAGTCATTATTTAATATACAACTTATCTTAGTGGATAAAGGCTTTAAAATACTTTATATATTAAAGTGCAAAAGCCTCCCACAAAAGTAAAAAAAAAAAGAAAAAAGAAACATAACAGACATAAAGCATGGAGGCACTAGAAAGCCCTATCTTTATATCTTTATATGAAATTACTGCATATGAGCTTTAGTATAACATAAGAGCTTAGACAGCCAAAGATAGTCAACACTTAGGTTCTTTAGACAGAATAAAACAAAAGAAAGAGGAAAAATTTAATAGTACTACATACAATTCAAATAGTGGCCTGTGTACACCTCATGTAGTTTAATATATATTCCCATACAAATGCATTATACACATTTTTGCAGTCTGTAAAGGCTATTATTAATAATATTATTGCTATGTAGCATTATACTAAGAGCTTCTCCTGCTTAGAATGTATATATCAATATGCATTTGCTTATACAATGATTTATACCATCATGATCTGACCTATGCTTAAACATATACCTAATTCTTACGGACTTCAAACTGTGTCTCCCTCCCGGCTCCAGACGTGACCGTTGATGTCACATCCAAGTTTCACATCCAGAGAGAAGCACATGGGAGGTACACAGGTTGGATTAAAGGGGGAGGGACAGGATTTGAGCAATGGAGGGACAGTAACAGAGAGCTCAGTGGTCAGGATCATTTTGATGAGGGTTGGGGAGTAGCCGGCTGCTAGAACTTGCCTGCGCTGGCCACAAAGGGCACGGAACCGAAGGGGTCCTCGGAGAGCAGGGGCTGCTGCCGCTCCGCGCCACTGGCCTCCACACTGACTGCTCTCTCCACTGGCTTTTCTAAAGGGAGAAGAAGACAGGAGGTGTTACAGTGACAGCAGGGTGGTGAGACATAGATGCCCTCTGCTGGAGAGGGACAGAAAGAGATTGATGATGTGTAATAAAATGTGTGGCGGTAAATAAATGGATTAATCAGATTGGTGAATTAAACTGGGGCAACACAGTCACATCAGCGCCAAATCACAACTAGTCTCAAATTCTCCTTATCCAAAAATGTATTCAGTCAATCAACCAGTTTAGTGTCTGAAGCTTGCTTATTTAGCTTGCATTAAGCACAGTGTCAAAAGATAAAACGAAAGTATGAAATACATCAAATTTCTGTACTGTGCATATTGTTGTATGAAATTTCTGGACTATTGTAATTTAATGTGGGTTAAGGCAAATGTGTGCTGAGGCTCTGGGAAAAAAAATTAATGATGAGTTTCTTTGATTTTACCAAATTAAAAACCTCTGGATTATAATAAAGAGGAAGATGGATGATCACAAGCCATCAAACCAAACTGAACTGCTTGAATTTCTACACCAGGAGTAAAGGCATAAAGTTATCCAAAAGCAGTGTGTAAGACTGGTGGAGAAGAACATGCCAAGATGCATTAAAACTGTGATTAAAAGCCAGATTTATACCACCAAATAATGATTTCCGATCTCTTAAAACTTTATGAACATTATCTTATGTTTTTTGCATTATTTAAGGTCTGAAAGCACTGCATCTTTTTTTGTTATTTCAGCCATTTCTCCTTTTCTGCAAATAAATCCTCTAAATGACAATATTTTTGGGGGAATTTGGGAGAAATGTTATCTCTAGTTTATAGAATAAAACAACAATGTTAATTTTACTCAAACATAAACCTATAAATAGCAAAATGAGAGAAACTGATACAGAAACTGAAGTGGTCTCTTAAAATTAAATTTTCCCAGAGCTGTATGTCACCACATGATAAGCAAGCCTAAGTCACCAACTGGCTACTTCATTAAAACCACTTCTTTGTTTATTTTATCAGCTCCTTATACCAGTTCTGTAATTACAGACTGTAATCCATCTGTGGTTGTCATTTTCAGCACTGCAGTGACAGTGACACCATCTTGGTGGTGGTGTATGTTAGTGTGTGTTGTGCTGGTGTGAATATATCAGATACAGCAGTGCTGCTGGAGTTTTTAAACATTGTGTCTAATGTATTAGACACTTCTATATAGTTACTCCACCTTGTAGGAGTTGGAATCTCTAGACATCTTACAATCCAATTCAAGTACGATTCTGAGGTCTGCGATGTGATTATAAAACAAATATTAAGCATCTTAATGCATCTTTTTCTTCTATACAGGTTTTCTTTTTCATTTTTGCATGACTACTTCTTACTTTTAAAGTAAAATATCTGTAATGATTCATAAGGAATTCCAGTATTTAATAGAGAAATATTTAATTTAAGAAATCGGCTCGTAGAACGGCTCACATTGTGAGACAATTGACCAAAATTCCTTATCGAACAGAACTACAACTCTCTTACATGGTCAGTGGAGCAATATAATTCTTGGTGTGAAAGAAAATTATAGGAAGCATAAAGACAAAAAATGAAGTTTGTAACACTTGCTTGCACGCAGAAGATCAAACTCTCTGTCCAGCAACTCCTCTGCTGTGAGTTTGGAGAAGTTATCCTCTCCGAAGGGGTTCCAGCGAGACATATCAGGAGGGTTACTTGTAGGCTGGAGAGTGGGGCTAATCATCTCTGGGCCGGATACTTGTGTTCTGGAATCAGAGAGTAAGAAAAGAGAAGAAGCCAGACCACAGTAATTACATATCATGTTCAGAATCTGTGAAGCATCTCTGTGGATGAACCACAGTGATTGGATAAAACTTATGGTTGTAAGTTGATTGATGAGGAAACCTGGTATTGGTGTATGAAGGGTCCACAGGGGAAAGTCCTGCAGGGTTGTAGGAGCCCAGTGGAGCCTGGAATTCTAGTGGGGAAATGTAGGGCACCTGCTGGGCTGAAGCACACTGCTGCTGCTGCTGCTGCTGGGCAGCAAAAGCCTGCTGGTAATGATGCATCTGCTGAACAAAAGGATAGCGATTTGGTTATAATTTGGACATAATGGACTGGAAGGACATTAAGAGAGGGCTGGGTATGGGATTCCCTTTCTTTTGCCAAAGCCAATTTTAATCTTTCCACCGCTACCAAACACATCTGTTCACTCGCCCACTTCTGTTTGTTTTTTTTATTATATATATATATATAAAATAAAAAGAAGCAGACTTGCCCTATTTCCAACACATTTCAATACAATAATCACAACCTTTGGCTTTCATGCACATAAACTCCTTGTACTTCTCTCTGGTTAAAGGAAGAAAAAATAATAAATAATTAATTAAAAAACAAACAAAAAATACACCATGGCCTTTTTAACCCAAAGTGACCACTAAGCATAGTGAGAGAGTGACACAAAGCCCCTCTCATTTCCCTATAGTGTAATTGCTTCATATGTTACGATTTAACACAGAGAATCGGTCGATTTCACCCCCCATTCAATCCCCTGATGGCTTCACATGGAGCAGATTGCATCTGAAATTAAACAGATGGTAACCATTCGGTGGAAAATGAGCTAAAAATTGCGCCGCCTTAACGTTATGTATTTAGAGGAAGTCGGTTATCTGCACTTCCATGTTTAGCGTAAATACATTTCGGAGGAATTACTGACGGATGCGACCGACTGGCATCGACTTGGACACAGAAACGGTTTGGCACGGAACGCTTCTGCAGAAAGTGTGCGAGTCGCCAAATTAGCAATGGAGGCAGAGTAGTGCAATCCAATTGGACTTTTCTTTAGTGAGCAGTACAACTCCACACATATTGGTGACTCGACCCAAGGCATGCTGCTTTTGTTTAGGCCCATGCAGTGTCCAAAAATCACAAAACCTTTAAATTGAATTTATCTGCACTGAAAATCAGACTTTGCTTTAAAAATTCAATGTATTTTTGTTAATTAGATGTCTCGATCGCATTTTTTTGTGATTTTCAGTATGTGCCGACACCCAGTCCTGATCCAATACTTTGGAAATGCAACAAAAAAAAAAAACACATCCAAGTTGTCCCTTAAGTTTTTTTTTTTATGCATTTTTCCTTAAACAAACAAACTCAAATATACAATTCTGTGATTAACCATAATTAAGATAATGATTCTTTTTTTAAATTAGTAATAGTAATAGTAATAACAGTGTATTGTGGTTTATGCCTGGCAGACTAGATTTATACCAGAGCTTTTTCTTGTATTATAATGTCTCAGGTTCGTTTTAATGCTTTTAAAATTAGAATATTATAAATGTATAAATGTAAACTGAAATACTGAGTTTAACTGTGGGTATGTGTGTGTGTGTGTGTGTGTGTGTGTGTGGAAGAGAGAAAGAGCGAGTAAATGAAAAAAACGAGAGGGTGAGAGTCTTCAGCACAGTAATGGTGTGTCGACAGTTTGGAGGAAAATGAAGCGTGGATGAAAGAATCAAATGGCTCTATAGGTTGCTCTTTTAAGAACACTTTACTAGACAGAAAGTGTTGAAAAACAAGTGCACACGAGATGATTGGCTGGTGTATTTTCAAGTCCCAGATAAAGCACTGTAAATTGGATGATTTAATGTGTTAGAAAAGCTATGGCATTTTGCAGCTAAGGAATACTGATGCCTATGTACTCTCTGTCTAGAACACATTTAGGTGTTCACTACCAACTTTGCAGCATCTGGTATCTGCTCCCTTTAAGAGACTGAATGAACGGGCTGGCGGTTGGCACCGGAGCGCTGCCTTTCACAGCCGACTGGGCCCACTGCTGCTGCCTGACTGTGTGAGTGCTCACCAGGGCTGCGTACTGCTGCTGCTGCTGCTGCTGCGGGTGATACATGGACTGCTGCATCAGCATCTGTTGGTGGAGCATATGCTGCTGCTGCATCTGGAGGCTCTGCTGCATGGCCTGATACTGCACAGAGGGAGACACAGTGAGGGTTTAAGAGAGTGGAAAACAGGGTGATGAAGGGAGGGAGAAAAAGCTAAATTATGATGTGCTTTTTGCAACTTCTGGTATTGAAAAAACTTCATCTGAGCAATGGATTATTACCCAGGAAACATTCAGGTCAGTTGATTTCATTTTTTATGCTGGATAGCAGTAAGATATGCATTTACAGTATGTTAATAACATTTAATAGACATCAGTAATACAAACTGTTAGACTACAAAGACAAAATATTTTTTTTTTCAGATTTATATTTTTATTAAAATGTATGCTCTATTTCTATTTATTTACACAAATATGGTAGGATATGGTTTCACTTAATTAATAAACAAGAAAAATGTATATTTTAAATACTAAAAACTGAATATATGTCAGTGTCAGGGGTGTTAAAAAGCTTGTGTGGCTGAACACAATTCACAGTTACAAACAGATGAGAGAGAAATGCTGCTATAGAGCAGTCATGAGACAGCTGTGTTAGGCCATCTGACCCATTAACAGAGTAAGACACGATTAACCAGCTGACCACCTGCTATGCTCCCCAACACATTCTGTCTCCTCTCTACTCAAACACACAGCGCCATCTGTCTGCATGCAGATTCAATTACAACACAAGATTCTTCTGTTATTAAGGATCATTGTTATTAAGCAGAAATGTTGAAATATTGTTTTAATGAATGACAAGTGTGAATTTTGTTAAATATTTAATGAACTTACACATATTCACACAAAATAAGAGCAGTCTCCAGTGTGATGTGAGCATGAAACTGATTTGATGCATGCCCAACAAAAAAAAACTTGCATCTGAGGCAAAATATGTAGCTAAATTAGTATAATTAGTATTAAATAAGTTTGTAAAAGCAAATCTCTTTGATGTCAATACCAATCAACCATAACATTAGCACCTCAAACAATTCAGTTGTATAAAACTGTGGGCTGAAACAACAGACCTGACCATTTGAGGCAAGGACTCTGATGGTACCTATAGTACGTCTAAGGCTATTACATAGTTTTGTGCATAAATTTGTTATAAAATGAGATCTGATCTTCATCCAAGTCAAGAGTGTAGACAAATAGAATGTGTCTAAAATAATAATACAGAAAAAAAATTATGATCAATCATGGCTTCATTAAGAACAAACAGAACAACTACATAGTATAGATAAAGTAAGTAAGTGATAAAGTTACTTTATAGTATATATAATGTAAGTGAACTTGTGTTAATGACCTCAAAAAAGCTAACTATAGTTAAATGTTAGGATACCTGGATTCTTCCTAGTTTAGGAGGTGTGGACTAGAGCTAATCTGACAACACTCAAACGTTTAGAGTTTGCTCCACACATCAGGGTGCTTGTATGTGAGCCATTCTGCGCCAAAAGGAGCTTTCAGAAGACCTACAATCGAACGCTTATGATTTACATAAAGCAGGGAATGATTACAAAGTGATTTCAATGACTTTAGAAATTCACCAGTCTACAGTAAAGCAAAAATGTACAAATTAAGACAATTTTTGACTGTAGCTATTGAGTATGTTTATTGAGTTTGAGAGATCATCAAGAGATGCAAGATCTTAGGCAGATTATATGTCAATACCACTGATTAAAGGTATATAATTTTTATTATATAGATGCATTACACACAGGGTAACCTATTTTAAGTGTTTATTTCTTTTATTGTTGGCGATTATGGTTTACAGCAATGGAAACCCAAAAATCAGTTCATCAGAATATTAAAATATTACATAAGACCAATTGGTACTTTTGGCAGTGTGGGCAGTGTGCCAAGTCCTGCTGGAAAATGAAATCCGCATCTCCATAAAAGTTGTCAGCAGGGGAGAAGCATGAAATGCTTTGAATTTGATATAACACAGTGGATCAACACCAGCAGATGACATGGCTCCACTAACTGTGGAAACTTCACACTAGATCTCGAGCAGCTTGGACTGTGTGTCTCTCCACTCTTCCTCCAGACTCTGAACCCTTGATTTACAAATAAAATGTAAAAATTTACTGATAGTCAGTGATGGTTTGGAGAGTCAGGTCATCTGCTGGTGTTGATCCACTGTTTTATATCAAGTCTAAAGTCAATGCAGTGTTTCCCGGAAAGTTTTACAGCACTTCATGCTTCCCTCTGCTGACAACTTTTATGGAGATGCAGATTTAAAATTCCAGCCAGACTTGGCACACTGCCAAAGTACCAATTAGTCTTATATAATATAAACATTTTCTGAGACACTGATCTTTGGGTTTTGATTGCCATAATCATTAACAATAAAAAATAAGCGCTTAAAATAGACCACTCTGTGTTTAATACATGTATATAATATATGAGTCTCACATTTTGAACTGAATTACTGAAATAAAGTAACTTTACATTAATATTCATAATTTATTGGTGCACACACACCCTGTAACATATTCCACTGTCAATATTTAATATCAATTAAACTTACTTGCTCCACCATGGAACTTATAGCACTTGCTACTAATGTCTCTGTGTTTAACAAAAAAAAAGACAATATCTTATATCAAGATTACCTGCATGTACTGCAGCTGTTGTGCATTGAGTTGTTGCTGGTGGTGCATGTTATGTTGTTGTTGTTGATGGTGTTGATGATGAGGTGGTGGTTGTTGTTGTGGTTGTTGTTGGAGTTGGAGTCTCAGGTCTCCAGGCTGCAGCTGCTGTAAAACTCTGTTCTGCTGATTGCTGCTCTGTATCGGCACAGTCGCCTGCTGTCCGTTCCCTTGGGCTGAAGAAAAGCCAAATGGACATATTACAGGTTTAAAAGGAGCATAAATAGATTACACTAAAGCTTACAGAACAAGTGAGATATAAGAGAAATAAATAAGAAACATCAGAGCATTACCACTTTGGCCGTTGCTGACGGTTCCAGAGGGAACGGTCATTTTCACTGGAGTTACTGAGTTAGGCAGTGGAAGGACGTTGCTGTTGGCAGCTTTTGGCCTTTGCCTCGGAGCAATGGACGTTTCCGTGGGGCCTACGGACTCTGTTATCCTGCAGTAATTAATATAGAATCTCAGTATAGTATTCATCAATGGTTATGATACATAAATATTTGCACAGTAGAAAAAAAAAACACACACACAAAAAAAACCAAGTCACCAGGGTAAAACTGGTTAATCACATTTAGCTAAATGAAAAGGATAACAAGAACAACAAGGATAATCATATTCCCTTTCATTAGAAATACCTGGCTTTTGTCAGGCTCTTCTTAGCAGCGATGTCACTGGCTGTTAGTGGCTCCGGCAGCGTGGTGGGGATGGGAGAGTTCTGCCATCAGAAACACAAAGTCAAAACCTCAAATCTACCAGTACTGCTTCAAAACATTCTCAATGCTTTAAAATGCTCTAATTACTGTATAAGCTATGAAAAAATACTTACAAATAGATTTGGCACTGGACATTCCTTTCCAGCTAATCTGAAGGCAAAGTGAGACACTTGATAGATGTCTGGTCTTTTTTCTTGATCCGGTTCCAACATGTATCCTAGAGTAACAAAAATACATGAATTAATTAAAATACTGAGTGAACAATAGACATGATCGTCATGATGAAACAGCAAATTTGGCAGGGCAGAGACTACTTAGACTAAGCTAAGTAAACATGTGTAAAGGTCTTGATGGTAAGTCTGATTATTCCTAGGTTACATATAGTACAGAGATGATTCAGATATTGTAACCTATTTTCAAATTAAAATTCAACTCTCCAACTAATTCTAACAGTTATTAATCGGCTGATCAATAATGAATTTATTTTATGTCCAGAAGGAATGAAAAATGAAACAGAAAATAAAGTGAAATATGAAATATGCTAGTTTTGGATGATGGATTGTACAGGGCTCCTTGGAATGATTTAAGCTTGGGATGTGTTTTATAAGCTTTAAACTTCTTCTCCACAGTTTTATCTCTGACCTGTCTGGTGAGTTCGTTGGTCTTCATGATGCTGTTTGTTCACTAGTGTTCTCTAATAAACCACTGAGGCCTTCACAGAACAGCTGTATTTATACTGAGACCAAATTACACACAGCTGCACTCTATTAACTAATTAAGTGATGTCTTAAGGCAATTGATTGCACTGGATTTTATTTAGTAGTTTCAGAGAAAAAGAAGTTGACATAATTGAATCTTACATCATATGTGCCACAAACATGTTAGCTGTGAAACACAATGAATCTTTAAATTCCAACTTGGTCTGCTTTTTTCTGTGTGGTGCTGAATTCTTATTCATATCCAATTCCTGGTGAAGTATCTGAACAGCAAGATCACACTTCATTCAATATTTGTCAACGAGCAGTGAAAAATTGCAGTAGGGGAAGTTTTCAGTGGTAGGAGAGCAAAGTCTTAAACCCCAGGACGCAAACCAGAGAAATGGGCGTGGTCAAATAACAATCTCAGACACAGTGACCTTCTCAGTGACCAGCCTAGCTGCCAGTCACTGGAGCTGCTTGATATCTACTGTGATGCTGGAAAAGCTGAAACTGAAATTACACATGAAACAATTCTCTTTTCACTTGTTCATCAGTTTAGGGGTGTAAACAGTTGTTTTTAAGAATCAGTGGTTAAACTTTTAAATCAATGTAGCATCCATGATTGAACCGAAACATTTAAGTGCTGTATTTTTGGCACTATAAGGTGCACCGGATTATAAGGCACACTATCAATGTATTTTCTGGTCTATTTTCATACATAAGGTTATAAGGCGCATTTTAGGCAACAACATTAACTAGTAGAATAAACAGGGGTGTTGCGATGTTTTCCTTCTAAATTCAGCAGGTGTGGCCACTGGACGGTGAGATCCGTAAAGCTAAGCTAAGTAAAAAAAACTAATTCTTAAAAAAAAAAAATAATAATAAATAAATAAATAATAATAATAATAAAAACATTTCAGATGAGTCAGACAAGACAAACGAGCGCTGGATGTTAATCTAACTGTTTATTTGGGTGAGTAAAGCGCTTCCGTTTATTTACAGTAAGCTTAGATTTACAGATGTCCACTCAAGCTGGAGCATATACTCGCCTCTTAACTGCCAAAGATCTAGCGCTGTGGTTAGTGGCTAATGCTAATGCTGCTCCAGCAGTGCTAGCCGGGATTAGCAGCAGGATACAGGTTGGTAATACTTACCTCTGCACGTGGTTAGCAGCTAATGCTAATACTGCTGAAGAACTAAACTGAAACTCCTGTATAACTGTGTACATCAGTGGAGAGACTTTACTGCTCCTTACAACCTTACTGGTAAAACTCATACATAATGATTTTTGGGAAAATTAAAGGGTTTTAGGGGCACCTTATAGTGCAAAAAAATACGATACTGCATGCTGGAGCTACACTTTGCAATTGTAATGTTCTACAGGACTGAATTGTAAGGTCTAGGAAACTGTAAATAACTGAAGTGCAAACTTACATACAGGGTTCACCAGGTTTAACACTAAACACAAACAAACCTGATCTTACTATAAAAATTAGACAAATACATTTTTTAGATTAATATTTTTGAGCATGCATTACATGTCGAGTATACCACCCTGAAATGCTAAAATAAACGTACCACAGTTTGAGAACCACTGGTCTAGACCAATGTTGCGGATACGTTACATTAAAAGGAAGAATGAATCACCAGAATCAGTTGCTAAATTAATATCTGTTCATGCCTGGCGCTACCTAATGTGTGAACATAGGCTTGATATCTCCGATACCATCAGTTTTGACTTAAAACGGCACACATAATTTATGTAAATGATCTTGTGTGCTCTCAATTTGATTTATTTTGTTTTAGGATTAAAATATCAAATGTTAGTTGCATAAGTCTAGAGAAATAGTGAATGAAAGGATTTGTGAATGAAAAATAACATAGTAAACAAAGACAAGACATGTCATTTTCTACAACTACCAGAAGGTGGCAGTATTGCCTAAGCAAACCTCAACAACAAAGCTGAACTCCACCATTCATATTTCTCTAATATTTCCATTGATCAGATTCAGAGTTAATACAATTTAAACTGAATCACACCGGTCTGATCCAGTGAATTCACATCATAAAGAGGCACGATCTCTGCTGAAGATGCTACTTACTGATTAAACAGTGCAGTTTGGAGGAAAACTTTGAACCGTCTGGAACGCTGAAGATTCCGTCACATATGGCGACTTGACTCTCCCCAAATGGGAGCGTGAAGAAACACAGCTTGTACAACAAGCATCCAAGTGCCTGAGAGAGAGAGAAATATGAGCTCATATTTTCACAGAAAAACAAATGTGCCATCTATGTGATGTGAGCACATCAGAAGGAAAATGAAAGCACTCAGGACAAACATGCTCATGCTGGATGTGCCTGCTCCACAGAATCCGTTCTATTCTTAGAGGAAGCTGACAAAAAAAGGAAACGTACGTTTTAGTGTTTCCTATCTGTGCTGGAACTGACAAATCCCATTTCCCTTTTGTACCCCATTCCCTTTATTTTGAGTGTAACCCTTACCCTTGGAACAGAGCTACAAGGGGAAGGAGTGAAATCCTCCCCCTTCGATTTTGTAAAATCTTTTAAGCACTCATTAAAGATGCTAATAGCTATAGCAATCTAGCTGCTGCTGATTAACTAGTTAACTTTAGGGCTTTATTGTTTGTCTTTAAAAAAAAAAGGGGGCAGATGTCACACTGTTTAATTATAGCCCATTCCTTAATTCCTCTGTGATGGGAAGTTGAAATTAGCTTTTATTAGCATTATTTTATTTTATGTTTGAATGATTAACCAGCTAACCTCTGAGACAAACTACTAGGGACTTTTTTATGCATTATATAAAGAAAATAGCCATAAAACATTGAAACTATACATTAAACTATATAAAATACATAGCTATAGGTAATATAGCTAAAGGTTATCCAAATTTAAACTAGAAAAATACTTATATTTGTGGGTTTCATTGTCGCTTGTGATGTCATCTTGCCAATAATTCTCATATTCCTCTGTTTTGAGTGTGTCTCTGAAAAATCTCTGTTTGAAGGATCATGTAGGCCTAACACTTCCCTCTAACAAACCCTTCAAGCCTAACAAGAATTGGGGCACTCTAAGGGTAAGGCGGTGAAAAAGGATTGGGCCATATTGTCCGAAAAAAGCTGCGGCAGTATAAAAAAAATAAATAAAAAAAAAGCATCAGATCATTTGCAAATTCAGGTTGAGGGATTTAAAAAAGCATTTAGAAAAGTTTCGGTCACTATTAGGGGAAGGGAGAAATGGACATGTTGCTTTTTGTAAATGTTTGGTTTGGAAGACCAAATGAAGTAAAAATAACCCAGTCTTTCTCTCCGTCTCTCACTCTGGGTGAGCTGAGGAGGAAGTAAGAGCAGCTCACTGCTTTCTTTAGAGCCAGGCAGGAAACTACAACACAGCACAAGCTTTTCTTTACTTCCTTTTTTAATTTTCTGCTGTGCTTTGACACAATTAGAACTGCTTGGGGAGAAGGCAAATTGCTTTAAAATTCAATTCATGAAAAATCTTTTAGAGAAGCCAAAACCCTTTAAGCTACACTTTCTGTGAAAAGATAAATGTAACAGTCTTTGTTGATTATACAGCTCTGGAAAAAAAATAAGAGACCAACTAAAAATGATGAGTTTCTTTGATTTGACCAAATTGAAAACCTCTGGAATATAATCAAGAGAAAGATAAATAACCACAAGCCATCAAACTAAGCTGAACTGCTTGACTTTTTGCACCAGGAGTAAAGGCATAAAGTTATCCAAAAGAAGTGTGTAAGACTGGTGGAGGAGAACATACCAAGATGCATGAAAACTGTGATTAAAAAACAGGGTTATTCCACCAAATATTGATTTCTGAACTCGTTAAACTTTATGAATATGAACTTGTTGAATTTGCATTATTTGAGGACTAAAAAACGTTCTTTTTGTTATTTCAGCCATTTCTCATTTTATGCAAACAAATGCTCTAAATAATTAAATAAATATTGAGAAAATGTTGTCTTTTGTCTATAAATAGCCAAATTAGAGAGAAGTGATTCATTAACTAAAGTGGTCTTAAATTTTTTTCCCAAGGCTGTATATTTACATTAGTTTGCCCATATACAAAACAACTTTAGAGTGTAGTATGTAGCTCTAATCAGATTTGGAAACAAACAAAAAAAAACAGACATTTTAATTTAATATGATTGCCTGTAATGAATGTAGAAATAAATACAATGACATTTCCAAGCATTAATAAAGCATACATGAATCAGATTATAAGGGCCGACCTCGGCAGCCCCGAGGTGAAAGAAAGCACAACACATTTGATTTGATTTTGACGTATGACAGAATGGAAAGTACCCACTTTCAATCCGTCTCCCCACTTAATCACACTGTTAAAATCTTGCCGGTTTACATCAGCCAAGCCAGCCATCAACACTTCCACACTCAATCACACTGAGCACTAGGAAACAAAATAAAGGAAGTGTCCCTAATGTGACTGACACAGGACTCCATTTCCTTTAATGCACTTTGATACTCTGTCATTTCTTGTCATAGGAACTCTCTCCCTCTTGAGAACCCTTATTTACAGAGGAAACCAGTTTGTCGGTTGAGCGAGCCAAACCAACCTAGCCAAACCAGATCTGCAACATAACTGTATGTTTGGAAAAAAGAGAGAGAGAGGCATGGAGAGAGAGAGAGAAAGGAGAATGAGGGTCAGTATGTGTAGGCGTGAAAGCAATTGTGTGTGTGTGTGTGTGTGTGTGTGTGTGTGTGTGTGTGTGTGTGTGTGTGTGTGTGTGTGTGTGTGTGTGTTTACCCAAATATCAGTCTTGGTAGTGATGGCTTTCCCTTGGTATAAGTTAATCATCTCTGGGGCTCGATATGACAGGGTCGTGTACCTGCATACACAGGAAGGGCAAGGTCATAGGTGCTTAATAGTGTTACCACCTTACATAATATTACATAAAAACAGATCGTTTAAAAAAGCAGAATCTAGCATGTAAAATCTAGTTTACATAATTCTCCCTGATCAGCCAAGATAAAGTGCATTATCTAAAGAAAGACAGTTCTTAACATCACTGTTATCACATCTCTAAGTACGCCTTTGGTTTTGGCATTTCACATTTTCATGATAAAAAAAAAAAAAAAAAGCCAAATTGCTATCAAAACATACAATTTCATCACAAAAATGTGGTTGTAAATTTTTTATATTGGAAACAATATATATATATATTTTTTTTTAAACAAAAACATTAAAATTACCAGTGCAAATATCAAACAGTGCATGTATGTGTAACTTATGTGACCTACCAGCTTTTAAGCTTGGTTATTTAAATGTAAATGAAGAAGATGTTTTAAGAAAAATTAGGCTTGGATGAAAGTAATAGATGGTTCGATAGGTAGCTAGCTAGATCTTTTCCACCCGATTCAGATCTTTTGAAAATGATGTGATCAACCCTGATTTCCAATCACATGATCAGATCGGGACATGGGAACAGATAAATATATATGCCACATATAAATATATATGCTCAACAAAACAAAGTTATATGCCAATTAGGGGTGTGTCATATCATATCGTACGCAATAACATCGCCAGCATTTTTGAACGATATAATACCCTGAAATATCGTGCCATATATCACCCACCACTAATTATCACATCAGGGTACAACATTTTTGCTGTTTTAGCAAAAGAAAAAAATCACTTTGTTCTCATTTTCCATTATATATCTACTAAAGACAGATTATATCTGTCCAGTATTATTCATTTTACTTTATCAATTTAGTATATAATATCTATTATATACTAAATTATATATATATATATATATATATATATAGATAGATATATATATAGATAGATAGATAGATATTATATACTAAATTGATTATACAGTTAGTTAAGGACTGGACCCTGACAAGTATCCCTAGACTAGTATGTAAGTCATGTAGTTAGGAAAGTGAGGATTTTAAGGATTGGGCAAGATGACCCTAAAATAATATCATTACATTTTTCAAGAACATACTACTGCAACAAAATAAAAATGAAATTTTATTATGGCGTACAATGACACAATGGCACATCCCTAACTGAGATATTTAAAAATTGAGTAATTTATCATATTTGTAACAGAAGTAAATGATCCAGAATGTCATTATACTAATAATATTAATGATGCACTCCTCTATATATCCTTATATCCAGGATTAAAGTAAAATGAATAATACTGAACCGATATATATATTAATTTAAACTCTATAATTCAGAAATTCATGTGCTATCAAATATAACATAGCTATCGCATAATCATAGTAACAGGCCTGCTTACAGTGCCTTCCATTAAACTAATGTGAACGTTAGGACTGTATACGTGTATATGTATACAGAGAGAGAGAGGGTATTTAGCTTATTGAAATTTGAGCCCACATCAGGTTTACAGTAGTTACACATCTACACTGATCTTACCTCTTAATCTCGTCCTCCACAGCTGTCACGCCATCTCTGAGTGGGTGCAACACTTTGTGGGTGGCACTTCCAAAGTCACACAAGACGTAGTTCCCCTGATCATTCAAGAGGATGTTTTCCACCTGAAGAATAAACACAGAAATGAAAGAATCCTTTTTAGCTCATCATGCTGGCACCTACACACAAACACACACACGCACACAAAACCTCAATGCGGGCAACACTTCAAAACATAACCAAGTACATTTGATTGATTAATGTCAAAAAAGTTGCAGAGCTTTCAAACCTCAAATAATGCAAAGAAAACAAGTTCATATTCAGTTTTAAAAATTCAATATTTGGTGGAATAATCCTGTTTTTTAAATCGCAGTTTTCGTGCATCTTGTCATGTTCTTCTCCACCAGTCTTACACACTGCTTTTGGATAACTTTATGCCACTACCAGTGCAAAAAATCAAGCAGTTCAGCTTGGTTTGATGGCTTGTGATCATCCATTTTCCTCGTGATCACATTCCAGAGGTTTTCAATTCGGTAAAATCATCATTTTTAAATGGTCTCTTTTTTCCCCCCAGAGCTGTATATGTATATATATATATATATATAGACAGATAAAATACTGAGTTAAAGTCATTTGATTTTGAGTATCTGTCGTTACTGAGTCCCAATCTGATACTTTGGCAATGCAATAAAAAAAAGAAAGAACACATTCAAGTTGTCTCCTAAGGTAATTCTTAAGTAATTTTTAATTATTATTAAATCAACATTTGATTGATCAATGTCCCTTTAAAGAAACCTTGTGCAATAATGTAACTTGGCGAGGTTTGAATGAAAGGTTGTTGGAAGTCGATTAACATGATCTCTCTGGCTCTTTTAGCTGTCGTGAATTTGCAGTGTCAGCATTTTCACAGGGAGCACTCCTTTAGGGAGTGCTGAGAACTGCCACTGCTCATTATTTTTTACTAGTGGGCGAGAGCGGAAGATTCAGGTGATTGGCACCATTGGCAAGTTCCCACAGGTTCCTGCCAAAAGGCGTCTGTGCTCCTTTCATGGAGGATTTGCTTAGCAGACTCCAAAACAACCCTGTCAGTGCCTGAATTTGTCTAATGCTTGTCGCTAATAATGTTAGCACTAGGGATAATTGGTTTGGGAAAGGATGGCTGGTGTCACCGTTAGCAGAACTGCTCAGGACAAAGTGCGCCCAACTTTTTTTTTTGTTTATATCTCTACTGCCTTTGTTTATATGTAGATACACACTGGAATACAGCAAGGTGCCAAGCTTAGAAACACAAACTAGAGTGCTCTGGCTTTTATAGAAACACACAGCGAAACTCTGGGCCAGTTTCTGTAAAAAAAACTTCTAGTGCAAATAAAATTAAAATTAAAATACAAAAAACACAATACACCAAATAGCCTCCTATATACAGCTCTGGAAAAAAATAAGAGACCACTTCTGTTTCTGAATCAGTTTCTCTGATTTTGCTATTTATAAGTATATGTTTGAGTAAAACGAACATTGTGGTTGTATTCTATAAACTAAACTAAAAATAATATAAATATATTGTCATTTAGAGCATTTATTTGCAGAAAATTAGACATGTCTGAAATACCCAAAAAGATGCAGAGCTTTCAGACCTCAAATAATGCAAAGAAAACAAGTTCATATTTAGTTTTAAAATTTCAGAAATTCATATTTGGTGGAATAACCCTGTTTTTCCATCACAGTTTTCATCCATCTTGGCATGTTCTCCTCCACCGGTCTTACACACTGCTTTTGGATAACTTTTTGCCTTTACTCCTGGTGCAAAAAATCAAGCAGTTCAGCTTGGTTTGACGGCTTTTGATCATCCATCTTTCTCTTGATTACATTCCAGAGGTTCTTAATTTGGTAAAATCAAAGAAACTCAGCATTGTTAATTGGTCTCTTATTTTTTTTTCCAGAGCTATATATATATATTTATTTTCTGAGTCTGAGTCATTTGATTTTGAGTATCTGTCGAGTCCTGATCCGATACTTTGGCAATGCAGTAGAAACACATTCAAGTTGTCTCGTTAGGTTTTTAAGATTTTTAAGCATTTTTATTCCTGAAACAACTGTATCAAAAATTGCCATTTTTAGCACAAAATAAACAAGTACTAAATAGTCATATAAATGACTTCCATTTATATAATCTTTTCTTAAAAAAATCTAACAAACAAAATAAATAAACCAACAATTCTGTGATTAACCAAAATTCTACCCTTATCTTAAATGTTGGTAGTTCTGTTGTTTTGGGAGTGTTGTTTTAGGGAGACAGTAGTAATAGTGTAGTGGGAGGGACTAGTTGCTGCCAGTGTGAACGCAGCATGGGCATTCTTAGTGCGTGTGTGCAGCTGAGTCCATAGTGAATCTTAGTGTAACATAACATAAAATTTAGGATAAATCCATGATCTTGATCTTTTCAACCCAATTTTGCTCCTTTGAAAATTACCGGATTGGACCCTGTTTCCAATTACATGATCGGATCGGGGATATTCCTAAACACAAGTATACACAGTGGTTACAAAGATACCTTAAGGTCTCTGTGGATGACCGGGGTTTTACACTGGTGCAGCCTGGCCACAGCCTCGCAGGTGTCACAGAAGATCGTAAGTACCTCAGCCTCACTGAAGCCGACATGCAGCCTCTGATTCATCTGTTTTACTACTTGGCCCGCTGCAAAAAAAAAGTAACACATTTAACGATTCCACACATTGTGTATCATAAAAGGCTACAAGTTAGATCTGTAAAAGGCACAAAGCACATAGGCCTTTATTGAAATTAAAAACTAAACAGTCAGAACTTTATATGCACTCACCACAGACATGAACGTCATGACAACATTCGTTTTTAATAATTATCTGTGATTTTTCCTGGGGCACAATGCGTATATATGCATCGATATTTAACAGAATACCTCTAATCTTTCTATCTTGAACTGTTTTGTGTAGGGAGACAAAGACACTTGTTTTTAAATCTCTCTCAAATTATTTATTTATTTTCTAATTTTACCCCATTTGTCTCAGCAATTTGAAAGGTCAAACTGTTCATATGAAGTGCACCTATCATTATTAATGTCCCCACAACACTAGTAGGATGGTGAGGACTACCACATGCCTCGTCTGACACGTGAGGTCAGACACCACCACATTTTCAACTGAGAAATGATTTTGAGATCATTTCTGCACCTCAAAATAATAAAATCTCAGCAAGTTAAAGTATCTAATTTCAAGACAGTCTTATTTTTTTCTCTAATAAAGATTTTTGCCTTACTAAGCATTTAAAGTGTAAGAGTATTTTTACTTATTTGAGGAATAAATGGTATTAATCAGTCTTACTTACTTATTTTTGTCTAATTTTAAGTAATTTAAGCTCAAAATAAACACAAAAACGAGTCAACTCTGATACTCGTGTCCAAATCTAAGCCAAAAGATTAGTTATATAAAAGTTTTACTTCACTCTTTCACAGCATATACAGCTCTGATTTAGCTATTTATAGGTCTATTTGAGTAAAATGAACATGTTTTTTAATCACAGTTCTTGACATGTTCTCCTCCACCAGTCTTACACACTGCTTTTGGATACATTTATGCCACTCCTGGATCAAAAAAAATAGGCAGTTCAGCTTGGTTTGATGGCTTGTGATCATCCATCTTCCTCTTGATTATATTCCAGAAGAATATAGAAAGAAAGAAACTCATCATTTTGAAGTGGTCTCTTTTTTCTTAATTTTAACGTATGTTGTCTAGTTTTAGCAAATGGATTTTTGTAGTGTGACTGAGAGTGACTGTATTTCTCTGTATAAATCTCATTGTTCTGTTTTAGTCTGACAACACTGAAGATTTTTTAACAATATTCTGCAAAAAGTCTTTTATCAGCTCATGACCTCTTTTGTTTGTCAGTTTGTGTGTGTGCTAATGATGACAGTTTACCGTCTAATTAAAAACTTCTTAATTAACACATTACATGCTTTATTAACAACATGAGGACAAAAAATCTTGGTGTACTGTTACAGAGTTAACTGAAATAAAAGCTATTGAAGTAGGCTCAAAAATGGAGAATCTATTATCATATCTTTTCTTCATTAGAGATCATTCATGAAACATTCACCTGTTGTGGAGGCGTGAATGTGAATGTGAATATGTTTTATGAATGATCAGTAATGCAAAGGAAGGCAGTAGGTGCTGTTCAGAGCACAGCAGAGTCTTCCTGACCTTTACAGAACTCCATTAGGATGAGAACCTCCCACACACTGTCTCCTACTGCGTTGATGGTGGAGTCCAGGTAGCTCACAATGTTCTTATGGCCTGACAGCTCTTTCTGTGGGGACAAACAGAAACAGGAAGACGCTCACATCAAAAAATTATGAAAAGCCAACATCTGGATAAAACTCGTTACTCCAGAACTGATAAATAAACACCAGATTTACTGCAGTTCTTCTCTGTCATTAAGAAACCCTGCACTTCCATTTTTCCCTTCATAATTTGAGAACAGCAGGTGTGCGGGGCAACATGTGAACAATTTCTGATGAATGGATTCAATTACTTGGAATAAAATCTTGTTTCATTAAGTTCACAGAACATTTCACAGACCTATTTTAGACAAATGCTTTTAAATCATTTTATCAGCATTAAAGGAGCTAACTTTTTTTATCCAAAAGTCGACACACCTAGGGGTTTTGTTGTGTTTAAAAAAAAAAAAACGATTTTTACATTTAAATCAATCTTCATTTGAATGATCCAATATCGATTTATACAATCCATCCTTAGAATTGGCCCATTTTCCCCGTATATGCATACAGTTTTAACGTTTCGCGTTTTATCTTGCAAAAAAATCCAGTCTTCTGACTGGGGTGATCAAGACACTTGTTTCCTAATTTTACCCCATTTTCTCCCTAATTTGGAAGGCCAACTATCTAATTCCTATTCATATAAACTTCAACACTAGTAGGATGGTGAGGACTACCACATGCCTCCTCTGACACATGTAAAGTCAGACAGCACCTCATTTCTCATTTCCAACAGCTGGATCATCTCTGCACCTCAAAATAATAAAATTTTAGCAAGTGAAATCATCTCATTTCAACACAATCAATCTTATTTTTTTCTCTAATATGGAATTTTGTCTTACTACACATTTAAAGTGTAAGAGCATTTGGCTTATTTTAGGAATATGGCTTAATCTGTTTTACTTCCAAATTTTCCCCTAATTGTAAGTAATTTAAGCTCAAAATCAGCACAAAAAAATACTTGACAGTCAAGTTACTCTGATACTGTTGTCCAAATCTTCTTTTACTTCACTCATTCACTAATTTTGAGACTGCTATTGCTTATTTTTAGAAAAATTTGCTTGATCAGTTAAACATGGCTGGTGGACGAGTGACGGCACCCAGGAGTCGGCACTGCGGGGGAGTTTCTTTAGGTATGTATGGAAGTAATTTTCCTCTGTATTTCCACATTTATCAAACTGGTACATTGTACTAGTATATTACACTGTTTTAAGTTGTTTTCCAGTGTTGCTTTTTGCCTGTACTGACTTAAAGTAAGATCTGACCGGGTGAAGCTTCCGTTAGCTTAGCGGGTTAGCCGACTCACCAGGAAGCTAAAGGTGTTAGCCGGGTTTCTGAGTACCAAAATCCAGCCGTGCTAAGCTAACTGTTTAACTAAGGTTTAACTGTTAGACGGAATAACTGTAGATTGACCTGTGACTCTTAACATTTAGCTTATTCATTTAGTTTGTTGTCTTTTTTGTTGTCACTTTGTTTATTATAGTATCACATCTGAACTAGTGGGTTTGGGTAAATTTTACACTTTTATTTCAAATAAATAAGAAATGTATTAAGTATGTTTAGTTTTTGTTTTATATATTTGTGTATTTATGTTCATTAGGGCTGCAACTAATGAATATTTTGCTATTCGACTAATCTGTCGATTATTTTTTCGATTAGTCGATTAGTCAACTATTATTTCTGCCATGTCCTCCTTCTAAAAAAGTGATAACAGCTAAAGATGAGATTTAAAATGGATTTAAATGTCTAGATGTTGTTTAAATGTGTAAATTACTGATATTTAGTTATTACATACAGGTGTTGGACAATGAAACTGAAACACCTGGTTTTAGACCACAATAATTTATTGTGGTGACGGACAGTTCTGGTGGAAACAGGAGAGTTTCAATGTGCACATTGAATTCTGCTGTGATTTGGGCAGCCGTGTTTTTTTTTTTTGGGTACAATCCGGGTTAGCACCCGAACATCCCTTCCAGACAATTTCCTCTTGCGTCCACAGTTAATCCTGTTGGATGTGGTTGGTCCTTCTTGGTGGTATGCTGACATTACCCTGGATACCGTGGCTCTTGATGCATCACAAAAAATTGCTGTCTTGGTCACAGATGCGCCAGCAAGACGTGCACCAACAATTTGTCCTCTTTTGAACTCTGGTATGTCACCCATAATGTTGTGTGCATTGCAATATTTTGAGCAAAACTGTGCTCTAACCCTGCTAATTAAACCTTCACACTCTGCTCTTACTGGTGCAATGTGCAATTAATGAAGATTGGCCACCAGGCTGCTCAAATTTAGCCATGAAGCCTCCCACACTAAAATGACAGGTGTTTCAGTTTCATTGTCCAACCCCTGTATGTAATCTGTTGTGTTTGGGCACTTTAGGAGACACAGACTAAGTTGAGTGTAAACTGTGTGAATGAGACATTTACCCATCTCCCATTGCACTTCTGTCTCCAGCACTTTGTGTAATGCCGTACTGTTACAAATGAATGATTAGTTGACAATGAAATCTGTAGTCGACAAATTTAAATAATCAACATTGTTGATTATATCGACAAATCGTTGCAGTCCTAATGTTTATACAGCATTGTTGAAAACGATGGCTTCCAAAGCCTCATTAATGCTCTAGAACCACGTTATGTTTTACCCACGTGTAAACATTTGAGCAAAGTGGCCATTCCAAACCTGTATAAAGATGTGAAGCACGATGTTCCAATAAAATACATTAATTATATAAAAAAAATTATGTGAATGTTGTGTTAAATCTTCCTAAAATTAACATTGATATTTTAACAATGGAAGTTTGATTGTTCCTTGTATAATTACAACATTTCAAACTACAATTTTTATAGTAACTAAAATTTGCCCAAATGAATCAATTTTGAATCGAATCAGGACCTTGTGAATCGAAATTGAATCAAACTGGGAAATCAGTGGTGATACACACCCCTAGGTTTTGTACTGTATAAATAAAAAAAAATGACATGTTTAATAATCACTTCTAGTCCATATATCTAGAGCTCAAGGTTTAGTTACAAAACAAAAAAGTCACCATGTTTGTAACAATGTGTACCTTAAAGAAGTACACTGTGTTTTGAGATAAGCACTGGAAGATCTAGAGATATACACACTCAAACGCTTGTGGTCATCACCCATCTTACCATGATCGTTATCTCCCGCTTGAAGATGTTCAGGTCGGGCACGTTGTTTACATACATCCTTTTCAGAGCACACCGAACTCCACTGTGGGTGCGGGCCAGGAATACCATCGAGAAACCCCCTACAAACATATCCAATAAAATGACACATTAATAAAAACATTAAAGCATTAAGTATAGGCATGAAACACAATATAGAGAACAATATAACGTCGTCCAATGAAAAACACTAATCTCCAAAACAGCAACTTTACAGGAGAGAGAAAAAAAACATTGTAAACTTTCAATGGAACTCAAGGTAAAAAGAGTTTATTTCAGGTCATTTTCAAGAGTTTCTATTGGTCCATTTATCAAGACATTTTGGCACAGTGTAAATAACAGTTTGTCTGTTTAAATTATGTAATAAACTAAAAATCGACAAAAATGAAGATAAGTGTTTTTCATAGGATAAGTGTTTTTCATATTAATATTAAGGAAAAAAAAATTGTGGAGCAAATTTTTTTATACTTTTTTTTTAAGTTACATTGGCAGATATGACCAAGCCATTTCTTTCATCTTGTATTAAAGGTATTTTATTACTTCTTGAGGTTCAAAGAATTTTTTATGTCAAAGACTACAATCTTTTGGAAGAACAATGTCGCTAAATTCTTTCCAGACTGCGCAAACTGATGCATTTGACATATACAGTGGCCTCTAAATCCACCTATCTGAGTATAACACAGAGGTTCTTTACTGAAGACAGACTGTTTCTGCATACACACATTAAGTCACAGCGTGTTAGCCGTGCTCAGATTTCATTACCTGCTCCATCTACAGTAATGGAGCGTGTTGGTTTGAACGCATTAGATCATTTTGTACTTCCTGAACAATAAAAAGCATGTGCTGGGTTCTTTTTTATTTTACTTTATCTTAAAAAGGGTACAGATTTTGTTTCAATTTGCTTTTAACATCAGCGGTAGAAGCATTATGGTAGGAAGAGCTGCCAAGGACTTTTTAACTATGGTTACTCTGCTTTTCAGCACTCTGTTTACTCCTGCTTTAACAGAGCCAGGATACAGATTGCTAACTTCACGGTTCTATGAGCCAATGTCGACTATTCCGCGAGAAAGAGTGCACTAGAGACGTGCATACAGTGCAATGACAGTTCTGTGTCCATTAAACACAAACCACACACATTTAACTCCACAAAAATACTCTACAGTCTGTCTTTACTAGTTCTGTACAGTTTAAACATTGATTTCTATATATTACCTGTGGTGAGTTGAATTACTGCAGAGAGCTGGTGAAGTAAGTTTAAACAGGATTCACTCCTTTATTAACATTAATAATATTAGTTTAACTGGATACATTAGCTAAATAAGTGTTAGAGAGATACTGTTCTCTGTCCTTTATGTTAAAATTAAGTTATATGTTATAGTAACTACTAGGGGTGGGCGATATGGCTCTAAAATAATATCACGATATTTCAGGGTATTTTTGCGATAACGATATACTTGGCGATATAGGAAAACTAAAATAATTCATTCATTTCAGGAATATAGTATAATAGTATAACAGTATAATCATAATGTGGCAAAATAAATAATATAGGTTAAAATAATATAATGCAGCAAAAATATAAACTGTAACTAAAACAATTATACAATAAATACACCTATAGCTTCACAGTAAATAATGGACTACTTTTAAGACAGAACAGCCCTATTATCTATATGGATTTTTAATATCATGATATTTCTGTCTCACGATATATAGTATACGATATAATATTGCCCACCCCTAGTAACTACAGACTTTAATAAAAAAAAACAACAACTTTATTTTCTTAGACAAAATCACTTCAGGGAGGTATCTCCTTGGAAAAAAAATAAAAATACATACAAGTATTCTAGAATCTCCTGAAAATACCATCCAGCCTGCTTAAATGTTTCCTTTGAAATTCCTACAATATACTTTGTAATTTTTAGTTTAAATGTATTTATGTCAAACTGTCAAAATATACGGCAAAACTGGTCTTGGGGCCTAACTGTGTAGATCTCCTCAGCAGTAGGAAGTACAAATGAAGGGCATGATAATCATGATCAAATAATCGGCAGCCCTACTGGTGAGTAAATGTGAAAGTGTTTTACTGTAACACAAGAATACAGACTCTAATAGTGAATCTAAAGCAATAATAGTGAAATAAAGCAAAACAGAAAGAGATACACAGATATGAGACTCTGGGTCTAGGTCCTCCTGGATTAGTATTTTTAGAATTATGACACATTTCTGTATGGTTACACGCACAGTAAAACACAGTAGCATGGTAAACATTTTACATCTTTCAAAAAAATATATGAGACATGTATTTAAACAAAACCATTAGTATGAGTGTAGCATATAAGCACTAAAAGCATAGAAGTGATGCAATATTTACACTGTTTTTTACACAGACGTGCCACGGGTGATTTTTTAATAAAATGTTAATTCGATTTCTGACAAATATATCAAGACATTGCTGGTCAGGATCATTACCATTCACTGTGGGCATTATAGTCACAAGTATGGGCTTTACCAAGCCATCCCTTGAGGTAACGCTTTGGTAGTCAGTGTATGTTTAGTAAGTTTGATAATCAATAAATAATCTCATATGAAAAGTAAGATACTTTTAACTAGGGACGCACAGATGTGGGAGCTGTGGGCCAATGCCGATATTCAATATTACACATTTACCTGGGTTGAGAGAAATGTAAGATTCTTAGATGTATCTCGATTTGCCCCGGAGTGATTTTTGACCTGCCAACACAAAGCTACGCAATTTGTGTAAATGGTATGCTGTCCTAATTCGCTTGTACGGTTCCATGTTATAAAATACACATAGCGTTTGATCTCGTCTTTCGCTATGTCACCGCAAATTTGTCTGAAAAAATACATAGTTATTGATAAATTAATCTGTTTAAAGTTATAGATTTTAAATTAATCTGTCAGTGGTTAATCCAAAGCTTTAGGAAATTATGTTACTTAACTAAAAAGTAACAGAATTAGGTATCACAATTGAGAAGTATTTCAAGCTCCTAAAAATGGGTAAGCATTTCAAACCTCCGGTGTGAAACCAGATCTTCTTGTTCCTATCAAAAGTGTTAAGTGTTCACACTGCGAGGTCAGTGATGGTGACTGCAGGACTAGAAGCAGGGTGCCATGCACTGGCAAACAGTGCCAAAGGAAGCCATGCCTTGACAAGGTCTGGCCCATCCGACGGAGGATGAATGAACCCTGGCAGCATCTGAGTGGCCAGCCATTTCTCATTAATGGCATGCTGAGTCATGGAGCGGACGTAAGTGAGAGCAAAAGCCCGGTACAAAGCAGGGCCCACAAAGAAGCGCTTGTTGTCCAACAAACTCATGCCTGCCTAGGCGACCTGAATAGGGAATGTATTTGGATCGAGACCCGGCAGGACCTTGGAGAAAGAGGCTAAACACAACAATAAGTAACAATGAGTAAGTCACAGCATGTCTGTTCTGGCTCTAGATGCTAGATTACAGGTTGATCTGTAGGAGATCAAAAAGTTTAGTAGAGTGCACATTATTTATTTTTTAGATTAGAAGAAGTAGCCCTCTCCTGGCTTCCTCAATGATTGGAAACTGGATATTACACACACACAATGGTTTCTGCTCCTTAGACCAAATACAATAAAAGACAAAAGGAACAGGATACACAACACACACATACATCCACCCATGTAAACAATAACTGCCTCTCTATACTTAATAACTTGTTCCGTCACCTTCAGTAGCAGTAAATACAACTGGTCAACAAGTCTTAAATTTAACTGAACATCAGTTTCTGACATGGCTTAGCAGAAATTATGGACCATTATGTTCTTTACTTTATTTTAGCCACACCTTTTGAGCATAAACTAACTGTCATCTAACTGCTTTGACAATTTAGTGGGGTTAAAGTCACACAGAGTTTTACTAGAGTTTTGCTTTTGTGTTCTGGATTCTTGCAGTGTTTTTTGTGCTCTGGATTCTTGCAGGGTTTTTTCTGCTCTGGCTTCTTGTAGTGTTTTTTCTGCTCTGGATTATTGCAGTGATTTTTGTGCTCTGGTTTCTTGTAGTGATTTTCTCTGTGCTTTGGATTCTTGTAGTGTTTTTTCTGCTTTTAATTCTTGTAGTGTTTCTTCTGCTCTGGATTCTTGCAGTGTTTTTTGTGCACTGGCCTTTTGTAGTGTTTTTTTGTGCTCTGGATTCTTGCTGCACAACCTAACGGCACTTGAACTTCAGGTCATGGACTGATTTGGATTCTTATGTTTTTTTGTGCTCTGGATATTTGCAGTGTTTTTTGTGCTCTGGATTATTGTGTTTTCTGTGCTTTGGATTCTTGCAGGGCTTTTTGTGCTCTGGATTCTTGTGTTTTTTGTGCTTTGGATTCTTGTAGTGTTTTTTCTGCTCTGGATACTTGCAGTGTTTTTTGTGCTTTGGATTCTTGTGTTTTCTGTGCTTTGGATTCTTGTAGTGTTTTTCCTGCTCTGGATGCTTGCAGTGTTTTTTATGTTCTGGATTATTGTGTTTTCTGTGCTTTGGATTATGTCTGCGGTAGCTACTGCTGTGAAAACTGATCATATCATAAAATAGCTCTCTATGCTAAGCCTCCACCAGGCTAATAAATGTTATTAGAGTAGTAGTAGTAGAACATGGATAACCAGCTTTCACACAAAACACACAAATTAATGTGTGTACGGCAACTTGTGTCCAACGCCTTCAAAAGAAGAGGACATCTATGAATCAACACACTTTAAATATAAAACATCTTCCCAAATGTTCATATATTTATTCTCACCACTCTCTAGAGGAGAAACTGGGTTATGAAGTGCCAGTAAAGCATGTCCATCGTGTGCTTGTGAGGTTGTCAGTTAAGACATTAACCTCAGAGAAAACCTCAGGGCCTCACAAGCATTGGGCGAATTTAGATGGCTAAATGTAGTGTCTTTTTCTGAAGGTGACGGACAGTTTATATGTTGTGGAGCTTAAAGTTATATAGAGCTCAACAACACTCATTTTCTTGCAATTATTGTGATACTCTTGTATAATACGATCAATTACACTCATTTTGTATGTTTGTTACTATTTATTTTTCAAGTCTGTTATTTTTATATAGTTGTAATCTACAGTATATACAGAGTTCTACTATTGGATACAAAGTTTTTGTTCTTGTGGCAGATAAGGTGGATATAGCACAGAGGATATTGACTCCTTCCCTGTAGCAGATTAGGGTTAAATTTACCAGCTGGAGAAATGATCATTTAAAAATATTTTTTGTTTATTTGCCATCAGGCAATCATTATGTTTCATATTAAATTTAATGGAAATGGAATGGAAAAAAACTTTTCATGGCACCATAGCTGAAATGAAAAATGTATTTTGTAATATCATTTTAGTAAAAATACAAATATTTGTAGAATAATGGACACAGGTCAGATTTAGAGCACTACTTTACACACAGCAAGTCTTGGCCAAGGTTGCTGGATCCTTTCTGTGCTCCAGAGTTTGGCAACACTTTCTTTGTAAAGAAAAAAAGGCTTTCTAAAGCTGTGCCGCCTTATTTTTGCCAAACTTTGGCCCTGGGTATTTAATTATCATGTCTCCTTACTGTAACAGAGAGCCAAGAGCAGCATGAGCCAAACAGAGCTGCACGTTTCTATCATTAAACCTGCTTGTGGGAGATACTTATCGCTACACGCTACAGTGGCCAGTTAATCAACTCGCTGAGAAAGCACACAAAGACAAAGGCGCGCGCACACACACACACACACACACACACACACACACACACAAACACAAACACACAGGTTATGCTTCTTGACACTAAACTCAAGTCCTTTTTTTTTTTTTGCAGGAGAACGGTTCTATCTCGCCTAGCGAAGGAAGTATGTCAGGGTTCACTGTTGAGCAAGCAAAGGAGCGCTCTCCTACAGCTGCATGTTGATGAGTCATACTGAGCGCAGTGAAGTCGAGAAACAGCCAGACCTTCGCTTATCTTTGCTTATTTCATTCTGAAATCAGAAGGCCGGTGTTAGATACAGCACCAACGACACTGCAAGCTTAGGGTCTGCCTATAGTGGGGGGATAATGGCTTTAAAAAATTATCTTTGATTGCTTTACATAAAATCTGATTTTCGATTACAATTGACTGTTCTTGCCCTACCAAAAATCTAACTACAAATCACAAAGAAATGGTTTAAAACTAAGTTCAGGGGTGTCCAAACCACAGCCCGCGAGCCATTTGCGGCCCGTTCCCTTTTTTGGAGTGGCCTGCAAGGTATTTTAGAAATAAAATAAAAGTTGGTCAGGTTTTTTATTATGTGAGATTCAAAGTTTAAAGAGTCTAAAAGCAGCATGAGTGTACAGTTCTAGTGCGGAAAACGAGCCAAAGAGCGGTGAGACTATGCTCGGAGTAAAACAGCTTAATCCTCTTTTAGAGGCTGTACGTGTGACGTAAGTAAAGACGCGTGATGTGGCCAGAAGAACTTCTGCGAAAAGCGACGTGACAGCCCAGTTTTTAGAATGAATATATTAGGCTTAGCAGGGATGGTCGTTCCAGCACACTGATACCATTAAACACAACATTTTATCCCTTCACCACTCAGAAATTCTCCTGCTTTCAACTTAGAAACAAAAGAACACAGACCGCGGGTTAATGTGCCTTAGCTTTTGGGAGAACGTGACAGCTCCAAAGAAAAGAAAAATTAACAGCAAATGCAGAAACTTTTAGGCACATTGGGAAAATGAGTTCAGAGGGAAGCATGTATGTTTAATATGTCAGGAATCAGTTGCTGTAACAAAGGAGTATAATATTAAGAGACATTTTGAAACAAAACATCAATTTGTAATAATCTTAGTTTACACAACACTGTCAAAGATAGATAAAAATAGTAACGCAAGTAAAATGGTGTGTAAATAATAGTAAGCAGGAAAATGCATCATTATAGGTATATTTGTTGAGTTTGTGGCCCGTGACTGCACATATATTTCTCTTTCTGGCCCCCAACAAAAAAGTTTGGACACCCCTGTTTTACAAGCTCACGCGTTCCTATCACTCGCTAATAAAAAATAAAAAAAAACATCTGGTACATCATGCATCTTGAGTATCAGAATCATAACGGAATAAGTCACAAAAATGCAGGCTTAAACGCACCCAAGATGCATTTAATACAGATTCAAATCCAATCATTAGTGTTGTATTGAATACTGTGACAATATTGTGAAAATATTTGACAATTTTGAATGACAATTCTAGGTTAAGAAGTGTAACACATATTCAAATACTAAAACCCAAAAAGTATAACCAGAATATCAATAATAACTACTGCAGAACAATGAATTTGCATATTCTGTCCCATAGCTTTAGGTGTCAATGCATGTTAAGACCTTTTTAGTTTACAATCCAAATGCTAGTTACAGTGACCAGGTGGAAATGGAGCCTAATGGGTGTAAAAGGGTGTCTGCTTTAAACCACAAAATAAACAAGAAAACAAAACAAAAAAACACTGTACAAGGCACATGGACGTGTCAAATGGATTTTCTTCCAGGAATGCACAGGAAATCTGGCCATGCCCTGTGAAATCAATTTACTGACACACTGAGAAACAAAGAGTGACTCAGGATCACAAGATATGTTTTGAAAGTACAGTGTACCCAATTAAAAACAGGAAGTGTATTCTGTGGCTGCGAGAAATGAGACCAAATTGGAGTTTCATTGTACTAAAGACAAACATTGATAGACTGGCCTTGTTTTAGGTTGTTAAAAGGCTTGGTGTGAAGTGTAACAAGTAAGAAGCTGTGATCATCATGTGTTGTGATGTTCTTCACACAATTTACAAATGGCCATAATAAAAAAACAATATAAAAAAGCAATAACAAGGCCCACATTTAGAGCAGAGTTGAGGCTGTGGGTGTTACAGAACATAAATAAAATATGTGACTGCTCAAAGTAATAATCTTACTTAAATTACATATTTTCACGTTTAACTTTTGGACCGTGTTTTGTCATGTTTTTTTTGCATTAGCCTGTAACTCTGATTACATTTTTGGTTCAGCCCTGTATTTTAGTCATTCCTAATTTTAATTGCAAGAGTGTTACTCCAGTCTGTGGCATACAGTAATATAATAATAATAATGTAGTTATATATTTTAACAGTAAATAGGTTCGGTTTCGATATATCAATATTAGAGCTTAGATTCTCTGACCGAACCCGACCCTATCAAAGATTTCCCACCACATTCTTTGGGTCGGGCTCCAGAAAATAGACTGTGACATAGGCATATGTTTTTAATGCTATTTTTATTATTTTTATCTCTGGCGTAATGATCACAATATAACCAAGTAATCAAGTATTATCATTTACAAACACGAACGAAATAACGAAAACTGAAAGTAAAAAAAAAAAAAAAAAACATTTTCGTTAACTGAAACTAATAAAAACGGCAATTAAAAGAAAAAAGGTAACTAAGTGGAACTGTATTGAGAGTTTATAAAACTAACTAAAACAAACTGAAATTACTGATAGAATACACTTAGTTTTAGTGTTGGTTAATTTATTTATAAGCTCTGTTTTCACTTCAGCAGTTTTACAGCGGGCGGTGTTGTGCCGAATCTGCTCGTGAAGCGGAGTCAGATTCTGCGGGGAGTCGGATTCGGCACAACAGCGGCAGCGCTGAGGAAGCTGCAGAACGGGATTAGAATATCAGCACGAGGGAGATAAAACAGGAGATACAGTACCTGTTGTGAGTAGCTCATACACCAGAACACCCCACGCGGAGGATAAACTGATACATTTCTCAAAACTTATATAACCTTTAGTAACAAATCAAACTGTTTAAAAGAATTCACCGGTTAGAATGTTATAATCAGGCAGCTCTGTGCGTGGGCAAGCTTCTTCTGTGTTTAACGTATTATTAAATAATAGGTCTGCGCTCCTTCAGTGTTTTAGTGTTCATTAACATAACTCTGAACAGATTTCGCTCATTAAAACGGCCCGAAAACAGCCAGTTTATGGTGGTGTGAAGAAGGAGGAGTACTCACTGCAACCTCCAACCGCCACCCCCCCAACAGCACCCGCTCAGCAGCCCCTCCCCCTGGCCATTCAGTACCAGAGCGTTTGTTCGCTCTGTTAGTGCGCGCACCGAAATACTGCGGTCCATCCTGAACCGAACGGTTCGATAAAATACTGAGAATCACTGCATCCCTAAAATGTTTATGTTTATATATATATGTTTATATATATATGTTATATATATATATATATATATATATATATATATATATATATATATATATATATATGCACACACACACACACGTTACACATTTGCACTTTATGTTTGTCTATTGTATTGTTGTATATTGTATATGAATGGGATATCTAACATTATCATCACACAACATTGTTGTTCACACTGTACACTCCTAGTAGCAAGTATTGTAAAATATGTTATACGTGCATATGCTGGAGGAATCATCCACGATCATAGAAATTGTATATGTTTTTCCTCCTTTATGGTAGGAACATATGAACTAATCCATCACATTTTTTGTAACTCTCAGGGACACACTAACATGCCTGGATTAATCAGAGAACTGTCTCACGCTGCAAACTCAAAAGAGTGCCTGTGTTCTAGAGCCATGAGAGACAAAGGACTTGGCCAGGTCCTAATCTGCTGATAGAGCAAGCTGGAGCTGAGGAAGCAAGTGATCAGCCAGGCCAGTCCATATGCCCATTCACAGGCTATACATTGTGAGCCTGGAAAACCCCTTTCCAGTGTCCACTCATTCACACACACACACACACATAAGCACACACTCGCAAACACACTCGAACACAACAGCTGTCACGTGTCTTTCTATGGGGAACTTGTGATCCCACAGATGAAGCGTCTTGGGAAGGCAGGTGGCTTTATAGAAGCTGGGACATTCTCAGTCACAGTGGCGCTGTTTGCCCACTGATGGAGCCCATATGTTCCAGGATCAAGTTCTCAATAAATCACTGGGCACTGTTTTTTATTCTCTCCCCTTTAGAAGGCTTTCTATACATAAAGCACCACATACCTCATTAACTCTCTGATAAAAGAGCCGTGGGGTGGGAGTGGGGGGTGGTGCAAAATTGATTTGACAGAAGGATCGGTGTCAGGTCCTTATCTCCACTTTACACTTGTTCAAGATGAGAATATTGAAGGCAAATTATTGATTCTTGAACTATTTCCACTAATCTTGAAAGTGAACCATACAACAGTTTTTAGGAACATATGATTTCTGTAATGAAGTACACAGGAGAAATTAAATCACTATTCTATATTGTAGCACCTGTGATGACTACAGTAATTATTGGAAATTTTCAGTAATTATTCCCTCAATCTGGATATAAAGCTGCAGTGAAAACATACAAACTAAGCAGCTGTCTGACACATGAAAGGAGCATGTGGATAAAACCGGTACAGAGAGTAAACACTGAGCCATGATAGCAATAAGGTGACACAAGTTCCAAACAGACCATGTCAAAAATAAGAGTCAATATTACAAATGACCAGACCCATGTCAACATAAAAGTCACACATACATATGACCAAATATAGATGGCGTCAAAATTTACCTCACTAATATAAACACAAGTGCAAGTACAAGTGTTAACACAAAATACGTTTGAACCTAAAGTTACCCTGGCATTTGTATCGTTTTTTTTTTTTCTGATCTGAAAATTAATTCCGCTTTTGATCTGTTCCGAAATGTAATATCTGTAATCTTTTACACCGCTATTGAACACTGTTTACACAAAGGGAGAGCAGTCTTTATCAGACTCACTAGCTCCAGGTTTTAAACATATTAATGCAGTTCTAAAATACTGTACATATATTCAGTTAATGTTTAATAAACCAATAAATTATATATTTTATACATAGAAATATGTATTTTTTGACTGTGGAATAATTAGTTAATGATGCATAAAAGAAATAAATAAATAAATAAAACTGCCAGAAAAAGAAATCAGTAAAAATTAAAATAAGAAAAATTAAAATAGATAATGGGAAAAAGAAATCAGAGAACCTTATATACTATAAATACATATACAGAGACATGGAAAGTTAAATTGGTTAAAGTGGTGAACCGACAATTCTAACAAGGTGCAATAATCTAATATTTCTTCTGCACATGCATTATGAAGCCAATTAATAAATTTCTAAAATATAGAAGCTACAACTTCAGCTATTTGTTTTACTGTTAAACATTTTTAAATAAATAATCTGCTGACACTGATCTGATATAATATTTCAGAATATTTCATGTTTTGGGGAGAATAAAATAAAAATAAAAAAACATTGTAATGCAATGCAAGGACAATGCTCTTTATTGCTATGTTATGTTTAAGCACAACTCTGAAACAAGAAAATGCAATATGTATTTATTGTGTAAATGTATACCTTGACAGACGAAAAAATACCCCCCTTTCCTTCTGCAGAGAATATACTCCAAACAAGGTCTTGTGACAAAACACATGACACTCCATTAGGTTTATCACACACAGTAAACTTTAACGGGTCTCAGCACAGGACGTACTTGGAACCTGTAAAGTTTCCAAATGCAGAGGGGAACTGTGGTCCAACTGTTGTCTGAAGGCTCATCATCTCAAACACTTGTAGAGCAGATAGACAGAGAGAGGTGCACTACCTTCCTGAAAGCCTCATAATCAACATTAATGCTACAGCATTAGCAGCAACAACATTAGCATCTTCACTGTTGTCAGGCTAGAGACTGATGCAGAGTGCTTACTGATGGGAATTGAGCACTTCCCCCATGAGAAGTGAGGCCTGAACTGCCACTCTCACTGAATAGGCCCTATCATTACAGAGGAATTTTCCTGTCCCAGCTCCAGCAGCAAGACCATTACATCATTAGGCCTTGGCCACCGGCTTTTTCGATGACTGCTTAGATTCAACACAAACTTCTGAAGACAAACTTCACAAGCAAACCGTGCAAAAGAGCACCTGGCTTCATTTTACAGCACTTAGTAAATACATCATTGAATCAAAAACTTGTTCAA
Organism: Astyanax mexicanus; assembly: GCF_023375975.1. Taxonomy (NCBI): domain Eukaryota; kingdom Metazoa; phylum Chordata; class Actinopteri; order Characiformes; family Acestrorhamphidae; genus Astyanax; species Astyanax mexicanus. The sequence continues at coordinate 17,121,116 of NC_064429.1, forward strand.
TCAAGCCCATAGTGGGAGATCCAGGTCTAAGTTGCCCTGGCCTCTGCATTATGGGCAACACTGGAGTACTGGAGCATTAAATCTTCAGGGTTTTGCCAAACAGTTTAGACTTGAGCCTCTCAGGAGATATACTGAACTGAACTGCAGAAGTAGGATCTTGGAACAGGTTGTATAGCTTTGACCACCCGCACACTCAGAGAACTAGACTGAGATATCTTAAATCGGATCAGTTTCCTAAACAAATCCCCGACCTACAGACTTCCAGCCAAGTAGATTATTTCAGCAATATCATGCTTTTTAGATCAATGCACTAAACTTTATTTACTATATTCATAAAATGTTACATGTTACATTGCTTTTAAAAGTTTTTTGATTGACACCTGGCTGACCGACAATGACTTTTAGAGATACTGCCAGAGCTATATAATCATTTATAACAAAAATAATGCCCCAGTAAACATGTTTATTAACAGCGTCAGTATTCAGTGTTTGTTTTAGCCCTGCAGGACCCACAAAGTTCTCCAATAGTTCTAGCTAATCTTTCTGGAGAACATTAGTTTTAGGGATGTCCCCAATCTGATCATGCGATCAGAAATCGCCATAAATCACGTATTTTTTTAAAGGAACGTTAAGAATGGAAAAAAGGTCAGGATCATTGGTGCATAAAAACGTTACATTACCTTGTCCATATTTGCGGAAGGCGGACAGAAATATACAGTACACAAGTGTTAGTCGTGTCATTAAGACTGAATATGTGGTGCATATTTAATGTAGCTTACTGTTAAGGCATCACGATTGGGGTGGGAAAAAAAAGTCATGTTACAAGATTGAGGCTGAACTTCTTTTTTTTCCCCCCACTTAACAGCTATACAGTACAATTAGCCACAGCACTGCTAACACACTTCTGTGCGTGTGTGTGTGTTTTCATTAGTTCCCCCTGGTAAAGTCAGTACATAGGAACAAATAATAGGAGTTGTAATATTAAGCTAGTTATGCATTATTTTAACAGGGATATGCATTTAAACTATAATATAACATATTTTAAACAAATTTTAAACAAAGTTGCCTCAGAGTACTCAAATTGTGATGAGGTATTTCTGTCTGATATTTGATTTTATAAACATTTTGTTTATTTCAGAAAATATGCATATTTAAATATTTTACATGGTTACCTAGTACTTGTTTATCGTGATGAAAATGATGCATTTCGTTACCACTGTTTCAATAATAATTTACTATTAAGTCTTTTTTTTTTTACTGCCCTGTCAAAGTATCAAATACTCAAAATCAAATGAGTCAAAGCAAAAAAATGTGATCTTGACTTCCCTAATTAGTTTATCTCTTCATGCAGTAGCAATAAAAAATAGAGAGATTCCATGCAGTTTAGAAAACTGTGACCAAGTATGTTAATATTATAATATTATAAAACTTTCTGGGAATCTGGTCCATCCTCAGAATTAAGATTTCTGATTGGTTCTGCTTCTGGGTTTCCCTCTCTGTTGTTCTGCCCCCTCCCAAAAGAAAGATTATAATCAGTTCTGCCTCTGAGCATGACTGTTGTCCCATCTCCAGCTAAAACAGAGGTTCTGACAGGTTGTAAGTTAATAAGCGGTCACCAATCAGAACATGGGTTCAGCCAGTTCTACAAACACAAAGAAACTCAGAGAACCAACTGAACACACAAATAAAAGGAAAATCTTATGTATACAGTCCTTTCAGGAAGCTTTTTAATGATTCTATGTATGCACAAAAACAAGCTCCACTGTTATTACAAGTCAAAGTACCCCTTTTCAGTGTTACATTAACCCTATTCACTTTAAGTGTACAGTTACAGAAGAATAGTACTAAAGTTCACAACAGTAATAAAAGAAAAATAAATTATGAAACATAATTTAAAGTATCTGCATCTGCCACAATGTGGACAAAAGAGCAGTGTCAACTGAGACAGCAATGCATTAGCGGATTCTAATCAGGCATCCATGCAGATGTTTTCTGTCTGAACCATGAGGTCATCAGTGACATTGGCTGTGCTGCTGCACTACTCCCCTCCCTGTCTCCAGGGTTTTAGACAAACTACTCTTCCAGAAACAGTGCTGTAATAACCTTATAATAATATCTCTAATCTCTAAATTTAGCAGCCACAGTTGCTTCCACATAAACTTCAACACTACTTCTTGGCCAGTTCAAGTGACCTACATCATACTTTGTGCCTAAAATAACTGTAAAACCAAGCATTGAATTGTCATTACAGTAGGTTAGCACTTTCTTTGCATTACTTAGTTAATAATATATTTAAAAAGTTTAAACTCTGATTTGGAGAACAAAAGTACCTGCAATTCGTTGGCCAGAAACATTTCCTAACATGTCCTGACTCCTGATCATTCTCTTTCCATTTGCTCTCTGCTAATTCTGGTATCTCGATCTGTGATTGATATTGTTATATGTGAACAGCAAAACCACACAGTAAATATCCAGCAGTAGTATAAAGACACAGGCATTACGCAGCATTTAAAAGCTTCAAATGTTCTGTTATCAATTAGATTACCAGACTTAAGTGACTCAAATTAGACTTATTTTCTTAACATGACACAGATTAGATATTTTTAGTGCAATGTGGACTTTAATATGCGGTCCTTGATCCCACCTTAATAGTCATAGACATTTGTCTTTCAATAGAAAATCTCCATTTAAATAAATGTGTAATCCAAGACTTTCAGTATGTTTAATCTCTGGGAAACTGCCTCTACAAGAACTCCTATTCATATCAACCAGTGACCAGTCTACTCATTTGTAACATCTCTGCAGAGGTAAAGTGCATAAATGTATTAATATGTGCATGTGTCCCCTTACAGGAACATAACCTAACATTAAAGACATATTTAGCTCACTTACATTTATTCATGTGATTTGTAAAGATAAGAGGACACGGGAAGCACATGCATTTTTAAATTTAAAATAAAGTGTACACTTTCTTTTTGCATTTCTAAAATTTGGTTCCTCTATACAGGGTTTTCTTGTTGCATTAAACAACTTAAATGTATAAAGGCAAAACTATGTACAGTTCATTTTGACAAGCTCAGTACACACTCAGTATGTCTGCTGGTGCGTTCACACAAAATCTCTTGTTGACAAATGAGTCAACCTTCTCAAGGATTATAACATAGCATGTATGCTATGTTTGAGAACTGGTCATGATGACTTAGTAGTAGTAGTAGTCATATGAATTACAGTAAACATAGCTATGCCTACTTCTGAAACATTATAATTTACTGTTTGAAAAGTTTTGGTCAAAATACTAATTTCCAAAAGTCTCAATATAGAAATAGTGGGTCAAGATAATGAGTGCACATGAGCACTCAGGGTGCAGACACATTTTAACCAATACATTTCCATAATTTTTCATGATATTTCCATGCCTTTAAGGCACATTTTCATGACCACATGATTTGTAAAACATCGGTACAGACACAGAAAATAAAATTGATTATAGTAGGTCTAAATGAATCTGATAATGTTGACACAATCTTTATTAATAAAATGTGTGTCAGTTCCTGTTTAGGGCTAAACTACTAAATGAACTCTGAGCTGATGTATTTGTAGCTCAAAATAGATTTTCTCCATTGATAAACTGAAACAAACTTTTGTAGATGAAATTTCCATGACTTTTCCAAAACTTTCTGGGTATTTTTATTTTTCCAAAACTTATCCAAGGCTGGAAATTTTCCAGGTTTTTCATGACCGTACGAACCCAGACAATAGAATAAACAGAAAAACACGGCCATAACTTTAGCACTACCGGCCTAATATTGTGTATCCCCTTATGTGCTGCCTGTGTGCTGTGTGGTAGAGTATTTAAAGATCACATCACTGGGGATTAGGTGATCATGACCTAGTGCTGGGTGGTATACCGGTATTGGTAGCTCAGCTCTATGGAGTCCTGCTGCTGCTCCACACTGTATGAGTGTTTTTATTAAAGTAAAATAGAAAAACAACACCAAACACTCAGAAAAGAGAACAATGTAATTTTATTTGTTTTATTTGTTTTATTTCTGCACTCTTCTTAATGTGTGAAGATCTGTATTGTATTTTTTTTTTTCATTTAACTTTACACTCACTCAGTAGAGACTTACATTTAACAAGGGAGAAATGTTGATACAGCAATCTGTATTCACAAGTCATTTTAGGGAAGGGATAAAGTAACAGAATGGTGTATATGGACAGAATCAGTACTGCAGAAATGGGTAAAAAATTTCATCAATATATGATGTGAAAGCTCATGTAGACTAACTTGACGACTTTTTTTTTTTATATATCTCTTCCTATATCCATTATGACCATACTAAAGATTCCATAGTGTACCAAGACTTTAGATCACTATATAGAGGTATTCCCAGTCTCTGGTCAGACTGGCCTTGTTTTTCCACATCCTAGACATGCCATGTGAGCTAAAGGAAAAATAAGGGCCCCTTCGAGGGCCATGTTCCACTGGGATCTTACTGCACTAAAGCAATCACCGACCAGTTTTCTTTCTTCAATCTGCAGATCTCCTCTAACCACCCCCCTCTTCCTCTCTCCACTACCTTCCTCTCTTAAGTAAATGCTATTCCATGTGACGAACAGCCAGGACCGGAATCTCCACATCACTTGTCTGGTGAGCCAACTTCAACCACCAATGTTACCTCTGTCGTGTTCGAATCAGTCAGAACACACTGGTTCAAAAGTTAAGATACGTCGGTATGATATGAACATGGATCTAGGCAAGTTCTAGCTGTGAGGAAAACAGTCCTATGTGGTGCAAATACACTGTGTAAGAGCAACATCTTCCATATTAAACATTTATACAACACGTTCCAACATCAAGCATTTAAGATCCCAGTAGGAAATCTACCAGAAAGCCAGGAGATTTGAAAAAACAACAACATGGCAAAACTGCAGTTTCCACATAGACTAAAAAATGTTTCCTACAAGTTGTTCCAGAGCTCTTAATATCAGACTTTCTAATTTTCCAGTTGCAGAATGATATTTAATATTATATAATACTTAGATCCTGTCATTTCAGCCAATCTTTCAAAAATTCCCTGCATGGTTACACAGGTAAAACTACTTTTTGTCTGGTGTTCTAATAAATAAATGGAGAAAAGAAGTGGTCCCACATATCCTGATATGTTCCTGCACTCATTCGATAAATCTAATGCAGAATCATAAACAGATATAACTAGAATGTAATTTAGCTTTCTTCTTTCATTCCCACCCGCTTCATTTCCCATCTGCTTCACACCATGAGGCTGAACAATCCATCTTAAACTGTCAGAAGAATCTTCCCTGGAATAGAACACACAAGACTCTCAACTATCTGCTAAAGAACAGTTTAATCCGCTTCCCACGAGTCTTCAAAAGTTACACCACAATGATGCTCGCAAATTTATCTGCAGAAAAGGCTGACGTGCTAAAAATAGAGTCCCGCTTACTTTTGGTGTGCACTTGAGAGATTCTGCACTTGGTGATATCTCCCCTGACAGCCCGACGGAATGACCTGTCATTCTTCTGGAAATTTTCAGCCTACAAATCATAGCATTTTTGTTGGGAGAACTGGCTGTGAATGTTTCTCAAAAATATGTTTAAGAGCAGTCTGCACATATGCTGTTTTTAGAGATCTTCTTGCAAAAGTATATAAACAACATATTCCCATCTCATAGCTTAAGCCCAAAGCTCATTTATAATTCTGTTTATGAAGATCTACAAGGACTTTTCTTAAAGTGCAATTTAATATGTACAGATCTTCTATAACTTATTTAGTTTCTTGTTACATGTTTTCAATATTTATTATGGTATCAGTAAATTGATAAATTTCTGCAAGTTCTGGCAATAACAGACACTTATTATAACAATTTATACATATTGAAATACCGTATCGGCAGTGCACCTTATAATCCAGTGTGCCTAATGTATGAATTTTACCAGTTGGTTTTCAAAAAGCAGTAAAGCTTTTTGAAAACCAAAAAGCTAATATCGTCCTTGGTTACTGGAACACCTAGGATTCCTCAGTGTTGCGCTGTCTGGCTAGCATTAGAGGAAATCTGGAAATTTAGGCTTACTGAAAATTAACAGAAGAGCTTTACTCACCCAAATGAACAGAAATGAACAGTTTTCAGGAAAGAAATCTGTGTAGATTAACACCCAGCACTTGTTTGACTTTAAAAATAATGCACCTTATAGTGCAAAAAATATGGTATTTGAAAATACTGATTCTGAGACAGCATTTTGTCTTAATAACTAAAAAGCCAAGTCATCTGATGTGTATTAATATTTAATACACATTTCATATAGCATCTTTCTATTAATATTAGATTACCACGGCTTCATTCACATATTAGATAAAAGTGGGCCCTCTTAGTTATGAAAATTCTCATGGGTAGTGCCTCAAATAAACAACAACTAGCCTAGGTTAAATGTCTCTTGAGGTGAACAAGGACTAAAGACTGCCAAATGAAAGACAGGACCAGGACAGGGCACAAAAAAAAACAAAGCAAACTACACACAGACTGACAGAGAGAAAAACAATAAGCTCAACTCCCGCTGGAGGGGAGTAAATAACAAGACTAATTGCACACATGGCCATAAATGAGGGTTGCAACATAGCGGTGACTTAATGAGGAGTATATGATGTGCACTTCTCTAAAGGCTGTCATTCTGCTGTTGGCAAAACAAATGCCTAGATAAATCTTCTTAAGCCACTTCAAAATTAAAAACAAGAGAGCTCACAAAGCAGTCTGAACATGCAAAGCAAGAATACGATACAAAATTCAAGCGTAGAAACTTGAATAGTAAGCCTGCAACTAATGATTATTTTGGTAGTAGGCAAATCTGACCATAATTTTTACGATTATTCGAATAGTTCACAATTATTTCTGCCATCTCTAAAAATAACAGAAACAACTGAACATGAGATTTAAAAGGCCTTTAAATGTCTTAATGTTGTTTTAAACAGGGAGAACACTGATATTTAGTGAGTAAATATGTAATCTGTTGTGTTTGGTCACTTTTGGAGACACAGATTAAGTTGAGTGTAAACTGTGTGAGTGAGACATTTATCCATCACCGATTGCTCTTCTGTCCCCATCACTTTGTGTAATGCAGTACTGTTACAAATTATACAAATTAACGATTAGTCGACAATTAAATCTGTAGTCAACAAATCTAATTAATCGACAATGTCTTATAGTTGCAGCCCTATTGAACAGTGGATCAGATATGTAAAGATAAACAAAGTTGTTGTGTCATTTGCTTAAAAAATTATAAAATTAAATCACAAAAGAAATCTGTGATTAATGACAATTTATCACATTCTTAATTCCTTAAGACTAAGCTGAGGATAATGGTATTTAAATGTAAATAAAACAATCAGTGTTAGAAACATTTACATTAGTATTTTAGTGTAAATCCCTTAGAAATATCTGTATTAATAACAACAATATTCTGTGACTAAATCATGGATAAAATCTAAGTTTTTTTTTTTTTTTTAATGCTGGTATTTAACTATATTTGTGGAAAAGGGACAGTAATAATGGTGTAGTGTGATTTACACCCAACAGATTAGACCCTTTCTTACAGTTTTATAATATCTCAGGGTAGTTTTACTGTATAAAATCTTTTCAGGCTAGTTTTACTGTATTATAATATTGCTGTGTAGTTTTGATGCTTTTTAAACCAGAATATTGTAATTTGCTGCGTTACTGAGTGTAACAGTTATAACAGGGAAAATAAAATCGAGAAAAACACGGAGTGTAGCTCCATATTCCACATTCAACAGCTGCGTGTGTATGTTTGTGTGTGCGTACAACCATGGGAGTGAGAGAGAGAGCATACATTTCAGTATAAATAAAAGGTAATCTACCTTCAGAACACAAGTAAGCGATGCTTTTATATTGTTAAATAAAACTGCGAATGTACCAGGTTCTGTCAATTTTGTCACCTAATTTAATTTGTGTTAAAGAAATTCAATTTTTTGTTTGTTTTTTGATTAACTGCATACATTAATACATTAATGTTAACAGCCCTAAAACAAAGATAAATAACTGACAAAATCTAACAATTCTAATTTCTCTAGGTAATAATGATAAATATTAAATCTGTACTAATCAGTCGTACAATGTCTATTTACATAACCTACAGACAATTCATGCATCAGGACATGTTTATAAAGCCTGAAATGAAAAAGACATCCATCTAAGTTAAGAAAGCAGTAGTCTTTTTAGAAGATTAAGAGTACCAGAGAAGATAAACTCACTTAACAGAAGGATAAAATATGTCATGTCATGTTGTAAAAGAGAGAGCCATTGTGCCCAAAACTACCAAAAGTCCAAAACAAACTCAGCAGAAACATGAAGTGAAAGTCTGGGTTATTCCAGTTATCATTTCAAAGACAGATGAGTGCAGTAAGTTCAGCAAGTTGAAACTCCAGAGAGCACACTTCCTTAAATGCACAACAAAGTTTCTGTTTTTTAGTGCTGTGTGAACACGACCCATGTTGCTAGGGACAAGACAGATTAGCTGGAGATCTTTTTTTTTTTTAATAGAGTTTGGGGTGTCCGTAATGGTTAGCATCACAACCCCCTAGAGCATCTGGTTAGCATCACTGTGGACCTCAAGCATGGGAAGGTCATGTGAATGATCTACATGGCTGCATTCTATCAGTCCAAGCTACAGACCCACATGATAGAGTTACCCAATGCATTACCTCACCACAATCAAGAAAAACAGAGCTGGCCTAGCAGTAGTGATAAGCAGACTTAAACAAGTGATGTAGAGCCATGATGACACCGCAATTAAATTCTGCAAGGTAAATATAGTTCAGAGAGAGAGAAAGCGAACGCTTTTTAATGTCCTAGTTTGACTTATTTGGTCAAATAGCTCGATCGTTACTACTACTTGGCTGCGAGCCCTACGGTGAACATCAGAAGACAGATGTACTGCTTGAGCCAAATGATCTGATGTTTATAGGCCTACAGCAAGGGGAGTTACAGCACTGATGAGTACAAAACATCTGACAAAACAATTTGGCCTGTCTGCACAGCCAGACTGCTTTATATGCAGGAACCTTTAACAATTAACTCCTTTTTTCCTAGCTCTAATGTTCTGCTCTTCCTGCTGAAGAGGAAATTTAGACAAAACCCAAATCCATTCTCTATGCCTCCTTTATGGTACAAAGAATTCACGGCTATCAGATGAGACTTAACTGAACAAAGGACAGTAAGGTTAGAAACCAATTGTGTTATATATTTTCCAAAGAAGAATCATTTTGGAGTTTTGGAGATATAGAGACCTGCAGAAGTGTATTTTTAAGACCTGCATCGTGGTGTGATCGCCTTTCAGAGCAAATAAATCGGGTCATTGAATACTAAGCCAGTCCTTCAGTCAGAAGAGCTGAAACTAATGACTATTTGGAAGTCGCCTAATCTAATGATTATTTTTCCGATTTGTCAACAATTATTTCTAAATTTCTAAAAACAGCTAAACATGAGATCTGTAATCTGTTGTGTTTGGGCATATTTGGAGAGACAGACCAAGTTGAGTGTAAACTGTGCAAGTAAACCCCTTATCCATCTTCTATTATGTTTCTGTGCCCAGCACTTTGTGAAATTCAGTGCTGATACTGTTGTCCATCCTAACAGAATAATAAAGGAATTTAGGTTTTAAACCATATAAATTCAGAAAATAATAATTCAGTTGAAGCTAACAAGTTAATATTTTGAGGTTTTAAGGCAGTTAAAGAGACAATAAACCATATTTTTCCATTAAGAGCTGAAATATGTTTCTTAGAATTAATGAAACATACCAGCTGCTATTTTTTTTATAAACCTTTAACATTAAAAAAACACTTCTATTGTTGTAATTTCTGCCTCTGCAGCGCCCTTTCAGGATTAACTGTGCTATAGGTGTCTTAACTATCTGCATCTCACTGCTATCAGGCACACTGCTGCTGCAGCTCAGCCAATCAGCTCTCCCTCCTGTCCTGCCCCTAGACCCATACATCACCTAGTGCCCCTCTCAAACTACCCTCCCATTTTTTAGCCTTTGAACTGAGGGTGGAGTCAGCAAAAATCAGGGGGTTTACTGCCCCTTTAAAAGGCAAATAAATTCTGTGATCTTAAGTTTATTAGTTGGTTTGACCGTCAGTTTTGACAGTCAACATGTAGAGAACAATTACATCCACCAAGCATGGAACACAAAAAATCAGGGACACTGAGTCTGAAGGTATTCTATGAGATGCAGCAATCTGTAAATGAACAGTCAAGTTCACTGAGAAACAGAGTAAAGCTGGTAAGCATGTTAACAGCAGCCAAGAATTGACTTAGTTCACTGTCAATTGAGATGGTCAAATGTATTATGTTTACAAAACAACAGTGAAGGGTTTGTCAATTTGATACCTCCATGTTTGTAGTAATTCTTAATTCTTAATCAGCACCAGTAGCAAGAAATACGGTTTCTTAGGTAATACCGGATCAGTGCCAGACGGCTAGGCGTGTGAGAGAAGCATGTGTTGTGGTCAAACCAACTTCTTTGAAAACCCACCAGACCATTTTCTTTTTAAAAATGAATAGGTTACATATTGCAGGGATGGTCGTGCCAGTAAACTGATATAATATTTAAGAATATTTGTTCTCCCTCTACAACAAGAATTTGGTTCCCCCTCCACTTAGGAATACTACTGCATTTAATTCAGAAGATTAAATAATAATATGGATCCCAGTTTAAATCTGCTTTCATCTGAAGCGTGTGGAAAACATATTCTTGCAATATAATATCAAATTTTCTTTTTTCATTTTAACAGCTTTTATATGCATTACAGTTTTTATTTTTTACCAGTCTGTCAGAAAGTAAAGTATATTCGAGACATCAGACTGCAGACACATTCTGTGTGTACAGTGATGTATTCTAGATCCGATACAATCTTTGAAGTCCTACATGAGGTCTGTTAGGTGATCTGTCTGTGTCCCAAAGGCAAAGAAGGTCTTGACTCACAGCTGTAAATCTTACCTCTTGATATTTTATCCAGCCCCCCAATATTCTTCAATCTAGAGGTCAACTCCAAACTTGTATGAAACATTAGTAAAATAAAGTTGAAAAAGAAAGAAAAAGGTAGGAAAATATTCCTCAAATATATATACAAATGACTGACATAGCAGCATGTGAATTGATCATGAAGTGGAACCTCAGGGGACAGCTTGGGACTGCCCAAACTGAGGTGTTTTCTTGTGAATGAGACTGAATACTTGCCAGTATGTCCACTGCAAGGAGGCATTAATTATTAGAGTTTGAGTGAGGCCTATGTGGGTGCAAAATCAATGGGACATTCCAGGTTCTGGGGGCAGTCAACATTCCTCAATCAGTATACAGTGCCACATGTTTACTGGAAATAATTCATAGAAGGCATTACACCCACAGCAGATTGTGCAAGTGTCAGGTGGGCGGTAATGCTTGGGAGTCGTAACATCTGGCTCAAACTGTCCACGCAAGAAACAAAAGACTCTGGAAGAAATCACATCAATATTCTACGAAGGAGAACCCAAAAAGATTCAATTCACTCAGTGCAATTCTCCTCAGCTTCCATGGGGCCTGGCATGATTTTTAGCCTGTCAATGTAAATGTATGTTAATATATTGGCTTATACACTGGGTCAGGCAAAACACTGGCACCTCTGTCAGGAGAAGTATTAGGTGGAGGTAAATTTATGGCTGATCTGTGTACATCAACATATGGTTTTCCAAATGAAAAACATAAGAGAAAAAAAGACTGTTGAGCTAATTGTATGGTTAAAAAATAACTCATTAAGTAGATCGCAAACTAAATTAGAGAGAATTAGACCTGGTAGTTTAAATTGGCTATGCTACATTAGGTAACCTGAGAGTACTTTTGTTTTTGACACAATATCGCTTAAGGAGCTCTTCCTCGCTGACACAGCGCACAACATGCCAACCTCCGTTTAACTAGCAGAGACTTGAATGACCCATTTTCTCAAAGCAGTGTGTGTGTGTGTTTGTGGCACTGCACAATGAACATTCTCACGGTCAGGTCCAGAAAACTTGTCTTATGCGTTACGTTGCTATTTTTCACAAGAACTGGTGACAAAGCTGCCAAGTCACATCAATCTAGTCAGACAGAGATGTAAACATCACAGAATCATATGAACTGCTGTGACTGAAGAGCTATTCAGGTGGGAATGCGGTCACACTTGGAGATGGGGTAACATAATTATTACCAGAGCATCTAAGTGAGTATCTCAGACTGTGCTCTCCTGTGTCTGTAAAGATTTTATCAGATTTTACCCAAATTAAACAAACTGTAGAAACAAACCCAGGTCATATATTTTGTCATGGAGAGATTTTCCCTCAAATACGAACCCACTAATAGAGGCATTTTCTTATGTAAGATATGAAATTAACCAGAGATGTCCAATCTAATCTGTAAAGGGTGGTGTGGCTGCACTTCATTCCACTTGTTTATTCAACTGGTTAGTCTTCAAACAGCATGTACCATATATCAAGATGTTGTCTATGGCAATCCTTTAGTTCTTAAAGAGGAACAACAAAATTAACTTCTTGCTTTTGTCAGCTATTGGCAAGTTATTATGTACTGAACCCCATAAGCTGCATACATGTTATGGACAATGTAGCTTTCTCAATTTCACCCATGCAATTACCGTTACGTCAGTTATATTAAGTATCATACGGCCATTGTGTTTGCTTTGTTTGTATGATTACAGATAGGTTAGCATGGCAATAGAAATTACTTATATTTACAAAAGTTACTAGGTGTCAAATGATTTTTTTTAATTGCTAAAAAATATCCGAGTCCTTAAACATCACAGATTCCCTGTGCTAAAATGACATTACCCAACCTCCTCACATAAAACCAATCCTGTCCAAGCAGTACCAAGCAGTGGCTCAGTTACATGTATTCTACTGCAAATTTCGGCAGTCACAGCTTAACAATAATTTATTGAGTCACAAATTGAAATTACAATACTTGGCTTGGGCTTGTAGAGTTTACAGGCACCTGTTATTATTAATTAAATATTTTTTGTTAAAATTTATGCAAGTAGAAAAGAAAGATTAATTTATACGTGAGGTTTATCAGCTCTCTTTGCAGGCATTTACATAGCAGGGCTCTGATGCACAACACTAAGCAACAATACTGACATTTATCTGCCCTTGGGGCTAGTGTCGGAATGCCCCCACAGCTGGAAAGAAAGCTGTAAAAACTTCCTTTAAAGTCCTTTAAAACAAACAAACAAACAAACAATCAAATAAATAAATACATAAATGCACCTTAAATTAACTAAACCAATAACCCCCTTTTGTAAACAGTCTTATTAATATTTTATAATGCATAAAAGTAAGCAGAAGAGTTAAAAATCTCTTGTACACATTTTCATTACTGAAGTCATGCTTGGCTTCACAATCTTAATAGAAGCACCAGATTGATTCACTTGGACTGTCAATGGCTGATTAAGTCCTCAATGAAAAACATATACAACTTAATATTTTTAAGGTTACCAGTGAGCTGTATGCTATTTCTATGGTACCACAGACATATGAAAACTTTCAGAGGCTCTTTTCCCTCCAGGAATGAATCTAGAGCGCATATAAACAAATCTATTAATGTTAGTGGGAAGGAAGCAACTGGCCTATTAATTTACTGACAATATGTTTTATACATTGGGCTACATTGCATCCTGACTGCACAGACAATACTGGAATCCTAGGAAATGGAGTTAACCTCTGACCGATGCAGCTTCCTGAGTTCATCCCATTATAATGAGCATGATCATACCTTACAGAAGAAATAAAGATAGTAATTAGTCTTTAGTCACAGCCAGCAACATCATTTAACTATAAAGCAGGGATTCCTCTCTCTCACACAGGTCTCTGTGAGTAATGTGCCAGGTGTGCAAACAGGACTCTGTACCAGACATTACGTTAAAGCCCTATTGCATAAGAAACCCAAAAGCACACTGAAAACAACCCAAAAGCCCAGATGGGATAAAGAGAGAGTAAAAAAGATATTACACTAGGAAGGGATGCTCTGATCCTTAAAGCGGAGCAGAGAACAACTGGAGTGTGTGGGACCCACTGAATCTCTAAAATATGCTGCACACATATACACACACTCACAACGTCACTGGGCCACACAACCCCCAGAGCGGTGCAGCCCGTTTGAAGCAAGATAAGGGAGTCAGAGTGACTTTGAGCTCGTCAGATTTGACATTCCTCCAGCACATGCTCAGTGAGTGGGAAGACACCTCTGCTCCGAGCATATTCAAGGTCAGCTCAACAATGCTGCAATATCCTCCCCACTGCTGAGTTCACCGCTGACCAAAATGGCCAACTACTTTATCACTTTGACAGAGAGAAGCACCATACACAAACATGCTTGCTTGTGCACATCCCATTCAATCCACATGGTAAAACAGTAAGATTATGCTTAGCCTGCACACTGACTAATCTGCTAAACTCGAGACTGAGCTTAGCAGTGTATCCTGATAGAACACCATATTAGGACAATGTCTTACTAACTCCTTAAATACTCCTAAGAGTCTGTATTTGTAAGCCACTCTAATACAGAATATAAATACATAATACAAATTATACAGCTCTGGAAAAAAATAACCACTTAAAATGACTAGTTTCTTTGATTTTACTCAATTCAAAAGCTCTATAATATAATCAATAGGAATATGGAAGATCACAAGCCCTCAAACCAAGCTGAACTGCTTGAATTTTTGCACCAGGACTGGCATAAAGTCATCCAAAAGCAGTGAGCAAGACCGGCGGAGGAGAAGATGCCAAGATGCATAGAACTGTGATCAAAAAACAAGGTTATTCAACCAAATATTGATTTCTGAACTCTTAAATCTTTATGAATATGAACTTTTCTTTTTTATTATCTATTATATTAGCCTTATCTCATTTTCTGCAAATAAATGCTCTAAATGAAAATATTTTTATTTGGAATATAGAAGAAATGTTGTCAGTAGTTCATAGAATAAAACAACAATGTTCATTTTAATCAAACATATACCTATAAACAGCAAAATCAGAGAAACAGATTCAGAAATTAAAGTGGTCTATTTTTCCAGAGCTGTATATGAGCATGTAAACATCTATATCACAACAGAACAAAAAAAAAAGGTTGTCCTTATCTCTACTTCAGCTCAAAAGTGAAACTCGAATAACTCTAAACTCCTAATTGCTTCATTACATTTCACCCAAACAGAGAGTGCTCTGTCAGAGCTACTGTAAAGAAGACAAACGGTGGCAAACAGAGCCCCCCCTTATCTACAGCCTCTTATCCAAATGTCATCCCAGACTTTGCCAACTGCCTCTCTCCCATCGTCTCTAATGAATTGGTTAAAATAATTCATTCGGAATAACACAGAGGGGTCCGACAGTCATGAAGAGAAGCAAAAACGGTCGGGCTCAATGAGCAAACACAAAGGAAGTGACCTCCATCACGGGGCTGCGTGCTGCATCGTACCAGCATTCTTTTATAGGGTGCTAGAACAAGACAACAAAAGAGGCCCACAATCCACCCATTCATCTCCAGTGTGGCATGCAGATAATGTAGATGTGCTTTTCCACTGCGGCCTTGGCAGGACCACAGAGTCAAATTATCAGAGTGTCCATTCACAATTAAGAGCACTAATTGCAAAAGGTTACCACAACTTTGGAAGGACTATCAGGGCACAGCTGGACGTTTTCTCATGTGCAACATTTGAAAGCTGGATGAGTTCTAGCAGCCTCCGAAACACTTGTAGTAAACCAAGTGTAGTATACCAATCAGCTGAAAAAGTATAGACTATTTCATGACAGGACATCACAGCTGTATTAGTGGCAAAGGGAAGCAGGTGGTTTTAATGTCACGGTTGATTGGTGTATGTACATATAAACACTGTAAGAAGGACATGCTACTAAAAACTGTCCTGCCCTGCAAAATGGGCTCATACTCTAACTTTATTTGACTTCTTTACAGGTAATTATTTGCTTACCTTTAACAAACAAACCACTTCTTTGTAGTGTATCGAACACTGAATTAACCAAGTTGACTTGGTTTTATTTAGATACTGTGAATATAAAGTCTGTCCACAAATGCATCCCTCACAGGTACCTAAACGCAGCTGTGACATAAGATGACGCATACGTTGTCAAGACAGTGTACGAACAAATAAAACAACACAACAATCTTCCTGGTCTTGCCACCTTATGATCACGTAAAACACATCCTAATGACTGTTTGTCTCCAACTTCCTTCTTACTAAGTAAGCGCAGAGAGGTGGCCAAAAAATAAGAAAAGGGAACTCCTCAAGCTCCATCCAAAAGCCACAGTTGTTTGTGCAGTTAAACTTCTGCACAGGCAGCAAAATTACGTAATTTCATCCAGTCAGCAACATCCAAGCTACAGAGACCCTTTAGCTGGAAACAGACGCAGAACAAATCATGACATATTTCCCAGAAAGGAAAAAGCTGCAGCTTGTATTGCACAAAAGCCCGAAGTACAGATCGGAAGATGATCTGCATTAAGTGCGAAAAGGCAGAATGTCTTTTTAAGCAAGAAGCACAAACAGTAGAATTCTCGAAACCAATCCTGCTCCTGGAGGGCTACCTTCCCAAAGATTTCAGACAACCCTAATCCAGCCACCTGATCCAACTAATTACTGCCTTCCAAACTTCTCAGTTGACTACAAGGGGTGTGTTAGATGTTGGTTGGAGCTGAAACCATAAAGAAGGTAGTTCCCAATGGGGGACTTAGAGACTTTACTACATTACAGAACATTTCTGCCATGCAGGACTGTTTTTAAATAAATTACAACACAATCAGAAGACCACCACTCAGAAAATATATTAAAATATTTTATGTATATAAAGAGTAACACAAAACAGGCCATTTATTTCTAAAGAGATAAAGAAAGAATATAAACTGCCTCAAAACAAAATGCAAATATTGTAGAAAACTGGCCCTTTTAAGCAAACATTGAATGACAACTGAGTAATCTCTAGGGTGGTGTACATCTGGCTTCATCTAAAGCTTTGCGGAAACGGGGTATCCTTGGGAGGCCTGTGATGACTGTGCTTGCTTGTGTGAACCCCTTGCTCTCTCTACAGCTGACGTGCCGAGGACTGAAACAACAGGATGGACACATACTGTTATGGCCAAGGCCAAGGTCAGTGACAGGCCTTCAGCATGCTTTCCTACAAAGACCTACATTTTTGGTGGCCTGGACTAGGTGGTGTACAGGCTGCTCTTAATATGGAACTGTTTGTGAGTTCTTCAGCATCATGTCAGCTACAGTATCTCAACTTTTCTGACAGATAAGACAGTGTCAGTTCCTGTATTTGTACTTTAGGAATTGATAGTTCACACATATTCTATGAAGTAATTTTCATACAGGATCTAGCACTTCCTTATCTTTCAGGATATTTTTCATACTGCAATGAATATAATTATAAAGTACTCACTGAAAAAACTAGATTAGAGACATTAGACACCAAGGTCGCACAATATCTAGTTTTAAAATAGACATTGTCTTAAGCGCATCTGATATTTTCATGTGAGGCAAATTAAAACATGTCAACCTACAAGTACAGACAAGAAACAGAAAAAGACTGTTTGAACAACATGCTCTCAGACATGATGCTCATAGCTACCAAAGTTTTGCTACACTATAATATAGGAGTGTGCCGTACTGTAGACAATAATATCGTATAACTTTTTTTCACACAAAGAAATATCCATATCATGGTGTTCTTAAAAGCTTCTTAAAATTATATTAGTTCTACTATTTACATTGAATTGTTTGTTGTTTGCATTATATATGCATGCAGTAAATATGCTGCACTATTTTTGTGGTAGATTTTTGTTACTGATTTTTACAACACTACAAAATAAGGTTCTTAGTAATTTACTTCTTACTCATAACACACATATGTTTACAAATATTTTTTTGGTTTCTACTAAATGAATAAATAAAGCTTTAATATTTCTTTTGTGGCAGTCGTTTTTCCTAATTTTTTTTATCCCATTTTCTCCCCAATTTACAATGCCAATTACCCAACCCACTCATAAAGACCCACCCTTTTATGATTGATGCCCGAACACCAGGAGGGTGAAGACCAGCACATGCCTCCTCTGATATATGTGAAGTCAGCCAACGCCTCTTTTTGAGCTGCTGCTGATGAAGTATTACAGAGTAGCATCAAAGCGCACTTGAACAAAAGCGCAGTGACTTGGATTCCGATACATCAGCTCACAGACGCCTTGTGCTGACTGTCATCAACCTAGGAGTGATGATCGCCATCTACCCACCCAGAGAAAGCAAGGCCAATTGTGCTCTTTTAGGGCTCTGGCAGCTGATGGCAAGCTACATGAACCGAATTCAGCTGGACCACCATTTATTTTTTAAACATTGTGCTTTTTTCATTACACCAATTATATCATTATGGCAGAAATACCCTGAATTATTGTGATGATATTTTTGGGCCATATCGCCCACTCCTACAAGAAAAGGGTATCTAGCCAACACTTTACTTTAATAAGGATCACACTAACTAACGACAATAATAAACATTGTTAAATTGTCAACTAATTATTAATTGACACTAATTAAAGACACTGTTTAAGATTACAAAATGTTTATAATATTTTATAATTCATTTGTAGACATTCTGTTGTAGTTAAGTACTGTTAATTCAACATAAGTTACCCTCATTGTAAAGTGTTAACGCTTACCTAACAAAGAAATAAATAACACTTTATTCACAGTAATCATTTCCATACCTTCAGCGATCAGCTCGTCCACGGTGACCTGGTATCTCCCGATGGCGAACACCCTCCCGATAAAGTTGCTGCCCCCGGTTCCGGACCCGGAGCCCGAGGAGCCTCCGAGCCCCCCGCTTTCAGACTTTGGCATTCGAGAAAACTTCTTCATCCTTACCCCCTAGCTACGATTCTGCCTTCCCCGAAATGAGGGGAGCAGTACAGAAGAGTCCAAATCACACAAACACGACCCTCAAACTTCTAGCTGCTCATCTCCTCCAGCTCGCCCCGCATCGCTGCTCCAGCCCGCGGTCACTTCGGAGCCATCGCGGCGGTCCCTCGGGTTTCCTCCAGAGCGGAAAACCCAGCCACGCCTGCCCTCTTTCAGACCACTTCCCCGGGCTAGAGCTGAGTGACGGGGTGGATGTGTGACTAGCAAGCAAGCTAACTAGTTAAAATTCGCTAGCTAATGTAGTTAACTGTAGTTTAACTGTACGTTAACTGTTAGGTAGTTAGCTGGCTACCAATGCTAGCAGGCTGTCTGCCAGTTAACAACTAACGAGACTGAGATTCGTTAGTTAGATATAGTTAGCTAACCTAGCTTAACTAGCTAGCTAGCAGGCTAACAGCGCGAGCCCCGCTCCGCTCCACCTTTAACGGTCACCCGCTCAGTCAAAAGCAGTTGGCCTCGAGTCAGGCGGCCGTGGTAGCTAGTTCGGCTAAGCTAACTAGCTAATTTTCACCAAACACAACGGTGAAACTAGGAAAATGACTTAAAGTGGGTGTGTTAGTTAGCTAACTAAGCTCAAGCCAGTCAACTCTCAGTCCTCTTGGTCCTCCCTCTCTCTTTCTCTCTCTCTCTCTCTCTCTCTCTCTCTCTCTGTTTTGAGTGGAGGAAGATAACACACACACAGACACACACCTCCCCCGCCGCTCACTTCCCCTTCCACAGTTAGCCTCAGACAGCTAGCGCGCTGGCTAACCCTCCTCCCCGCTCCAGATGCCTCCTCTCGCCGTTAGCTCAGCTAGCGTAGCTAACCTAGCTACGTTACCCACTCTCAGTCAGTCAGCCAGTCCAGGCCTGCAGCCAGGCTTCAGCAGTAAACTCGACTTATTCGGTCAGACCGCGCTCCCCCGCACCGCTCCCCTCCCTCCAGCTTCGGCCAAAAAACTTCCAGCTCCCGTGACTCTCCGCCGCGGAGAGAAGTGGGAGGTTTCTGTTGTTACCCAGCGCGCGCGCCCGCCCGCCTGATAGTGAAGGCAAGTTCGATTCATTCTAACGAACCGACTCTACCAAACTGTAAATTCCAATGAATCAAACCGTTCACTCAAGGAGTCGTTTCCGTGTTCAGTGATTACATCCAGTAATATGCAGTACAGTATAGCAAACAATTTCAGTCTTTTTAATCAACAATTTAATCATACTAGCAATCCAATTTACTATTAATAATATCAGATCTACAGATTTCTGTTCCTTAAAAACACTCATGCTTTACTAGTGCATCTAAAATAATAAAAATAATAATAGAATATTATTGAGTTTATCAAAGTTACTTCAGTAAGCTATTTCCAGTGATGGTATAGTTACTTTGAAAAAGTAATCCGATTACTGATTACTAATTACTCCTTTAAAAAGTAACTTAGTTACTTTATGGATTACTTGATTTTAAAAGTAACTAAGTTACTTTACAAGTTACTTTATTAGTTACTTTCAGCAGCTGCAGACACCACCTCCCGCCGCCTTAACATAAACATTATAACCAGTTTTGCCAATACTCCGTTTATTGGAAAATGCATTTTTAACAGCAACAATTTATCTCTATTAAGTTGAACTATTTCCTAAAAAAATATTTTTTTTTTTTATAAAAATAAAAAAATTAACTTAACATAAATATTTTTTTATAAAAAATAAAATATGGTCTTTCTTGATTTTACTAAACATAAATGAGTGATGAAAAGGCATGAAGTGCTGAAAGATTTCTAGGAAAACAGTACATTGATTTTGGACTTGATAGAACACAGTGGACCAACACCAGCAGATGACATGACTCGCCAAACCATCACTGATTGTGGAAACTTCAAATTAGACCTCAAGCAGCTCGTGGTCTCTCCACTCTTCCTCCAGACTCTGGTACCTTGATTTCAAAATGAAATTCAAAATTTGTTGATGTTCAGTGATGATTTGGAGAACTATTATTAGCAATAGTATTATTGATAGTCAAAACCTGAATTGTTCACCTGATTTCTATACCTATAGCATACATCCAGCACCTCAGGAGCAATAGAGATATTCTTTTTTTGTGACAGTGACAATGAACATACATACACATTCACTGTTTTATTTTTTATATTCAGCACATGGTTGTTAGGTGCATGCACTTTGTTGGAACACTCATTTTGCTTTAGTGGATTAATAAAGTCTTATCTTATCTCACATATGAATGACTTGGCTAAGTAAATTTTATGCTTGTGTCTACATACAATGGTGTTTACCAAGCAACCCCACTTTGTCTTCTTACCATTTGTGTTCCACTGATATTAGATGTTATTAGATTACTGTCTCACATGGAAGATAAAAAAACGGTGCACTGACCTGCAGGATATGAATGTGTGGCCTCCTGCACTGAATGTGATTGTGATTTCTGCCAAACTGCATTGTCCCATAATAAAGAGTGCTGCACTGATAATCTTCAGAATGGGCCTTATACACCAATTGTACTGTTTTACTTAATTTCCATTATAAGTTACAATACAAATGTAATTTAGAGCATTTGTAGAAAATGGGAAATGGTCCAAATAATGAAAAAGGTACAGTGCTTGTAAACCTTAAATAATGCAAAGAAAACAAGTTCATAATTATTTATAAACAACAATGCTAATGTTTCAAAATATTCAGAAATCATTATTTGGTGGAAGTACACTGATTTTTAACACAGCTTTCATGCCTCTTGGCATGCTCTCCACAAGTTTTTCACACTACTTTTGGGTGACCACTCCTGGTACAAAAATTCAAGCAGTTCAGCTTTGTTTGATGGCTTGTGACCAACTTACATCCTACATGATTATAGGTTTTTCAATGGGGTTCAGGCTGGAGATTGACCGTCAACTGAATGTCAGTCAGCAACCGCAGGATGACATCAAGAGACAATACTTAATTCCACACAGCTAGGTGTCAATGAAGGACCACCAGATTAAGACAGTGTCATGGCCAGCCCAATCTCCAGACCTGATCCCCATTGAAAACCTATAAAATATAATCAAGAGGATGAAAATCAAATCTGACAATCTGACATCAAACAAATCTGAACTGCTTTTGAGCCAGGAGTGGCATAAGGTCACTCAAAAGCAGTGTGGAAGACTAGTGGAGAGTATGCAGAGACACATGAAAGCTGTATTAAAAAATGTGGGTTATTCTACCAATTATTGATTCAGAACTCTTTTTTAGATAAAACTTTAGTATTGTTGTTGTTTCTGAATGAATATGAACTTGTTTTCTTTGCATTATTTGAGATCTGAAAGCTCTGCATCATTTCTCATTTTCTGCCAGTAAATGCTCTATATTACACTATTTGTATTTGAAATTTGGGAACATATACCTATAAATAGAAACTTAGAAACTTAATCTTACTCAATTTTTGTTTCATATTTAGTACAGTCAGCACTTATTAAAACGATTTTTCTGGCACCATAGTATGGTAACACACAAGAGCATTCCTACTGAATCGGATTTAGGAATCGGTTTAATTGACTCGTTATAAAAGAGCCGATTCAAACGTGTTCCTCGCAGCTGTCTGACAGTTGTACCCGGGCTTTGGTGGAGTCTGATCGTAATGGCCAGGGGTGGCGAATTCAGGCCCAGAAATAAAGATTCACTCCAGGGTTTTCTTACAACAACCTGGACCAAAATCCTGGAGTTGGATCCTTTTTTATGTTCTGTACCAGAATTTTCATCACACACAGCAATAACCCACACACGGACAAGGTGAAGTCTAAGGTTCTTCAGTCCTGATCCTGGCGCCCCCTACCTGAAAAAAAAATACATGACCTACCCTTCTACCAACACACCTGATTCATCTAATTAACTCATTAACAAGCCCTTTCAGAGGTGCAGTGGGAGTGATAAAGCAGGCAGTCCTCTAAAATGTTGTTGCTGTGGTATAGTTCTTGGATGCTAAGGTGTTACTATGTGTTTTGCTTCTTTTTTAAGTACAAAAACGTGCATAAAAAACATTAAAAACATTTAGATGAATTGTAGAATGCAAATATATTTCAGTATATTCATTCGTATAGTCAAAAATGTCAAAAACGATTTTACAAAAACTAGACTCAAGTAAATTAGATTGGTTCATCATGAATTAATAAAATTACACTTAAATAGTGCCTTTCTAGACAACCAATGGTGCTTTACAATCATGTTGTCCACTCAGTACTCATCCACACACACACACACACACACACTGGTGAGAATCAGCAGCCTATCGCACTCAGCGTACTCTTAAACGGAAACAACCGTCCACCTGGAGGACTGAATCAGACACTTAGGAGCTCACCCAGAATAATAAATTTCTGGGCATACAGTCACACACACAAACACCAAGACAGTTTAGACTATCCAATTTGTCTGGATCTCTGTGTTTTTGAACTGTGGGAGGAAACCGGAGAAGACCCACACAGACAGAAAAGAAGGAGAAAATGTAGATTCCACCCAGATAGGGACTTGAACCCAAGACCTCAGTGCTAAAGGGCAAATGTGCTGACAACTAAGGCAATTAGTTCTATGATTGTATCAAAAAACAATTAATATTGTTTTACTAATGGGAGAGTTTGAGCAATTTTAGTTTGCTCTAGACACTTACTTTATGAATACTACACTCTAAAAAACAGAGGTACGACATGAGTACTTTTTTGTACTCGAAGGTACACTCTTCATAATTGTACCCTCAAAGGTACAATATTGGTCTTTACAGGGTCAGATTTGTTCCCTCTGAAGTACAAAGTCATTTCTAACAGCAATAAGTACAAATTTGTACCATTTAACCAGCCAAAGGGTACATTCAGTATTCTGCATCACTGTACTAATGAACAATATATATTTAAATTGCACATTTTTTTATTTGAAAGCCAGACAATTTTGTATCATCAAGTTTTTGAGCCATATTTAGTTGATGATAATGTTTATAATCTTTATGATCTTTACTGCCACAAAAACCATGGGTACAAAAAAGGACTTTCACTGAAAGGTACTTTTTTGTGCCTCAATATAAGGTACAGCCCCAGCGACAAGCTTTGTACTCTTTTAAGTACAAATCTGTACTTATATTTCTTAGAGTGTATAGCACTTATACAAAAGCTGTTTATAAGCCCATGTGTCATCAATAAGCCAAACAATTCAAAGTTGGAATTTAGTTGATTTGGTTTAGCTGAATGGTGTGATTACCTACTGCAGTTACACATATATAGTATATTTAAATACTACATATTAAGCATCTGATGGCTCTGATTATGCTGGTTTATGTAGGGTCCAGTAATTAAAATAACCCATCTGACCTACCAACTCCAGTACTACCCCACCCAAAAATACACCCACGAGCCCTCCTCACACAGGGGCAGCAGTTCAGCCCTCATTTAACATCTCTGCACAATCAGGTCACCCAATCTGGCTCAGGATTACATAATACAGGAGAGAGGATCACGTGATCTTCCTAAGAAATCTCCATCACAGCTCCTCTTAGGAGGATCCTGCTCAGACTCCATTGTTTACTGAATCTGATGAAGCAGCATCCTCTGCTGGTGGGGAACACTTATTAAAGTAAGATGCTTTAAAAAGGAATTCCACTGATACTATTGGATATTGTCTTATATTTTGAGATGTTAACAGATACATAAGAGTGTTTGATATGAAATGCACAGTTGTAAAAAAAACAAAGTGATTTTATTAAATGACCGAAATTGGCAAAAATAGAAAAATATAAACTGTACAAAGAGGAAATGTAATGGGTCAGGACTCTAAACTAGCAAATTCTAGCCCATTTAACCAGCAGTATCCTACATAAAATTTATCCTGTGTCACAGCAGAACAGATAGTTAAAACTCCAGCTGCATGACTGGCTCAAAATGGCTTCCCTCCTTAAACCTCCCCACAGAAGCCCCTACCAGCACTTTTACACCTGTAGCGTCCCGTTTCTAATTGGGCCATACCATACCTACTGGTAGGGGTATCTTAAAGCTATACACACACGAATACATATACATACATTAATGTCCACATTATATAAACCACATTTACGCACAGATTTAGTTTAGAAGTCACTAAATAATACTAGTATTAATACACTTTTGTTCGAACTCATTTCTTTTCCACAGGCGTTCCAATAAGGAGACCCCTTCCCCATCTTGCAGTACATCCGGAGCTCCAAGGATACAGAGCCACTACAAGAACAGGAGTTAATATGGCCGCCATTTCTCAGGAATTCCTCCAAGAACAACAACCAGTAAGTATATTTAGTCTATTTATACACCTAAAGTGTTTCATTAATGTTCCCAGCAGTACTGGTGATGTGGACAGTTTACTGTAGATAATACATTTACAGCCCAAACTCTCTTTAGAGTCTTTTTTTTTTTTTTTTTTTTTACAGTGGTGCTTATTGATTAAACACTGGTTGAAACGAAAGTATAACTACTTTATTTCCAATTTAAAACCACCAGTGAATCTACAGTAGTGTGTCTCCTGGGTCTAGAGGTTTTATGTAGTTTGGATGTTATAAGGGTGATAAATTAAATACAATATTACAGGTTTGTGAGGTAGACTTTAGAGATGTTAAACTTTTTATACCTCTGCAGGTTCCATTCACCACCGCTGTGAGCAAGTCCAATTGTTGTCTAAAATAACGCATTCTGCATTGTTTACCGTCAGAAAAATACATAATCTGTGAAAGTGAATGAAACCTGTATTATCTATGAATATTCTAGAGATTAAAAAAATAGTATTTTACGTTTGTGCCCATGTTTTTGTGAGGTACTGTTCGCTTAAATCACTTCTTTGCCACTATGTCATAAAAGGCTCTTCCAATCTAAAGGACCCTCAAAGTTGTCAAAACTATTCCCATGTATAGATACTAGGGTTTAAAATACTTCTGTATAAGTTGAAGTATTAACTCAATATTATTACTCTTTAATTAATTAAAGTGTAAAAGTACTCGTTTCAAAACTACTTTTAGTATAAAAGTAAAAGTAATGTAAGGGGAAAAAATGCCATTAAGGACTAAACTTATGCCGACCTTACACCTAAGGATTTTTTAAGCGATTTTACTGTCGCAGACAAATTCCCATCGGGATAAAATCATGAGAGTCTTGCTAGAGTCGAGTTGTGGTCGTGTCAGCGTTTTTGTTCAGTGTAAGATAGTTAGGTCGGAAAGGTTTAGTCAGTATTTTCCGAGTCCTGGCATTCAGATAAAATCAACCATGGTTAATATTATCATAAGTCTTGAGACTTGGCTCACGAAAATAGTATTGCATGTAAACTCCAACAGAAGCATGATAGGAAATAATCTCAGAAATAATCTAGTTGCAGTCTTGCAAATAGTGACCCTGCAAGATCCCCATTCTTTGTAAAACCTTAGTCTGTGACTTGTCTTTAGATGATGGAGAGTGTCAGACTTTAGTGTATTAAAAGTCTTTTCAGAGTCTTTTCAAAGTCTTGTAGTGTAAGGACAGCATTAGGCTGTGCCACATGAGCCTATAGTGCACTACCCTCACCCCAAAACACACTTTTCTAAAAGTCATAATAACTATAATGTTATATTAAAATCTTAATGTGGATACATTTGGGATGCACTTTTGGGATGCACTAGTCTCCTTGTTTCGGCTTTATATATGCCCACTGAAAATTCTCTTGAGTCGCTGCTCGATCACCTTCATAATAGACTACAGACTAAGTCTGATATGTTCTTGCTGGAGTGTGAAGGTGTGATGTGTGCAAGTGTGATGGATGGTATAAACCAATAGAGTGTTGGAATGATATATGTTTATACTTCCTATCCAAACACAATATCTGTTTTTGAATGGCGAGATTTATCTGGACAGGTTTTTTTTCAAGCTGAAATGAAATAGGAGTAACGAGGCTATTTTCAAAATGTAAGGAGTAGAAAGTTCAGATAATTGTGTGACAATGGAAGGAGTAGAAGTAAAAAGTTGTCTAAAGTACAAGTGCTTTTATTTTTATGTGGGTTGGCCTTAAATATCATAGTGTAGGTTCAGGATTCAGTATTTATCACAATGTTTTGAACAAAACTGAATGAGGAAACATGGAGAGTGTGTACAGCAGTCTACTAATGAGACTTCAGCTGGGAGGACTGAGACACCTCATGTGACCATGATGCTGTGGGATTGTTGCCTAGCGCTGGTTCTCCAAAGATTGAAAACACCCAGCACCAACAGATAGATACCTGTTCTATATGATACACTGTCACATTTTTGTGGCAATTATTTCTATATTCTGTAGCACTGACAGATTTTTACTTGTTTTCGCACTCACTTTTTAGTCCCAATCAGATGCTGTTTTTTTTTTTTTTTTTTTGTAAAGGTATGAAAACAGCAATCACAATCTAATGCAGACCAAAACAACTGCACTATTACCCGTAAGAGGAGTAACTGAAAACATAATTTGACCGCGATCCGAATAAACGAATGTCATCTTTGTTGTTGCCCTGGGCCCTGGGTATTGTCCAACACCACATCCACCCCCAAACCCCCCAACTCCCCCCCGCACACACACACACACACTGCACTACAAAAAGGCTTTTTTAGAGACCAGAGGTTTATTTAAGTACTGTCCCTTAAGAAATTGTGGATGGTTAAATATGCCTATACATTCAAAAGGCCCAATTTAAGCGATCTATTGCATCATGCAGCTGAATTAAGGGCGTGTCCGTGTGTATTTGGTATCGTGAGGGTGAAAAAAGCATGCCTTGCATGGCTTGAAAAGTGCAAAAGGCATGTACTAATTCTCTGTGGGTGTGTTTTGGGCGTAATTCCCTTTAAGAGCCAGGTATGCTCTGACTTTGGCACTTTGGTATCTTAACAGCATGGCACTTTTAACAAATCTCTGCAGTCGATACTGACCTGCATTTTCAGGCTGTGAAGATATGCCAGCATGTCATTTGATGGGAAAGAAATGTTACTTTATCTTTATTCTGTTTATTGTTGATTTGCATTTATTTGTGTGTGTAACGAACGGGGGTGTACACCTGCATGGCTAAGATAGAATTGGGCAGCAAAACTCAGAAGCTATTTCAGCGGGTGCAAGGCATAAAAATAGACTGTTGGCAGGGTGTAAGATAGAACAGAGAACCGAGACAAGCCTTGCACAGGGTGTACGATAGAGCCCAAAGATATTTTGTTCAGTTGACAGACTTTGAAAGGGGGGGTTCATCATCGGATTAAGAGGAAGAGCAGGATGTTCATTCTGATATTTACTAGGCATCTAAGCCATCTATCAGCCAGTCACTGTTGACTTCGTTGGATCATCTTTAGCAACCAATCCATGTTCAGTTTTGGATCTGATAAGGATTGTGCTATTTTTTCGTCTGTTTCCTTTTTCTTGGCTGTACTTGTATGTGATGTATAGATGGGTTAGTGGGTTGGCAGTTAGAGACCCTTCTTAAAGCAGGCTTTTTGAGTGTATCTCAAATCTCCCTAAAGATCTATAGGATTTTTGCTTTGGCAGCTGAACTTCAAGTCTTTGTTTGGGTCTCGGGGTAATGAACCGTGGAGCTAGCTAGGATTTAGTGTAGGGCTTTGTCCAAATCTTTTAAATATCTACAGGATTTCTGGTGTGTGTATGAATGAATTGGCATCTCTAAGACCTTTGTTTTTGGCTTCAGGACAGCAATTTGATCATCTAAGAAAGAGAACACAGATTGGGGTTTGGGACCAGTTCAGATCTCATTTAAGAACAGATTGTGGACCACGTGTCCTTTAACAGTTTTAACAACAGCAAACACAAAGCCATTATGTAGAGCTGGTGACAGCTGTAAGACCGAGGACATTTTATTTAGAGTTTAGGACTTTAAGGGGCACACATTGCACACTTTACCTTTAATGTATTGTATTGTGATTTATTGTATCCCAGTCTTGGGATGTACAGTACAGATTAAAAGCTATTTAAAAACAATTTTTCCTACAATATAAATGAATGGTGAAGTGATCCAGTATATGGAGGAACACATAAGGAATCATGTAGTAACTTAAAAAACTCTGTGAAGCATGTAGGTGTCTCTTATATGGGGAGCTGTTTGTTAACTTGCAGTTTCTGAGGCTGGTAACTCTGATGAACTTATCCTGTGCTACAGAGGGAACTCTTGCTCTTCATTTCCTGAGGTGGTTCTGATGATTACCACTCACTAAGCTGTCTACTAAGGGTGGTAATGCCTTATGTGAAGATTAACAGCACACCTGTTAAATAGCAACCTCTGTTACTATTTAAAAAAAAAAACCTAAAAACATCTTTTTACATTAGCTTTTAATTAGACTTTATTCTTAATTTTCTAGCTTTCAATTATTTTTCTTATTATTTATTTATTATACATTTTACTATTTGGTTCTGATTTTATCATTACCCTATTATTATTATCTTATTTAATTTTTTTTTTTTAGCTTTTAATTAGATCTTATTTTTATCTGTCTGGTTTTGATTGTATTTTTATTCAATCATAATTTCCATTCATTTGTTTTTGAGTATTATATTTTATTAGTGTTCATTTTAATTGAATTTTATGTCTTGCTTGCTTGTGTGCTATTTCGTACTCTCTTTCTCCCTATGTAAAGCACTTTGAGCTGCTTGTTTGTGTGAAAGGTGCTATATAAATAAAGTTTATTATAATTAATATTATTTATACAATAGATCGATGCTAATGAACTCTGTTATGATTGGCTGCTCTGTCACAAATTATGTTTTCTATGCAAATTTCCAGAATAGGCTGTTTTATATATATTATTTACAATATTTTGTGTCAGTATATGGATTAAATCACCAATGAAGTTTTGATATAGACTTTGCCAGAAGACGCCATTCAAGCTCAAGCCATGATACTACCTCCACTGTGCTTCACAGATAAGCTGGTATGTTTGGAATCCTGAGAAGGTCTTCTTTTTCTCTTTTTCACTGATATCCCATAGGTAGACTGTTTTTGTATTAATGTCTCTTTATAAGATACAGCTCTGGAAAAAATAAGACCTCTTAAATGTGATGAGTTTTTTTGATTTTACCAAATTGAAAATCTCTGGAATATAATCAAGAGGAGGATGGATGATCACAAGCCATCAAACCAAGCTGAATCGCTTGAATTTTTGCACCAGGAGTGACATAAAGTTATCCAAAAGCAGTGTGTAAAACTGGTGGAGGAGAACATGCCAAGATGCATGAAAACTGTGATTAAGACCAGGGTTATTCCACCAAATATTGATTTCTTAACTCTTAAAACTTTATGAATATGAACTTGTTTTCTTTGCATTATTTGAGGTTATTTCAGCCATTTCTCATTTTCTGCAAATAAATACTCTAAATGACAATATTTGTATTTGGGATTTGGGAGAAATGTTGTTTGTAGTTTATAGAATAAAACAGCAATGTTCATTTTACTCAAACATACCTAAAAATATCAAAATCAGAGAAACTGATTTAGAAAAAGTGGTCTCAGATTTTTTTTCCAGAGCTATAGATCATTGTAAAATACCTCTTTTACAGTATTTAGTGTCTGTATATGGATTGTGTGAGCTTGTGAGTGAACAGTTGTGAAACTATAGCAGCCTTTACACACTACACCAAACTCATGTCAGAAAAATAAAGGAATATTCTGTTTTTCATCATGTTGACTCTTTAAAATATTCACTACACATGAAGACAGACTGCAGGGGTTGTTTTTGTGTACATATTGCATTGGAGCGTGATGTAGGTTAGGCAGTGAGCGCTCCTGCAGACGTGATGAGAGCTGTCTGATAATAGCTGCAGATATAGGTCGACGGGAAGAGAAGAGCGCTGAATGGAAGTGTGCAGTGATTGCACTGGGCTTAATGAGGATGTGCTGTGCCTGCAGGCAACCTTCTACCTCAATACAGACTGACTCCTCCGACTCTGGGTGCTGAGTCTCATCCATAACACTCAAGTACTGAATTTACAGTTTCATCTAAAAGTATTGGAACAGTAAAGCCAATCCCTTTATTTCTGCTGAAACTTAAACTGAAAACATTTGGATTTGAAATTAAAAAGTTGAATGAGACGATGTATGATAAATATTATAGCTGTTATTTCCAGACTTTTACAGTTGCAAGAAAAAGTATGTGAACCCTTTGGAGTTACTTGGATTTCTGCAAAAATTGGTCATTAAATGTGTTCTGATCTTCATTTAAGTCACAACAATAGACATACAGTCTGCTTCAACTAATACCACACAACATTCAATGTTTGCATAGTTTTATTGATCACAACAAGTTAACATTCACAGTGCAGGGTGGGAAAAGCATGTGAACCTTTGGATTTAATTACTGGTTGACCCTCATTGGCAGCAATAATTAAGCTTTACCGATAACTGGACATGAGTCTTTTACATCTCTGAGGAGGAATTTTGTTCCACTCTACTTTACAGAATTGTTTTAATTCAGGCACATTGGAGAATTTTCTAACATAAATGTCTGTTTAAGATCATGTCACAATATCTCAATCAGAATTTTAACTAGGCTGCTCCAAAACATTCATTCTGTCACCACTGGGATTCAGTGGCTCCCAGTGGTGTATAATGACATAGCATTTGGTTTGTATTTGGTTTGTAAGAGCTGCATCGTTGATAGGCTACCTGTATGTGGCGGAGTGATACATGGAGCGCTTCAGTTACAGTGCATTACCAGCTGATAACGCCACTTATAAAACGCCTCTCAGCCAATCACATTGGTTGGTCGGAACTAACTGTGGTATAATATTAAATCATTAACGTGAACTTAACTGAGGTGAGTAGGTAAATAACTTTTTCAGGGCTATTTTGGTTTGTATTACTTTTTCCCTTAATAAATTAAATCATAATTGAAAACTGCTTTTTATATTTACTCTTTGTCTGACATTTAAATGTGTTTGATAATCTGAAAAATGTAACTAAAGCAAAACAAAAGAAATCTGTAAGGGGGAAAATGCTTTTTCACAGTCCTGTATAAGATGAATTAGAGTTGTGGATTCGATCTCCTTTCTGGTTACTGTTTGTTGGGAATTTAAGTGCATTTTCTTCAGGTATTCTCCAGCTTCCCCAAAACACACAGGTCAGTTGCATCTTTTTGATTAGCATATTTTGAGCTGTTAGCTTCATTTGGCATTTTACAGAAAGATAGACGTCAAATCAAAGGAAACCAATAAATCAAATGTTCAAAAAACTGTTTTACTACTTTAGTTCTAAACTCTTGCATCACAATGGTTCACTGAAAACAGGAGAAATATGACATCAGCTCTGTAAGAAAAAAGAGAGAGAAGAAAGGAAGGAGAGAGAGAGAGGATTAGTGGAATCCACAGGCCGGGTAGGAAGGAGGTGTGGGTTGAGTAAAAAGCCTCTTGAGAAAAGACGAACAATAAGGCGAGAACAGAACAGAACGGCACTGTATCCTTACAAACCCACTTTATTCCTCTTCCTCCATTCAGAACATTTCCATCTGAGCGTGTGCAGACGCCAGAAATGTGAAATAACTGGAGAAAAGCAGTGTTTATAGAGGACTGATGAAGAAATATGGATGGTAGAGGGTTCAATCTGTGGAACAGAGCAGTGTATATAAAGTAGAATCAGAAGACTAGCCCAGTATAACATGGTGAAATGACCCAGTTTTACCATACAGGACTGCAGGAGTTACTGGGTGGAAGTTTGCCCTTACCTCCACAAATCATCTCCAGTCCCCAGAGCTCACCCACGACACATGGAATCAAGGGATGAAGTCACCCAGTACTGAGACCGAATGGAAACACTCAGGCCATCGATACACTGAGAGGATTCCCTGACTCACTAACAATAGTGAAACCCTTGTATAAAAAGGCGTGTCGAAATATTAGATATATATATGTATGTATAGTTGCACGAAAAAGTATTAAAATATAGGAACGTATAAAGTATAGGAGGAGGAGGAGACCAAATACTTACAACTGAAAGCATATTTTCAAAAATAACTGATACAATTTTGAGATAAAACCTCAAAAATTGTTGTTCTGGCTACTGCACTTGCGCTGATCTCTATATTGTGGCCATAGAGCTTCCCCACTAGCTGGTCGACCCTCTCTCCCAACCAATAATTTAGCCAAATTCAATCTGTGTCTTTTAATGTAAATGTAGCGTCAGAAATGCATTTTGGATTTGGATTTTCCGGGCCTTATTTTAAATGCAGCTCTGGAAAAAATTGAGAGCACCTAAAAATGGGGAGTTTCTTTGATTTTACCAAATTGAAAACTTCTGGAATATAATCAAGAGGAAGATGGATGATCACAAGCCATCAAACCAAGCTGAACTGATTTTTATTTTATTTTTGTACCAGGAATGGCATAAAGTTATCCAAAAGCAGTGTGTAAGACTGGTGGAGGAAAACATGCCAACACGCATGAAAACCAGGGTTATTCCACCAGATTCCAAAAACTCCTGAAACTTTGATATATATATATATATATATATATATATATATATATATATATATATATATATATATATAAATGTTATATATATATTTATATATACTGATATTTTTCTGATTATCAAACAAACTTTAATATCAGACAAAAACAACCTGAGTAAATAGAAAAAAAAACATTTTTAAATGATCGTTGTTTTATTAAAAGAAAAGAAAAAACACTATCCAAACCAATCTAGCCTTGAATCAAGCTTTACTGAAAACTGGCAATGAGTCGTTCACATCTCTGTGGAGGAATTTCGTTCGACTCTTCTTTACAAAATTGTTTTAATTCAGACACACTAGAGTATGATGTTCTTTTTCTGAAATTTCGGTTACCATTATAGCAAATGTAACGGGAAACACACCTTTCAAAAATGTCCAAATAATATTTACCCAAACTAATGGAAATCATCAACATGTTTTTTGATAATTGTGAGATGGACCTTTTGTGTTTTTTTAGGTCAGCAGTGATCTCCCATGAAGATCATTTTCAACCATTCTCTTTCTTATTATTGGATCATTAACACTGATCTTAACTGAAGCAAGTGAGACTTGCAGTTCTTTAAATGTTGTTCTGGGTTCTTTTTTGACCTCATAGATGAGTTGTCCATGCCCTTTTTGAGTCATTTTGGTAGATTGGTCACCCCTTGATTCACCAGTGTTTCATGTTTTGTGAATAACAGCTCTCACTGTTGGAGTCCGAAAACCTTTTCCAGACTGATAGATCAATCACTGACTTTGTTTTCTCATCTGTTTTTAAATTTCTTTAGATTGGGGCATAATGTGTTGCTTTTTGAAATATTTTAGCTGCTTCATGTTGTCAGACAGGTTCTATTTAAATGATTTCTTGATTCTACAGGTCTGGCAGGAATCAGACAGAAAGCTTGGCTGCTCCCTTAACAGATTTATTGGGGTTAAGGTCCAGACAATTGCTAGGCCACTCCAGAATCTCAACTAGCTTATTCTTGAGCCACCCTTTTGTTGCTTTGGCTGTATGTTTTGGGTCATTGTCTTGCTGGAAGACCCATCCACAACAGATTACAATTTATCACAAAAAATGTATTCAACATAAATTAGACTGGAGACGATCTTTTTACGAGGTCATTTTTTTATTACTAAAAAGGCACATAGTACAGGCATTGTGTCGAGAGCATTGTCATTTTTTCCCCACAAATAATAGCACCAAAAATATCTTCTCTCTCAAACTTTGATAGGCACTGCATTCTGCAAAATTGTACATACAATGAAATAAGGTACAGACAAAGTAAGCAAATGTAATCAAATAATTAAAAAATTATTTGCGCTTAATGCGCTGTGCTATGGAGATCCGGGACTTTAGTATTAACCCGGGAAGTCTCGCTAAAACGAGCACCTCATTATATGTAACAGAGTCCTTTAATAACGCAACACTGGGGGGGGGGGGGGATGTGCCAAACGTGGTACGTAATATGAGAGTAACATTATAATAATGCAAGATAATATGATGATAATCTCATGTCAGCATTGAAATGTCATTGGACACTGATGGAGCTTTTAAGTACACAGTACAGCAATTACAAATCCAAAATACGGGTACATCATTACAGTAGAGACACATGGTATAAAATAATGATAACGCAGCATATAACCTTTATCCAGCACTTTCAGAAAAACAAGATACTGTACTTTTCACTGTTTAAATCTTCCCTCAATGGTATTTTTTAGTAGCTTTGGTTGTTTTGTTAAAGACTTTCTGACTCCAGGCTTATTGTAACTGATTTGTAATGTTACAACCCATTTAGAGACATAATTAGACTATATTCACATTAAATCTTTGCTATAATGCGAGACAAATCAGATTTTTCCATTGCTGTGTGAACAGATCTAATATTTTCCTAGTCCTAGATACGGTACGTATTCGATTTTTTGAACACACAACATGAATGTAAACATCAGATTAGATTTTATTCATCTGTTTGCCTGTACAAATGCATTTTGTGCGGTTGGTGACAGATAGCAGAGGGTTTACAGGCAGCTATTTCTGGTCAAACAAGAGCAGGATCTCATCTTTACCAATAGCAGGAGATCAAATACTTACAATTGAAAATATATTTTCAAAAAGAACTCATACAGTTTTGAGATAAAACCTTAAAAGTTGTTGTTCTGGCTACTGCGCTTGCGCAGATCTCCATATCGAGGCCATAGAGCTTCCTCACTAGCAGGTCGACCCTCTCTCCCAACCATTAATTTAGCCAAATTCGATCTGTGCAAAAAATCTTAACTGATTATTAAGTCTTGTAATGTGAACGTAGCCTTAGAAATGCACTTTGAATTTGGATTTTCTGGGCCTCATTTAAGATAAAACTCTGGAAAAAAGAGACCACTTAAAAATGATGAGTTTCTTTGATTTGACCAAATTGAAAACCTCTGGAATATAATCAAGAGGAAGGTGGATGATCACAAGACATCAAACCAAACTGAACTGCTTATTTTATTTTTGCACCAGGAATGCAGGCATAAAGCTATCCAAAAGCAGCATGTAAGACTAGTGGAGGAGAACATGCCAACACGCATGAACACTGTGATTAAAAAACAGGGTTATTCCACCAAATATTGATTTCTGAATTCTTAAAACTTTATGAATATATAAATGTTTTCTTTGCATTATTTATGGTCTAAAAGCTCTGTATCTTTTGTTATTTTAGCCATTTCTTATTTTCTGCAAATAAATGCTCTAAATGACAATATTTTTATTTGGAATTTGGGAGAAATGTTGTCTGTAGTTCATAGAATAAAACAACAATGTTCATTTTACTCAAACACTTCGCAAAATCAGAGAAACTGGTCTCTTATTTATTTTTTTTCCAGAGCTGTATATATCAGCAGATTCTGATATTATAAACCTAAATACCATAAAGTGCTCAGTTGCCAGCAGCTGTTGCACCATTTAAGGTGGAACAGAAAAAAAAATAACGCTGACAAACTAGAAGCCAATTTACGTTTACGTAACTTAAAACGCAGCCTGCAGAGGAGAGGAAGCTGTGGAGTCTAGAAGTCTGAATATAGCTCTGAACATAAGCCTTAGCTCTAAACATAAGGATAAAAATAAGGCTAATGTAATTTTAGTTGTATTTCATGTGGTTTTGAAGGTATGGATAAATAATATATCAGCCTCTGTTACATCAGGCATTCCTCAGTATCCCTAAGGACTTTTTTTTCTTTTTTTGTGCCTTTTTGACTTAATCTGTACAGTACCTCTTTTTCCTTATAGTGTTATAGTGTAAAAAAAAAAGTCAGCTCTGTATTTATTACAGTAGTCAATAAAATCATTCATCATTCAGGCAGTAAAAAAAAAACAGTAGTTACCAGAGCAGCTGTAAAAATAATACAGTCATGTATCGTGATTTTTAAACCGTTTTAAACTATGCAGTGTTTTGGCGCCGAGTGGTCCAGCGATCTAAAGCTCTGCCACTATGAGCAGGAGGTCGCAGGTTCGAACCCCTGCTCATGCAGCTTTGCCATCAAGCTGGATGGGTAGATGGCGCTCTCTCCCCATCACACTCTTAAAGGTGGCGCCAGGCAGCACGAGGCGTCTGTGAACCGATGTATCGGAACCTAGTCGCTGCGCCTTCCTCCGAGTGTGCTGTGATGCTGCTTAGGCAATGATTCATCAGCAGCAGCTCAAAAAAGGGGTGACTGACTTCACACATGTCGGAGGAGGCGTGTGCTCGTCTGCATTTTCCTAGGGTGATGGGGACGCACAAAGACGTGGGACAATTGGATAGCCAAATTGGGAAAAAATGTGGAAAAATCAGAAATGAAATTATATAAAAAAAAAAAACCCCAAAAACTATGCAATGTTTTTTTTTGTATTTGTATCGAGACTCAGAAAATCGCACTTGACGAAGATCAGCGTGGCACAATGGTGATCAAGCAACAAGAAATTACATCAAGGCAAAGAACCAGAAATGGATGACGAAGGACACCGACTTATGTCATCATGTTAATTGCACTTTATAAAGGTATTATAT
Organism: Astyanax mexicanus; assembly: GCF_023375975.1. Classification (NCBI taxonomy): domain Eukaryota; kingdom Metazoa; phylum Chordata; class Actinopteri; order Characiformes; family Acestrorhamphidae; genus Astyanax; species Astyanax mexicanus. Next base: position 17,158,624 of record NC_064429.1, read on the forward strand.
GTACATCATTCTCGTTGTCCGAACAGTGTTGGCACTAAAAACCTGTGCTTAATACTTTCATAGTGGTTTCATTAGGATCAGTAAATCACAAAGTATGCAGCGAAATCAATGCAACAAAGTGATAAAAGTGGCTGAGCTACCACTGGTTGCTGTAACATGATGAGTATAGTGACGAAGGCATACCGGCATACTGGCATAAAACAACTAAAAAAAATAAAGATGTATTGTTTTCCATCTGATGATATCTGATGCTATAAACGCAAACAAGATTCTTGTAACTTCCTGAGGTAGCTCAGTTGTGAAATTCTTTACACTGCATAGCTGGCAAACAGACTTTTCCCTTTTATCACTCATGGCCATATATAAAAATACATTAACAATATCTCATTGCATTATTACAAACAGCTATAGAAAATATGCTTTTCTGTTCAATTCCGTATTAAATACTCATGTTTTTGGGGATTTTTGTATCTTTTTTTTCTTTGTTTTTTTTTTCTTCTTTTGGACATGTGGCCGGATCAGACCTCAGTGCCGTCGTTCAGATTGTTGTGGAGCTTGACCTCCAGGTTGACCTGCTTGACCTTGACGCCGTTGACCTTGCAGGCCTCAGTGCTCTTGTTGAGGAGGTTGATGTTCCTCACAGTGCAGTTCTTGCTGTTGAGGTTCTTTTCCAGGCGCTCCAGGCACACCTCCACCTTGGTGTTTAGCGGGTAGTCCTCCGCTGCCTTGGGGGGTGGTCTCTTCTTCCCGGCATTCCTCCTGCACTTTCTGAACAGCAGGCAGAAGGTCAGGAGGATCAGCAGCAGCAGGATGAAGGCGGCCACGCCGCCTCCGACGGAGCCCCCCATCTGCGGCTTGAAGGTGGCCGAGGCCTCCACCTCCAGCTTCAGGGTTTTCATGTTGGTGCCGTTCTTCACCTGGTCGCCCTCGTTGTCGTAGATGAGCGACTCGTCCAGAGTCAGGCGGCCCGACCGGTCCACCAGGTCGCGACGGCCTCGCTTCAGCTGATAGGTCAGTGAGCGCTGGATCCTGGGGTTGGTGGTGGACTCTGGCCCAATGATGTATATCACTTGGAGATACCACTGATGCCCCGCCTCCACCTGTTGGAAGAGTTTACAAGAGATTACACTCAGATCACACCAATCCAGCATTCTATATAGATTATACAGCTCTGGAAAAAAATAAGACACCACTTAAAAATTATGAGTTTCTTTCATTTTCCCAAATTAAAAACATCTGGAATATAATCAAGATGAAGATTGATGATCACAAGCAAACAAACCAAGCTGAACTGGTTGAATTGTTGCACCAGGAGTGGCATAAAATTATCCAAAAGCAGTGTGTAAGACTGGTGGAGGAGGACATGCCAAAATGCACGAGAAAACTGTGATTAAAAACCAGAGTTATTCCACCAAATATCGATTCCTAAACTCTTAAAACTTTATGAAATCAACAATATGAACTTGTTTTCTTTGCTTTATTTGAGATCTTTTTCGTTATTTAAGCCATTTCTCATTTTCTGCAAATATAAATGCTCTAAATGACAATATTTTATTTATAATTTGGGAGAAACGTTGTCCGTAGTTTATAGACAAATACAACAATGTTTATTTTACTCAAACATTATAGCTATGAATAGCAAAATCAGAGAAACTGATTCAGAAACTAAAATGGTCTCTTAATTCTTTCCACAGCTGTATATAGGCGCACCGGATTATAAGGTGCATTTTAAGCTACAACAGTAAGGAACAAGGGTGTCACCATGTTTCCCTTCTAATTCAGCGCAAAACTGTTTATTTGGGTTAGTAAAAAGCTTTTGCTTATTTAGAGTAATCTTAGATTTCAAATATTTTAACAGTGCAGTTAGCAGCAATGCTAGCAGCAGCGCTAGCAGCAGTTAGCAGCTCTTAATGCTAGTAAATCCTGCCCAACAGCACTACACTGAGGAACCCTGAGTGTTCCAGTAACCCAGGGTGCTATCAGCTTTCACAGCCTCCAACAGGTCTTCTTTTAGGATTTCCCTGTGATTAGCTCCATCCATCTTTCCATTAACTCTAACCAGCTTCCCTGTCCCTACTGAAGAAAAGCATCTATATAGCATGTTGCTATCACCACCATGTTTCACAGTGGGGATGGTGTGTTCAGGGTTATTAGGTAATGTTATCAGTGTTTCTTTTTCTGAGCCAAAAAGTCTCATCTGACCACAGCACCTTCTTTCACATGTTTGCTAGTGTTCTCTTATTGCCACTCATCCATTAAAGCCAGATTTGTGGCAACTGATATGGGTTTTAGAGTTAAAGGGACTGAATGCTTTTCAGATTTTTATTTGGTTCAAATTTTAAAAATCATTTCCACTTTGTGTTGGTCTTTAATTCAAAATCTCAATCGAATACATTTTGGCTTGTGGTTGTAAGGAGAAAAATTTTTAAAGTTGCAATCCACTCTATTTATATTAAATAAAAGCTGTGTAATGATAAACTATGAAATGATTAAAGTGATTCCCATCAATCAAACCAAGGTAAACTAGCTTATAACTGGTCTGATCTGTGTTTGCTGTTGACGAGCTCTGGGTTTATCAGAGAAACACACAAGTTCTTTAGAAAACAAACGACAGAAATGTGGCCAAGTTCCCTGCAGGCATGGAGAAGAGTCAGTCTGGCTTCATGTTTTAGACAAGCAGACTGAAGCGAGCGCCTGAAGGGCAGGTTCTGAAAGCTGTCACACTGGCACTCGTCACTATGGAAACATAACACCAGGGAAACCATTAATAGTTTGACCTCTTTGTTCTACTCACTGACCTTATAGAGGGCATCCACCTTCATGGTGAAGCCGTCCACACCGGGCATGGAAGTCATGGACTGCAGGTCGGGGATGTCTGAGGCAAAGCTGGCTTCGAACGGAACATCATGGAAGTAGTGATCGCACACGTCTGGTTGCTTCCGATCCTGTAGAAGAGAGTTTAGAAATTTGATGCTGATTGAGCTGTGGCTTATTAATTGAACATTATTGAGCTGTGGCTTATTAATTAATTAAAACAGACTAACGTATTTTTCACTCTATGAGGCGCACTTAAAATCTTTTAATTCCCCCAAAAATTAATAAGCCTTATATATAAATTTTACTAGAGTTTCAGTTTAGTAGCATTAGCCGCTAACCGCTATTTCCCTATTCAGAGGTGAGTATTATCGGCCTGTAGCCTGCTGCTAACCCTGGCTAGCACTGCTGGAGCAGCATTAGCATTACCCGCTAACCGTGCTAAGCACTAGCTCTTTAGTCGTTCAGAGGTGAGTATAATCAGCCTGTAGCCTGCTGTTAACCCCAGCTAGCACTGCTGGAGCAGCATTAGCATTGCCTGCTAACCGCAGTAAGCACTAGCTCTTTAGCTGTTCAGTTAGTCTGCGTGTTTACAGTGTTAAAACAAGCTACATTGGACGAACCGCTAGTTAATATCACCCAGGCTTATAATCTGGTGCGTCTTATTTATTTATGAAAATAGACCAGAAAATAGACGTTCATTGACAATGCGAATTATAATACGGTGCGCCTTACAGTGCGAAAAGTACAGTATACAGTGACTGTATACTTTTCATCCTAATCCAGCAGTAATATATATATTTTACACTGCACAGTACCAATGCCACTCAACTCTTTTCTTTTTTTGGTATCTCGTAGTACTTGGTTCATTGTCCACTACAATAGCTTATATTATATAGATATTGTAGGAACTTACCAGCAGCAGGAAGCGGTGTTTGAGGTGCTTGTTGGGTTGAATGCAGCCATATTGAGGTCCCTCATTGTACAAGGTGCCTGTTGGGTCAAAGAAGGGCACGTAGCCGTCCCTTCCCGTACACAGATACACCTTCTCCAGCTGCAGCTTGTAGGCTGAGTTCAGGTTCTGATCTGGGTTCCACAACACCCGGCCATACAATGTCTGACCTACATAACAAAGACAAAAAAAAAGCATGTACATTTATAGCTATATAAAGAGGCACACAAAGGTTTCTGCAAGATTCCCTACTTTTACACAACCCTATAACACTATATGAGCTTTTTAATGAGCTGATTACTTGAATCAGGTCTAGATCTGGAGTAGGGAAATCACTAAAATGTGCAGAAGCCATTTTTCTTTTCAGTTTCAGCTTTTTTACACATAGGGTGTGATGTCTGCTTCCATACATTGTTCCTAAAGCAGTTGAGATGTTCCCTGTTTTTCTGGCTACAACACATCCCAAAGCATGATGCATCCACCCCCATGTTTAACGGTAAAAAATCCCTCAGAAATTAGTAAGATTAGCCATTTTTGCTCCTCCTAAAATAAAAAAGATGCTGTTACCCATTGAGAAAGCTCCTTTGTAGTCCATCTCAGCCATGGACATATCTGCAGTGGCGGGGTCCATCATGAAGACCTTCTCATTGTTGCAGAGCTGGAACTCGGTATTGAGGGAGTAGACCACAGGAACAGGGCGATTCGTTTGCTGGAACGCAATGGGCACCAGGAATCTGTGGGCCACAAAAAAAAAATTATGCAAAGCTACACCACCACTTTATCACTTTGAATCCACGTGCTTAAGTTGAAATAGTCCTGGCTGTATTACATAATTATACATAATGATAAATGACTATGAATACCCCATGAAACGAGGAATTTAACCTACTTTTCCGGGGCGTGGGCTGTGCAGGAGAGGGGCTTGTCTCCAGGATCGATCCATGGCTGAGTGGGCTGCACTGTGCAGGGGATCAGGAACACTGTGTACTCTCCAGAATAGTCTTTTCTAGAACACAAGATAAATACATACTCAGCATCACCATCAGCATCAGCTGGACACACACACCTGCATGACATAATTTGAACTGGACCTGCAGTGATTACCTGCTGTAGGAGCTGGTGGCCCTCCACAGCTGGTAGGGGGAGTCAAAGGTCTGTGCGCTCCACACCAGCTGCAGGTCAAAGTCAATCCCCCCCAGGTGGTCCGGGGCCATCAAGTGGGACTTGTGCCCAGGAAGAGTGTGATGATTGGGAACAAACTGACCTGCAGAACACAGGAGGTGAGGGTTGGACTGGTAGAACATGAGCACAGAGCAGCAACGTAACATCATGAGCCAGATGAAACTAGGCCAAAAAAGAGGATGCATTTAAAATACTAACTGACTTAGTTATATAACTGACTAATCTATTGATTATTATTTGTTAAAGCAAATTTACTGTGACGTCTTGTGTTTCTCTCAATTTGCTGCCACGATTGTAACATTTTAAGCACCATTTGTAAGTAAATTTGTCTTACTTGGTGCAAATAAACATATAAACAAAGGGCTAGACAATGCCTAGTGTTGCTTTAGTGGATTACAATCTTTCATTTGCGGAACATTATAAAGCTTTATTCAAAGCAGTATTATGTAGCATTTGTATCATAAAATAACACTCTTAAAATCTTAAAAGCTGTAAAAGGACGAAAAATGCAGCTAATACTACCTAATGCTGTGTAATGCTTAGTCATTTTTACATAAAAGCCTGTATTACTATTGTATGAGATGCTTTTTCATTTTCAGTTATTGTTCTGTATCTCTCAGCTTGTCCAGAAAGGCATGTGTAAAGCATGTCCTTTAGAAATGGCTCAAAGTATTAAATATATGAAGCCTAGTGGGAGCCAATGAGCAAGAAATAGTATATGCTGCTTTAAGTAGACTTGTGTTCAACTCTATATGAAATTCATTTGCATTTTAGTGTCAAGCACCCACATCCTTTTTTATTATACAGATTTTTGCTCCTATACAATAATTGTTATTCAATGTAATATTATGCTATATAATTACTGTAAGATTGTATAATACAAATTCTGATTATATAAAAACAATAATAGGTAAGTATTAGTATTTTTATTTTATATCATAAATATTTGTTACATTTTACATTACATTAAATTATTTAATATATTAAATTAATATAATAATGTAATTTGACAATTAACTGTATGGAAACACATTATCATTTGGTTCATAATTACTGACATTGTGTCTGTGTTGACTAATTATTGAATACATAAAAAATAACTATTATATACCAAAATGAATTCACTTTTACAAATGACAAACAAGATAATGAGGAAAGTACCTCTGAACTTAGCGTGCGTCTTAAACTCAATCACAAGCCGTCCATCTTCCCTGATGAAGATACGGATGATCTGAAGTCTGGCTGACAGCACACTGTCTGTCTGGATACCTGCAAAGAACATACGAGAACAGAATTAATCACCTTCCATCAGTATACTAACTAAATTCTGTCTAGATTTTTGGTGGACTCATAAGTCCTGGGGTTCTGGGGTATTTTCTCTTTTATGGGGGTCCTATGTGATTTTATTCTCGTCTGGAACGACCACGTATGTGTTTTTCTCAGTCGTCCTCTGAGAAAATTACAGGCTAATTACCTGCTGTTTTACACTAAACTCAGTGGTCCTCCGGTAATTTTAGTCCCATCTGGACTAAAATCTGGAGTTTCGTCACCTCAAATTTAATAAAATAGCTATTTGTTCACTGCCACACACCATAATTACACTTTGGGCGTGTGTTTCTACGGAGATCCAAGTAAACACAACAGCGAGTGGAAATGGAGGAGCTACTGAACTCTATGTCATATGACAGAGAAAGCTGAAAAACTTAGTGGTCCAACTGTTTTTTCAATTGCAGTCCACACTCAAGAGTTTTATCATGGAGTAGAAGAGTGATTTTTTTTTACAGACTTCCCATTGAGAAACTAATCCCGTCTGAATAGGGCTATAGGCTGTGTTATGCACTACGTGGATGCTTACATGTTAAAAAGAGCAGAAAATGCATGTGAGTGAGTGTGTGTGTTTACTGTATTGCACATACCCGTCCTCCACAGTACAGTGTCGTAGAAGAAGGAGAACTCCATCTCTGTGTGGTGCTCGAGCGAGGCCCAGCCACGAGGGGCTGTCACATAGATGTACGACACATATAAAGGCACCTGCACAGTCAGGAAGGACTGTGCTGAGTCTCTGACCTGCAACAATAAAACACACATCATGTGTTGAATTGAATTTACCATATTGCTACTTGTTAAGACAGCTGTTTTAGACATCTATACACATGCATTTGTGGAAAAGCTGAGAGATACACACATATGAATTCATTTAGACTGCCAAAGTAGAGTAATATTACAGAATCATACAGTACCAGTCAAAAGTTTGGACACACCTCTTCTCAATTCAATGTGTTTTCTTCTCTTTTATGATTTTCTACATTGTAAATTTAATATTGAAGACTATATTAAAGCTATACAGGAACACATGTTGAATTATTCTGTAAACAGAAGGACATATCTGTACACTCTTGGTACTTTAATCTCGGTGTCTTCATGAGGGAGAGTCACCTGAAATAGTTTTCTCAGTGTCTTGCAGGAGTTTCTGGAGGTGCTGAACAATAACAGGGTTCATATACATTTTAACCAATACATTTTCAAGATATTTTCATGACCATTCGAAAACCAAAACTAAAACTATACTTAAGTAAAAATTATATAACATAGTAGGTATAAAATGAATCTAATACAAATGTTAAAACAATCTTCAATAATAATAAAATCATGTCAGATACTGAGAGCTCTATTGTGTAGTTAACTCTGAGCTGACACATTTTGTAGCTCAAAATAGACTTTCTCTATCGATAAACTGAAACACAAAGAATCGTAGACCATACCTCTCAACTTTTCAAAAATGTTCTGGGCATTTTTATTTTTCTAAAACTTATTCAGGCCTGAAAATTTATATTTTCATTTATATTAAATTTATATTAAATTTATAGTTTCATGACCATACGAACCCTGAATAATTTTCTGCTTTTCCTTCATGCTGTAAAGCTCCAGCTTTTTTGTTTGTTTACTACTTATTCCATATGTGTTCCAAAATTGTTTTAATTTATTTAATATTAATCTACTCTAATGTTAAAAATAAATTAAATAAAGAAACAAGGAAAAACACTGAATAAGCAGGTGAGTCCAAACGATTGACTGGTACTGTACATAAATATGACTGCAAGGTTACTCAGTGTTACACCATCCTTGTGAAAGGACTCGTGCAGCTCCACCAAAGTTACGCAGTGCAGACGCAGTGTTCAAACCTAGAGTGGCTTTGACAGAGCCGGCATTCTCACTGTTACAGTCAGTGGAGTATCAGCATGAATTTTGGTATGAAGAGGTTATTTTAAGATAAAATGCTGCATAATATTGCTTTAAAGTGAAAAATTCAGTTTACTTCGCAAAGGGGCACTAAACCGCCTGGTTGTAGCTGACTCCACCATCAAATTTGAAAAAGGCAAAAAAAATAATAATAATAAAAATGGATGACTAGTTTGGGAGAGACCCGGGGTGATGTATGGGTTTAGAGGTGGGGCAGGAGGGACAGCTGATTGGCTGAGCTGCTGCAGCAGCAGCAGTGTGCCTCTGATAGCGGTGAGACGCAGATGATTGGACATCAGCAGTGTGGGCGGGATTATTGATTATTGATTGTCTGATATGCATATTGTTAGTATCACATCATACACTCCACGCCTATAGCACAGTTGAACCTAAGAGGGCGCTGCAGAGGTGAAAATTACAGCAATAAAAGCGTTTATTAAAGGTTAGAAAAGGTTTATCAAATTTTGAAGCTGTACTGGTGTGTTTCATTACTTCAAAAAAACTAAAATATGGTTTAGGTTTTAGTGTCTCTTTAACCCAACAACAGCTGACAAGCTAAGACCTGTATTTTTTTTATTGTAACAAATAACAGAACTTGAACTCCGCTGGCAATTGTCAGTGACACCATTAGCCTTTTTTTCAGTCAAGATCTATTTTTAACAGGAATTGCATTTCAAAGGAATAGCTCAGGGAATAATCGAACCATGTTGAGTTGTTGATAAGCCACGCTGATGCCTCCGATAGAGCTGCTTATGTAATTTCTGACACTGTATGACACAGTCTTACTTAAAAAAAAAAGTAACCCACAAAGCAGTAGGGGAAGACACGTTATGTAATCTTGAGCTGCGTGCACTGCACTATCTTTTAAATCTAGAGCACACATATAAACACATGCACATTATGAGTATTAATATACAGAAACAGGTCTAACCTGGAAGTCAGCAGTGACCGATCCCCCGCAGACATCAATGAGCTCGGTCATATCGTAGTAGGCATCAAAGGTCCAGATGCAGCTCTTCAGGTTGAGGTGTTTGTACAGCTGGATGGTTCTGGCCTCCCGAACGTTGGGGTTGAACTGATAGGGGCGATCGTATCCCGGGCCCAGGGATATGCTGTCGTAGGATAGATCATCTAGGAAGCCAGATTCTATAAAAGAGGAGAAAATACTATGTATTAAAGCCTTATATACAGCTCTGGAAAAAAAGAGAGACGAAGCCATCAAACCAAGCTGAACTGCTTGAATTGTTGCACCAGGAGTGGCATAAAGTTATCCAAAAGCAGTGTGTAAGACTGGTGAAGGAGAGCATGCCAAGATGCATGAAAACAGTGATTAAAAAGGAGGGTTATTCCACCAAATATTGATTTCTGACCTCTTAATACTTTCATCTCATTGTCAACCGCTTTGTCCGTGAAGGGTCGCGGGGGGGGGGGGGGGTGGGGGGGGGGGGTTGGGGGGGTGGTTGGGGGGGTGGGCTGGAGCCTATCCCAGCAGGCATCGGGCGGAAGGCAGGATACACCCTGGACAGGCCGCCAACCCATCGCAGCTCTTAATACTTTATGAATATGAATTTGTTTTCTTTGCAGCTTGATTTAGGGACTTGATTTAGATGCGTGTTTGGTATTGCAATGATGGGTTATGACTTGTGCGGCTCAAAATGCGCAAAAGACATGTAGTATTCTCTATAATCTCTTTAAATAATCATGGGTGTGTTTTGGCCGTAATGTAAAACAAACCAATCACACTTTGTTTTGTTTTAATTTTATTCCATTTTCTCCCGATTTGTACAGCCAATTACCCAACCCACTCATTAGGACTTCCACTATCATTAGTAATTCTCCAACACCAGGAGGGTGAAGACTAGCACATGCCCCTGGCACCGCCACCCAGGGAGAGCGAGGCCAATTGTGCTCTGATTTTGATGGATTGCTATTTTAACGGTGCAGCGTTTCTCTATATCTCGGCAGAGGAAACTGACCTACTCATTCAAGCTGTAAAGGTGCATGAGCAGGTCATATAAGGGAACAGCAATGTTATTATATATTATATTCTCTTCACTGTTGATGTAAAATATATATTTTGCATTGCTGCGTGTCCTTGTGTGTGTATGTCACAACCAGGAGTGTACGGGCAATAAACAGACTGTTGACTTTTATCAAGGCTCAAATTAGTCAGTGACGCACCTGGTTTTTCGTTGCTAAGATAGCAATACACCAGAAATGTAACTGAATACACTTCCCTTCCAGACCACCACGCCCATCAGCGTAAATATAGACTGTTGGTGCGGTGCAAGATAGCAATGAACATTGCGACGCACCTTGCCTTGTACGATTTCAAATTTCATATAAGCATTGGCCGCTCACTACTCACCAGAAATGCCCTTTAGGTCTCTTAGGGTGACCAGATTTGAGCAGATGTGCTGCTGCCGGTAAATGGACTCTGACAGCAGGAAGTGCAGGTTGTGCAGGGGCATAGTTGACACCAGTGGAAGCATGCCATCCTGATGAGGAATCTGAACTGAGATGTGGATCCTACAGGACAAATCATATACACTTTTAATAGTCAAGCTAAGCTTTTACAATTTTACATTTTTTATGCATTTTGCAGCATTAAGCTTTTTTTCTGCATAATCTATAATGTGTTATAAGGTGTACTACTGCTACTCACCTGTTGGGATGCTCTTTGTGTTTGACATCAAGGTATTTGAGTGTGGCAATAAACGACTGGGCCTGAAATCCACGGGCAGTGCCGGTGGTCACCGGGGTGTGGCATATGGAGCCCTCAGTGCCGATGGTGGCGATGTTGCTTCTTAATGGGGTACCCAGGTGCCCTGCCTTATCCCGGGCCTGAGCCACACAGCGCACATGGAACCGCCGGCTGAAGTAGATACTGTCCAGAACCTGTGTAGCAAATTAGTTTTAATAAATAACAATAATTACATAGATAGCTGATGCTCATTATGAGAGACTGCACATTGGTTTGCAATTTTATATATATATATATATATATATATATATATATGTATATATTTATACAGCTCTGGGGAAAAAAAACAAGAGACCACTTCAGTTTCTGAATCAGTTTCTCTGATTTTGCTATTTATAGGTAGATGTTTGAGTAAAATAAACATTGTTGTTTTATTCTACAGACAAACTTCCCCCAAATTCCAAAATAAATAAATAATAATAATATCGTCATTTAGAGCTTTTAGACCTCAAATAATACAAAGAAAACATTTCATATTCATAAAGTTTTAAGAGTTCAGAAATCAATATTTGGTGGAATAACCCTGGTTTTTAATCACAGTTTTCTCATGCATCTTGGCATGTTCTCCTTCACCAGTCTTACACACTGCTTTTGGATAACTTTATGCAACTCCTGGTGCAAAAAATCAAGCAGTTCAGTTTGGTTTGATGGCTTGTGATCATCCATCTTCCTCTTGATTATATTCCAGAGGTTTTTAATTTGGTAAAATCAAAGAAAAAAAAATTTAAGTGGTCTTATTTTTTTACCAGCTTTGAGCATCTAGTGACTGAGATTTTTGCTCATTCTTCTTGATAAAACAGCTCAAGCTCAGCCAGGTTGGATGGAGGGCATCTGTAAACAGCAGTTTTCATGTCTTGCCACAAAAACTCAATGTGATTTAGGTCAGAACTTTGATTGGGTCATTCTAACACATGAATATTCTTTCTTTGATCTAAGCCATTCCACTGTAGCTCTTGCTTTATGTTTAGGTTTAGGTCATTGTCTTGCTGGAAGGTGAATCTCCTGCCCAGTTTCAAAAGTCTTTTACAGCCTTCACCAGGTGTTCTTCCAGGATTGTCCTGTATTTAACTCCATCCATCTTTCTATTAACTTTAACCAACTTCCCTGTCCCTGCTGAAGAAAAGCATCCCCACAGTATGATGCTGCCACCACCATGTTTCACAGTGCAGTGGAGAGGGAGTAATCAGGATAATGAGCAGCATGGTATTGAACCCACAAAAATCTGATCAGTAAACATAAAATACTAGCCCTAGGTTCTACAGTGTTGAGGATCAATACTAGCTATGGAATGTACAGTAACAGTACCTGCAGTGTAAGAAAATAAAACAAAAATATATATTACAATAGATAAGTGTACGATTTTTTAAAGATGCTTGTTGTAAAGAGTAAGTAAAAAAGTAAATTTAATAGTAAGAAACTAACCATGTGATTGACGGTGGTGTAAGGTGTGTTGTCCGTAACCGTCTCAAAGGGAGAGCGGGCTCCACTGGTGTCTGTGGGGGCTGCCACCTCCCAGCTGAAGTGGATGGAGGTCTGGTTGATGCCGGCCTCCTCACAGCGCTCCCTCATTATGGAGGACTTTGGGTAATGAGGGTCACAAGGAGTCACACAGACCAGAGGATAGCCTGGAGATGGAGACTTCTTACTGCCTTCCTTCGTGACCTCCTGGACGTAGTCGTAGTCTGAGAGTGACACCACCTGCAATGAGATTAAACAACGTCATCTGTGATATTTGAAATGTAACAGTTATCACACAGTTTACTAAGAAAATAATTTAGTTGCAGCAATTTAAGTTGGTATTGTATAGCTCTGGAAACAAACTTTCTCCCAAATTCCAAATAAAAATATTGTCATTTGCAGAAAATGAGAAATGGCTGAAATGACAAAAAAGATGCCGAGCTTTCAGACCTCAAATAATGCACATAAAAAAAACAAGTTCATATTCATAACTGTTTAAGAGTTCAGAAATCAATATTTGGTGGAATAACCCTGTTTTTAATCAGTTTTCATGTGTCTTGGCATGTTCTCCTCCACCAGTCTTACACACTGTTTTTGGATAACTTTATAATGCTACTCCTGGTGCAAAATTTCAAGCAGTTCAGCTTGGTTTAATGGCTTCTGATTATCCATCTTCCTCTTGATTATATTTCAAAGGTTTTCAATTTGATAAAATCAAAGGAACGCTTCATTTTTAAGTGGTCTCTTATTTATTTTTCCAGAGCTGTATATAATGCTAAAGCAGAGCAGCACTTACAATGGGAGGAGCAGGAAGGATGAGGCTTCCCGCAGCTTCTTGGTCCAGGATAGTAACTGTCGCCATTGTAACTTCTCCAAGCACAGCTTCCACCGGGTCATCAGGGCCGAGGACCAATGAGAAAGACTCGTGCCACTCTCGCTCCTCATTGGACAGGATTTCGACCTTAAAGAGAATGTGGTCCACGCCTATGAAGCAAGCATAAGATATTCTTTAGTCAGTCAGTATTCATTTAAATTTAAAAATCCAATTACAATCAAGGATTGTGAAGGATGTACTATAATAATGATTGTGAACATTTGACTAACCAGGTGTGAACTTGAGGACTCGACTTTTGGGATTGTAGTCCACTCCAGACTGAGCTGATCCGTCCCTGGTGCTGCAGCGGATCTTGGAGGTGCGATCTAGATCTCCTTTACGGATGACTTTGATGTTCAGAACCTCGATGCCATCCGGACCAGAGGGCTCCCGCACTTGGTAAGAGGACTGTTCGAACTCAATGGTAGGAGCTGTGAAATGATGGAGATGATGGAACTGTAGAATATCTGAGAGAATGCACTAATGGTGCACTGTTTCTAAATCAAATACCTGCCATCAACATCGAAGTTAAGTAATTGAATATAACACTTCATCCAAACAGGATGCCTGGTATTAAAAATCTATGTACTGACTGCTCTCAAAATCCTTACCATCCTCATCATTAGTAATGGTCACAGTGACAATGTCATTGACTCCAATCATGGCTCCGCTCCAGTGATCTCCCTGTGGTGTGCCCAAATGTACCTGGAACTCCTCTTCAGGCTCAAAGACGGAGTCATCGTTAACGTAGACTGTGCAGTTCTTCACCTAAAAAAAGAAGACAAGAAAAAAGTGGCTGATTTACACTATGGACTAAATGCAATGGAGAAAAACATTATAATATTTTCATTATTCTCAAAATATACAGTCTCCCAACACATGAAATGCACTGGCAGGTTTAGTGAGACCAAATAGTACAGAAGTAACACATTTAGTAGCTTGTTAATGAACAAAAAACAGTGCTAGAGAGTCATTAATATGCACTCATTAACAGGATTTGATTGGCTGTTTCTAAAGCCACGTACCAAAAAACACAGGATAAAAAGGGTGCGCTGACAACAATTTTATTAATATGACTGTACAGCACATTTTGCATTTCTGTTAAAAATCTTAAAAATAAATTTGAACATTTTAGCTTATCAGAGACCAACTTCTGTTTAAAAAAAGTCAAACAAAAACTCAATTTTATGCTTTTATTTTTAGGGTTTCTCAGACTTTTTTTAGGGGTGCTGGGGGCTAGTCAAAAAAACTGTTAGTGAGACTACTGAGTATAAAAATGAATAAATGTACATATATCTCACAAGGGTACATATAATACAAATAAATGAATAAAATAGGCTACTACATTTTACTATATAGTTTTAACAGATTCTATACAGGGGATTTAATACAAAAAAAAAGATGTAAACTATGATGTAATTAAAATTTTGTTTAAAACCCATTTTATTGCCCAACTCAAGATGCAGTGGTCAACAATTTAGGTGCAGTAACCTAGAAATACTATGTGCCAAATATGCCACAGGTTGTTCTCACAAGATAAATAGTAATGATAACTAATATCAGCACCTTTTCTCCTTTGAGGAAGACGACACGAGAGACATCTGCGTTCCTCCTCTCCTCAAAGTCGTCCATCACCATGGCGGACATGGTGCGGGTGAAACAGCGAACGGAGGATTTGTAGGTGAGATCACCCGTCCTGATGATGGGGATGTGCAGAGCTCCATCCTTCTCCTTTACCGTATACGCCACCTTCTCAAACTGCATGCTGGGAACTACAGAAAGGAGAAAGAAGCACAGTTGCATAAATTTAGGGGTTTTTTTTTTCAGGAGAACTTTCACAATGCTGATGAACTGGAGAATGCTCATATATAAAACAAAGAAAAATCTAAATGGCTGAGAACAGCACATACTGTCTTGGGTGGTGTCAGTGATGTAAACGGAAGCTTCATGAGGTTCAGTGAGAACAGCGCCGTTAGGAGAGCTGAGGAAGACAATGAAGGACTCCTTTCCTTCAATGGTGGGGTTCTGGATGTCATCCATTATGGTCAGACTGCAAGTCTAGAGAAGAAGAAGACACTGTTTTAGTCCATTTATTTTAAGGGGCAAATGAAAAAAAAAAAAAATAAAGTTTACATCATACCTCTTCAGTCTTTCCAGGCCTGAACTCGACTTTCTTGGAGCTGGGGATGTAGTCCACTCCGGGAGTGGCTGAGTCCTGGTCAGCAGGGCGAGTGGCACACCAAACTGAGGTCACAGAGGAGAGGTCACTTCCCTGCCGCAACACCGGGATCTCAATGGTACCTGTAGAACCATGAGATCAAAAGAAACATTAATTTACACGGTCAATTACCCAACCCACTCATTATGACTCCTGTCATCACTAGTGATGCCCCAACACCAGGAGGGTGAAGACTAGCACATGCTTCCTCCTCGGACGAAAGCGCAGCAACTCAGTTCTGATACATCAGCTCACAGACGCAGCCTTGTGCTGATCTACATCACCCTTTGGAGTGATGTGTTGAAAGGGCACCATCTACCCACCCAGTGAGAGCAAAGCTAATTGTGCTCTCTCAGGGCTCTGGCAGCTGACGGCAAGCTACATAAACAGGATTCAAACTGGTGATCTCCTGATCATAGTGGCAGCAATTAGCCTGCTGAACCACTCAGAGCCGATCATTACTACCTTTTAATACAGACCTTCTCTATCATGTACAAACTCAGAAAAGTGTATTAAGGTATACTGAATGTCATCTTTTAAAATCCAACACAGACCTGCATCCTCACTGAAGGTGAAGGACCCATTCCCGAGGAACACGGTGGAGGCATCGTTTGGTCCGTCGATGATGATTTTGGCCACTGTTACATCTCCCATTCGAGCGTTATCCGAAGCGTCAGACAGCACCAGCTCAAACTCCTCAGACAGCTCGTACTCGCTGTCATCGATCAGCTTAACGTCGCAGGTGGACATGCTGACCCCCGGCCCCAAAATCACCCGGTTCTCTCCGCTCATGCCTCGGCTCTTGTAGTCAGAGCCGGACTCCAGGGCGTAGAGGCTGCTGCCCCGCGCTGACCGGGGGACGGTGTAGCACAGAGCCGACACAGTGCTGCTGGTATCCCCTGAGAAACACAAGAGAGAAATAAGACTCAAATTTTTTATTGTGTTAAAAAAAATCTGTAGGTCAGTTGAGCATCATGTTTTTGATGGTTTATTTCATTAAAGAGAATAAACCCAATTGTCTTGTCAACTAAATTTCGTAAATTCATTTACAATGCCTGACCAAATAAAACATTTACCACCTGGATTTAAAGGATAACTGTGGTGTAAAATTAACTTTGGGTGGAGTAAAACATGTTATAGTACCAACATTTGTTGAATAGCCCACCTCCATTCTCCCACAGCTTTCTGAGATCCAGCAATTTTGCAGTTTGTCCAAACATGCTTTAGAATCGATAATATGGGGGATATTTTTCCCCTGCAGATAAATCGCTTTTAACACCGTTACCCAGTCTCAAAGAAGCTCCACTTTTATTTATTTAAAAATCAAAGTTTACAATCTCCGTGATCTAATCTCCGGCAGCTGCCAGAATCTCCAGATTCTACCAATGAGGTGTGGAGCTACTTTGAGCCTGGATGAAGGTGTAAAAGGCCATTTATCTTCAGGGGCAAAATACGCCCCATATCATACATTCTAAAGCATGTTTGGACAAACTGTAAAAAAAAAAAGTACTGGATCTCAGAAACCTGCGAGAGAGTGGAGGTGGTCTATTCAACAAAAGTTAGCGCTCTTTATCATGTTTTACTACACCAAAATCAATTTTACACTGGAGTTCTCCTTTAACAAAGTAAATGATGTGGGGTTGCTGCAGTTGGTCAGGTCGAGATTAAGGTTCAGACCTTAACCTCATTGAGAATCTTTGGGATGTACTGGCAAAGGCTTTGTGCAGCAGTCAGAAAATTATTGCAACACTTAAATCTTGTGACATTGCAGAAGCTTATCGAAACATTTAAAAAAAGTTGGCACAATAATGCATTAACCAATTTGTAATGTTGCCATTCCTTCTTACAAAATTTTAAGTACTTTTTGAGACAAAGGAAGCCAAGTGATTAAGTGTTTCTGGAGTTATTTTGTCTTATTTAAAATGTAAATCTGAATTTTAAAATTCTCCAAACACTCTTTATTGGGGACAGGTCAGTCCACTACCTATGAACTCTTCTTCTGCAGCCATGCCTTTTTAATTTGTGGAGCATGTGGTTTTGCACTGTCTTACAAAAAATGCATGGATGTGACTGGAACAGATAACCTTTTAAAGACATGTATTGCATATATTGCTATTTTCTGCATTTATACTGCCATCAGAGAAGTGTACTGAAAAAAAAACTTATCATGACAGAGCTGGGCCTTTTGTTTTTGGCTTGAAGCACAAAGCAGTACATGTTTTCATTGAGGGAATTACCATCTAAAATGTGTCCCTGGCTTATGGACATCTTTTTTTAATTTTTTAATTTATTTTTATTAACACGAACCTTTTCTCTCGATGGGAGCGAAGATGAATCCAGTGCTCTCATTGACATGATAAGTTTTCTTGTCAAACTGCAGTGTGGGCTCATCCTCTGTGTCATTGATGTTGACCTTGGCGCGGATCACTTGTCCCAGGAGAGCATACACGGGCATACTGAGCTCCACGGTGAAACTCTCGATGTTCTCGAACACATGGTCATCATTGATCACGATGGTGCACACCTTGGTGTCCTCTCGCTCATCAAACTGAACCTACAGAATCAGTGCAGAACAAATCTCCATCTTTATTCCAGTCTAAAACTTTAAAAACTTTGAAAATCTGGTCAAACTTAAAGCTCTACCTTTATATACAGCCAAGCTAATAAACACACCACTTAGACCCCCATATATAGTACCAGTCAAAAGTTTTGATACACCTTACATTTAGTGGTTTTTCATTATAATAAAAAAGGTTCTGCACTGTAGATTAATACTAAAGTCATCAAAACTATGAAGAAAAACATATAAAATATTTAGTTAACAAAATGTTTTTAACAAAACACAATATGTGTTATATTTTAGATTCTAAAAATAAGAAAGTAGCATCTCTTGCTAAGATGACAGCTCTACACATCTTGGCTGCATTTTCTCAGTTGGCTTTTTTATAATGTAGAGTCACCTGGAATTCAGGCTTTCAGTTAACAGCTGTGCTGAACTTATTAAGAGTTAATTACTTGAATTTCTTGCCTCTTAATGTGTTTGAGAGCATCAGTTGTAAAGTTGTGAAGAGGTAGAGTTGGTATACAGTGAATAATAGCTCTATTTGAGTAATATTCTAATCCATAGTATGAGAAGCAAGAACTACTCAACTAAGTAAAGAAAAAAATACTTTAAGAAACAATGAAGCTCAATTCCTACAATTTTGAGAACTTTAAAAGTATCCTCCAAAAAACTGGGTTCGTACCGCCAAGAAAAACTTGAAAAAGTCATGGAATCTGAAAATAGCAATTTCCAAACCTGGATACGTTTTGGAAAAATAAAAATACTCAGTTTTAGAAAATGTTTCAGTTAATCGACTGTAAAAATCTATTTTGACCTAACAAATACATCAGCTCAGAGTTTGTTTAGAAATTTAGCCCTACACAACGGAGCTCTGACACACATTGTACCGTACTATTAAAAATTGTTTGTCAGATTAATTTTAGGCCTACTTTAATCAATTAAGATTATAGTTTTAGCTGAATTTTGGTTTGATGAAAATTTCTCTTGAAGGCATGGAAAAGTCTTGAAAATATCATTGAAATGTTTCAGTTAAAAAGTACATAAATGCTACATGAAACTGGCTCTCATCAGGACTGCCCAAGGAAAGAAAGAGCAGTTTTATAAAGCAAAGAGAGTTATCTTTGTTGTGCAGGATAAGTTCATCAGAGTTACCAGCCTCAGAAACCACAAGTTAACAGCATCCCAGATAAGAGCAAATGCTCCAAATGCTTCACAGAGTATTTTGGTTTGTTTAACGCTTTTAAGTTAATACATGATTCATTAAGTGTTCCTTCATAATCTGGATCACTTCAGTATTAATACTTATTTACAATGTAGGGAAAAAATACACAGAATAAAAATACTAAATGAAAAAAAAAGGTGTGTCCAAACTTTTAACTGGTACTGTAATCCCACAGTGAGAATATTAATAGGGGGAATATTAACACAGTACAATATTCCACTGCTGTTCTACAGTACCTGTCCAGCATGCTCCACGTAGTCATGCTGTCCTGGACGAGAGCCCACATTGGAGGTGGATGTGGCCGTTCCCTGCTCTGTTCGGCACAGAACGATGGCATACTGGTTCAGATTCCCCGTTCTCTTCACTGTAACCGCCACAGTGCCTGCCTTCTCACTCACATTATAACTGCACACACAACCAATCACACATTATTAATAACACAGGCAAAAGACATCCTGTAAGTCTTGTTCATGCTCATATCTGTTCATTTCCATCTGTTGTGTAATTAATGAAGGGAAAGTATCATTGCAGAAAATGTGTCTTAGTACTCTACAGTGTACTTATTTTCAGATATAAAAACGTTTACCATATACAGCTCCACTTTATTTTCTGAATCAGTTTCTCTGATTTTGCTATTTATAGGTTTATGTTTGAGCAAAATGAACATTGATGTTTTATTCTATAAACTACGAACAACATTTAAAAAATATTGTCATTTAGAGCATTTATTTGCAGGAAATGAGAAATGGCTGAAATAACAAAAATGATTAGTTTCTTTAGTCATTTTTTATTAGATTAGATTTAGATTTTACCAAAA
Organism: Astyanax mexicanus; assembly: GCF_023375975.1. NCBI lineage: Eukaryota > Metazoa > Chordata > Actinopteri > Characiformes > Acestrorhamphidae > Astyanax > Astyanax mexicanus. The sequence continues at coordinate 17,178,728 of NC_064429.1, forward strand.
CCTCTGGAATATAATCAAGAGGAAGATGGATGATCACAAGACATAAAACCAAGCTGAACTGCTTGAATTTTTGCACCAGAAGTGGCATAAAGTTATCCAAAAGCAGTGTGTAAGACTGGTGGAGGAGAATGTGCCAAGATGCATGAAAACTGTGATTTAAAACCAGGGTTATTCCACCAAATATTGATTTCTGAACTCTTAAAACTTTATAAATATGAACTTGTTTTCTTTGCATTATTGGAGGTCTGAAAGCTCTGCATCTCTTTTATTATTTATTATATATTTTTCTTATTTTAGCCATTTCTCATTTTCTGCAAATAAATGCTCTAAATGACAATATTTTTAAAATGTTGTTCGTAGTTTATAGAATAAAACAACAATGTTCATTTTACTCAAACATAAACCTATAAATAGCAAAATCAGATAAACTGATTCAGAAACTGAAGTAGTTTCTTAATTTTTCCAGAGCTGTATATGCTTCAACTGGATGGGTACAAATATCAAAAATCAAACCTGTGAAGCCTGTTCTCTCCTTACCAGAGGTGTAACTTTGAAGTTACGAAGTACAAATAATTTACATTATTTTACAGAAATTTTGGTTATCTATACTTTTTTTGGAGTTAGTATTTTTCAGACAACTGAAACTATGCAATTTTTACTCCTTAAATATTAAAAATAGCCTTTTTACTCCTATTTCATTTCAGCTTGTTTTTATTCCAGCTTCTCATTGATAGAACCCTGTGGCGCGGCCTAAGCGTTTGTCCTTAATGGCATTTTTTCTCCTTACATTACTTTTACTTTTATGCTTACTTTTAGAAGTAGTTTTGAAATCAGTAATTTAAGACTATTACTTAATGAGTAAAATGCTTAAGTTATAGTTGAAACCATAGTATCTATACTTCTACCTACAGAGTAATGAATGTCAATAATCTCCAAACTCCAATCCACATTTTTCACAGCTCCAACCACAATTTAGAATCTAATTAAATAGTTTTAATTTTAACAATCTAAGAGAATCTGCTGGAGGAAACATTAATGCAATCCATCAAATGGACTGAATCACAAACTGATATATGTTTATAATAGATGTACAATTTACAGTAATGTTGAAAAAATGTAAAAAAACCAAAACAAAAGTACACCCACCTGCTGTGCTCAAAGCTGATAAGGGACCACTGGATGTGGAACACATTGTCACTGACTATGTTGGGTTTGCTGTCTTTTACCAGGAACTTGAAGTTGTCCATGGTCTCCTGAACCCCATCCTCACTCAGAACGTAGCGGATCAGGCCGAGGTTAACGTCAGCTACAGAACAGAACAGATATCGGTTTTGCAAAACACTTTTTAGGGCACATTGTGGAGACTTACTTTGTGTTTGATTTATTATTAACCCATTTCAGACCCTGCATTCATTACAATGGACATAATATAATTATTTAATTGTACATGTTTGCCAATGAACAAGTTTATAAACCAATAAAATGCAAAAACATTGGAAAAACAGTAATAATAGAGCCATTGAGGCAAAGTAACAGCTCATTTTTACAAATGTTATGTGACTTAGAACCATTTTAATATTTTTTTGGTGCTGTTTAGAAATGGTTTCTGAAATTCAAAAGTTTAAATTAAACATAAAATATTACACACAGGCTTCCAATGTAATGGAAATAATAAATTTATAATATATATATATATATATATATATATATATATATATATATATATATATACATATATATATATATTAGTTAATTGGATTTATTTGCTATATAGATTAGATTGTATAGTAGAATATTCCATCACTGGAGATAATTTAGGTATGAAAAAGTTAAATATCCATAAACATCACCGTAAAAGATTCTCCAGAGCCCTAAATCTAGGATCTAATGCTAATGCTAATACTAATACTAATACTAATACATAATCCCACAGCTAATCCCACAGCTAAATCTAACCTGAACCCTAAAGTCTTAATAATCCACTGAGTTTCACAAGCTACTTTATTAATGACTTTGGCATTAGGCAGCTATTCAAGCAAACTGGGACTAAGCAGCCCTATTAATTACAAATAAGGCCATCTGTCAGGATGCCATGCTTACAGCTTATTTTTCTATTTAATTAAACACCATTTTCTGGATTGTATACTTCACAGGATTGACAGTGCTTTATTAGCTCTATTATTGCTGAGGGAGGCACTCGGCGCACTTCACTACCTACTTTGTTTGGTGTGGAGTGAGCTAATCTTTATTTAGTCTTTTTATTTTCCCACATTCTCAGGGGTGCAGCTGAGAAATACTGAAGTCTGGTCTGAGAGAAACAGTGTTTTCTAGGTGGAAACCTTTTTTTTTTTTTTTTTTTACTATTTCAGACCCTGCGTCCATTACAATGGGCATCATGTATTTTCTTCATTTTTTTTTTTAAGTTTTGTTGCACATAACACTATTTGAGAGCTATTTTTTTATTAGAATAGATCATAGAATGGACAAGTTTTTAAACCAGTGAAACAGTAGAGCTTGGTAACAAAGTAACAGCGAATTTTTACTAATTTAATGTGATTTAGAACACATTTTAATCATTTTTTTTATTGTTTAGGGATGATTTATAAAATAAAAAAGTCAATGTAAAATATAAAATATATGACATGCAGACTTTCCAATAAAATGGAAATTATTTAGTATATTTGGTATATAATTTTAACAGAATACTTGAGTCTTCTTTTTTGTGCATTACAGACAGAAAACAGTATTATTACATTTCTTTTCCATCACTAAAAATAATTCAGGTCTGAAAGGGTTAAGTTTATATAAAAGGAACAAGTGAGTTTCCTTTCAATTTAACAAGCACCTTTTCATGTATGATTCTTACAGTTATCAGGGCTCTATCTAAGGCTATTTTAACAGGAGAACTCTGGTGTGAAATAGATTTGGGTTGTAGTAAAACCTGATAACAAGTAGAAACTTCTGTTGAATAGCCCACCTCCATTTAACTCCAGCATTCAAAATACAGACGATCAATTTTAGACAAAGCTCCCAACAGCCTTTCTGATTTTTTACACCAGATTATAAAGGCCATCATCAGTAAACATCCATTTATTTGTATATTTTCATACAAAAGGCACACCAGAGTATAAGGCATACACTTGTAAGGATGCCTAAATCAAAGTGAGCAAGGGTGTCGCCATGTTTCCCTTCTAATGGGGAAGAAAAACGTAATTTGTGAAAATATATATATATATATATTTCAAAGTCAAACAAGCACTAAAAACAGTTTTTTTGTGTAAGTAAAGCGTTTCCGTTTATTTATAGTAAGATTTATGTCTCCCTATTTACTAGTTAGGGCACTATTGAGTATGTCCGCCATTTTTCATTGTGTGTCCGAATCATAAGGGGGAATTCAAGCGTGATTTTGAGGGCACTAAATACCATAATGCATCATGATTTTTAGTAAACATTGCTGCTTACTAAGCGAGTTAAATGTGTCCCAAAATGCATTGCGGATCTCGCTACTAAGCAACAGACAGCCGAAGAAATGGAGCGGACAGCGAGCCAGCAGGGTTGCCAGATTGTTTCAGTGGGATTCAGATAAAACTATTTCACTTGGTAAAACGTGTTTCAAATCCGCCAAAATACTGAGAAAACCACACAAACAGAAGATGTACATCATATCAACAATATTACAGGGTTTACTCCAACATGATCTTAAATAAAATACCTTAAATATCTTAAATATCACTAATTACAAAAAAACGATATTTAGCTGAGTTTATCTGCATGTTTGTATTCTTGAACACAGCTTCAAATTTCCATCAGCATGACTAAAAGCTCTGTCTCTGCCAGGTTAGAAATCTAACTACAACAAAGATAAGTTCAATCCCCAAACTCTTAGCACAGCGTTTCCTCCAGAGAATTTCAGACACAACTCGACTTTTGGCATGAACCACCCAATCTGGCAACACCAGATCCGGTGTATGCTGTTAATTTCAGGTTTTCTTAATGTAGTTAAATAATGTGAGGATTATCTTTTAAACAGCGTAAATATAACAGGCAGAGAAATTACTTCATGATCCGCTCAGAGCTTCACTAACTTTAACTCAGAGTTCAGTTCAGTGTGTTTATGGAGTTTTAAACACGGCTCAACCCCTCTCTCACCTGTGTGTTTATGAGACCGGTGCTGGCGCATGATAATGAGTTACTGTCCGAATTCACTCCTGTTTCACTACTACTTAGTGAACTACATAGTGTCTCCCTAAATAGTGCAACACTAATGAGGGAGTAGGGAGCCATTTTGGTCACAGCCGCAGACTACAGTCTGATATACTCAACTCAACTCTGAATGCTGAAAGAGCTAGCGCTGCGGTTAGCGGCTAATGCTAATTCTGCTGCAGCCAGCCTTTTCTTTTTTTCCGCAAATAAATGCTCAAAATGACAATATTTTTATTTAGAATTTGGGAGAAATGTTGTCTGTAGTTTATAGAATAAAATATCAATGTTCATTTTATTTAAATATATACCTATAAATAGCTAAATCAGAGAAACTGATTCAGAAACTGACGTGGGAGCCCCTAATTAACCTTCATTTTTTACGAGTGTACTATTTTTGGTGCATTTTATATAGAGTAGGGTAAAAACAACCCAACCCCATGGAAAAAATAGGAATCTTCAAAATGTAAGTGAAAGAATTTAATCAGTACCTTGTGTGAAGGAGGTAATGGTAGTTCCTGGTTTGAGCTTGCTCTCCAGAAAGCCATGCTTGGGTTCAGAGGTGATCTCGTAAGTCAGCTGACCGTCATCTGTGTCTGGGTCGATGGTGAGGAGCTCCTTCTTGGTGATCAGGTTTGTGGCCTGGAAGCCAATTTAACATAATTAAGATACTGATATTTAGACAGATACTATATTTACATAGCATTTACATAACTACTGTATACATACAGCTCTGAAAAAAATAAGAGACTACTTAAAGATAATGTTTATCTTTGATTTTACCAAATGGGAAACCTCTGAATATAATCAAAATGAAGATGGGTGATCACAAGCCATCAAACCCTTAAAGCTGAACTGCTTGGATTTTTGCACCAGGAGTGGAATAAAGTTATCCAAAAGCAGTGTGTAAGACTGGTGGAGGAGAACATGCCAAGATGCATGAACACTGTGATTAAAAACAGGGTTATTACACCAAATATTGGTTTCTGGACTCTCAAAACTTTATGAATATGAACTTGTTTGAGGTCTGAAAGCTCTGCATCTTTTTTTGTTATTTCAGCCATTTCTCATTTTCTGCAAATAAATGCTCTAAATTACAATATGTTACGTGGAATTTGGAAGAAATGTTGTCTGTAGTTTACAGAATAAAACAACAAGGTAGATTTTACTCAAACATATACCTATAAATAGCAAAATCAGAAAAAACTGATTCAGAAACTGAAGTGGTCTCTTATTTTTTCTTCAGAGCTGTAAGCTCAGTAACTATTCCTCTAATGGGCTCATCAATAATATCACATCAACCATATCACATTTATTTATTATTACCATTAATAATTAGTAGTTATTTTATTTATAAGAATGGATGTCTGGGCTCATAACAGTAAAAGCCAGTAAAAAAGTTAATACCAGCAGTAGTGTTACTGTGGCCAAGTCCAGATATGACCAGTTGGGGGCAGCAGAGTAGTATAAAAATGACATGACCACTGACCACCTACCAAAAAGTGCAGGAGGAATGTGCTGTTTAAAAGGCAGCTGACTGTATGACATAAAAAAAAACACATGCTTGGTCACCTTGTTGTCCATGTACTCCAACCACTGCAGGCCCAGGTTGGTGACGATGCGAGGAGTTCCATCATCAACGGGCAAGATGTCAATCTTAAACTTCTGAGGAGCTGCAGTGACAACCTGAAACGGCAGTGAGTGTTTTTAATAGTTAATACAATAAAGTTAAAGGTTTTAAAGTATTGATCTGAATTACGATTTATAAATGTCTAAAAAAAAATAAAAATCCACACTTCCACATCCTGTCCTAAAAGATTTAGTGCCGTCATATTTTTTCCAGCGCATGACAAGGTAAAGCAATTTCCTCCCTACAGCCCACCTAGACGATGTTTACTCATCAGCCCTCTGACAACCTGCTGACACGGCTGGAAGAGAGAGGAAAGCTACAGCTGAGAGACGGACATGAGGCGATAAAGTGAGGCAGGGACATTCTCAGTGATCGTCCTAAACACAGTCAATCAAAGATAAGCTTCTTCAAGCGATGAAAGCACTCATTCAATTCTAAATCTCTAAATATTTTTGAATGTTACAGTTAACATTTTTATTTAACATATATAAATATTCTTGTTTTAAGTTTTGGTCATTTTAGGTTTAATTTTTCCACATTGTTTGTTTTCGTCTAGCTGGGAAGGTTATGTGAGAAACCTTCTAACAACCAGTGACAGCATAGCTACTTTGAATAAGTAATCTGATTACTGATTACCCCTTTAAAAACTTTAGTAACTCAGTTACTATCTCTAATCTTCCATTCATTGGAAAAATAATTGAAAAAAAATGTCTTCAAGCAAATTGTGCACTTTCTGTTCATAAATAACTGTCTAGACCAATTTCAGTCATGTTTCCAGCCTAATCATAGTACTGAGACTGCGTTTATTAAGGATATCGATGACATTTGTTTAAATACAGACTCAGGAAAAAATGTCTAATCTACTATTACTTGATCTCAGCGCTGCATTTGACACCATTGACCACAAATTTTCATAAATAGACTTGAGAACTGGGTTGGACTTCAGGTTCAGTTCATACCTTCAAGGACTGTGCCAGTGACCTGTGGTGTACCCCAGGGATCAATTCCTGGACCACTCATACTGGTACTATTACTGGTCTGTAAATGTCTTAATGGTGCAGGACCAGCACATTTATCTGATTTGCTCCAGCAATATGAGCCGAGCAGATACCTCAGATCATCAGGAACTGGTCAGTTAGTGCCGTCTTAGGTAAAAAAAAAAAAAAAAAAACTAAACATGCAACTCCAAACGTTTCTTCAGATTTTACGATGTGTTTTTAAAGCTAGGTAGCACTTTGTCGCAGCACAGAGTGAACAACCAACCTTGATATTTAAACTACGAAGACAGGAATATGTAGGTAGGAACCACGGACCACATAAATGAGAGAAATCAGAACAAGTTAGCAGCTCATACAATCAGACCAGTGCTGCTGTTTGCCCCCCAAAATGAACAAACATTTGTTTTGGTTACCTGTGTATAATCTTCTAAAATCTTGGTTTCTATTCCATCCAAGAAGATTGATATGGTGTGTGGCCGCTACTGTCTGTTTTTCCCAGTGTTTGTAAACAGGTTTGTTAGGTAGATGTTACCGTGCGTCCACACCGAACGCGACGCGAGCGACAAAGCAGCCGGAAGTCATTCATTTTCAATTAGAGCCAGCGACACTGGGCGACGCGATGCGAAGCGGGCGGTTTGAGCGACGCGAGAGAGTTGACCAGAACTTAACTTTATGCAAATGAGCAGCGACGCGCGGCGGCGACTACCAATCAGAAACAGATTCTCATATGTTCGGCCTGAAATCGCTGCTCTGATTTTCGGTTCCTACTGAAGATTTATTCCGCCAGCAAAACGGAGAGAACAGAACTGAACTGAACTGAGCTGATCTGAGGTAAAATACTCCACTACACCAGCAGCTACCCCACTATAGTACTATCCTTACAGAATTACCTTTTTTAATAGAAAACTATATATTAAAACTGAGGAAATTATTTATTAAATTAACAGATTTATGACAACTAAAGAATATTTTTTAAAATTAACAGAACCTTTTATTGAAACAAAGGGAATTATTTATTAAAGTTAACATAACGATTTATTACAACTGAAGAAAGTATTTAACACATTTAACGTAACGATTTATTCAAACTGAGGTATGGAATTTGGAACGATTTAGTTAAATCTGAGAGAATTATTTATTACATTTTACAGAAAGATTTATTAAAACTGAGGGAATTATTTATTAAATTAAGAGAAAGACTGTTTATTAAATCAAGAGGATTATTTAATATATTTAAGTAAACATATTAATTACATCCAAGGAATAATTTATTACATTAAGTTAACAATACTATACAACAATACTACTAACAACACTATTTTAAATTATGGACAAATATATTTATATTATATAATATATTGTAAGAGAATGATTTACTACATTAAGGAAAATAATGTATTATATTTAAGTAAACCCATTTATTGTAATATGAAATAGTTATGTTAAATAATTGTACTTAATAATAGTTATAAAATATATAAAGATTTATTGTTTGTGAAACGTCTGTACGACTGTTTATGGTTTAGGAATTGTGTAGATAGGCTGAACCCTTGTTTCTGTATTAGGAAAACGCCCACCAGCGACAGCTCGTTCTGAGTGAGACACGCCCACAAGTGACTCATCGCCTGTTGCACAGGCGACACAGAGCGATTTTATCGCGTTCGGTGTGAACGTACAGTTAGATAGTTGTGGATAGTTGGTTGTTATGGTATTGATGAGTACTGTATTTAATAGAGGATGACATTGTTTCTGCTAGGTGGTTGGTATGGAATTTTTAGCTTTGATTTGGAGTTTTAGCTTACTGGATTCTAGAAAGTGGTAGCTAGAGTGTTGCCAAGTGGTTGCTGTGGTACACCAAGTAGATGGTTGGGTGTTATGAATATACTGTTTTTGGATTATTGTGGCATAAACACATTTCACTCTGTTTATCTCTATAAGAAAAATAGTCTACACCTCTGGAAAAATTAAGAGACCACTTAAGTTTCTGAATCAGTTTCTCTATGATTTTGCTATTTATAGCTATATGTTTGAGTAAAATGAACATTGTTGTTTCATTCTATAAACTACTGATGACATTTCTCCCAAATTCCAAATTTTTTTTTTTCATTTAGAGCATTTATTTGCAGAAAACGATGCATCTCAAATAATGGAAAGAAAAGATTCATAAAGTTTTAAGAGTTCAGAAATCAATATTTGGTGGAATAACCCTGGTTTTTAATCACAGTTTTCTTGCATCTTGGCATGTTCTCCTCCACCAGTCTTACACACTGCTTTTGGATAACTTTATGCCTTTACTCCTGGTGCTAAAATTCAAGCAGTTCAGTTTGGTTTGATGGCTTGTGATCATCTGTTTTCCTCTTGATTATATTCCAGAGGTTTCAATTTGGTAAAATCAAAGAAACTCATCAATTATTTTAAGTGGTCTCTGATTTTTTTTTCCAGAGCTGTATATATATATATATATATTGTCGCTGATACTGATGCTTATTTAGGTCACTCCTATACACACAGATCACTAACCTCTTTTCCTCCTTCTTCTATGATGAAGAACATGTTGGTGCTGTCGCTGACGGTGAAGGTGAAGCGGTCTTTAAGAGAGTTGCTGCCGTCATGGTTGTAGCTGATGCGGTTCTGATAGATGTCGTCCATGGTGAAGGTGTTAGTCTGCCGGTAGTGCTGACCGTTGCTGGTGCGCTCGATGGTGCCGTGACGAGGAGCCTGGACAATAGTGAAAGTGATCGAGTCCTCCTGACAGAGACAGAAACAGAAACACAGAGAGAGAAATGGAGTGTATGTACAATGTACAGTATACAGTATGCATTCTGTAAGCTGTGATCTATACAACATTACTAATGCAAGATAAAGCAGTGTAGAAACTACCTCTGTATCTGCATCCACAGCCTTCAGCTCAAACTCTGTGATGGTCTTCCTCACTCCCTCCTGCACACGCATGCCAGGCACCTGCAGCACGGGCAGAGAGTCGTCCACTGGCCGGATACTGATGTAGAAGGTCTGGGAGATCTGCAGCACACAGATAAAAGTGTCATGTAAAAATTGCCATCTACACATTACCTACAGCTACACATTAATTTCTTTAACATTAAGTGAGTTAATTGTTAATTGGTCAGCTTTAACTCTGATTTTTCACGTTTCCTTTTATATATATATATATATATATATATATATATATATATATATATATATATATATGTATATATATGTAAGAAAAACTTTTCAGGTAGTGAACTTCAAAAAAAAATTAAAGTGACAGTTCATAAGTTTTCGGTGAGAACATGGAGAATTGCACTTAGCATAGATAAATAAAATACTTTTTTTAGAGTTTGCAGTTCTGATACCTTCTCCATGTTCGCAGTAGTTCTTGTATCAGAGTCATTAGCAGCAAGCACCATGGTAGCTCAGGTGAACTAGTTGTTATAGCCAGAAAATATCTTGGGACCTACCAGACCCGCTGCTGTTAGAATGATTATATATCTGGCTTTGCATGAATGGCAGCAGAAACCCACTACCCATAAATGTTGTCTTTCTACTCAGAAACTAAAAATATTTAAATAAAAAAATAAATTTAAAGACTGCTGCTTTAAACTAGACATTTACACCTTAAATCAGCCATGATTATACTGTGCGTTGATCGCTTTTGTCCCACCAAATCAGTCCTGCCTCATCGAGGCATTGAATCGAATTGAAATGACCAAACTGAAAACCTCTGGAATATAATCAAAAGGAAGATGCATGATCCCAAGCCATCAAACATGAAGCTAAACTGCTTGAATTTGTGCACCAGGAGTGGCAAAAGTTATCCAAAAAGCAGTGTGTAAGACTGGTGGAGGAGAGCAGGCCAAGATGCATGAAAACTGTGATTAAAAACCACAAAATATTGATTTCTGAACTCTTAAATCTTTATGATCTATATGATCTTGTTTTCTTTGCATTATTTGAGATCTTTTTGTCTTTTTTGTTATTTCTGGAAATAAATGCTCTAAATGCGAATATTTTTATTTGGAATTTGGGAGAAATGTTGTTCGTAGTTTATAGAATAAAACAACAATGTTCATTTTACTCAAACATATACCTATAAATAGCAAAATCAGAGAAACTGAAAAGTGGTCTCTCTCTCTCTCTCTCTCTCTCTCTCTCTCTCTATATATATATATATATATATATATATATATATATATATATATATATATACACACACACAGTTCAGAAATCAATATTTCTTGGAATAACTGGTTTTTAATCACAGTCTTTATGCATCTTGGCATAGTCTTCTCCGCCAGTCATACACACTGCTTTTGGATAACTTTATGCCACCCCTGGTGCAAAAATTGAAGCAGTTCAGTTTGGTTTGATGGCTTGTGATCATCCATCTTCCTCTTGATTATATTCCAGAGGTTTTCATCTTGGTAAAATCAATCATCAAGAAACTCATCATTTTTTTAATGGTCTCTTATTTATTTTCAGAACTGTATATAAATCAACCAATCATGAAACAACATGCCACTCCATTACTCAAAAAAACGGATATATGCATACTTTTTCCAAAATTGTTTGTAAGATAACAAGTAAACCCAGAAGAACAGAGAATGGAACTGTGGAAGGAGTGTACTGTTATACTCCTAATAGAAACGGCACACTGTGTAAGCTGGTCAGAAACTGGTCCTCCTATTTAAATGCAAATTGAAAGAAAACAATTCAGAAACAAATAAAAGCCTAACAAATAAGCAGCTACAGAGTTGTACCCGAAAAAAAAAGACTAAATTGAGTTTCTAATTGAAGCGCAGCTCGTTTATAACTCATTTAGAACTGGTCTGTATGGGATCAAAAGCGCTAATTGATTGTGCCGATTCGGTGTCCTATAGACCATTCTTCAGATACCTCTCTCTATCTCTCTCTCTCTCGCTCTCTCTCTATCAGTCTCTCTCTCTCTCTCTCTCTCTCTCTCTCTCTCTCTGAAGAGGCACTTGCTTGTGTGGAGGAGAGTTTTCCACTTGAGCGCTCTACGCTTTCTGTGCATTGTGTGATAACTTCAATGCCCTGCTGTGTTAATCTCTCAATAGCTCTTTGGCCAGTTTGTATGTGTTTACTCGAGCAAGGCTTGTGCTCATTAGCATGTGTGCGTGCTCGTACGTGAGTGTGTGTGTATGCGTGTGTGTGTATTTTTACCTCGTTAGCCCCGTCCGACACGGTGAAAGAGAATTCATCCGAGTGTTTCTCCTCTTCGCTGGTGTGGACGTACTGGACGTTGCGGGAGGCCAGGTCAGCCTGAGAGAAGGTGCTGATGCGCTTGCCTGAAATGATTAAATTGAAGATTATCAATCTAAAAAAATCATTCTCATTTAAATATTTATTAAAGAAAATATGCTAAAATAAGATCTCTCTAAAGAGAGAGATCTCTCTAATAGCATCAGCCTACCTAAACACAGAGGTCTTACTGGTTCAAATGCATTAACGAGGGAAGAACTTCTTAAGACCTGCCAACCTTGAAATAATTTTATGAGTACAGCCCACACCCTCTCTCCCCACTCAGTGTGTGTTTGTGTGTGTGCGCAAGTGTGTATATGAAAGACAAAGAGAGAGAGAGAGAGAGAGACAGAGTGAGTGAGGGAAAGAGAAAGACAGAGCGCTGAAGAGTCTTCAGCACAGTGACGTGTCGAGGACAATGAAGCGTGGATGAAAGTAGCAGAAGGCTCTTGGGCAGCATGATATTGGAAAAAATTTTCACTGCAAATGTTCTTTATTTTGACGATATACCGCAATATTGAACAAGGCAGGGCCCATGACATCACCAGCCCAACCCCACCCCCACCCGCACGATGTCTCGCAACAGTAATCTGCCCTCTAATCAGGCATTTAGATGGCTTTTTAAAAGCTAAATAAAAGCATTTTTCTGGGATTAAAAGCGAGAATTCAGCTGTAACTGTAAATATCTACGCAAAACTGTGCTGGACTCAGGTGCACAGCTTTCGACACATGCTTTAAACCATATATCATGCAGCCCTAGATGGCTCCATATGTAGCTTGCTGGATCAGCGCCCACACAGACGAACTTGGTGGGACGACATGGTGAAATGCAAGATCAAACAATATGCATACAAGGGTACTAGGAGGTCAAACTGCATAAAAAAAGGCTTTCTCGGGGTTCATACACTTTTTAACCAATACATTTCCATGATTTTTCATGACTTTTGCATGTCTTTCATAGCCATATTGTTTTTAAAGCATCAGACATGCAGACAGGTCCTGAGAGCTGTATAGCTAAATTACTGAATTAACTCTGAACGGACGTATTTTGTTAGCTTAAAATAGTTGTTCTCCATTGGTTAACAGAAACACAAATATTTGTAGACCAAATTTCCATGACTTTTTAAAACCTTCTGGGTATTTTTTATTTTTCTAAAACTTTTCTTTAAAAAATTGCTTTTTTTTTAAGATTCCATGACTTTTCCAGGTTTTTCATGACCGTATGAACCCAGCTTTCTATTTCTACAGTATTTGACTGCTCCTGTATTAAGGATGCAGTGTGTGTTTGTGTGTGTGTTTTTTGGTACCTGGATTGGTGGAAAGTTCAAGGTGTCCCAGCTGGGTCTGCTTGGTGATGCGGTAAACCAGTTCTCCAGGCTCGCTGTCCTGGTCAGTGGCAGAGAGCTGCAGGGTAGTGATCTTCTTCACTGAGTTCTCATCCAGCACCAGACCCTTATTCACCACCACTGACGGGGGAAGCTTATCCTCTGAAGCAGAATAAATCAACTTAAATTATTTTTTATTTCCTTTTAGTGTAAACTCTCCAATGGCATGTACTAAATCTCTTAAAGGTCTCTCTCCGCTAAAATCCTCTTTTTCTTGATTTATTGTGAAAAACCATAGGTCTCTGTTAGTTGTATATGTATGCTGGACATTAAACTCTTCCTCAGCCTCCACTGTCTGCAGTAGCTAGTACAAAAAAAAATCCTCAGAAATATGAGTTGATCAGAGAGATGTAAAATGTTGAGGTTAACCAGTAAGCTCATGGCCTGCAAAAAAAAAAGAAGAAAAAAGCTACATACCTAAAACACTGATGAAGAAGGACTCGTCAATCAGTTTGTTACCCTCCGGATCCTCAAGGTCGAACTTGAAGGAGAAACTGCCTCCACTGTCTCCTTTCTCATGGATATATTCCAGAAAGCCTGTTATATAAAACATAAACCTGATGATAAGACCCTGCAGAAATCTGTATTCAGACAGACTGACAGCCGTACTGAAGAAACACGTCACACGTCAAGCCATCACACTTATATTTAGATTGTGCCAGAATGCATTTCTTGTGAAACGCTTCACGGAATCTCCAAAGCACTGACCAGGCTTTCAAACATTTCACTGCTTTCTGTGACACGCTGTGAGAGAAGTGAGAGAGGAACCTTTATTGATGTCCTCCTGAGTGAAGCTCCGGACTGGTCCTCTGGCAGAGAGCTGGACTTTGCTTCTGCCTTTGGTCAGCTGAAGGATGCCCACACTCACGTCTTTGGTCAGACTGAACTTCAGTTTTAAGTTGTCAGAATCAATATCCGTCCCTTTCAGCTGCTGCTCTGTGATTTTAGATGAGGAACCTGGTGAAGAAAAGGGTAAGTATTTCATTCATTTATACATAATCAGGAAAATGCCTTTATAAAGAGAGAGTATAACTGTACTGTATAGACATTTACACATATACAGGTCTGGAAAAAAAAGAGACTACCTTAGTTTCTGAATCAGTTTCTCTGATTTTGCTATGTATAGGTAAATGTTTGAGTAAAATGAACATGGTTGTTTTATTCTATAAACTAAGGACAACATTTCTCCCAAATTCCAAATAAAAATATGGTCATTTAGAGCATTTATTTGCAGAAAATGAGAAATGGCTAAAGTAGTAAAAAAAGATGCAGCGCTTTCAGACCTCAAATAATGCAAAGAAGACAAGTTCATATTCATAATGTTATAAGGTCTCCTTTCGCGGCATTCATGGCATTCATTCATGTTAGAGACCACAACACATACAATATGATGGAATAAGACATTTAAGTGTTCTGAAATCAATATTTGGTGGAAGAACTCTGGTTTTTAATCACAGTTTTCATGCAACTTGGAATGTTCTCCTCCACCAGTCTTACACTCTGCTTTTGGATAACTTTATGCCTTTACTCCTGGTGCAAAAATTCAAGCAGTTCAGTTTGGTTTGATGGCTTGTGATCATCCATCTTCCTCTTGATTATATTCCAGAGGTTTTAAATTTGGTAAAATCAAAGAAACTCATCATTTTGAAGTAGTTTCAAAAAGGAGCTGTAGGAGCTGTAAGTCACACACACCTTGTCTCAACATCGATACGAGGCCTCTTAACGGGTGCAAATATTTTTGCAATTACTTATTTGACGATAAGTTTATGTACCTGCTGCTAGCTGAAGGCCTCGGTTGATGGTGACTCTGGGTCCTTCACTCTTTTTCACGTCCATGCTAAACTCCAGACGTCCTGTCTCTGTATGAACTCCATCCGTCACTGAGAATCGAATCTCGTCAGTCACAGAGCCGTGTCCGTCCGGGGTGTAGACCAGCAGCTCGTCTAGAACATCCTGGTAGGTGAAGGTGGAGCCCTGAAGGAGGATCTTGCCGTTCTCTAGTGGCTGGGAGTAGAACTGCCTCCTACGTAGCTTGCCTGTATATAAAAAAAAAGCAGTGGTGAGAGTTATACAGCACTAAACCCATAGACTATAAAACACACTGACACACTGCTGTCTAACACATTTCTTAATAAAGCCAGCATTTGACCTCTACTACCCAGCCTGCAGCACTTTGTGTAAGGCTGTAGAGCACTCAGCGTTCCTGCCCTGTGTCATTCTGAGACTATTACAGCTGCAGAAGGTCCTTCAGTGCTGTCATTTCTCAGTATTATACTCCATAATACTGACTGAAAATAAAACTATACGAAATCTGCCATGAAGCCCCCCTGACATGCTGCAATAAAAGCCCAGTCAATGGAGCCCTGTGGGCTGTGGCCTTTCCCTGCCAACGCCGTTAACCTCAGAGACCCCCGTCTGCTAAATGGCATGGCATACAATGAAAGCATCATGGGTCAGTCTGAGAAGAGCTGGAAACAAAACTTGAAAAGATGGACACATAGAGGGATATCAGAGGGAGGGAGGGTGAGAGAGGTTTTAATACTTTTTAATTAGATGCTAAAACTAGCTTTAAATTTAAAGTGGCAGTCCGTATTATTTTGTTTCTAAACTGAAAGCAGAAGCATTTCTGAGTCGAAAAGAAACAAAATACTGTGTTTAATGGAACCAGTGTGCTGGAACGACCCTTCAAGCCAAGCCTAATATATTCATTCTAAAAACTGGGGTGTCAGTCGCTTTTCACAGGAGTTCTTCTTCTGGCCACATCACATGTTTTTACGTACTTACGTCACACATAGAGCCTCTAAAAATGGATCCGGCTCAGTTTTACTGAACGCGAGCAGCTGTTGGAGCAATGGAGACTTCAGAAGGGGAAACTCAGAGCTCAGTAGCTCATTCACTCATAGTAAAACCAAAGTGTGTAGTTGAAGTGAAGTTTCTGACTGAGGGCTCCCTCTATCTCTCTCTCTCTCTTTCACTCTGACTAAACATAACCTGGAATCGGATTCATCCACTCTAAAAGAAGGTCGCATTACACCCGCCCAGTTAAAATGATTCTTCCGCATGCTCGATGCAATTACCCATTCTCACCAGAGAGGGCCATAAATCCCCCAAATCCCAAAAAAAGTACCAGTCAAAAGTCCAGACCATCCAAACTATGAGGAAAACCATATTAAGTTCTTAAATTTTGGTTAAAATGATTAAATTCTGGTAACAAAAAAAAAGCTTATAAGTATATTTTGGATTCTTCAAAGTAGCACCTCTTGTTTAGATGATAGTTTATCACATCTTGGCTGGATTTTCTCAGTCAGCTTAATGAAGTCGAGTCATCTGAAATTAAGGCTTTCAGTTAACAGCTGTGCTGAACTTATCAAGAGTTAATTACTTAAATTTCTTGTCTCTTAATGTGTTTGAGAGCATCAGTTGTAAAGTAGTGAAGAGGTAGAGTTTGTATACAGTGAATAACTCTGAGTAATGTTCTAATCCAAAGAAAAATAACTTTATGAAAAAATAAGGGTCAGTCAATACGAAACATTTTAAGAACTTAAATTATCCTCAAATGCAGTCCCAAAGACCATCAAAAACAATCTGATGAAACTGGCTCTCATCAGGTCCACCCCAGGAAAGGAAGACCAAGAGCTGATTTTTCGCTCTGACAGAAACTTTTACCAGCTATATTAGCATTGTAGCACCAGTGCACAACTAAAAAAAAAAAGCAAACTTCCAACGTCAATCGTGTCTAGATTTGGGAACACTGCAAATTTAATTCTTTGCAGTTATTTTAATATTTTAAAAAGCACTAAACCTTGAACCTCACTTAAACCTCTAACTCTCAAAGTGGCTAAACTATGCTCTCACAGAAGTCTATACGCACTGCCAAGCTCCAGAATACATAAATGTTTTGTGTTCAGGGTGAAGTCACCTTCTCAGCAGGGTCACAGACACATCTCTCAACTCTCCTCAGCACCAAAAAATGGGAATATGGGAATATGCATCATTTATCAGCCCACAGAAACTTTCCTGCAGAAACCAGGAGAACAAAAAGAGAAAAACGAACCGTATGACGGCTTTTTGATGACGGTGAGCAGAATCTCGTTCTCTGGTGTGTCCAGATCCAGAACGCTGAGGGAGGAATTGGTGATGACCACACCGGTGTTCTCCTCCACGTGGATGCTGCTCACTGAGATTACTGGAACTTTGTCTTCTTTGGTTTGCTGGAAGATCAATACAAGACAAGCTGTGTTAGTGCTTTAAACAAGTCCAGGAGACCAACAGATCTTACCAGATCTTTCCAGATGTTCTCATTCTCCATGATATCTAGTAAAGACTGATTATAGAATATATTTATTACTGATATCATGACATGTTGGACCATTGACTTCTGGTGAAATTAGAAAAATAATCTAAGAAATGCACTTTTTCACATTACAATATATGTGGGACATTCCAGGATTTTGGTATATTTCCTTTCCCACTACTTAAATTTCATATGTACATATCCAAAATATCTAAATGACTATTTTTTTGCGAAAAATGTAATTGTTATAAGACAAACTGTAAAATATGGTGGAAAAATAAGCTCCTTAGATATTATTCAAAAGACTGAATACCTTTGGACCACCTCAAAAAATGACCGTCTCTTTTGTCCCACACATTGGGTGACCTTCTCCTTTGGCAAATTTAACAATTAAAATAAGCTCTAAATAAATGACTTCCTCTTGTATATTGTTGATATGCATCTCCTTTACTTATGAAAACAGCTTCTTTGGTCTACATTGTTTTGCATGTTACAGTTTTTATGCTATGTTGTCCCACAACATGCACTCAACCCTGTTACCATAAGGAATTTTACCTGACAGAAAAAGAGTTAAAAATATTTGTCTACTGGCACAAAGGAAGTGACATCACAAGGACATTTTCTGCCCACATGGCAAGACCAAGAGTAAGTGCACTAACAATTTTCTAACAAAGTTTTTTTCAAATATGTTTGTCCAAGTTGTGTGTGTCACTCAGTGAACACAACCCTGTTACTCATATTGTAAGACTAATAATGAGTAGAGTCAAAATTTACTTTATATACTTTTATAACCATGTTTGTCCTTGATCTTGTATACATAGCTAAATTTTACAGTTAGCATCCGTTCCTGGGGTAAACCACAACTTAGCCTAGATTTGCAACCCTGTTACTCGCAACCCTGTTACTGTAAGTTACCGAATATATTGTGTAATCTAATCTAATTAAAAAAAACTGCTTTGATACCTGAGCATGAAGGAATCAAACTTTTTGATAGTCTATTACCTGTATTTAATAAATATATGACTAAAAATGATCAAATTGAAGATCAAATTTTCAGAAGTGACCACCCCTGAAATGTACCAAAATCCTGGAATGTCCCATATTAATCAATATTTATCAATTTATCAAAAATAAAAAAATACAATTGAAAAGTTACAGTACTTTATTTATTTCAGTAATTCCGTAAATCTGCACTCTGGTACACTTGTAAAAATATTGAGAAAAGGTTGAAAATCTTGTGCAGCACTGTTGGCTCACATGTAAATAAAACAATGTGTTTTCTGACTAATTAACAACCTTGTAAATGCAGAGGATCCAGTGGCTTTGGGAGAATAGTGTGCCAAGGACAAGGCTTATTGAGGCTGGAACACTTCTGCTTGGTTATTTGGGGAATTGGCTGCGCCAGTAAACAGCATTCAATAAACCTCAATACATAAAACATTTATGAAATGCATAAATCAGGACTAATTATAAAAAGGAATAACTTTGAATATAGCGTATAATATAGAGAAGTATTTGTTTAAATAATAAATAAACATATTATAATACCAGGGAAATATTATATGCATTTCACACATCTCTATTATGATTTAACTGTTAATGTGGCAATAGTTATTGTCTGTGTTTGTTGCTCCTTATTGCTATTATTTATTATTTAAAAATAGCATTATGTGACATTTTCCCATGCACTACTGTTTAACTCGGCACTGACTTTCTTCATAAGAATCAGTAATAAGTAATACTGCTCCAGATATTTAGACCAATCATCTTGTTCTACATTAAGAACAATGCTCTCCTTTATCTCTTATTATATCTTAGTTACTGTAGTTCTGACCCTGCAATGTGATTGGCTGAGAGGCATTCTATCGGTGCCATTATCAGCCGGTAATGCACTGTAACCAAAGCTCTCCATGTATTACTTCGCCACATACAGGTAACCTAGCAACGATGCAGCACTTACAAGCCAAACAGCACAGCTACAAACAGAGCAGCAATGGAACTAATTTAACTCCCAGAGTTTTTTTTATAAACAAACAGATCGTATTTTCTTGTCCTCTTTAACTCAAATATTTTTAATACACAGCAAAATTGAAACTGTGTATTGTATATCACAATAATACACTCAAGGTTCGTGCTACAATGTGTAATAGTGCTGTACATCAGCACAGTAGTGCCAATATAACAAGTTATAGCACTCTCTCGTGTATTATTGCCTAAATGATTAATGAAGTCAATCGTTTAATAAATGTAATCAAATGAATCACAACAACATTCTGTGATTAACTGCAATTAATCACTCTTGTTCTTCCTAAGATGCAAGTGGATATTTGAATGTAAATAAAAGAATGAATGTCAGGAATGTAAAATGCTATTATATATATATTTTAGTGGTGTTAATAAAATACTAGTATATACTTGTATGTTTGAGAGAAGATAAAGCATGATAAATTCGATAGAGGAAACTTTTTTTTTAAACTTTACTGTAAACATCGCAGCTTGGTTGTAAGGATTTCTGAATTACAATTTAGAAATCTCAGAAAGTATTTGGTTGACAGCCCTATTAATAATAATAATAATAATAATAATAATAATAAATCATGTTAACAAATTTTGTTTCATTTTCCATCCAAAATTACAGCTCATATCATATCATACCTGGATGTCTATGGTGACGTCAAAGGCTTCCGTCTGGCTGGTGCCGTCACTAACGTAAAAGCTGATGACGTCCTGATGTACATTGACCTGGTGGACGTTCTGGACATAGAAGATGTGGTCTAAGGTGAGGTCTTCCATGGTAAAGGGTACGTCTGGACTGATCACCCGAGCTCCGCCCACTGAGCCAACTGCAAGAAAAGAAAGATCCCAGTCAGACAAACAAACAAAAAAATTTAAACTATTGGAATATAAGGCGCACTATCAATGAACGTCTATTTCCTGGTCTATTTTAATACATAAGGCGCATTTTAAGCAACAATAATAAGGAACAGGGGTGTCGCCACGTGACACCACTTTTAATTCAGCAGGTCTTGCCACTGGGGAGCCTAAGTAAACAAAACTGTAATTCTTAAAAAAATAAATAAATAAATCAAACGAGCGCTGGATGTTAATCTACACAGATTTCTCTCCTGAAAACTCTTTATTTGGGTGAGTAAAGCGCTTCCGTTTATTTAAGCTCAGATTTCCAATATTTTAGCTAGCTGAGGGTAGCAGCGGTTAGCGTTACACTGAGGAACCCGGTGTCTTCCAGTAAGCCAGGGCGCTATCAGCTAGCGGTTCATCCCACGTAGCTTGTTTTAACACGGTAAACACGCAGACTACAGTCTGATATACTCACCTTTAAACAGCGAGAGAGTTAAAGCTGCGTTTAGCAGCTAATACTGCTAATAACCTTCACTAAAACACTTTTATAAGGCTTTACTGCTCCTTAGAACCTGACTGGTAGAAGTTATACAGGCGCACCGGATTATAAGGCACACTGATGATTTTTGGGAAAATTAAAAGATTTTAAGTGTGCCTCATAGTGTGAAAAATACTGTAGATAAACTGTATTTGACAATATGATACATATGATGGTCACAATATGAGAAATATGATAATATTCTGCCAAAAAAAAATAGAGAGAAAATAAATAGGGGGGTAAACAAACAATGCCTGTGATTTCATCAACAGACTGTGATTTTAAGAAACAACAAGAAAAAAGGAAAGCCAGAACAGATGTGCGTTTTACTCTGAAACCTCAAACAGAAGGCACTGCCTTTGGGCGTATATTTCAAAAAATATAAGCTTGCTTTTCAGCTCATTTCATTTCGCTTTCTATTCAATACCAGTCCTCCAGTGCACTTTATTTCTACTACTTTGATTTATACTGTAGTTCTTATCTTCTGTCCTCAAGCAAGAAATAACTTTAATATTCATTTCCAGACTCTGTGTTTTGGAGAGGATTTTCAAACAGGCGAAAAATAAAAGGCGCCCAAACAAACTTAAAGAAACAAAAAGCAGCAAATTTACCTTAAACCTACTTTTTATATGTTACTTTGTAACTTTGGTTTTGAACATTTCTCCCAAATCCCACATAAAATATTGTCATTAAGAGCATTTATTTGCAAAAAAATAGGAAATGCTTGAAATAAAAAAAAAAAGATGCAGAGCTTTCAGACCTCAAATAATGCAAAGAAAACAAGTTGATATTCATAAAGTTTAGAAATCAATATTTAGTGGAGTAACCCTTGTTTTTAATCACAGTTTTCATGCATCTTGGCATCTTCTTCTCCACCAGTCTTACACACTGCTTTTGGATAACTTTATGCCTTTACTCCTGGTGCAAAAACTCAAGCAGTTCAGTTTGGTTTGATGGCTTGTGATCATCCATCTTCCTCTTGATTATATTCCAGAGGTTTTTACTCATTGTTTTAAGTGGTCTCTTATTTTTTTCCAGAGCTGTATGTACAGCTGTCCATAGGGGGGAGCTTAAAGCACAATATGTATTTGCTCGAGTAGAGTAAAAGTGATTTTTACTCCACAACTGTAAGGGCAGCACTGAAGCAAAAATAACCTAAATAAGAACAACCAATTCTCTAATATGTAAAGCTGCTTTAATTACCTAAGCTAAACTGCTCAGTTTCATTCTTAAGTATGAATGCTCTTGTCTGTGCAACTCACCTCGTTTTGTATTCTCTAAAAATCCATACTTTGGAGGGTTGATCAACCACACCAGCAGGTCCTTTTTGGGTGTGTCTGGGTCAGAGGCTATGATGTGATTGGCTGACAGCTGGACTCTGCCTCCCTCTTGTACCTGGCAACCCAGAAAATCAGCAAATTGAGGAATATATGAAGTAGAGGAGTATATTGTTTTAATTAAAATGTGTGACAATTTTATTGTTTTGGTATAATAAATTTTTTGTAAAAGTTTATCATAAAAAAAGTCTACTGACAAAAAAAATATTAACAGTATTAACAAGAAAAACAATGCAATTTATTATCCACAATCATTTTTCTCTAAACAAAATGTTACCACATTCATTTGTATAAGTTGTGGTATAAGGGTCTGGCCAAATTACATGTATTGTTGTTTTATTTTGTGTAAATAAATACACATCTCTGCATGATCATCAAATGCACAAATTCTGATTACTTGCTAAATTTAGTGTATAGAAAAAAATAAAACAGATTCTTTGCACTAAACTAAAGGCCAATAACCCAACCCACTCATTAGCACTCCCCCTATCACTAGTGATGTCCCAACACCAGGAGGGTGAAGACTAATACATGCCTCCAGACACCACATGTGAAGCCAGACACCACCCTCTTTTAGAACTGAGTAGCATCACAGCGCTAATGGTAGGAGGAAAGGGCAGCGACTCAGTTCAGATACATCAGCTCACAGACGCCTTGTGCTGATCAACATCACCCTTAGGAGTGATGAGGGGTAAGGGTGCCATCTACCCACCCAGAGAGAGCAAGACCAATTGTGCTCTCTCAGGGCTCCGTCCGGCAGCTGATGACAAGCTGCATGACCGGGATTCGAACAAGCGATCTCCCGATCAAAGTGACAGCTCTTTAGACCACTTAGGTTATTTAACCCAAGTTATTTGTAAAAGTGTTTCAGGAAGAACATAACTATTAAGAAAAAACACTGCATTTTATTCTCCACAATCATTTTTCTCTAAACAAAAATGTACCACATCCAGTTACATGTATGGTGTTTTTTTTATTTTGTGTAAATAAGTACATATATCTCTGCATGATCATCAAATGCACCAAATTGCATCAAATGCATCAAATTCAGATTACTTACTAGATTTAGCATATACGTAGAAAAAAATTAAAAAATTTTTGCACTAAAAAAACTACCGTATTTTTTAAAGTCACATTTCATTTTTTCTGACACAAACAAAACTTTTAGAATCTGGATGAAGGGATGTTACTGTAGGTGGGGTGGAGAGAACACTAACCTTGATGCTGCTGTGGACAGTGACCACGGGGGGCTTTCGGTGCACAGAGGTTATGGTAATGGTGCACATCTGGTTTTCCAGGCGATTGTTCTCACCATCATAGACAATGAAGTGGAAGATATCGGTAACTGGCTGGTTTCCAGTTTCAAACGAGGTGACGTACCTGTTTTCAACCAGTGCATATCAAATATGTTCATTCTTGTATTTAGTTTTATTCATTCCTAAACATGTACAGCATTTATTAGAGTCTACTAGTGAACTGCTCAACAGATATACTAAATAAATTAAAATACAAATAAAAAAATACAAAAATATCTCAAGCTAAATGCTATAAAACGTAGTCCTGTAATTGAAAAAAAAAAAACATGTTTTGCAACCGAAAGAGTTTAAAAGGCCTCCTCGGACAATACAAAATCACTACACTAATGTTTTTCATGTGTAGGCAGGCAAAAAGCTGTCCTGCAGGACCCCAGGCAAGACCAATACTGCTGAAAGAAATCCCGCCCCAGAAAACTGCACCCTGCATTGAAACCACTATGCAGCTCAGCATGAGAGTGCATTGATATATTTTTATTGTTTATTCAAATACCTCTCAGCTAGCTTTAGCATCACAGAACAGAAGCTCAGCCCAACTACAGAAGCTAATGTGCTAATTCCATTCAATGTATCTTCAATTATAAATAAATATTCAAAAGCTTAATATGAGAATGTTAAATAATAGAGTTAGCAGTAGATGCATGAATTGTAACACATTTTTTATTGTTTTAAAAAAGTTCTATCAAGAAGCCAAGCCCCACAAATGACCAAGCTATTACCAAGGGAGCACTAGCATCCATCACCAACCAACACTGTATTGGTGATATGGTATATTCTCATTCAATGTTTTTTGAATTTAATTATTTTTCTTACATTGTAAATGAATACTCATGTCACCCAGACTATGAAGGAACTCATAAGGATCATGTGAAGCATTTAGATTTTAGGCTTTAGGTGTTAACTTGCAGTTTCTGAGGCTGGTAACTCCGATGAATCTCTTGCACTTCCTTTTCTGGATTGGTCCTGATGAGAGCCAGTTTCATCATAATGTTTTTTTTTTTCGGTCTTTGTGACTAAACTTGAGGATAATTTCAAAGTTCTTGAAATGTTTTGGATTAATTTATTTGTTTTATTTGTTTTATTTGTTTTATTTGGATCCCCATTTATTTCTTAAAGTATTTTTTTTTTCTTTACTTAGTGGAATATTTTTTACCATAATATGTATTAGAACATTACTTAAATAGAGCTATTCACTTTATACCAACTCTACCTCTTCACAACTTTACACCTGATGCTCTCAAACACATTAAAAGGCAAGAAATTCAAGTAATTCACTCTTGACAAATTCAACCAAATGCCAAAATGTCTAAATCTGTCATCTAAGCAAGATGAGCTACCTAAATATAAGCGGTGCCTAATGTTTGTTGTTGACCTTTTTGCTTACTAAATAATTCCATATGTTTTTTCTTTATAGTTTTGCTGACTTTAGTATAAATCTATAATGCAGAACATTTTATAAAAATAAAAATAAATAAAAACACAGAATTTAATGTGTGTAACAGAGGAAAATAAATTATATTTGGAAAATATGATCTTCCTGTGGTAGATATGTCATGAAAAATAAGAAATGTATGAAATTTCCTCTTCAAAAAGTATCAAAAAGTAAAAATGTTTAATAAAACACAAAATTAACTTGACACTGTAAAAGGTTCTAATTGAAGAACGGTCTTTCTAATGGTCCCTTCATCTTGTTCAAGTTCTGACACAAAGTACAGAACAAAATAGTAAAAACGGAGATACAATTATCTGCCTGATGTACAAGAAAAATCAGAAATATCTACTTAATGTTTATCAGTCAGTGCTAAAAGTCTGACAGACCGATTGAACAGCTTTTGAACAGTTTTAGATAGGGTTCTTTTATAGTAATCTTCAACTGAAATGATGGCTGTACCTAATTTTATGCTGGTTGATGTCCTCCATAGTGAAGGTGGAGTACTCGTTCAGTTCTTCATGTTCTGATTCAGAGCTGGTCTTGGTAAGGATTCCATACATGGGAACAGAAACCAACTGGATACGAATCTTTTCTTCAGAGGAATTATTGTCCTGTAGAAATGACCAGAAAAAAAACATTATAAAAACATATATAGTTAATTGATATAGACTGTTTACACTGCAAAACAATCCATTGGCAAAAGCTAGAAAAAAAAATTTAAATTAAGACATAAATGTTTAAACTAAGCAAAAAAATCTGCCAATGGGGTGAGCAAATTTTTCTTAGTATTTTTTTTTTTTAAATAAGCAATCACAAAGTTTCCAAATGAGTGAAATAAGCTTAAATCAAGCAAAAATTCTTTATTTTGTGTCTTAAATTTGTACACAAGAATCAACATAACTTGACTAGTAACTTCTTGTGCTTATTTTAAATCTAAATTACTTAAAAAAAAGGTGGAAAATTCTAGGTGAGACTGAATAAGATCATATTCCTAAAATAAGTAAAACAGTCTTACACTTATGATGCTTAGTAAAAATGTATCACAAAAAAATAAGATTTATTGCCTTAAAACTAGTTAATTTCACTTGCTAAGAATAATGTTTTTGCAGTGTACATTCAATGAAGCTACTTGTATCATGACATTGAGATATTTGTACAATGAGTTTTTGTACATTTTATATATATTTTTTATATATGAGCTACTGAAAAAGAGCCTAACAAATTTCATTCACAGTTAAAAGCTGTAAAGAGCTTGTAAACAAACATTTAATATAGGCTCTATATTATGCATATTTTTAAGTAAACATATAATTTATGTAATAAAAAATAAAAATCAAGGCATCTCACCACATAAGCTAGATGTGAGCGTCTAATAACGGTGCTACTCTTCTCTCCCACTTCCAGTGACAGCAGGGCCTCGGGGTCACGCCTGGGGCCGTCACCTCTGACCCCGGAAACGATCACCTGCACTGTGGTGGAGGTCATGGACATCCCATCTGTCACTGAGAAGATCATGCTGTCCTCCTCAGTGTTCAGTCCGGTGTGCTCATACTGGAGGACGTTCCTGGTTAGGTCACTAAAGGTGAAGGTGTCGCCTAATGGAAAGATTTAGATTGCAAATACAGGATTAATTATAATTATTCTAATCTTCAGGGGTTGGACAATGAAACTGAAACACCTGGTTTTAGACCACAATAATTTATTTTTTTGGATACAATCCGGGTTAGTACCCGAACATCCCTTTCAGACAACTTTCTCTTGCGTCCACAGTTAATTCTGTTGGATGTGGTTGGTCCTTCTTGGTGGTGTGCTGACATTACCCTGGATACCGTGGCTCTTGATACATCACAAAGACTTGCTGTCTTAGTCACAGATGCGCCAGCAAGACGTGCACCAACAATTTGTCCTCTTTTGAACTCTGGTATGTCACCCATAATGTTGTGTGCGTTGCAATATTTTGAGCAAAACTGTGCTCTTACCCTGATAATTGAACCTTCACACTCTGCTCTTACTGGTGCAATGTGCAATTAATGAAGATTGTCCACCAGGCTGCGCAAATTTAGCCATGAAACCTCCCACACTAAAATGACAGGTGTTTCAGTTTCATTGGCCAACACCTGTATATATACACGATATCTCAAAAGTTTTAGAACACCCCTATTTTTTAGTTATTTTCTCATCTTAGCAATGACTATATTACTGCACTTCACTTTACTGTCAGACCTCTAATTCTTCTCTTCACTCTTGTTTGTGTTTCTGTGTCTTTTTCTAGCTATTATGATTGTGAAAGTGAAAATTTTATGTGTGTAAGTGTGTAAATGCTGCTGCAGTAGAGAGTGCAGTAACACAATGTGTTTTACTACAGACAAAGGCTTTGTAAATTTACATTTTTTAAATATTTGCTAAAAATCACCTCTTTTTTTCTTAAACAATATATGCTTATTAAATTTCTTTTACAATATACTTTTGCAAAATGACTTTTTGACCTCACTAACGCTTGTGAATGAATGTAATCTAATCAATCCTCACAGCAATGCTCTAAAAGCTAGGACAAAGGCTTCCCAAGACAGTAGAGCAGGGGTCCCAATAATTTTGTCCACACAGTATTTATTAGGTGAAGAAACACTGTTGGTGCCTTTGTGGACCTACCGTTAACCATCTGGGTTTGAGCCCCAAAGTCCACCCTCAGAAGAGTCCCATGCACTGGACTTTCTACCAGCTCAAACTCCAGCTCATCTGGGGCTGTGTCAGCATCTGTCACGGCCAACTGCTGACCACCTAAAGCACACACAGTGTCATAATAATAATAATAATAATAATCCAAAAATCATCATTTAACAAATGGGATGGATTGACATGATCTATTGTTTAACCTTAGAAAATGATATATTGTTATATCTGTTTGTCATAATTGATGAAATACAACAAATATGATGAATATTGTTTTATAAAAAGTATTAGTAATGAGCTTTTTTACAATATTGGGCCATATTTCAACAATATATTCATAAAAATATTATTTAAAACTACTGTTCACAAATTGTTCACAGCTTTGCACTTATAATAATGCATCCTAAATCCTCCTAAGACTCTCAAATACAAAAAATATTGGTGGATGTCAGAATCCTGATGGGTTTTAAGAAGACATCTCTCCTTTAGAACGATTGGAGAATAAGGCCCATGCACTTCTGCCCTCAAAGCAGTTTCCACACTTCTGCAAAACTTACTTTAAGCCCTACAGATGGGAATTTTATCCACCTTGTAATTCAGCCATGCTTTACAGAGTGACTTATCCACACGCATTAAAAATTTAGCGACTCAGCCTAACCCTAGCTACTCAGTCCTCTGAAGAGAAAAGTTCAGCAAAGCGGTTAGGGAGTAAGATAGCAAAGCAAAGTTAGCAAAAAGACACGCTTCCTTACCTACTGTAGCTCTGCCACCCAGACTGACCTCCAGCACCGGGTCCAGAATCTGAAAGACTGGAGGCTGCTGATGATTGGCCAACAGTAGGATGGAGAAATCCATCTCTGGAGTGGTGTTCTCTCCGTCAGACACTGCAACAAACGAGCAACATAGTTTAGTGATACTCAACACATATACACGTTTTTTTTTTTTTTACACTGAGTCAATGCAGAATCTGCTGAATAGCATTGGGCAAGTGGCCAATCCATTTATACATACTTGCATCATTCTGCAATTAAACAGCCAAAACAGTAGTTGGCAGCAAAGGCAGGACTATGATGCTAAGCGGACCAATCACAGATGCTGCAGTATGCGTTGTTGCAATGTATTGTTACATTTCTAGAAATGTGCGTGTCTAATTGACTATGGCCCAAGCTCCACTGATGTATTGCAGCATCTGCTGAGACTTGGCATCAACCATGCTAAACTGAGCCAGTTTATAATTCGGCAACGGAAAGTGTAAAAAAGCAGGACGGATCGATTCCTTTATTATACTTGGCAACTCGGGAATGCTGGCACATGCGGTTCAGGCAGATTTCCATATTATATTCAGCAACCAGGATGTTGGGAGACACAGCTCGGGCAGATTCCCATATTATACTTGGCAACCAGAGTGTTGGTACATACAGCTTAGGCAGATTTCCATTATATACCCGGCAACCAGGATATTGGTACATACAGCTTAGGCAGATTTCCATATTATACTCGGCAACCAGGGCGTTGGTACATACGGCTCAGGCAGATTCCCCAATTATACTCGGCAACCAGGGTGTTGGTGCATATGGTTCGGGCAGATTCCCATATTATACTCAGCATCCAGGGTGTTGGTACATACAGCTTGGGCAACTTCCCATATTATACTCGGCAACCGGGGTGTTTGCACATGCGGCTCAGGCAGATTTCCATATTATACTTGGCAACCAGAGTGTTGGTACATACAGCTCAGGACCATTCCTACATTATACTCAGCAACTGGGTTGTTATTATACTTGGTGACCGCGGTGCTGGCACATGCGGCTCGGGCAGATTCCCATATTATACTCTAAAAAAACAGTTAGTTGGTACATGTGGCTTGGGCAGATTCTCTTATAATACTCTGCAACCGGGGTGTTGGCACATGTGGCATGTGAAGATTCCCATATTTACTTGGCCACCAGGGTGCTGATGCATGCAGCTCTGGCAGATTCCCATATTATACTCAGCAACCAAGGCATTGGTACAGGCAGCTCGAGTCTTCTCTTATTACACTCTGAAAACCAGGGTGTTGTTTCATGCGGCTCAAGCTGATTCCCTCATTATACTCTGCACCTGTGGTGTTGGCATTTGCAGCTTGGGCCGATTCCCATATTACATTCAGCAACCAGGGATTTGGTATAGGCAGCTTGAGTCGATTCTTTTATTACACTCTGAAACCAGGGTGTTGGTACATGTGGCATGAGCCAATTGCCATTTTATACTCTGCAACCGGGGTGTTGGTACATGTGGCTTGAGCCAATTGCCATTTTATACTCTGCAACCGGGGTGTTGGCACATATAATTCAGGCCTATTCTTATATTATATTCAGCAATTGATTTGTTGGCACATGGAGCTTGGGCTGATTCCGACATTATACTCAGCAACCGGAGAGTTTGCAAAAGCAGCATGGGTCGATTCCTATATTATGCATGGTAACTGTGGTGTTGGCACAAGCGGCTCAGGCCGATTCCAATATCATATTCATCAACTGCTATGTTGGCAGTAGTGCTGCAGGCCAATCCCCATATTATCAGATGCGAGTTGAACATTTGGGCCAGAATAGTTGCTAGACCCAAACCAATGATGGGCTGATGCACCTCTGACCTTTACGGTATACACAGTGTGAATCAATCTAACATAAAAAACATATCAGACATTGATTAAAGCAGTGCCTTTTGAAAGTATCAGACGCTTTGAAAGTGTGAGAACATCTTTATATTTCTTTTATATATATTATTCATTGCATTTGTTGGCTTGTATCTTTGAGTCGATTACATTCCAAAGGCACTACATATGCAAACTGCTAAAAAAATTGTGCAATTAGCTTTTCTTTAACCACCAAAGCCAGTAGCAAAAGAGAGCGTACGGCGATACAGGTGAAGCCAACAGAATAGCAGAAGAGAGGCTGAAACAGAATGGATGGATGGGAGAAGAGAGAGCAATCTGATGTGAAGAAGGTCTATTTTAAATCGAAATCTTTTCCAAGCCAAGCTGAGCTGGCCTGAACTGCAGCCCCATGCAATCTAAAAGCACTTCACTAACTCTATACATCATAACAACAGAGCAGGAGAGACAGAGAGAATAAAAGAAAGAAAAATAAAACTATTACTTTTGAGTATATAAGAGCTGGATGGTGTAACTGAACAATTTGTCACTTTTTTCACACACAGATCAAACGTGAACTCGGAGCAAACATTTGGAGGCAACCTTGCGCCATCATCTGAAATCACAGGGGACTAATTCTAAGAGAATTTACGATGAGCTGATCTTTAATATCTTCTCAGACAGTGATCAGCAACAGCCGATAAAAGCCTCCAGGAACTTTTTTAACCCTAAAAACATAAAAGACAATTCACTCCCTACTTTTTTATATCTTTTCTGCCAGCCTCTGCAACTTTCCAGGAGTAGGAGTTTATAGACGCCGTTTAACATCAACCATCAGCTTAGGTCACGGATCTTTCCTCCGTATGGTCTGAGGGCCTCGGTTTCATTTTTATAATAATTCCCCTGAGCAAACTGGAGCTTTAGTACCAGATATTAAACCAACCTGAGGATGACTGCAGACACTCAGCAGCATTTGAAAGGCGGAACGTTTTAAAGATTTTGGAGGCTATGTGGAATTACTGTATATGAGGTATTCTTGCCACTGTGGCAAGTGGAAGCCTCTAGTGAAAGCCTTCAGGTACATGAACAGCACAGAGGCAAGAACACAACGCAGCTGGTTGTCTATGTGAACACAAAGCCAAACATCAAGTACATCTCATATTTTGTTTTCTAGAGAAACATGACAGCCTGGTTTTAACACCTTCATGCACTGCAGAAAACATTCACTTAGTATACTGGGGTGATGGCACATGCGATTTGGGCTGATTCAAACATTATACTCATTATACGGTGTTGACACATGCAGCTCAGGCCGATTCCCAAGTTATATTTGGCAACCGGAGACTCAAGACAAAGCAGTATTAGCGTTAGCTGCTAACCACGCTAAGCACTAGCTCTTTTGCCGTTCAGAGATGAGTATTATCGGAGTATAGCCTACTCCTACCCCCAGCTAGCCCTGCTGGAGCAGCATTAGCATTATCCGCTAACAGCACTAGCTCTTTTGATGTTCAGAGGTGAGTATTACCAAAGTGTAGCCTGCTCCTAACCCCAGATAGCACTGCTGGAGCAGCATTAGCATTATCTGCTAACTGCATTAAGCGGTAGTTAGCGCTCTTTTGCCTATCAGACATGAGTATTATTGGCCTCAGGGTTCCTCAGTGTAGCGCTGTCTGTAAGCTTACTGTAGATAAACAGAAGCGCTTTACTCACTCAAATGAACAGTTTTTTTCTGGAGAGAAATCTGTGTAGATTAACTTTGTCTTTGAAAAAAAAAGAATGTGCCTTATAATCTGGTGTGCCTTGTGTATGAAAATTGACCAAAAAAAAGACGAGAAAATATACAATTATTGATAATGCACCTTAAAATCCGGTGTGTCTTATAGTGTGAAAAATACGATATTTAACATAAATATAAATCAGCTAACACAGTTCACAGCTCAGAATTGCTCTGCCTGCTTAACCAAAGATACAAAGTGCAGTTAACAGCATGCTGAGCCGAGAGCAAAGACAACATATAGGCTATGCACCCTATTACAGGTCAGTAGAGCAGGAGCATCAACATGATTTTGAGGTAAAATGTTACATAAAAGTAACAAAAAACATCCTTTTGTAACAAAAGTGAAGCATCAAAGCATCTCTAGGCCACGGGCAACACACTGCCGTGAATCTAAAGCAACACAGCAGGCAGCTCGCAGCTCTCAGCTGTCTGCAGCTCTGTTAGGAGAAGAACAATAAGCAGAACACGCTGCCTGACTGGTCTTTACACTTCTGTAGAAGAGCTTTGGGCCAAATAATACTCGTACTTGTTCTCAGTGTCAAAACAACATGTAGTAAGTTTTGCTTCTGTCAGTGGAAACAGTGTTTGAACAGAACGTTTCTTTTGCTTTTCTTCTG
This sequence comes from Astyanax mexicanus, assembly GCF_023375975.1. Lineage (NCBI taxonomy): Eukaryota > Metazoa > Chordata > Actinopteri > Characiformes > Acestrorhamphidae > Astyanax > Astyanax mexicanus. The sequence goes on from NC_064429.1 coordinate 17,211,672, forward strand.
AGAACAGCACTACCATCGTACACACTCCTGCATACTCACACACTCTCTCACAAGATAATGCCTCGCAACTTATACATACGTGAGCATTTCCAAGCCATCCTTTGAGGTAACACTTGTCATGTCAGCAGAATATTAACAGTTGTTAGCTACAGTCTACCAATATATACCTGTATATCTGCAACAAACTTGCAAAAATTTTACATAACTAAAAACCCTTACTCCAAACTTTTGAGTGACAGTATGTAAGTGTACTGTATATCAGTATGCTGGTGAAAGCACTGGCTCTACTATGCAGTTACCAGGAGCAGATGATGGATGCAGAGCTGTATCCCCCTGTCAGAGGGTCTACAGAGTGAGATGCATAGTGTAACGGTGGGATAGAGAGAAGGAGAGAAAGCAGGGAGGAAGAGGATAGAAAGGAAGAAAGTCCTATCCTGCAGAGAGGGCCCCATAAATAATGAGCATGGAAGCAAAAGGTGAAGAGGGATTAGATTACTGTGTGTGTGTGTGAAGGAATCGGAGGGATTGGAGGCTGGCAGAGGTGAATGCAATGAGAGCGAGGGAGTAAGAAAGAGAGAGAAAGAGTGAGAAAGAGAAACACAGGGGCACCATAAAGACCGCTAAGACAATATACCTGTAAAATGGAAGTTCACTGACTCTGGCAGGCCTAGAGAAATGAAACACGGTTATAAGGTGGGGGGCAGGATTTTGGAGGAAGGTCACACACACACACACACACACACACACACACACACAAAAAGCTCAGTGAGCTGCACACAAAAGTCAATAAGTCAATCATCACAGAACACAGTGGCTGCAGAATTTATATCATATAAAGGTAAAGTTGCACTTTAAACATTTCACAATTCTGAGCTACAGCACAGCAAAACAGCAACAATGATTCCTCTGCTTATTGATGCATTTCATCATTTCCTTTCCTGAAATCTGACAGTATCAGTCTAATATATTTGAACGTAAGTGATCCGAATGTGCTCTGACATTTTAATCTAAAGGCTTATGTTTAAATCAGGGGTTTGAAGGTTTATTTTTATTTAATAAATATAAATATGAACAGACAGTTCTGCAACTTTCTACTGTGTTTATTGGAAAACACAAGTGTTAAATCTGTACACTAAAAGTTAAAAACTGAGGTAAAAATAAGGGTGTATTTTTGAGCGATGCCACAGATTTTTCACAAAATAGGCCAACAATTTTTGTATAAAGAGTTTTACAGACTTTTTTTTTAACCCCCACACTTACTTTTATTACTAGCATGTGTTTTTTAATTGAAGCAAAAGTAATTCTTTCATGGCAAGATTATGATTTTTAATATCTGTGGGGAATGTTGGCCAAAAATGTATCGTATTTTTCACACTATAAGGCACAACGGATTATAAAGCACACTATCAATAAACGTCTATTTTCCGGTCTATTTTCATTTATAAGGTGCACTGGATTATTAGGGCGCATTATGTGACATTAGTAAGAAATACGTTTCCATGTTTTCCTTCAAATTCAGCAGGTCTCACCGCTGGGTGGTGGTAGGGGGTAGTTAGCTAAGTTAAGTAAGCTAAGCTAAATAAACTAAACTGAAATTCTTTTAAAAAAATAATTAAAAGTAAACCAAGAAAAATACAGTAAGTTAAAAATGTAGAAATTCAAACAAATGTAACAAAAATGTGAGGCTCATAGTTACATGACAGACAGATAATTGGCAGATTTGTAATGTTAATATTAGTGTCAGTCTGAGTTTCTTACTTTTAAGTTTATATTGTATAGAGTTTTCCCCATCATAGATCATTGTTAAAGACTATCCATCAGTTCAGTTAGCTACTCTGATCACTATCCTTATCACTATTTTTGTCATATGAAGGTCCTATGACTATGAAGGAACACAGAAGGAATCATGTAGTAACTTAAAAGTGTTAAACAAACCAAAATACTCTGTGAAGCATTTAGGTGCTTTAGGTTATCTGGGGTGCTGTCAACTTCGGTTTCTGAGGCTGGTAACTCTAATTAACTTATCCTTTGTAATCCCGATGTATTCTTGTTCTTCCTTTCCTGGGGCGGTCCTGATGAGTGCCAGTTTCATCTTAATATTTTTGATGGTCTTTGCAGTGACGGCACTTGAGGACACTTTTAAAGTTCTTAAAATATTTCATTTCTTAAAGTTTTTTTTTCTTTACTTAGTTGAGTAGTTCTTTCCATAATATTGAGTAGAACATTATTCAAATAGGGCTATTCACTGTATACCTTTAACTCTACCTCTTCACAACTTTACAACTGAGTCTCTTAAACACATTAAGTAATTAACTCTTGAGAAGTTCAGCACAGCTGTTAACTGAAAACCATTCCAGGTGACTCTACCTCATAAAGCTGAAAATGTAGAGATGTGCAAATTGTACTTCTTAAAAAAAAATCTTAAATATATTAAAAATAATAAAAATGTTTTCTGGCTTATTTAACTGGTTTGTTTTTTTTGCTTTAAGGATAATTTAAGGAGTATCCAAAATTTGACTGGTACTGTATGTAGCATATCTTTTAAGTATGACATATTACAATCATAGATTTTACAACATGAACATGATGAACCAATTCTTTAGTAGCCCATTAACCTACCAGTGAAAGAGTACTGGTAAAGCTCCTGCAGGTGGGATGGAGCCTGTGGGGGTCTGTAGATGATTTTCCCTGCGTCTACGTCAGATTGGGTGAAGAAACGGACATGAGTGTAGGGTCTGTCTCCATGTTCCAGCATACCTGAGAGATAGAAAGAAAAAGAGACGGACAATGAATCCTTCAAGGAATCCCTAAAGCAAAGAGATACTGGAACTGTAGGAACTGCCATGAACTACATACATCATGTCTAGCGGAGATAAATGACAAAATGCAAAGTGCAGATGTGCCAAGTATTTGTGCCAAGTCTCTTCAACAGCACGAAACAACTCCCTCTGGGAGCAATTTATTGATTTATTATTCTTCTGCGTAATAAATCACGCATTACTAACGAACAAAGCTGTGCTCACTGTCCGCGTGAGCCTGATCTTAAGCTCTGTTCTATGTTCACAGTGCTGTAATATTAGTTTTAAGCAGTGGAGGTTTAGATTACCGTGGCCTGAAGGTAGGGGTTTAGTGATGTTGTAGATCAGCTTGTTGCTTGGCGTCTCAGAGTCAGTGAAGGAGAGAGCAGAGGGAGTTATCAGTGTGACACGATCTTCCAGTGCCTACACACACACACACACACACACAAACAAAGAACATACAGGGTGAGCAGAGGCATTCAGATGGATCATAATGATGTCTGGAGATTACAAAGATCAGGTTTTTAGCTTTATTATCTGTATTAATAATAATGCACAGGAAGGTCCACACAAATGCTTGTACTGTACTTTAGAGTTTTGTTTAGGAGGACACACACATAAAACACATTTTTGCGCTATTTTAGCGATCTATATAAGCAAGCCATCAACTATGCACCCTACAGCTTGATTTAGGGTGTGTTAGTGTATCTTTGCTATCGTAACAACGGGAAAAGTACACCTTATGCAGCTCCAAATACACAGAAGGCATGTACTAATTCTCTTAATTAATCATGGGTGAGTTTTTTTGGGCGCTAAGTGAAATAAACTAATCAGAGTGTCACTTTCCTCACATTCCTTTTAAGAGTCAGGTGTGCTCTGAATTTGGCAGATTGCTATTTTAACAGAGCAGCACTGCTGCACTTCTCAGCAGAGGAAACTGACCTGCACGTTCATGCTGTGATGATTCGTGTTTTATTTTGTATTTTATTGTTTATTGTGGATGTAAAAGTTGGGTTTGTTCACTGCTGTAGGTTTTTTGTGTTATGCAAGCACAGTGTGCAGGTGTTCTAAGCTAGCAATAAAAGTCTGACTGTTGACTGTTGTCAAGGTTTGGCGCACCTGTGTTTTTCGCTGCCAAGATAGCGACAAGCCAGAAATTTTCACGAACACACCTCACTTGCAGACCACCACGTCCATCTGCCAAAGTCATAGCACACCTGGTTCTTAAAGGTAATGTGAGGCAAGTGCACACTTAATGCACCCACAATTCATTAATTAGTCAAGTCAATTAGTTACATGCCTTTTGCATGTTTCGAGCCACGCAAGGTGTACTTTTCCCATCGTTACGATAGCAAAGACACATTGACACACCGCCCTTAATCAAGCTGTGCAGAGCGCGGTTGACGGCTTGCCTGTAGATGGCTAAAATAGGGCCCATGAATTTAATAACTTTCCATATGCCTATTAATTACATTCATTATGCAGAACAGAATATTTCATGCTCCAAAAATGATTTTATATAATTTCCCATTACTTTTACAATTTAATAAGTTGTTTTATTAATAGCCTCATGATAATCATTTTGGGCATCTAAATTATCTCAGGCTATTTGTTATGTGTAGAAAAAAAGGAAATATTTGCATGAGCTGGTCCAAAAAAAATTATATAGGAATCATCTATTATTAAACAGAACCAAATTCACTATAATAGTTGTCACTCAGGTAAGGTTAGATCTTGAAGTAGCTAAAAAGCTCACTTAAGATATAGTACAGCTCAGGTAAAAGATGGGATTTGACCAAATAATATAAAATTTGCTTCTTAAGATTTGAAAGTGCATCATAAAAAAAACTTTTAGGAAATATCTTTTTTTTTTTAGAAAACTTAGGATTTGTCTTTTTCATGTTTTGTGTGTCTCTTACATTGATCTGTAGGTCAGCTCCTGGAGTTAGCTGGGGAAGACCTGGAGTCTGAGGCATTACTCCAATGCTGAAGGTCTGAGCATCGCTCGGCGTGTCCGGAAAAACCTCGCTGGACACCTGAAACAAACCCAAACAAAAAAAACACCCACAATTCATTCATAAACCTTATAGCTTTTACCAGTGCAGTGCTGCTTTACTTGGCATTCCTTAAGCTCCATCCTGCTCAAGCTCCATTTATTAAGGCTGTAGAAAAACACCTTGGCTCATATGTAGTAAATCACTCGTAAGTACCTCATCCCAGAGACCTGAGCCATCCTCACATCTCTAAATACTAGTCATCCAGACTCTAAGACATGTTTGTTTCGCTTGAAAACCACCGGCTTGTTCTGACACATCGCAATTTACTGCAGCGTTTTATATATCTGAAAAAAGCCTCTGAATCACGCTGCTGGGTTATATTACTGCCGTCGATCTTTAATTAAATCTGCAGTAAAGAACGCACCCTTAGGGGAGAAGGGGGTGGAGGAAAATTAAAGGGGAGAGTGATTTCTTGTTTTTTGGCTAAAGAAAGTATTTGTTGTGCCAAATACAATTAGAGCTGGGTTTACATCTCAAGTAGATACTCAAGAGTATTTATCTGGAATAAGCTTCACATTTAGAATGAGTGCTTCACACTTGTTTCCTAAAGACACAATTTATAGTCTATAATCTATTAGTCTGTAGGTATTTAATAACCTATAATCTATGAGTTTGCAGCTGTTATCTTTATTAGACTATAATCTGTTAGTTTGTAGGTATTGTCTTTAATAGACCTTAATCTATTAGTTCGTAGGCATTAGCTTTAATAGAGTATAATCTATTAGTTATTAGGTGCTGGATTTAACATTTTATAATCTACTAGTTTGTAAGTATTGTCTTTAATAGACGATAATCTACTAGTTTGTAGGTATTGTATTTAATAGACTATAATCTATAAATGTGTACGTTTTAGCTTTAATATAATCTAACCTATTAGTTAGTTGGTTATAGATTTAACAGCCTATAATCTACTAGTTTGTAGATATTGACTTTAATAGATTATAATCTATACATTTGTTAGTATTGTCTTCATTAACCTATAATCTATAAATTTGTAGATATTGTCTTTAATATACTATAATCTATTAGTTTGAGGAGATTGTCTTTAATAGACTATACTCCATAAATTTGTAGATATAGCCCTTAAAAGACTATAATCTATTAGTTACTAAGTACTGGATTTAACAGCCTATAATCTGCTAGGTATTAGCTTTAGTAGACTTAATTCTATACGTTTGTTGATATTATTTATTTACCCTATAATTTAATAGCTTCTATGTATTGTCTTTAATAAACTATTATCTATCTATCTATATATCTATCTATCTATCTTGTGTAGATATAAGCTTTAATCTATTAGTTAGTAGCTACTGGATTTAGCAGCCTATAATCTACTTGTTGGTAGATATTGTCTGTAACAGCCTATGATGTATTAGTATGTAGGTATTGTCTTTAATAAATCATAGTCTACCTACTTGTAAATACTGGGTTTAACAGACTATAATTTATAAGCCTATATTTTACGTTTAACCTTTTAATTTTTTTTTTTCACATTTACATTAAAAACAGCGTATGTATAACCGATTTAAATGAAAAATAGAAACATAGAATAAAAGTGGTTGGACTGTATTCAGAGCTAAACTAGCTTAGCTGGCCAGACGACACTGAGTAAGAGAGGAGAGGGAGAAGTGAAATGGCTGGACTGCTGGTATTCATTCTAAACTAAATTGAAAAAGAAAAGCAGTCAGAGGTGAAGAGTGAGGTTTTTCTTTTAGGGGAAAGCTGTTAATCTACTGATCCCAGAGCAGCTAAAGGGAAAAGTAAGAGCATGTATTAAAATGTTCTGCAGTAAACAGAGCAATGGAGGTTCTGCAGTTCTAAATATGCATTAGATTATAATTTTCTCTAGTAATAACTTCTGACCATACTATATCATGCTAAGTTTGCCACTATATGTACAGTAAGTGTATTACCTGAAACTGGAAGGTGTCCCTCTGAGTGCTTTTGCCATAGTGCCGGTACCACACAGTGCCCTCATTAATGTCCTGCTGTGTAAAGGTGGTGGTGGGCGTTGTGTCTCTGTTTTCAGGAAAAGCCTGCCAGGCTTCTATTGGACCATCAGCCGGCATGGGAACGAACACTATCTCACCTACGGACATAAATGACACTTATCATTAAGTGAACAATACAAACAAATTACTCCAGACAGATATAAAATAGAGATATTAAAATAGCGTCAGAATTTAGGAATAAATCTACGCTAATGGGTGTGGTGGTCTGGAAGTAAGGTGTGTTCAGGTAAATATCTGGCGTGCTTCTATCTTAGCAGCAGGAAACACAGGTGCGCCACTGACTGATTAAAACCGTGACAACAGTCAGCCCTCAGCCTCCCAATTCTATCTTAGCCAAGAAGGAGCACAAACCTGACTTTTACCCCAACAATAAACAGAATAAAGAATAAAATAAAATTGGTATTCCCTTAAATGAGCTGCTGGAGTATCTTCACAGTGTGAACACACAGGTCAGTATCCTCTGCTGAGACGCACAAAGCACCTTGCTGTTAAGATACCAATGCGCCAAAATCAGAGCACAGGTGGCTCTTAAAGGGAATGACAATTCACACACTGATTGGGTTATTTAATTATTTAAGAGAATTAGTACATGCCTTTTGTGCGTTTTGAGCCGCAGAAGGCGTGTTTTTTGCACCTTTACAATACCAAAGACGCACCGACACACCCTAAATCTAGTTGCACGATGCCTAATTTACCAATGCGCTATAGACTAAGACTAAGGTCGACAGGAAGCCAAATTAGCTGCTGTACAACAGGTTTAATGTGTGCTGTTTGCTTGGTGGTAGTAAGAACCCATGCAGCAGAATTCTGGATGCATTAACTAGAGCTTAGATTCTCTGCCTGAACCCGTCCCATCCCAAACTCGCGCTGCATTGGGCTGAGATTTCCCTCCACTTTCCTGATCGGGTCGGGCTCTGTTTTTTAATGCTATTTTTATTTTATATAAACCGATGCTGTGATAATCACAATATAGTAAAGTAACAAATCAAACTGTGTTAAAAAAAAAATGTTGAACACGTTAGAATGATATAATCACACAGCTCTGGAACTGCACTGTTCAGAAAGTGTTTCATTTTCCTAATCATTGTTAATTGTATTAGAGTAGGCAGGGAGATCGGTTATTAATAAACATTTTTCTTAAATAACAGGTCTATGCTTCTTCAGTGTTGCACTGTTAATTAATCATTCTGAAGAAATTTCGCTTATTCATATAGCCCGAAAACATTTTTAAAAACTCAGTTTTAACACTATTTACAAAAACAGGTCGGGTCGGGCTCAGGCCGAGTCGGGCTGGATTTTTTGGGCCCGATTTAATCTCTAGTATTAACTGGCATTCCTATAACTTTTGGCATTGTCAATTTTTAACTGTATTAACCTTTTCAAGAATAAAGACATTCTTTTAAATGTTCTTTAAACAATACCACTTGTCTGCAAACTTTTCACAGGCTGTTACTGACACACTATGCCAAGCCATGATTCACAAAAAGCACTAAATTTCACTTCTCCTCAAAAAGAAAGAAATAAAAGTAACACATAAAGAGAACATAAAAAGAGACAGTTGACATCTAACTTTGTGTCATAGAGGAGTCTTTTTATCCTCTATCAGAGGGAGTGATGTGCAGTACCGTGTTGAGGCTGTCCGCTGTCAGACTGGATGCTGTACAGGATTTCAGAGTCGCTGGATCCTTTATACTCTGCCTTCAGATGCTTCTTGGACAACTGCACCATCCCTCCCTCCTTTACCCACACTTTGGGAACTGACCGCATGTGAGGAGAGAGAGCGTTCTGTGGAGACACATAACAGAAAAGTAAATACAGCAGTACCATTCATGATTTAATACTTTTTATATTTTACAGTATAGCTGCAAAACAGTTGGGTTGAGCCTGCATTTGGTCACAAAATTGTACAGTTAAACAACATCAATGCTTTGCTTTACCAGTAGTTATATCTCTGTGCCAGCAACTGCAGCACAAAACCAAAACATGATCCACCCACCCCCATGCTTAACAGTTAGAAAAGGTCATCTTTCCACAAAGTTCCACACCCTCTTTTCTCTAAAAATAACAGATATAACTTTAAATTTTCTTCAGCAATCCAAATAACATGTTTCTTAAATGTGCCAGGCATCGAAACCTTGCAATGAGGATGCAAGATTTTTTTTGTTTCTTTTCTGAAGATTTTTACATGAGGCCCATGCGGTATTAAATCAGGTGTTGCTACACAATAGAACAGTGACCACCACTCACTGACCAAACAAATCTGCACCTGAGCTCAGTAGTATTTGTTTTATTTGATAAAGTATGATTAGAGAATCCATACTGTTGAGGGTAATGGCAAAACAAAACCCAACAATACTAGGTAACACTTTGCTTGGATGGTCCATTTGATGGCCTCTTTGATGCTCAACTGACATTCAACTAACATTCAACTACATGTCCATTAAATGCAAATGAACTAAAAGATGAAAGTAAATGATTCTCTATTGAATATAACCCTACATTCAACTCTAACCCAAACGCTTATCTTAATATTTTAGCATTGGGTTTAGGGTTAGATTGTAAGCTTAGGTTAAGGTTAGGGTAAGGGTTAGGTGTAGGTTTGGATTTTATGGTTGATTAAGGGTTAAGGTTAGGGTTAGGTGTAGGGTTATGTTCTATTTTTAATTATTTACATTCAACATAGGGTTAAGTTAAATTTAATGGACATTAAATTTAATTCAATTCATTGTTAGTTGAATGTCAGTTGAGCATCAACAAGGCCATAAAATGGACCATCCAAGTAAAGTGTTATATATACGGTATCTCTAATAAAACCCATCCATCTACAAAGTGCTGGTGCTTGTGCCACAGCTGGTGGTGCAATCTAGCAAACCTTTTAAGAACTGACTCATGTTTACACTGATTTGATAGCCCAACGATTGCGCACCATGTGAATGTGGGTGTTCCATCAAAAGATATTCCCTTATCAAAATCAGAGGTGGTTGCTGACGATTCTCATTTCCATGTTCATTTCCTGGAGCTTCGCAGTTGCCGAGTTTACTGCACCTCTCAGCTGATTTGCCGGTTGTGCAACCTTGTCAAAGTGTTCCACCAGAGCGTGTATATTTATAGTTAAAGCTGCCTAAATAAAACAGGCAGAATAGGCGAACAGCTTCATATCAGAAAAAAAGCTTGCAGCAGAAGTATAGGCAGAATATTTCAAAAGCCTTCCGGTGGTCCATGAACTCGCTGGAATGTCCACGTTGATGTTTCTGAGTGGCGGGTTTGTGCATTCGTCTATGCTTTGTATGAAAGGACTTTAAATCCAGTCTTTCAATTAAACTAACAATTAAAAAAAAAAGAAAGAGATGCTGTTGTTTTGATGGAAATCCTTCTTCATAGCCTTAAAACTCTGGATTTTATTCATGTACAATCTTGCATGCAATAGAGTGCAACAATTATTTACATTTTTGCAGTGCTAGGCAGCTGCTTAGAGGAGCCCATAGCTGCTGATTGGTAGGCAGGCCTGTTGCAATAAGGCAAGCAAACCAATCAACTGCCCAGAAAATGACTGGATATCAATTAATTGCAACGATAACCTTAACTTGACGCTGATTGGTTTTAGAAGGACATGCGTCTGACGTTGGCGTGTTGACAATTCAGCGGGTGGTTCATTCGGTGGAAAGCTTTTCCAGGATAAGGATAAAATGAATGAACAGATACATTTCTTCTCCATAGTAGTGCTGCTATTGTGGTTTTTATACCAGCAGCAGCAGCAACTTCAGGCACAGTACTCTAGGTTAGTTCAAATTCGGCAAACGAATGTGCTCGTCCTGAAGCAACTGTCTCCACGGCTCATTTTTCCTGCTTTTCCGATTATTTTTCTTCTTCTGCTGCCGTTGCTGCCTGCTCAGTATCCTGTAATTGGTCCTGAAAGTTCGAACCATCCAGAAAAGCGCTTTCACACTGCAGTCGAACCGGACCATGGTTCAGAAGATCCGGACCGAGACCACCTCTCTTGGTCGTACCAAAATCTGGTCCTTTGAGGCAGGTGTGAAACGAGGCAGGTGTGAAAGCACCCAAAAAGACAAGAATAATACACTGATCTTGTTTATTTTTTTTTCTTTTTGGTCATTTGGAGATCAATTCCCTTTATTACTTGACAGTAACATAAATTTTGACCATAGTTTTGCCAGTTTTGATAGAATTCTTCTATCACTTTTGGATGTGTAGCCCTGGAGATCAGTATAATCAGTGCCTAAAGTGATTTAGAACTCAACTTCTTAGTATCTTAACTTCTACTTCTTTTAATCTTTGTTACAAAACATTTTCCTGTCTACCTTTTACCTGTCTTGCCACTATCAGCATACATGGACATGCATCTACATCAATACAAAAAAATCAACTATTGGTCAAAATAACAGATAGAGAGATGGTGATTAAGATAATGGTTAAAGTACTGTATAAATAAGTGGAGCGCCACTGCTTTTTCATTTTCCATAGCATGTACTGTATAACTAAGCTGTGTATTTCTAAGAGTAAAAAAACAGCAATGGAGACTAAACTCATTAGGGAAATTCAAGGCCTAAAAACTAAAACATTCTTCCATCAGATTTAACCTCCATCTTGCATAGAGTAATAGATAAGCACATCCCGATAACGAGCTATAATCTTCACATGTCTCCACCACAACTGCGCAAAGATACTGTAGATTTGCAGCCGTCGCTGAGGTCGAAGTGTGATGAGATGGTGAGTGCGCCCAGGAAAACTGCAATGGACTGAATTTCTCACAACAGGAACGAGCAAAAAGCTGAGAAGGCGGATTCTATCAGTTTTTAGTACAATATAAAAGCTGCAATTATAATAATACAAATCTCAACAAAAATACAGCAACTTTCTACATGACTCAGTAACTGAGGCATCTGAAAGGACAATTAAAACAGTGTGTAAAACAAATTAATGCTTGAGCAAGTTCAGGGATTAATCATTATTGCCAGCCATTAAAACACTGCATCACCTCCAGGACACTAAAAGCTGGAGGTGACTCCCCTCTGAAAAGCCAATTCCATCCACCCAGGTTTCCCACAATGCACATCTGATCTTTTTCCAAAAGCCATGACCTTTGCTCCCTAAACCACATGTGCTATCAGTCAGCTAATCCATTGTTGCTGTATGGCTTCAGCCACTTGCTGCCTCTCTTAATCTCTTTTACTGAGCACAAACTTTACTCTGAACATTAAGAACAAATACTACAGAATCTTGTGAATGTTGTGCTCCTCTTAAAAAAATAACTAACTGAGACATTTAACATTCTTAGCTATATATTTTAAGTGTTAAAAATACTTCAATATAGTCATATTATATTATCAATTTGTACCATTTGGTTATATTATATTAGCCATTAAGACATGTTTTCAAGTTTCCTTATTTAGTCATACTATCCACTTTTACCATTTAGTCATTTAGACAGTTTAACAATTTAGTCAGATTATTCAGTTTTGTACTTTAGTCAAATAATCTATTTTTACTATTTAGCCATATTAGCCTGTTTTACCATTGAGTTACATTATACAGTTCTACCATTTAGCCATATTATCTTGTTTTACCCTTTAATCAGATTTTCCAGTTCTACCATTTAGCCATATTAGCTTTTTATCATTTATTCAGATTATTCAGTTCTACCATTTAGCCATATTAGCTTGTTTTACCATTTAGTTAGATTATTTAGTTCCACTATTTAGCCATATTAGCTTGTTTTATCATTAGTCAGATAATCCAGTTCTACCATTTTGCCATGTTTGCTTATTTTACCATTTAGACAGATTATTCAGCTCTAACATTTAGCCATATTAGCTTGTTTAACCTTTTAGTCACATTATCCAGTTTTACCATTTTGCCATATTAGCTTGTTTTACCATTTATTCAGATTATTCAGCTCTACCATTTAGCCATATTAGTTTGTTTTACCATGTAGTTAGATTATCCAGTTCTACCATTTAGCCATATTAGCTTGTTTTACCATTTAGTCACATTATTCAGTTCCAGTTATATTTGCCACTTTTATCATTTAGCTATGTTAGCCATTTTTTTCATTAAGTGACATTCATATTCATATTCATATTCAATATATTCATATTACTCGGTCCTTGCTGGGTCCTGAAACAGAGCGCTATGTCAGAGGAAAAAAGCGAGGCTATATGAAAGGGGGTAATCTGAGATGTGGATGAGTGAGAGAGGCGCTACAGCCTGAAGGAAGGAAAAGAAAGACAATAAGAGGATGGTGGTGGTTGGACAGGGACCAAAGAGGAACACTCTTATCAGTCTAGACATCATTAGTGCTGAGGGCACCGCATGCCCGCTCATGTTCCGGAAGCTGATGGTACTCAGAGGAGTGAGAGGTGGTGACAGCCTCTGTGTGAGTGTGTGTTTATTGGGGGTATTCCAAACATGTCAACTGATGCACCCTAAGGTGAAAAGGATAACGTCATCTATTACACGCTCTTGGCAGACTAAAAGTTGGACTGGCCTCTAAGTAAACAGCCCCAGGACTGATGAGCTAATATTGTACATCACCATTGTCATTGTCTTCTCCAAATACCGGTTTAAAAAAAAACGCTGCCTACCTTCTGAGCAATGTTGACATGCAGCAGAACATTCTGGTAGCTGTGCCCATCATTGATCTGCAGCAGCAGGCTGTCCTGTTCTCCAGTGGTGCCATCATGAACGTACTGCAGCTGTTCACGGACCAGCTCTTCCAGCTTAAACTGGGTCACTTGCCCATCTGCATGAACACGAGTGAGGTGGCCGTGTCGTGGCGGGTCCAGAACCATTAGAAGAACGTCCTGAGGGTTGTCTGGGTCCTCAATGTGAAGACTGGACCTTGTAAGTAAAGCTGTCTCTCCTGAATTGATGTAAATGGGCTGGTTGGTGACCACCAAAGGCGGCTGTGAAGAAAATAATCACAATATTAAGATTCTTAATAATACTTTAAGAGAACATCTCAACATCTGCAAGATTAAATGGAACGATATGGTCACTTAGTGAAATGGTTTTACTAATTTATGTAAAAAGTTAAGGTAATATATGGTTGAATTTGAATTAAGACAATCAGCCAACATAACCCTGTTAAAAATATATATCTGAAGCTTAAACTGGTGTCTTGTCTCAGGTGGTCTAAGATGGTCTTTGATAGCACTAATTTGGTGGCAAAAACATACCCTATGCTATTAGGCTAGATGTTAAACCAGTTCTAGACCATTATAGTGTATGCTACAATTGATTTTGTTCACACTGGTCATGTTAGTGAAGCAGCTTGGTGTTGCTGTTCTTGGTGGCCAACCAGCTTGGCTTGATGTTGCTGATCATAGTGGCCAACCTGCTTGGCCTGGTGTTGCTGGTCTTGGTGGTCAACCAGCTTCATGTTGCTGGTCTTGGTGGCCGACCAGCTTGGTCTTGTTAGTCAAGGTGGCCAACCAACTTGTCTTGGAGTTGCTTGGCTTGTAGTTGCTGGTCATGGTGGTCAACCAGCTTGGCTTGGTGTTGCTGGTCCTAGTGGTCAACCAGCTTCATGTTGCTGGTATTGGTGGCCAACCACCTTGGCTTGGTGTTGCTGGTCATGGTGACCAACCAGCTTGGTGTTGCGGTTCTTGGTGGCCAACCATCTTGGCTTGGTTTTGCTTGTCATGGTGGCCAACCAGCTTTGCTCGGTGTTGCTGTTATTGGTGGCCAACCAGTCTGTCTTAGTGTTGCTTGGCTTGGTGTTGCTGGACATGGTGACCAAACAGCTTGGCTTGGTTTTGCTGGATATAGTGGCCAACCAGCTTGGCTTGGAGTTGCTGGTCATTGTGGCCAGCCAGCTTGGTCTTGCTGTCCAGCTTGTTTTAGTGTTGCTTGGCCTGGAGTTGCTGTCATGGTGGCCAACCAGCTTGGTGTTACCTGTCTTGGTGAGCTGGTCTTGGTGGCCAACCACCTTGGCTTGGTCTTGCTGGTCATGGTGGCCAACCAGTTGGTTTTGGTGTTGCTGGTCATGGTGGCCAACCAGCTTTGCTTGGTGTTGCTGGTCATGGTAGCCAACCAGCTTGGCTTGGTGTTGCTGGTCTTGGTTTTGGTTAAGCAAATCATACTTGGTCAGGCTATTTATCATAATTGGTCATGTTTGTAGACCAGCTAAACCATCACATTCAAAAGAGAAAAAAAATACCATATACTGGTCAAGAGCTGAGCTGACCAAGCTGTTTTCCAATATTGAGGGTTGGGGTCTGTGTTTTGCACTGGCTTATGTACAAGGCTACAAGGCTTATGTAGCTTAAATAGTAATAAAAGCTGAAGGCAGTGAACATCTGCGTCCTTTCAAATGAATAAAAGTACTGAAAAACAAAAATAGCACACAAATCCGTCCTGAGGGCTGAATAAAGGTAGCAGAGCTACCCGCTTTTGTCCATTTTTGCAGATTATACTTTCAGTAAATGTCAGAGGAACATGTTTGACAAATGCTGTTTACACTTTGCAGTGGAGATTTTCAATGTTTTACCATTTGACCACATTAACCCAATGCTAACAGAGGTGCTGCACGCTTCCCTTTCTTGTTAGCTACATTAGCCTTACAGCTTGAGTGAACGTGTATTAAATGAACAGCTGACTCATTCGAGCTTCTATCAGTAAGCATTACATAAGCCCTTAGCAGCAGCATTATTACCAAGAAAAAGAACAAGAGAACGAGGGATCATGGGGTTGGCTCTTAGCACAAGGATGTTAATCTCTTTTCTAGACTGGCTTGTGCTGTGAGCTGCAGACCACCCAGAAAGATTCCACATTTCTCAAGCAGAGACTAAACCCAGACAAGGAGCTAATTAGAACAGCCTGGGGACATTTTATACAACACAGCATAAAGTGCTAAAAGTGCTAAAGTGAGGTATGGGGTGTAACCATGGAGGAGAGTCAAGCACAAAGACTTACTGCAGGCTAAACCTGTTCAAAACTGACGGTGGTCATCTGTCACCAGTGGTCCATGTATTAGAAATGAAAATGATGTTGATACCTCCAGCTGTGACTGAAAACTGAACTGAGCTGAAACTGCACAGAGAAAGTTTGTGTGTGAGACTACAGAAGATATATTTACATTTATAACTGCTGATCTCCTGTTTTTTATGTTTAACAGTCTCTAGCGTATACACAAGAGAGGCGTAATAATAAAAGAAACATTCAGTAAGAGACAGTGAGCATAAATATTGATAGCTCAAAAGAGAATAGTCAGGGTTGTTAGAGCTGACACAAAGGCTACAGTAGCTTTCGCAACTTTTGCTTTTTTTTGAAGAAATTTAATTTCAGATAAATTGAAGTAACTTCAACTCGGTTTCAAGACTTAAATGTTACATAGAGTAATTAAGTGAACTGAACTTCAGTCAATCTTTTTGTTGTTTACTTAATTTATTTTTGCTGAATCAATCCTGTCTTTTAGTAACATTTACTTCATTTCTGCATACAATCTTATTACAATTACTTAATAACAATTACTTTTGCAATAACCTGTTTAATAAGTTTGTGGAAAAAATCACATGCAATTAATAATCAGATCATAATCAGACTTACAGTAATCTGATAATTAAGTACATGTAAAATCACATGCGAGCAATTATTAGACTATAATCATACTTCTGCAGTTATCTGATTATTAAGCACATGTAAAATCACATGAAAGTAATCGTCAGACCATAATCAGGCTTCTGTAGTTATCTGATTATTAAGTGCATGTAAAATCATATGCAATTGATAATCATATCATAATCAGACTTCTACAGTTTAATGATTTTTAACCCATTTAACAATTAATCAGACTTTTGCAGTTATCTGATTTTTCGAACGGATGTAAAATCACATGCAAATGACCTATTTATCTAATTATCTGACTAATTTTACACACACACACACACTCAATAGTCAGATAACTGCAGAAATCTGATATAGTTCTTCATAGTAGGCATATTGCTTAGGCTTGCTTTTATGTGATTAAGAATTAGACTCCAATCAGATTTCTTAATCTGATTATTAAGTGCGAGTAAACACAGATAATAAAAATAATCCAATTAATCAAGAGGTCATGTGAACAGCATACTCTGATTTCTAAACAGGTTAAGACCTAGACATCTGTTTAAAAATCTGATTGAAGGTTATTGTTAGATTTGAACTTTGAAGTAATCAGATTTTTCGACATGTGTTTGCTTAATCTGGATTCGTTCTTAATTTACATATGCACACAAGCGTTAGCGTAATTTCACCTTAAATGGTTTGTTATTTTTTTATTCTCACGTCTTTGTTTATTAAGTTAGTTCAGTAACTGTAGAAGTAATTCTACCTTAAGGGATACAATTTACTGCTGTCATACACAGTTTTTTTCTGCCTCTCTCTCTCTCTCTCTCTCTCTCTCTTTCTCTCTCTCTGTATTATGAAGTCGGGGGACAGTATGCATAATGTTCTTGTCCACTAAATCTATGCGATAACTTAGATTTAGTGGACCATTTAGATTTAGAACCAAGATGTGTAAATATGGATGGGGTACCACTGGCTACTGGGTCTGGTTTAAACATAATCAATTCAGTGGAAGCAGTAATATATATATGTGATATGTATAGTGTCACGATGCTGCCGTAGCTTTTAGTGCACAGAGATCGTGTTTCTGTATATGTACTGTGTATTTATATATATATATATATGTGTGTGTGTATGTGTGTAGGAGTGTGTACATGTGTGTAAAAGCTACACGAGGTCAGAAGACACATAGCCGGTTCTCTGGAGATTGCAGCCTGAGCTGCAGTGATATATTAGGAAATGTAATGAGATGCCAGAAGGATGGGAAAAGGGAAAAAAGAGGGGTTTCTTTTCTTCCTAAAGCTTCTTCTCAGACCCTGGTTTGCTCTAGTTCGGTGTTCATTACTGCAGCCCCCTGTGAGCGAGTTTTAAGAAGTAGTAAATCAAAGTGCAGAGGTGGAATGTAATGAATAAAATGATTTTCCTTAGCATAACTAAATCACAACTGCTCTGCTTTCACCCATAATAGACATTCTGTGTAAATATTATCTGTATTTAATGCAGTTTCAGCAACATAAAAGAGATAGAACTAGCAAATGTTAAATAATTAACCAGTTTGAAGATTAGAGGACATGGATTTAGCCTAATACTGAAGTGAACAGTGCAGTGCCAGTGGAAATCCCTACTGTAAATTCCTTTAATTCCAGGTCAGAGTGAGGCTTTGTTTAAGGATTTGTTTGAGAGTAATACAAACAGGGAAACACTGTTTGTACTATACTTTAAATTGCATTAAACATCCAACAACGTCTTAAAAGTAATTAAACGTGAGAAACTGGGAATTCCAGATGATACACTGGAGGTATATATAATTCTTTTACCTTTTTGTTTCTTTAGAATTCAGTTTTTAACCACATTTTTTATTATTACACATCAACACAAGGGTAGTGTTTGAGGTTTGTGGATTCGCATCCATGAAAACTAGTGTAATACTTTTCCAAATCTAGCAAAGATGAAGCAGCCTGTGTAAAGATTACCTGTGTAACATATGTATGATATATTTGTAGGAGGACAGGAGGTTATGGATGTCCTCATGATGTTAAAGCTTGTCTATGATGTTTCTAAATTCTATATTGTAAATTGAGTTATATATAGGATATGCAGTTAGCTGAATGCTGCTTCACAGTGGTAGTGGTAGTGTTGACCCCTGCTATGCTAATGTGTGTGTGTGTGTGTGTGTGTAAAGGTACCTGCTGGGAGACAGCCTGTACATTAACAGTCTGCGGCTGAGAGAACAGCTGTGGATCGGCTGCCCTCAGAGTGAACTGACCAAACCTGCAACAAAATACAGTTCAAACAGCATAACTCATACACTGTACACTGAACACACTGTTCACAAGAGTTACAGAAAAACAAGAATGAGAGAAAGACAGAAATATATAAATCAGAACGAAAGAAAAGGAAAGATGAGAAAAAAGAGCAGAAAAGGATAGAAATGAGACAAAAAATGAAAAGAAGAGAAAAGGAGAAGAGATGAGATAAGAAAACAAGAAAAGAGAGAAGAGAAACTTACAGATATTAGAGAAGAGACAGGAAGAGATGAAAAGAGAAGATTAGAGAAGTGAGGAGAAAAGATAAGAGACAAGAAAAGAAGAGAAAAAAGAGAAGAAACAAAAAAAAGATGAGAAGAGAAAAATATAAAAGAAACAAGAAGAGACAAAAAAGAAGAGATGAAAAGATTAGGGATGAGACAAAACAAAAAGAGAAGAGACAAGAAAAAAGATTAGCGAATAGACAAGAAGAGATGAGAAGAGATTAGAGATTTAAAGAGAAAAGACAAGAAGAGAAGAGACAAAACAAAGAAGATTAAAAAAGATGAGAAGGTAAGATTAGAAAAGAGATGAGAAGAGACAAAAAATTAGATGAGAAGATTAGAGAAAAAAATAAAAAGAGAAGAGACAAGAAGAGAAGAGATGATTAGAGAAGAGACAAGAAGAGATGAGAAGAGAAAATTAGAGATATGAAAAGAAAAGACAAGAAGAGAAAAGACAAAAAGAGAAGAGACAAAAAGAGAAAAGACAAGAAGAGATAATTACAGAAGAGACAAGAAGAGATAAGAAGAGAAAATTAGAGATATGAAAAGAAAAGACAAGAAGACAAAAGACAAAAAGAGAAGAGAAACAGAGAAGAAACAAAAAAGATGAGAAGATCAGAGAAGAGAAGAGAAAAGAAGAGACAAAAAGAGATGAGAATAGATTAGAGAAGATTACAGACGTGAAGAGAAAAGAGGAGAAGAGAAGAGACAAGAAGCCATAAGAAGATGAGACAAAAAAAGAGACAAGATAAGACGAGACAAGAGAAGAAGAGCAGAGAGGAAACAATAAGTAACAAGATGAGACAAGAAGACATGAGACGAGATAAGAAGAGAGGAGAGAATACCGGGTGTGTGAGAGAGGGGAGAGTTTAGAGCTCAAGGTCAGCAGTCAGGCTGGTTTACTGACTGCCCTCTGAGCTTTACACAAATGCTGCAGCTTAGCCGAGCAACAGGGTGTGTGTGTGTGTGTGTGTGTGTGCGTGTCCATCCTTTCAAATGCTTCAGTGGAGTAATTAAAGCCAATGACTTCTCACACTCAGACTTCCCGTCCACACCCCCACCAAACAGACACACACACACACAAACCCCCCCCCACACACACACACACACACTTATTTCCCTGGGATAATTGCATCTCACACACATAAACCTGTAGTGTATTATAATCCTCTATTCTATTAAATATTCCATCATTTATACCTGAATGAGTTGCACAGTACAGTATGTAAATGGATTTACTTTGCTTTAATGGTTTGTCTAAGGCTTTTGGGCATCACATAATAAAACTAAATTAAATACATGCTGTATGAAATGTCAATTTATGTACATAGGAGGGAAAATGGAAATATTATAATAATAACAAAATACTTGTCAGCTGGTAAAGCACTGTCAGGCAGGGCCAGCCAGCCAGCCATGTGTGTAACAGCCTGGGGTGCTGCATCACTAAGGTGGAACCAAGCTAGGCTAGGTTTAGCTAAGCTAAATTATGCTTTGGAGCTGTGGGTTGACTCGAAAGAAGAAGAGATGAGACGCAACAAGAAAAAGAAAAAGACAAGAAAAAGAAAACAAGAAAAAGGGAGAAGAAATGAGAAGAGACGAGAAAATAAAAGAGAAGAAATATGAGAAGAGATGTGAAGAGAAAAAGAGACAAAAAGAGATAAGAAGGGATGAGAAGGGAATATTACAGAAGAGATAAGAAGAGGTGAGAAGAGAAAATTAGAGAAGAGACAAGAAGAGATGAGAAAAGAAAAACAGAGATAACACAAGAAGATAAAACAAAGGAAAAGAGATGAAGATTAGAGATGAGAAAAAAGAAAACCTAAAAAAGAACAGATTCAAAAAAAGATTAGACAAGAAGAGACAAGGCAATAGAAGAGATGAGAAGAGGAGGTTAGAGTAGAGACAAGAAGAGAAGAAGGGACAAGAAGAGATGAGAAGATTAGAGAAGAGACAATAAGGGATGAGAAGGGAAGATTAGAGAAGAGACAAGAAGAGGTGAGAAAAGAAGATTAGAGAAAAGACAAGAAGAGAAAATTAGAAAATAGACAACAAGAGAAGAGAAGAGAAGAGAAAAGACAAGAAGAGATGAGAACAGACGATTAGAGAAAAGACAAGAAGAGAAAAATTAAGAAAATACAACAAGAGAAGAGAGGAGAAAATTAGAGAAAAGACAAAAAGAAATGAGAACAGACAATTAGAGAAGAGAAAAGAAGAGAAGATTAGAGAAGAGACAAAAAGAGATGAGAAGAGACAAGAAGAGATGAGAAGATAAAATTAGGGAAGAGACAAGAAGAGATAAAAGAAGAGAAGATTAGAACAGAAAACAAAATTAGAGACTTGAAGAGAAAAGAGAAGAGACATAAAGAGATGAGACAAGAAACGAGACAAGAAGAGACAAGACAAGACAAGAAGAGCAGAGAGGAGAAGAGAAGTTATGAAATGATGCCATAAATAAAAATAGTTTATTTTTCAAACAACACTGAAAATCTGTGTGTTTCAGTTTCATTCTGAGGTAAAATAACAGGGCAGTAAATAGGCTTCAAAAGCTACATCTGAGCTTTATTATTTATTGACTTATAATAGTAAATTAATGCATTCTTGGGCAGCCTTAAGCAAAAGACTGTAGATAACAGTGTGCACTGCACTGTGATCCACTCTCACACACTCATACTCCACTCACTTGTTCTGTTCTGTGTTGTGAACGAAGCGCACGGCTCTGTTCCTCAGCTGGGAGAGGGTGAAGGTGTCGTCCTTGTTCAGCACTCTCTCTCCGCCCTCCTCTGATATTGCTGTCAGATGGCCGTTATTGGGCAGCTGCAGCAGCTGGAGCAGTAAGCTCTCTGATTGGCTGTCTGAGTCTTTGACTGACAGGACTGCTGGGTCCAGTGGGGTCACTCCTCCAAGAGGGACAAACACCGAGCCATTAACATGGAGAGAGGGAGCGTGGGTGTTGGCTGTAAAGAAAGGAATAAAAAAGAAGATTATAATACAATATTAATAGGGCAGTAAAAAATACATCCATTATTTATATTACAGGTGTTTTACACGCACACATTTTCATTGTATGATAATTACACAGTTTTTTTTTATTATTTATAGGACTATTAAGGATGATATTTTCTGTAAGAACTTATAACATGATTAGGATGTATTATTATATATAGTAATGGTCAGAATCTGTACAGATAGTTCATACTACCTTGGCATTCTCTAGTCTTCCTGTTACTATAGTATCCGTGACCACAGTCCGGTGTGCACTGTCTGTTCTTCTGGAAAGTGTTCTCAGAACACACACGACACTCTCCTGCACTCACACACTCCACACAACCAGCAGGGCATTCTGGGAAACAGAGAGAACAGAGCAAAGAAAAATGAGAAGTGTGCACATAGCAAAACTAAGCAGTATTATAATCAGATGAATAATTCAGGAATACAAAAAAGTCGATGTAAAATAATCATCATAATAATAACAATTAAATACCAAAGTACAAAATGATGTAGCATTAAAACAAATGTTTAGGAATAAAATAAAAAAAAAACATTATTTTAAGTCCTGTAATGGTTCATCTTGATCTCATTAAAGGGCACCTGTTGATTTGTCTCTGAGTTGATTAAATATTTAAATACTAATGTGAATAACACACCAGAGCAGCGCTGCCCGGCCGAGTCCAGGAACCAGTGTTTACCACAGCTCTGCACACACTGCCCATTCAGAGTGACATAGGGGGTCTGACACCTCAAGCATCTGCCCGGACCCTCACACTGCTCACACTGATCATCACATTCTACAGGAGAGAGAAAGATAGAGAGAGGGAGAAAGAGAAATAGAGAGAGAGAGAAAAAAAAATAGCATTTAAGACATTTACTTTACAAAGTCTTTCACTGTCAACTTTGCATACCTACTTCCTATTTCCACCGTAATGATAATGAAAAGTTCTAAAAACTTTACACATCCTTTTTTAAAGTTTCTTCAATGTTAGGAGAAAATGTTCCCACACTAAAGTTAAGGGAATGTTCTAAACATGTTGTACAGACTCGTTCAAAGTCCCCCCAACATAAGGAGAAAACATTGTTGCAGTTACGGTAATATAATGTTCTAAATCCTTGTTTAACGTTCCCCCAAATGTTAGGAGAAAATGTTCCAACAGTATTGTTAAGGGAATGTTCTAAAAATGTTGTACAGACTCGTTCTCAGTTCCTCCACTGTTAGCAGAACACTTCGCAGTAATGTTAATAGAATGTTCTAAAAACTTTACACATCCTTTTTTAATGTTTCCCAAATGTTAGAAGAAAATGTTCCCACTTCATCAGAATGTAAATGTTAGCAGCAGCAGTCCAGTCACCCGTGTCAGCACAGTGTTGGCTGTGCCAGTCAGTCTGTAACAGTCATAAACGCTGTGTTCAAGGTCACATTAACGCAGTAGTTTGAGCAGAACTCAAAACAGCCACTAATGAGGCTACGTAAATCAAATTAGCAGCGCTGACTGTTTTCCTCTATTACTGCGGATGATCTGCCTGTTTGTATTCACACTCTGCACTGATGAGTGTGACACTAGCATGGCTTGGACTAGACAGCCTATAAAAAGCACTATATGAGCACTATTAGCTCATCAGACTGTCTGTGTTCGGCTTTAAGCAGCTGCATTGCCATTAAAACTTGGCAAAGCCTGATTCACACCAGCTGGTGTAGTCACATACAGATAACATATATTTAAATTCTGTGGTACAAAAATGGGAAAATGTACAGTGCCAGTCAAAAGTTTATTGAAAAAAACTCTTCTCCAGGGCTGTTTTAAGCAAAATTGATCCCACAACATACCATTACCACCCCCCCCCCCCAACCAATGCCATGCCACACCTCTTCTCCGGCTGGACTGTATGCCAGTTTTTTAACCAGTGAAACTATTGGTGAAATACACTGATCCATAAAGCTGTATGGTAGCGTTTGTTTTTCATCACCAGCTCAAATTTTGAGAAAATAAATAAAATATATTAATTAATTAATAGTTTTATCCAGTGCTCCATACTGTTGCTCGCTACTGGAAACACGTGAGCATGCTGGTGCACAGTGGAGCACGTGGCATTGCACCTCAGACTTTTATTTATTTATTATTTATTTTATTTTATTTCAATTTTTTGTCCCATTTTCTCCCTATTTTTTATTTTTTTTTTATTATATTTATTGTTTATTTTATTTTATTTTATTTCTAATTTGTATCCCATTTTCTCCCAATTTACACAGTCAATTACCCAACTCACTCATCAGGACTCCCCATATAACTAGTGATGACCCAACATCCAACACCAGGAGGTTGAAGACTAGCACATGCCTCCTCCGATACATGTGAAGTCAGCCCCCGCCTTTTTTTAAACTGCAGCACATTTATCTTTGAGGACAGATCTGCACACTCTTGGTATTTTAATCTCAATGTCTTCATGAGGGAGAGTCACCTGGAATAGTTTTCTCAGAGTCTTGAAGGAAGGAGTTTCTGGAGGTGCTGAACAATAGTTTCTGCTTTTCCTTCACGCTGTAAAGCTCCAGCCGCATCATAGTTAATCAGGTTTAGATCAGGGGATTGTGGCGAACAAGTACCTTTTTTCCGTTTTTTTTTTGTCTATTAATTGGTTCTATGTATTTAATATTAATTTACAATGTGCAATGTAGAAAATACATAAAATAAAATAGAGAAAAACACTGAATAAAAAGGATGTCGAAACTTTTTACCGTTACTGTATATAAACTGGTGACTGGTACTTACTGGTAGTAAAGTTATGCTTCACAACTTCATAAATAAGAGCATGATGTAAATAGCCAGTGTTGGGTTTGCAGTTTGTACAATGCTAACAGCCTCTAAGCTTGGAACAAGCTTAACAGCAAACCTCGAAATTCAATAATTTGTTGAACGTTTGACTGTGCTAAAGTATTCAGACAGATAATGTGCTAAAGTTATGATAAGAAAGTACAGAAGATTCAGGCACTGACTCAGGCATCTCTCTCCATCCTGGTAGGACCCCTGGGAGCAGGCTGGCATGCACACTCCGTTCTGCAGAACATGACCTTCCATACACTGCAGACAGTCACTGCGGAGCGGACCACGGCAAGAGTTACAGCTCCAATCACACTCTGAGAGAGAGAGAGAGAGAGAGAGACAGACAAAGAGAGAGAGAGAGAGAGAGAGAGAGAGAGAGAGAGAGAGAGAGAGAGAGAGAGAGAAATAGCATTATTACATATAATATCATTCGTTTAAGTTGCTGGTTCCAGGCTTTAACTTTAGAATTTGCAGAACTTTCAGAAAAGTATTACAAAATAATCACAGCAACCATAGCAGTCATCTGAGAAACCACAACAACCAACCTGAATACCACAGCAACCACTTAGCGGCAACTTCTAACCTTCACAGCAATAATCTGAGATACCAGAGCAACAACCTTGCAACTATTTAGCAAACCTGTATCAACTATCTGGGATACCAAAATAACTAATCTGAATACCACAACAACCAATCTGGCTACCACAGCAACCACCTTGCGCCAACCTATAAACTTCACAGCAATAATCTGAGATACCAGAGCAACCAACTTGTAACTGCTTAGCAAACCAGTATCAACTATCTGGTTTACTGGTAAAATAAATAACCAGCATGGAAACCACAGTAACCACCTAGCCTCCGTTTATAAACTTAATAGCAATCATCTGGAAACCCACAACAATGAACCAGTTTACCACAGAAACCATTTAGCACCCCTTAGAAACTCCATAGCAATCATCTGGATAACCACAACAACAAACCTGGATACCAAAGCAACCACTTAGCACCCATTTATAAACTTCACAGCAATCATTTGATATATCAAAGCAACCACCTTGTAACTATTTAGGAAACCTGTATAAACTATCTAGGGTACCACAACAACCAGCTTAGATCCCACAGCAACCACCTAGCACACCCTTATAAACTTCATAGCAATCATCTGAGATACAAAAGCAACCAACCTGGATACCACAGCAACCACACAGAACCCAATTATAAACTTCACAGCAATCATCTTAGATACAAGAGCAGCCACCTTGTAATTATTTAGCAAACCTGTATCAACTATCTGGGATACCACAATAACCAACCTGGATACCACAAAAACCACTTGGAATCCAATAATAAACTTCACAGCAATAATTTGAGATAACAAACAAACAACCTGGATACCACTTCAACCGCCTAGCACTCCCTTATAAACTTCATAGCAATCATTTTGAGATACCAAAGCAGTATCTGTAACTACTTAGCAAACCTGTGTCAACTATCTGGGATAGCACAATAACCAACCTGGATACCACAGCAACCACCAGAATCCAATTATAAACTTCACAGCAATTATCTGAGATACCAAAGCAAACAACCTGGATACCACAACAACCATCTAGCACCCCCTAATAAACTTCACAGCAATCGTCTGAGATACCACATCAACCACCTAACATTCATTCACCTAACTTCATTGCAATCATCTGAAAAATCACAACAATTAACCTGGATGCCACAGCAACCACCTTGTAATTACTTAGCAAACCTGTACTAACTATCTAGGATACCACAGCAACCACATAGCAACCACCTTGTAATTACTTAGCAAACCTGTACTAACTATCTAGGATACCACAGCAACCACATAGCACCCACCTTGTGACAATCCTCCCCAGCAATATAAGGAAAACTTTGTTAAATAAGCTTTTTTTTTAATGAGACAGTCTGCCCAGGATCACAGTTTATTCAACTTTTTTATGAAGAGTAAAACATGAACAGCACAACACACACATTCAAAAACAACAACAAACAAAAATTACAAAATAAATTGTTATGTCTGTTTCGGAGTTGTGTATTTGAGTCATCCTTTGTATTAAGAGCTTTTTTTTGCTTTAATGTTTGAGGAGGTTTAAAAAAAAGGTACTACTGTGATACATAAAGCAATGTTTGGATTCTGGGGGAAAAAGCTTTTATATAAACAGTCATAGCAACAATTTTTCTATAGAAAGTCTGTGTTGACCCTGCTACCTGCAGTACACACAGGCATTCTCCACTTCTCCGCTGTGTGAAGGTAAATTTCTCCTGCAAGAGCATTTCTATTTCTCTCTTACAGTGTCAGTCAGAACGCATTTCTTCCTGTGCTATTAATATCAGCATCTGCGCAAACCTCTCTTTCTGCTCAGGCTGCCCGCCTCGGATTCCTCCGCTCTGAACGGATTTCATTTGTCCAGGAATTGATTTCCATCTTGCGTTTTTTTTTCCTTCTCACAGCAGGCCAGGTTTTATTGATGTGTATAAAAAAGCAGAGCTATAATATTGGACTGCATGGTCGGCAGCAGCGTTGCGAGTTTGCTGTTTGAAGCTTTTGGGCCTGTTTTTCTTCGTAAAAAAAAAGAAAAAAATCAAAAATTCTGACAGACATTGCATCAACTTCACCTCAACTCCATCTCCTATCAAATATGTAATCTTTTCTGCAGTTCTCCTGATGATAAAAAAAAAACGTACAGTTATCAATTTCAGCATCCACCTTTGGTCACCACCTTTAACTCATCATACAGTGAACACACATATAGTAATATACTGAGAACACAACCCTGCCTGCCATCAATAACCCGGTGATTTAAGTCAACACTGCCAAAAAAAATTTCTCTTCCTACATCCTGCTCACCACCCAAAAACAACATTATCACACCTTTTTTTGTTTGTTAACTCTGGTCCAAAATAGTTAATATGTTTTTTTTTCCATATGTTTTGGTTTATTTTCACACAGGCAAAAACTGAACTTTCCCTTTTTTGGGCCCTTTCTGCTTCTGCCCTCTGTTTTCCTGTATTGCTTTTTTGAGCACATGTGTCATGATGGACCCAGGCAGGGAGACGAGGAGACGGACGCAAGTGCAGGTAAGGGTGAAATAAATGATTTATTAAATAAATAGCAAATGAACAAAGAAACAAGTAAACACGTAACAAAGATAATAAACCAAAATAAACGAGGGAGACTAGAGAACATAAATAAACTAGAGATAATGAAAATAATAAACAAAAAGGGAATATATTCAAGGAGCTAGGGAACATGAAATAAAACAAGAAACTAGTAATAAACAAGGAAATAAACTATAAACGAGAAAACAAGAAATAAACAAGAAACAAGGGACTAAGGCTATGAAAACGAGGGCTGAGCTAGAGAACACGAGAACGACAAAACAACAGAGGTTAGTGCAAAGACCGACGGAGACAAAGTGGCAGAGGAGGGCCACATATATACTAACATGAAACACACTAGAAGTGGAGACACCTGGGGAAGAGGCGGAGCTACAAATGAGACGCGTGGTGGAAAACTACAGACAAGAGACACAGAGGAGCACAGGTCACGTGGGGAAAAAACACAGAGACATGAGACAGGGCCAGGACGTGACAACATAGCATTGTTTTGGTTATTGTCCTGTCTCTGCCTTAGCCCCGCCCCGTCATCTGTAATCCCTCCTGTCTCATTTGTAGCCCCGCCCACTTATTAATTCCACAGGTGTCCCTTGTGTGTGCCTGTATATAAATACCCCATGTGCTCCTTTGTTCTCTGTCGTGCTTTTGTTTGACCTTGTCCTGTTACTCTGTCCAGATCTTGTTTATCTGTTTTGTTTAGCCTCAGACCTGCTGTGTTTTTTTTTTGTCCTCAGTGTTCCAGGTTTGCTTTGTTTAGTTTGTTTCTTTGTTTGTTATTTTTGCTTGTTTGTTTCAGTCGTTTAGTTTATCCTCTGTTTCATAGTGTTTTGTTTTAGTTACCTTTTCTTAGTGTTTTGTTCTTTGTTTATTTTTGCTAATATGGAAAATAAAACCGACTTGCGCTTGCATCCTGCCTCCTCTGTGTTACAGTTCTGCACAAGTGCACATTTTTGTACAGTTTAGCGTTGAGCTACAGCAAAGTTTGCAATTATCTAAGCAATATACTAGGCTTAACTATGACTATGGAAGCAGTTTAGCTGTGGTTACACCCTTTCCCTCTTTCTTGGTAAACTTAGCTGAAAAAGTTGAGTTCAAATTACCCATCAGGAACAATTTATATCACTGCATTTATAAACCACTTTACAAGAAACACTTCCTGTTGTACATCTATCATGAAGATCACTATATTCAATCAATGCACAGATACAGAGATCATTTTCACACATGAATTGAGAATTCACCACAGAGTCCCAGAGACCTGAACCTCATTGAGAATCTTTGGGATGTGCTGGATGGAGAAGGCTTTGTGCAGTGGTCAGACTCTACCATCATTAATGCGGCTGCAAGATCTTGGTGAAAAATTAATGCAACACTGGATTTAAATAAATCTAGAGACATTGCAGAAGCTTATTGAAACAATGCCACAGTTGAATGTGTGTCGCAATCAAAGCTAAAGGCGGTCCAACAAAGTATTAGAGTATGTGACCTTTTTTGGCCAGGCAGTGTATTATGCATGCTAACTTGCTAACACGATGACATAAACATGAATAAGACCAAGACTAAGACCAAGACCAAGGCAAGGGCACTACCAATGTCATGAGTTGATGATATAATCTCTTTGCAAGAGGAATGATCTTAAAAGTCTCATTCTGTCGTTTTTTCATTTATTTTAAAATTTCTAGTTGTGGTCTCTAGTATAAATGAACGCCATGTGAGCTGTTTTTTGATAAAAAGTGCTCCGGTGTTTCTGTTTTACCCTGTTTTATTTCACTGAATTAGTGGTCTCTAAAGAAAAACAGGATTTTGCCTCTTGCCCATGAATATTCATACATGCAAACATATCGCCTTTGATTGGCTAACAGCACTGCAGCAGATACGATAAACGCTGAAAGAAATGTTATCAATGCTGCAGGGAGAGCGGCGTAGTTCACCCACGGGTTCAGCAGAGGCTGCCTGCCACGTCTGATCAACTTGTATTTCTGAGGCTCTTCTTTTACTAGCTACTGCAGACAATGAAGGTTGAAGAACAGTTTCATGTGCAGCACCCATACACAAGTACTGTTTTTTGCAAAGAACAAGAAAAAGTGGATTTTAAACCTAGTTTCAGTATCAAATATTCCTCAAGTTGGGAGTCATACGGGATTATTTAACTTTTATCTAGACATTTTTACACTTAGATACTTTTCAGCCTTTTTATTGCTTTTAAAGTAAAAGGATCTCAAACTTAAAAGATACTTTTGCTTGTTTCCAGCATAATATACTTGTTGCCAAAAGAATGAGACAGTGCATAAGTCTTAAAAGAGTTGACTCTCTGTATTTGGGATACGGGATAACCCTCTTTTTTTCATTTTCTCTCTCTCTTTTTTTCTCCCACACTTTCTCTGTCCCATCTCTTATAGCAGAAAGCTACCCTTTATTTTTCTTCCCTTAATCTTTTCTCTTCTTCTCTCTAATAGGCGAGGCTTTCTCCGCGCTGGAGCCAAAGTACTTTGAATCTGGCGAGTCAGACAGAAATAAATCTCATTAAAGCTCTCTCCCTCTTTCCCTCTCCGTCTCTTTCCGACTTAAAAGGCCTCGATCGGAAGAAAAAATGCCAAGAAATGCAAACAATAACTTCCTCTTAAGAGTTTGTGATATGCAGTAATGAAAGAGCTGACTTCTGCTGCTCTCATTACAGCCACTGCAGCCGTTCCTCCATCAAACGCGAGCCTAATGCCTGGTTTACTTTTCAGGGAAGTAATGAACTATTGCGGTATAATGGAGCATTGTGAAAGCGAGGTTTCATTAGACGATGGCTGCTGGTCGTCTGTAGAACTGAGGGATAAAGCAGGGGATAAACATGTAAAAAAAAACGTCTATGAACGTCTATGAAGACAAAAACAGTGATTAAGTGTAATAAGAAGACAAACTCTCTCCCGCAGAGAAGCTCAAATGAGCTCAAATTCACATACACACACACACGTACACATACTCACTTGTACACACATGTACAGTACACACCAAGGCATACAGTAGCACTTTTGTGATTAAATGTAGACATTTTATAACCTTTTTGATGTAGTCAAATAATGAAGGTCAAACAAAACCCTTTTTATTTTGTGTGTAATTGCTTGAAATTGGTTTCTAAAGTAATTATTTCTAAGCAGAAAAGAAAGTTCATGTTTAAATAAATGTTATGTTTATTTAAGTGGTGTCAATTAATAAAAAAAACAACAATAATATTCTGCGATTAATCACATTTCTTCCTATGAATCAGGCCCAATCCCATTTCACCCCTTGGCCTTATCACTTAGCCCTACCCCTCTGTTTTGCATATGCACACTGAAGGGTAGATAGGGTGTCCTAATTCTTGTTAAGCTGGAGAGTGTTAGAGCTACATGATACTTCAAACTGAAATTTTTGAGACTCAAAACCGAGGGCTATGTGAATCACTGGCAAGATGGTATTGGCACAAGTGACCAAAGAAACCCCCCTAAAAAAATTATATCTATTACAATGACCATCATATTACCATGCTTTTACCTGTAGCAATGGAAAACACAGGTGCGCCACTGACTGATTAAAACCCAGACAACCATCAGAAGTTCATTGCTATCTTGGCAGCACAGGTGCGTACAACCCCTCTTACAGCAGGTCAGGTTTCTCTGCTGAAAAGCGCTGAAACAATGTGCCATTAAAATAACAATTTGCCAAAGTCAGAGCGAACCTGACCCTTAAAGGGAATGGCAAGTAACATCAGACGTCTCAAATCTCCCGGAAATTGCAGGGGTCTACTGCATATCAATATTGGCACCCCGATGCCCGCAAGTCATATAAAATCAGGCGACACATCCTTTTTTCCCCCAATCACATGTGGGAAAGAAAGGTTGAGGGAGCAAAAAAGGCACTCCCCTCGTGTGCATATTCATGAAGCACATGCAAAACAGAGAGGGTTCTGATTGGCCTGTTCTCTGCAAAGAGTCTGTGAGTCAGCCAATCAGGGTCCAAGTCCAGGTCTTGGGGTACTCCCTAAAATTATTTCTTTTGCAATTTGGGATGTCTGTAACATGCTGGTTGGTTTATTTCACATTGCGCACAATATAAACCCATGATTAATTAAGAAAAGTAGTACGTTTTTTGTGCATTTTATTATCTTTGTGGTCAATTTGACCCCATTCATTTTTTTTAAGTCTCAAAACAAATGGTTGACATTAGTTTTGTGAGATTCATATTTATTGTCCTTTTTTAATTTGATGAAGACAATAAGTAAAAAATCAAATGTTTCAAATGTTTAAATTTGCAAATGTCTGTTTTATTGTATATGCATAAAACATGATATCAATATCAATGTTTTACACACATATGTGTGGTAATCATGATGAGGTCACTATGACAGTATATCAGTTTAATAATCTTTCTCTAGATGTCCCTTCAGTTTAGGCCCTAACACATACTTATATAATACTAATATTATATTATTATTTATTATAATAATGACAGGACCACTGATAATTAACCGAATAAACTTTGCTAGCATGTATAACATGTATTCAAATTGAATTATAATAATTTTCTGGAGGTTTAAATGGCTGGCATCATATTGCCCCAGAGAAGATTTTTTTTGTAAATTTCAAGATAGCAGGAGGGTTAAGCTGCGCCCGTCATACTTTTCCCGTCGTTACGATAGCAAAGACTCACTGACACACCCTAAATCAAGCTGCATGGTGTGCGATTGATGGCTGTAACTATAGATGGCTAAAATATTGCCCTTCGTTTTCTGTCTGCAATTCTACTAAACTGTAACTACAGTAGTTTTAAGAGCATATACAGTAGTGATCATAAACTTGGTTATACCTCGGTATATAAAGTGAATGTAATGGGAATGGAGCTCACCTCTGCAGGTGCGTGTGGTGGTGTTGAGGTAGTATTGCTGAGCACAGCTCTCGTACTGACACTCGCCAAACAGCAGCACCTTTGCCGGGTCTCTGCAGGACGTACACACTCCCGCCATTTCACAGCTCAGACACTGCTGGTCACACTCTGTAAAACAAACACACCAGGAGCAGCATAAATTTATCCAAAAGCAGTGTGTAAGACTGGTGGAGGAGAACATGCCAAAACGCATGAAAACTGTAAACTTAAAAACTAGGGTTATTCCACCAAATATTAATTTTTGAACTTTTCTTTGCATTATTTAAGGTCTGAAAGCTCTGCATCTTTTTTGTTATTTCAGCCATTTCTCATTTTCTGCAAATAAATGATCTAAATGACAATATATTTATTTGGAATTTGGGAGAAATGTTGGCCGTAGTTTATAGAAAAAAACAACAATGTTCATTTTACTCAAACATATACCTATAAATAGCAAAATCAGAGAAACTTAATCTTTTACAGAGTTGTATATTACCTAGTTTAATGTGTAGTTTCAATGTTTTATGGCCATTTTCTCCTCATAACAAGCATAAAAAAGTACTCTTGTTGTTCGTCTCAGTAGCCAGCCAGCTAGCTAACTTTCCTGTTCCACCTTAAATGGTGCAACAGATGGCAGAGGCTGCAGAATTTAAGGTGGAAGGAGATATAAAAAAACACAATAAATGTTAATAAAAGCTCATTTCAGTTCCTCGTTACAGAACTTAAGGAATGAACAGAAGACATATGATAAAGCCCCAAATTTAACAGGTTAACCAGCAGCAGCTAGGTTGCTGAGCTTTTAGTGTGCCACTTTTATAACATCAGCCTGGCAGGGTCACCTACAGGTTCTTCTTGAAAGGTTGTTTTAATTCAAAAAACAAGAGAAAGTGAGTCTAGGGCAGTAGTACTGTATTATCCATCACTACACTATTTAACCACAAACCACACCAAGGATATAAACTGACCCTGATCTGAACTTATAGGGGAGGTTCCAGTCACCAAGTTTGGAGGGGGCCATCCAGACCAATCGAATACACTACTGCAAACAGAGTACTTTTAATTGTTGTACTGGAATACTCACTTCTGCACACGCGGGATTCGTCAGAGTAGTATCCAATGGGGCATCGAGTCGCGCATACACCGGACGGCGAGAGAACAGCAGGGGTCAGACACGAAGTACAAGTCTGGGGTCCATCTCCACTGCAGTCTGCACAGGAACTGTGGCATTCTGAGAAATGTAGGCATACATATATCATCACTGATTGAATAAGCCTCTGAATAAGCTTATATCAGCTGTGAAGCATGGTGGTGGATGTTTTGGGCTTTGTCTAGGTCTTTAGTCAGGTCCACTGATGAAGGGCTAGAGAATGTCTAACACAAACTGTGCATCAAGAGTCAAAGCGTTTCCAATAAGCTTTGTGGCCATCTGTTAAAATTTGTTCATGTCATTTTTAAAGGTATGGATGATAATTCAGACAAGAACTAAAGTCACACTGTTTTGAGATCTCATTAGTTTGATACTAAACCATTATTCTGAGATATAATTTAATTATTTTAAAATGCTAAGCCTTATTTTGAGATTCTATCTCATTAGTTTGAGATACTAAACCATTATTCTCAGATAAAATCATTTTATTTTAAAATGCTAAGTCTTATTTTGCAATCCTATCTCATTAGTTTTAGATACTAAGCCATTATATTGAGATATACTTTAATTATTTTGATATGCTATGTCTTATGTTGAGATACTATCTCATTAGTTTAAGATATTAAGTCATTATTCTAAGCTATGAATTAATTGTTTTTTGAAATACTATCTGACTAGTTTGCAATACTAAATAATTATTCTAAGCTATGATTTAATTGTTTTAAAAAGCTATGTCATTATTTTATTTGATTTTTATTTATTTTATTATAATTTGATTATTTTGAGATGCTAAGTCTTATTTTGAGATACTATCTCATTAGTTAAGTCATTATTCTGAGATATAATATGATTGTTTTGAAATTCAATATTTTATCATATTGTAATACATTTTTTATCATGTTGATAATAGTCAGCAAACAACTGATACAACAATACATTTTATTACAGAGTGTGTAATAAATGCTGTTTATTTGTAGTGTTTGACAATTTGCTACTGTTAATGCATTTTTTCAGTGTAAATATCACAATATAATGCTTTTACAATGTATCACCCATCTCTACGCTGAACGTAGACCAAATCCAATTCATCTAACTGACCTAAAAACACAACTCCTAACAGCATATTTTCTCTCGGCTTAACAAAAGAGCACTTCATTCCAGGACCCCTGATTGTCCACAACACACACGTACACAGATTTACACACACACTCTCCACAGTCTGATAGCTAAGCTATAAAAGCCCATCATAATATTTTATATGGCATCAGTGCTGGGATTGGGCATTAAAGCAGGGTACTGCATCATGTCGGCTAATAAAAATAAATACAGCATCCTCTCTATAGAGCCAGCGTCGGGTTAATGCACAGAGATCCAGAGATAATTACTTCCAGGATATGAAAACAGAGTCCATCTAACAGAGCTGTGGAGCACATTACAGGCAGTGTGTGCAGACAGGGGCAAAACTGTGCAGCAAAATTAAATGTTGGGAAAAAAAATAAAAGTAAATAGGCTAGAGGGAAGGATGGAATAATTTTTTAATGTAAATCTAAATCTAGTACGTCTAGACCAGTGTTTCTTCTATGAATGTCGGCATTTTAATGGCCATGAAATACATGTTTATCATGCACTTGGAATCTGGTCAAAAACAATTGTATCATCCTTTTACTGCATGAATTATTCAGCCAATTATGAAACAATTGGGTTCATGATTTTTCTTATTTAAAATGAATGGTAACAGCATGCAACACTGGAACTGTATTCTGCAATGCATATCATCGCTGTCCAATGAAAAACATGCATCTCCAAAACAGCAACTTTACAGGAGACAGATAAAACCTTCTAAACTTTCAAAGGAAGTCAGTAAAAAAAGATTTTTTTTTTCAGATATTTTTGAAGTGTTTTTTATTGGTCTGTTCATCAAGAAATTTTGTAGTAAACTAAAGAACGACAAAAATGGAGATACTCGTTTTTCATTGGACAGCGGCGATATACTGAGACTCATTTATCAAGCATCTCAGAGTAAAGGTACTGATCTTAGATCACCTCTTATCAGCTGTCTAATAGAATTCAGTAAACTATAACTGATCCTAGATCAGCATTCTTACTCTAAGATCTTTGATAAATGTGTTTCTGGACACTATAGAAAATAACTTTCTCTACATTTACAAAATATTCTGCTGCTAATTAATATTTATTTTATATTTTTATTAACAGGTCAATAGCTATCTCAGTATTTTTTACATACTAATTCATTATTCTGATGGTAAGTCATTATTTTAGGATGCCAAGTTATTATTCTGAGATAATAACCAATTATTTTGTGATAAGTCAGATTAAATATTTAGATGCTATCATTATTTTTGTGATATTAAGTAATGACTATGAGATTTTAAGGCATTTATTATGAGATATGTCACTGTTTTGAGGTATTCTCATTAATCTAATAACCTTCTAATAAAAGTCATTATTTTCAGATATAATCAAATTATTTTAAAATGCTGAGTCATTATATTGAGATACTAAGTCATTATTGAGATGTCTTAATTTTGAAATACCATCTCATTGGTTTGAGATACTAAGTCATTATTCTGAGATATCATTTGATTTTTTTGAGATTCTAAGTCTTATTTTGAGATACTATTTCATTAGTTTGAGATACTAACACAATTTTCTGAGATATCATTCGATTATTTTAAAATGCTGAGTCATCATTTTGAGATACTAAGTCATTATTGAAATGTCTCAATTTTGAGTTACTATTTCATTAGTTGGAGATACTAAATCAATATTCTAATATATAATTTGATTATTTTGAGATGCTAAGTCTTATTTGGAGATACTAAGTCATTATTTGGAGATACTATCTTTTTATTTTAGGATAATAAGCAAATATATGTAAATATTTATTTTTGTATTATTAAGTAATGACTATCAGATATTAAGGCATTTGTTATGAGATATGTCACTGTTTTATGGCACTCTCATTTATCTCAGATATGATCTGATTACTTTGGAATGATGTCATGATTTTGAGACACAAAGTCATTATTAAGATGTCTTAATTTTGTGATACTGTCTCATTAGTTTGAGATACCAAGCCCTTATTCTGAGATATGATTTGATTATTTTGAGATGCTAAGTCTTATTTTAAGATACTATCTCATTAGTTTGAGATACCAAGCCATTATTCTCAGATATGATTTGATTATTTTGAGATGCTAAGCCTTATTTTGAGATGCTATCTCATTAGTTTGAGATATCAAGCCATTATTCTGAGATTTTATCTCAATTTTGAAAAAGGCTAAAAATGGAAGGAGTAGTATGGGAGGGGCCCCGTGTGATGTGTGGGTTTAGGGGAGGGGCATGAGGGAGAGCTGATTGGCTGTGCTGCAGCAGTGTGCCTCTGATAGTGGGGAGACGCAGATGATTGGACGTCACAAGGGTTATTGATTGACTGATCTGCACGGACACATCTATAGCACAGTTGAACCTGAGAAGGCACTGCAGAGGCAGAAATTACCACAATAAAAAAAAAAGTGTTTTTGTAAGGTAAAAAAAAATGTATACAAATTTAAAGTAGCACTGGTTTGTTTCTTTACCTCAAAGTAAAACATTTCAGCTACTAATGGAAAAAAAATATGATTTATTTAGTGGCTCTTTAATGTTACTTGTTTTTTTAATTTTATGGTTGATCAGTGAATGTTGTTACATTTCTTTTGTGTGAGACAAAGACAACTAAAGCTAATTTAAACCATAAAAGTTTAAGATAAAAGGCTCTTGTCTGAGATAAAGAGGAGGTTGAGGCCACTGTAAAAATATCACGCTCATTATAAGCTTGTTATATCACTGTTACCAGTAGCAGCTCATTATTACTGTGTCTTCTCTGAGCAGATGGAGGGGGTCAATATCCTCTTTTTCAGTGTGATGCTATTTCAGTCCCTGTGAAGGAACTGCACAGATATACTGTACACAGTTACATACAGATATTACTGTAGGTACTTTTTTATCGATCCTTTAGGGGAAATGTTCTCAGTGATGTTGATTCACAGTGTGTGGATGGAGTATAGAGTTCTAGAGGACTCTGGACTCACTCTTGCAGGCACCGTGGTATCTGTAGTGTCCCGGTGGGCACTGCTCCACACAGCGGTCTCCGAGCAGCAGCATTCGGGAGCCCTTACACCACAGACACACTGTGCCAGAGCCGAGCTGCAGATCTGCTGTACACCGCTGACATCCAGGCTGACAATCTGAGAGAGAGAAAAAGAGAAAAAAGAAAATTTTACTAAAAAATTGTGCACTGGATTATAAGGCGCATTAAGCAACACTAGTTAGGATGCCTAAAGTGAACAAGGGTGGAAGCGCCTAAGTATACAAATCTGTAATATAAAAAATATATAATTTTCTTTCATTCTACACAGATTTCTCTCCTAAAAAAACTGTTAGGGTGAGTTAAAAAGCTTCCATTTATTTACAATACCCTCAGATTTCCAATATTTTGTCTAACGGTGAGTTTTTAATAAACATTCTCCAGCACTAAGGACAGGCACAGCAGCATTAGCATAAGCCGCTAACTGCAGTGCTAGCGGGACAAAAATGCCACCCAATAGCGCTAGACAGAGGAGCGCTGAGTGTTCCGGTAACCCAGGACGCTATCTGCTACTGAATTTAAAAAACATTGCTAAAATACCTATACGCTATAAATGTTTTATTTCCTTTATCTCCCAACTGCAACATTAGGCAGTTTACTGCACAGCAAAGCTAACAGATGAGCACTATGACATTTATTAATAATGAGGCTGTCTTATTGAGGTTGTTCTTTCTCATTCAGAACTTGTTCAATTATTCTTTAATACTCTCAAACTTTGTTAGCCAAGCTTGGGCTACCCAAATGTAGTGCAATTTGTCATGCCAATTAATTGCATAATTGGATTCTCAAATGTAAAAGAGAGAGAGTATGAGAGAGAGAGAGAGAGAGAGAGAGAGAAAGAGAGAGGAAGGCGTAAGTGTAATAGATATCAAGAGCAGTCGATTTTCATTTATCTGTACTCGAACGGTGCCTATAGCTTTGAACCGTCATGAACGCAGGCTGAATGAAAGAAATCCAGACAGACAGAAAAGGGCTGAAACGACAGAAGTCTGAAATGATATTATAGCAGCATAGCTCCACAAAAGCTGCAAAGTGAATAAAAGTAGCTCTTTCATCTGTTGACACAAGCTGCTTCCTTTATCTGATCCACCAGGAGGAAGCTGCTTCCTCAGCTCTGATAGCGTGAGTGTGTGAGTGTGTGTGTGTGTGTGAATTACATTGATGTGTATCTCCACAACAAACCTAAACACAGCTGGACTGCTCTTTTAAAAGGACCCCCTTATACACACACATACTGAATACCACACCTGCCTAACATTCAGAAAGAACACCCTGCTTGTACTTGTACACTTACTGGCCAATTTATCAGAAACACCTACCAGTAAGATGCATGTTGTAGGTACAGCCTGGTCTTTGGAATCAAGATGCTTCAAGACGTATTTATACCCCTTTAACTTTTTTCACATTTTGTCACCTTACAGTCACTTTCTTCCACATGTTTGCTACGTTCACTACATGGCTTGTAGCAAACTGAAATTTCTTATGTCTTATGTCTTTCTTTCAACAATGGTTTTCTTCTTGCCACTCTTCCACAAAGATCATAACTTATAGTTGTCCAGTGAACAGATTTTCCCTCCTGAGCTATGAATCTCTGCAGCTCCTCCAGAGTGACCACTGGCCTCTTGGCTGCTTCTCTAACCAGTGCTCTCCTTGTTTGATCTGTCAGTTTGAGTGGTGAAACATGGCCATGTCTTGGTAGGTTTGTAGAAACAGTTGTAGAATACTTTTTTCAGGTTTGTTTTTGGGATGCTCAAAGCTTGGGATGCTATGTTTTAATAACCTAACTCTGCTTTAAACTTCTCCACAACTTTATCTCTGACCTGTCTGGTGAGTTCCTTGGTCTTCATGATGCTGTTTGTGCACTAGTGTTCTCTAACAAACCACTGAGGCCATTACAGAACATGTTTATTTATACTGAGACTAAATAACAATCAAGCTGAGCTCTAATAACTAATTAAGTTAGGACGTCTGAAGGTAATTGATTACATTGGATTCAATAATACGTGCCTATGACAGCACACTGCAGCACAGCAGTGCCAATATTACACGTTATAGCACGAACCTCGAGGGTATTTTTGTGATTATACCACAGTTCCATTATCACTGTTTATTGAAAGATTTTTAGTTAAAGAGGACCAGAAAATAGGATCTGTTTGGTTATAAACACTCCGCAAGTTAAAATAGTTCCATTGCTGCTCTGTTTGTAGTAATTGCGCAGTTTGGCTTGTAAGCGCTGCATCGTTGCTAGGTTACCTGTATGTGGTGGAGTAATACATGGAGAGCTTCGGTCACAGTGCATTACCGGCTGATAATGACACTCATAGAACGCCTTCCAGCCAATAAATTGCAGGATTGTAACTAAGTCTGGTATAATAAATTTTACCTCAGAGTTGTGAGGTGTTATCTTGTGAGTGAGGCTGAACACTGGGCAGTGCAGTATTCAGAGTTCAGTGTGCAGAGAAGGAATCTACCATTATAAGTGACTTAAGACTGGAGTTACCAACAATTCACCAAACTGCTTATGAATATTCTGGAGAAATTAAGACTTTCAACCTAAGTTACAAGTGCTCCATCATCTCTGTAGGAACAGTAGTACAAGAAGAGCTATTACAGACATTCAGAGAAAACCTAAACTCGCTTTTTAAAGTGATTACTGCCTGTGATTACAAAGATCTGTAATAGTGAATTAATCTACAACCTAATCAGACTGATGAGGAGAATCTGGGGTAAGGAGCTGAAAGAGGCAGCTTCCTTCATCTGCTGGAGAGTGAAGAGGTCATGCTATTCTTCACCCCTCTATCTCTCTATATATTCATTTTGAGCCCTGCACAGCTGCCAGTGGAGCTTCATACACTTCATGACACTCCCTAAAGGGAAAAGCCCTCTGGCATGAACTCTCTCCTCTCTCCTGTCTCTCGCACATACTTTCTCTGCTCTCTCTCCTCTCCCATGCATGTTCTCTCTTTCATATTTTCTCCTTCTCTCTCTTTTGCATTCTCTCACGGCTGTTTCTCGATAGTCTCTCTCACTTGCTCTCTCTAATTCTTTCTCTTGCATACTCTCAACTGGTCTCTTGCATATCTCCTTTTTTCTCTTGCATACTTTCTCTGCTCTCTCCTATCCCCTGTACTTTCTCTCTCGAATGATCTTTCTCTTGATCAATACTCTCTTTCCCATTCTCCCTCTTTCGCTCTCACACAGTCTCTCTCCTTCTGTTACTCAATACTTTTTTTTGCATTTTCTCTCTTTTTCTCTCACTCACAGTCCCTCTTCTTCTGTTTCTCAACTTTCTTACTTATCCTCCCTCTTTCACTCTCTAACATACTATCATCCTTCTGTTTCTCAACATGCTGCGACATTCTCTATTTCTCTATCACACATGCTCTCTCTATTGTTTTTTGATACTCTCTTTCACATTCTCCCTTTCTCTCTCACACATACTCTTACTTATTCTGTTTCTCAATACTCTCTTTCTCATTCTCCCTCTTTCACATACTGTCATCCTTCTATTTCTCGATACTCTCCATCACATTCTCTCTCCTATTACTTGCATGATTTCTCATGATTTCTCTGTTTCTTATTTCTCTCTTTCGCATTCTCTCTTTTTATCTCAAACTTACTCTCTTCTTCGGTTTCTCAATACTTTGTTTCGCATTCTCTCTCTTACTCTCTCACACATGCTCTCTCTCCTTCTGTTTCTCAATATTTTCTACGACATTCTCTCTCCTTCTCTTACTTGCATAGTCTCACTCTCCTTCTCTTTCCCAATACTCTGTTTCTCATTCTCTCTCTTTCTCTCACACATGCTCTCTCCTTCTGTTTCTCAATACTTTCACATTCTCTATCTATCTGTCTCACACATACTCCTTTTGTTTATCAATACTCTCTATACTTCTCTCACACATACTTTCTCTTTCTGTTTCTCAATACTTTCTTTCACATTCTCTCTTTCTCTCTCACACATACTCTCTCCTTCTATTTCTCAATATTTTCTTTCACATTCTCTCTTTCTCTCTCACACATACTCTCTCCTTCTATTTCTCAATATTTACTTTGACATTCTCTCTTTCTCTCTCACACATACTCTCGCCTTCTATTTCTCAATATTTTCTTTTTTACATTCTCTCTTTCTCTCTCACACATACTCTCGCCTATTTATCAATACTTTCTTTCACATTCTCTCTTTCTCTCTCACACATACTCTCTCCTTCTATTTCTCAATATTTTCTTTCACATTCTCTCTCACACATAGTCTTTCTCTCCTTTTGTTTCTTAATACTCTCTTTCACATTCTCTCTCACACATAGTCTCTATATGAATTTGAAAGGATGGGCAAACTTTCTAGCTCCACTGTATATTATTTAATTTATGCAAGCAGAGTGTACGGTGGAGCAATAAAGTATAGTGTAAATAAAATGTTGGGGTTTTTAATAAAGTGGCTAATTAATGCACATAAATTGAAAACCTCTTCTAACATGCACTGCAGCAAAGCCAAGGAATCGTCCAATGAATGTCAACTTCCCCTGGTTTAGAGATCAGATTTGTCCTTCCTAACAGTGATAGTGTTTGAGGGGAACATGCTGAGGGGTTTTGATGCAGAGCTGAGAAATCTTCTCTGGTTTGGAGGTGTGTGATCTAGCCCGCAGCAGTTACAGTGGCCCGCGGCAGTGCAGCAGCAGCTTGTGTAAGAGGCTATCTCCGGGAAGGATGGGGAGATGGGAACATGCGATTATGTGGGACAGATGAAATGTGCCTCCCAGAGAAGGCCCACCAGGCATCTTTTATTAATGTAGCTGGGCTGAGGAGAGGACACGCCGCCCGCTAAACTAGCTTCTATTTTCCCCTTCCTCCCCCTCTCTCTCTCCCTCTTCCTGCAGCGTAATCAAATACGCTGTATTTTCATCAATTTGTTTACATCATAATCGCC
This sequence comes from Astyanax mexicanus, assembly GCF_023375975.1. Taxonomy (NCBI): domain Eukaryota; kingdom Metazoa; phylum Chordata; class Actinopteri; order Characiformes; family Acestrorhamphidae; genus Astyanax; species Astyanax mexicanus. The sequence continues at coordinate 17,254,704 of NC_064429.1, forward strand.
TTCCCAAGTCTTGCTGGCTTAGCAGCTGACGATGATGATGATGAGGAGCTTTTCTGAGGAGCTGAGATATAATTGCTGATTACGCGGTTAATGGAAAACAACTGGGGGAATCATTCTATTAAAATTGCGGCGCGGTTTGCATATCGCATTCATTACCGGCTGTGTTAAAGGCTTCTCAGAACAAAGTTTGTGGGAATGAGATAAATACACCTTTTAGAAGCCAAATTGAACTCGAAGAAATTTCTTGATTTTCTAGGCCATCCCATGCTTCATACTGGTTGGCAAATACTATTGGCTGATACACATAATATTGTGGAAGCACAACTCCTTCAATACATGAAACAAAGTCGACAAACTAAATGTGGTTTACAATTAGTGTGGTCTAAACTTTGTGTGTACCTAAAGCTGGAGTTATATCACACGACGTTTAGCCCTAATTTAAGATTTTGATCCTGATTTCCTGTTGTGGAGAGTCTTTGCTAGTTGGGTTTAGTCTGCAGATGTGGAAGACTGTGTGCAGTTGGAGTGAAAGTCATGTAGCTTCTAATTCTATCTATCTATCTATCTAGATAGATAGATAGATAGATAGATAGATAGATAGATAGATAGATAGATAGATAGATAGATAGATAGATAGATAGATAGATAGATAGATAGATAGATAGATAGATAGATAGATACTTTATTTATCCCGAAGATAATTGTGGGTATATAATTTAGGGAAATTTAGTGTATGATGGGCTGATATTTTTGCCTTAAAATGTCTCAAAAAAAATTTAATTCTTAGATTTTTTTCCAATCAGATTTTGGATGGAATCAGGTAGTGTAAACTCTTCATCAACTCAACTGACTTAACCAACTGGAGTTCACTACTGCTGCACCATTTGTAGCTTGACAGGACAAGACATCACACCACAGTTGATGGCATTTCAATAAATATTTTAGACTAGACAAAACTAAAAAAAGGCTTTACCACAACTTGGTCTGACAATCATGTACCAATGTTTTATGGTAAATCCAATCAAAATATCTCAAACTTTTTATGTCCCAGGTTATGATTTTAAGCATTGCCCCGTGTTAGCATTGTTCATGATACCTCAACTAATGATCAAATGGAATGCAGCATTAATCCAACACACAAATGCTTTTTTGCTCTAAAAGGTCTTTTCTTTCTTGTAGTTTTTTGGCGGAAGGCCAAGTTACCTATGATGTTTATGTCAGGGGAACAAAAGGGCCATTCTAAAAGCTTTGATTTATGGTTTATTACAAGGTGTTTGGTGGATTTATGAAATTTGTTCGCCTTTTAATCCGGTGCACCTTATGTATAAATTTAACCAGTCAGGTTGTAAGGAGCAGTAAAGCCACAGCGTTATACATTTTCAGTTTCAGTTAAGTCCAAGGTACCGAGGCTGGAGCTGTATTAGCATTAGCCGCTAACCGCTAGCTCTTTTGCCATTCAGATGTGAGTACTTTGGGCCTGTTGCCTGCTGCTAACCCCAGCTATCACCGCTGGAGCAGCATTAGCTGCGAAACGCTAGCTCCTTTGTCGTTTAGAGGTAAGTATTATCAGCCTGTAGCCTGCTGCTACAGTTTTATAGCACCACTCAGTGGCGAGACCTGCTGAATTAGAAGGAAAACATGGTGACACCCCTGTTCCTTACTAGTGTTGCATAATGCGCCTTATAACCAAGTGCTCCTTATGTATGAAAATAGACCAGAAAATAGAAGTTCATTAATAGTGCGCCTTACAGTCCAGTGCACCTAATAGTAGGAAATATGGTAGATACTGACCCTCTGTATACTCTGAATACTGCTATAAACATCCATTTGCTAATACACTCACACATTCAGGGGCAATTACTGTACTATTTATGAAAATATTGTGTTTTTTTAAGAAGAAATCCAACACAGACACACACACACACACATACACACACATTACTATTAATAAAGCACTGTTTAATACTGTATTACAGTATAGAACTCAGACTCTTAAAATCAACATCAGCCAAAAGCCATCTATATTGTATAGCCCCTCATTTTTCATATATGTTCAGACCTGTAGGCCTCCATGCTCCATTTTCTATCTGATGGTCTATCGCAATGTACTCACAGAGCTGTTAAGGCATTCCAAAACAAAACTTTACACCCGTCTGTGTATGAAAAGAGCTGCATCCAGAGACATAACAAACCTGTCCGTGATAAGCCAAAAGGTGTAAACTCAACCATCTCAAAAGATTCCTCGATAAAATCCACAACAGCACATCAACAGAACCAACAACGTAGCTAAAACTCAAAAGAACACTGGCCTCGCTATGAATAAACTGGGCTACGATCAATATGAACTGTAGAATGGTTAATGTCAGAGGTTACTGTGTATATAACGTCTGTACTAGGCTGTAGAGGCTACTTGAAGCCCTAAACCAAACCCAAAACATAGAATCTTTGCTATCGTAACAACGGATAAAGTACAAGTACAATAGTAAGACTGGTATCAGTGTCCCGGCACAACCATCTCTGCAGCGTCTAGTACACTCTAAGAAATATAAGTACAGATTTGTACTTAAAAGAGTACAAAGCTTGTCGCTGGGGCTGTACCTTATATTAAGGTTCAAAAAAGTACCTTTCAGTGAAAGTACTTTTTTGTACCCATGGTTTTTGTGCCAGTATAGATTATAAAGATTATAAACATTGTCATCAACTAAATATGGCTCAAAAACTTGATGATCCAAAATTGTCTGGCTTTAAAATAAAAAAATGTGCAATTTAAATATATACTGTTCATTAGTACAGTGATGCAGAATACTGAATGTACCTTTTGGCTGGTTAAATGGTACAAATTTGTACTTATTGCTGTTAGAAATTACTTTGTACTTCAGAGGGAACAAATCTGACCCTGTAAAGACCAATATTGTACCTTTGAGGGTACAATTATAAAGAATGTACCTTCGAGTACAAAAAAGTACTCATATCGTACCTCTGTTTTTTAGAGTGTATATGCTTGCTATTTGTAGGTTTGTAGATGCAATTGCTCTCTGCATTTCGACATTATTTCATAAACGAACAAAAGAAACCAAACAATATAATCGAAAATATAATTTTACAGTAATTAATGTATTTACAGTAACCTGCATTTAGTGATGGCACAGTTACTTTGAAAAAGTAATCTGATTACTGATTACTGAATACCCCTTTAAAAAAATGTTACTTTATGAAATTGATTTTAAAAGTAACTTAACTGTGTGTTTGTGTGTGTGTGAGGTGAAGAGAGAAGGGTGCTCGTTGTGTGATTGTGTGTGTGGGGGTGAGTGAGCGCGGCGAGCTCGCTGTGTGTGTGTGTTTGAGTGTTTGAGTGAGTGAGGTGGACAGAGCGTGGGGTGCTCGCTGTTTGAGTGTATGTTTGTGTGTGTGTGAGGTGGAGAGAGAGAGAGAGAGACTTGTGGTGTGTGTGTGTGTGTGTGTGTTTAGCCCAAGTGCTAGTTTTACCCCGTTAGCTTGTTAGCTTGCTAGTCTGTTGTTATTTTGCCGTGGTTGTGGTCGACAGCAACCATTTTTGCCATATTTATATTCCCAAAAATACACACTTTTATCACTTAAAATAACTTTATTTTAGCTTTGCATTAGAGCTGTAGAGCAACCAGAGGTAGTAGACAGTACTAATACTCACCATTACAGTAGCCCACAGCGTTCAGGTACTGGCCCTCAGGGCAGCTGGTCCTGCAGTAGCCATTGTGAAGGCTAGCGTGAGGGGGGCAGGCTGTGCAGTCCGCCTGAGATGAACCAAAACACTCCTTGCAGGTTGGATGGCAGGCTATAAAAAAACAAACAAACAAACAAACAAATATTAAATACATAAATAAATAACACTCACACAAGGATCTAGGATATACACTATATTCGCAGTATTTCCAGGGAATGCATTCAGCTACTTTACACATGGTAGATAATAGAATAAGACTGACACTAATAAGGAACAGGGGTGTCACCAGGTTTAAAGCACTTCCGTTTATTTAAAATAAGCTTAGATTTCCAGATTTTCACCGAGGCTAGCCGTGGTTAGCGGCTTATGCTCCCCGACAGCGCTACACGGAGGAACTCTGAGTGCTTCGGTAAGCCAGGGCAATATTAGCTAACGAAAGTCCCATGTAGGGGTTAGCAGCAGGCTACAGGCCGATAATACTCACCTCTGAATGGCAAAAGAGCTAGTGCTTAGCACAGTTAACGGCTAATGCTAATACTTCTCCAGTCTCGAGTCTCTGTGCTGGAGAACTTTACTGAAACTCCTGCAAACGCTGTACTTTAGCGGAGTGGCTTTACTGCTCTTTACAACCTGACTGTTAAAATTCATACGTAAAGAAAATTGGGAAAATTTAAGGATCCTAAGTGTGCCTTATAGTGCAAAAAAAAATTGGTAGATGCACCTATTGAACTTATCAATGCATGGGCCAGAGGGGTATTATAACCCCCCTCCCCCCCCCCCCCCCCTCCGGTTATTTACAGTGAGCTTAGATTTCAAGATTTTCACTGAGGCTAGCCGTGGTTAGCGGCGAATGTTGCCCAACAGCGCTACACTGAGGAACCCTGAGTGTTTCAGTAAGCCAGTGTGTTACTAGCTAGCGGTTCGTCCCATGTAGCTTGTTTTAACACAGGAAAAATACAGACTACATTCTGATATACACACCTCTGAACAGCAAAAGAACTAGTGCTTACCGAGGGTTGCGGGTAATGCTAATGCTGCTCCAGCAGTGCTAGCTGGGGTTAGCAGCAGCAGGCTACAGGCTGATAATACTCACCTCTGACGACAAAAGAGCTAGTGTGGTTAGCGAGTAATGCTAATGCTGCTCCCGCAGTGCTACCTGGCGTTAGCAGCAGGCTACAGGCTGATAATACTCACTTTTGATGACAAAAAAGCTAGTGTGGTTAGCGAGCAGTGATGTCAGTAACACGTTACTTAGTAACGCGTTACTATAATCTGACTCTTTTTTTCAGTAACGAGTAATCTAACGCGTTACTATTTCCAATGGAGTAATCAGATTAAAGTTACTTATCCAAGTCACTGTGCGTTACTCTCTCTCTCTCTCTCTCTCTCTCCACCTCACACACACACACACACATCGCGTAATCCATAAAGTAACTAAGTTTTTTTTAAGGAGTAATCAGTAATCGGATGACTTTTTCAAAGTAACTATACCATCACTGCTCTAGGCTGTGTCATATATGCTTATCAGTTTAACCCTCTATTGTTTCCTGGGCTTGTAGAGCTGATGTCATGTAGGATTTTCTGGTATGAGAGAGGCAGTCAGACAGCTTGTCTTTCTTAAAGCTTTTCTGAATTCGTTTTTTTTCCGTTATGATCAACAGGAAGCCAGGTATGCGCCGGTCGCTGTCGACGTCCAGCAGGGATGAAATTATTCGCTGGTTTAAAGAGGAGCAGACCCTCAGAGTTTGTTTACAGCAAGGCGAGAGTCGAGTTGCCCCTTGGTTTCATGGTGAGTTCAAAGTGTGGGCCATCTGTGAGCTTTAATCCAAGAAAAAACTCTCTCTCTCTGTCTAAGTGTTCTGCTTATAATTACTGGGTTTGTTATTATTATTATTTCAAAGGATTAATGCTATTTCTTTATATTTGTTTGCAATATTACTAACATAATAAATAATTATCTTACAGTCAATAAATTGAAATACGTGATTAAACGTTTTTGATTTGAGCTCTTTCTCTTTGTACACAGGTATTATTACTCGTGAGGAGGCGGAGGATTTGCTGAAGTCAGGCAGCGCTGGAAGCTTCCTGGTCCGTGTTAGCGAGAGGATCTTTGGATATGTTCTTTCTTACAGAACATAGTCTATGACTCCTGCAAGTTTGGGCAAATTTCACTGTATTGTTTATTTTATATTAATTGTTTTTTTTAATTCATGTTTAAAATTAAATTTCTCATGATTTTCCCATAATGCCAAAACAGGTCCACTACCATTTGAAAGAGTCTGTCCTAGGCTATCACCTCTGCAAGTTTGGGCAAATTTCATGCTTAAAATTAAATTTCTCATGATTTTCCTATAATGCCAAAACAGGTCCATGACCATTTGAAAGAGTCTGTCCTAGACTATGACTCCTGTAAGTTTGGGCAAATTTCACTGTATTGTTTATTTTATATTAATTTTTTATTTTTTTTACTCATGCTTAAAATTAAATTTCTCATGATTTTCCCATAATGCCAAAACAGGTCGATGACCATTTGAAAGAGTACAACATAGGCTATCACCTCTGCAAGTTTGGGCAAATTTTACTGTATTGATTATTTTATAATAATTTAATTTTTTTTTTTTTATGCTTAAAATATTTTTTTTTCATGATTTTCCCATAATGCCAAAACAGATCCATGACCGTTTGAAAGAGTTTGTCCTAGGCTATGACAAGTTTTACTGTTTTGTTTATTTTATCTTATCTTCATTTTGTTATATTCTATTTTTATTGTATTCTTTTATTTTGTTGTCTTACTTTATTTATATATCTATTTTAACAACAGCTCTTGGGTGTAAACTGAATCATGAGATCACAATTTCGTTCCACCTCATGAACCACATGTGATACGAATGACAGTAAAATCTCCTTGAATCCTTGAAAACAGGTCCAGTACCATTTGAAAGAGTCTGTCCTAGGCTATCACCTCTGCAGGTTTGGGCAAATTTCACTGTTTTGTTTATTTTTAATACTTGCTAGTATCAGATGTAAATTCATTCTCCAATAAGCCATCACAGGGCCACTGTGAGGCAGTCCTATCAGTTCCTCAGGCTATCAGCACTGCGTATTTCTGCAGGTTTCACTATAGATAGCCCCTTGCACTTGAGGTATTGGATTTAAGGTGATGGTTTTAAACTCACACCCCCTGTTTCTAGCACAGGTGTCTTTAACAGGTGATTTCTAGACTAGATTGTTTAGAAATATGCTGAGCAGTTTAATGGTGGAACAGTTAAGTGGACCTTTTTGTTTTATTTGTTTTGGCATTATTGGAAAATCATGAGAATTTTCATTTAAAGCATGGATTAAAAAAAATAATAATATAAAATAAACAATACAGTAAAATCTACCCAAACTTTCAGTGGTCATAGCCTAGGACAGACTCTTTCAAATGGTAGTGGACCTGTTTTGGCATTATGGGAAAATCATGAGAAATTTAATTTTAAACATGAATAAAAAAATAAAACAAATTAATATAAAATAAACTAAACAGTAAAATTTACCCAAATTTGCAGGAGTCATAGCCTAGAACAGTGGTTCCCAACCTTTTTCTTCAGGGACCCATATTTTTACCATTGTAAGCTTTGGTGACCCAACATAACATCCCCCCCCCCCTCCCCCCCCAAATGTAAAAGATGTAAGTGTATAGTTGGGTTGGGGTTGGGGTTGGGGTTGGGGTTGGGGGGGGGGGGGGTTAGAAATGACAAATAAAAACTGACATTTACTGTAGATGAATAAAATAAACACGTAAAAAAGGAAAAATTGATACATAAAACATAAGGAATTTTTATCTTATGAAGAAAAAAATAATTAAATCAATAAAATAAAAAAAAGAATAAAATCAGTTTCAGTTTCAGTTTCAAATCAGTAAAACAGCTCACCAAAGCCTCAACCTGTCCAAATATTGGACAATAATTGATTAACTTTACAGGCCCTCACTCATTTTCATTTATTTAACTAAACTGAGTTTTATATTCTTATATTCTTATATTATTATATTCAGCCTCGCGCTGAATTCAGCTCCGCGCTGCCGGAGAGAGCGCCCGCGCGCGCGCCAGAGAGAGAGAGAGAGACAGAGAGAGCGCAGCGCAGCGCGGCGAATTTTGCTTACCCTAGACTATATATAGCAGGGGTGTCAAACTCATTTTGGCCGAGGGCCACATTGGCATATTGGCTGTCCTCCGAGGGCCAGATGTAACTTATAATTGTAATAAAATGTAACCAAATGTAATATATGTAAATGAATGTAATTACTCCTTAATGTTAAATAACTCTCAATATACTATTTATTCAATCAAATATTACAGTTGCATGGAAAAAATGTTTGCTTGTTGCTCTATTAACATAAATCCTTTTAATTTGTCATGTCATGAAATCCAAAAACTCCATCGATCAAGAACCAAACTATTCAAGTGAATAGAAATGACATCAAGTTATATTAACTTTGAAATTATTAACTGAAATAAGGCTTAATAAATATAAAATCAAAAATTGTGAGCTGTTAAGAACATAGCATTTCCTCAGATTTAGCAGTTCCTCATCCAACCACTAGTGGGAGCTGCAGCAGCAGCACCACAAGTCCGCAGTCTTTACTGAGTCAGAGCTACAGCCCAGCCACGGGCTACAGGGCTCAGCTCAGCCAGTCTGGAGCGTTTTTACAATTTTTAAGTTCTTCTGTGTATGAAATAAAGATTTTTGTAACCGAATAATACAGCTCTCTACAGTTCATCTTTCAGCCCAATCAGCTAACAGCAGCCGTTTAGAGCATGAGTCACTGCTGGGATTACATTATAAACAGGTCAGTTATCGCGCTGCTAACCTCAGGATGTTTATAACTACGGAGTTTAGTGGACACACCACGGCTGCAAGGTTAGACTGTTGAAGGCTACTGAAGACTATTAAAGGCTATTGGAGGTTATTGAAAGGGTTATTGAGGGCAGAAATCAGTAAAGGCTGGTTCGATAAGTGATTCACGTCCTCGTACTTTGCTGCGGTGAAACTGCGACTAGCGCTGTCACAGTGATGTTTATTAACATCATTAAAACAGATTTTGTCAGCTATTGTCTTATAAATGTTTACACAGAACTTATATCTCTCCTAAAAAGCGTTTATTTTGGTCAGTAACACTCTTCGTAACACAAAAGGCATACCGGTCTTTCGCCTTGAAGCACAGCCGTCCGTCTGCATCAACTTCTCTTTTTCTGGACATTATGGGATAAACATTTATATGTCTCAATTCCACCCGCGAAGTTACACCTTCCCTCCGGCAGGGTTTCCACATCAATGACTACACTGCCGTGTAGTGGCAGTAAGCCGTAACTTTGCGGGTAATACAATCGACAAGCATTGTGGGAAATGTATTTTTTGGTCAAAGAACGCTTCTGACTTATTTATTATAGACACTAAGATCTTACAAGCTCTCGCGGGCCACATAAAAAGACGTGGCGGGCCACATTTGGCCCGCGGGCCTTGTGTTTGACACATGTGATATATAGTATTAAAATTAAACCCCTTAAAATCAAGAGGGCTTCGCGACCCATCGTGGATCTTTGGCGACCCATAGGTTGGGAACCACTGGCCTAGAACATACTCTTTCAAATGGTATTGGCATGAATAAAAAATAAAAAAATTGATACAAAATAAACAATACAGTGAAATTTGCCCAAACTTGCAGGAGTCATAGCCTATGTTGTACTCTTTCAAATGGTCATGGACCTGTTTTGGCATTATGGGAAAATCAGTAGTAATTTAATTTTAAACATGAATAAAAAATAAAAATAAAATAATATAAAATAAACAATACAGTGAAATTTGCCCAAACTTGCAGGAGTCATAGCCTATGTTGTACTCTTTCAAATTGTAGTGGAACTGTTTTGGCATTATGGGAGTAATTTAATTTTAAACATGAATAAAAAAAAAATATATATATATATATATATATATATATATATATATATATATATATATATATATATATATATATATATATATATATATATATATATAAAATAAACAATACAGTGAAATTTGCCCAAACGTGCAGGAGTCATAGCCTTGGACAGACTCTTTCAAATGGTAGTGGAACTGTTTTGGCATTATGGGAAAATCATGAGAAATTTAATTTTAAACATGAATAAAAAAATAAAACAAATGAATATAAAATAAACAATACAGTGAAATTTGCCCAAACTTGCAGGAGTCATAGCCTATGTTTTACTCTTTCAAATTGTAGTGGAACTGTTTTGGCATTATAAGAAAATCATGAGAAATTTAATTTGAAACATGAATAAAATAATAATAATAATAATAATATAAAATAAACAATACAGTGAAATATGCCCAAACTTGCAGAGGTGATAGCCTAGGACAGACTCTTTCAAATGGTAGTGGACCTGTTTTGGCATTATGGGAAAATCATGAGAAATTGAATTTTAAGCATGATAAAAAAAATACAAAAATGAATATAAAATAAACAATACAGTGAAATTTGCCCAAACTTGCAGGAGTCATAGGCTAGAACATACTCTTTCAAATGGTAGTGAAGCTGTTTTGGCATTATGGGAAAATCATGAGAAATTGAATTTTAAGCATGATAAAAAAATACAAAAATGAATATAAAATAAACAATACAGTGAAATTTGCCCAAACTTGCAGGAGTCATAGGCTAGAACATACTCTTTCAAATGGTAGTGAAGCTGTTTTGGCATTATGGGAAAATCATGAGAAAATTATTTTAAGCATGAATAAAAATAAAAATGAATATAAAATAAACAATACAGTGACATTTGCCAAAACTTGCAGGAGTCATAGCCTAGGTTGGACTCTTTCAAATGGTCATTGATCTGTTTTGGCATTATGGAAAAATCATGAGAAATTTAATTTTAAACATGCATACATTTTTTTATTAATATAAAATAAACAATACAGTGCAATTTACCCAAATTTGCAGAGGTAATAGTCTAGGATGGACTCTTTTAAGAGGTACTGGATCTGTTTTGGCCTTTTGGGAAACTCATGAGAAATTTAATTTGGAGCATGGATTGAACAAGTAATATTAATATAAAACTTTCTCTCTCTCTTAAAAACCGATGGGATTGTTATGGTATTATATCAAATAGATAATGTACTGCACTAAATCTACAGTGAGGTGAGTTATTTTAATCCGTTTTCTTCTCGTTTCTGGGCTTAATGTATGTCTGAATTAATATAACCGACTGAAACGTGTCTGTCTCTCTCTGTGTTTTTTAGCGTGCTCTCCTCCTGCGCGTCTGTTTACCGTAAAATCGCGCGTATACGCGCGGATAGCTTGACTCCGGTAAAACACCAACATAGATATACTCCTTAATAACTGCCCACATCTTCCCCAAGGTACACAATAAGACACTTCAGCAGACACAGCCGGCCCATCGGGAATCCTCACGAATCTCCCGATTAGCCACTCCGGGCCTGGACACACTGACAAAGTTGTAATTAACTGATTTCCAATTTCCAGTCTTCATTATTCATCTTTTAATAATGCTTTTTCCGCCCAATTCCTTTGGAGGGGAGTGCAGACATATGTTCTCAGTCTTCAAACTGATTGGGCATAAAAAAGGCTACTGCAAATTTCATATTTCTTTATTTGTGGATTTCATGCATCTGTTTGCCAGTATTCATGCCCTTAGTGCTGTCATTATCAGCCAGCATTGGTGATCAGCCATCACTGGTCTAAGTGATTCCTAAATGGCCAGTGAGTTTATTTAACTGCGACTGAGTGAATACAGCTGTTCAGCCCAAGGTGTGTTAAAAACAGTTTTTTTAGTCCGGTGTTCTGTCGAATTTTGCTACCCATCGATACATGCTTCCCAAAGGTACTGCGCATGCGCCGACCTACACAATTTAATTCTTTCTCGTGTTTTATGTATAATTAATCTGGTTTAGGCAGGTTTATGTGCATTAAACAACCTGGGCGCACTATCATTGCACAAAAGTGTAAATGGAAACTAAAAATTACACTTACTATCATAAATAAATACAAAAGCAGTTTGTAATGAGCTATATTTACTATAACTTTGCCATGGTACAATGAATTATGCAATCCAAATCTAATAACGTACATCTACTGGAATATCACTGGGTACATGCCGTAAAATAGTGCTTCTTTTGTATTTTTACAGTTAAATATACATTGGGGCAGCACGGTTCGACAAGGTAGCAGAATTCGACAGAACACCGGCCCTCTTTCTCCAGTCCAGCTCCGCCCGCCCTCTCATCAACAGACTTTTGGAAGAAACCAAAGTCACTGGAAAAGAGGGGGAGATCTGAGATTTTGAGGCATGATATTTAATATAATTAAAATAATATATTTCACCGTTCCTATTAAATTATGATTAATTTATATCTCACGTTTTAATACAATATAACATATAATGAATATATTAAAACACACAAATTAAAAACCTTTTGGGCAACAAAAAACCCCCGAACCTAGTTTTGAATGGTCGTGGCTCCACTCCACTGAATCAGTAGCCACAAGAAAGACGTCCTTTTCTCCGGGAGCTGCATGGGGACTGCAGGAGTCCAAAGCCTCGCTGTGTTTTATGGGGAACAGTTATTAATATTGGGTCAAATAATCCAGTATTTCTTCACTTTGGTGCTGAAGGTGCGCTGCGCTGATCTTTACTGTGTTTCCCATTTACGCTGTTTTCATTTAAAGCCCCTCAGTCTTAAAACAGCGGCACTAGCGGGCCTTCAGCACCGATAGTGATTATTACCCTGCCGGATTAGATTAGAGCAGCGCGGCGGAGCTCTGTAAGTCCCGGTGAGTAATTTAGTTAGCTGACTGTTTCAGTTCTCGGTGAAGCGCGGTCTTATTATGATACTTAAACGGCGCTGGGTGTTTGTTTTGTTTCTGAACGAGCAGGTGCTGCTGCAGGTAATCGAGCTAACTGTAGCTAATTAGCTTAGCCAGCCATCCTCCACTCGCTAGCTCGCTAACGTTAGCTATCTTACAGCGTTAGATAGATTAACACGCTTTAAATAGTCTTACCACTATTTAAAGACTGTTTAAAGCATGTTAATGGTGAATAACGCTGTAAGATAGCTAACGTTAGCGAGCGGAGCATGGCTGGCTAAGCTAATTAGCTACAGTTAGCTCGATTACCTGCAGCAGCACCTGCTCGTTCAGAAACAAAACAAACACCCAGCGCCGTTTAAGAGCTGATCCACGACCTTCTCTCCCAGCACAGGGTGTGTTTTTCTCAATCAGCAGCAGCTTTTAAACCACGCTGTAGTTCAGTAATAAGATCGCGTTTCACCGAGAGCTGAAACAGCCAGTTAGCTAACGGTAGTTAAAATACCTAACAGGCCTGAGAGCTCCTCTCGGTACTATGGTCTAATTCGGCAGGGTTTTTGTAGATGTTTAATTTCTGAATCTTATTAATACTGTATGGTAATCTGGCTAATATTAAAAAGTCAACTAGCTTTTTACCAAAACACTTTTAGTTAATTTATACCTAATTTTAGCGGTGTGTTCCCACAAGACGAATAAAAATAAATTAAAAAAAAAGGGGGCGGCCGTCTGCGCATGCGCCAAATTTAGCGCCCGACTGCGCATGCGCCAAATTTAGCGGCCGTCTGCGCATGCGCCAAATTTGGCGCCCGACTGCGCATGCGCGAAATTTAGCGGCCGACTGCGCATGCGCGAATATTTGCGGCCGACTGCGCATGCGCGAAATTTAGCGGCCCACTGCGCATGCGCGAATATTGGCGGCCGACTGCGCATGCGCCAAATTTGGCGCCCGACTGCGCATGCGCGAAATTTAGCGGCCCACTGCGCATGCGCGAATATTGGCGGCCGACTGCGCATGCGCTAAATTTCGCGCATGCGCAGTCGGCCGCCAATATTCGCGCATGCGCAGTCGGCCGCAAATATTCGCGCATGCGCAGTCGGCCGCTAAATTTCGCGCATGCGCAGTCGGCCGCTAAATTTCGCGCAGACGGTCCCCTCTTTTTTTTTTTTTTTTTTTTTTTTATTATTCGTCTTGTGGGAACACACCGCTAAAATTAAGTATAAATTAACTAACAGTGTTTTGGTAAAAAGCTAGTTGACTTTTTAACATTAGCCAGATTACCATAATTCAGTATTAATAAGATTCAGAAGTTAAATATCTACAAAAACCCTGCCGGATTACACCGGAGTACCGAGAGGAGCTCTCAGGCCTGTTAGGTATTTTAACTACCGTTAGCTAACTGGCTGTTTCAGCTCTCGGTGAAACGCGAACTTATTACTGAACTACAGCGTGATTTAAAAGCTGCTGCTGATTGAGAAAAACACACCCTGTGCTGGGAGAGAAGGTCGTGGATCAGCTCTTAAACAGCGCTGGGTGTTTGTTTTGTTTCTGAACGAGCAGGTGCTGCTGCAACTGGATTGTATAAAGATATGAGAAAAGAATGCTTTCGTCGAGGATTTAACATGAAAAGGTAAGCTGCTGTTATGTTCTGATCTGTGCAGGCAGTTTATGCACTTAACGTAACTCCGTTCGACAACTAACTTACAGAGCTAGCGTTTGTTGTGTCTCCGGCTTAGTTTTCTGCAGTCCATGATTATTAGCTAAGGTGTTTAGTTTATTTTGACCCCAAACAGCAGCGTTCACTGCATTTTGCATACTATTAACTAACCGCGTGAATCCACTGTACGTGCAAGTTAGCGTTAACTTCATCACGAACGAGTAACGGATTAGTAAACACACTCTTGTCTTTTTTTTGACTCCTCACAGTTTCTGTCAGAAAACACTGAAAGAAAACTTCTCCTCTGTCTCTGTTTATATAGCGATGGTTTGGGTTTAAAGCTGGGTTTGTTGTGCTGGATATTTGGTTAGGAGAAGGAGATTTTATAAGATGTGTGGCTGCATAATTGTGAACTGAGATCGCGGTCTGTGAAGTTACACCCGCAGCTAACCAGTGACTTTAAAAAACAAATAAACACAGCTGTTACTGGACTTGATGGGTTTAAAAAATGAGTTAATTAATTTTAAAAGACTAGGCTACTAATGTTGGCCCTGCTGAGTCCAGCTGATCATCCAGAAATAAACATTACCTATGCTGGTCAAAAGCTATTTAAAGAGCTAACCTCCCAGGGTGTGTTTTTTTTTTTTTTTTCTGGTTTTGAGCATTTTTTTAAGGAGGGAGTGTAAGTCTGTGCTGCAGTAGAAGAGTGTAATTTTAGAAAAGTTGCAGTATTTGTCTCACTGCCTTAGATAGTATAGACTTTAAACATGTTACTAAAAATTAACACTGGACCGTGTTTTTAAATACTTGCCATTCTGGATGTACTTTATTGGATAAATTGATACAGCTACCATGAACTGTTTTGTTTCTGTTCTGTAAAATCAGGCCCAGTTCCAAAAGACACAACATCCTCAGTGTCCTGGAGCTCCAGCTGAAGCACTGGCCACTCCACCTTCTCCATCCCCACCCAAAAGAGGAAGATCAGCAGCAGTGGAGGGTCCCAGGATGTTGAGATGGTAGTGCAGAGCGGTAAGTCCCAATCACATTTTTAGCCTCTGAGTCAGTCATTTATTTTTCTTAATCCAATATTTTGGCAATGGAAAAAAAAAGGAACACATCCAAGTTGTCCCTTATGTTTTTATTAATAAATTAATTATTATTGAAACAATGATTTAAGAACATAAATCAAAACTAAAAACTGTATATAAAATAAAATATCAGACAGAAACATCGTTACAATTCTCAGAGTACGCTGAGGCAGCTCGGCTTAAAAAAACTGTAAATATGCATTTTACAAAAGTTAGCTTAAAAAATAATAGTAAAAAAAAAGTAAGATGATGAATATATATGTTAATACATTAATAGCTTAATATTATTACTCTTTGTTCTTATTACTGACTTACCGGGGGAACTAATTAAGGGACGGAATGATTTACCACCTGTTTCTCAGGTGGTAAATCATGTTTGTTGTTGAATGTGCATTTTTTTTCCTTCCCACCTTGTAAACTCCTGCCTTTGCAGTCCACTTTAAAATATTTCCAAACAGAGGTGTAATACGCTCTTTCGATCTTACAGCTGCTGCTCACACTGCTAATAAATACAAAACAAACACAGTTGATTTTATCGGAGCGCCAGTACCCAAACCCGACTGACTAAAACTTTCAATCGTAACCACCTTACACTTAACCATTGAGATGACACGACCGCAACTCAACTGCAGCTCGACTCTAGCCAGACTCTCGTGATTTTATCCTGACTCTGGAAATTTGTCTGCAACTGTGAAATCATTGGAAAATCGTTAGGTACCTGAACACTCTTCTCTCTTCACCCTTAATGTAGCAGCTACCCACTGGATAACTGTTAGCCTGTTCTATAGCGACTGTAATTTCCTTCTGTCTGTTTCTTACACTCTGTAGGTACTTATATATTTTTTTTTATTGAACGTGGCAGCGTGCCGACAATCACAAGTATTGCAAATGTTGGGATAAATTTCAGCCAATTTAACTTTACTAGAATGTGCTCTGTGTACTCTGCAGGTACTTCTAAGGCAGCTAGTTGAAGGCGTGATTGAGGTCCATGCCAGAGGGGTTCTGCACTGTGACCTCAAGCCATAGAACATCCTGGTTCAGATGTACAGTTAGGAACCACGCCTTCATCTTCTGTTCTTCTGGTATGGGTTTTCAGTGAACACTACAGGCAGAGAACTGTCTTCGTAGAAGCTACCATTACTGAATAGAGATTCAGGTCAAAAACATTCCTTAACGCTCAGTCACTGTCTCTTAATTTACTTTTCAGGACCTTCCTCATGAGTGGTTTACCCATGAGGCCAAATCCTCCACAGTGTTGCAGATAGGAATCATCCTGCTGTGTGTGAGAGGTGACCCTTCAACACAGCACGGAGATCACCTCAAAGAAGTCTCAGATCATCTCTCCACCATCTGCTCTATGACCCCTGGCTAAGTATACACCACGACACAGCCACCACATCAGGCACACCTCAGTCAGGTACCATATAAAACAATAATAATAATAATAATAATAATTTTAAAAAATCTATATTTTCAATCACTAGTTTAGAGAGTTCTCTAGTAGAGCTGGGCGATTAATCGATTTTATCGATAAATTCGAATTTATAGTTAAGGACAATGTGTTTTTATGAAAATCGATTTTCTCTGAGTTTTCTTTTTCACCACAGACGCTCCTCTGTGGGCACAGAGTGAGCTTAGCTAGCTCCCTCCATACCTCCCTCCCTCCAGCGCGCGCACCCCCCGCCCCTCCCTCACTCCCTCCCTCCCTCCCTTGCACGCACAAACACACGCACACACATACACAAAACACATGACGGCGGAGCTTAAGAGCAACTAGCTCCGTGATCTGGAGTTGGTTCGGTTTTGCGGCGTCGGACGTAGACCAAACAAACGCTGTAAGGTGAACCAATTTATCACTATACCTTAAACAGAACCATGTAGCGGAGTGGGAGAAGTGCTGCTACCGAATGAACACAGCAGCAGCACCAGTTCACCATTCAACGTTAAACAAGGAACTGTCCCTGACATCTTCCAACCGTGTACCAGGTTTTGTATGCACTACAAGTTAAGATGTTTTGCATATTCATGAGAAAAGATCTCATTTTATAGAACACTGGCACTTATTTAAATGCTTTGTTTTGCAATTCTAGCCCAATAGGGAAAAGTATTTACTTAAGAGCATATAAATTGTACTTGTTTTCTATTGTCTACTTTGTAAGTTGTATCAAAAAAGGGCACCATTTTATTTATTTCTATTTGTTTTTAAGGGTGTGTTTATTTATTTTTTAAGTTTGAGGGTGCATTGTGTCAGTACCTAAACTATGTTGGAGAAAGCTTTCTAAAAGTCACTAGATGTTCTCACTGTTTACAATAGTTTTTTTTTGCTTGTTTCTGGTTGCACTTTAACCACAAATGGAACATTTTAAGTGAAAACTAATTAAATAAGAACTAGTTTTTAACCATTTCTTTATCATCTTTAGTTTGATTTTTAGTAGGGGGAAAAAATTGATTTAATTCGAAAATTGGATTTAAAAAAAAAAAAAATCTAATTTTTTTTTTTCCGGCCATATCGCCCAGCTCTATACTCTAGTTTAGAGGGTTTTTTTTTATAAAACACACCTAAGGAAAATTGCAGGTATTAATAAAGCTATTGATTCCATACTTTTAAAAAGGTAATGATTTTCTTTAACTATATAAATGTTTTAATCGTTTTGTGTATTGTATGCTTTTAATTGCTTCCTGTTTTGTATTTGTGTTCATGTACTTAAGGCTTTAATCCTTTTATCTTGATATTGTTTATCTTTTGATGTTTATTAATTACTTAACTGTATTTATCTTTATGTAGTATACTGTTAGTGTTTTAATCCATACTCTTTTTGTATATATTTCTTTTATTGCTTAGTTACTTGCTTTATTAATGGTTATTGTATTGGTGTTTTAGTCTTATTTTGGGCTTATATTCATCAAAAAACATTTTAACGTTTGTCTTTTAGTGCTTTAATCAATTAATATTGTACTTACCTTTTACTATTTTCCTATTAATCTTTCTGTACTTAATTATACATTATTTTTTATATTTTTTTTTTATAAAATTAAAGGCGGGTTTATTAATTGTATGTCTTTATACGGGATTTTATATTTGCATTGTATATATTTTTGTTTCATTTAATGTTTATGCTCTTTGTCTTTTTCAGATTTTTACATTTTTAATTTGTGTATTGACCCAAGGAGTATGGGTTCCTCTCAAGGTTTCTATCTCTCTTTCTGAGAGAATTTTCTTTGCCGCTGTCTCCTTTGTGCTTACTCAAAAGAGGTTTGGACACTTTTTTTTTTTTTTTTAACTGTTCTTAATTTTGTTTGTTTCTTAACTTTGTCAATAAATGTTTTTTTATTGCTATCACTTTTGTCTGTTTATTTGATCACACTATCGCTAAGTTTCTTGAAATGTGTTTATGGAAAAAAAATAATTTTAATATTTTATTAAATGTGGATTTGATGCCCACATTCAACCACTTTTTAACACTTCAACTAAACACTGAAAGAATAAATCAGAAATTATTGATTTCTTATTAATGTAATGAACAGAGATGTTCTGAAGTTAAAAGCTGATTATCCCATGTGTCTCATATTCCCAAAAATGATAAGGTTGATAAGGTCATGTCAGCTCCAAGGACAATTTCAGTTTTGTATTTCAGTGAAAGTTATTCCTTTAATTGAATTTATATAAATAATGTATCTGGTAATATACAAAGGCTCTCAGTGTTGTTACACCTTTTTGTTATACTTAAAACCAAAGTGTAATTTTTCAACAACTCGCCTCTGTGATGTTTGACCACTTAGGAATTACACTGACATTACTTCTACAAGTCATGGGATAGTAGGTTTGAGGCTGATCATGAAGTGTTACCTCAATGTATTGGCCAGTAATTTATTATTGAAGGTTATTCATTCAAATTTATTGTGACTGGTGGTCTGCCTACAATTGTCTGTGCAACTCTGAGAAATATCTATACACAACTTTTAAAACGATTAAAGCTTTGGGATTTACATGTGCAAAATTAAGCCCTGCATACAGAAATATACTGATAACTTTCTGATGCTTTAAAAAATAAGAATCAAAGGAATCAAATTCCAAAAGATAAGCATTAGCATTTCAGAAGTACTGTCTGAGGTCAGCATACACACTAGAAAAACAGAGAGAAAAAAATCACAGTTCTTACAGTCTGCTTGTCTTACCAGGTTCCATGAGACACTGCAGTATCCCTTTATTCATCCAATAACATAAATTATACATTAATAAAACATCTGTTTTATTAGAAATACTTGTTCAAATTACAAATTAGCACCCACAACTCCACAGAGGTTGGAGGACCATAATTTAATATAATGATATATTTAAGTTACATGATTTTGAGCATATTACTACATTATTTTGCCTTTCAAAAAATGCCAAGTGAGCAAATCAAATCTAAAACTTTTTCTTGTTCCCCCCTCTGCATGTGATACATAGAGATCAGTAACATCTTTCAGTAAAAATGGTCTGTAAAAACAATATGAAATTTGAAAAGGAAAAAAATACAAGCTACAAAAAATGTAACTTTCAAAATAAATTCATGGTGATCACTTGATTATGACAGAAATGGACACCTGCTAAAACCACATACTTATCCTTTTGGTTTGAGGTAAATCTGTCTACCACAAACCAAAATATACAATTACAGTAGAGGAATCCTGCTTTAAGATATTTGGCCTCAGATGCATCAGTAGCACTTTACAATTAATTTACATTGTTTAACCATACTTATGTTAGAATGCCTCAACTAATTATTATTATGACACTAGTTAAGATATTAATTCCTACAAAATGTTAAAACTGATATCGCAATTCATCTTTATTTACAACATTCTTAAGCATTACAATTTAGAAATGTTAAATAATGTTTACCACTTAATTACCACTTAATGTTTATTACAGTCGTAAGTACTGTTATTTTTTACCCTGATTGTAAAGAGTTACAGATGCATCAGTAGCTGGGTAGAACAATATGAATATGACTGCTGTCTAAATAAATTAAAAAGGCATTTTTTTTTTTACGGCAGCCTCACGCTGACACAGGGTCCCAAGCAGTGATGTTAGTAACGCGTTAACTCTAATCTGACTCTTTTTTCAGTAACGAGTAATCTAACGCGTTACTATTTCCAATCCAGTAATCAGATTAAAGTTACTTATCCAAGTCACTGTGCGTTACTCTCTCTCTCTCTCTCTCTCTCTCTCCACCTCACACACACACCGCGTTCCCTTCCCCATCCCCCTCCGCTCTTCCCCAATCACACGCGTCTCGCTTTCTCCCCTGTCTCTCTCTCTTTCACGCTCGGCGTGTTTTTAGTTTCCGCCCATTCTCGTTTTTCCGCCAGTTCTCGGGCTCCCTATCTCTTTATAAAGGCGGGTTTTCCCGGCCACGTCCCAATTCACTAGCCAGGGCCTGCACAGATCTGATTGGCAGAGGAGAGCGTTTGAAGATTTTACACCACACGTGATTGGTCTGTGAGTTTCCCATGCCGCAGAGTGCGTATACCGTAAAGACAAGAAAAGTTCTGACGCTTTAAATGAACACTGTCAAAATTAAATCCTTCTCAGTAGTTTATCGGTTTGGGTCCGCATTGGACAACGTCTGGGTCCGGACCCGGACCGCAGTCTGCATATATGTGATCCCTGGCCTTGACCATATACACGGTTTTGTTTTATCAAACCACTCCTTGCTGCCCTGCAGAGAACAACAGGTTCAATATTCAGATTTACAGTGTTAAATATGTCAGGTCAAGAAAGACTTTCTTTATTTTATATTTTTTTATAAAAACAAGTATTTATGTTAAGTGAAATCAAGAAAGACCATATTTTATTTTTTATAAAAAAAAAATATTTATGTTAAGTTAATTCAAGAGAAATGGTCTTTTAATTTTATAAAAATAAATAGTTCAGGGGAGTATTGGCAAAACTGGTTATAATGTTTATGTTAAGGCGGCGGGACGTGGTGTGTGCAGCTGCTTAAAGTAACTAATAAAGTAACTTGTAAACTAACTTAGTTACTTTTAAAATCAAGTAATCCATAAAGTAACTAAGTTACTTTTTAAAGGAGTAATCAGTAATCGGATTACTTTTTCAAAGTAACTATACCATCACTGTTAGCGAGTAATGGTAATGGTGCTCCAGCAGTGCTAGCCGGGGTTAGAAGCAGACTACAGGCGGATAATACTCACGTCTGAACGGCAAAAAAGGCAGCACTTAGCACGGTTAGCGGCTAATGCTAATGCTGCTCCAGCCTCGAGTCTCTCTGTGCTGGAGAACTAAACTGAAACTCCTGTATAACTCTGCACTTCAGCAGAGTGGCTTTACTGCGGTTGTGGATGATAAAGGCGTGGTGGTGATCACCCAACATTCTGACCTCACTAATGATTACTAATGTCACTAAATGCAATCAAATCTTCACAGCAATGCTCCAACTTCAAGTAGAAAGCCTTTAATTAAAAAAATAGGGAGCTACTCCAACAAATGAATGATAAACTCGTGCTTTTTCAGTAGCATTCTGTTTCTGGTTAGAATGGATGTCAGGTGCCACGCGACTAATTCGGCACATAACTCAGCATGCTGCTGCAGGACCATCTCAGGTCAACCAGCTGCAACGAGGGTTAGCATGCTCAATTAGCCTGCGCAAATGAGCCAGACGGTAAAGTCATTTAGCATGCAGGCTTCCGCTAACCGCGTTTAATGGTTTTATCCTCCCAAAAAAAAAAAAAAAAACTAAAAGGAAAGGCAGTCCGACAGCGATTTAGCCTATGCTGCGATTAACTCCAAGTAAGTAGGATTTTTCTGGTGTTAGAGCTCATCTTTAAAACACTGTCTGTACTGAATTGAATTGACTCTATAATATGCTGGAAATGAGCAAACCAAAGCTGTTCTCGCCTTAAAAAATAAAAATAAAATAGAGCGTATTTCTGGCTTGTGCTTCTGAAAAGCGTAAAGCTCTTCTCTTTATGCTGCATTGAATCTTATCTACAACTTGCATGGCGTCTGGAAGCCTAACAATGCCTTCCTAGTCATTGTGATTTACTTACAGCACATTTCTTCTTTCGCTAAAGCATTAGCGTTACGCTCTCTCAGAACTTTGGGTAATACAGTGAACGGCTTAAGTTCTAAATGAATATTTAAGACTTTCCTAACTTGTTAAACAGTCAGAAGGAGAGAAAATAAAAATGTGGTGTTCTCACATTGGCAGGTATGATCCTGGACATGGAAGCCATGAGGGCAATGGTCAAGGCACTGTCCGTGATGGAGGACGCTGGGTCGGAGACAGGCGGTGCAGTTGCGGACGTTCCCCTCGGTGCAGTGTGCACAGGAGGAGTGACATTCTGAAACAGAGAGAAAAACATTTTTAATTCAACAGATCTTCTCTCAAGGACTACGTTCACATTACAATCCACATTTCTTAAATCCGATTTTTTGCTCAGATCAGATTTGAATTTGTAAGTAAGTGTTTTTTAAAATTTTTAACAGTTTGTCTAAACTCCCTTTCAGACTGGGTGACATGGGGCATATTTTGCCCTGATAAATCACTTTTTTCACAGTTATCCAGATCAATGTAGCTCCACACCTTCTTGCTAGAATCTGGAGAGCCCTGGCATTTAAAAATGAGGCAATAATAACTTAAAAAGTGCACAAGAAGCTTAATAAAAATTACTGTTTACATCCCATAACGCTAGCTTCAGCTCCGAGCACCGACATCACTGAACTGAAAATAACAGACATGTATATACATAGACTTGGCATAGCCTGCTTCCTGGTGCCGACTGCAGCACTATGCGGCGTCTATGTATATATATATATATATATATATATATATATATATATATATTCTTGTCTTAAATGTCAGGGCTCTCCAGATTTTAGCAAGGAAGTGTGGAGCTACTTTGAGCTGGATAATGGTGGAAAAAATGATTTATCGGGGCAAATTATGCCCCGTGTCACCCAGTCTGAAGGGTGTTTGGACAAACTGTTAAAGTTTCTGGATTTCTGAATGCTGTGGGAGAATGGAGGTGTGCTATTCATTAAAGGTAAGTCATGTTTTACTTCACCAAAAGTCCATTTTAGATCTCCTTCAACCCACCAAACAGCATGCAAAGCAGATGATTTAAATGGGATTTCTAGTAACATATTTTACACTACTAGAGCAATAGGAAGCAAGTGCAGGGTACAGGTTAAATCAGTGTCTATTGCCCTTGAAACAAGAGGAGTGCTCAGGAACAGTTCTTGGCTTATTTAAGAAAATAGACTGACAGGCAGTAAAAGACGAGGCATTCTGTCTGGACAGAAGCAGCGCACACAAACACACACACACACACACACACACACACATTTACACACGAGCCAGCTGCACTTTTCTGCTCTTTAAATGTGCTGTCAGTCAGAGAGCTGAGCTGAGCTGAGTTGGGTTGCAGGGCTGCAGTGGACAGAGAGAGCTAAATGTCTGGAGTTCTGACATGTCCGTGCTGCAAGCCAGTTAAACGCTAAATACACACTGTATGGACAAAAGTATTAAAACACACCACTTACACCACTTAACATTTCCCCCAAATTCCAAATAAAAATATTGTCATTTAGAGCATTTAATTGCAAAAAATGAGAAATGGCTTAAATAACAAAAAAAGATGCAGAACTTTCAGACCTCAAATAATACAAAGAAAACATGTTCATATTCATAAAGAGTTTTAAGAGTTCAGAAATATTTAAAAATATTTGGTGGAATAACCCTGTTTTTAATCATAATTAAGTTTTCATGCATCTTGGCATGTCTCCTCCACCAGTCTTACACACTGCTTTTGGATAATGTTATGCCTTTACTCCTGGTGCAAAAATTCAAGCAGTTCAGTTTGGTTTGATGGCTTGTGATCATCCATCTTCCTCTTGATTATATTTCAGAAGTTTTCAATTTGGTAAAATCAAAGAAACTCATTATTTTTAAGTGGTCTCTTATTTTTTTCCAGAGCTGTATGTTTACAATTTATTTCAGTTTTTAGACTATTTGCTTTCCTTGAAGGCCCTGGCAGTATAGTGCAAAATTTTATACACTGGATTTTGTAACATTTCTGTTTATTGACTGGAACTGATGAGCTAAAATGACAAAAATGTAGAGAAAAACTGAGCGTTCTAAAAGTTTGTATGGGTTTTTGTTTGAGAGTAGTGTACATATTTCCCATTCTCATAAAGTTCTCTTCACAAAGACATTTGTCCATCAAACAAAAACACCAAACACCCTCCAAACCCCCCCCCCCCCCCACACACACACAGACACACACACACACACCTCTGTCAGTCCGTCAGACAGCATCGTCTCTCTGTTCTTTGCTTTATTTTCTTACTTCAGCAGCTCACGCTGTCAGGCAGCAGAACGCAGTTATCTCCAGACGTAATTGAGTTTATCCCCCCCAAGAAGAGCAGCAGGCATATTAAACACAGACCACTGTCAATCTGTAATACCACCCCCCCCACCTTCACCTTTCATGCGTCAGGGAAACAGGTAAAAGCAATTTCTAACACAATTCACATATCTGATGAATGGCTCCACTGGGCTTCACCTATTGATCTCTGTACTTTTCAATGGCATTTGGGGCTCTGAAATATGATTTGAAAGGAAGCCAGGACTGAAATGAAAGAGGTATATCAGTCAGGAGGCGCTGATTCACAATGGCAGACCGGGGCCTTTCATATGACCTTAAACAGATTTATTGGGACACGCAATAGCTTAGCGCTCCGCGGGGAGAAACAGATGGGAGGAATTTAGAAACTGTAAAAATTGAGCGGCTTCACGCACTTTATGAACGATTTGTGAAGGAGTGTAAAAAGGATGATATGGAGGAGTGCTGGGAAAAATAGCTAAACGTGATACGATAAGGTGTGCTATCACATTACACACGATTGTAGGCTATAAACCTATTACACAGACATGCCAAAATTCATAGGATAGGATACATTAAACTGTAGACTGAAGATCGTAAAGACCATGAAGTGTGGTGTTTTAGTGGACGGGAACAGGGTTTTTGGAACAGGGTTTATACACTTTTGAAACAATACATTTCCATGACTTTTTCATGAATTTTTTATGCCTTCAAAGCAAATTTCTTTGTCGATCTTTAAAACACCAATGCAACATTACATTACATTACATTTGGCAGACGCTTTTGTCCAAACTTTTGTCCGACTTACAATAGTGAAGTACAAAAATAATAGAAGTTAAAGGTAAAAACATCTTTATATGGGCCTAAAGGAGGTCAAAGGGAAATAATGGGATAGAGGAGTGAAGGAGGAGACAAGAAATTGGTTAAAATTAGTTAAATTACACCAAGGCGTGAGTAAAAGGGGGCTTAAAAAAACATTAAAAGCTATTCTTTAAATGATATTTTGTTTTAGTTTTGAATTAAATATTAATAAATGAGAGGTTCACATTACAGGTGTGCCATATTGTATTATACACAATAATATCTGCTAACATTTTACACAATAAAAAAACTCTTATCTTGTGATATTCGTCAAAGCCTTTTGAAAGTCTGTTTTGTATATATTTTCATATTTTGTGTGTTTTAATTGTTTGTTTGCAGTTTACAGCTTTACAGTTTACAGGAAAAAAATAAGAGTCCACTTAAAAATGATGAGTTTCTTTGATTTTACCAAATTAAAAACCTCTGAAATATAATCAAGAGGAAGATGGATGATCACAAACCATCAAACCAAACTGAACTGCTTGAATTTTTGCACCAGGAGTTTCATAAAGTTATCCAAAAGCAGTGTGTAAGACTGATGGAGGAGAACATGCCAAGATCCACTTTTTTGTTTTTTCAGCCATTTCTCATTTTCTGCAAATAAATGCTCTAAATGAGTTTGAGAGAAATGCTGTCTGTAGTTTATAGAATAAAACAACAATGTTCATTTTACTCAAACATAAACCTATAAATAGCAAAAGCAGAGAGACTGATTTAGAAACTGAAGTGGTGAAACCAGAGCTGTACATGCACTAAATATTGAGATATTATTTTTCATTGGACAGTGACGATATGAAAAAGTAAATGTTGCTGTGGTAATATAATTGTTAATTTTTGTATTTTTCTTAAACAAAAAAAAAGCTATTTATCAATAATTGCTTTTTTAAAATTTATTTAATAATGAATATTTAATATAAATAAAAAATCTGCTCTTTTGACAGTGCTTCTGCTTGTTTCAATAAGCTGCAACTAAGAAATTATAACTGCTTGTCTCTCACACACACACACACACACACACACACACGCACACAGGTCCTCGGACAGGTTGCTGAGCTGGAAGAAGAGATTTACACGTTGGAATTTCCTCTCACTGATATCTGATCTGTCAACACACACACAGACACACACACACACGCTCACACAGGACAGACAGTAGCCTTGAGGAAGCTCAACATTTGTCTGGGCATGCAAGCGGAACACAATGGACGCTATTGATGTCAGAAGGACATATCTTCATGGTCTGGACGTTGACAGTGGGGCCATTGATAAAAGCCCCAAAGCCGAATTTCCACAACTTACAATATTACAGTCAACCACGCGCACTGGAGTGTGACAAAAGCCACTACATCAAACATGCTGGCTTATCCTGTCAGCATGGATCTATTTCTGGATGCCTCAGTACTCTACACTGCTCCTCAAAAGTTTGGACACCGTAGTTTCTTCTGAGGTTTGTTTAGAAAAAGATTAATTCAGTTACTTTTCAATAAAGCAGAAAAATATCCGAAAAATAGTTCATATAAAATATTTGTGGACATTTTGAGTAAAGTTAGAAACACTGCCACATCTTCATGTTTGTATGAAGAGCTGGTTTTGTCTATATAATGATGTGACTTTCCCTTTCTAAACTATAAAGATTGTGTAGATTCAAGGTGGCACAACGGTCTAAGCGCTGGCTCTATCACTTGGAGATTGTAGGTTTAACAGTATATAGTCCCAGAGAGTATAACTGGCCTCACTCTCTCTGGGGGAGTCAGTTGGTCTTTCCTGACCCCCAAAGTTTGTAAATATGTCAAATTATTATATATTCAAGGTATATGTTTCAATTAATTTACTAGTATTATTACTAAATACTACTAGTAGCATTTTGGAGCAATGGGAATTCAAACTTAGGAAAAATGGCTATGCTGGTTTTGAACAAACCAGACTTTGGAGTCCTATAAAACAAGCAAATCAAACTGTAATCAAATGACAGTATTAAATCCTTGAAGACCCCTTTCCATAATATTAATGATACAAGTTTCAAGTGATATTGCTGTAGCAACTTGAAGTAATGGGAAGTAAAACCTATGAAAATGTATATTTGGCTTTGCATTAAACCAGTATTTGGATTATTATAAAACCAGCAAATCAAACTGTTATTAAATGACACCATTAAATACTTGAAGAACCCCTTCCAAAATATTAATAATACAAGTTCCAAGTGATATTTCTGTAGTATTTTGGAGCAATGGGAAGTCAAACTTGGACAAAAAGGTAAAAAGGCAATGTAGTTTTGATTAAACCAGATTTTGGAGTCTTATAAACCAGCAAATCAAACTGTTATCAAATGACATCATTAAATACTTGAAGAACCCTTTCCATACCATACTATTAACAATACAAGTTTTAAGTAATATTACTGTAGCAATTTGGAGTAATGTGAAGTCAAACTTATAAACAAAATGTCTATACGGTTGTGAAAAAAACAGAATTTGGAGTTCTATAAAAACAACAAATCAAACTGTTATCAAATCACCACTAAATACTTAAAGAACCCTTTCCATAATATTATTGATACAAGTTTCAAGTGATATTACTGTAGCAATTTGAAGTAATGGGAAGTCAATTAAAAAATGTCTATATGGTTTTGCATAAAACCAGAATTTGGAGTCCTATAAAACCAGCAAATCAATCTTTTTATTAAATGACACAATTAAATTATTAAAGAACCCTTTTCAAACTATTAATAATACAAGTTTCGAGTAATATTACTGTAGCAATTTGGAGTATTGTGAAGTAAAACTTATGAAAAATGTCTATTTGGTTTTGCATAAAACCAGAATTTGAAGTCTTATAAAACCAGCAAATCAAACTGTAATCAAATGGCACCATTAAATACTTGAAGAAGCATTTTCATTCTATTAATAATACAGGTTTTAAGTGATATCACTGCAATTTGAAGTAATGGGAAGTCAATTTTAAAAACATGTGTATATGGTTTTGCATAAAACCAGAATTTGGAGTATGTAATGCTTTTTATCAAATGACAGCATTACATTCTTAAAGAAGCCTTTTCATACTATTAATAATACAAGTTTCAGGTGATATTAATGTAACATTTTGGATTAACAGTAGCAATTAGAAGTAATGTAGAGTCAAACCTATGACAAATGTTTCTTTGGTTTTGCATAAAAATGGAATTTGGAGTCTTATAAAACCAGCTAATCAAACTGTTATCAAATGACACTATTAAATTATTAAAGAACCCTGTCCATACTATTAATTGTGTAAGTAATATTAACATAGCATTTTGAAGAAGCCAAACCACAAAGCATTTGTGGCTTGATTCGACTTTAAATTTGATCCCACATTATTTCAATAAGATGTTATTGACGTATGTGATATATGTGTATATGTATTGATATATGTGTTTAGAACTATTCACAGAATATAAAGAGCATCTGGTACATTATAAAAAAAACAATACAAAATCTTTGTTAGAACTTAGTGTCCCTAAACCACTGTCTGAACACATTATTCACTAAAAATGCGCAACACGACAAACGACAGCTGTGCAGCGGCACTCTGCATGTGTATTAGTCACTCAGCGGGAGAATAATCAGGAGAATTTGTGTGTACTATCCTCAGCACGTCTTTCAGCGCGAGGATTCCACACTGTCTCGCTCCAATATTTATCTTGGCACTGATGTTATCACTTATAATCACTGTTCAGTGGGTAAATTCCATTCCCTGCATGTGTAAGGGTGTGTATTAGAGTGTGTGTGTGTGTCTGCGTGTGTGTGTGTGTGTGTGTGTGTGGCTATGAGAGAGAAAGCCATTTATCTTGATATAGGAGAGGAACACAGATAGAGTTGTTTGGCCTAATGATCCGAGTCATGAAAAGATGCGCCAGAATAAGTGAATCTAAATCATAAATCAACTCTGAAGCTCTGTCTGCTGCTGGACCTGCCACTGTAGTACACACTGCAGCCCATTTCAGATTTAAGTGCAAACCAGGACCCTGTTTATACCTGGTAAACTCATTTTTTAGGTTGCTTTTACATCTGCCTTGTTTGAAAGTTGCCAGACTTTCTGACTTTTCAGTTTGGTTTGGTTCAGGTCAGTGTAACATTTAGCAGTTTAATGTTCTGGTTGTATCAAGCCAAATTTGAAAATAGAACATTGTGTATAAAACTTGATCATTGTTTTTTTCTTCCATTCAGTAGAGTAAATGAGAAATGGGTGTTCATCCATTTTTTTCATTTTTTCATCAATTATCTAGTTTTTCATTTTACAGAATAAAAAAAAAATGAAATAGTGAATCTTCCGTAGATTTTCAGTTTTGTCCATTTTTATATATTGTAACACAAATCTGATCATATAAGCCAACTTGCAAAATGCAAAAATGAAAAAAAAAATCTGAAAATAAAGAAAATATATTTTTTTCACTTTTTTTCACCTAAAATATAATTGGGGCAGAGATAAAAAACTGAAATTGGAAAAATGGATGAAAATGCTTATATTATTTCTTGTGAACTGCACTACATTAAAAAGGTTTTACAAGTGCGTTTTTACATACAATTTTCTATTTTTGCATTAAGCCTCAAACAGTCAGAAAAATACATTAATAAATGTTACAGTGACCAGTTCGAACCAGAATAGCAAACCACAGTCAAAATTTGATCCGACCAACATAGGTGGTCTAGGTCCAGCTCAACTAAATCCTGATGTTGATTCATCTGCAGTGTAAAAGCACTTTTCTAACTTAGATGGTCTAGACTTTCAGACCAATTTCAGAAAGCTAAGACTAAGGCTATCATCACCCATTAAACAATAGAAGAAGAAAAAGAATAGGTGTCATGCTGAAATCAGACTTCCTTTGGCTTACACTGGTGATTCCTACTGTATCTACTGTAACTGTAAATGAACCCTTACTTTTAATCAGAAATCATATGGATTCAAGGGGATTCTGTTACGCCTATTCTGCTATTAAGCAATGACCAGGAAGGGCAGTCAGATTGTGGCAGAGGGGCAGCATTCAGCACAACACCTAGAAAAACAACTGTCAACATTCTCCAAACCCATTAATATGAAATACAGGGAGATGCAGCCCATGTATGTGATGCATTCTGGACACTGATCTAGACTCTCAGGTGTGAAAATGCCCTTAGAAGAAGCCAACAGCTTGGACAAACCCAACAACCAGAAAACTCTTCAATATCATATTTAATTTGGAGGAAGGTTCGGTCATACAGGTTGTGGTGGGGTGTAGGTTGTTGGGTGTGGGGTGGGTTGTTACAGAAAATATAGCAGTGATACAGAAATATAACAGTGGACTTTATGGCATCATACGTCTTTAGGAATTAATTATTATTGTCCATTCCTTAATTCTTCTATGATGGGGAGCTGAAATTAGATTTTATTTTATTTAATAAGTTTTTCATTCCACCTTAAATGATGCATCCTCTGCCATCTGTTGCACCATTTAAGGTGGAACAGGAAAGTTATCTAGCTAGCTACTAAGACAGATATGTTATGTTTGTATTGAAGAAAATAGAGATAAAACATTAAAACTACACATTCAACTATGGTAAGATGGTGTTATCGTCATTTTTAACAAGAAAAATACTACAAATTGGGTTTTCTTTGGTCATTTGTGTCGCCATCTTGGCAGTGATTCCGCTTAACTACCCCCCAGGCTTACAAGAATTGGGACACCCTACCCCTAGACGTGCACACTCAAAACAGAGGGATAGGAGGTAGAACCAAGAAGTGAATAGTTTTGTTTATTCTTGACTGTTTGTTGAAGTAAGTAGGTTCACAACAGCCAGACCCAAAGAGCTTTTTGTGGCCTTCAAAAAAAGAAGGTTAAAGATGCAGATAAGTTTGGGAAAGTGGGTAAAAATATTTGATATATTTTAATATCAATAATTCCATGGACCTGCAAATAATTGACGAATTAAGGAATTAAGGCAGGAAGATAGGCAGGTCAAGGCAAAAACAAAGTGCGAGGTGCATAAAGATGTCCTGTAAAAGAAGATATCAGCTTTGGAGCAAATAGAATCCTCATTTTAATAAAACAGGGACATCCAGGCCAGCTGTGGCCAGGTTTAGTCTTTTTGGTTAGAGCCTCCATCGCATCATCCAGGTCCCGAGTGACTGTAGGTTTGTTTAGGGTTGTTTCAGTTCCTGATCTGTCCTTTCTCTGCTGCCTTTGTCACTCTGCTCTCTCATGTGTTGCCTGCAGACATGTCCTCTTATTATTACCTCTATGTGTGCGTTGTCTGTTTTCAGTTCAGGTATTTCACCCCTTTGTTCACCTTTTGTCCTTTTGTTGTGTATTGTTTGGTTTTTGATGCTGTTCCCTGTGTGTTTGCAGCGCTGTTTGTGTCTGATTGTGCTACAGGTGCAATTTCTTTATTTATTTTATTCAGCTAGCTTCTCTCTCTCAGGGTTTTAGGTGTCAGGTTGTCTTGTGTTTGCTTTTTGTTTTATTTTAGATTATTTTGTTGGATGTCATGGTTATCCTAACTACGTTTGGCTTAAAGCCAAGCATGTCCAATAGAAGAAAAGACAATAGGACAGTCTGCTTTGTGATTATACTTTGCAATCCTGTACTTTATTACATTCTACCACCAGGTATTCAGATATTACAATATTGCAATATTACAATATTGCTTATATTGAACCATACTATGCAACACTTTCACAACAATTGTTTGCACTATAAGGCGAACATAAAATCCTTAAAAACTTAAAATCAACCAATCAGACTGTAAGGAGCAGTAAAGCCACTCCGCTGAAATACAGCATTATACAGGAGTTTTAGTGAAGTTTCTCCAGTACCAAGCCTGGAGTAGTATTAGCATTAGGCGCTAACCACAGTGCTAGCTTTTTCACCATTCAGAGGCAAGCATATCAGACTATAGTCTGCAGTGTTACCATGTTAAAACAAGCTAAATTTAATGAAATGCTAGCTGATAGCGCCCTGAGTTACCAGAACACTTAGGGTTTCTCAGTGTAGCGCAGTTGGTTGGCATTTACAAGCAGTAAGCACTGCTAATCGCGGCTAGCACTGATGCTAACCGTGCTATTAAAAAATATTGGAAATCTAAGCTTACTGTAAATAAATGGAAGCGTTTTACTCGCCCAAATAAACAGTTTTTAAAATGCGCCTTAAAATCTGGTGCGTCTTATGTATGAAAATAGATCTAAAAAGAGACATTTATTGTGCTTTATAATATGGTGCATTAATACATAATACATAAAATACAGTATAAACTCTTTTAAAACTATTTTACATATCTACATCTCCCTCATCCGCTGACTTGCCACAGACAGTAGGTACAGATCCCTCCCTCAGACGAAGTCCACTGGCTAATCCTGCTGTGTACTGTCTGAGGTTCTGAACCAAAGTGACCGAAATGGCGTTTCTTTAACTGATCTAGTGGAAGGAGCTCTGGTGGGGGTTGATGGGTGAGGGGTGGTGCCAGGGAAGTTCTATGCAGGTTTCCTTATTGTGACACCACGAACGGCTCATAGAAGCATATGATTTCTGACACCAAACTCACTCACAGAAAACAGATGAATTTTTTATGTGCTTTGATTGTTTACAGGGGAAGTCGAGTGTATGCAAAAAGTGAGTTTTGCCTAATATGTCTTCTTTAAAATGCCTAGATCAAAAACAAAAGTCACTTACAGTATGTTTAACAATAACTACAGATATCGAATCAGATGGAGCCTTCGGCCTGTACTCTGCACTGACATATGATTACATATATTGCTAAACATCCATGCCATTGTAAAGAAAAAGATATTTTTGTATGTAAAGGGAGTACAAATGAGCTTTAACTGTGGGTTTTAGCTGGTGGTTAAATTAGCAGGATTTACCTCACAAAGGAGCCGAATTACCAAGATTTAACACCTCGATGCTTTGGAGTAATCTGCTCACTTCACGCAGCGATTCTAATCTAAACTTAATTACCTTTCTCCCATCAGGGTTTTTGCATTGATCTTTTTAAAAAAAATGCCTAAACAGATCTGTGAATAATAGAATGGGCAGATAGGTGAGCGAGGC
Source organism: Astyanax mexicanus (assembly GCF_023375975.1). Classification (NCBI taxonomy): domain Eukaryota; kingdom Metazoa; phylum Chordata; class Actinopteri; order Characiformes; family Acestrorhamphidae; genus Astyanax; species Astyanax mexicanus. The sequence goes on from NC_064429.1 coordinate 17,288,320, forward strand.
AGGCAATACTCTAGCTGCTAATTTATGTAATACGTTAGCGGATAACGCTGGTTGATTTATGAGCAGTGCTGACTTCTGAGAAATCAGAATCCACAATTATTCTGCTTTTAGGAAACGCTGTGAGGGAATATCATCTGACGGAAGGTAAAACAGCACTGTGCTCAGTCAGGGAGATACATTCTGCCATCGCCACTAAAATTTCAAATGTAGGTAATTAGAATGAACCCACAATGAACATCATCCACTGAGTGCTTTTCCTTGTGCTGATTCAGGGTTCTCTAGAGATTTTCTTTTTTTATTATTATTTATTTTAAATTGTTTCCCATTTTTTTCTCCATTTCGCTAGACCAATTGTCACATCCATTCAGCGGCTACTTAGCTGTATATCCCTCATCACTGGTGATGCCACATCACAAGAAGGATAAAGACTAGCACATGCCATGCAGATGCAACATTGCTGAGTAGCATCACAGTGCGCTCGGAGGAAAGCGCAGCGACTCGGTTCAGATACATCAGCTCACAGATGCCTTGTGTTAAACGACATCACCCTTTGGAATGATGTGGGGAAAGAGCACCATCTACCCACCCAGAGAAATAGCAAGGCCAATTGTGCTTTCTCAGACTCCGGCAGCTGATGGCAAGCTGCATGACCGGGATTCGAACTTTAGACTGCTGGACTGCTCTTGACTAGAGCCTCATTTTTCATTTTAAATTTAATAAAACCAGTGTTCCACTTTTGCAAAAACTAAAGTAGCTTTTGTTTCCATATAGAACACTGCTTGTGTTATTGTGCTTGTGAAAGTTTAAAAAAGACACATAGCATATTATGAGACACATAGTATATTAGACTTTAAAGGAGAACAGAGAAAATGAATGCCTCTGTATTTACCTCTGCAGATAAGTTCTGTATCCAGGTAGTGCTGGGGCAGACACGCGGACACGCAAGTGCCGTGAGAGACGTGTGTGTGCTGGGGCTGCAGCACCTCCTCTGGCTTTACACACTGCACACAGTCCGATGGCTCTGGACCCACACACGCACGGCATGACCCATGGCAGCCTGAAGAGATGAGAGGTGAAAGACGTATGAATTACATGTTAAATACAAAAGTTAATTTTGTATATAAAATTATTTTTTTTTACATTTTGTGGCCCTGTGCCTATGAACCAGTTGCTTTAACAAAACAGTATCAAGTGAAATTATGTACCATAATTTCAAGGCAATAAATCTATTTATTTTTTTTCTCACATAAGAAGTTTTGTGTCAGGTCTGGTGCTGAAAGCACTCCTGTCACTCCCACATTCAGCGCTGCAGACGATCTCCAGTCTCCCTACTACATTTCCCAGAACACACCACACTCTGACATCACGCACTCACCTGATCACCTGCCACCACCCGGAAGCCCTGAATATTAAATACACACACTATATAAACCCCCTTCACCTACACTCTGTGCCGAGTAATTGATTGGTTAGCCCTCCTTACAAAGCGTCTTCCTATATTTCCTATCCTTGATCTTCTGGTCTTTGACTCTCTGGACTGTTCTACCTCGATTTTTGCCTTCTCTCCGCTGATTGGATCTCTGTGTATTACTTGGACTGTTACCGTTTCTGATTTTTGGATTACCTCTGTTTCTTGCCTCCCCGTGTATGAACTCTGGACTGTCCCTCACTCTGGTTTGTGCTATTTCTCTCTGGTTGTTGTTTGCTCCTGTTGACCTTAATTTTCAGCCTGACTATCCCGTCATTGTATTAATTTTTATTCTGTTTAATAAATATCTCGTTATACTGCATCTGCGCTTGTCTGAGTATATCTGATCATTACATTTTGTCTTACTAAGAATTGTAGAAGTGTATGATTATTTTGCGTATTTAAGGAATATTGATTTTAATCAGTCTTCACCTTATTTTAAGTAATTTTAACTGAAATTTGTCACAAAAACTCACTGGTATTCTTGTGTCTAAACTTAAGCCAAAAATAAATCATGCTTAACCCCTAAACGGAACAGGATTCTTTCAGGATTTTCTTCTGATATCTATTGATACTACTGATTTATATTCTAGCATTAAATAAAACGGTTTTATGTTTCATAAAAAACGTTACTGAAAATTCTAATTGTAATTGTAATAGAAAATATTAAAGAATTTGAATGAAATCTGGACTTGTCAAAATAAAATGAATCTAAATGATAAACTTTTTGCTTTCTTAAACGTCACTTTAAAATCAATGTTTTCTTGAATACAAATCAAACAGTTCCTCCAAACCTTTTGTTTTGTTACGTTAGTCTTAGTTTACTAACATAGGTTCATTTTAATGTTTTATACTTTTCATGCAGAACATGCAGAATTTGGGGTAGCTTCCTCCTTTTACTGATCTGAAATGATATATAAAGTGGAGTATATCGTGGACAGACAGCTTCTCAACGTTTTCCTCAATCCCTTAAAGCTTTTATAGTGTGAATAACTTATTTTACTGCAGAGAAAAGGGATTTGTATCACCTACAATACTGTTGCCTGTATACAGACCAAGGCCTGTTAAGGGGTTGACTGTGATAGAAGCAAAAAACTAAATTTTATTTTACATCTCTGCTGTACTACTGTATCTCTCTCTCATCTGCTGACATCTGCCACAGACAGTAGCTACAGATTCCACCCTCAGACAAAGTCTGCTGGCTATCCCAGTTGTGTACTGTCTGTACTGAGGTTCTCAACAGAAATGACTAATGTCATATATGCAACACAGCCTGTGCCTGAAATGTAAGAAATGCTAACTCAATATTCTGCTGCTCATTCTGCAAAAAAAAATCCATTGTAAGAATCCTATAACTAGCAAAAATCACAGTTTTTTGAAGAGTTTGATGTCTAACGTTTCTGTGTGTCAGTTTTTACAGCTTTTACTCCCTTCAGCTCAAACCCTCTGGCACCTTTTTATCTTATCTTTTTTATTTCTCTTCTTTCTGTCTTTCCATCATTTCTACCAGCACACACACACTCATGCACCGTCACTCCCTCACATTCATTAACAAACTCGCTTGCTCAAACTCAGCATGGTGCTCAGCACTCACAGACTCAAAACCACACACACACACACACACACTCACTACTACACGTACAGTGATCAAGGACTCAGGCCTCAGTAAGTTTTACACACCATATCTGCTACTTTTGGCTTACATGTTCCAACTAATATTTCAGCAATCTACTGAAATATTACCCAATACACACACACACACTCACACACACACAGCTAGACCTTTAGGGGTTTTGGATGTATATCAAAAGCATACACAAACACACATACACACACACACCTCTGCATCCTTGGTTTCTGAACCCCTCGCTTGGCTCTCAGCGGGACTATCAGTGAGCGTTATTTGAATTCAGCTCATACGCACAATCTACAGCAAGGTCCTCCTCCTGGCTGATGGCGATGGCGAGGGAGAGGATACGGAAGCTAAAAGTTTAAGTCAGGTAAAGGCCAACCCCCCGCTGATAAACAATCACTGGCCCAGTGTGTGGGCCTGACTTTAGATCCAGCTTTAACTGCAAAACTCTTTAATGCTGTGCGTGTGTGTGTGTGTGTGTGTGTGTGTGTGTGTGTGTTTGCGCTTATCATCGAATTCTGGTTTCATCCCTGCTGATATTTCTTTTTTAAGAGGCCGGCCTGTAACGCTCTGACCGATAAAACATTTAGACTCAGCAGAGAAGGGTAAAAACACAGAGAGAGAGTGCCTTTAAACTTCAGTGAATAGAGAGCTCGGTTGGACTTGATATCTTAAGCAGAATAAACAGAATTTTAACCCTTTGAACATTAGGCTATTTTGGTGTGTTTTTCCTTCGTTTTTGTCAGTTCCTCTTTCAGGTCTTATAACACAGTAATTATATCAGACAGACACATGCCCTGATCTCTTTTACTCCAGAAGCCATACGGCTGCTCAAAAATGTAATCATTTGAAATGTAAAAGGAAGCAGAATTGTTATATTTTCCTGGAACTGGCCATGTTTTGTTTAAAATGTTAAAGTGTCCCTTTTTGGGTTTCTAGAAAGGTGCTATATAAATGTAACTTCACTGCATTAGTACATAGTAGAATGAATCTTTTGTTTATAAATAGAGAGACACAAATAATAAGGATTAATCTACAGTTACAGTAGATACAGGAATCACCAGCACCGTAATTTGTTGTGTTCATACTGATGCGTGACAATTTGAAAGATCAGGGTCGGATTTTGGCACAACACTGGTTCTTTTTTTTTCCTCTATTGTTTAACCTCTTAAGCTCCAAGCCTATTTTTACCAATTTAAGGTTTATATTAATTTTTTTCTGCCTCAAATTATTTCAAGCACTGGTTGGATATAAATGAGGATTACTGGCGACTGGATTGATGGATTTTCTTAAGTTTGGAGGCATTTTGATAACTAGGCTCTTTAACAATAACCACACCTTTTTGAATAGAGCTGAATAACATTTAAAAAAAATTCTGTGGTAATATAAAAAGGTAGAATTACAGTATATTAGAAAAAAACGTGATTGAACGTTGTCCATTGTTTGCTATTGAAACCTATGGGGATGGGTGGGGTTACACAGCTTTCTGAAACCAAACAGCAGGGGGCGCCCGACCTGTGGTGGCTTCCCATTTGAGAGACGATGCTCTGTGCAGCTATACACAGTCTCTGGCCCAGCATTAACAGAAAGCTTACTGTAATGAACTTACTGTAGCAGTGTCCATCCCGGGTGAAGAGTCCCTCCCCGCAGGCCTCCACACACTGGCCTTGATGAAGAGGGAGAGAGGCGGGGCAGGAGGTGCAGTGGGACACAGAGGGTCCGGAACAGGAGGCACACGAGCTGTGGCACACTGGACAGAAAATCGAAAACAGGACAAAAGCGGTAAAAAAAAAAAAAATACATCTCAAAATCTCGCCTGCTCAGATTTCTGCAGGTATTATTATTTCTGAACTACTCTGCACTCAAGTTCTCAAGGTCTCAAATCCTGAGCTATTTTATATTCGTTACCTGAGACCTGAGAACTGAGTGTGCTTTGAGGAATGTAGTAAACCTACTTTATACACTTCCCATCCATTTTACTAGAAACACAAGCCAGTTTACTAGAAATGCTGGACTTTTACGAAGTGGCCACATTATGTAGTCCATCTGCTGTTAGACACTGTCTATTATCATTGGTCAGTTTCTGAACATAGGGATGTTGTTGATCAGATATCAATATCAATATCAATATCTGTGTTGCGATTGGTGGACCAAGAAACAAAGCAATAAAGAAACAAAGTAATCGGTGCAGCAGTGTTTTCACACACTATATTTATATTGTACAAAGGAGCTGTGTACTAAGGATAACCAGACAATAAGACAGGCATTCCAATATGTGGGTTATGTTGAGATACATTTTAACACATTTCAATGTACTGCATTACTGTAAGCATCTACTGTTGTACAATCACATGCAGCACATTTTCTTCGCTAAGTCCAAAAATATCTGGTCAAAAATGAATCCAAGACAGATTTCACCAATAAAGTGCCAGGTGAGATTAGATGTGTACTCATTAAAAATATTAAAATATCAAACAACTTACTGTACTGATGCTACGGGATTGCTAAAAAGTTTTATAGGGTGTCTATGTTTTTTTTTTTTCAATAGGTCAGACTGTTTTTGTTCTAACTCTTTAGTCATAGTACAAATGAACAATATCAGTTAATGTCAGGTCATCTTATTTTTTGCTGTTTTTGAATTTTCATGAATTTGACAGATGTTCTCTACATTGTGTTAAAACATCATGATGAACAGAGCAATAAAAATAAAAAAGAATTGAACAAAATGTTCTCCTTTTACTTACTTTGGCAACGACCATAGTTGTCCTTGTAATGCTGATCTGGACAGTCAGAAACACATTTCCCATGATGCAGTGCGTAGCCACTGGGGCAGCTCAAGCAGCTGGGGTTGTCCGGGTGGCAGGTAGCACAGGATGGGTCACATGCTACAACACAAAGTAATTATAATTATAAAATTATACATTATAATAAATTTGAAAAATTAATTAAAATTAAAATTAAAATCAAGTATTAAATCAGATGAGCTAAAATACGGAATTTCATAAACTTAAAAAAAATAAATATAGGTAAAAGCATTAGACAAACAAGCAAAAGAATAAATAAATTAATTAAGAAGATATAAAATAATTCAGAATAAAAGGATAAGTGGATAGGCTAAAATGTAAAGCAATAAAATAAAGAGATAAATAATTAGAATAATAAAATGTATAAAATACAAAATGAATAAAAAAGTAAAACAAGAAAAACAATACATTAAAAATAAAAATAATAAAAATAAATATTTCATAGCTTTTCAGATTTAGGATTTTTTCCCTTTATTTCTGACATAAAAAAGCTTCTTATATGCTGTGCAACATATGCACGTTTTTAAGTTTCAAAATGAAAAATTAATTTCATATATTGATGTTAAAGTGAGAAATTATTCTGTGAAGTCTACTCTAGCTCAGAAAAAACATATCTTATGCATCATAAAAATCATGTATCATGGATGTACATGAGTGTACATAAATATTTTACGAGTTGTTGAGCATCTTCAAGTGGGTAAACACAAATCCTATGGATTTCCTAGTGGATATACAGCATTTACATTTACATCACATACACTAAACCTCTGGTTAGCAAGTTTTAAAAAAGTCCTAGGCCCAGAAACCAACCGCAGATCCATGCGTCAACATGAAGAGACAAGTATGACATCCATCATCGTGATGAGCAGTAGTGTTTAGCAGGAAAGCTGTGTATAAACCTGTATGTTAAACCCCCTCCCCTTCAGGAGGCTGGGCACATCCGTGCTGACATTTAGTTCACAGGCTGACATTTGTGATATTGTTGTCATACTGGAGTCTTAAGCTGCTCTGCAGACAGTTATATGTGCTTTACCACAGACAATTACCACTAAGCCGCACTGGAATTTTCAAACACCAAGGAACACGACACGTCCGTTTGGGTGTTTGCGTGTGTCGGCTGATTTTGTGTTATTTGCTTTGCAAACTACTTCTGTGTCACAGATTTTTCATATGCATTAACTGTTGTATGCTGTTTTTGATCTGCCACACATTGTCCAATGATTAATCTCAGTGTTATCAAGCTCTAATAAAGCATGAGTAGACTGCTAAATCACTGTTTGTTAATATCAGTTATTAATATCAGTGTTACTGAGCTCTACTAAAGCATGAGTAGACTGATAAATCACTGTGTGCTGATATCAGTTATTAATCTCAGTGTTACTGAAAACTAATAAAGCATGAGTAGACTGATAAATCACTGTGTGCTGATATCAGTTATTAATCTCAGTTTTACTGAGCTCTACTAAAGCATGAGTGGACTGATAAACCACTGTATGTAGATATCAGTTACTGATCTCAGTGTTACTGAGCTCTACTAAAGCATGAGTAGACTGATAAATCACTGTGTGCTGATATCAGTTATTAATCTCAGTGTTACTAAGTTCTACTAAAGCATGAGTAGATTGATAAATCACTGTGTGCTGATATCAGTTATTAATCTCAGTGTTACTGAGCTCTACTAAAGCATAAAGCATGCGTAGACTGATAAATCACTGTTCGTTAATATCAGTTATTGATCTCAGTGTTACTGAGCTCTACTAAAGCATGAGTAGATTGATAAATCACTGTGTGCTGATATCAGTTATTAATCTCAGTGTTACTGAGCTCTAATAAAGCATGAGTAGACTGATAAATCAGTGCACTGTTATCAGTTATTAATCTTGGTGTTACTGATCTCTATTAAAGCATGAGTAGACTGATAAATCACTGCACCGATATCAGTTATTTACAGCGCTGTGAAAAATCTGACAAAGATAATCTGAGTAAAGTAAGTTTTTTAAATGGTGATTTCATTTATTAAGGGAAAAACAATCCAAACAGTCCTGGCTCTATGAGAAAAAGTAATTGCCTCCCATAAATTTACTTGGATTAAATATATGTATTTTTTTGAAAGCCAGGTTCAATTTCACTAGCCACCAGTCCTGAAGAATCAGGCAATCATTAAAATAGAACCTGTCTCATAACATGAAACAGAATAAAAGATCTCAAAAAGCAATTTATTATGCCCTGATCTGAAGAAATTCAAGAACAGATGAGAAAAAAGTCACTAATTGATGTAACAAGTCTAAAAAAAGTTAAAAAGTCATTTCTAAGGCTTTGAGACTCCAGCGAACCACAGTGAGAGCTGATATTTACTAATGGAGAAAACATGGAACACTGATAATCCTTCCAGGGCTTACAGTCATACCAAAATGACTCCAAAAGGGCATGGACCACTCATCCAGGAGGTCAAAAAAGGCATGCTCACCATAACAGTTGCCTTGACTGGCGTAGAAGCCCGGCCCACAGTCTGCAACACATAATCCGTTCTTCAGCAGATGGGAGGGGTCCGAACATGACAGACAGTCCTGAGGTCCCGCCCCTCGACAGGATGAGCAGGAGCCATGGCAACCTGTTAAAAAAAAAGAGGTCAATATTCTGAATGCAAAAGCTAGGAAGTTGACTTCAGGGTGAGTTCACATGCAGCGGAATAAAAGCCCAAACCACCTATTGAAGAATAAAGCCTTTTTCTACAGTGTGAATTAGAGCATTTGCCAATGTGAGCCGGAACAAAAGACGACCTTTCCGTACCCTCTCTTCACAAAGTCCGTATTGAACCACACAGTGAGACGTCCCCCAGTTCTAAAGGAAAGTTAGAACAAGCACCTAAATTAGCCTGGATTTCGCCTCAATATGGGAACGACCTACCGGGATCCAACGCTTAATTACCTCACCACAAGCAGCGATAACAATCAAAGCTTAATTACTGCTCTGACGTCAAGGTTTCTACATCGATTCTGAACCAGGGCCAGTTTCTGTGAGGAGCTGAAGCTTGAATGACCGCAGAGGTAAATGTGAATAAGATAAGTACTGTAGGAATGTCGGAATCATAAATTAAGACAGAATTCTTTCTATTTTTAAGAGTCTAAAGATTGTTCCTTACAATTTACATCCTTAGCATCCTGCTAATTGTATGTCTTGCTATGCATAGATATTGCATGTATCGTACGTCTTTAGTTACACACTTGTAGTTTGTAGTTTCAGACATAATATACTTTTTTACATTTTAATATTAGGGTGGCTGCCATCTCTATTCACAAAAACTCCTGCTAGTCAGCCACTGCCTCTTGTTAACATCACTATGTATTCAACACTCTTGAAAGAGCACTGGATCCCAAAATCACAATTGAAGTAATAAAGAGAGTGTACCATTTACCGATATAGTGGCCTATGTAAGCTGTTTTTATGGGGGAAAAAAGAGCTCCGGTGATCCGGTATAATGCTGCTTTAGTTCGGTGGAGGAGTGGGGGGGAGAAACGATAGGATTTTTTAGCTTTTGCTCATGAATATTCATACATGCAAACATATTGCCTCCGATTGGCTAACAGCACTGCAACACCAGGAGTCAGCGGGACGGACAACAGTCTCGCAACAATGTTATATGTTACTTTACAACATGTGTAATAACCTGTTAAGTGCAGTTCAGCCACTAATCTAGTCTTAAACTCTCTGTAAAACATAGAATCCACCGGAGATCCTATGTAAACCTATGTAAACACATGCAGGTGGGTAGTACAGGTCCAGAAAGTAAAAATCCACCGCAGGGTTTTGTTGGCTGAGCTGCAGCAGTTGGAACAAAACCCTGGGGTGGAGTTTTACGTTTAACTAGTGTAAACAGAACTGTTCTCAATCTCAATTGTACTTCGCTGGTGGTGTTCCATAGACAAATTCAAACCATTTGATCCTTAGCTCTGAATTAATGGGCAAAGCCTATAACACTGATGTGTTATTTGCACAAATAACACAAGAATGAACTGCCATGCTGTTTCTAGAGCTGTTAGCTCCTATCTGATGAGACGTATCATTGTCTGCCTTCACCTCTGCCTGTGATTTGTCGCGAGCCAAGGTGGGTGAGGCCATGAATACTAATTCACAAGTTGACGTAAACACGATGCTTTTCCTAATCGACATGTTTTTTCTGAATATTTCTTTTCTAAGCTACTGCAGACAATGGACGCTGAGGAACAGTTTCATGTGCAGCATCATATACAACACAGAAAGACCTAATATACTGTATTTCACAAAGAACAAGAAAAAGTGGATTTAAACAATTATCTCACAGACCTGGGCACTAACATACTGCTGAAATTTCTCAGTTAGCGCACCATTCCTGCTAATCCTACTCTTCTTAACCAAATGTACGTACACTGAAACTCCTTAAAACTAAAGAGAAGCCAAGTTTAAACATCAGACAACCATGTTCTGGATAGGGGTTGTTTCAATGTGAGCTTTTTCTGAACTCTTCCTTTAAATTCCCACTGAAACTCTAGCTCCGCTCTATAAATAGAGAATAGAGGGCATGTATGTATGTATGCGTATGTGAGTGAGCCCAGACTGAGCCCCATCATCCCTGACATCTTCTAGTTCCATTCTCAGAGGTTATATGCCCCCTCAGAAGAACACGGAGAACACTGCAGCAGAACTTCTGAGAAAAGCTTCTGAGGAACTCTCACATAGAGCTTCAAAAGTTCACTACGGCCTTCCTTTCACTCTCACTGAAATCTGACATTACGAGACTTTTCATTTCCAGAACGAATATGAGAAAGCCATGAGCGCAAATCTTGTTCCATCAGGAGATGACAGACAAAAAGAGGATTACTCGTCCTCTCGCCGCCGTCGCAGAGCGAGCCATTACTTTCACGCCTGGAACACAGTGCCACCAGCTAGCTGCTAGCTCCAGAGCTACTGCTCCATAAAACACAAACAGTGCTGGCACACTGAGCAAATACACTGTCACTGGTGCAGAATGGCCTGCCGTAGCGCTCAGAGTTATAGCGTAATACAAGTTCTGGTCAAATCTGCTGGATCATTGTACCAGAGCTTTAGTTTATAAGACTGAACAATTACTAAATCACTAAATCAAAGAGGATTGAATGTTTTGGGTTGATTTCATGATTCCTATTCTTCTTCCTTTTACAAACAGAAATGACATTTTCCATTCCTGTTGTATAAAAAAGAATGGGATTTTGTTTAACAGAAATAATTTCAAGTTATTCTTTTTTGTAACATAAGATACTATTATGGTTATGACTGTTTAGGGTTTCTGTTTTATTTTTTATTAAATAAGAGGACACTACAGGCATTTAGGAGTATCTTGTGGTCATAATGTTGTGGCTGCAGTGATATAATGTCATAATGCTGTGTATGTTACCGTGTAGGAGGTAATTAAATATTTCTAAAATCATGAATTGATATTATTAAACAATAATACACACACATTTACCCATTAAACAAATAGCCTTAATAGCCTATACTGCAGTATTACACTTACTATTTTTAACAGAATATTATATTATATTTATTTTATTTTCTACCTACAGTGGCAGTCAAACATTTGGACACATCTTCTCATTTAAAGTTATTTTATTACTTTTCCTGCATTGTAAATGAGTACTGACGTGATTCACACTATGAAGGAACACTATAATGGGAATCATGTAGTAACTTAAACGTGTTAAACAAACCCAAATACTCTGTTAAGAAGCATTTAGGTGCTCTTATCTGGGGAGCTATTAACGTTCTAAATGATTAAAATTCGATTTCTGAGGCTGGTAACTCTGATGAACTTATCCTGTGCAACAGAGGAAACTCTTGTTCTTCTTTTCCTGGGGCGGTCCTAATAAGGGCCAGTTTCATCAAAACGTTTTTGATGGTCTTTGATGGAGTTCTAAAATTTTTTGCAAATGGACTGACCTTCATTTTTTCTTTACTTAGTTGAGAAGTTCTTGCCATAACATGGATTAGAACATTACTTACACAGAGCTTTTCACTGTATACACTGTCTTCCTCTTCATAACTTTACAACTGACGCTCTCAAACACGTTAAGAGGCAACAAATTCAAGTAATTCAACTGTTGTTAAGTTCAGCACAGCTGTTAACTGAAAGTAATTCGAGGTGACTCTACTTCATAAAGCGGACTAAGAAAATTTAGCCAAGATGTGTAAAACTGTCACCTAAGTAAGCATCATGATACTGTTTTTACAATATCGCCCACCCCTTTTCAGTAGACCCAATTTCAAATGTAATTTTGGAAAGTTTTGTAAAATCCAGAACACTATTCAAGCAGGTGCATCTTATGGGGAAATGGTCTTGCATGTTCTCCACAAATACATGCAGTAAAAAAAGCAGAAAATTAACTCTGGCTAAAAACTCCCTCTCTGTGCTCTGTAGGTACAGATAAAGAGCATGTGGTCTGGCTCAAAGCCAACAGAGGAAGACCCATTAATCGCTCGACGTGGCACCTTTCCTTAAACTCCTGCGCCCTGGCACCAACTGGGGAAGAGTTTACTGTAGCGGGCACAGTGCCAACATATCCAGACAGCTCGCAAACCCCATCCTTCCCTCCGTCCGTCCAAAAAAATAAATAAATAAAAGAAGAAAATAGATCAGCTGGATGGACTTAGGCCTAGACTAGGCCTGTTAGCAAATTAGCCACGGCGCAGGATAGCATGTCTGTCTCAATAACACAGCTAAGCCTTGAGGCGCTCTCTGTACTGAATGGTGGAGTGACGATGTAAAAATACCAGACTGGCAGCGTCTAAAAATGAACGGTCATGCCTTATTGAAGGGAAGATGCTTCAATATAAGATAACAATGTTGAATCAGTTGTGTGTGTGTTGGACAGCAGCCCTGCAGGACCAGAACTGAAGGGTCCTGCTTAAACCAGCTGCAGCTTTTGTAGTTTTTTATTCTACAGACCACCAATTACATTACGTTTAGTGGATGCTTTTATCCAAAGGGACTTAAAAATAATGATGTACATTTAGTAATAGAAGACATAGAAGTTCAAGTTCAAGGGCTTAAAGGAGGTCAAGAGGGAAAGGTGGGATAGAGGAGGAAAGGAGGAGGTTAGAAGTAGTTAGTTAGTGTGTTAGAGGTGTTAGGAGAGTAAGTGCTCTTTGAAGAGCTCTGTCTTCAGGAGTTTATTAAAGGTAGCAAGAGATTCTCCTGATCTGGTAGTAGAAGGTTTCTGGTAGTTTGTTCCACCGTTGGGGAACTCTGTATGAGAACAGTCTGGATTGCTTTGTGGGAAAGTTTGGTAAAGCTAGGCAATGTTCACTGGAGGAGCACAACAGCCAGGAGGTAACACAGACATTTAGGTGCAAGGGAGCTGTTCCATCATTATTTTTAGGCAATTTTAGGAGCTTTGAATTTGATATGACCAGCAACTGGTAGCCAATGGAGCTCAATGAGCAGTGGTTTGATATGTGCCCATTGGTTTTGGTTGGTTGAAGACCAGACGCACTGCTGCGTTATTGGACCATCTGAAGTGGTTTTACAACAAATGCTGGGAGGCCTGAACCTCTTAGACACGGAACCCCAAATATGGGCATAAACAACATGGCACCAACTACAAAATGACGACATAGAATCGTATACAAGGACCATATATCTGACCTAAAGTACACTAGTAAGGAAAATAAAAAGTAGCAATGGTGGTTAAAGCAAAATTATGTAATTATTTACCTTCAAATAACAGCTTAAAAAAATCCTTTTAGAGGTACTGACTGTAATAAGGAGCTTGAACACTGTGCTGTGATGCTCATTGCTATCTTGCACCCTGCCAACAGCTCTTATTTTTCAAACAATGTAAAAAGCACATTAGTGCATGTGCGATTAAGATTGAGATCATTGTCTTGTTGCAAAACCCAACTGTGCTTCAGCTTTAGATTCATCTCATAGACAAATGATCATTCAATTAAAATAAACTGCTAATGCTAAACATGTTTCTCTGACTAAAACATGCTCCTGTTATTATTAACAGCACCTCCAACGTCTCTAACGTCTAATAGAAAAGCATTTGAACAAGGTCTAACCAAAGGGTTGCCAAATGAAGGTGAAACCAGTCAGCTTTAATCAATCATTTTTCTTTCTGAATGCAAATGAAAAAACAATGTGCACCTAATCCACCCAGCCATCTCACTCAGCTCTCTTTCACGTAACACAGAGAGCAAAATTTACCGTATCATTCCCTATTTATCTTCCAACCCAGCACACCAACACACACCACCACCACAATCCTTTCTCCAGCCCTCAATAGGATTCAGTCTTACTAAGTTCTCTATAATGGGCACGACGTGAGGCACAGATTGTGCCCACTCACTCTAAATTAAGGGTTAGAAGTCCAATTTATGGTCCGAGTTCATTAAAGTGTGAAATGGAACAGCCACGGGGGCGTAATTGCTTTGGACAGTCTGACTCTCCGTGGTCACAAACCAGTTAGCACGGGCGCTAACGCGTGATCCCCTCAGAATTGAAAATGGCTATGGTCAGCTAGGCTGTCAAGGCCAGGAATCCCTCTCCTCTACTAGCTTCTTGAAATTCGTATGCGTGGTAGAACAGCTCTGCAGGTGGAGCTCAAAGGGGTCCGGGGGCTTTTTTTTGGGCAGAACGAGATTGGATTCTTTGTGTCAGGTTTGGAGCTCACAACCTTTACAAAATGAACTGTGTGTTTAACTTCACCAAGCTGTAAACAGGATTTTGGTTAGAAATGGGCAGGGGTGTCAAGTAATGAAGTACAAATACTTTGTTACCTTACTTAACCCTTGTGTGGTGGTCATATTTATGTTACTCGTTTACTTTGTTACTTGTATTTAATTCAGCAAAATTAAGCAATTCTACATTAAAATGCTTTACACATGCGTGCTTCACCTAAATTGCAAGCAATATAAACAGCTTACATGGTTAATATTTGCCCTTTACCTTTCTTATGTTACATTTCTTTTAAAAAGTGCTACTCTTTTATTAGTTTTTTAATAAAATGTAAAAGAAAATGAATTTAACTCAAGATATGAGTAGAAAATTTGTTTAGTTATACATTTACAAATGAAGCAATTTTTATTAGCCCTTGGCCAAACATACTGTATGTAATATAAATGTGTGTGTGTGTGTGGGGGGGGGGGGGGGGGTGTACAGTGTGTGTTTATCGAAAATGTGTTTTCATATATGTTTTTCACAAAAAAATGAGCCAATGCCAATGAGTTTGAGTTAGAATTTTTTTTTTAGTATCATTTGATGAAAAATGAAAATGGGTCCCACAGACCCGAACACCACACAAGGTTTGTAGACATTTTGGTTATCTATACTTTACTGGACTAAATATGTTAGATTTTCACACAAGTATCTGAATTTCGACTCCTTACATTTTAATTTTAATTTATTTTATTTCTATTTCATTTCAGCTTGTTTTCATTCCAGCTTCACATTGTCTTCTCAAAAAAAAACCCTATCTAGATAAATCTTTCCACCCAAATAGAGTGAATCTGACTGTGGCTGGATGAGTATAAAGTCATTAAATAATGTTTTTGTCCTAAAAGAAAATAGTGGATTTGTTTGATGTATGTATTTATTGTATTTCACAGTTGTACAAACTGTATTAAACTGTATTTCTTTCAGTTTTTAGTCTTTTTTTAGTATTTTACTGTTATGGTTTGACAGTTTCTCATCATAAACTACTTACAGTGAGAATTTATACAGCAAATGCACTGTACTTTTTGAGTTGGAACAAGTAAAAACAAATGTATCGTTTTTTTACTTAACTTTCTATATAAAATGAGTTTGGTTACACATACACCCTTTTCTGCTGAATAAGTGAATGTAGTGAACCTTTACAGTACACAGTAGTACCCTGAGGACCATGCTGTTACTTCCAGGGTTCACATTTATATTTCTGTACCAGTGTAGAGTTCTGACAGTGGAGTACTGTGCAAAAGGAGAGATTTATTTTGAGAAAATGATGTGTATCTATTTATCTGGATAGTAAGAAACTAAGGCTAAATGAAAATTGTAATATTGTAATATTAATTTATTAAGAAAAGATATTCAGTGCTTTTCAACCAAATGTTTTTTTTGTGATTGGTCTCTTATAATGCTGTGAAGAATTCTTGTCCCTTTCCTCCTTCCAGCTTAGTCATATTATTATGCTTTTAAGCAATAAACACACAATTCTGATTTGTCTACGCCGTTTCATAATGTTAGGCCTCTTACATTCAACCATTATTAGGTAGACTTGCTTTGGATCATTGTCTTGTTCCAGAACCCAACTGCACTTCAGCTTTAGACTATGAAAGGATCCAATTTAGTGATCTATTGCACATCGGTCAAATGTGGTTTGCGCAGCTGGATTTAGGGCATGTTGGCATGTCTTTGCTATCATGAGGGCACAAAAGATACGCATTGCGTGGATCAAAACACGCAAAAGGCATGATGAACTAATTCTATTATACATCATGCATGTGTTTTGGGTGTAATGTAAAAAATAAACCAATCAGTGTGCCATTCCCTTCAAGAGCCAGGTGCACTCTTTGGCAACTTTGGCAAGTTGATATCCTAACAGCACAATGCTTTTGTGCATCTCAGCAGAGAAAACTGACCTGCACGTTGACGCTGTCAAGCTATGCCAGCAGCTCATTTAAGGGAAAAGCAATGATATTTTATTCTTTATTCTGTTTATAGTTGATATAACAGCACACGGCTCTTCTGCATGTCTAAGATATGATTGGGCGGCTGACTGTTGTCAGGGTTTTAATCAGTCAGTTGAACGTTTCCCTTGTGTTTCCCGCCACCAAGAGAGAAACACGGCAGATATTTAGCTGAACACTCCTCACTTTCAGAACACCACGGCCATTGACGTAGATATATTCCTAAACTCCGATGCTATTTTAACGGTGGGGGACTGTTCACGGGGTGTAAGATAGCAAAAAGCATTGTGACATGCCTTGTGCAGGGTGTACGATAGGGCTCCAGACCTTAATGCAGCCAATCATTCCCAATCTATCAAATATCCACCACCATGATTCACAGCTAGTTCATATTTCTTATTTTATAAAGTAGTTCTAGGTTTTTTGCCACCATCTCCTTTCCTCTAAATGATGATTGAAGATGGCAGCTCTTTCTCAGGCTGTAGATTTCTTCTTGGCAGTGCTTCAAGCTGTAAAGAAGGAGACAACACTGCATGCAGGAAGCGCACTTAAATCCAGACTTCAAAGCTCCTTAACCAGTCCATGTGTTCTGTAGCCCAGTTCCTACACTCTGATCACTTGAATCAGGTGTGTTAGAAGCGAAGGCAGAAAGAACAGATGAAGGAGTTTGAAGGATTACAGATTTATAGTGAGAGTTCTGTGAGAAATCTCATTTCCACAGCTTTCCCCTAAAACCAAATGCAGCCAATCAGCCAAAACATGCTTGGAGTCTGTTTTTCTTCTTTAGCACTTTAGCGTAATGCAGCTAAAAGGCAATGCATATTTATACTCCAACAATTAGCACTGCATAAACTGCACGCCTATAGTTACAATCAAACATTATTTAACCCCACGTCTAATTAGGTTTATAAGCAAAATGTATTAAACTTCAGTGGTTTGCAATAAACAAATCAAACTAGAACAATTTAACTATTATAATAAGTGATTTTGACACATTTAATACAAACCAACGGCTGCAGTTTTAGAATAATTCAACCTCCTCAATAGAATCCCTCATTAGAGCACATATTTGCAAATCAAGTTTGAGAGAAAAAAACAAAACATCCAATACCTAGGCTGGCTAGGCCTGAGTTGACTGTGAAAATTGATTGTGCGCTAGAAATACATATACATGTCATAAGTCAAGAAAGTTGTCCAAAACGTTACGAGAAAGGATCACTGCCACGCAGAAACAACTGAATGTTCATAGTTTGTGAGTTCAGTTTCAGGAACACTGGCTACACTGCCCAGACGTGGCAGAAGAGAAGGAGGAAGATATCACCTGCTGCCAACAGATTCCTAAAGAGGCAGGTGGTCAAAACCCCTGGAGTGAGTGTAAAGTCCTGCAGTATGCCTTGGTGGCAGAAAGTAGGGAGATTTTTGTTGTGTACAGAAAGGTATCAGAAATTCCTTGAAGAAAACATAATTACTGTAAAAAAAATATATATATATATTTCTGTAAGGAAGCCAAAATTTGGGAGTCAGTGGATCTTCCAACAACACAATGATCCCAAGCATAACTCACAGTCCACAAAAGCTTAATTTAAGATAAAGAATAGGACAATCTCAAGCGGATAAACATGAATCTCTTGGTGCCATGTTTATTTTTGGTTCATTTTTGGGTGAGAGTGAGACTCCAACAACCTGGCCTCACTAAGGTGCACTTAAAATCCTTTAATTTTCTCAAAAAATGTTCAGAGTTTGCAAGCAGCTAATGCTGCTGCACCCAGCCTTAGTGCAAATCTGTAAACCTGCTGAATTAGAAGGAAACCATGGCAACACCCCTGTTCCTTACCAGCATCGCATAATGCGTCTTATAATGCTGTGTGCCTTATAGCGTGTAAAATACAGTAATCAAATTCTCAAAAAAAAAGCAATGCACCAAACATTTAATAGAATGCCTTCTTCTCTGAATAGTAGAGACTCTTATTTTAACCTTTTTCCAACCTTGGTTGTTTGTATGTGTGTGTGTGTGTGTTGGTGTGTGTGTGTGTGTGTGTGTGTGTGTGTGTGTGTGTGTGTGTGTGTTTGGTGTTACTCACTCAGACACTGTGTGTGGTCCTGGTACAGGCCTCTCTCGCAGGCGGCCACACACTGTCTGCCACTGAGCAGCAGAGACCCACCACATGCCGTACACTCAAAACCATTCACACAGGTGAGACAGGACGGCTGGCAGGCTGTCAGAGACAGAGACAGAAAGAAAGAGAGAGACAGAGAGAGAGAGACAGAGAGAGAGAGAGACAGAGAGAGAGAGAGAGAGAGAGAGAGAGAGAGAGAGAGAGAGAGAGAGAGAAATCATGTTAGGACAAAACAAAGGAAGATTGCAAAAGAATTTAAGAGTTTGCGTGTGAGCGCTGAGTTGAAAAAAATGGATTTGCTGTTATTCATGATTTTATTGAAGTGCTTCAATGTGTTTTTCATAAAAACTCATATAGTGATAAAGATACAGGGGTTGGACAATGAAACTGAAACACCTGGTTTTAAACCACAATAATTTAATGTGGTGACGGGCAGTTCTGGTGGAAACAGGAGAGTTGAGGTGCACATTGAATTCTGCCGTAATTTGGGCAGCCGTGGTTTTATGTTTTTTTAGATAAAATCTGGGTTAGCACCCGAACATCCCTTTCAGACAGCTTCCTCTTACAGTGTCCACAGTTAATCCTGTTGGATGTGGTTCGTCTTTCTTGGTGGTATGCTGACATTACCCTGGATACCATGGCTCTTGATACATCACAAAGACTTGCTGTCTTGGTCACAGATGCTCCAGCAAGACGTGCACCAACAATTTGTCCTCTTTTGAACTCTGGTATGTCTCCCATAATGTTGTGTGCATTGCAATATTTTGAGCAAAACTGTGCTCTTACCCTGCTAATTGAACCTTCACACTCTGCTCTTACTGGTGCAATGTGCAATTAATGAAGATTGGCCACCAGGCTGCTCCAATTTAGCCATGAAACCTCCCACACTAAAATAACAGGTGTTTCAGTTTCATTGTCCAAACCCTGTAAAGATACAATACACCATACTGCTCTATTTGGAAATGTCACGCCTTGTGCCGAAGATGCCCGTCTCTCCCGCACTCGGCTCTACTTGTGATCTCCAGTCTCCGGACTACGATACCCAGAACGCACCACACACTAACATTACTCTTTTTCACGATCACATAACACTTCTCAAAGGCACTACCACAAAGTAAATCACCTGAATATTGGTTACACCTGTTCATACAAAGTGTTTTTTCCTTACCTGTGTTAGCTCTCTCGTTTCCGACCTTGTTTTTGTATTTTTCCGACAACATAACTATTAATTCTACATAATTGTACTAAGCCCCCCCCAGCCCCTTAACACTGCATAAAATGAAAGCACGTGTACCTGAGTGTATGAGTAACTGAGATTTGAGGAGGTATTACCCTGCTGTTAGACACAACTAACAATTAACATTTCATCCTCCCCTCCTGCCGCCAAGCTGAAACCCAAGTCAATATTACGAGGTGAATTGGAGGACAAACAGGAAGGAGCTGAATTAAAGAGACTACTCCGAATCAATTTCCATCATCCCTTAAAAACACCAGGCTTCTCTCAGGGCAAATTAGGCATCTGAGGAGTGATGCTCCATCTATCTGCTTCTTTGTGGCTTCAGAGTGAATCTAAGAGGGGAGAGGAAGGATCCAGGTCACGTTTTAACCTGCCAGCGCTAACTGGGGCATGATCATACTCCAGCACTCCAGTGTGTGATGTGTGTATATATTTTATAGTTATAACAGTACCTTACATTATAATAAGCTTTTCTGCACCATTGGAAGTACCCTTGGAACTGTCTTATCAATGCCCTTGTCCACAAATTTAATTAGTAGTTGCACAAGCTTTAGAATACATATCACTACCTGACAAAGTGTAAAATGACTAAATGGCGAGAAAACTGGGAAAGAAAGATAAAAAAAAAATTCCCATTAGCGCTAGGCGGTTTTCAAATACTGCCATACCACTAGAGGCACTACCAAGTGCTGCGTAAAACAGCACCACCAAAGAAGCAGGTACAGCTCGCTAACTAACGCTAGCCAGTAAGCATAACATTCTAATACACTGGAGTGATTGTAGCTTAGCTCTATGTAGTCAAACGCTCCATCCTGCCTGGAGAGAAATGAGAACAACCCTTTATTTGAGGAGCTCCTGCTGCTGTTCCTTGCAATATAAGTGTTTTATATCCAAGTAAAATAGAAAAACAACAGCAAACACACCCATTATTAATTAAGAGATTTGAGCCATGCAAGACATACTTTTTCTGTCTTTATGATAGCAATGATACACTGACGCCCTAATTATCGTTGCTTTGAGTTTGCTGTTATTCATGATGTTATTGCAGCACTTCAATGTGTTTTTACCGTAAAAACTCATATAGTGATAATGATAAAGATACAATACATCATATTGCCCTGTTTGTGAGTGTCACGCCTGGTGACAAAGATGCCCCTTTCTCTCCCACCCGTTCACGATCACATGATAATGCCCACAGCACTACTAAGTACTAAGTAAATCACCTGAATATTGATTACACCTGTTCATACAAAGCGTTTTCCTTACCTGTGTTAGCTCTCTTTTTTCAGACCTTGTTTTTGTATTTTTCAGATAACAACATAACTATTATTCTACATAACTGTACTAAGACCCATCACCAACCCCCTAATACTGTATAAAATGAAAGCGTGTTTGCCTGAGTGTATGAGTAACTGAGATTTGAGGAGGTATTAACCTGTCTGCATGGCGAGGCATGGCCCTAATCAAGCTGCATGGCGAGTGGTTGATGGCTTGCCTAAATATCTCTAAAATAAGGCTGTTTGTTCTGCCTAAATTTGGGTAGTGAATTGAGATTGGTTAGCCCTGCTCAAATTCCTTTTCTTAAAGGTTTATAAATTACAGAAAACACACTTAAATACATTTTACTGTACAATTACTGTTTATGACTATTGAAAAAAAAAGTTTTTTTTTTTATGTTTTCCAGTGAGTTAAGTAAAGAAATAGTGATTTTCACACTGTTTTCTTCTCTTTGAAGGATTAATTCAATTACTATTAGCTTAATATACATTAATATACATTACATGTCATGTGGGCTGTTGGCAGCCTTACTCATGATATTTTACAATTAGGCACATCTTGCCTCCACACTGCTGGCCAGGATTATTCTCACACCCTTCCTACTGTAAATCATACCAGCTTAAGATATAGCATAAGCCTTCCTATAGAACCTCATGGAATGCACACATACATACATACATTACAAACACAAGCGCACACACACACACACACACATTCACAGCCATACAGCAGACACATCGTAAAGCCTCCCTGAGAGTCTGCTTTAACACCTTTGTCTATACACAGATAGCTTTATGGCAGCGGAACTGCTCTTGGCACCCGGTGTTTACAGGTTTTTAAATACCACAGCGATAAGACAAGTGCCAAAGATGTGTGTGTGTGTGTGTGTGTGTGTTCTTTACTGAAAGAAAGGGTAAACTAAAGGACGAGAGGAAAAAAAAGGAGAACATAAGAGTGTACAGAGGGTAAGGTGAGCCAGGCAGACAGCAGCGCATGTGAAAGAGGAGAAATGGGGGGATGGTGGAAAGACAAAGAGAATGAGAAAGGGAGGAGGTGTAGTCAACAAGAGAGAAAAGGTTAAAAATAGATTTATCCATGCTGTTTCTCCACTGACCGTGCTCTTGAGGAGAGTGGACATTACTCTATTGTGCTGTATTGTCTCTGAAGTCCCAAAACAAAACCACAATCTGACAAAAAGCTTTAATGAAAAAATTTTATTCAAAAATTAATTCTAGCGTATTTATCGTTTTACGTTTTAATCTTGAATCTTGTGAAAAATTTAAGAAAAATGAATTGATTCTCATTTAAATCTAGCCAAATATGTAATTATATTCCACCCATGACAGGTCCTACTGTAGCTGGGTAATCAGTGCTATTTACTTTATTTATGTCAGTGGTTCTAATGTTTTGGCTGATCAGTGTATATGCACAAAAAAGTATTGGCTGTGGTAATCAACCACACTATAAAGATACTGCAGCCAGAAATTACGCTAATAAAGCTGGCATTCATAAAAAAAATAACAGTGAAATATATATATATATATATATATATATATATATATATATATATATATATATATATATATATATACATATACAAGCTGTCCCCAAACTTTTGACAGGCAGTGTAACATGGCATCTTTCTATAGGCCTCCAAGTTACAATAACACTGGGGAAATAAAACTGTCAGGTGAATGTTCATCAGTGTACATAGCAAAATAGACTACCATATTTTTTGCACTATAAGCGCTGCTAACCGCAGCTGACTAGCGCTGCTAGTTAGGGCTGGGTAGCCCAGCTGACCGTGACTGGCTAACGCTGCTAATTGGGGCAGGCTGGCACTGCTAATCACGGCTGAATATGCTGCTAACCAGAGCCAACTAGCACTGCTAACTGAGGCTGACTATGCTGCTAACTGCGGCTAGCGCTCACCCTTGGTATAATATAAAATACTGGAATTCTAAGCTTACTGTTAATAAACAGAAGCACTTGACTCACCCAAATGAACAGTTTTCAGGAGAAAAAATCTGCGTAGATTAACATCCAGTGTTTGTTTGACTTTGAAAGAAAATGTTTTTTTTTATTACATTTTTGTTTACTTAGGCACTTTCCCCAGCTTCCCCATAAGAAGGGAATCATGGCGACACCATTGCTCATTTCGATGCAGAAATCCTCACTAGTATCGCTTAATGCACCTTATAATATTAGAATATAATATTATATTATCTATAATAATATTAATAATATTCATATTAATATTATCTGGTGCACCATATAGACTAAAAAATATGGTGTATGTGTATATGAAGATTTTTGATCTTGTTGGATACACTATGTTTTTCCCCATTTACTCTACTAATAAAATTCAAGTTCTAAATACGAACCAAGCAAAGAAACTGCTGATTCTGGATATGGCTGTACAATACATTAAAATTTCATGATAATCACATTAAAAGAGTTGCAATAACACCTTGAATAACAGCAAACTCAAATTACACAAAGGGAGCTCTTCACGACGCAGAAACCTATGATCACATGACCAATAACAACAACTAACTAGGCTGGAGGCAGAGTGAGGTAGAGGTCCACTGTAAACTGCTTTATAACCTGGAAAAAAAGAGAGTAGCCAAGCCAATTCTGGACCTTTTTATATCCTGTTTATTATATATAAACTAATTGCAATATCATCATCAGTGAGGCATTGTTGTAATAGTAGAGAGAAGTAGAATAAAAATGTGTTAAAGAGAATCAGGAAAAGAAATATAAAAACAGAACAGATTTGCTATGTAGAAGTGAAGGAGAAGAAAAGCAGGTTAGTCTGTTTACCTGCACACACTCTGCCGTGGGGATACAAGCCAGTAGGACAGCTGTGCAGACAGCGGCCTTTCCACAGGAACGCTCCGGCATCTTTACAGCTGTCACAGTGATCCGGAGAGGAGGAGCACGTCAGGCAGTCCTGATGGCAGGAGACCGCTGTGAACACACACACACAGTACCAACATTATATATAACACACTCAGGGTTTTATTGAACACCCTGCACAAGGCGTGTTGCGATGCTTTTTGCTATCTTATACCCCATAAACAGTCTATTTTCATGCCTTGTGCACGGTCTGGAACTGATGTGCGTTCAGGTAAATTCCTGGTGTGTTGCTATTTTGGCATCGGAAAACACAAATGCTCCACTGACTGAAATAAACCCAGACAACAGTCAATCGTCAAAGTCAATTTTTGCGTACACCCCCGCTCAACAATCAACAGAACAATAAACTCAACAATAAACAGAATGAAATATATAATAACATAATAACTATAATAATATAATAATATAATAAATGTTCCCTTAAATGAGCTGCTGGTGAGGTCAGTTTCCTCTGCTGAGACACACAAAGCACTGCGCTGTTAAAATAACAATGCGCCAAATCAGTCAGAGCACACCTGCCTCTTAAACGCCTTTTAAAGATTTCTTAAAGTTTATTTCACACCTATAAATAATGAAATAGAATTATTATGCCTTTTGTGCACTGTAAACCCATACATTGTTTGAACTCAAATGATCTGTTTGAGTCTGTTTAACATAAAATTGGATATTTCTAAACAAAAATTAATAAATAAAACTATTTTGAGTTAGTTGAACATTTGTCGACACACATACTCTACTATTCAAACTGAGAATTTTGAGTTGAACCAACTTATAAAGTTTAGTCTGTTACTATTAACAGCTTCTTTTCCATTGGCTTCTGTCACAATCTATTTGCATACTGGGTGTGTCCAACTGTTTGCATACTGGGTGATTCCCCCTGGGCTACCTTAGAAATAAATCAAGTTCTCCTTTAGTTGTAATAACTTGATGTTTTAATTTATGCTATCTCAAGTTTTCATTCTTCATTGCTTAAAAATTTGAGAAAACCGGCTGCCTTAAAAGAGTTAAAAAAGTAAACTTAACTTATCCGGCGTTACAGTATAACAAAAATAAAAAAGTTAAATCAACTTCTCTTTTAGTTGTAATAACTTGATGTTCTAAGTTATGCTAACTTAAGTTATCATTACTTATTACTTAACTTTTTTAAGACAACCGGTTTCCTAAAATTTTCGAAGTAAATTCACCTTATCTGGGCTTAAAGTGCATGCCTTTTGTGCTTTTTGAACAGCGCCAGGCGTGATTTTTACGCCCTTCACGATAGCAAAGGCAGCCCTTTGTACATCTAACTGAAAAGCGGAGCTACAAGAGTTTCCAATAAAGTGGCCAAAAAGTTTTATTATTATTACACTGGTTTTGTCTAATGTGTCATTAAAATAATAGATTAACTTTAAAATAGTAAAAAAAAAAATACAGTAATAAATAAAAAACAAGTACATAATAAACTAAAGGTTTCATATATATGCAAATGACTCGTTTCATGGCATTATCAGAAACTAAGTCCACATATTTATTACCGAATGTTTACTGGGATAAACACATCGCCATCTTAACATCTGTGGATCTTCACATGGTGCTGTGCTGAGCTAACCACAAATCTGTGTGGCACAATTATTTTGGCACCTCTATTAATTACCCTGCATCTAATGAGCAGATAAATCTCTAGCTGAGAACATCAGCTGGAGGAGCGTGTCTTGGCACAACGCAGGCGTGAAAAGAGAGAGAGATAGAGAGAGAGAGAAAGAAATAGTAAGAGAGAGAGAGAGAGAAATAAAGGGCATGTGGATGAAAGTCAGAAGGCACTGGGATGCTGAGTGTGACGATGTTGAGGGCAGCTCTAATTGGAGCTGGTGGGTGGGTGTATGGTGGGGTGGGCTGTATATCAGGAGTCTGTTTATTACCTAAGGAACTCTGGCCGATGTACAATGAACAGACGCGCACTCAACTGAGCTCAAGCTGAGCTCTTTCCACATCTGTTCACCAACAGCGTCCATCTTTAATCATGCGCCGACATCATCCTCCCACCAATGACCATAACCGATTGAATTAAATTACATTAAATATTCTGCTTTCGGGATCGACAGATGCTGACTGGCTCAAGCTCCACTATATACAGTATCAGATCTGATCACAAGATCTGCTGCTGGTTGCCAGTTATTATTAGAGCGGTGGAGCATTTTTAGCTCAGCAGTGGCAGTTTGTTGCTAGAGGTTTCACGCAGATCAGAGTGATATGAGATAAGAGTGGTGGACAGCCCAAAAATATCCAGCCAAGAGGAGCTCCAAGGGACCAATCGTACTCCCTGTGCAATGCTCCTTTATGTCTAAAACACTAACGCTAAAATAGCTTTGGAGTTTAGGAATATATTTACGCAGACGGGTGTGAGGTTCTAGAAATGGTGGTGGTAAATACAGGTATGCCACTGCCTTATTAAAACCCTGACAACAGTCAACAATCAGGCGCCCAATCCTATCTTTCGCATGCTCAGTATGTGTATGCCCCCACTTGTCTCACACACATAAATAACCGTGATGCAAAACATTGCTGTCCCTTGAATCAGCTGCTAGTGTACTATCACAGCGTGAGCACACTGTAAAGCCCGAATAAGTTAAATTTACTCACAAATTCTGAAGAAACTGGTTGCCTTTAAAAAGTTAAGTAATGCGTAATGAAAAATTAAGTTATCATAACTTAAAACATCAGGTTATTCCAACAGAAAATGTTGTTATACATACATACATAAGACCGGATAAGTTGAGTTTACTTAACGTTTTTCAGCAGAGTGGCTTTACTGCTCCTTGCAACCTCACTGGTAGAATTCTTACACTAAAAGCTGTGCCTAAAAAGTGAAGCTACAAGAGTTTCCAATAAAGTGACCAAAAAAGTAAATGATTAGCCAGGCTTTAGCTGCTAGCCTTCTTGACTTGTACACTAAACTGCATCCATCCAGAACTTCAAAGCAGAACCATTTCAGAACTGAAAAATCATTCACATTAAAAAAATGCTTTATCAATCAGAATCCAACTTCAGAACTTCATCAAAAGCTCTTTTTAAGTCTTAACAACACACACACACACACACACACACACACTCCCACACTCTTGAAGTTCCCTCACAAACAGACGTGAGGTAAACCTGTTGTGTAAATCCACAGACACCGCCTCGTCCTTCACTGCATCGATTTAGCCCGAAGCCCAGCGGGCTAACAGGCACGATCGACACGCAAGCCGCTAAGCATCGCATGTGATTAATAGCTCTGATAGCAAATGCAGAGAAAGAAAAGGAGGAGAGTGTTTTCTCGAGGAACTCTCCCGGGAAGTGAAAATCCAATTATCTTCACACAATCGAGAGCAAGGTTCATCTCGCCTGTTGTTTTTCCTGTCTTTCCTAGCTTTTGCAGCCAATTAGCATATGGTCGCAAGTGATAAGATATGTGTAGGCCGTCTGCAGACAACTGACTCTGAATTTCGAGTCATTGTTGAACTCAGACAAGCTCAGACTCATACTGTAATCCAGTGTAATATACAGTACTATACTACTGTGCATCATAGTCTTACTGAGTGTGACATACTGTAACCAAGTGTAACATAGCCTATTTTATTACACTGCAAAATACTGTAACCCAGCACCTTGTAACAGTGTAGTATACTTTAAAAGTGTAACATATTTTAATACACACCAGTGTATTAAATCAAGTAAAACGCACTGTAATAATGTAAAATGCTGTAACATTGTGCAACATATTACAGCTCTGTGCAACCATAAAAGTGTTATATCAGTGTTACATACTATAAACCTATAGCATAGTGTAACAGAGTATCAGACTGTAAAACGTAATGTACTGTATCCTAGTAAAACATACTATAATCCATTGTAACATACGTAATTGCACTGAAAAATACTGTAATACAACACACTGTAACCGTGTTATATAATGAGAGTAGTGCTGGGTGGTATAGCGGTTCATACGGTATACCGGACTGTAAATATGTATGTATGCATTTTTCACACACCGCCACACCACTAGAGGCGCTGCATAGAACAGCACCACCAAAGAAGTACACTAACAACAGCTCAGCTCTGGTGGAGTCTCACTCTGTCCTGCCTGGAGAAACATAAGAACAGAACACTTGGAGCTTCTGCTGCTGCTCCTTGCAATACGAGTAACTATAGCCCTTTAAAATATATTAATAAGGTAGCTTGAAGGATAATATTAATGCACACTGAACTGAATGTATTTTTTAACTGGAGAATATTGTTTTGGAACTATTTAAAATATTTAGTTTAGTAAAGGAAGCCGTGTTAAAGTTAAATGTTGGAGTATCTCTATTATTTACATTCTTTAGCTGTGTTTCTGCTAAAGAGGTCTGATTTCTTTATATATTGTGTCATTTTGTGGGATAAAATAAAAACTATACTAATCAAAGCCTTAATTAAAAGCCTTAGTGTTTAATAGTATATGTACTACTAACAGTACAGAAAGTCATAAACGTATAAAAAAGCCCAGTCATGCACAAAACATTAAATAAATAATAATAATAATAAAAATACAGTGATATACCGTGAAACTGTCAGAATCTTGCAAAATATTGCAAAATCTAAAAATTGTGATATGCATTTTTGGTCATACCACCCAGCACTAAGTGTAATTGTAACATACTTTAATACACCGCAATATATTATGCCACTGTGACACATGCTATAACAGTGTAAATATAAAAGAGTAACACATATAAGTCAGTAAATCTGAGTTGAAAAGTGTAAAAAAGTGTAATATACTTTAATACACTGCAATACTATGACCCGGTGTAACAAACCACAACCCTATAGCATAGCATAACACATATCAGTGTATCAGACTGTGAAACTTACCAGTACCTAGTGCAATATATGTTAAGACATTGTAATATTGTGTAACACAATATAACATACTGTACCGAGGTTAAATGTATGGTATTATACTATTAAATAGATATAAAATTTACTTATATCCCTGAAATAAATGCATTTCGCTTAGTGCATAATTCTGAACGTACGCACACACACACACACACACACACACACAGGGCTTAACAAGATGCTTGTTCTCTCTCTATAGTCTCTCTACTCTGTTCAGGCTTTCAGATTCACAGCTGGCTTTATTTCCCGAGAGATGGACCAAAACAGATAGAGAGATCTGAAATATATATAACATGTACATACTGTACCAGTGTAGTCAAAATACAACACTGACTGGCACTGCTTCAACAACACACATAAACAATTCATAAAATGCTATTTTGCTGTAAAGCGAAGAGGCTTAGAGTTACTGTTATGTCTGTAAATTATTAATTAATTACACTTTTTCTTATTTACCAAGTTTTAGACTTTTTCTTGGCTTTTTATTTTAGTGTAAAGCTCTGAAAAGCAAAAACATGCCAAAATTTAGCATGGAAAGCCACAAACATTCATCTATTTAAAATAACCCCTCTGGTCTCCACACGCTGGACGCACCGGACGTGTTTCTAATGATGGAGCACACACTGCCACTGACATTTGGTGTTGACGAGTGACTCGACTCGGCTCGGCGCCACAGGGGCCCTCTCAGTTGGAATATTGTGCTCACTCTGCATTCCTATTTCGTCTCGTTGGGTAGATTACTCTTCAAAGTGTGCACAGAGTTACAATTCAAGAATAAACTTTACTCCCAGTGAACTACAGAAAGAGGAACTTGGAATGTAAAACTTAAAACAAGAGAAAGTAAAATAAGTTCATTATTTTTTAGTTGATTTTAATTATTTCATAAAAATGTGTCAAAATGCAAGAGGAAGAAAATTAACACCACTTTAATAATTTAAGGTCTGCTTGAGTAATGATTCAACAAAGAGTTGATAAGTGATCTCAGAGTTTTCCCTGGATAACAAAGTTACAGTAAATCCTATTCAGTCAGTGACCTTTTATTAATCCAACAAGCTTCTTAAATTTCCAAAACTCAAAACTGTTCCAGCCATTTAAGCCTGAGAGTAAGTTCAGAGTCTTTTTTATCTATATGCTGAAACAAAACCATGTTTAACAATACTATACAATACTATAGTGATCATGACTCACACCAAGTCGTTGCATCTACTCTCAGTGTCAATTTTTTCAGCTTCACTGAGGAAATTGGAGCACATACCACCATACCACTAGGGGCACTGCAGAGTGCTGTGTAAAACAGCACCACAAAAGTAAGCACAGTATCAGAGTTCGTTAGCTAACGCTAGCCAGTTAGCATAACAAGGTAACAATAAAAAATTACCTGTTTTTTCTAAATACTTTATTATGCTCTTTTTACCCTGTTCTTTAATGGTCAGGACTCTGTAAAACTATTACAGAGCAGATATTATTTGGGGGGTGGTGGGTCATTGGTGTGTTAGTAGTGTGTGTTGTGCAGGTTGTAAGAGTTGATCAGATACAGCAGTGCTGCTGGAGTTTTTAAACACCTCAGTGTCACTGCTGGACTGAGAACAGTCCACAAGCAAGAAATATCCAGCCAACAGCATCCTGTGATCCCTGATGATGGACGAGTATATTATTTTTAATTATTATTGTTAGTAGTAGTAGTAATATTTAATAGTATTACAGTGGTGCTTGAAAGTTTGTGAACCCTTCAAAATGTTACATAGTTCTGCATAAATATAAAACCAAAAACACTATCAGATTTTCACACTGAAAATCCTAAATGTAAATAAAGAGAACCGAGTTAAACAACTGAGACAAAAATATTATATTATGCAAAACATAGGTCTCACCTGGATGGCATTCAGGGCAGCACTGCCCCTGCCGAGGCACAGCGAGGGTCCCGGCGGGGCAGGTGGGGCAGGAGCGCTGATAGCAGGTCACATGGCCATCCCTACACTGACACTCCCGACACGGCCCATCACTCACACTCTCCAGGTTCTGAAACACACACACACACACGCACACACATACACACACACAGAGAGTCAAAATGCAGCATTAATATATCAATTTTATATTTAGTTGAACAATCAATTCAACCAAACAAAACAATAATCAACAAACATTTCTCACTTGTTTTAAAAGTTCATTTTAGATTAAACAGAACTTTAGCAATATAACATTTGTTAGTAGAACACTTTTATATTTTGGTTAACTAGTGTTAACAAAAAGAATAAGCATTACAATAAATTTTGTCTATAAAGAAAGTGTCAGCAGTATGTGGACAAGCATAAACAATAAAGACCAAGGGCCCTTTTATTGCTGGAAATTACTGCAATAAAAGCATTTTTATAAAGGTTAGGAATTAAACATTTCAGGCAGGAATAGTATGTACAGTATGATATAGTATTAAGCTGTTTTTAAGAATTTCTGTCTGTGTGCCTAAACATTGCAATGCATATTGTATAAAAAGAGGAAATGTCTTTAAACATTGCGCAGCTGGATTTAGGGTGTGTTGGAGTGTCTTTGGTATCTTGAGGGCGCAAAAAATTCACCTTGCGTGGTTCAAAATGTGCAAAAGGCCTGTACTTATTCTCTTAATTAATCAGGGTTGTGTTGTGGGCGTAACGTGAAATAAACCAATCAGTGTGCTAGTTGTCATTCCCTGACTTTAGCACGTTGATATCTTAACAGTGTGGCGCTTTTGACTGTCTCAGCAGAGGATACTGACCTGTGCGTTCAAGCTGTGAAGATACTCCAGCAGCTCATTTAAGGGAACAGAAATGTTATTTAAATCTTTATTCTGTTTATTGTTGAGTTAAAAGTCGGATTTACGCTCTGCAGCTTGTTTATTTGTGTGTGTGTGTGTAATGAGTGGGTGTGTACACATGCTGAGGGCACATAGTGTGCATGGTGCTCCTGCATGGCTAAGATAGGATTGGGCGGCTGACTGTTGACTGTTGTCAGGGTTTTAATCAGTCAGTGTATTTCCTGCCGCCAAGAGAGAAATACAGAACACACCAGAACACACCTCACTTCCAGACCACCGCGCCCATCAATGTAGATTTATTCCTAAACTCTGGTGATATTTTAAAAGGGCGGGTCTTGCGCAAGATGTACAGTAAGACCTATATTTTTATCTAATATTAAAACCATATCACACAACCCTATTATAAATCATTCTCAAAGGCTAACTGTTATCAAATTTCAGACAGGCAGTGTACTCTATATATAACATTTTCTCCAATGAACTTAATGAATTGTTCTTCAAAGTTCTACTTACAGCAAGGCGTCTGAAATTCTTCACATTGGATTTCATTCCCTAAAAGAAAGTTACAAGAGGCAGAAAAAGATTTTTACTCTTATTAAAAAATCTCATACTTTCTATGGCTGTAAGTATAAAATACTTATGTCTTTTTCTCCATACCTCTTTCTCCGGGTGAGGGAAGACACAGGAGCTGACCGCAGGCTTACACTCCGAGCAGCATTTTCCATTTAAATACACCAGCTCTTCTCCCTGGCAAGAAAAAATATAAATATATTAATTTCTATTCTGTTTGAAGCACAACCTGGAAAGTGACTGAGCAGAGTCACAAAGTTCCAGACAACTCAAATTACAGTACGAGTGCCTGGTGTGACCCGTGATATAACTTCTCAGCTGGCTGTCTGGTGATGCTTTGCATTCAGAGGAGAGTCACCCCGAGTGTCTACCGTGTGACCCTGCCTGATTGCCTCAGCTATCATCCTTTTAAAGAGAGAGACGGGATCTCATTAAAATTGGAAACTGTGGGGTAATAGCTTTCTTTCTCGCTCTCGCTCAAACGTCGTCTATCCTGGAAGCTGATGATTTGTCTTTCTAACTCGGAGCTGACAAGTATCCGACGCGGCACAGACAAATCTGAACGGAAAAGCAGCCACCTTCAGCATGAAAATAACAATTTCTCCAGTTATTGTGTTCTGGGGATATCCCAACTGAATCATTTACAAGCTTCAAGGATCTTGGACACATTGCAATCTCATGATGAATGAATGAATCATTCATACAATCTGGAACACTCACAGCTTCAACTCTTCAAGGCATAGATTCAACAAAGATGTTCTGGTCCATGGTGACATCCTGCAGGTTTTTTTTATGAACTAGTGATACACAATATATTGTTTAAGCATCGTCATCACCATGTGCACATGCGCAATAGTTACAAAGCAGGACATGCAATGTCACTTAAGGCAATTAAACCAAACACGTCATGTTGCCATGTTTTGATTCTTGACACAAGGAGCTTCATACCCCTCTAGAACCTTATTTGAACTCTGTGATATGCCATGGTAATCTGTGTGGTTTTGTGGCCTCCAAATCTGCCCATCACTATTCCTCCAGTCCAATTTCCACACCTCAGGATGCCATGTATAGAACACAGCAGCACACAAGCAGTGTACTACAGGTATGAAAATGGCCGAGCTGGCGGTTTTTCTGCTGAACAGGTAATCACTGAGCTTCAGTAAGGTTGCTGACCATAGATGGGTAATTTATCACTGCAACTAGCATAAAATATATGGGCATTTTGGACACTGGAAAAAGTGGAAACTGGACTCCTGTAGTCATCCTGTATTTACAAACTCTCTCATTTATTACTGATTTTTTCACTTTTTTTTTAGACCTGGAGATGTTCCCTCAACACAAGCCCTTCCCAAGCTGTCCAATTTGTCCTCAGGAACACCGATTTGGAGCAGCAAATGGCCATCGGTGCTTAAATCTTACTGACAGGGAGCACTTCAGTGCTGCAGAGCAGCAACTCAGCAGCAAACACTCAACTAAACACTTTTGCTGACATGAACTCTTCAGAAAACAGATGCTACACAAATATCACGAGAAATAAACAAGCTGCTCAGGGTCACACTTTCAAATTCACCACTTTTAACAGCTTATAAAAGATCCTGACTTACTCTTGACCTCTGATATCATCTTCTATGCTCTTATTCTTATTAATCCTTAATACTCTCCTTCAAGGTCATGGCAGTAGATTTAGCTCAGGTTACAGGTATAAAATATGTCTCAGGATGGAATGCACTGATATTTAAGTGTTAAATAATTTATTAGAATAATATAAGACATGACAAAAAAATCAGTTAGAGCTCTCTCTGCAGTGTGATTAAATGAGGTCTTATAATGATTTAATGTGTATTTGGCAGAGGTACTAAAAAACTAGTAAAATCTGACGCTCTTACCCGTGGGCACTCCAGCCTGGCACATTCTGCGCTCTGGCACAGCACCTGGCCGCGCTCGCACGTGCAGAACTCGCAGCCTGTGCCGTTCCACATGTCTCCATGGTAGCGGACTGCGCCCTCGTACTGGCAGCTGCCTTTGCTCGACGCACACTCCTCGCAGCACTGACCCGGCCGCTTCACCTTCATCTGACCCTGAGGAAATACATACAGTATGATGCTCTTAATAAACTCTATAGAAAGTAGAGGGTATATATTAAAGGTCACGGGTTTAGAAATATATCTCTTTGCTTCGCCCACTAATGTGCTTTACACAGCAACCATAATGAGGCTGAACAAGCTTAATGGAATGTTTAAAGAATGCCCAGAGTAAAGCAGTTGTCTTAAGTGTTGGAGCTAGAAGAAATCTGAGGTTGTACACTGTAAACCCATATGTTGTTTGAACTTAAATTGAACTTTAAGTCTGTTTTACATAAAATTGGATATATCTAAAATATTTTGAGTTAGCTGAACATTTGTGGGCACATATATACATTCAAACAGCGATCTTTGAGTTAAACTAACTTATAATAACTGAGTTTAGTCTGTTGCTATTAACAGCTTCTTTTCCATTGGCTTCTGTCACAATCTATTTGCATACTGGGTGTGTCCAACTGTTTCTGACTAACACCCACCATCAGTGTGTAGTGAATCCCCCTGGGCTACCTTAGAAATAAATAAAGTTCCTCTTTAGTTGTAATAACTTGATGTTTTAATTTATGCTATCTCAAGTTTTCATTCCCCATTACTTAAAAACAATTGAGCAAACCAGCTGCCTTAAAAAAAATAAGTAAACTCAACTTATCTGTTCTTACAGTATAACAATAATAACAAAGTTAAATCAATTCTCCCTTTAGTTGTAATAACTTGATGTTCCAAGTTATGCTAACTTAAGTTTTCATTACCCATTCCTTAACTTTTTTAAGGCAACCGGTTTCCTCAAATCTTTTAAGTAAATTCAACTTATCTGGGCTAACAGTGTCAGTTCAATCTGCAGTGAAGCCACAACCATCCACAGCTGAAAATAACTAGGAATTAGTGTTCCCCTCCAAGCGTGTTTAACTGTATCTGTGCAATAAATTTGCATTAGCAGCAGATCAGAAAAATATATGAATATTGAGCTTCAAGTGAGAACAAAAGCACCTGGAAAGCTATACTTTAGTGAGTACACCCTTCTTATTTTGTAAATATTTTATACAATATTTTATTTCTTACAATATCAGTAACTTTAGCACTGTTTCAATATATTAATACTGTAGAGCGGAAAATAAATATTAATGCACACTGAAATAAATGTATTTATTAATTGGAGAACCAAGGGAATTGTGACTAAATAAACTGATAATAAACAGCTGCTTAAATACTTTAATGCCTCTAATGGCTTCAGTAATAACACACTGTAAATGTATATTAAACCTGTGTCTTATTTGTACAATAAAGCTTTTGAAAAATATATATTTTGAATACTAACATCTTGATTATTTTGGTTCATTTATAGTATTTATGGAACTATTTAAAATATTCAGTTAAGTAAAGGTAGCCGTGTTAAAGTTATTTTTGTAAATATTTTATATTTTATCTTTTCATGGGACAACATAAAGTAGTCAGTGTACAGCTTGTATAACAGTGTAAGTTAGCTGTGCCCTCAAAATAACCACTGGCATCAAAAGTGAGTACACCCCTAAGTGAAAATATCCAAACTGTGCCCAATCAGCCACAAATTTCTATCCTCTGTGTCATGTGACTTGTTAGTGTTTTAAGATCTAATACATGATAAAATATGGTGATTTTCTATCATTCTCTCACACTGGCCCCTGGATATACAACACGGCACTTCATGGCAAAGAACTCTCAGAGGATGTGAGAAGCAGCATTGTTGTTGTAAACCAGATCACAAACTGTTGCCAAACTGTCTCAGGAGATAGCTACTTATCTGTAGTATAAGTTGTGAGGTGTTATCTTGTGAGTGAGGTATCAGATTTTGAGTGAGGCCTCATACACTGTAGATTGAGTGGAACATTGTGTTTTCAATGTATGCAGGTATTTTAACATTCCTCAATTCCTCAGTGTCATGTGTATACCTGGAATATATCTTAAAAGGCATTACCACCCACAGTGGACAGTGGAAAAATGCATTGTTACACTTATAAAACTCACTACAGCGAAATCTTCAAACTCCTTTTCTTGTTCACAATCATAAACATCACTGTCATACTGAACAAGGCCGAGTCCAGCCTCTGACTTTTTTCTGACCCTATGCTTTATTTATTACAGGGTGAGATATGAAGTTTTGTCAGGAAAGGTTTGTGGCTGACCTTGTCGCAGTGCAGAGGGGCACATTTCTCAGTGTGACACCGGGACTGTCCGCGGTCACACACGCAGGTGGTACAGCTGTTTTTCTGCCACTGCTGACCGTCCTGGAAACACAGGGAACACAGTTACAGGGTTAGGAGTTCATCAGAGACCCCTGCAGGGGGGTTGGGGATGAGATAAGTCTCAGAGTTGATTTAATTCTGCTGGAGGTTTTTTTTCTGCCCTGAACAATAATGCACAGCAATAACACAGAGACTACAGACAGGCTCTAGAATACACTCTTCAAAATAAAGATGCTACAAAAGAAAGAGAGAGAGGTTCTTTTTAACACCTATTTATTTAAGACAGTATTACATTCATTTAGTGCCAGTTATTATTAAATAAATATACAAATGCTTCTAATGCTAAAACCTAAAAGGCATATTGAACCCAGAGGAAAAAGTACTTTTGTGATCTCACTTTCATTTCATTTAGAGATGATCTTTTAGATCACTTTTTTTTATTATTTTGTATTTATTAGGATTTTATATGGTGAACAGATTTTTTTTAGTAAAGCCATCATAAAGCTGCAGATTTAATCAAGAGTAAGAAACTAAAGCTTTGTGAAATAGTCTTCATCACAGGATTAAGCATAAAGATTCAGCATAAGAAGCATCTTATCTCATTGTTATTTATGACTTCTCTCTTAAAAAGTAAAAAATACATAAAAAAAATATAAAAAAGAGAGTGCTCCTGAATCTCTTAAAAATAGAGATTCAGGAGCACTCTCTTTTTAATTTTTTTTTAATGTATTTTTTATTTACCCAATCCACTCATTAGGACTCCCCCTATCACTAGTGATGCCCCAACACACCTTGGAGGAAAGCGCAGCGACTCG
Source organism: Astyanax mexicanus (assembly GCF_023375975.1). NCBI lineage: Eukaryota > Metazoa > Chordata > Actinopteri > Characiformes > Acestrorhamphidae > Astyanax > Astyanax mexicanus. The sequence continues at coordinate 17,325,828 of NC_064429.1, forward strand.
GTTCTGGTACATCAGCTCACAGATGCCTTGTGCTGTGGACATCACCCTAGGAGTGATGTGGGGAGAGAGAGCGCCATCTACCCACCCGGAGGGAGCAGGGCCAATTTTGCTCCCTCTGAGCGCCGGCAGCTTGATGGCTGCATGAGCTGCATGAGCGGGGGTTCAAACCTGCGACCTCCCACTCATAGAGACAGTGCTTTAGACCGGTATCTTTTTGATTGATAAAAGATTAATACGACTAGTCAGACATTTTGAATTATTGCAATTTTTTTGCAGTGAAACCACGTACACAGATGTATGTGAGAAGTCATATGATAATATTTATAAATAAAAAAAGTACAAAGGAGCCTTGAAAGGAACACAAACTTTGTTGCTAACTTCTCAGACACAGTATACAGTAGTTCTACTCAGCCCTATCAGCAGCTCACACTGCACCTGGTTTCCTTTAATGAAGGACTGATTATATAAAGCTTTAAAGCTATAAAGCAACATAATAGTAATTATAAATACAGAACCACAAAAAAAATGTTTAAGTTACACACTTTCCCTTATTCATTACATCTTTCTTCACCTCCCTCTCTCTGCTGCTGCAGCTCCGTGGATCTTTTGATCATCCATGCTCACGTTTCATTCTATATGTGATCCTAGATAAGGTCCTCTGAGGAACACCTCCAGTCCCTGTTTGAGCTTCTTTATTCCCCTGATTAGACTGCTCTTCACATCTGATGAGTTGAGTTAGCTCATTATACAAGCACTGTTCAATCAGTTGTAGTCCTGTACCGAGCTTTGAAAACCTGACCCTGGATTAAAAAGATGGTGTCAGCGTGTGTTTGCTATCAAAACCACAGGAAAAGTATGCCTTGTGCAGCTCGAAACACGCAAAAGGCATGTGCAAATTCTTTTAATTAATCATGTGTCTGTTTTAGGCGTGACATGCAATAAACCAATCAGTGTGTCTCTTGTCATTCCCTTTAAGAGCTAGGTGGGCTCTGAATGGCATATTGCTATTTTAAACGCCGCAGCTACCTGGATTTGCCTAACACTTCTGAGCAGAGAAAACTGACCTGCTCCTTCATGCTAGGCTGTTGGGGGGGAGTGTAAGATAGCAATGAGCATCATTACGCACCTTGACACACACTGTGCTGAAAGCATACTACATCTAATTAGAGGATTATATACAGCTCTGAAAAAAAAGAGATCACTTAAAAATTACTTAATTTTATTTTACCAAAATAAAAACCTCTGGAATATAATCAAGAGAAATATGAATGATCATAAGCCATCAAGCCAAGCTGAACTACTTGAGTTTTTGCACCAGGAGTAAAGGCATAAAGTTATCCAAAAGCAGTGTGTAGGACTGGTGGAGGAGAACATAACTCTTAAAACTTTATGAATATGAACTTTGCATTATTTGAGCTCTGAAAGCTCAGCTATTTTTTCATTTTCTGCAAATAAATGCTTTAAATTATAACCTTTTTATTTGGAATTTGGGAGAAATGTTGTTTGTAGTTTATTGAATAAAACAAAAGTGTTACTTTTACTCAAACATATACCTATAAATAGCAAAATCAGAGAAACTGATTCAAAAAATAAAGTGGTCTCTTTTTTTTCTGAGCTGTATTTATTCCAGAACAGTATTTATATTTGATTTAGCCAGAATTTTGAATTTGTTGTGCAAAAACAAATATTTCCAAAAAATTCTAAAGATATTTAAGGACCAAAAACCTCATATATGCACAAACCTTCAGACACTGAAAATATACTTTAATAAACAAGGCCATTTCATGAATTCTGTTTACCACACTGGAGTGTCCTGTTCAGTGGAAAACACTACACTACACTACACTTCACATTTTGTACCATGCTTTCTGCTCTCCTCATGTTTGTTGAAGCGAGCTGCAATGCTTAAGTATTCCTTTTATCTCCGTACGAGTGAGTGTGTAGTGTTCTGGAAAATGGTCAGCGGGGTCTATGTGACTGTACATGTAAAACACAGGTGGGGCATGGTTGAGAACTATAACTAAATTCCCTTTAATGCCTCGTTTTTCCCCCTCCTCACTTCAAAGACTAATAACCCCTGTTTTCTCCTTCTCTCTTTGTTCCTCTACTTTTCCAGTCATCCTCATCATTATCCAGATTTGTACCTTGTATTCTTTTCCAGCTGCTATGCAGGGGTTTGAAACGCACTGAGGGCAGCAGCGTCCAGGCTGTATCACCAGGTTCTCATTCTGCAACAGACAAACAGAAATATGTTCAGAAAAATTAAAACACAGACTTAGTGTAATTTAGTACTATAGTGCATCTAGACCAAAGTCTTAAAGGGGCACTAAACCCGCTTATTTTAGATGACTCCATCCTAAGCTCAAATTAAAAAAAAAAAAAAAAAAAAGGGTTGGGAGAAGCACTGGGTGATGTATGGGTTTAGAGGCAGGGTTTTTTTTGGTGTGTTTACACTTGCATTGTTATGTGGTTTGGTCTAATCCAGAAAGTGCCTCTGAAAGTGCAGTGTGCCTCTGATAGCGATGAGATGCAGATGGTTGGATGTCACCAGGGGGAGGGTAGTATTATTAATTGACTGATTTGTATATTTTAGGGTCCGTGTACCAGAGTACACAGACACATCATCCTCGCCTACAGGACAGTTGAACCTGTGAGGGCGCTGCAGAGGCAGAAATGAGCCTAATAAAAGCGAAAGCATTTTTTTAAAGGTTAGGAAATGTTTATTACATTTTTAAATAGAACTGGTATGTTTCATTACTTCAATTCAGCTATTAATGGAACAATATGGTTTAGGGTTTAGTGCCTTTTTGAAGGAATTATGCTGCATTATGCTGTGCTGGGACTGGTGTATATTCAGTTACTATTTTTACTCAGGCCTTCATCAGGGTTAAAAGACAAGACTTCCTAGTTTTAAAACATACCTGATTAAAAAAACAACTGATGAGAACAATCCAAGTACTGAAGGTCACATAATCAGCCAATAAGAATCTCAATTCCACAGTGGAAATTAGAAACTCTCCAATCTCCAAGTTCTGCTGTTTTTTTTTTTCTATTTTTGATCACTGGATTTGTTGCCAGGTATCTTGTTGTACAGTGAAGTTGACCCAAATCCATCCAACACTTTTAGCGATTATTATTATTATTATTTTTATTATTATTATTATTATTATTATTTTTATGTGCATAAAATTGTTTATGTGAGTGGATTCAGTTGCTGTACTGACCGGCTTGCATGTGATTGGTGGACACTCAGCAGTAGAGCACTGTGTGTTTCCATTCTGGCATACACACTTAGTGCAGGGACTGGGGGTCCATTCTTCTCCATCTCTGCGCTCCTCTCCCTCCCACGAGCACGAAGCTGTGGAGAAGAAATGCAGGCGTTAGTGCATGTGTGTGTGTGTGTAAAGTACTGATATGTAGAGTACCAGTCAAAGATTTGGATACTGGAACCTGATTGGATGGATGTTGTATTTTTAATGATATAGACATTTTCGGATAAAAGTACCTTTAGTGTTTCAGTGACACTCGCGGATCCAGTTAGAGGTTTTTTTTTTAAAACCCACAGGGTGTACAGAAAGTAAACAGCAATGAGTATATAACGCCAGCAAACAGATACCTGGAGGCAAAGACCATAACAGAGTCGAGAGGCAGTCCAATGGTTATACACGAGGCAGGCAGTGTCGGAGGTGATCCAAAATCCAAAACGTGAAACAGTCCAGGTAATACACAATAAATCCACAGAGTAGGCAAGGCAAGAATCGTCGTCGAGAAACAAAAGCAAGGTCATACACAAGAAAAACAAACACTGAGAGTAACGCTTTGTAAAGTGGGCCAAACCAGGCAATACGCGGAACAGGTGTGTGTGTGAGCTGTCCTTTTATACTGCAAGGGAATGATCTGTATTCGGGACTTCCTGGTCGGGGCAGGTGAGGTGTCACGTGATCGGCAGTGGGTGTGATGTCAGTGGGTGGTGCATTGTGGGTATTGTAGTTGTCTGGCTGAGAACCTCCGTTGGAGTTAAGTGTGAGAGCAAAGGAAGCGCCTACAGTACCAGACGTGAAAATACCATAAATAAAAATTGGCTATGTTTGTATTCATATCTGTCACACCTAGCCGGAGCTTCAAAGTTAAGAGGTCAGCCTCCCTGGACTATTGAGGCAGACTCCGCCCTCAATCACACCTGACCTGGATCTGATTTTGTTCATTTGTGGCTCTATATATAAATACCTGCACTCTGATCTATATACTGGTCTCTGCCTCCTCGTGAGATAATGCCACTTGTTGGCATTATTGTGCATTGTTTACCCTGTTTTGTATTTCTGGATTTTTTTTTTACTCTTTGCCTGGTTTACTTACTCTGATTTGTGCTTTGTGGTTTTTGTATTAAACATTCTCTCCTTTTGTATCCCACTACTTTAGGTATCAGCGATTAAGTTTAGCCGCGCTCCAGATATTCTCCAAGCCATTACGTGGCGGGCCACAAAAAAAATTGGGTACCACTTTAAAATAAGACTACCTTTATAAAGAGTTTATAAATGGTTAACAATTAGTTTATTAATGGTTACTAATTAGATTTTAAATGTCTTAAAAATCATTAATAATCAGTTATGTGGCTGTGAGTTCACTATTTGGCAAACAACAGGTCTACATACATTTCGATGTATGTGTTATAACCGATTATTGATGATTTTTAAGGCATTTACAACCTAATTAGTAACCATTAATAAACTAAACCATTTATAAACCCTTTATAAAGGTAGTCTTATTTGGAAAATGAAGTGTAATACAGACTAGCAGATCTCCATGTTGAACCCAATTGCAGAACAGTTAATCTCAAACAAAAGCTAAACTAAGCTTTGAAAATGGATAACAAGTATCAGAAGCCAAGTTTCTTGCCTGTGTGATTGGCAGATCATAAAACAGGATCATGTCGCTCAGCTTAAACAAGACTCTGAACCAAAGTCTCAGTTTTACATTTGAAGAAAAGGCTCTTTATAACATCAGTTTATAAAAACTTCTGATGGTACTGTATACCTAAAATGTGCAAAGTAGGCCCATTACAATAACCCTTGTGTGGTGTTCGGGTCTGTGGGACCCGTTTTCATTTTTCATTAAATGATACAAAAAAAATATTTTTTCTAACTCAAACTCATTGGCATTGGCTCATTTTTTGTGAAAAATATATCAATATATCAAAACAAATTTTCGATAAACACACACTGTACCCCCCCCCCCCTACACATTTATATTACATACAGTATGCTTGGCCAAGGGCTAATAAACATTGCTTAATTTGTAAATTTAAAACTAAACAAATTTTCTACTCATATCTTGAGTTTAATTCTTTTACATTTTATTAAAAAACTAATAAAAAAAGAGTAGCACTTTTTGAAAGAAATGTAACATAAGAAAGGTAAAGGGCAAATATTAACCATGTAAGCTGTTTATATTGCTTGCAATTTAGGTGAAGCAAGCATGTGTAAAGCATTTTAATGTAAAATTGCTTAATTTTGCTGAATTAAATACAAGTAACAAAGTAAACGAGTAACAAAAATATGAAGGGTTAAAAAAATGTTTTGCAAACGATATGTTGTCCCAGAAATGGTTTGCGATAAACGATATCGTTGGCATTTTAAGACCACTGTAAATGGCACTAATATAATGATAACATAATATCATAACAAAAGGAATTACACCCTTTTAAAGACAATAAACTTTCCATTTCCTTTCATTCCTGCAGGCAGAACAGTGGGTCCGCCACATACCATGAAGTGCAGCCCCGGTCTGTCCCAGCTGGCCCACGTTGGACCAGCATAAAGACTTTACCTCAGCCTTAACTCGAGAGATACGCTGACAGTGACAGGAAGGCTGAGGCAACACAAACCTAAGAGACACAGCGGCACTGGGCTGTTACCATGTTTCTTTAAATTTGTTTTTGGTGTTGATGGAGGCCATTTTTCCAAATAAAGGTCAGTTTTGAGTTCACTCCCTGTGTCTGTGATTCTCTGTGCTTCTGCGCTACCTGGTCATGCCTACAGTCACAATATATGTAGGTGCATTTTGTAAGTGCAAACACAATTGACGATATCACGATTATTAAAATGATTGAGGTCATGTCCATTTATTGAGCGATAAGTCGATAATGTAATTATATTGTAACAGGCCTAGCGCAAAGCACTACAAATTAAGGTCAAATTTAAACATCCACAAAGTCTGTTACACTGTCACACACAGCAAAGCTGAGCTTAATGAGCATTACAGCTAATGCCAATGTAAACAGCAAAGTTTTAAAACTTATAAATAACAGCTCAAACAGCGATCAGTGGTTACACTGGTCTGAAGTCAGGCAAGGACAGAGCACAGCAGCCCTAATCCCTCTCGGGAGGATCCAGCATGAGAGGCAGCGAATACTCTGAGACAGCTAAAGCTACAAGCGCAAAGAGGCTTTGCACTCTTCGGTGTGGCAACCCCGACAAGAAACATGTCTTATGCAGAGACATCCAACCAACCAAGAGACACCATTAGCTGTTAGTTACAGCGATGATGCAATGCCACTATTTTATTATTTATTTTTATTTTACTGTTTTCTGACGCTGCTACCCAAAAACCCTTGGCCTTGCTGAAACCACTACATATATTATGATATCTACTATTTAAAAGCGTACCCATATTCATATTAAAGACCTACAGGGGTTGGACTATAAAATTGAAACACCTGGTTTTAGAACACAATAAATTATTGTGGCGACAAGACAGTTCTGGTGGAAACAGGAGAGTTGAAGTGCACTGTGGGAAGCCGTGGTTTTATGTTTTTGGGATACAATCCGGGTTAGCACCTGAACATCCCTTTCAAACAGCTTCCTCTTACAGCGTCCACAGTTAATCCTGTTGGATGTGGTTGGTACTTCTTGGTGGTATGCTGACATTACCCTGGATACCGTGGCTCTTGATACATCACAAAGACTTGCTGTCTTGGTCACAGATGCGTCAGCAAGACGTGCACCAACAATTTGTCCTCTTTTGAACTCTGGCATGTCACCCATAATGTTGTGTGCATTGCAATATTTTAAGCAAAACTGTGCTCTTACCCTGCTAATTGAACCTTCACACTCTGCTCTTACTGGTGCAATGTGCAATTAATGAAGATTGGCCACCAGGCTGCTCCAATTTAGCCATAAAACCTCCCACACTTAAGTGACAGGTGTTTCAGTTTCATTGTCCAACCCCTGTATATTGCCTCAAATGAATGAAGTTTCAAAAGTATCGATATTTTGACTTGAAAATCGATTTTAGAGCATAAAGATCTGGTATCGGAGTTATTGATATTTCAGTATTGATCAGCGCATCACTTATGGAGACACATATGCAGCTGATTCTCTTATGTATTCAAAATCACACTGTGAGTTTTTGACTGATTGGAATCCACCTCTCGACCTTTGTCTTGACCCAGTCTCAGCTAGTCTTGGTGACCGCCACAATGTGAAACTGAAACGTGAGCCCCCCCCCCAAAGCTCTCAGGGATGTGAGAGGTTAAATGGTGTCAAATGCGGCTATATCTGTTACACTTGCTGCATAGAGGCTATTTTAACTCTAGTGTTTTCACTCTGCTGTTGGAGAATCCCTGTTGCTCTTCTCTCCTACCTCCATTTCTAGCGCACTTAGGGCAGCACTCTCCGGCTGGGATGTACGGGCTCTGTCCGCTCCCACAGCTAAGCGGAGGGCAGGCAGGAGGGACGCAGGTCACTTTCCCCAGAGAGCATGTGCACACAGAGCACTTGGACTCACTCCACTGGCTGTCATGCTGTAAAGAGAGAGAGAAGAACAGAGAGCAGGAGAGGTTATGAGGTTGTGGGAGAGTGGCTGTTCGCTTATACAGCATGAAGGCATCATGGCATTACGAATAGCTGAGGATAATGAACATTACTGAGGCTACTGGTTTCAGAAACTGAATAAAGCTTTAAAAAGAACCCAAATTTGTTCCATGTCTTTCCTGGTCTGGATCTCTGTGCTCTATTTTTTCCTGTGCCTGGGTTTTCTCTTTTCCTAGCCGTGTGCTTTCTAGCTCATGGCCCTCTCTGTGTTCTCCTTGTCTTTGCCTTTGTCTTGTATTTGCTCCCTGTGTGTTATTAGTAGCACCACCCCCTTGTTACCTGCCCCCATGTGTTTCCTGTTACTTGTGTGTGTGTGTGTGTGTGTATATATATATATTTGGTTCAGTGTCTCTTGTCAGTTCTTGTGTGTTGTAGGTTTTTCTTTGTTTTCTGTCTTAGTGTATTTTTTTGTGTATATTAATCTAGTTACCAGGTCTGTTTATTTTTCCTGTTCTGTGCTTATTTTGGTTTATTTCAGTTTAATAAATTTAAAAACAACACAAGAAGTAAAAGTAGTTAGTTTTGTAGTACTTGTAATTAGAGTCTGGTCTTAGATTTAAGAACGGTCTTAAGACCATAAACCCACAATCTCATCTAAACCTAGACTTGGTCTTTGAGGTGAAGTAGAATTGTCCAGCCACGTACAGCCAAGTACAATTACTAAATATGAATTCAACCAGAATAAATTAAACATAATTTTCTTAGTCTGAGTAATATAATAACAAAGACCTTTTGTAATATGTTTGTCTGCATGTCACTTTTATTGCATTAAGCATAGCAAGCACCTTCACGTACATCAGTGCAATATTGTATATTGTATATATATATATATATATATATATATATATATATTGTTTGTTATGTCTGAAACTCCATGTTTTCTATACATAGAGTATTGTGAAAAAGTAATCACCCCCTTACAGAGTTCTTTTGTTTTTGTTTTTTTTTTGCCATACTTACATTTTTCTGATTATCAAATAAACTTTAGTATCAGATGAAGATACGTTTTTAAATGATGACTTCATTTATGATTTTAAACCGGCCGTTCATGCTCAAAATTCCTCAAGTGTGTCTTAACTAAAACAATTCTGTAAAGAACAGTGAGAATTCAATTAGTGGGCAAATACTTTTTTTACATAGGGCCAGGTAGGTTTGAATAGATTTTTCTGTAAAAAAAATAAAAAATAAAAGTGCTTTTTATACTTACTCAGGATATATTTGCCTGATTTAAAAAAGTTTTTCTTAATTTGAAAAAATAATGATAAAAAGGCAAAAATGAAAGAAATCTGTAGGGGGCCATTTACTAAGAACATTTAAGAATTATATTTGCACATACAGCTCTTAAAAATGATGAGTTTCTTTGATTTTACCAAATTGAAAACCTCTGGAATATAATCAAGAGGAAGATGGATAATCACAAGCCATCAAACCAAGCTGAACTGCTTGAATTTCTGCACCAGGAGTGGCATAAAGTTATCCAAAAGCAGTGTGTAAGGAGAACTTGTGGAGGAGAACATGCCTAAAGATGCATGAAAACTGTGATTTAAACCCAGGGTTATTCCTCCAAATATTAATTTCTGAACTCTTAAAACTTTATGAATATGAACTTGTTTTCTTTGTATTATTCATTTTACTCAAACATCTACCTATAAATAGCAAAATCAGAGAAACTGATTTGGAAACTGAAGGGGTCTCTTAATTTTTTCCAGAGCTGTGTTTTAAAAAGCATTTTTGCTTTATATTGATTTGACAGGATATGAGAAAATGAGTTGCTGTCTCTTAAGCTTGTTAAAAATGTTCGGTTAAGTAATCTGCTCTGTGGTTCTGAAAGTTTGCGTGAACTTTAGGCAAGTTAATTACGGAATTAGGCCCCTCTGCCAACACAGCAGGCTTCCCTAAGCAAATGCCACTCGAGCTGGAAGCTACACCGCCAGAATCTTAAACAGCGCACCGAGTGGCTTGTTAGAGGGACAACTCGGACAAACAAGAGTTCCAGTGTGTCAGGGAAGAGTGGGACACTAACAAGAACGCAATTGTCCATCAGCTGAGGCAATCAACCACTCAGCACCCGGCGAGAAGCGGCAGGAGCTGCCAGGAAACAAGACGGGCGGCTTTTCACTGGGCCTTGTCCGCAGGAGTGTCACTTACCCTGTGCACTGCCCCCCGGTGCTGGCAGGAGCCGGACGACTGTGGGAAACACTCCGGACAGCACTTGTTGGGCGGGATTCTCAAGCGCTCGCCCTGGGAACACATCCAAATAGCCACGTTAGCATGCTAGCATTATCATTATCATTTGTACGAACCACTAATTAGAAAGTCAAAATGAGATATTGATGAATAAGCAGACATCAGAAAAGCTAATTGCTCTCAAGGTCAGGAAGAATGATAAGTGCTTTATCATTGATGCTTCAGTGATTCAATGATTCAGTAAGAACAAGACCACTTGAGTTTTATTGCACTTTAAATGGAAGCCATTGGAAAAGTTGCCAAAAGCATCGATTATTGACTTTGCCTTTGAGTTCCTCTAACAGAAGCCAGATAAAAAAATAAATAAAAAACAAGAAATAAATTTATCAGACAAATATAATGAGCCTGCAGCCCCCATTTCCTAGAATGACAATGAGAAAGCTGGAGCTTCTGCATTCATTTATCTTCTCGATTATTCATCCATACTTTCTGCCATCAGGCTAATCCAGCCATCCATTTATTCATCTTTCAGGCTCATCCACCCATCCACCCATCCCCATCCATCCATCCATCTGCTCGTTCAGCCATCAATCAACAGATTCACCCGTCCTTCTCTACATTAATCTCTACGCTTTTATAATTCAGTTCTAGAGCAGCCCTTAGTCAGTCTTACCCTCTGAAAGTCACACTGAGGGTTTAGGCAGCGGGTGGCTCTGCAGATGACGACATCACTGTGGCAGGTGCAGTCCTGACATGTGTCCGGTTTCCATGATGTGTTGTTCTGTAACAGAAAAAAACAACACAAATCTTAAAACACAGGTTTATTGGCTCAGGCGTAGTCACATGACTACATGACTCTTAGTGTGTCTTTTAAAAAACAGTAAAACTGTGAAAATGTGAAGTTAGATGCGGGTAGAGCTGCCCTACAATGGCAACATGATGGTCAAAAGTGAAATCATATATACACAAATATATATATATATTTTTTGTCTGGTCATTTAAAAATGTTTTAATAAAGAATATGATTTTTCTGGTTAAAATAAAATGCATACAACTGAATTACACTACATAAAAATTCTGAATTAAGATTCAAAACAATGATTAATATCACAACAAAGAAAGAATCTAAAAAAATGTCTAGTTATCAATTAATATGTTAATTATTGGTGAAATGGACACCAAGGGCATCACACTTACACCCTGCCACTGTAACAGGGACAGAAAAAACTAGCAAACGGAATGGGATTAAAGCTTTTTCGGAGAGAATTTGAGGTAAATTCTGTTATAAGCATTTTTTTAAGAGACCACCTGCTGGTTAAAATATAACTGTGTTTTCATATTGCTTAGCATACAGTTAGCATTACAGATAAAACCCTGCCTTTCAACATAGAACAAATCAACATAGAGCTTGCTAGTAAGCTTGTCATAAGAGGAGGATGGTCGACGTGACGCTAGTGGAGAAAGACCCTAAAGGAAATATTTGTGGTTGGTGGATTGCCCTGTCAGTCAACTGTGGAACTTCAAAAGTGGCACAGGTAAACAAAGAAACTACACTTTTAAGAAGAGTAGATGTGGATGGACTTTAGGAGTGTGTCAGCAGGCGAAAAAAAAAATAAGACGTGACACAACAGATGACATCTAGGGAGTAGAAAAATACACAGATAAATACAACAATAATGTTCAAAAAGAAAAAAATTGAGCCGGATCATTTTCAGTTTGGTTTGGACAGTTGACATAAAGCTTTAGGATAGTTCTGGAATTTGCTGAATAATGTACAAACACAGGCTTCCAAAGAGAAATGTGCATGAACACATTACACAAAAACGTAAACATAAACTCAAATATATTAACTGTAATTATGCCATCCAATACTTCAGTTAATTATGTGGCTTTAATTCATTAAGAAAAAAAAATCCCATGACCCCATTATTAAGCCACGTTTCTAAGGGAAACTTGTGATGGCTAGATGACTGGGTATCAACATCTACACAGCTCCAGGCAGGTCTTGTGGGGAGTAAGGTCAACAAGTTCAAGGGCACAAAAGTCTGATTAATGAAACCCATAAAGACCCTAATTCCCAAATTTAATGTTATGACTGATTGGAGTGCAAGACAAAAGGTCAAAACATCTAAAAACTCTGGTCAGGCTGTTAGAAATTAGCTGAATAACAAATTTTAAATTTCTTAAGAATCTACAATGATTTGTTGAAGCAGGTATGCGAAGATCAACACACGGGATCATAAATTTAAAAACATAAAAACCAAAGAAATCTGAACCACGTGACTAGAATATCACCCAGGCTTATTTACAGTTTGGTAACCATTAAAAGTGGTGTAAAAGCTTCAGTATCCTCTACTAAAGCTGAATTGAATTTGTGTTCACAGATCTGTGACAGCTACCCTGGGAAGTGGTTCTGATGTTTTGAGCGAGTGTTGACAGCTCACACGTTTCAGCACAGCACCTGAAGTGTCACTTGGCACGGACGTCTTAATGGAAGTGAGATCCAAGAACAGCTTTGAATGGCTGCCTGTACAGATCTCGGATTACAGTCAATATGTTAGCAAACTGTCCAGGGAGTAGAACCGCATGATAATTCAACATACTGAAACAATATATTTCCTGCGTTAGAGTTGTTCCAGCCAATAAAAAGAGGATTACAAATATGCAGTAGTAGTAGTACAGGTGAATCTCATAAAATAAAAAATTTCATTAAATGTCTAATGAATTAAATTTCATTAACTTTTATTTAAATGTTACATTTATTTCAGTAATTTGGTTCAAAATGTGCATTATATACAGCTCTTGACCACTTCAGTTTCTGAATCAGTTTCTCTAATTTAGCTATTTATAGGTTTATGTTTATGTAAAATAAACATTAGTGTTTTATTCTATAAACTACGGACAACATTTCTCCCAAATTCCAAATATAAATATTTTCATTTAGAGTATTTACAGTATTTGCAGAAGATGAGAAATGGCTAAAATAACAAAAAAGATGCAGAGCTTTCAGACCTCAAATAATGCAAAGAAAACAAGTTCATATTCATAACATTTTAAGAGTTCAGAAATCAATATTTGGTGGAGTATCCCTGTTTTTTAATCACCGTTTTCATGCATCTTGGCATGTTCTCCTCCACCAGTCTTACACACTGCTTTTGGATACCTTTATACCTTTACTGCTGGTGCAAAAATTCGAGCAGTTCAGTTTGGTTTGATGGATTGTGATCATTCATCTTCCTCTTGATTATATTCGAGAGGTTTTTAAAGAAAGAAAGACAACCCAAAAGTCAAGAATACGATCTAAGACCAATTGGTACTTTTGGAAGTGTGGGCAGTGTGCCAAGTCCTGCTGGAAAATGAAATCTCCGGAATCTGTGAGCTCCACTCTCCACTGCTACAGTACAATAACAGCAATAATGGAATCCTGCATCACCAAGAAAGTTGAGATGGTTCCTTTGTAAAAGAAGTGAAGTAATGCGTGCAGGCGAGCACTGTACAAAGACCTGCTGATAGACACTTGTTTGCTTTTCATCACAATTACAGAGGAGAACAGCTGCAGAATTATAAAAAAAAGAAAAGAAAAGAGAGAAAAGTCGTCTGGGCTCCTGTGCTCGGCTTCAGTAGAGAATCTGTGGCCTGATATCACCTCCACACTCCCAATTCTTAATTAAAATAAATGCCACCCTCCCTGACGGAACCCCTGTCATTCTGCGGATTTGATAAATAGTAATCTAAGTGAACGGATCAAAAGCTGGAGGAACACTGTTGCACCAACATGCCGATTCCGCCTGCATTGTCTTGCCATCAACGCTTGGCACGCTTGTTTCCTGACATCGATTTTCTGTAGCGGAGCTAGCTTACACAAATGAGAAGCCACCCGGCTGAATGAATTTTTAATAGCTGGTTTCTGTTATGACAGAGTGCACACTGTGCTTATCCAGCAGTCTCTGCTAGATTCTTCCTTTGAGCTCATCGCACACGCCGGAGATACAGGCTAATAGAACACGGCTCAGCAGAGCAGCGAGGCGTCGCACACAGAGCTCACAATAAAAAAAACGAGAATATTGAATCATATTGTGCATGTATGTGTGTGTGTGTGAGAGAGATATGTATAGATTAGTCTTCGAAAAATATGAAAATTACAATTTGCAAATCCGTTATTTCTAGCAAATCCTGATGTATATCGAGTTTAAAAGCTGTAAACATGAATCTGTATACATTTCAAAATAACTTAATAACTTGATTTAAAAAAAGAATAAAGATCCAGAAATTTTAAATCTTTGTACACTACGTTCAAGCTCTGTACTAAATTAGCTATTAAGAGTTTTAAAGCATATTGATTTCAATTTATTGATCAGATTTTCTTATCTGACAATGTACAGATCTGCATTTTTAAAATTGGAAAAATTTAATTAGTTTTACACAAACACAAGAAATCATTGGCAATAATCTACAAACTTTTCAAATCTACAAAGCTACATTAAAACTATAGAAAACTGCTGCTACACACAAGTGTTTTCAATGCTTACAGACTGCTTTTATGAAATTGCAGTTCAGGGGAACTGTGGAAGTCAAGGTGAGATCTGGAAGATCCCAAAAAAATCCAGAGAGAACTGCAAATATGATTTGATGGGCAAATCAAGAAAGTGGTGCACAATTCCAATGTATGTTCCACTCTAATCTACTGTGCTTTGTTATTTTAACTTTTTCAGTATTTTTAGTATTTTTTAATTGGCGTCAATTTTTGGTTTAAAGACTTTTAACATCACTAACTGGATAGCGCTGTTGAGAGTACATCAGTTAGCCCTTTCTAGGCAAAGCTGATGAATTAATGCCTAGAAAGAGTTGACATTGGCGACTGACAATCATTTGAAAGTCTGTCAGTGATCTGTTTTGGCCCCAAAACATATGTTAAACTTGGCAAATACATAGAAACTTTAAAAAATATGCAAAAAAATGTTAGGAATTGTTAACAAAAACAATAGGAGCATCTAAACTATTACATGTACACGGCTGTATTGTGACCTACAGAACAGTATATGTAAGGGTGAGTATAAATCATAAACTAGGTTACTTTGAACATTTTAAGGAAATGGCACTCATGACATGTACAGGAGCAGCTAAAAGAAGCTAGCTGCTACACATAAACATTAGCCGTGCTGCTCACGCAGTCGGGCTGCTTTTAGAAGCGTCCATTCAGGTGACCCCTTCGACCCCGCTTTGGAAGCACAGCTCAAGTGACGGAGTCAGAGTGGCTGCTGTGGAGCTGTCAGAAACCACTTTAGCATTTGTCGCACATGTCAGGCACTTATCAGTCAGTGCCCACACCAGGTGTGTTATTGCAGGGCTTTTGCAGCACTCCAGCTGCGTTAATGCTGAGAATGGGAATGCTTCAAAACAGCAGTGTACAGTCGCTGAAACAGATCGCAAGAGTTTTTTCAATCCTCAAAACAATTACAGAAAACTCTACGATAATGATAGAGAGCGGTAGATTTCGTATAGATTAGGGATGAAAGATAGCAATGTCATTTTATTGATAGTATTTATATTTAGATTGTTTTATCTATTAATTGGACAGATTATTCTTAGCAGAGAATTCCCATGGTGGTTCAGTCCACTTGTTTATATTATAAGTAAAATATGCCATATTTTGATGCTCTGTGCAAGGTCACAAGCCACAGCATTTCTGTGCTCTGTGTAGTGTGAAACATGTCGTCTGTCTAGCGCAATGCTTTTTTCTTTACTTATTTTTTTTATTTTACCATATTTGATTCAAATTCATATGTGTAGAATGCAAAAAAAATAACTACTTGCCTCTTGAAGTAAGCAGTTTAAAGACTTAACATCACTAACTGGATACCCCTCTTGAAAGTTCTTAAGAGTTAGCCCTTTCTAGGCAAAGTTGATAAATAAATATTGAAGACGCTAAAAATGACTCAAGCACTACAAGGCATCATTTTTTAATCATAACCTGGCAATGTGTTACATGTATATTTACACAGCACTAGTGAATACAGGTCTGTAACACTCAACAGATGGGTCAATTGCTCGCAGATAAAATAGGAATACATCAACTTTAATAGAGCAGTTATTGAACGTAGTTAACAACAAATAACAAAACAACAAAAAGAGCAAAGAAGAATCATAAATCATTAACACAAACCGAGCACACAGTCCAACACCAGGAGATCCAATATGAGGCAGGTGAACAAATCAAAAATGGCAAAAAGCAGCTGAGAAAAAGCCAGCAGAACCAGGGATCCATATTCAATATGGACACAAACTGGATAATACTCCTGCATGAGTGCGTGAATTCTTTAAACATAAAGTATTATGAGAAATATATTGAAACAGTATAGTAGAGATTGAAAAATTGCACATAAGTGTGACTAGATCATTTTAAATTTTAAATACTGTATTTCTTGGTCTATTCATCATGAAATGTTCAGATTATTAGGACTTGAATTGTAATAAATTGAAATGTAATTAAGACTAAATTAACCCTTTCATGCATGAATCAGGATTTTCTCCAAACAGTTATTCTTCCTTTATGCTGGCAAATGTGTATATTTTTTGTAATTTAAATGTAATCATTCAAGAATTATTTTTATCTACACTCAACTAAAGGAAGAAATACAAATATATAAAGTAAAATAGAAACTTTAATGCTGTAGAATAAATATTTTCCACAGAGGTGCGTTTTTGTACACTAATTTTTATTTATTTCTTTTTTTTTTTTGCATTATTTGAGGTCTGAAACCTCTGCATCTTTTTTACATTTGTTATTTCAGCCGTTTCTCATTTTCTGTAAAAAAAATGCTGTAAATGACAATATTTTTATTTGGAATTTTTGAGAAATGTTGTACATAGTTTATAGAATAAAACAAATGAATATAAATAGCAAAATCAGAGAAACTGATTCAGATACTGAAGTGGTTTCTAAATATTCACCAGAGCAGTGGTTTTTGGTACACTAGCAATTTTTGGCCATATGGTGATGCGATGCAGAGTTGTTTTCTTAGGGTCCCTTCAAAGGCTGACATGCATCAATAATAGTAAAACTGATTCACATAGAAAGTAATGACTTTTAAACAGCTGTCCATTTTAGTGACCACTATGCATTAAAGGGTTAATTTAAATGTAAATGTATCTCAATTCACCAGTTTCTTAAATTTCTTCACTTTCTTCACTGACGTTTGTTCCAGCACATTTTATAGCTATACTAGAGCCTGGCACAGCTACGAACAAAGCTTGGCAGGAACATATAAACAATGAGAGAACGAGACTTGGCTTTACTTTGTCTGCTTTGGGTCCGGCTGACATGTTTAAGCTAATGGAGCCACGTTACAGGCCAGGCTAACCTGCAATATATATTCAGGGAACATTCCGGCGTGTCTGCACCGTCTACAGGGAGCACGTTTGATAAATCAGTTCAGGAGGGGAAGTGACATCTTCGGTGGGCCTCTGAGGTGAAGTCCAGCTCCACACCGTCTACCACAGACAAACAGCTTAGTCACTGTCTGGAGAATACACTGCTCTATCTTTCATTTCTGAGCCATAGATACAGAGCTGCTCCATTACCTTCCACAGTCCAGTAACTGTTACAGTGCACTCAATCACTGAGAAATCACATACATAAGGCTAACACTTAAAGCACACAGTATCACAGTATAAAAACACTGATGCGGCAGCTTATATGGCCGTCGCTTCCCTTTCCCCATTTTAAAGTCTTATTAGTAAAACTCCAGAGGGTCAGTCGCCAAAGCCAGCAGAAGGTAATTGAACTGAAATTGAGCTGACCTTGATTTATGCCGTAACCAGGCTGCCAAAACCTGAACTGTTCCCCCGGCTAATTCGATTAAGGGTGCACTACATCGCGTCCCCAGCCAGTCTGGTTCACTAAAGCAGGGGCTAATGGTCCTGCTCTTTCAGTATACACCATATACGGGCTATATGTAGTGTCAGCATCACACTGGGTTCGAAATAAGTATATTGAAAGGCAATACTGAATCATTACAGTAGTTTAAACGTCAGCTTAGCTTTGTACTATTTGGAGCTAGCCTGAAGTTGCCAAATGTGATGTAATGCAATCATGGATTTACATGGGTGCATTTGCAAAACTTGACGTTCATTTTTTTTTAATTTTTTTTTTTATTATTTTATTTCTAATTTTTACCATTTTCTCCCCAATTTACACGGCCAATTACCCACCCCACTCATTAGGACTCCCCCTATCACACCAGGAGAGTGAAGACTAACACATGCTTCCTCCGATATATGTGAAGTCAGCCACCCCTTCTTTTCGATCTGGTGCTGATGCAGCATTGCCGAGCAGCCAGCGTGCTCGGAGGAAAGCACAGCGACTCGGTTCCTGTACATCAGCTCACAGACGCCCTGTGCTGCAGACATCACCATAGGAGTGATGTGGGGAGAGAGCGCCATCTACCCACCCGGAGAGAGCAGGGCCAATTTTGCAAAAGCTGCACAAGCGGGGTTCAAACCAGCGACCTCCTGCTCATAGTGGCAGCGCTTTAGACCACTGGACCACTCGGAGCCGATGTTCGTTTTTTATTGTGCAAAAAAATTATTTATTCGTATACAGTTTCAGTCATAAGTCTGGACATACCTTCAATTCAGCATTTTTGATTGTTTTTTGCATTGACACTAACGCCATTCAATCTATTAAGAAAAACATATTTATGTATATTTATGTGTTTTATACCGCTTAGACAACAGCTCTGCACATCTTGGCATTTTCTCAATCAACTTTAATTACTTACTAACTTACTTTCTGCCTTTCTGCCACTCAAAGCACTCAAGGCACTTACAGTTACATTCCACACACACAATTGAGAAGCGGCAGCCAATCGTGCATAGCGAACTCTCAACCAGAAAGACCGTCCACATGGAGGGACTGCCAATCCATATCTGGGCATACAGTCTTTTTTTGGGTTTCCAACTTTCTGGCCATTTTAGAATATTCAGTTTTTGGACTGTAGGAGGAAACCAGAGTCCCTGGAGGAAACCCATCTCTAAAAACGCTAGAAACAGCTGAAAATAGGATTTAAAGTTTAAAAATTTGAATGACTAGATGTTTTTTAAACGTGGAAAGTGCTGATATTTAGAGAGTACAATTATAATCTGTTGTGTTCGGGCACTTTTAAAGACTCAAACTAAGTTGAGTGTAAACTGTGTGTGTGAGCCATTTACCTATCTCCCATTGCGCTTCTGTCCTCAGAACTTTGTGTAATGCAGTATAGTTACTGTCACAAACTAACGATTAGTTGACAATGAAATTTGTAGTCGATAAATTTAAATAATCAACATTGTCGATCATCGTTTTGACTGGTACTGCACATAAAATATTAGTCTATGTATCTGATACTATAAGAAGAAAATGTGTTATAGTATCAGATACATAGTAAGATGGTCTATGGAAATTCTACACTTTAATCACAGTAACTGCTGGATTACTGAGCCACAGTCCAATTAGTTACACAGTGTTCTCACAGTAATTAGCGAATCTGTTTACTTCAAATTTATCTACACTTCAGCTGCGTTTCATATTCAATAATATCAGTAATCACACAAAAAGCACAGACAACGACCTTCAAATCTGACACATTAAACAGCGCATTTCTCCCCAAATTAGGCTTTAGATAAACGTGCAAAGAACGGTGTGCTGTCAACACTGTCAGAGCGCTTTATCTAAGTGCCCTTTTAAACGCATAAGGAGCCTCCGTGCTCTTCAGTGAAGGTTGCTGTTAAAGACGACACCTGCACCGGTTCAGCTCTGCTGTGTAAATGTGCAGTTAAACACATTCAAATGTATTCAGTCCCTGCACTTTAATTGCTTTCTCCTCAACTTCTTCGCAACGCCAGCCTAGCATGATTATATGCTAATTTCTTGCAAGGCAAGCGCTGAAGCTGAGATGCTACAGGAGGCTGAGGAACAATGAGAGCTATATGACAGTCTCAAGCAGACACATCTTGTTTTAGGAGATATTAGGGACCATATTGCACATCTTCTGGGTTCTAAGTGTAGAGTTGATGTCCACTATGTTCTGGACAGTCTGTTCTGCAGTGTTCAACAGACAAATTAAATTAAATACAATCTGGTTTCCTTGAGAGGAGTAAATATAGCGATGATCATATTTAGAAAGAGTGCTGCGCAAATGACTATGAAATAGAGATTTACAGGGGTTGGACAATGAAATCGAAACTGAATCACCTGGTTTTAGACCACAGTAATTTATTGTGGTGACGGACAGTTCTGGTGGAAACAGGAGAGTTGAGGTGTACATTGAATTCTGCCGTGATTTGATCAGCCGTGGTTTTATGTTTTTCGTCTACAATCCGGGTTAGCACCTGAACATCCCTTTCAGACAGCTTCCTCCTGCGTCCACAGTTAATCCTGTTGGATGTGGTTGGTCCTTCTTGGTGGTATGCTGACATTACACAGGATACCGTTTGCTGATTTTGCTGCAGCTATTTTAACAAATACTATGTTTTATTCTGATTTGCTCAGCACTGACTATATTAGGAGTTTGTAAAATCCTTAAGGGGACATATTATGCAAAACTCACATTTTTGCATGCTTTTGTATTTCCACTTTGGTCCATAGACTTCCCCTATGAACAACCTAAACTGGAAACAACCTAATACTTGTAACATTAGAATAAGAAAACCTGCATAAAAACACCTTGGCATTATCCCTCATCCCTCACCCCTCACCTGTCAACCCCACCAGAGCCCCACCCACTAGATCAGTTGAAGAAACGTCATTTTGTTCATTTTCTTTGAGAAATTAACCAGTGGACTTCTTCTGACTGAGGGATCTTTACCTATTCTCCATAGTAAGTCAGCAGATTAATGAGATGCACTGTATGTAGGAACTAGCTTGACTGTGTTTTAAGATTTAACACTAACAGACATGCTGTAAACATGGTGTGGCCAGCAATAGCTTATTTGCATAAAAGTGACAGAGCCCTTAAATGGTTCATTCTGAAAGGCACTGAAACTGGCAGGAAAAGAGCTGGTGAGATCTTTTTATGTGAGAGTTTTTATGAGTTCGTTCAAAGTCCAAACTTTATAGTGTTTACAGAATATGATGTTTACCATAAGATCAGAATGTGCTTTCTTGGGTTAGACACTGACATGCCACATGGAGCTAGTAACTTGTGACATAGTCTTGTAGCATGGTTACATGGAAGATAAATTGTCTGTTTGCATCAACCGTTTTAGTCAAATGCTGTCGGCCATGATCATTACCACAAACTGTGCTGTGCTGTCTACTGTGGGTGGTAATAACTTCTATAATGTATTGATGCTACACATGAAACTGTAGATTAAGGAAAATTATAGGCCCACATATTTTAGGAAATGGAATATTCCAGTCATTCTACAAAATCCACAGTACATCCAATTTCAGCTTATGTCATTCTGCTTTCTGGCTAGTTTTAAAGATCGTTCACAAGAAAACTCCTCACAACTTATACAGTCAGTGTAAGTGTATAATTCCAATCCAGACCATTCCAAGATGAATAAGAATGTATATACAGTAGATAAACCATACAGATGCTTACAATTCACTGATGCCCCTATAAAAAATGTAATTTAATCCAAAATAATATGGAAAATATACTTTTTTCCAATGTAACTTTTCCCATCTGCCACACCTCTCTCTACATTTAGTCATGGAACATTTCATAATTTCCACAGGAGATTTCCCTTGTAAATGACTTGGACGCCAACCAACCAGACCACTTTAATTATAGACTAACTGTCAGATATGGAAGCACTTTACTGCTCTGCTTTTAAAAATGACTGCTCTCACACCTGCAGAGCAGAGCAGCACAGGATGAGTAGAGCACAGACAGCCTATATACGTTTTGCACCTTCAAAAAAAAGACATTAGAGTGCATTAGAGACAAGCAAGTCAATATTAGTAAAGTGCTCCAGAATGCTGTCTAGCCAGTCTGATTAATAAGAGAAATTGCCAGAGGAAAGAAAAAAACTCATTTATACAATCTATACACTTTAAAAAAGAGTTACTCAAGGGTTTTTTATTCAAATCAGTGTCAACCCAATGTACCTGTCTGATGCTTGAATGGTTATTTTTCTAGGTAAAGTGCTTTTCTCATTGAAGGAATCTCATTGGAAAAGGTGCTATAAGCAGCTTTCTAATGGAAAATTAAACGTACCATTAAAGTAGACAATTGGAGCTTAAGGACTAAAGTATGTAGTTCATTTAAGTGTACGCTTATATTGTTTGGTACCTTGTGAACAAGAAACATGTACCTCTACATATCTTTACTATACACCTATACACTGGCATGCCAAAAGTCATGGAACAGTAGTATGTGTTAGAAACAACCACACATGTATAATACAGCTGTGCAATAAATATCACGAAACAGAGGTTACAATACAATATATTGAAATATATTGCACTTTTTTTTTTTAGGAAAACTGCCACAGTATAAAAAGATTTGATGAGCTGCACCAACTGAGCAACCCAAGCAGCTTTGTTGTTTACTAAAATAATAGATGTAATAATAAATGTACTGAGATGCATGTTAAATTAATCATGATATTAATTTTTTGATCATATCACCCAAGATTACTTTAAGGTCTTCTGACATCAAGACACCCAGAATCTGCTGGGATGTTGATCTGAGCATATGTGAATATTTTCAAAAATATCTAACTACACAAAATCACCATCACCAACTTACTGAAGCTCAGAGAAACAATATTTTGTAAAATATTCTGTAATGCTAAAAAACAAATCTTAAGAGTATTGATATTATGACTTATATATACTACGCAGTATTTAATATGCAGTATTAATTTTTTTAAATAAGTTGCAACATGCAAAGATTGGTGGCAGACGGTCATTTTGTGTTGTTTTTAAACCCTGACCACTACGTAGCAGTGTTGTCTTCGATCATCAGACTTCACTGTTACGATTGCATAAACAGCAAACTTTTATTTTAATCAGATTTCATAAATATCATAGTGGTCTGTTTATTCTATGACTTTTTTTATCGCCTTGCTCACAGTATCGCAACATATTAAACTGTTAGCCCTAAATCATGATATGTATTGTATCGCCATCGTTGTTGGCGATAGATGGGCCTGTCACAATATATTTTCCCAGAAAATAGTTATTTTAAGACTATTTAAAAGCCACTGAAATAATAATAATAGAACAGCATAATAAAGCATAATTGATATGCTTTTAAGGACGACAATATTTTAATTGATCACAGATTAGGAAATATTACTATATAATACTTTATTATTCACCTACTGCAGTTCACAGTGTGTTGATCACTGTATTGACTGGCTAAAATACTGTTCACTGTTATATATGTGAATAAACGTACAAATGAACACAATAGACAATATCACAACTCTTATTCTATATTCACGATTATTAAATACTACTAAGGTAATGCCCATTTTTTTCATATGATAAGTCCACAATGTAACTATCAATGAGTGGCCTACCAATGCACAACCCTATTGTGAATATGTATAAACAGAAAAACCTCATAAAGCATGAATTTAACAATCACAAATTCGTTTTCACATCACTAATACTGTAGTTACAGCACTGACTGTACTGCTCACCATTTCTGGAAATAACTGTTGGCTTTCCAACATCTGCTGCATAAAACTTCCAAGACTTCCAAGCTAAAAGCTTTTGAATACAAAATACTTAACCGTTCGATGCACATCAGTGCACTACAGCCGTGCCAACAAGGACGGACGTCAGTTCACCTGTGTGGGTGAGGAACTCCCCAATGAATTATTGAATCGTAACAAAAAAACACAAAGGGAGACGACTTCTCTACCCAGCTTTACCTTTTGCACTGAACAAGACCTCTCTACTCCGGTCGCCTGCGAATGCTCTTCACAGGCTGTTAGGCACCGGGTGCATTTGGACATGAGAAAGAGAGGAAATAAATTAATCATTTAAAACAGTTAGCTTTGCTTTCGGTGCTGCTATGAAGTTCTCGGGGTGGGCAGTGCCAGCTGTCTCTCCGTCACGTCAGGGTGGAGGCGAGAGAGCCGTAAGTTTAAAGCCAGAGACGCCTGGAGCGAGCAGTTGCTGTTGCTGAAGAATGCTCACAATGTGCTGTTTGTTACAGTTTAACTTCCACCTGCTTTATGGCGTGTGCAACACAGATTTATGCCTGATGCTGTAACTTTCTTTAATACAATCTGTTCCTCTGATTATAACTTTTATTTGTCTATATTTTGAACAGCTACACTTTTTCACACACAGTTTAACCCAATCACAGCAGTCAGAGAGAGAGAAAGAGAAGAAGATTACATTTTGTTCTGCAAAGAGTTGACAGCATAATCTGCGAGGTGAGATCAAAGGGCATATGTCTCTTTGCTAATGCATCTTCGTGTCTCAGCCTTTGTTCCGTGTGCTGGAGTACATATTTAAAAGACGAAGAAGTGAAACGGTGTAATCCTGAGAGCAATGATCTGATTATAATCGGTGAACACTTTCCTTTCATTGTGGTGTGTGAGTGATGCTCAGACAGCTCGTTACTTTAGATTGTTTTGTCTGGGTACAGCGCGCTTACAACAATGTTATTTCATGTAAATTGGGCCTTGTCCCAGCCAATCACAGGCTGATCACTAGACTCTTTTTAGAAAGTCGGTCTACTGAAGATAAAATTACATTGGCGTGCCAAAAGGGATCGACCAATCAGGAGACAGTAGGATGTAAAGTAAAGTGCGAGGGCGAGGGCGCGAGAGAGAGAGAGAGAGAGAGAGACCAACAGCGAGAGCGCGGAGCGCGAGGGCGCGAGAGAGAGAGCGTGGAGCGGGAGAGCAAGAGAGAGAGAGACACAGAGATACAAAGAGAGAGAGAGAGAGAGAGACCAATGACGGGAGTGAGAGAAAGCGCTGCAATAAAAAAAATGGCTAGTAGAAGTGATGGCACGGAGACAGACACCGATTCTCCTTATGAACATTTTCATCACCTGGTAAAAAACCCACAATTGCAGTGTAATGAGCAAATGTCTACAATGAGCCGTTTCAAAGAACGTATAGTGATTTCTAGCTTGTAGTGTGAAAAACAGTATTTATTTGCATATCTCACGAAAAAAGTAAAATGAACTGAACTTTGAACTAAAATTAAAATTGTGAACTTTGAACGTGAACTGTTCACTTTGAGCATGTATGAACTGAACTTGAACTAGTTCAGAAAAGCTGTGAACTGGCACAACACTGTTACCTAGAGAGAGCAAGGCCAACTGTGTTCTCCCTGGGCTCAAGCAGTTGATGGCAAGCTGCATAACCGGGATTCTTGAACTAGCAATCTCACAATCTTTAGGCTTTAGACTTCAGGACCATTCAACATCCCTTGTTCATGATAGATTGAGACCAAAATTTAAAATCAAATTAAAATCATTGAAGGTTCATCTAATGATTTAGGCTATGTTCTGTCCACATGAGAATGAATAATAAATAATAAATGACAGTACAGAGAAATCATGCTAATAACGGACAAAGTAGATTAGACTGGACGAAACCATGACAGCACCGGACATATGCATTACGCAGACACCTGCTGCTTCAACAGCTTTAGGAGCCAGTGGGAAAACGATGCAGGAAGCAGGACAGCCGTCTGCACGACGGCTGCAGCAAGTGGAAAGTCAATCAGGTGCTCGAGCAACACTGACTAAAGCCCCCCGCGGCTGTCTGAGGATGCTGTGACCGAGCAGAGCCCAGCAGAGTCGAGCCAGATGGACCTGCCGACTCTCCTGCTGCTTCCCTTCTACCTCTAAGACACACCCTGAAGGGCAACTGTAGCCTGGCTGATAATGCCCTCCTGCAGGTCATTGTAGAGCAAGAGAGCCAGAGCTCCACATTTTCTTACACCAAGAGCCCTGAGTAAGAGGATTATACACATATGCTGGGGATTAAAAACGGGCTTCAGGTCACCTATACAATTCACTCTTTCCATACTGAATGACCAGCATATAAAAGTATCAATGCTACAAAATCTGGCCTCCCGGGCAAGAATGGCCCAAGTGTTAGATTACGTTACAATATATGAAAGCAGATCCACTGAAAAAAGTCTTTATAGTCCATGACCGTGACCAAGCGTAATCCGTCTACCTCCCTTTCATTCTTTTCCACTCGCAGCTTATCGAAAACAAAGAAGAATGATCCTGAAAGTCCAGATTTGAAATGTTGTTCAAGCTTCACCGCATTTTGTGTCTGTAAGCAAAGGCTATTTTTGTCAGCAAAGGCTAGTTACTGTTGCAGGTGCTGATTTTGATTGCTTCATGAAGACCATGTTAGCGCAAGTACAGTGGAACAGTTCATTTTTCGGGTCCATATTAGTTAACGAGTTAATTATTTAAAACCTTAAAGTGTTTTTCTGTTGGTTTGGTTTGTTTTCACACACGGAAAATCTAAGTGCATCACAATGTATCATACACAGCAAATCATGTGAGAATGTTCTTTGCATTAATTAGTCAATGTATTGGCTAAACCAGTATTTTAGACTTCGTGATGGAGGTTCAAAATAATCTACATGAATGAATCTACATACATAAGATAGCTGTGAAATTAGTGAAATCCAGCTCAGTAAACCACAAAAATACGCTTGTTTACAGAAATAAAATTCCAATTTTAATCTCATTACAGCCATCCAGTCCATGTTTACTAGTCTGTGATCCATCACATTTAGAATTCTGTGTATATTACTTCTTATGTTAATTATGGGTGAGTTTAAAAAAACAATTTTTCAAATCAATCTTATATATTTGTATAGTTTTAACGTCTCACGTTTTATCTCGTGAGACCATTCTTTTTTTTTTAACATTGCCCCTTTTAGCTGGGGTAATCAGTTACGCATGGCTGGAGCAAGAGTGACGGCACACAGGAGTCGGCACTTGTGGGGAGTTTCTTTACAAATGTAAGTAATTTTCTTCTGTATTTCCACTCACTGTGGCATGTGTTTATCAAACTAGTACATTTACAGTTTTAGGTTGTTTTCCAGTGTTGTTTTCGGCTGTACTTAATTTAAAGAAAGACCTGACCAGGTGAAGCTACCGTTAGCTTAGCGTGTTAGCCAATTCACTGGTTAAGCTAATTTCTAAGTACCACATGCGGCCAGTGCGCTAAACTAACCTGCGCTAGCATGCTAAGCTGAGGTATAACTGTTAGACCTAATAATTGTAGATTAACCTGTAAAAGAGTGATTTAATGTGTAAATAGTTTAGCTGTTATACGGAATAAATGTAGAATCTGAACAAGTGGGTATGGGTAAATTGCACACTTTTATTTGCAAATAAATAAGACATTTATGAAGCATGTTATGTTTTTGTTTTATGCATTTAAAATGTTAATATATACATTCATAGAGCGTTGGTGAAAATGATGGCTTCCAAAGCCTTATTAATGTTTTACGGTACTACTACGTCACAATTAACTAAGCTACATTAAATGATGTTAATAAATTTATGTAACTGTTGTGTTAAGTCTTCATAGTATAAACACTAATATTTTAAAAATTCAAGTTTGAGTGTTCCTTATATAATTACAACATTTTATATTCAATTTTTTTTTTATTGTAATTGAAATTTGCCTAAATTAATTGATGTTGAATCGAATTGGGAAATCAATGGCAATACACACCCCTTAAGTTAATGCTTTAAAGTAATTGTGAAATACCATATTGTGGTACATATACTATCATGTCAATATATTGTCCGTGAAGGCCCAAAACAAAACCACAAAATTTTAACTCTAACTACTTTCTTGTAAAATGACTAGTTTTGGCTAATTCACCACAAAAAATAGATTTCCTTACCAGCAGTAAATTAATTCAATCTGTATTAGAACCCTTTAAACCCCTTAAGAAAAATACAGTATTTTTCATTTCCATTCAAGATAAAAGCAGAAGAAGCCTGAAAAGCAGAAGATATTACAGTTACAGTTTCTCAACTATTTCAACATGCGCAGAGTTTAAAAGCAAGTTTTTAAAACGTGTGACCTTTTTTCGTTTTTTTTCTTTAAGCACTAATCAAGTTTCAGCTCCTCCTTCTCTCTAAAAGCTCTTCACCCGCTTGACATCTATGTCTGGAGGTTCTGCATTACAGTCAAATCACGTCTTTTTCTCAGCCTGATAATACAGTCCAATCACGTCTGCTCCACGCTTCAGAGTGCCGGGGTGGCGGAGTCTGAACAGGGACTGATCTGACAGAACAAGCATCAAGCCGTGTAATGCTGTTAATGGGGGGAACATGCTTGCGGAGGTGGTGCGTATGTGTGGGGCTCGACAGCTGTGCCCCCAGGGCCTCCTAAAATCCAGGTACGTAATTACGACTGAACCTTTCCCCAGGCTGTTCTGATTCCCGCAATTGTAAATCAGACCCTGCAATCAGAAGCAAGGGAAGCAGCCGTGATCTTCAGGTGGATTCCGGTTAAAGTATCAGCAGCAGGAATTGGGTGGAAGTGAGTTTGCGCTGGCATAGATGGGGTAGATGTGTTGCATGGCTTGGGTACAGCTTGGAAGGAAGGGATTGGCTAGGAAGTATTAGTCAATTTTTGCGTGCAGGGCCACAATGTTAGCAACTTTTTTTAGCATTTTAGCTTGTAATACAGAGCTAGCATGCCACCTACATGTGTTGTCCAGCGTCGCTACTGCAGCATTAGCTCTCTGCTTGCTTTGTCCAACATCGCTACCAATACATTAGGACACAGGCTACCAACTTTCTACGTTAGTTAGAAAAAGTTTAGCTAGCCAATCAGCAGATCTTTGCATCCTTATGCCCTCCTAAAACATGGTTCTGTGGCGGGGGACAGGGTAGAAACAGTTTGTACACTATTCAAATTTTAAACTTCTTAAAGACCCACTAAACCCTAAATAATACACATTTTTCCATTAATAGCTAAAATATGTTCCTTTGAAGTTGTGAAACATACCAGTCCTGCTTAAAATTCGTATAAACATTTATACAACAATAATTTAAAATGTATGTTGCATTTTTTTGAATTGACAAAATATTGCAAAACAAAATATTGCAATACTGTGATATACTGATATTTCCTTGCCCCCCAATGTAATACACCTTTCAGAGGTATTAACTTGTGGCATGTGAATATTTTGCCCACTAAAACTCCAAACTATCAAAGGTTTGACTGCGATGAACAAGTAAATGATTTAATTTGACAAAAGTTTCAAAGCTCAGTCTTGAACACTAAGATGAGCCAAAGAATTCTGACCACCTTCCTAATATGTGAAAAACCCTCCTCTGCAAGACCTCTGAATGTGTTAAATCTGAGGGGGTAAATGGCAAACATGTCCCCAGACACCCCTGTTATGTAAAAGAATACAGGAATAATCATGTTAAAATTATCTTTCATTGCTTCAAGGTCCACATCTGAAGCGCAGACATCCATTGTAGGTGCTGTCGATGATGGAAAGGGGTTACCATGGGCAATCTGACTGATCGCTCTGCAGATTCCCAAACCCCATACACTGCAGGGTGTGATACACCTTCTTTCTGTAGCCCTCATTAAACATTTCTCAGACCTTTGCCATAGTATTCCTTTTGTTGGTTCAGCTCAGAACCTGCAAAGTTCAGACTTTGTAGCCTTTGCACATCAGTACGCCTCAGACATTCAACACCCTGCTGCTGGTTTATGGATCATCCCTCCTTGAACTTCTGTCGATAGGTGCTCACCACAGTTGAACTAGTTCACCTTAAAAGACCCGCAGTTTTATAGCTGCTCCAACTCCAGCCAAGCCATCTTGTTTGAAGATTAGGCCCTTGTCAATGTTGATCAGATCTTTACACCTTACCATTTCTCCCATATCCAACACACTCACTATAAGAACCCACTCTTCAGGTAACATTGAGTGTATTTACATGAACTTGAGTAATCAGATCATTGGAAAACTAATTGGGTATTTGCTTTGCAACCAGCTGATGAACTCACAGAATTAGATATGAAGTAGACATCAAGTGAAACACATCAATGCTCACTTATTCCTGGTAGCTGGATCTGTTTTCACTTATGCACAGATTGAGAAATCAAAGAGGAGTAAACACGCACTAAAAATATGATTGCTAAGCTAAAATTCACCTCTCATTAGCAGATTCCTTAATCAGATTTTTAGACTGG
This sequence comes from Astyanax mexicanus, assembly GCF_023375975.1. Lineage (NCBI taxonomy): Eukaryota > Metazoa > Chordata > Actinopteri > Characiformes > Acestrorhamphidae > Astyanax > Astyanax mexicanus. The sequence continues at coordinate 17,356,055 of NC_064429.1, forward strand.
ACTCTAAGAAAGTAAAGACATTGGAGTATGTGCTGTTTACTAGTGATGCACAATGATAACAGAATTATATCAGTATTGACCGATAATTGCTTCCTTTCTTGGGAATCATCAGTCAATTTGGCTGATATTTGAAATCAATACTGGCTGACACTGGCCAGTCTACTTTAAAACTACTTTTAAATATGTTTTATTCGTTTTAATAGGTATACTGTTTCTTTTTCCTTTGTGAAATGGCCAGTCTATGTAAGGACCAGTTGGTTAAATCAATGTAAAATGAAAAAATTTACAAAATAAAAAAAACATTTCTCAGGAGACACCTTTCATTTTGGTTGTTTGAAAGATTAAAGGTAAAGGTATATATATGTATATATGTTAGATTTGTTTCTAAAGTTTCTGAAAACAGGGTGTGATGCATCGGCATCAACCCCGAATTCACATTTCATTTCATCCTTACTGTTTACATTACAACTTCAATAATCGGTGTTATACATTTTATAATAAGGTTCTGGCTCACTTAAAATTCTTTAATTTTCCCAAAAATCTTCAGTGTGCCTTTTAATCCAGTGCGCCTTATGTATAAATTACCGGCTGCTAACCCCGACAAGCACTGTTGTAGCAGCATTAGCATTGTCCACTAACCGTGCTAGCCATTTGGTTGTTTAGAGGTGAGTATTATCGTACTTTAGCCTGCGCATTTGTCGTGTTAAAACAAGCTACGTGGAACAAACCGCTAGCTAATATCGCCCTGGCTTACCGGAACACTCAGGACTCCTCAGTGTAGTGCTTTAGGGCAGCAGTTAAGCAGCATTAGAAGTTAGCTGCTAATGCTCCAACAGTTTTCAGTAGAGAAATCTGTGTAGATCAATATCCAGCACCAGTTTGATTTGTCTGATGTTTTTTTTAGTAACTATAGTTTTGTTTACTTAACTTAGCTTAGCTATTACATGTGTGACCTGCTGAATAACAAGAGAAACATGGCGACACCCCTGTTCCTAACAAGTGCTACTTAAAATGCGATTTATAATCCGGTATACGGGTGTGCCATATCGTATCGTACGTGATAATATTGCCAAAAAAATTATATATTGTGAACGATATTATACCCTGAAATATCGTGCCATATCTCATCACATTATCACATCAGAGTACTACTTTTTTTTTTTTTAGCAAATGGAAAATTCACACTGTTCTGATTACCCATTATATATCTACTAGAGACAGATTACATCTGTCCAGTATCATTTATTTTACTTTAATCCTGGATATATGGAGATATTTGCAGTACATATTTATTAGTATTATGACATTCTGGATCATTGACTTCTGTTACAAGTCTGATAAAATTACTTTTTTAATATCTCAGTTAGACATATCATATTGCATGCAATAATTTATGCAATAAAAATATATATATTTTTTCAAATGCAGTGTTTTGTCATATCGTCAAAAGTATCGTTATCGTGAAAATACCATGAAATATCGTGATATTATTTTAGAGCCATATCGCCCATCCCTAATCCGGTGCACCTTGTGTATGAAAATAGACCTGAAAATAGACCAGAAAATAGACGTTTTTGACACCTTATAGTGCAAAAAATATGGTAACTAAAAAGCTACGAACTGTATGAGCCAACAGTTTTAAAGATTGTGCTACAGTTAGTATCAGCAGCCCTTTTGTATAGCAAGTGTCGGATGACTCAGTTTTGCCTTCCCTCTATTTGTAGCCCATAATACCTGGGTAATGACGCAGCGACAGATCGGGCTAAACTCAGCTGGCAGGCCTCGACTGGCTCCGAACGGCACCACAATTTCCTCCCTATTACAGCCCATTATTCTACAGGTACAGCGCCCGGCAGACACCATGCTGCTCAGAGTTGATCGATGTGTCTGTTTTTAGAGACGGGGAGCAGAAGACAAAGTGTGTCTGCCTGCTTTCTGATATACAGTATTGCAGGTCTGAATGCGTTTTTTCCATGGTGGAAGGCTTTTCTGCAGCAGCGACACATTTCAGCCCGAACAAGATGTCTGAGGAGCTGCTGTGTTCTGCCATGGTTCGCACGTCTTTAGTCATTTCATCACTTTCCCTGTAGGAGAGATGGATTTGTAGCTTCATGGACCGTTGCAGTCTCTTGCATCATAGGGACGGAATCATCTTTCAAACACCATCCCTCCCCTGTTCCTAAAAAGGTCAGCCTTACACAAATCAATATAGCATTAGAAAGCTATCTCAGGCTGAGAGAGGGAGGATGGAACCCTTATATATTCATACAATGCTAACCTACACTCAGACAGAGAGCTAGACATCACTGTCACAAACGTTGTTTTCAAATCAAATGAAAGGCATTATTGGGCATTACCTCTTAACTAGCACTAACACCTCTGTTTCACTGCTGGATTGAGAATCAGTAGTGAATCAGGCACAGGTGGTTTTAATGTTATGGCTGATTAGTGTACAGCGCTGGAAATTTGGCTCTGATTTTGCTATTTATAGGTATAAGTTGGAGTAAAATGAACATTGTTGTTTTATTCTATAAACTACGAACAATATTTCTCCCAAATTCCAAATATAAATATTGCATTAAAGCATTTCTTGCAGAAAATGAGAAATGGATGAAATGAAATGAAAAGGATGCAGAGCTATCAGACCTCAAATTATGCAAAGAAAACAAGTTCATATTTAATTTAAGTTTTAAGAGTATTTGTAGGAATAACCCTGGTTTTTGATCGCAGTTTTCTCATGCATCTTGACATGTTCTCCTCCACCAGTCTTACACACTGCTTTTGGATAACTTTATGCCTTATACTCCTGGTGCAAAACTTCAAGCAGTTCAGCTTGGTTTGATGGCTTGTGAGCATCTATTTTCCTCTTGATTATAATCCAGAGTTTTTTTCAATTTGGTAAAATCATTTCTCTTTTTTTTCAGAGCTGTACATATTAGTGACGTCTGGTACTCATGTCACATGATTATTTGAGACGGATTATGCCCTGCTTCATCTGATATCAGATTCAGATCATCTGATAATGGCCCAGTAAACATACCCATACATACAGTCTTAAGCCATCTCTAGCTCTGGATCACAAACCCCATTCCAGCTCATTCCAGCTCATCTCCATCTCTCCAGAGAAATGCAGTTCCAAATCTCCAGTGCCCCTCTAGCTAAAGCTTAGCATTGGACATGGTGATCTTAAGCTCATGTGAAGATTCTCCAGAGCATCCCACTCTATTGGGAATGCTTTTCTACAGAGATGATAGAAGCTGTGTATGCACAACTGATCAGGTCTGTCAGCAATCTTTATACATAGCCTCCATTCACAATCATGAAGGGAGTTTGGCATATCAGATAAAATAGAAGGCTGCATTGCTAAAGCTTATAAAAGCTCATGGCTTCACAATACTAGAACTCTGAAAACAATACAAAACAGAAAGAATGGACCATATAGTCAAACCATATATTTCTTCTGTATTTCTGTTGATATGATATATAAGGAGAAAAAGCCCACACCAGATGTCTGTTTTAATAAAAATCTGTCAAATGAATTTGATAATGTATGTAATACACCCTGTATTGAACATCAGTCAGTGAGATATATTATATTAAAATATCTGAAAAATCATATGACTGTTATTAAAACATTCACAATATACAGATCAGGAAAAAAATAAAAGACCACTTAAGGATGTTGAGTTTCTTTGATTTTACCAAGCTGAAAATCAAGAGGAAGATGGAGGATCACAATCCAGCAAACCAAAGTGAACTGCTTGAATTTTTGCACCAGGAGTATAAGGCATAAAGTTATCCAAAAGCAGTGTGTAAGACTGGTGGAGGAGAACATGCCAAGATGCATTTCTGAACTCCTAAAACTTTATGAATATGAATCACTCTTCATTAATTTCGTTTGAAAGACCACCTCCGCTCGTGGGTCTAGGTACAGTTGTTTTAGTCCACACCCGAGTTAGTTAACTATTGTTTTTAAGTGTGAAAATGCCCTTAGATGCTTTAGCGTGAACCAGGCCAGGCAGCTCAGTCTTGGCATAGAAGGCGGCTAAAGCCAGTAAGGCAAGCCTGTATTTACATTCTGCTCATTGTCCGATCCATGGAAAACAAACTGGAATACCTCAAACTAGAGGTAACCACACATCAATTTAGGGGAACCAAATACACTGTTCAATTTAAAAAGGTTTAATGTGTAGAATGGAGCTACGCTAAAAGCTAAACTTCCTACAGCCACTTCAGATATATAACCACACACTGTGTAAAGAGTGGTCAGACTCTGGAACTGTTACAAAAAAATAAGCACAGAAATTATACTGTAGCTATGCTATGCTACGTGGCTCCTGTAAGACCCCAACGGATGGCCAAAGCTGGAGCCTCACTGTATTTAAATCAGTACCGTCCATTTTTAGCGCACCCTGTGATACTCCCATAACTGCCAGAGGCACAGATTATTTTGGCGTTCCGGATTTCATGGTATCAGAAAAGCAGCTGCCGCTGGCGCCACGCAGAAAATGTGTTGTCTATTTTAACTGTGTTGTAACTGTATATTAGGGGAAAATAACTGAGTGAATACAGCCTGAGCCATTCAATACGGCCGCACACACACACACACACACACACACATACACAAACACACAGTGCATTAACTCCCACACCAGCAAACACAAACACGACCAGTACACAGCTTATTAAACCCCTACACACACACACACAAACACAGTGCATTAACTCCCACACCAGCAAATACAAAAGTACACAGCACTTTACACCCCCCACCACCCTCCCTGCCTCCAACAAAAACACACTTACACTGTACACAGCACATTACCTCGCCCTGACCCCACCCCCACCCCTCAACCTCCACTCACTCTCTTTAAAGGGGGTTTCCACTTATCTATTACTGTAGCTGGATGATGCTGTCAAAATACCTTGGCTCAGCAAAATGTCGCCACAATGCCAGGAGACATCATTTAAGTCACACATATATACTAAATAGTCACATCTTTGAAACCTAAATGAGCTATACTAGAGTTTAAAGCACATGATTTTTTTTGTTGTGCCCACCATATTATCACAGAATTTCTGGTTTTGCCACTCCATGTTAATGTTAATGGTGAACGTAATTTAGAAGGAAAACAAAAATACAAAATACAAAATAATCAACAAAAAAGGTGTTAATAGTAGGGGTGGGCAATATGGCCCTAATATTATATCACAATATTTTATGGTATTTTTGCGCTAACGATACTGAATTTTTTATATATATATATATATATATATATATATATATATATATATATATATATTTTTTTTTTTTCAAGAATACAGACAGAGGTTAGATACGGATCACATTAAAAAACTGTAAGGACAGATTTAGTCAAATTGTCACTTGTATGTTCTCCCAAAGACTTAAATACATACCAACCACACACACACACACAAACACACACACACTCTATTTAAGTAACAATTGCCAGTTATTTGGCAACAACATTAGCATTCCTCTCATTGATTAGCATGTGCCAGAGCATAAGCAGGGTTTTGGCAGCTGGTGACTAGCCTACAGTCTCTATGGATTGGCCTATATTTGAGCGGCAAACACGACACCTCGAGCAAGCTATTTGTGATCTCATAAAAACAACATCCAAAACTATCTGCCTTAAATACCTCATGCTTTCCCACTGTATAAAAATACACTGCTACCAAAGCATCCCAGCACAGTTCCTGTATAGTGCAATCAAGTCCATTGCTTAAGAACAAATTGATTCAAAAATATTTTTCAATAAATTATCAGTGAGTACTTGTGTTTGCATGATCATATAATTCATAATTTAAACTCTTCCACTAGTCTCTCCTATAGTAAAAAAAGAGCCCTATGTGCATTTTAAAGAGGTTAAATAATGTATTTGGGGATTTTTTTAAGTCTCTGCATGTAGATTGCTGTTTAATGAAGTCTATCTTTATTGCTTGGCATTTACAGGACTTGCTGCGTATTTTCACACTATAAAATCACCCCATCACACTCTGTGTGTGCGTGTGTTAGTGTGTGTCAGCCCTTATTCTAGTTCTAAAACTGGTATATTTGATCTTAATCATATTGTCCTCTCAAATGTCACATTGTGGTTTGAATTACAAAGTCATCACCTAATCAAAATGAGCTTTTTGCTGCATAAACGCTACAAGTGTGCACTACTGCACGTTTAATTGACACAAAAATAACCTGTAAACACTAGCAGACTTTATCAAATATGGGAGTTAATTGACTTTGCCACAGGCACACAGGGACAATCTGAGTAATTGCTGCTGTTATATAATAGAAGGCAGGCACTGACATTGAGACTATCGGCTGGTGCCTCCCATAAAACACAAAATATTTTTTACAGACACGATCAGCCATCACACAGACATCTATAATTGTATAGAGGTCAGTTCATTACAGCACTTTTGACAGGTATGAAAAAGTTTTTGCCCCTTACAGATTTCTACTGAATTACTCCAAAAGGGCATGGACAACTCATCCAGAAGGTCGCAAAAGAACCCAAAACAACATCTTAAGAACTGCAAGCCTTACTTGCCTCAGTTAAAGTCAGTGTTAATGATTCAATAATTAAATAAAATTCATTAATTATGTAGTACATCACCTACTAAATACTTTAATTATAAATCTGTTTCGAATACTGTTCATTTTTAAGCAGTTTTATGCAATTACTAATATGATGTTAGTTTTACCTCCACATAATTTAGCGATTTCTTTACAAGAGAAAGCAATAAGGGCAAATTTTAAAACCAGCATATTGGTATGTTGTTACACCAGCACTAGTTGGTAGGTTTAAAACGAACTCTGGTTTGTTTGGGCAGGTGTGAAAACACTACTCGCACTTGGGAGCAGATTTGGGCGCTTGCGGCTCACACCTGCTCTGTTTACTGTGCTAACTTCCCACTGAAAACACTGTGTTTGAAGCACAGCAACACATTTTTTCTGCATTCAGTATTAAAGCAGTAACTGCACAGATATTTAAATGCTTGTTTGCTCTGACCAGTGAGAAAAGACATTGTGCTCACGTGGTTTCTTGGGGCTCAATTTGGTACATTAAGGGGTGTGCCTGTGTGAAAACAAACCAAACCGAGGGTAAAACCCTCCAAGCAAACAAACTCATCAACTGATTCGGACCACTAACGAACTTCAGGTGTGAAAATGCCCTTACTTTTCCTACTATCGAAACACAAGCAATAGTTGATTACTGATCAATTAATTCAATATATATTTAAAAATCCATCCTACATGCCACAAATAAGCACAGAATGCTTTACCTTATTTAAAATGAGTCCACCACCACTACTGTCTGTGAACTCACAAATGCAGTATTAGAGGCAGCCGTTCTGAGAGAAAGTGAAGTCTCTGAGAGACAGTAAATCAAGAAATAAAAGTATTTGCCCCCTCACAGATTTCTGACTGGCCTTCCGAAATTACTTCAAAAGGGCATGGACAACTCATCCAGGAGGTCAGAAAAGAACCCTGAACAACATCTAAAGAACTGAGGGCCTCACTTGCATCAGTAAAAAATCAGTGTTAATGATTCAGTAATTGAATACAATTCAATGCTTAATTAAAAAAAAGGATCAGTCTATGCAGTAAGTTGAATAAAAAGCAGGTAGCACAGATTTTAGCACTAATGTGTTTCTACCAATAGAGAGTACATGTGCACTAACTCTTAAAACTTAAAAATCAGTAACCTCATAAATGCAATATTAGAGGCAGCAACTCTGAGAGAAAAATAAGTCTCTTAGAGACAGTAAATCAAGAAATAAAAGACGCTAAAAAAAATACCATGACGCACATTTCTCACCACATCATCCAGCCTTAATTCATGTGTATACCGTATTCAGCCTCCAAAAGATAGACCAACTGATTCTGACTACTTTCATATCTGAATTTTACATCAGGCTTGTAACTGAGGGGAGCAACATAGCTCAGAGGAGAGGATGATGAAAAGAAAAGAAAAAAGAAAGAAAAAGCAGGGCTGGAGACGTCACGGCCTAGCGCTAAAATCATCCTGCAGGCTACTTCTGCTCCAGGCTGGGATTTCACAGCCATTTAGATGCTCTAAGCGATCCATGAAGTGGAGACGTGGAGAGTATTGAGTGGATCTAAGAGGCTGTATTACTAGTTTTCAAACAACAGAACAACATATTTACTGGATGATTCAAAAAGGAGTTGAGTGTTTGGATACAATACTATGGGCCCTATTTTAGTGATCTATAGCAAATTGATCAATTGTGCATCACGCAACTGGATTTGGGGGCGTGTCAAAGCACAGACGTAATTTGGGGGGGCGGGGGGACATGTCCCCTGCACTTTTTCAAAAGCCAGTTTTGGTCCCTTGCAGTTTTTACTGTTAAAAGCCAATGTCATGCTATATTAAATAATGTAAACAGCAATGTTATTTTTTTATTCTTTATTCTGGTGATTGTTGGGTTAAAAGTCAGGCTTGCGTGTTTAATGTGCGGGAGTGTACGGGCGCTGGGCACACCTATAGGAATGGACTCAGGTGATTGGCTGTTGTCTGGGTTTATTACAGTCAGTGTGTTTTCTGCCGCCAAAATTGCAATTGACTTATTCCTAAACTCTGACACTAATTTAACGGTGTGGGCGCAAGGCGTTAAAATAGACTGTTGACGGGGTGTAAGATAGCAATGAGCATTCCAACGTACCTTACACTTGGTGCACGATAGGACCCACTGTTTTTCACGATACAGGCCCTTTAAGAATGCGATTTCAGCGCTAGATTAGATGCCTTTCCACTTGAATTACCTTCATTCATTTTCACTCTCTCTGCTGCGTACCAATAACTGATCCCCAGCAGTGCACAGTGCATGAAATATTCAGCGCGAATGATACAATTAAATGGCATTCCCACACACTGTCGCTGAAGCTCGCAGTGATACATACATGCACGATTATGTAAGCGTAATACCTTATGCTCGTCTCCGAGGTGCAGCCCACACACAAGCAAAACAGACAGCGATATATTTCATTATATTTCATTTTCACTCTTTGTAATTTTCTTTTTTTTTTTTTTTTTTTTTTTTTTTTTAAGTAAACAGCATGTGAGAGTCCCCACGGCTTGCTTGCACACAAACACACTCCCACAATCTGTCGGAAATCGATCTCCGTTTTCCTGCTAAGGTCTCTGGATCCCTAACCACGCAAAATAACTTCTTTACATCCGTAGAAACGAGGTCTGCTTACACAACTGCTTACTCCGATGCTAATGTTTCCACTTCAGCACAAAATGAAGAGACTGTAATCAGCTTTATGAATATCTGTTATGTTTAATAGTATAAGATTCTTTAGAGTTGCATTTTTCTCAGCCAGACATGTTTGCCAGATTTCTTTTGAATGTTCTTGTGTGTGTGTATGTGTGTACACTGTTATCAGGATAATTGCTACTCTATTACAGTGTTATTATAGATGGGCAGCAAATGATGGCATATGGAGGCATCTGGAGGCCTCTAGATATAGTTATACAGAGCCAATCATACAAGGAGCTAGAATGAGAACAGGAGTCCAGTAGCTGAGGTTTAATTGGCACAACAAAAATATACATATATATTTGAAGCAAAAAACATAACAGGAATTTTATTAAGGGAAAGTGTGCTACTTATATTGGAAGCTCAAGATAACAAAGTAGAGTAATAGTATAAATAAAACGTATATTTTGGGTTGGATGGCTGCCTAGATGGCTGCTCTAGAGTGCCCCTTCTATAGACCACTGAAGTCGTGCGTCATTCTGTAGTCCTCATATGGATTCCGTGTCTAAGCATTTTTTCCCTATGAGAAAATTGAATGGGGTTTTCAAAAACCCGCTTCTGTCACATTCTATGATTAATAAATCTGATCAGACCCCTGTACGTTTTATTCTGTGTACATTTTACTCCTAAACATCACTGGATACGAGATCATTTAAGAGTCGTAATGAGAAAAAAGCTAACTTTAAGCTAATGCTATAGCGGAGTGAACTGACCTCCCAGCGCAGCTGCAGATCTCAGCAGGGAACTCTTTTCGACGCAACACCAGCGAACTCTGGTTGTATGTTTACAGCATATTACACACAGCTGATCCAACTAATGAATTAACTGCCCTCACTGTCTTTATTACGCAGTGAAATAAATTAGAGATGTTTGGTGCTTCTGGCTTGTTGTTTTAGTACGTTGTTAAGCCTAGTGGTAAAAACACACATTAAGCCTTTTTTACATTAAGTGTACATAAGACATAAGACTCTATGGCTGTTAAGTTAGCTGGGTTAGCTCTGTGGTTCTGGAGTAACTCTGTCCTGCTAGTTTTCCTGCTGTATCACACAAGCTCATCTCAGTGAGGGCAGTTAGTTCATTAGTTGGATCAGCTGTGTGTAATATGCTGTAAACATACGGCCGGAGTTCACTGGTGTTGAGTCCCCTGCCGATCTCTGCAGCTACAATGGGTAGTCAGTTCACTCCGCTGTAGCATGTAGCAGGGTTCTGAACATATTTATATACCACAAATTGGGATAGAGGCCAGTTTTTTGAAAAGCCCATTCAAATTTTCCACAGAGCTGAACCTTTTAGACACGAAACCCCATATATGGGCATAAACAACATGGGGCCGACTACAAAATGATGACACCACTTCAGTGTTCTATCAGCCACACTTAAAGTAGATAAATACATCCATTAGAAGGGGCATCTACAAACATTTGGACATAGAGTATAGTGCATATAGAACTCTTTTTGGTTTAGTGTTGTGTATTGTTGCCTATTGTAGCAAATATTAGTACTATAAAAGCCAAAATCAAGATAACAATCATCAAACAATAGGGTATACGGCCTTTGCTTATGATACTTGCGATTTATGGTTTAAGCAAACCTTCAGCAAACACTGGATAAAAGCAGCTGACTAGGAGGTTTCTGTTTGATATCCCAAACCTTTCAATTCAGTCCAACCTCAGAGGGAGACTTTGAAGCTGTTTTTTCTCCTCTTCTGAGATTAAAAACGAAATCTTGGACAAGCGTCCTTGTTGCTAATAGCTTTATCAAAGAGTCAGGACCCTTTTGAAAGGCAGTGAAGGGAGTGGCGAGGGTCCCTCCCACCCGGATGAGGTGTTCCACAGGAATGCCATCCCCCTGAGCTCACCTCCCGAGCGCTAGCTTTAATTACAGTGTGTTTTGGTGTGCGGTGAGTCATGTCAAAGAGACAGAGCGAGGCTCCTGACCTTCTCCTGCACCTCCTCCACGGAGCCCCGAGAGCTAAGAGCACCAAACCGATCAAACACGGAGGAAACGAGGTTAGAGGCAGGAGAAGGAGGAGGTGTAGGAGGAGAGGCTCTGGGTGGTATCTGTGCTAATGAGCTACATCAACACACACCGCACAAATATAAGCAATGTCTTGATTAAGGACATTACTGTGAGCAGGAATTGGTGAGTAAGGGTGTTTTCACACCTGGAAGTTGTGACCAAAGCCTTAACCAAGATCAATTGTTTGGTTACACTGTTAATACTGTAGTAAGTCCAATTAGTTTTGGTTTCTGGTTAGAAATCAGGATTAATCTACAGTTAGAGTAGATACAGCAGTCATAAGTGTAAGCTTTTGCACTCATACTGCTGTGTGATGAATGTGCACACAAAGAAAAGTCATATTTTAGCACAACTCCATTTTGTTGAATAGCTTGTCTTAATTTTTCTGTAATTGGCCTAAAAGTCTGAACCATCCAGAAGAGTGTTTTCACACTGTAACAAAACTGAACCATGATTCAACTGATCTAAACCAAGACCATCTCTTTTGGTCCAGACTGTGGTTTGCTGCACCTTTTCACACCTGGTTCAATAAATTTGCTTCAGCAAAACTTTAACAAAAATAGCCCTTAAAATACCGGAAAGAATTTAAGTTGGGTCAACATTATCTACTCAGTGCCTCCTAATGTCGACATACAGGTTTATGAGGTAGAGTCACCTGGAATAGCTTTCAGTTAACAGCTGTGCTGAACTTGTCAAGAGTAAGGTATCATTGTAAAAGTTTTGATACCGGTACCGGTTCGATACTTTTTTCTAAATTCTAACCACAAAATACAAAAAGCCATATTTATTCTTACAAAACGCATTTTTTAACAGCCGACATGAGTAACTTAATTCTCATGCTGTCACCATGAATAGCTACCATACTTTTGGATCTTGTTGGAACAAAAACAATGAGCATGTTTATTTGTGGTGCTTTATTAAGAACAAAAAACAAAAAGTTACTTTAACTGCTTATACTACAGATATTTTCCCTAAGTGTATTTCTAGATGCGTTTTAATTATTTTTAAGAAATGTCAGCATTAGATTGGTAAAATTAAATAATATTTATATTATGGTTGTCAATCACTTAAAAAGTCTGCATTATTGTGAGGGGACAGTTTCATGCAAAGTAACGGAAACAGGCACCACATTTTTTTAGACTTTTCGGTACTTAGTAGTGTAGAAATTTTGATCGGTCCCTTTTTGGTATCGAATTTCAGTACTCAGCTCTAGTCAGGAGTTAATTACTTGAATTTCTTGCCCTCAGTTGTAAAGTTGTGAAGAGGTAGAGATGGTATACAGTGAATAGCCTAATTTGAATTATGTTCTAATCCATATTATGGCAAAAACTACTTAAATAAATAAAGAAAAAAAATTACAAGAAATTTTTCATGAATTTTACATGAAAAATAAATACTTTAAGAAATGAAGGTCAGTCAATTTGAAACATTTCAAGAACTTGACCATATGACCAAATGACCATAAAAAAAACCCTATGATGAAACTGGCTCTCATCAGTAACGTCTCAGAAAAGAAAGACCAATAGTTTCCTCTGTTGCACAAGATAAGTTCACCCCAGATAAAAGCTTAAACCTAAATGTTTCACTGAGTATTTTGGTGTGTTTAACACTTTAAGTTGTTCTTTCATAGTCTGGATGACTTTAGCATTCATTCCTATACCATGTAGAAAAAAAAAGAATAAAAACTATAAATGAGAAGGTGTATCCAAACTTTTGACTGGTACTGTATGTATCAAACTAAACACTTTAGATAATCCCATGGTGGCTAAAAATGTAACTTTAAACTGCATACTGAGAATCTACAGATTGTTCCACGCTGCTGCTGAACACACTGCTGCTTATGACCTTGTAACAGTTCAAGAGTTCAACATGGCGCCGTGTTTCAGACGCAGCGCTACAGTTACCTGGCATGTGTCACGCATTGTGTGAATCTCTGTACACACACACACACACACACACACACACACACGCACACAAAGGCTAAGTGGCAGCACTCCAGAGAACTTTAGGCATCTTAGTCAGCCTGGTCACACAAAGCAGTTGCCAGCAAGCCCCTGGCACCACTTCACAGCGATGGCAGCCAAGCCGGGGGCACAGCTAGCTGCGCTAGCCTTGCTAATTCATTTCTTTCTTTTTTTACCCCTCGGCCCTCAACTGTATTCCACTTCAAGAAGCACTCCGGGTTCTGTCTCAGAGGAAGGAGGCTGGTGTGTTTGTGTAAGACATGGTATTAGCTTTTCCTCAGACGTTTTTTTGTTTTTTTTATTTCTGTGAGGGCTCAAGCAGATTGTAGCAGCTGGCTAAAGCGCAGGAACACAAGAGGTGCAGATGGCATGCTGGAGAAGAGCCAGTGTTCCAATAAGGCCAAACATTAATTGTCTCATGGAGCTCAATGTAATATATGGGTGTTGGAAGAAAAGGTAGTTATTAATAGTGAAGATGTTCCGTAAAAAAGGGAACACACAGGAATAAAGATAGCGTTGAGGTACCAAAGAAATATTTAATTAAGGAAATGGACAGAGATGCAAAAAAGTAAACCTGCATATTCTGCAGTTTTTAATTGAAACTCTGCATCCCCAATTTTGTCCATGGTTTTATTAGGTAGGAATGAAAAAAAAATATGGCAATAAACAGGGGTTAGACAATGAAACTGAAACACCTGGTTTTGGACCACAATAATTTATTGTCCTGACGGACTGTTCTGGTGGAAACAGGAGAGTTGAGGTGCACATTAAATTCTGCAGTGATTTGAGCAGCCGTGGTTTTATGTTTTTTGGATACAATCCAGGTTAGCACCCGAACATCCCTTTCAGACAGCTTCCTCTTGCATCCACAGTTAATCCTGTTGGATGTGGTTGGTCCTGCTTGGTGGCATGCTGACATCACCCTGGATACCGTGGCTCTTGATACATCACAAAGACAACATCCACAACTGTTCAAATGCCTAAAACCAGCATATATAATCAGATTTTTTCAATTTTGTATGAAATAAAAAACCTGCAGCTAGTAGACCCTTCATATATTCCTTGGAACTACAAGGAATTGGAACTACAAGATGCAGCACAACTTGAGACTTGACAAGTAACCCCAAGTGCACCAAAATGTATCATTTAGAGAAGAAGTAGCACCTGCTCAGAGAAATAAAACTGACATCAAAACCAGGTCAGATCGGGTCAGATCTCAGCAGGAGCGTCTACGATCCATCTCTTCCCATCATTCGCCTTTTGGCCTCTCCAGCACAACAACCACTGTGTAAATAACATTGTGAATGCTGTTGGAATTTAGAATTAGACCAGTCAGTGCAAGATCAAAGCTCTCTCACGCTGTGAGGACTAGAGGATCAAGACCCCAAGTACACGCAATCGCCGGCCCTTCGTGAACTTGGATTTGCTAATGCATTTTTGATGCAGTCATGATTGGATCATACATCCAAGAGTTCTCTGCAACTTTAGACCTCAGCAGAAGGCATGGACACAGGGCAGCGGGGGTGGATGGAGATAGAAGAGGGGGCGTTTTGGAACATGGTCAACTCCTTTGGAGGTACAAAACAATAGCTACATTCATGGCAGCCACTCCGAATCACTGTAGCAGCATTTCACACATAACTCATCTCGGTCCATCTCTCTGGCTGGAGCCGCCCATAAGGTTTACAGTCACAAAAAAAGCTCTTGCCCTCTCTGTGCCCCTTTGGGTATTCCTTCAGCATGCCAAGTTCCCCTCCCCAACCTTTGAAGGCCCCTGAATGAGAGTGAAAAGCAAAGGCCTGATCTGCCGGATTCAGCTAATTTGAGGGATGCGCTCTTGTCGTGGCTCTTGAGAAGATCAGAAAGAGACACATGTGGAACGAATGGTATGCAATTCCATGGATGAAGCATGATGAGGAAATGTTATGTTAAAAAAATGTTATGTCAAAAAAAAGGAATCAATCTGAATTGATTCTTTAAGAAATCTAGGTTAAACACTAAATCACACTATAATAGGATGCTGATGGCTGCGTATTTTTTCCTGTTGGAAAGTTGAGTGTTTGAGTAGTTTAAAATATCAGATTGGCGATAGAAACTAATTATTTAATATCAATACAGCTGGGTGGAGTTATTGTGGTCGTGGCCCATTGAGTGTCATAAAGAGAAATAGATGAGGCCCAATCCAATTTCCCTTTTGTACCTTTTTTCTACCCTTGTTTTTTTTTTTTAAGTAAAACCCTTCTCCATATAACTATAGCAGTGGAGCTCTAAAGTTTGCAACCTAGCTGCTGGTACTAAAACTAGTACATTTTAGGGCATTGTATGTCTAAACTGCTTGAATTTGTGCAGCAGGAGTGGCATAAAGTTATCCAAAAGCAGCGTGTATGACTGGTGGAGGCGATCATGCTAAGATGCATGATAACTGTGATTAAAAACCAGGGTTATTCCACCAAATATTGATTTTTGACCTCTTAAAACTTTATGAATATGAACTTGTTTTCTTTGTATTATTTGAGGTCTGAAAGCTCTGCATCTTTTTTGTTATTTTAGCCATTTCTCATTTTCTTGCTAATAAATTCTCTAAATGACAATATTTTGATCCGGAATTTGGGAGAAATGTTGTCTGTAGTTTATAGAATAAAACAACAATGTTCAGTTTACGCAAACATAAACCTATAAATAGCAAAATCAGAGAAACGCTCGCTTAATTTTTTCCAGAGCTGTGAAGATAAACCTGTTTCAATGTCCACCCACCATTGGTTCTTTGGTAATGTCAATGGGTCACTAATTAGCCCAACAGTAGTTTCATTGTTATGTTTTGCCACACAGTCTGACTGTGTGGGAACGAGACGTCAACGCATACCTGCTCTATAGAAGATTGCCTTTAACTAATGTACTATTTGATCTTCAGCACATCCCATCAAGACCTGCACCCGGTCTCTGGGGTCCTTTCAAACCTGGATTCACTTCTTGGAATCATGCCTGGAAACTAAACTGACTTTATTCTGCTTAATAAGCAAACCTAATCTGACCTAAAGCCTCAGTTTTCCCTCAAGGGGCCTTCCATCCCAATTATTCTTCTTAATACATTTTACAGGAACTATATGATACTCTAAGCATAATTGACAGCTCCTCTACTTTTTCTGCAGATTCTTTTTTAATAAACACAAAAAGCAGACACATCCCTAAAGGAGGGTTAGGGGCTACAACGCTGAAGGATCTGTCACTCATCGAGAAGAGTGTAATGTAGGGGGACAGTGATTAGACTACTGTTCAAGGACCTGAGAGCATAGGGGGTCTTTAGGGTCTTTATTAAAGGTTTGAAAAGCAATTTACACTTAATGCTTGAGGTAACTGGCTAATATTGTGGCTCAGTAAGGCTTAACTTGCAGTTAAGTTGCAGAGTTTAGATACGTATGATGGCATGCCCTTAAATATCCTGTGCCCATTTAGTGCATCGTCTGGGCATGTATGCAACATTAATGCAACATGTACACAAGCTGCAGTACACACAACAAACACCAGGGGCAGGTCAAACATTCACTCATTTGCACACAGCGTTCAGTAGTAGAACGCTGTGTGACCAACTCTGTAATTACATAAACTCTGTAATTATATTTTGACATAAATTTTGACCATATAATTTGGATCAAAGTGGTAATTTGTATGATTTTTATGAAACTTGTCTATGTTTAACCTTTAGACACGGTACCCCACACTTTGGTTCTTGATTCTCATAACTATAGTACTATAATAATTAATATCAGTTTTATCAGCCCTAGAGTAGAACCCTGTGGAACTCATTTGCATTAAGACTTAAAATAGCTGAAAATTAACCTAGGATTCAAGCAGATGCCACGTAGACAGTATAGTTTACTGCATTTCCTCAAAGTCCTCTTTTTTCTCTTTGTCTCAAGCTTTCTGATATGTTTCGGTAGGAATACTGCATTTATACAAAAAAATATTAATAATTTTCAGATTGTGAAAAACTGTGAGAAAAATAAATGTAGTACACTGGTCTATGTGAAAAAATAGGTAAATATCAAGTACCAAAGCAATGCTACTGCTAATGCTAAACATCAAGTAGTGGGTAATGCTAATGCTACTCCAGCAGTGCTAGCCGGGGTTAGGAGCACGCTACAAGCCGATAATACTCACGCGTACTTTAGCTGAGTGGCTTTACTGCTCCTTACAACCTGACTGGTAAAATTCACACATAAGAAATATTGTAAATTTTTAGTGAAAAAAGTGTGTCTTACAGTGTGAAAATACAGTATGTCTGTAGACAAAAATGGAACAAATATGTGCAGATTTCTTGTTCATGATCATGTAAGATTTTCTGACAAAATCTTACGACCTCACAGATAAATGCCAATCTCTCCACTGTCTCCTCAGACACCCTTCCAGCCCCTTTCAATAGCCACATAGTCAGGCTCATGAATCTCCGACCTTAACTGACGACAAAAGCCATCTCACGCAGGAGGCCATTAGAACAAGACAAAAGGGGTGTGTCTTTTTCAGCTGGAGGGCACAGACTGCATGGGAAGGGCCACGTTTTTCATTCAGTCTGAGTTAGACGTTGACACAACCTAGCAGGCAGACAATAAGAACAAGGATCCCCTGCTGGGTAGCACTATGAATCACTACTATTCTACCTTCACCCTGTAGTGATGCGTATCTTACTGCAGTAAAGCTTTAATTTAAAGCAATGGCTTTGTGAAAAATGGGAGCCTACGTAATTATGCTCCCTTGTCTGATGCGTCTGAAATGTGACAACCAGGCTGTACTTTGGATTGTTAGTTAGTTTCGCAACAGAGTTATAAAACCTGGCTCTTCATCAGCGGGGCTCTAAAATTAATAATTTAAATAGAATAATTAAATGAACAAAGTAAAAAAATTGTAAAAAATGTGAAAGGTTCATGAACGCTTTTAGAAAACTGAACAATGAAGCATTATTACACTGCTACACTTCGTACAACCTGCATTTTTAGGATGCACTGTATGTTGTGGGAAAACTAATTATCAAATAGGTTTCTTAATCTGCTATGAATTTAGCTATTCTCTTTCAAATGTGTCACTTACTTAAAGAACTTCAGACACTAAACAGCCCATTCTTCAAACTCTTGCTTTAGCCAAGTAGTTACAAGGCTTGGCTTGGTGTCAGGGGACTAATCAGTGGGGCACCGCAATTAACCCAATAATTAACCCATCAATTAACCAATTAAGTAGAAGTTACAATGTGAAACTTCACACAAGTTGTGAAGAGTGTCAAATATGCATGGCATAATAGATAATAAAGTAAAAAATCAATTATCAATGGACAATTTGCGCGCATCACTTTGTAAGACACACACCAGGTTAACTGACAGGTTTCCTGATTTGCTGTAAATGGAATTTTAATCTCTCTCAAATAAGTAGCGTCCAAACATTCCATAAAAGGTTAATTACACTTCGGTATGGGAAACTTTGTGTAACTTTGCATAAACAATGATATCGATAATATCAAACTCTTACTTAAAAATAGGTTTCCTGAGTTATTTTTTATTTAAAATGTGTAGAACTCAAGAAACCAAACAGCCAAAGCTTTTAAAATGTTTTTTTTTTATGTAGTTACAAGGCCTGACTCGCTGTGACAAGATTAATCAGTGGGGCTCCACAATTAATCCACTAATTAAATAATTAATAGAAAGTACAGCAAAATGTAAAAATCTTTATTAATGATGTCAGCGTGCCATATATGCCTGAAACTTGCATGCATCTCTTGGTATGAGCCTGATTTTCAAGATGAGCTGTATGTTGTGGAAAAAAATTGTTTTTTTGATTGGCTGTAAATGGAACTGTATTCTCTCTCAAACAAGTGGCTTCCAAATATTCCATGAAAGGCTAATTACACTTTGAAAAGGGAAACTTTGTGCAACTTTGCGTAAATAATGATATTAAACTCTCACTTCAAAATAATTTTCCTAAGTTGTTTTTTTTTTTTATTCCTAATGTGTGACTTCTTTGTAGAACTTAAGAACCCAAACAGTCCATGCTTTAAAATGTTGTTTTTTTATGTAGTTACAAGGCCTGACTTGCTGTGAAGAGATTAATCAGTGGGGCTCCACAAATAACATTCATTAATGATGTCAGAGTGCCATATATGACTGAAATAATAGATAATAGATAATACAAAATCAATTAATAATGGAGAATTTGCATGCATCTCTTTATGAGTTTGAGCCTGATTTTCTGGATGCGCTGTATGTTGTGGGAAGATCATGTTTCTGGATTTGCTATAAATGGAATTGTTTTCTCTCTCAAATAAGTTCTTTGACTTTTCTGGAGAGTTTTAGACACCAAACATCCCATGAAATGAATAAGTTAACTACGGAAACTTAGTGCAAACAATGCAACTTTTAAAGCTACATCCAACTGGTGAGCTCGTTGGTGACCTCTTTGTAACTCTTGACAAGCTGACCCCTTCAAGCCAACCAGTGGAGGTGAACCCATATCACTTCTTCTCCATGGTCCAGTGATGGAGGGGAAGAGGAAAGAGAAGCTTAATTCAGATCTATTCTTCCGGAAAGGTAAAAAAAAAGCGGGAACTCACTGGTTCAAGGCTTAGCCTGCAGTGCTTATTAACATGGCTCTGTCATGGTGTGCCTCCAGGGCAGGGAGTGGAACGACTGTCTGCTTGTTAGGACTCTGTTTAGGCCCTATTTAAGCTCTGACCTACAGCTTGAATGTGACTGGGGGACTGGTGGTATTTCAAATGCCCAAAGAAAATTCTAAAGGGAGCGCAAATCACAATGGGAACGAAAGCCCTTTAAATGACGCTTAATCCATAACAATGGATATGAATGGAGCCGGGTCTGAACTTCCAAACTTTGAAGCCTCCATTAGCCAGGCCAAGTTGGTGACGCTTGAGGGACTGTAATGCTTGAGGGACATACCATATAAGGTTGCATAAACCAAGGAACAGTCTAGCACCAAATTCACTGGGGTGTTTTCTTAAAGTTCTAAAGTTTGCCAACACAAAACAACAGTTCTTCATAGTTCTTTATGTCACTCTACTGGCATGGACATGAACAAAACGTTTAAAAGACAAAATGATGCTATCTATCTTACTCAAACATGTTGTACAATGGAGTACAGTCCTGAGATGTAACTCATTGTGTTGCTAAATCTAAAGTTAGTTAAGGCAGTTTTCATATATGAACTCTGAAAAAAATGCCCCAACATCCTTTTCGGACACCTTTTCACTACAGCAAATATTCCATGCAATTTGGGGCACTTTCACACTTGCTTTGTTCGTTCTAGATGTTTAGATGTTTGTTCTTCTAGTGCAAACCAAAGTAGAAGATGTACAAGGGGCTGTGAGTCACAGTCCAGAGCAAAATCTGGTCTGACCAAAAGAGGTGATCTCAGTCTTGGTCAACTGAACCATGATTTAATTTATTTATAGTAGGAGAGCACTTTTCTAGATGTCCGGACTTTCGAATTAATAACAGGTAGTTTAAGGCAGGCTTGTCACCCTTTAAAAAACAGAATCCAAAAAAAAAAAAAAACAGTGTTATGCCAAAATCTAACTCCCCTTCACAACTATGTGCATCACACAGCAGTAATGGTACCATAGATTGATGCTGTAACTGTAGATTAACCCTTATATAAAAACCCTTATATGACAACCGATTTACAAAAAGAGATAACAACAAAGGGGAATCGAATTTTTGCAGGCCCGCAGAATAAATTCATTTGGAAATGCAACTTGCTAAACTGATAACATGTAAAAGCCAAATAGTGTAAAGTATAGAAAGACGAAGCCATATAAGTTTAGGCCGTTCACTAAACTGCATTGTGAAACCAAATCTAACCGAACCATGATTTGGACTGTGGTCTAGACTTTTAGGTGTATAAATGTCATTAGGCTCGTGGCAGTGCCTGTGTAGCATAACTACACTATAACTTCTTGGAGGCTGGCAGGATAAAGTCTAGCTAATGTTCAGTAAACTGATCCAAATATTTAAATTCACCCCCACACAGCTCCTCCAGGTATTGTTTGGAAAAGCGTGGGTTAGCATGCATGTGTGAAATGGTTTGACTGAGGCTTCTCCAGTTTCAAAACAGATCTAATCTGCAGGTTAATGTGTTAACCATCCTTCTCTAAACAGGAGCTAAGCTTTGTCATAAGGACTGCTCAAGAAATGCAAGCTCAGTAGAATGTCCTGCTGTCCTGTTCACACCTGTTACCTCCTAACACACGTCTGCTAGAGAAGGAAAAAGCTGACAGTAGCCGAGACTCAAAATAATGACCAAACAAGTGGTAACATTTGTATACAGAAAACTGCAATGCACCATATATACAGCACCGGACCACTTCAGTTTCTGAATCAGTTTCTCTGATGTTGCTATTTATAGGTAGATGTTTGAGTAAAATCATCATTGTTGTTTTATTCTATTAACTATGGAAAAAATATTGTCATTTAAAGCATTTATTTGCAGAAAATGAGAAATGGCTGAAATAACAAAAACAATTCAGAGCTTTCACACCTCAAATAATGCAAATAAAACAAGTTCATATTCATAAAGTTTTAAGTGTTCAGAAATCAATATTTGATGGAATAACCCTGTTTTTTTAATCACAGTTTTCATGCATCTTGGCATGTTTTCCTCCACCAGTCTTACACACTGCTTTTGGATAACTTTATGTCTTTACTCCTGGTGCAAAAATTCAAGCAGTTCATCCTGGTTTGATGGCTTGTGATCATCCATCTTCCTCTTGATTATATTCCAGATCGTTTTTAGGTGGTCTCTTATTTTTTTCCAGAGCTGTATATATTTGTTTTCTACAGGTTTTCCGCTTGTTGACATAAATTGAATAATTAAAAAAATTGTAATGAATGGAAGGGTTAGTCTACAGTTACAGTAGGTACAGGAAATGCAAAAAGAATCAGGAAAAGTGTCTTCAGTTGCTTGGATTTCAGCAAAACACTGGTTCTTTTTCTTCTTCTATTGTTTAATGGGAGATGATAGACTGCAAAACTCCCTGTTATTGATCCACAGTGTAAATCATCCAAAAAAGAGTTTGAAGTAAAGTATAAGACCTGGACCATGATGCATTTGATTTGAAACTTTTACACATGCTGTTTTGGACTTGAAGAACAGAAGGTCTAAATCAAACAAGGAGGGTGGGTGGAAAAGCATTTCACATTTTTTAAGAAAAATCAAAAAGTTGTTAAAAAATGAATCATATATCTTCATATTTACAGTCATTGATACATTATCTGCTTTGCAATATGACTGTAAAGCATTGAGAACTACTCAACAACTACAGAATTATCGGTACCACTTTAAAATAAGACTACCTTTATATAGGGTTTATAAATGGTTTACAATTAGTTTATTAATGGTTACTAATTATGTTGTAAATGCCTTATAAATCATTAATAATAAATTATAACACATATGTAGAAAGGGCAACAATGACCTGTTGTTTGCCAAATAGTGAACCCACAGCCATCTATATTGTTGCCCTTTCTATGTATGTGTTAAAACTGATTATTAATGATTTTTAAGGCATTTACAACCTAATTAGTAACCTTTAATGAACTAATAGTAAACCAGTTATAACCTCTTTATAAAGGTAGTCTTATTTGAAAGTGTGACCGAATTATCTACTAAACAGTTCTGTTTATTATTACAGTAGTGAATACATGTACAAGCTGAAAGTTTTATTTTAGTAAGGTCAGCATAAGGTGAACTGTAGAGAAATACTGCAGCTTACATAACACACGAGAAGGGAAAGAGATAATTATTAAAAGGTTTTGGCATTTGTCTTTATGCGGTTTCAAGAGAAAAGATGTCCTCAGTTGTCATGGTCACATTTATTATGCATCTGAATATGCATGCAGCCAATTTACATGCTTAAAATATTCCAGAAGATAGTTTAATATGCTTATTTATGTGAGTGCCAGGAATAGATCGTGAGAATCTGCGGAGGTGGGAGTTAGGGTAACACACATCAGCTCAGACACTTTAGCAGAAGAGTTCACTATTAGAAAGGACACCAGTGAAGCTGACAGGAATATGGAACTTTCAGTTCCCTCACAGATGCAAAAAGTGAACTTACTTGTAACTTAATTTAAATTAGAATTAGAGTGCAGTAAATTTCTAAGATGGGTTCTTTAATACGCTGTTCAGAGTCCCCTTTATCCATGTAGCCACATCACGCATCTTAAGGATCAGGATCGTATCAGGATAAAACCAAACCACATCAAAATGCAAGACAGATTTGAAACAGAAACAATTCAGATCATTCAAACCCCTTCAGGAGGTGGTAAGTGTAAGCACATCCGTCACTCAAGGACACATTTAACAACCAAAACTCCTCCCACTACAACTCAAACTCCTAAAATTACAACCAAAACAACAGTAATAATTGCAGCACATATGCATATTCCATCTCACACAGAAACAGAACTTGAATCTGACTAACTGGAGAAGCTTTTGACCATGAAGTGTAAATGCATGTGGACACAATCCAGATCCCAGCCACATGAAGTGACCATGTGTAAAATTAAAGAATAAGATGCCTTAATCAATTGAATCTCCATAGTTTTTTTTTTTCAACTTTAAAAACAGGTTGCCAAAGTTTCTACAAATTCGAAACCCAATTGACCCTGGTAACTTCATGAGTAGCATCTGAACACCTTTACTAAATGAAGTAATTTAGTGAGTGATATATTCTATATAAAAGCAATATAACTAATATGAAAATAACTTTATAGATGCTTAAATGATACAAGGAAAGGTGTTTGACGATGGTTGTTGGGTTTTTAGAACTTTTCTAGGCTACGTTCACATCGCCAGAATAAAGTAACTCAAAATCAAATTTAATTTTAGGTCACTTTCTAATGTGATCCCAAATGGGATATGTATCTGATTTGTTGGCATTCGATTTGAACGCGAACAGCCAGATTAGATTTTACACATCTTTTTGCGTGTAGGCAGGCCTCAGCCACCACTGACTGGTGATAGACATAAAGAGGTCACTTGCATTTATGAATCTGAATTGACTAATCAGCCTTGTAATGTGAACGTAACTTTATATAGAAGGGTTCTACATAGCACCAAAACGGGATCAACTGTTGTTAAGAGTTTAATATCCCTTTCTCATCTCAGTCTTTTATATTAAAAGCCTTTTTTTTGCCTCGGCTGCAGTTTAGAATTATACTTTGACTTTGAATCTTGAATTATTTTGGACTGTGGGAACAGTATTGCTGTTCTAAAGACAGAAGTCGATACAGGATATAAATTAGATTAAAAGTAGGCACACTTTAATATGTAATTTAATAGTTGGCCTATTTCTATTTAAATATTACAGCTAATCAACAGTAATAACTCTTTAGCTTTATCACTTGCTATAAAAAGTCTGGTCTCTACTTTAAAGACCCAACACTCTTTAGCCTGAGCACTAAAGTATACACTTGCTAGACCAATGAAATGAAATCTCCCCCTAAGAGCTTCTCGACTTCCCCTGGCCTGTGTGGACAAAACTTTTCTCCCAGCATGCCTGTGAAATGACTAAAGAGCCTGACCTAATGACAGACGGGTGCTCGCCTCTGAAAAGCCCTTGAAGGACAAAACTCTCTACTTCTCTCTTCTTCTTTTAAGAGGTCTTCCTCTGCAAATTACAGTTTGTCCCTTTTCCCATGGCTGAGAGGATCCTCATCCAGGTGTTTCACCGCAGTAACAATACACCGCATTACATCTGTAATAAACCGGAACCTGTAGAGAGCTAATTGTAGCGTTCCGTTTAATGCCGGGGTGGATGACAGGCCTGAAGGCAGGCCAGAGAGAGGGCTAGAGAGAGGCCTGAGGAGATAACGACAGGGAGAGAGCAGGGAGAGATTGAGTGCTGCCAGGCTGGCCGCCTCGTCAACGTGTAAATCATCAGCTATCTCGCGGCGCCTGGCCATTAGCCAGCGCTCGACCTGAGGCTGAAGACAGACGAGCTAAATAACAAGGTCATTCTTTTCCACGCAGAGCCATCGGGCATCATGCCACAATACATCAGACGTTAAAGAAAAAAAAAGAGGAAAGAAAAAAACTAAAACGTGGTGGTGGTTGCATGTGCAGCAGAGTCCAACACAGCACATTCCATTCAACATGCTATCACGTTACAGTGAAGGGTAAGAAGAAAAAAAAACAGAGAGAAGGAAAAACCAC
This sequence comes from Astyanax mexicanus, assembly GCF_023375975.1. Lineage (NCBI taxonomy): Eukaryota > Metazoa > Chordata > Actinopteri > Characiformes > Acestrorhamphidae > Astyanax > Astyanax mexicanus. The sequence continues at coordinate 17,381,557 of NC_064429.1, forward strand.
TGAGGGTGACTTTTGTCCAAGGCTTTCATCTGGGAGACTATTTTGGTATGGCAATTCCCTGAAATCTCAAAGGAATATCTTATTCTGGCCTAGCAAGGCAGCAGCAGCAGCAGCAGCATCATGGCAGGATGCCCCCTGCATAGGCAATTGAGAACACCCACAAGATGCATTATTCAGAGTGTTGTGAGCAAGGTGGTGTAAGATATGAGAGATCCCTCTCAGGGTGAACCAGATTAAAGCAGAAAATATTCAAAAAGTCCTTCACAGGTTGAAAGACATAGCGATATGAGCAGGAAAATATATCTTAACCTTAACCTTATGTTTCTTAGTACATTTTTTATATCTTGTACTGGCCATGTGTGTATATCCCACCTTTTATTGAAGCTCCGTGAGTCTACCACTTTTAATAGTAGCTCCCTGATGCACGCAAAAAAATCATTGTGGGGCGCCGAGTGGTCCAGCGGTCTAAAGCGCCTCCACTATGAGCGGGAGGTTGCAGGTTCGAACCCCCGCTCATGCAGCTTTGCCATCAAGCTGCCGGCGCTCAGAGGGAGCACAATTGGCCCTGCTCCCTCCAGGTGGGTAGATGGCGCTCTCTCCCCACATCACTCCTAGGGTGATGTCCACAGCACAGGGCGTCTGTGAGCTGATGTACTGGAAGCGAGTGGCTGCGCTTTCCTCCGAGCGAGCTGTGAAGCTGCTTGGCAATGCTACATCAGCAGCAGCTCGAAAAGAAGCGGTGGCTGACTTCACATATATCGGAGGAAGCATGTGTTAGTCTTCACCCTCCTGGTGTGTTGGGGCATTACTAGCGATAGGCGTCCTAGGAGTCCTAATGAGTGGGTTGGGTAATTGGCCGTGTAAATTGGGGACAAAATGGGAAAAAAATAGAAATAAAATTATAAAAAAAAAAAATAAATAAATCTTTGTGTAAAAATAGTAATTTCTTTGCATGAACAAGAAATGCTATTGCTAGCATTGTAAGCTTTTTTAGATTATCGGCAAAAATGTATTTCAGAATGTTGGAGAAAAACAGAGGTGAGCTATCGATAAAAGTTCATTTTCGTTATCATGTTACACTGCACCCCAAGTCCGTTTCACACCTTTAAGTTCTCCTTTAAGTTAAAGTTTGTGACTAAAGCCTGGCCTGGGCTGCTGTGACCAGTGATGGATGTTCTAAGGGACCTTGGAGGCTGGAGGGCAGTGTGGAGAGGCCTGAGGCGTGTTTACTTTTCTCTGTGCCGCAAATGGAGACAGGCTTTGCTGAGTTGGTAATCTTGCAGCGCTCCAGGCTGTGGGCTATTTCCTGTGGACGCGATAAAAGCCTGCTCACATCAAGAAGGCTTGCAAGGCTTGGGGACCGGAGCAGGTGTAATTGTTTGCTATTATTACATCCTTAACCGTATCGAGAGGTGGAGATTCTCAGCAGTCCTTCACTGGAATGGTCCTCTTGATCTGACTTTCGCACACCTAGTTCATTAAAGGACAAGCTTTGATCCCTGGTTCCACCAGCCAGCCCTATCTGTATTTCTTCAGTTCAAAGAAGTCTTCGATCACACGATGATGAAGCAGAACCTTAAGCTGTAGTTGTAGCACTGAGGAACTCAATGGGTGGCTCCTATTGTTTAATTATATCTCAGTATTGCAGGGTGAACTGAGGACATTATATCACAAAACCCCTTATAGGTATTACGGCAATATAAGGTCGCAACTAAGGGTTATCAGTGACTTGCAAAAAATGGATTGGGGGTGATATTAGTCAAACATAAATGATGTAAATTGTGTGATCAACGGCAGAATTACATCTAATATCACTGAAATCAGAAACTGCTCTAGGAATTTGTCACAATAATGCCATATAAACAGTGTATGACTTAAAATGGGGTTAGATTGCTGTATGTTCAACACTACACATCTCGTCTTGTAATTAGAAATCTCTAAAGCAGCATTATGTATCCTTTTTACCTTAAAATAGCAGCTTCCAAATCCTGCTGATGCTCCACTGACTGTCTCTCACTGCAACTCTGACCTTGACATTCTGCTAACTGAACTATATATATTATTTAGGAGAGTTTGGAGATGCAGCTAGAAAAACTGTGAAATGCTTAAATGCTTCATATCTTGAGTTATACTCATGAAAATTACCGTAAATCTGTAAAAAAATAATTAAAAAAACAATATGTCACATGCTTCGTTTGACCCGGTGCATGTTTAATTATCCAAAAGATGTCTGAAACCAAACCAAAAAATCCTAACAAACTGTGAATATTTTATTACTAACTCCATTACTAATTATTCTATCAATATTTAGTGCGGTGGTGTCCCTCACCTCTAACAGGTAATAGTTCAAATAGGATAATTCACTCGTTTTTCCATAAAGAAATACATTTTTAAAAGTTTTAAAATGTTTTACTACTGTATTACTTTTGAAAGACCAACATTTAAACACAATGGTTTTACAAAACATTGAAACATAACACTGAAATTTTGTTTTTTGCTTTTGCAGAGGGTGGTGGCAAATATGCGAGATAAAATACTTCTAACTATTTTCCTAGATATTGAAACTAAATATTCAAGCATAACAGGAGGGTTGAGATCATGCTGCGGGAAACCCTAATGATGGCAGTACAAAAATTAAGAGGTTGGACACTTGCTTGATGTTTGCTTATGCATGTTCATTTCCAGAGTGGACTTCACAGTACAGGAAGATATAGATTATTTATTTTAATAAATATTAATTGACAAGGCAAATCCGTGAGCAGAAATGTTTAATTAGGGCTTGTAATGTGAACATGGTCTAATGGACTTTTCACCAGGATAACTAGTATATGTTTTTTTTTTAGTTTCTGTGCTGATTTGCAGCAAGAAAACAAGATCTATGCAGACTTTAAAACCTTTCTTGTAGCCATGTTTATTGATGTTGTACAACTCCTCCCCCTCGGGCATCTCCTCACCCTTTGTCTAGCAGCCCCACTGCCCTTCACAATCAGGTCAGAACACTTTTCACACCACTGGATTTGAACTTCAACAGATGCAGATATTTGGCCTGCTAGATACCTTTCAGCATCTACAAGACCTTATAGAGCATTTGGGTCGAAATTCTGACCAAATGTAAATTTGTCATTGATCTGGGGCTTCAATCTTCAAACATCTGAGCTAAAACTGTGAAGTGTGAACATACTTAATGAGAATAAGTGTAAAAAAATGGATTTGTGCCACTTGGTAATGGTCACCTAGTAATGTGAATGCTCAATGCTCAGCCTCATTGCCTTTTTTTGCACTGGAGCTGTGAAGCTAATGTAGTGAACAAGTAATTAAAGATTAAAAGCTCACTAAGTAAATTCATGCTTAAATCATTACACACTTCCCTTAAAGCACATGAATCGGTTATGTAATCGTTAATAAAAAAAAGTGACTTCTGACAGCATATGATATTCTAATATCTATTAAATTATAAATTAAAGTAGAGACAGAATTGGCATTTTCTTTAGGCTTCACACCTTTGCTATCACTTTAAGAGAAAATGTGTTTTAACAGGTCTTCCCGCTTACCATACCCACCCCCAAACAACACACACACACACAAACACACAGTGTGGGGGGTTCCAAAATGGCACAAGGGGTCACTCACCTCCGGAATCCTCACTTAACCCTGCACCCCCATTGTGTTCTTTTCTCTCCCCTTAAGCCTGAAGCATAAAAGCGTCTCGGTTCTCACTCCCCCGTGGTCGGGTTCTGAGGGAGCCAGGGTCAGAATGAACGCACAGGGTTTATGCTAATGTTTTCGGAGGAGTCCGATGTGGAAAAGGAAACGTTTCATCAGATATTCCCTCAGATATAAATTTAGCCTTAATCAAAGAATGCGCTCATCTTGTGAGGGACTGTGATGTGTTACATCAGTTCCTTGCATACAAATGAATTTCACGCCACATCACTGCTCCTTCTGCTAAGTGAATTTGGCTTTAAATGGCTGAATGAATGCGAGGAATGCGATATGGCAAAAAAGATAGGACAAGTGTACTATAAAAAGAATTTAGAATATTGGCCAATCCAAATATTACACAGCAAAAAAAAATCAAGATTTGTGTATGCTTACATTTAACCCTCATGTTATGTTCCGGGTCAGTTTGACCCGTTTTAAAGTTTAAAGATCTAGGAAAAATAGTTAAAAGTATTTTTTCAGTATGAAACTTCTTCTGCTTGCCTTAATCACGGTAGTCAACATTACATTGCATTACATTACATTTGGCAGACGCTTTTTGTCCAAAGCGACTTACAATAGTGATGTACATTTAGTAACATATAATATAAAAATGGTTCATCTCACATAGTTGCAGCCAAACCCTGCAAAAACCATAAACTAAAACAAAAATGGGAGGAGTTAAAGAGTCTGATGGCTCTTTAACTCCTCCCATTTTTGTTTTAGTTTATGGTATCCCCCATCGGGGACGGGATGCTGCTGCTGACATCCAGTCACACCACATGGACATTATTCAACCACTTAATTATTTACATTAACACTTCCCCAAACTTTACTCATGATTGGGTATTCACTTTTTCACATTCTCTTTTTAGAACTGTCTTCTAACGAATGCATATTTATATTATATTTCTACGTCACATCAGTCACTTTCGTTATCAACGTCATTGCGCATTGCACTTTACTCTCTTAATTATTTAATGACCATTAGCGACATCTACTGCACTGCTCCGTTTACAGATAGATCCTTAGCTTGTATAGGTAGGTTTTTATAGCCTTATATATTTTCTATTCTTCTGTGTTTTGATTTGTCTGAGTATGTTTCTTATTGTATTGTGTTGTTGCTGCTGGATGCCTAAATTTCCTTAATTGAACCATTACATGTAAAAGGTATGGAACACCATTGCACTAAATATTGATAGAATAATTAGTAATGGCGTTATATTCACACTGCTTGTAAGGTAAGGATAAGGATAATTAAACATGCACCGGTTCAAAATGACCCTGGAACACCATTGCTGTTCCGGACAAATTAACATAATAGGAGGGTTAAACCCTGCCAGAAGAAATCAAATCAAATCATTAAATTGTGCTTCAATCAGGAACTTGTAAAGAAATTTTATGTAGCAGCGATCTTCCAATTTAACTGATGTAAGAAGGTTATTTTTGCAACCTTTTAATATAAAACTGATTGTAAGGTTGAAAGGAGGTAATTGCTATTCTTTACAAAGTAGCTAAATTGGACAGTTGTTTTTATATTGATTTTACTCCCTCAAACTAAAATAAATTCTCTTTGATAGCTCTAAATGATTTTGGAGCCTACATCTGCAACAAAATTTTTTTAAAAAACTTGTTTTCATTGTTAAATCAGAACAACAAAAAATGAAATCGTAATCAAGAATCACCCATTCATGCCTCTTGCCATCAGCTGCCGGAGCCCTGAGAGAATACAATTGGCCTTGCCCTCTCTGGGTGGGTAGATTGCCCTCTATTCCCACATCACTCCTAGTGTGATATTGCTCAGGACAAGGAGTCTGATTATATATATTTTTTTGTTCCCTAGCATTGGCAATCCATACATAGAGAACATCGAGAAGCTGGTGTGTCTCTTTTTTATTTCATATATTGATGTTGTATGTATTTAACAACAGTGTTGTTTATTGCAATAAATTTGGCACAATATATCAGCCAAAAAAAAAGTTATCGTGACTAGAGGTGGGAGTTACAGGGCTTTTCACAATCAGGATTCATTTCCCTCGATAATGATGATATCATGATACTGTGATTCTCCAATACACAATATTATACTACAAGACAATTCTCTACAATACTTTACGGCATCTGTGTTACTGAAGAGGATTAAATACTCCTAAATAAGCAAAAAACAGAAATTATGGATTTATTGGTGTCTGTTTCACAGAATTTGACCAGTATTCTTTACAGGTAAACCCTTTTCATTTGATTAGTACCACCACCAATAAAGCAGTAACTTTAGTAAGTCTCAGGATGTTTAGAGCGCCACATATCGTTTTGATACAATTAAAACAATACAATATATTGCAATATCGATATATTGTACCAACCCTAGTTCTGACAAGCCTACAACACTAAAAGACAAGCGCGCAAGTAGGTGATAGGAGAAGCAAACGAGCAAACGTTGACAACAGGCTCGTCTAAAGGCGCTTAGAACAACATTACAGGTAGGTGCAATCCCTCCTAACACCCTGAAGAATTCAGGCTATTTGTGTCGGCCTTTATTATGCTAAATGCTTTGTTTAGAAACCTCAGTGGTCATTTCCTCTGCAAATCAGACAGTCTAATGAAACATGTTTACGCTGCCTAAAATATGCATCTGTATTCATTATAATTCATCACGATGGGACCCCAGACCACTTGGCACATTTGCGATTCTTTGTGAAGAAACTGTGCCGAGCTGGAAGCCGAAGGTTCCAGCTTTGTTGGCTGATTTACACTTCAGCCACATTTCAAGCCAGTGCGAGTTCAGCAAAGTGAAGAACTACAATGACAGGGAGCTTCTTCTGGGTCTTCTGCGTCTAAAGACAGGACCTGTCATAAAAAGAGTTGCGACATGACTACAGGGGAAAAAAGGCTGTTCAAAGGCCCCAGACCAAGTGGTCAAAGTTAGTCCTAATGTTAGGCCTTAAGTAGACATAATGAAGAACCTGGAGCAGACACTGAAGGAAAGAAGTGTGAGAAACATGAAAGGCTCTCAAATCTCAAATCTTACTGTGGTAGTCAGCTAAAAAATTAATGATTAAAAAGTTAAACATTCAGGCCAATGCTTACATTTGTTCACGGTATTGGGCTGATATCCTTATCCAGAATGTGTGTGCATGTGTGAACATAGAGTTAAAGGTCTTACAAAAGGATCTACTACAATGCACTACTGCTACATCAAAGCTCAAACAAGCACCATGTGCAAGACCACCCTGATGGACCATCATGGCCAACAAAATTGTGATTGACCAGCATGACAAATATTACAATTTGGCTAAACTGAATGAACAGCATTACCAAGATGGTCAACCAGCATGATCGACCTGACCAGGCTTGAGCATGCACTATGACCAAGCTTGACTGTGCACTATAACCAAGCTTGACCATGCACTATAACCAGGCTAGACAAAGCTTGACCATGCACTATAACCAAGCTTGACCATGCACTATAACCAAGCTTGACCATGCACTATAACCAGGCTAGACAAAGCTTGACCATGCACTATAACCAAGCTTGACCATGCACTATAACCAAGCTTGACCATGCACTATAACCAAGCTTGACCATGCACTATAACCAAGCTAGACAAAGCTTGACCATGCACAATGACCAAGCTAGACAAAGTTTGACCATGCACTATAACAAAGCTTGACCATGCACTATAACCAAGCTTTATCATGCACTATAACCAGTCTTGACTATGCACTATAACCAAGCTTGACCATTCACTATGACCAATCTTGACCATGCACTATGACCAAGCTTGACCATTCACTATGACCAAGCTTGGCCATGCACTATGACCCAGCTTGACCATGCACTATAACAAAGCTTGACCATGCACTATAACCAAGCTTGACCATTCACTATGACCAAGCTTGACCATGCACTATAACAAAGCTTGACCACGCACTATAACCAAGCTTGACCATGCACTATAACCAAGCTAGACAAAGCTTGACCATGCACTATAACCAAGCTTGACCATGCACTATGATCAAACTTGACCATGCACTATGGCCAAGCATGACCATGCACTATAACCAAGCTTGACCATGCAGTATAATCAAGTTTGACCATGCAACATACTGGAACATACACTTTCCTGGTCAAGAGCTGGTTAACCATCTTGGTCTTATTTGACCAGTTTTCAACCCCCTCAATCACCAAGAACCATCTGAAACCAGTTATCAGCTAAATTGTAGCAGGGATGTGTCTTTCATCCCTTTTTTGCTATTTTAATCGGTTTACATTCAATGGATTTTCTTTATTTGGATAATTTTCTACATTGTATATACTGTAAATATTGATTAATATTGATTGCACAAACTTTTAACTTGTACTCTACATTCGTTTTACGCTCTGTATCATAAGCCCACCAAATTTTATTTTTTGAAGCTTTTTTCTCTCTTTTCTGTTTGTATCATTGATATGGCAAAAATGCAAAATGTTTCTTTCAACATTTACAAGATAACATCAATTCATCTCTTTACTTAATCAGCATTATACCCGCATCACATCAAGCCCATATTATCATGATAAGAAACTCTCACAAAGCTGCTCTTCAATCATTCCTTCTGACTAACACTGATTACTGCTATCAGTTCCACATAGACTGCACAGCCTATAATATGAACCAACCAAAACAGAACAAAACAAGCTGATCACTTATTATCCAGTTATTTTCACTGCTAATATCAGGCACAGATTGGGCAAGACAGCACGAATGTTGATGTGCAAAGAACTCCTGATTACTAGTGAAACATGTCGGCAGTCCAGACTGGGAATGTATTGTTTTGCTACTGGAAACAAAAAGCGACAAAAGAAACATAATTTAAAGAAAAACAGAGGGAAAGGAAAGCAGAGGCAGGCCTGGTCTGGATCTTGATCCCCCCAGGCTACTAACCAGCACTCCGTTATCTGACAGCATCTGTCTCTGTGGTATTCACACAGAGACCCATTAGCCATGTTCAAAAATGGAACAGCAACACTCAAAAAGATCAACTGAGGATAAGCACACTTGAGCAGTCTCCCAAGCTTTCTCGAGAACACACGATGTTCTAAAAACATCTTCATTTTTTCCACGTTTAATAAAGAATGCTCACAATGCCATGAATACAAATCCAGCACAGGCTTGTCTATAATAGTCAAGTCTCTTGACTGGCATAGTGTTACAAATCTTACATTTGATTTTGGTGATGCGGGTCAACCAGCACAGTTGTGCCCCAAATAGCAAAAATGAGTCTAGCACCGATTTAAATATAGATCCAGTTCTGGTCTAAATGCCTAGCTCAGATCTGAGTTGAGTGCTGCATGTGTCGACAGCATATATGTCGGATTTAGGCTTTTAGACAACATTCAACCATCTACAAAATGTGAGCAACATTACTTGAAAATTACAATTTATAATTTGTAAAAATTGAAAATGCGACCAAGTGAATTAATCCTGAAACGTCAGGTATGTCTCACACATTTCCACCACACTAGGCTGAACCACATTCTCTCCCTAAAAGGCTAAGAAAGCACAAAAAGAAAGGGCAAAGTGCAAATAGGATTAGAGACCTGTCCACTGCAAAGACAGACTGCAAACAGACTTTACTAAGGGCTGTGGGTTTAGCTGGAAGAATGGACTACGACACAAAAAAGAAAGGACCTCTTGGCAAACAAGTCAGCTGAGCTGTGAGACCAGGGCCTGTCTGAGGAAGGACAGGGGTCTCCATGGTTTGTTTGTTGGCCTACTTGTCAAACTTGGTGTTTGCCAGTGGCAAGCTGCCCTAATTGGTTGGTTACTAAGTAACTTTGTTCTTTTAAAACTTTTAGAAACTTATAGAAACATCACTTCCTGCATTTTACTCCATAGACTTGGTAACAAGCTAAATCCTGCAGCATTCCAGCTACCCAAGAAGGTAAAGCCATTACATTATTTTTTTTTCCAGGTTAATCAGAAGGAAAATCTCTTATGGGCTCAGTGGGCCAAAACGGAGTCAGCACTCTCAGGTCAGTATGTTGGCAAAAGCTCAGCTGGATTACTCAAAAAAGCTTTTTGACGTTTATCAGGACAAATCTAGATCTTTTCAATAGGCTTTCATCACTGGTATACAATAGTATTTAACAGTGTACAGTATATACACTGATCAGACATAACATTATGACTACCTCCTTGTTTCTACACCCATACTTTATTATCTTCCTTTTTTGCTCTGCTCTTTACTGTTCAGGACAGCAGACAACATACACAGAGCAGGTATTATTTGGACGGTGGGATCAGAGGCAGCAGTGCTGTTGGAGTTTTTAAACACCTCAGCGTCCGTCCTCTGGGCAGCATTCTGTGACCACTGATTAAGGACTAGAGGATGAGCATCATAAACTGTGCAGTAACAGATTCAGAGCTTCTGTCTCAGCTCTGATTGGACAGTGAGTAAACACAGTGTTTAAAAACTCAAGCAGCACTGCCGTGTCTGATCCCCTCCTACCAGCACAACACACTCTAACACCTCATACACCACCAATCTGCCAGTGTCACTGAAGTGCTGAGAATGATGACCCACCACCCAAATAATTAATACATACTCTGTGTTGGTCCTGTGAGGTAAAATAGTGGACACAATAAATTACATCAAGCATCACGCACCATGCACCCTCAAGAGTTTAAACAGAATACACCTATAATATCGAGTTACAAATACAACAGCTTAACTACAAAACCAATCCAACACACCCTTTCTATTCACTCTTAAACATAAAGCTTACAAAAGAGATCCCTTTATCTTTTCATAGCAGGAACTTTCACATTTAGCAAGTTTGTTTGGTTATAATAAAGCCTGGTGCAACTGGTATGTTACTGTGGTTCATTATTAGAACAAGTGGGAGTGATGCCATGTGAACTCTTGATGCAAAGCAAATGTGCAAACCAAGTGAGGCTTGACTCATGCATCTTTACGCTACCTCCCGGCCGCTGCGCTCCTCCAATGAACGTCGCCTCGCTTTGCCAAACATTCACACAAAGCAATCCAGACTGTTCTCATACAGAGTTCCCCAATGGTGGAACAAACTACCTTCCACTACCAGATCAGGAGAATCTCTCGCTATCTTTAATAAACTCCTGAAGACAGAGCTCTTCAAAGAGCACCTACTCTCCTAACACCCCTAACTAACTACCTTCCACTACCAGATCAGGAGAATCTCTCACTATCTTTAATAAACTCCTGAAGAGAGAGCTCTTCAAAGAGCACTTACTCTCCTAACACCTCTAACACACTAACTACTTCTAACCTCATTTCCTTCTTCCCCTCCTTCACTTCTCTATCTCCTTATTTCCCTTCGACCTCCTTTAAGCCCTATCTAAAAAATGTTTTACCTTTAACTTCTATTACTTTTGTACTTCACTATTGTAAGTCGCTTTGGACAAAAGCATATTGTATAGTATTGTATTGTATTGTAATGTAATGTAATGTAGTGTAATGTAATCTTTAGAAGCCCTAAAACAGGTTATAACGTAACTGTAAATGTACCCTCACTACACATCATTTGTATAAATTATGACTGATTCACCCAAAATATAAAAAAAATCCTTACGCCTATCATGAATCCTTTGGTTCATCTTTAGGATTTGATGATTTGAATCAGGTCATACAACACCTGATGTTGGACATAGATTTGAAGAATATGGTGCCATTCATGACAAAACCAAATGCCTCCTCAAGTGCCTCTATACTTGAGAAAAAAATCCTTTTTTCACAGGATATTATGGAATATTATTTTATATATGTCATTTCGTGAAGGATTAATACAACCTGAGGCTGTTTTTTTTACAGCTTATTTAACAGAAGGCAGGAATCATCCCATGTCCAAATCCCATCCAAAAAGGGGTTAATAGGCTTGGCTTCTACCCCAAAGGAAAGCTCACAACCATATTTTATCCTCCATACAGTTCTAAGACAATGTGTTAACGGAAAGTACAAATAAAACTTGACTGCAGTTCCTGCAGAAGCTGCGAGTGTGATTGCAGTGCTGATTCATAGGTGGTTGTTATGGTGTTGCTATGGGGTCTGTGGTGGTTGCTAAGGTTTTGCTTGCTATGGTTCCGTGGAGGTTGCTATGGTGTTGCTAAGTGGTTGATAATGTATTGCTATGGTATCCGTGATGGTAGCTTCAGTGTTGCGAAGCAGTTGCTAGGTGGTTGCTAAGGAGTTGCTATGGTGTCCATCTTGGTTGCTATTGCCTTGCTAAGTGGCTGCTGTGGTGTTGCTAGGTGGTTGCCAGGCAGTGAACTAGCATAAATCAGATTTAAATTGTGTTTGCCCGTTGCTGTGCTGGTGTGCGAGATGAAATGTTGGGGACCCCATTTATACCTATGGGGAATATTCGTACCACAACTGTACGAAAACCGTACATAATATATTTTTGAAAAGAACACAATACAACATACATCGCCGTGCAAATTTCTCCCCATTCATTTTCAATAGGCAAAAAAGTTTAAACAAAAAAAAAACGTACCAATATTCCCTTTTTGAAGATTCCCATGTCTATCAAAAGGCTTAAACTGCAAGCAATTCACAAAATTTCCTGGAATACCTTTTTTTTTGGACAGTTTAGAAATGTTATCCCTTATTACCACATGCCGTCCAATAAAACGTCTTCTGCGTCATTTCAGGAGGCCTCTGTTTAGACAGCTCTATTCGCTCTATTCTCTAAGTGCCCTAGATTTTTGATCGCTTCAAGAAGGACTACTTGCAATGCCAAGAATTTGTGCCCCGGAGCTCAGGAGATATATTTGGATGTGGTGTACTGTAATGCAGAGTACGCTGCATTACAGAAAGGGCGAGTACTGCCACCGGAGGTATTAATAATACTTCTTCCACCTCTGGGTCATGCTATCCCTGCTGTAGACTCTGTCCGCACAGCCAGCCAACTCTCTTGAACAAAGACCAGAGGAAGTTTTTTATTTATGTCAGCATGTTTTTCCTTGTTCGAGGCGCAGACCCCTGAGACCTCTGAGCGTATATACAGCTTCCACCAAACAATCCTGCTCCTCCTTGGTTCATTTTTGAAGATATGCTTCCTCTGAAAGCACTGAAGGCCAGAAAAAGCAGTTCATTCATAAATTATGTTTGTGAAGACTGCCAGGTAAGTCTCCACGGGGCCTCTGTGTTATCAACACAAAACCCACTTCAGATGACGGTAAGACTTCTGCGCAGAGACGTTAAACCTGATTAGAGGAAGGTTCAGTCAGAGAAGCGAGCCGCAGGCGGTTTGTGAAGTCTGTCAAACTGGTAAAAAGTAATAAAGTCCAGCATCGTACTGTTCTCAAATGTATTACCGCTTCTTAATGAATGGCAAGCAATTCTGTTTGAATAAATGTGCCTATGCACAAGTCCTGGTGCTTTATATAAAAATAATGCCACAAAAATATACTATAACTCGACATCATAGATGAAACTGCATCAATAAATTCACGCTTCAAGTTCAAGAGCCTGTGTTTCACACTCTTCTTCTATTTGTTTTCAACAGCAGGTGTACTAATGACATCTCTGTGGGTTTGTGTTCAGCAAACTGTACTCAGAATTTTAAAATTCCCAGTCCATCCATTAATATTAAACGGCCTGTTTTTTGTAAATGTACCTTTAAAACAGATAAGCTGCATCAATGAGAGTAGAAAACATGGACAAGAGTGGGTAAATCTCCTTCTCCTGCACAGTTAAGAACAGAGGCACAGCCAGACTTGCCTACTCATTTGATAGGCCCACACCCTTATCCAGACCAAGTGTCTCAGACTGCCTTCATTGAGTTTACAGAGCATTCTAAAAGGATCAGAACATACTGCAACTAATATAAGACTGTGGTGACACTCCTCGTAACTTCAGCATGTGAGGCTAAACTGCGGCAGACCAGATTAATGGATATAATGGCCTGGAGACCACTTATAAATTATGAATTTATTTAATTTAACCAAATTAAAAACCTATGGAATATAATCAAGAGAAGGATGGATGATCACAACCAACAAACCAAGGTGAACTGTTTGAATTTTTGCACCAGAAGTGGCATAAAGTTATCCAAAAGCAGTGTGTAAGACTGGTGGAGGAGAACCTGCCAAGATGCATGAAAACTGTGATTAAAATCAGGGTTATTCCACCAAATATTGATTTCTGAACTCCTTTTCTAGAACTTTTTTACATTATTTAACGTCTGAAAGCTCTGCATCTTTTTTTTTTTTTTGTTATTTCAGCTATTTCTCATTTTCTGCAAATAAATGCTCTAAATGACAACATTTTTATTTGGAATTTGGGAGAAACGTTGTCCGTAGTTTCTAGTTTCTAGTGTTTTTTCTGAAGTTTATTGAAATGGTATCTTAGTTTCAAAGTTTTATGTCATTTTTTCTGTAACACAAAAAGGTTCTTTAGAAAAAAATGTTCCATATGGCACCAAAATGGTTCCAATTCAAATGTTTTGCTGAGTGTAGCAGACTACAATGCATTTCAGATTGAGTACAGAATCAGGGAAGGTCTTTAAGGTAGCAGAGTGTTTTCATTCAATCATAAGCCTTGCATTGCATTTTGATGATATTCGACTATAGAATGGAAAATAAGAATTCTGTATTCTAAAAGGTTAATTGTGCTTAATATGTGCTTAAGTTAAGCCAGGTTTTATGCTTTTCTTTAAAAGAATTACTACAATATCTATCAACATCACCAAAACAACATTGTAAGATAAAATTCAAACTGACAAGTTACATATCTGCAAGCATTGACTTGCACATTACCGAACACAACCTGAGGCTCACCTACATACCACAGGTACGTATTCTTTCTGAAGACTCAATCTTTTCTACTCATTATCACTTTTTTAGTGTTTCCGTCCAAAGACTTTGGTCAAAAGCTGCCTAACCCTCTACTGTTTTTCCTCCCTTGGTACAAACTGGCTGCTTTTCCAGGTGTTAGGGCTGCCTTTCTCTTTGAACTCTGAGACCTCTTCCTGAAAGAGTGCGAGCATGTCTCCACCTGTCCACCTCCATCATCCCGCCCCTCAACCCTTCTCTTTCTTTCTTTCATTATTTCTTTCTTTCTTTCTTTCTCTCCCTCCACAAATTCTTCCCAGGCTCAACAGAAGCCAGGCCACGGTGCACCACAAGCGCATACCACCGCTTGTTGGAGCTATCAGTTATCTAAAAGGCTACATGGGTGAGAACCTGCTGCTGTGCAGCCTTTACACTGGGTCTAATTACTAGAGTTTCAAAGTGGCAGAGAGTGGGATTTGTCATTATCAACCATTACAAGCCGGTGAAAACACGGAGTGCTTTACAGTACTGCTGTCGAAACCCAAGCCGAGCCATTTTCCCAAAGGAAACTACCAGTTGTCGCCATGAAGTGGCTTTAACACCAAACACACTCATTATTGGTGCCTCAAGGGTGTACTGTTTGGATTTCTCACAGAACTACCAACAAAATGCTAAAATAATCTGATAAAACAGTCAGAAATATATATTATTTATTTACTTAAACTATAGCTTTTGAATTACTTAATTTATTTGTTACTTATTTACTAAAATTCACTTTTTATTTCGATTTTTTAAACTAAGCTACATTATAAATGTAAAGGACCTGCGTCTGTCTGTCATGTAAAGGAATCTGACCCGAAATATACAGACCTCTTCACTGCGGGTGTTTTGCCAAATTGTGCCGAATTGTGACTCCTAAGCCAAAATTTCCACTCATCTTACAATTTTATATTTAAAGTTTCTAAAAATTTCTAATCAGAAACCACAAGAATGGCAGAATTTGATCTGTAGCTTGCATGAATACCACTGCATGATGAATGTAAATGTGAAAGGGAGTCGGATTCTGTCAGTTTTTGTCACTACACATTCATTCAATTCATATTCATTCCTCATGACCACAAATTGGAGACATATCGGTTCCATTCTATGATTACAAAGTAATCCCCCAGATTTGCCTCAGTTTAGATGCTAAGGTCCCTTAAATCTGATTTCAAAGTGCGTTTTTTGCATCACTTGACAAAAATAACAAACTCTAAATCTAAATCTAAATCAGAGTTGCACAATGTGAAAGTAACTGATGTCTACATTATAACCACAGCAAAACACGCAGAAAGGTTTGTGATGTCCAGACATGCAAATCTGATCTGATGACTTGCAAATAACAAGTGCAGACAGTCATCTCAAAAGATCTGATCTGAATTTAACCAAAGTTTTACATGTACAGGGGTTGGACAATGAAACTGAAACACCTGGTTTTAGATCACAACAATTTATTGTCCTGACGGAGAGTTCTGGTGGAAACAGGAGAGTTGAGGTGCACATTGAATTCTGTTGTGATTTGAGCAGCCGTGGTTTTATGTTTTTTGGATACAATCCAGTTTAGCAACCTAATATCCCTTTCAGACAGCTTCCTCTTACAGCGTCCACAGTCCTTCTTGGTGGTATGCTGACATTACCCTGGATACTGTGGCTCTTGATACATCACAAAGACTTGCTGTCTTGGTCACAGATGCGCCAGCAAGACGTGCACCAACAATTTGTCCTCTTTTTCAAACTCTAGTGTGTCACCCATAATGTTGTGTGCATTGCAATATTTTGAGCAAAACTGTGCTCTTACCCTGCTAACTGACCCTTCACACTCTGCTCTTACTGGTGCAATGTGCAATTAATGAAGATTGGTCACCAGGCTAATCCAATTTACCCATGAAACCTCCAACATTAAAATGACACATGTTTCAGTTTCATTGTTCAATCCCTGTATATAGTGTGTTGTGTCTATAGACCTAAACACACTCGAAAAAAAAAAGCTCCTCTTCTTCTTAAAATAATCCTGAATAATCTGGAACGAGACGTTTTTAGAAGCTGGCCCTCAACGCAACAATGAAGCGCCTCTCAAACGGCATGATCTAGCCACTCTCTCTCAGCCCCATTAGCATTCATAAAGTCTGCTGCTGTTCATTTTTTCATGAGGCACTTCTGCTCATCTGCATCTCCAGTAGCTGTTAAGTCGGTTCTGATTGATACTTTATCAGGCCAGAGCCTTCAGAGGTGGTGCCACGATAATGTACTCATGAATTATTAACGGCGCAGAGTCCGGCTTGAGTAAATGGGGCAGAGTTATGACTGGAAGCTAGTGTCACTGCGTGGAGAAGCATGAACCAGAACTACGTCAACCAGCAGATTAGGAAAAAAACAGCAGAGGAAACTAGAGAAGAGAAACTAGTACATACCGCAATCAGCAGGCCTTGATGAATGCACGCTCCTAGACGTAGACGTAGATGAAGACGTAGACGCAGAGGCATCGTGGGGCATCAGAGAGGAAAAAGAATCAATATGTTAGCGTTGAATGTGTTGAATCAGAATGGCAGAATGACTGATCTTCAAAGCTTTTACAACAATCACTGATAAGAATAATCAGCTCATCTCAAACAGCTTCAAAAGCAGACAGAATGATAACCTGATAAAATGTTTATTAAAGGTATCTAAAGGTATCTACTTCTTCTAAGATATGAAGTAGTTTGATGTGAAGTAAATACAGTACCACTTTAAAATAAGACTACCTTTATAAAGGTTTTATAAATGGTTTACTATTGGTTTATTAATGGTTAATAATTAGGTTGTAAATGCCTTAAAAATCATTAATAATCAGTTATAACACATATGTAGAAAGGGCAACAATGACCTGTTGTTTGCCAAATAGTGAACCCACAGCTGTCTATATTGTTAAACTTCAGATCTTGTCAGATACTCAATTTACTTTATCTTCTCCATCTCCATTTTCTCCATCAGTCAACATTAGTTTAACCATTTAACTCACAAGTTTAATCATTCCACCATTAACTCTTTTAGTCATTTATAAACAACAGGTCATTGTTGCCCTTTCTACGTATGTGTTATAACTGATTATTAATGCTTTTTAAGGCATTTACACCCTAATTAGTAACCATTAATAAACTAATTGTAAACCATTTATAAACCCTTTATAAAGGTAGTCTTATTTTAAAGTGGCACCGTAAATACTACAATTTCCCTAAACCATGTCTGGATATTATTTCAGATACTGGTCCATTACAGTGGGTCCTACTTTATTATTAGCCACGCTGTGTGATTTTTAAAGCACCCCTCAGCCTTGTAGTAGTCCTTTTACTCCTCCTACATTAAGCTTTTTCCCCAAGAACAAGTTTATTATTTATGAAGGAGTTCATTTCTTTGTTTTCAAAAAGTGTGGAGTGCAGAGAACGTAATCCCAACTTTAAAATGTGTTTATTCAGCATATTGACTGTGAGTTCAGACGGGAAATGAGTAGAGTACCATATTCTCTTCGTATTTACTCCATTGACTTTAAAGCAAATCTACACATTTTAAAAGTTATTTTAAAAATATAAGTCTTCAGACTAAGCCCGTCACAATATGGAAGCAGATCAGGTGCGATTTCGGTTGGTAGGTCGTTCTCAGCCCTGCAGTGACACTGGCATGGAAGTGGTGTATTAGTGTGCTAGTGTGCACTGGTATTAATGGATTAGATGCAGCAGCAGTGCTGCTGGAGTTTTTAAACACCACAGTGTCACTGCTGGATTGAAAATAGTCCACCAACACTGACTGTGCAGCAACAAATGAGCTTCGGTTTCTAACTTCACATCTACAAGGTGGAACATTGTTAACAGTGTTAATTACTTAATTACTTGACGAAATACTATAAACATAAGTGAGCAAGTATGTTGACTTTGTTTAAACGCTGTTTAGTTCATGAAAATGTTAAGTGTTTTTATATTGCAATTCTAATATCTGGATATTGTTAATAAGAAATTTCCATTGACCTTTTAAAAGGGGTGTAACTGTATTAATATGCTTATATTAATATTAAGAGTCAAAATTGACAATAATACTGTTTATCACAGGCCTGTTACAGTTACAAAGTTACAAAGTTAAAGACTAACCAGACCTGCTTGATTATGACTGGATCAGCATGATTGTGGTCAGCTTCCAAGTTCAAAAGACCCACATTCTACATTTTTATTAACTTTTTTTTCCTTTACATATTTATTTATTTTCTCATAGGCCTATGTAGCATATGTTTGTGGTTGGCTGAAGAAAAATAGTTAAAATTAACTACTAGATGGTAATTTTCCATCTTTATTATAACTCAGTATTACACAAAAACGTTGTATAATTCTAAATAGACAGACATGTCTATCAAGTCAACTCAAGTCAAGTGTGCCGTTCAAAAAACAGTTCTTTTTCATTGGCTTTAGAGCAAATCTAAATTTTGTCACACAAGCTTTTAGTTTTTCAAGCAGACATTCTCTATTATGAGTGGATGTACATGATTGCGGACATTCTGCAAGTTCAAAAAAGGTTCGCATTCTACTTTTTAAAAGAGATGCTCCAAATATTGAGCCCGTTTCAGATAGAAATTGCAAAAAATAATAATAATTCATGTGTTAGAAAATAACCCAAGAATGGTCATTAATGAACATTGTTCTGTTAAGTGCTACAGCGTTTCAAGTTTAATTCATCACATGAAGTCAACATTGGGTATTCATATTTTAGCTTTTTAATTTAGTTCAGTTAGGTTTTGGCCAAACATTTTCATTCTGTCTCTATTATTCTACCATGTGGTATACATTAGTATTAAACATAAATCTATAATAAACATGTCAATATTTTAAAGATTACTCATTTTTGTGACATCACAACAGAAAAATATGCAAAGTATTTTCCACAAACAAAATGTGAAGGTTGCACAATGATATCGAAATGATATCAGAATAAATGGCTGATGTTTTTTGTATTTATTTATGCTGAAAAAGGACCAAGCGATGCTGGCTGCTTTACTACAACAAGCCAACAAATGCCCAGCTTCTTTAAAACTGATTTAAACCCATTTTAATTTATTTTTAGGTTTTTTTTTAGTTTCAACAGAACTATCGTTTTATGTAACCTGTTAATTTAAAAAAGAGGGGATGAAGCCATGAAAAGTCTATGTAAGAGGCAAAATAAATGCAAAATTAAAAAAATTGAAAACAAATATCTTATACAGTCGGATAAAAGCTTTCTAAAGTTATACCAGGCTGTCTATTCTATCTGTAAGTTATAAATATGTATATCGGTGGATTTATACATGTGTAATATGGAATATTGGCATCAGTTTGGAATTCCTACATAGCATAAAGCATTGTTAACATATGCTCATTCATTTCAGAACAGGGGATTTTGCATTATATGGGTCTTTAAATGAACTGGATGAATTGGAAGTAAAGACAACATTAGTTAGCATATTTCTACTTACAAACCATAGACTGTATATAAGTATACATATATATTATAAACAGTCTACGATACAAATAGAGTGCAGCCTAAACACAACACAGTGCCAGTACTAGGCCTAGTACTTAAGCTTTATGATGGGATATAATGACAAATACTGTAGATATTATGAAGTTTATGTGCTATGTTTAGGGCACAGCATTTACAGATAGACTGTATAACAGTGAAGAGTTTTTTTACCATGTGAATCTTTGAAAAATTAACACTAGCAGCATTTTTCCACATAAAAGTAAAGCTAAATCTATATGCCACTGACAGTGTTGTACATTTTACTAATACTAAGAGATCAGAAACTTTTTTGAATACTATTGTTATTTTAAGAAAGCAAAACTAAGGCCTTTCAGAACTTCACTAGCCTGAAAGACACATTACCTTACCTACTTTAACTGTAAAGCTTAATCTTCAACAGTGAATCAACCATCTCATTCACAGGCTAGCTGTGAGGCTGTATGTCCCTCTGGGACTCTCAGTGTGTGTGTGGATTTTACTAGGAGCAGAGATTAAAGAGCTCCAGTTATAAACAGAGAGAGAGAGAGTAAACAGACACCATTAAAATCAAGCATTATAAGATTTGTATTTATTAGTTTGTATTGTATAATTTTGGGAGGAAATAATAGCTAAACACTCACACACTAGCTAGTTATATTACCTAGGTCAAGTAAGATGCATTATAAGCCTGGATAAGTGAAATTTACTTAAATTATTTGGGGAAACCGGTTGCCTTAAGATTTTTAAGTGATGTTTACTGAAAACTATAGTTGATTACAATAAAAAAATTTTTCTTATCAATTGCTTTGCATAAAAATTCTACTTTAAAGTTGATGTTATGGTCAGGTGAAAAAAACAGGTTTGTATTTTGTTGTCTCCTTGATTTCATTTATGCAGAATACAGATTTGAAATACTCAAAAAAAATTAGATGAATGAATATGAACTCTTGTATTTTTTAATATCTCAGTTATGGGTGTGACATATTATCGTATGCAAAAAAAATAATTTTGATTTTGTTGCAGTAGTGTATTTATGATTTTGTTTTTAATTTAATGTTTTTTCATATCGCCAAAAGTATCATTATCGCGAAACTGAGCCATTTCGCCCACCCCTATTGTTTACAGTGTAAATCTATAGTTTGAACACATTTATTAAGACTGTTTTGAAAGAAGAGCCAGTTTACAGACTCTTTAAAGACTTAAAAGGTTTGTATATACAGCATTGGAAAAAAATAAGAGACCCCTTTAGTATCTAAATCAGTTTGCTACTTATAGGTTTATGTTTGAGTAAAATAACCATTGTTGTTTAATTCTATAAACTACTGACAACATTTGTCCCAAATTCCAAATAGAAACATTGTCATTTAGAGCATTTATTTGCTGAAAATGAGAAAAGTCTGAAACAACAAAAAAGATGCAGAGCTTTGAGAACTCAAATAATGCAAAAAAAAGTTCATATTCAAACAATGTTTTAAGAGTTCAGTTTAAGAAATCAATATTTGGTGGAATAACCTTTGTTTGTTTTTAATGCCAGTTTTAATGCATCTTGACATGTTCTCTCCTCCACCAGTCTTACACACTGCTTTTGGATAACTTTATGCCTTTACTACTGACGCAAAAATTCAAGCAGTTCAGCTTGGTTTGATGGCTTGTGATTATATATCTTCCTCTTGATTATATTCCAGAGGTTTTCAATTCGCTAAAATCAAAGAAACTCAACATTTATAAGTGGTCTCTTATTTTTTACAGAGCTGTAGCTGCAAATTAGCACGTTATGCTTATAAAGAAAATTTAACAAGAAAAGTAAACGATATTTAACACTTCCCCCACCTTGTACTCCGTGTGAGACGGCGGTAAGTAGTGTTAAAGTAAAAACGGAGAGTGAGATCCTCCACAGCCCAGCCATCCTCACTTCACCACGGTACTGCTGAAATAATCCAGAGGGAGAATAATAATATAAAACACTCCGCTGCGCTGCTGCTGCTGCTGCTGTTTTTTATTTTAGCCTCGGTAGGAATCACAGCGCGCTCCACACATCCTGCGCGCTCAGCGCTGAGGGTCTGCAGAGAGCCGGGCGGCCGGTCCGGGTCCGCGGCGGTCTTCGTGAGTTCGGGCGCTGAAGTAGAGAAACAGAGGAGCAGCCAAACTTCCCCGACCCACAGCAGCTCTCTCAGCTCCCACAGGTACAGACTCACAGGTTTAAGAGCTCGGAGCCATGGCGAAAACACGCGCGCGCGACCCGCTCCTGCGGTAATAATTACAGTGTGAAAAGTGCAGCAGCGGCTCTTCACACAGTGCTGTTTTAAAGTTAGGGGCTGAGAGGACGCCCCCTCCTGCCGTTCACTACACACACAGGCCGGTGAGAGCGGTGAATAAACTACAGCTCTCGAAAAAAATAAGAGACCATTTAAAAATGCTGAGTTTCTTTGATTTTACCAAAGTGAAAACCTTTGGAATATAATCAAGAGGAAGATGGATGATCACAAGCCACTAAACCAAACTGAACTGCTTGAATTTTTAAACCAAGAGTGGCATAAAGTTATCCAAAAGCAGTGTGTAAGACTGGTGGAGGACATCGTGCCAAGATGCATGAAAACTGTGATAAAAAACAGGGTTATTCCACCAAATATTGATTTCTGAACCCTTAAAACTTTATTAATATGAACTTGTTTTCTTTGCATTATTTAAGGTCCAAAAGCTCTGCATCTTTTTTGTTATTTCAGCCATTTCTCATTTTCTGCAAATAAATGCTCTAAATGGAAAACACTTAAAAATGATGAGTTTCCTTGATTTTACCAAATTGAAAACCTCTGGAATATAATCAAGAGGAAGATATATAACCACAAACCAAGGCATAACGTTATCCAAAAGCAGTGTGTAAGACTGGTGGAGGAGAAGGTGCCAAGATGCAAGAAAACTGTGTTTAAAAAACAGGTTTATTCCACCAAATATTGACTTCTGAATATGAATATGAACTTGTTTTCTTTGCATTATTTGAGGTCTGAAAGCTCTGCATCTTTTTTATTATTTCAGCCGTTTCTCATTTTCGGCAAATATAATTGCTCTAAATTACAATATTTTTTATCTAGAATTTGGGAAAAATGTTGTCCGTAGTTTACTCAAACACATACCTATAAATAGCAAAATCAGAGAAACTGATTCAGAAACTGAAGTGGTCTCTTAATGTTTTCCAGAGCTGTATATAGGCTGTTACAGTCAGGGCTGAGAGTGTTGGCTTCCTGAAGTTAAAGTATTTCTCACAGACAAATTATTGCACTTACACAGGTTTTGTTATACATGTTTATTTTCTTTTTGTTTATTGGAACAACACAAACAAAAACAGAGAAACAGAAAAGCCAAAATTTACAGAGCCCCTAAATGGACATGTTTTTTTTTTTGTGTAAGCACAAGGGGTGCGCGATATGGACCTAAAATAATATCACAATATTTTGTGGCATTTTCACGATAACAATACTCTTGGCAATATGACAAAACATTAAATAAAAAATAAATATTTCAAGAATACACTACTGCAACAACAAAAAAAAAATTCAAATAAAATAAAATACAAGAATTTTCTCAGATTTGTCACAGAAGTCAATGATCCAGAATGTCATGACACTAATAATGCCCTCCAAATAGCTCCAGATATCCATGACTGAAGTAAAATAAATGATACTGGACAGATATAATCTGTCTTTAGTAGATATATAATGGGAAATAAGAACAGTGTGATTTTTTTCTTTTGCTGAAAACAGCAAAAAAGTAGTAGACCTGATGTGATAATTATGGATGGGTAATATGGACCGATATTTCAGGGTATTCGTAGACTTCATAGACGGCTATGTAACCTAAATATAATATGAATAAAGTAAAGTTACACATAGTACAACTGTTACTATATTCAACGTTCAAGGCTAATATCCTGTGGCTTGCAAAAGTTTTCATACCCCCTGAACTTTACATTTTGTCACCTTACAACCACACACTTAAATGTATTTTATTGTGATTTTAGTTGACAAACACTAAATAGCACATACTTTTGAAGTGAAATGAAAATGATACATAGATTTTCAAATTTTATGAAGTGTGATGTGTAAAAGGTTTCAGCCCCCCGCTGCATACCATTCACTGCAATTACAGCTTCGAGTCTTTTGGGGTTGCTCATTCTTCTTTATAAAACAGCTCAAGCTCAGCCAGGTTGGATGGAGAGCCTCTGTGAACATCAATTTTCATGTCTTCCCACAGAAGCTCTGTGGTATTTAGATCAGGACTTTGACTGGGCCATTCTAACACATGAATATTCTCTGATTGAAACCATTCCACTGTAGCTCTGGCTGTATGTTTAGAGTCATTGTCTTGAATCTCCGCCCCAGTCCCAAGTCTTTTGCAGCCTCCAACAGGTTTTCTTCCGGGATTGTCCTGTATTTAGCCCCATCCATCTTTTCATCATCTCTGACCAACTTTCCTGTCCCTGCTGAAGAAAAGCATCCCCACAGCATGATGCTGCCACCACCATGTTTCACTTTGGAGATGGTGTGTTCAGGATGATGACCAGTGTTAGTTTTCTGCCACACAACGCACTTCATATTTAGGCCAAAAAGTTAAACTTTGGTCTCATCTGACCACAGAACCTTCTTTCACGTTTGCTGTACCAACAGCACTTCTTGTGTCTTTCTTTCAACAGTGTTTTTTTGCCAATCTTCCAAAAAGGCCAGTTTTGTGCAGTACACGACTTATAGATTCTCCCATCTGAGCTATGGATTTCTGCAGCTCCTCCAGAGTGACTATGAGCCTCTTGGTTGCTTCTCCTTGTACGATCGGTCAGTTTAGGTGAATGGCCATGACTTGTCAGGTTTGCAGTTGTAGAATACTTTTTCTATTTTTGTATGATGGATTGAACAGTGCTCCTTGGGATGCTTAAATATTGGGAATATGTTTTTATAACCTAACCCTGCTTTAAACTTTTCCACAACTTTATCTCTGACCTGTCTGGTTAATTGGTCCTCATGATGCTGTTTGTTCACTAGCAAAGCAATCAATGCCTATAAGCAACAAGCTTCTTACACTTCTCAGATGGAATTGTAGACCACTCTTCTTTTTTGCAAGCTGCTCCAGATAAACACCAATTTTAAGATCCCTCCACAGGTGTTCAATGGGAATTAGATCCAGACTCATTGCTGGGCACTTCAAAACACTCTATTATTTTGTTTCCATCCGTATCTGGCTGCTTTGAAGTATGTTTGGGGTCATTGTCCTGCTGAAAGACCCATGTCCTAGGATGCAAACCCAGCTTAGAGCTTTTCTGTTTTCTCTGGACTCTGGGCCCTATATTACCACCCTAAATTTGTCATAATTACATACCACTGCTATGCTCATGTTAACCTGCTAATGTAAACAATAGTGGTAACAAACAGTTACTAAAAACATGGCTGGAAATACAGGGGTTGGACAATGAAACTAAAACACCTGTCATTTTAGTGTGTGAGGTTTCATGGCTTAATTGGAGCAGCCTGGTGGCCAATCTTCATTAGTTGCACATTGCTCCAGTAAGAGCAGAGTGTGAAGGGTCAATTAGCAGGGTAAGAGCACAGTTTTACCCAAAATATTGCAATGCACACAACATTATGGGTGACGTACCAGAGTTCAAAAGAGGACAAATTGTTGGTGCACGTCTTGCTGGCACATCTGTGACCAAGACAGCAAGTCTTTGTGATGTATCAAGAGCCACGGTATCCAGGGTAATGTCAGCATACTAAAAAGAAGGACGAACCACATCCAACAGGATTAACTGTGGACGCAAGAGGAAGCTGTCTGAAAGGGATGTTCGGGTGCTAACCCGGATTGTATCAAAAGAAAACACAAATCCACGGCTGCCCAATCACAGCAGAATTCAATGTGCACCTCAACTCTCCTGTTTCCACCAGAACTGTCCATTGAGACAATAAATTATTGTGGTCTAAAACCAGGTGTTTCAGTTTCATTGTCCAAACCCTTTAGGAGTAAATGCATGTTAATAAACGTTTTTTTTCTGAAGGTCTGTGTGCTTGTTGTAATTAAGTAGCACTGCTACATGCCTGCTCACTGCTGACAGTAATGTGAATTGAAACTTAGTGTTTGTTTTTATTATTTTGATGCTTATTAATTGTTTTAAATTGTTCGAAAAAAGTGTCAACAAATGTATTTGCTGAATTTCAGTGTGATTGTTGTAGCTAATTTAGTGGCACTATAACTTAAAATGCTATAGGCTGTGTCCCAAACTATGCACTACTGGAACTGCTAAATAAATGCTATGAGGCTGCACCCCAAACATAACACTAGCATTCTGTTTGGGACACATCCAACAGCAGTTCTACAACTGTTACTTTTGTAGCTGTAGGATGCTTCTAAAACTGCACACTACTATGCTATTATATGCATCCCACATTGTACACTACAAGTGTTATTAAAATAGCTAGGCTGAAATGCATGCTGTATACTTACTATGATATAGGCTGTGTCCAAAAAAGCACAGTGTAACTGTTAGTATGCTATAGGCTGCATCCTAAATCACACACAACTGTAACTATTCAATAGGTTGCGTCTCAAATCACATACTGCACCTGGTACTGTGCTGCAATTGCTACTATGCTATAGGCTCCATCCTAATTCACATGGTACTATGCAACTAGTACTATGTTATAGGCTGCATCATAAACCATAATAATACAGCTGTAACTATTCTACAGGCTGCATTCTAAATCACATATTCCACTCCACGCTACTATGCTATAGACTACATCTCAAGGTTCAAGATTCAAGATTTGTCAAGTCACAGGATACAGGTGTACATGTGAGTGAAAAACGTGGGTGCAGATTCCCACCAATGTGCTAAGAATAATATTTACAAGAAGAAGAATATAATAAAATATAATATAAAATAAGACCTACAGATACCTTTACAGTATAAACAATATACACAGTATACTCAATAACAATAAACATAATAACTTACACTATAGACAAATATTGCACAGAACAAATATTGCACAGATTGCACAGTGCAGATATCTAGAGTGTGTGTGTGGAAGTGAGGAAATAGTCCAGTAGGTGACAGAGTAACTATGAGTAAGTGCAGGTAAGGAATGAGTTGAGTGGGAAGTGCAGGGGGCAGAATGCTGTATAAAAGGGTGCAGAGTTTGTATGGGTGTCAGTGGGGTGGGTTGGGCAGAACACTGTTCTACTGGCTGTTTCTGGGGGAAGAAGCTGTCTTGGAACCGGCTGGTTCTGGTCTTCAAGCTTCTGAGCCTCTTTTGGATGCTGTGAAAAACCATGTACTATAACTGTAACTGTTCTATAGGCTGCATCTCACACTACACAACCTAAATATTACCATGTTAAAGGTAAAAACTCACATAATATAACTTTTAACTATTCAAAAGGCTGTGTCTCAAACCACACTCTACAACTATTACTATTCAAACTGTAGGCTGCATCCTAAACCGCATACTATAACTGCTACTATGTAAACTGTAGGCTGCATCCTAAACCGCATACTATAACTGCTGCTATGCTAACTGTAGGCTGCATCCTAAACCGCATAATACAACACAAACTACAGCTTTTACTTATATGCCATGGTAATGGTAAGATATGAAATCACTTAAACTCAAATCTAAATAATCAAATGGCTCTTAGCCTGGTTAAATAGTTCTTCTCTAAAAAGGACAACCATCTATATTCTGAAATCAAGGGCACTTCATGCTGCTTTTGTTGGAGTAACTCATTCTCATGCTGTCTAGGAAAGGCATTCTATTAAATGTTGGATGATTAGCATGGTTATCCCACCACAACTCATCCCACAAATAGTGGATGGAGCTTGAACCTGTGTGCATTTGCACATCTGTGTCAGCAGTGGGTGCAAATTAAAGTAGATACCTGCATTTGGTTATACAGTTTTACAGACAAGGATTAAGCCTAGTCTTAGACTTTTAGAATGTATCTTTCAATTGAAGATCTCTATTTAAAACATTGTGTGGTCCAAGACTAGGCTCAGTGTCTGTCTGTGGAAACTGCTCTATAGTGTGCACTTCACAAGCTATCTATCTATCCAGTGCCTCGTGCAGGTGAGGAGTAGAAACCAAGGGAGCAATGCTGCCATCTGGTGTTAAATAATAGTACTGATGAACATCAGTATGCATATAATAGTGCAAGTTTTTTTCAGGTCTGATTCTATAGGGCCATTTTGGTGAATTTACACCTCAAACTCTTATTGGGAGGTTTACAAGTTTTAAATGGGAAAAAGAATCCAACTGTGCTCAACTATCGGCCTCCAAAATCTGTAAAAAAAAAAAAAAAAAAAACTGTAGATGCAGGTCAGAGTGAGACACAGGATTGGCCATCACAGTCCCCACTTCTGGTGCTGTTTCAAGGCATTTGAGGGGGGGAGGGTCCAAGCAAAAAGAGCCGCAAAGACTCCTTTAGGCTACGTTCACATTACAAGCCACATTGCTTAAATCCGATTTTTTTGCTCAGATCAGATTTGTCTATCTTGATTCACATTTACTAATGTAAGTGACCTGTATCTGTGTGTAATGTGAACGAATCTGAAACGCCTCACATGCACACATTAGTATGTGTATAAACATCGCCTTCTTCACCAAAAAAAAAACATCGTATTTGAGAGACGACTCGAAGTTTTATAAAGGGAAATGGATGAGTTAGCAGCTCATATGTGGAGTATCTTTTCAAGTCAAGTCAAGTCAAGAGGCTTTTATTGTCATTACATCTGAGTACAGGTACACAGTGTGATGAAATTACGTTCCTCCGGAACCATGGTGCAACATAGAACAACAAGCAATAGACAACATAAAGTGCAGGAGTGACGACAGTGCAACATAAAATTATACAATTATAACACTAAATAACAATAAATACAATAAATACAAAAGACGAGACAATTTAAAGACAGGACAGTGCAGTACCGATACGGTATAATAAAGTGTATAGTGGGGATAAGGTACAGAGATGTGTGACATACTGTAACATATAGAACATATATAATCACAGCAGTTACTGAGGTAGAGTTTATAGTTTTTAAGAGTGCAGCAAATAAAGTCATGTCAGCCTCTGTGTGCTGACTGGGTGTGTGTGTGGGTGAAGTTCAGTTCTTTGTGAGTGTAAAGGGGGGGGGGGGTGTACAGTTTAGTTTTGTGCGAGTGTGTTGGGTGAGTGGTGGGTGGGGTGGGGGTTCAGTTCTGTCTCTGTGCGTTGAGAAGTCTGACTGCCTGGTGGATGAAGCTGTTGCAGAGTCTAGTAGTGGAGGCTCGGATGCTCCTGTATCTTCTGCCGGACGGCATCAGAGCGAAGAGTCCGTGTGAGGTCGTCCAAATGCTGGTGGCTTTGCGGATGCAGCGTGTGGTGTAGATCTCAGTGATGGAGGGAAGAGAGACTCCGATGATTTTCTCAGCTGTCCGCACTATCCGCTGTAGGGTCTTGTGGTCTGAGGTGTTGCTCTTTTGCTGGAGTAGAGAGTAAACAGCTGGTCTAAAGTACATGCTCAGGTCGAGGAGGTGAAAAAAGGCCAGGTGGTTTGCTTTTGCTGTTTTTGCAGCTTTAGCTGCAGAGCTGCACCAAGAGATGTGTGGGTATGAGAGAGAAGCACGAAGCGCATGCGTAAAATCATGATCAAGATTCATGAATTCCGATTTAAGCTTTCACATTCATGTCGCATTTACGACCATGTATTAAAGCAAATCATATTCTGATTTGAAAAAACTGGATTTGGGACTTTCACACTATGAGTCACTTCAGCCTGGCAGTGTTGGGAAGGTTACTTTTAAAATGTAATCCCTTACAGATTACTGATTACATCACTCAAAATGTAATTTGTAACGTAATCAGTTACATTACTTCAAGTGAGTAACGTAATCTGATTACTTTGGATTACTTACAATATTGTCGTTTTTTTAAGCCTGAATGAATGTAGCAACCACATATTGCATATTATTCTTTTATTTTTCCTTCCAGTTAATAGATAGACAAATAAAACAGCCTTTTCAATCACCCTATAAAAATACTTATGAAACCATTTAATCAAACAATTTTATAAAACACTTATAACCATATAAAACCAAACAATGTAACAACAACTGTAAGCTAACTATTTGCAGGTTTGCCACTTTCTGCAGGTGGATTTTTTGCCAGGATTATCTAGGGGTGTAAATCACAAGATTCATTACGATACAATACAATACGATTATTTTAGTCAGCGATACGATAATGTACGATACCTCAAATTATGTCTTTATACGATACAATTCGGTCCAATAGGATTTAATGCGATTACATTCTGTTCCTTTTCTAAGAACTCACAAATGCAAACAAAATATAATTTGAATGTTTTATTATTAAATGTCAAATGCAGTGTAATCATAAACAGTAAACAATAATTCACTTCAACACTTTAATTTCCATTATTTAAGTTCCATTTGAGAACATCAAATGCAGAAGAAAATGTAAAAAAAAAAAAGCGCCTGTTATATTTAGAGTTTACAATGTGTGTATGGATGTTGGTGATGAATAGTCAATCATTCTCTACATTTCCTGATTCAGTAGGGTCTTGACAAACAAATTACAAAATTTGTAATTTATATCACAATGCATTGAAGAGTTACACTGCATTATATTAGGTGTCCACCAGGCGTCTCCAAAGTGTTCAAAACCTCTCCAGTAAATCTGTCTCTATACAGCCAGAGTTTGTAATTTTTTTGTTTGTTTGTGATAAAATAAATGAATGTAAGTCTATTTCAGAGTAATATTAATACTTTTTGATGAAATGACAAACAAAATCACACGTATGCGCGCTGTGGGCGCACTTATGTTTAGCAGAGGGAATTTGGTGACAGCGGTTAGGCATGCCCCTCCCCCAGCCATTAGGAGACCAATCAGGGAAAATTACGTACCAATGTTTTCGTCTAAGGGTGGACTATTGGTTGAAATAGGTGTCAATCACTTTTGTGACGCTGGAGAAAGGCTATGACCTGATTTGATTGGATTGGATTGATCCAGCGCTCACGTTATTGGTTCAAAAGACGATCACTCAAGAAAAATAGTGGTTTGTGGACCGCTGAAAATAAACGCATGTTTGTGAGGAGAAGTGAGCAGGCGAATAAAGGACTTTATGGATATTTTATCTGCGGTTCAGTGCTGTACTGTGGATGCTGTGATAGTAAGTGAATTTTCTATAATGTAATATGATATTTTATATACTAATAATATTTTATAAGGCTATTTTGTTGGGGAGGCGTGTTCCCCATGTAAACAATGTGAAAAAACAGGCTGTTTTCAGTTGGCGATTTCTGGCGACTGGTTTCATGTAGATGGTTGTAAATTTGCATGCAGGTAGTTAAATTAGTACTAAAGAATATGAGTCGGTTATTTGATCGGTGTGTTTAGAATATTTGACGCTTATAAGCATTCAACTTTACATAGTCAGAACGGGCCCGCCGACGGGCTAGGGGGCGCTTCTGCAGTGAAAACATTCTGAGCAGGAGGTTGTGAATCATAGAATATTTTGATGTCGTGATTTATGTGAATGTGATTGCGTTTTGTCAGTGTTGGATCGGAAGACCAAAAATAGAAAAGTACCGCAATGTAATCCATTTATTTTAGCAGAGTAACTGTAATCTGATTACCACTTACTGAAGCAGTAACTGTAACGGATTACAGCCACTCATAATTTGTAATCTGATTACGTAACGCCGTTACATGTAATCCGTTACTTCCCAACACTGCAGCCTGGTAATGTGAACGTAGCCTTAGTTCATTATTAGCACTGACTGCCAGGCAGGTAACTAGCATACATACATAAACATTACTCATATATTTTGTGGCTAACCTACCTTCTGCTAAATTACATCATTTGTGCACAACACGTATCCAGTGCAAATTTTTTCACTTAC
Organism: Astyanax mexicanus; assembly: GCF_023375975.1. NCBI lineage: Eukaryota > Metazoa > Chordata > Actinopteri > Characiformes > Acestrorhamphidae > Astyanax > Astyanax mexicanus. The sequence goes on from NC_064429.1 coordinate 17,413,529, forward strand.
CGCTGTCTTGTTTTTTTTTCTCAGTTCTTTTCCGGCCCTAGGCAATTTATTGATATGCCTGCCTTGTTGCAACGGGTCTGCTTCTGGTACACCAAAGAAAGATGTCTTAAGAAAATTAAAGGGCAGAGTCCAGATACCTTTATACACCAAATATATAGTGGCAAAAATAGGTGCACTGAAAAGGAGATGTCAGATTGCCTTGGTTAGTGCGTTGGTGCACAGTCATGTTGGAACAGGAGAGAGCCGTTTCCAAACTGTCTTCACAAAGTTAGGAGCATCAAACTGTCTAAAATATATTGATTTAATGAAGCATTCAGATTTCTTGTCACTGGAACTAAGGGGCCGAGCTAAAGCTCACACCAAAATCCCACCTCCTTCATACTTTACACTTGGCAAAATACATTGACAAATACTATTCTCGACTTAAAAATATTTTAAATAAATCTCACACACACACACACACACAGCTAATAATAGTTGAAGAATAAAAACATGTAAACATGATTATTTAAGGTTATTTACATTGAGTAGAGTTTGGGTAAATGCCTGGCCCACACTGCAGGATAATCAGGCCAGTTTTAAGTCTGAATTGCTCCTGCTGACAATCGCTAAAGGTCTTTCAATATCAAGGGATCATCTTATCAGATTATACAAATGTTATAAAATATGTGATTCTGAAGTGGATATCTGAGCTATATTTTCCAGTATTTTGGAAAAGTTGCCATTCAGATAGAAAGGGGACTGGTCTTGCATTGCTGGACTTGCTCAGTCAAGTTTGAAAGAGGGCTGCAAAGTGAATTGACCTGCCTATAAGGTCAAGGTAATATATTTTTAACCAAAAGTGTTTTTCCTCAGTCAATAACCTGAAACACATTTTTTTAAATACCACGATTATACAAAAAACTTCGAGGCTGATTAATATTTCCAAAACTTTCTTGAAAACAGCAAGAAATTGCTGTTTTCAAATTCCATGTGTTTTCAAGGTTTTCCAAGTTTTTTAATTTTGCCATTTTTACATTCTGCAATTTATTTACATTTCAATATCCGTTATTAAATGCTGATATTCCGTTTTAAGTGACTGACACCACTAATTACTACATGTTTACACATTTTATTACATATCAAATGCATCATACAATGCAAATACACGCTGATTTGTTTTTGGGATGCTGCTCAAGGCTCCTCCTTCACCTCCTGTGGTAAAAGTGTATCAGTTTTGATGCGTACGGCTTCACTGGTCTTGCTGCTGGTGATGATTCTTTCAATCAGGGGTCCTGAATAAGACAAGGTAAATGTTGGTCCACTGTGTTATATCAAGTACAAAATCAGTGCAGTGTTCTCACAGAAATTCTTACAGCACTTCATGCTTCCCTCTGCTGACAACTTTTATGGAGATGCAGATTTCATTTTCCAGCAGGACTTGACACACTGCCCACACTGCCAAAAGTACCAATTGGTCTTATATAGTATTCTAATTTTCTGAGACGCTGATTTTTAGGTTTTCATTGGCTGTAAGTCATAATTATCAACAATAAAATAAACTAATGCTTAAAAAAGACACACTCTGTGTGTAATACATCTATATAATATATGAGTTTCATATTTTCCACTGAATTACTGAAATAAAGTAACTATTTAATGATATTCTTTACCTGTACTGTAAGCAAGGCAAAAATAAAATGGTACTTACCAAATTCTGCTGGTTTGTGAGATGATGCGTCTTTAATGATGGCCCGCATATTTTCTAGGATGTGTTCCGTTGGCATATCCAGCTGTTTAAAAATAATATGATTAAAATTAAAGTTCAATTAAGGGCATTTTTTAAAAGACTTGTAAGTCATTTTTAAAACTTCAAAGCCAATAATCTGAAACAAATTCACAGCATTTCAAATTTGTAATTACTTCTAACAGGGTTCAGTCCAAATACAGCAGTGCTCTGGTGACAATACTAATGTTTTTTTATGAATAATAGAGTAGATATTTTTATTTTCAACACTTGAGGTCAAATCCAGGTTGGGTTCTTTTCCTTGTTGGAGGGAACGTGGTTAAAAAAACTCACAGTTTGGTTCTGCCCAAAAATCAAACCCTTTTAGGGATGATTTAGGGAAAATCATTTCTAAGATCCTGGATTTTGATATGGATTTTTAATTTAATTATATGTACCTTGGTGTAATCCCTGAGGGCCAGTTTAAAAGTGACAGTTACCTACTGAAAATATTTTGGTTGTGGGTAAAAAAGCTATTAAAAAGGATGTCTTTCAAGAAACCCCCACATGGTGGATATTTTTAATGGACATTGTCACAGAAGTCCACAACATTGAATTGCTGACTTATACCATTCGCTTCCATAAGGAGTTAGTGGAAATAGGACTGTCATATCCACGAATATGGGGATAACTGTGCTTGTGATCTGTTAACCCTCCAACAAACAATCAGTCAAATAGTCAATCAATTATACAACCTACAATGGTGTGAAAAAGTGTTTGCCCCCTATATGATTTATTTTTGGCATGTTTGTCACTCTTAAATGTTTCAGACCCCCAAACCAATTTAAACATTAGTCAAAAACAACACAAACAAACACAAAATGCATTTTTTAAATGTGTGAAAAAAGTGTTTGCCCCTTAATAACCTAATAACTGATTCGGCCACTGCTAATTGGGCAGCAACAACTGCAATCAAGCTTTTGCAGTAATTTGCAATGAGTCTTTTACAGAGCTGTGAAGGAATCTCATCTTTGCAAAATTGTTGTAATTCAGCCACACTGGAGGATTTTCGAGCATGAACGGCCTTTTTAAGATCACGCCACAGCATCTCAATCAGATTCAGGTCAGGACTTTGACTAGGCCACTCCAAAGTCTTCACTTTGTTTTTCTTCAGCCATTCAGAGGTGGACTTGCTGGTGTGTTTTGGATCATTGTTCTGCTGCAGAACCTACGTTTTTTTTTAGCTTGAGAGTCAAGAACAGATGGCCGGATATTTTCCTTCAGGACTTTTTGGTATACAATAGAATTCATGGTTCTATTTATCACAGCAAGTCTTTCGGGTCCTGAAGCAGCAAAACAACCTGAGACCATCACACTACCACCACCATATTTTACTGTTGGTATAATGCTCTTTTACTGAAATGTGGTGTTACTTTTATGCCAGATGTAATGGGACACACACCTTCAAAAGAGTTCAACTTTTTGTCTTGTCAGTTCACAGAGTATTTTCACAAAAGTCTTGGGGATTAAGATGTTTTCTGGCAAAATTGAGATTTAAGGTTCTCGTTGCACAGCTGTGGTTTTCATATTGACACTCTGCCAAGCAGGCCATTTTGCCCAGTCTCTTTCTTAAGTTGTAGTCATGAACACTGACCTTTCACTGAGGCAAGTGAGGCCTGCAGTTCTTTGGATTTTAATGTGGGTCTTTTGTGACCTCTTAGATGAGTCGTCGCTGCGCTCTTGGGCTAATTTACCACTGTTCCAGGTTTTTGCCATTTGTGGATAATGTCTCTCATTGTAGTTCACTGTAGTCTCAAACCTTTAGAAATGGCTTTATAACCTTTTCCAGACTTATATACCTATATTTCTTTCTTTCGTATTTGTTCCTGAATTTCTTTGGATATTGGCATGATGTCTAGTTTTTAAGGATCTTTTGTTCTACTTCACTTTGTCAGGCAGGTCCTATTGAAGTTTTTGATTTCTTGATTGAGAACAGGTGTGGCAGATATCAGGTCTGGGTGTGTCTACAGAAATTAAACTCAGGTGTGATAAACCACCGTTTTGTTTTACCTCAGGGGGCCAACACCTTTTCACACAGGGTCATGTAGGTTTGTATTCCCCCCCCCCCCCCTTGATAATAAAAACCTTCAAAAACTGCATTTTTTCCATTTACTTGTGTTGATATTGACTAATATTTAAATTGATCTGAAACATTTAGGAGTGACAAACATGCAAAAAAATAAGAAAACTTGAAGGAGCAAACACTTTTTCACCATACTGTATATAATGTATAACATACATAATTATGCTCTGTAGTTCTGTAACCCAACACTGCACAACTCTAAATTGAAACTTACCGTTGCGACTTGTGTGATGATGCAGCAGTCCCTCTCTACCATGTACTCGTGACCGGTCTTAAATAACTGCAGCATTTTAGGAACGTTCACACCAACAGACCCTAAAACAACAATAACAACAACAACAACAACCATTTATTACAAGCTGAAAACTTCATCATAATTTCACATGAAGCAAACCCAGCACATCTGTAATGAAATAACTGACCTCTCTTGCTCTTGGGGAATTTTTTCCTCAGTTTGTTTTTCAATGGCAGGAGTTTTGGGATGATGTCCGGAACGGCCAGGAAAAAGTCTGCTGTGATTTCATCTTCTAAAATCTACAGGCAATATCAGAGACAGCAAAGGTTGCATCATTTTCTTACTACAGTACACAGAAACTACATACAGGCAGTCGTGCTATAAGCAGCTATAGGACTGCACAATATTTAACACAATACTAATAATAATAAAACTAAGGAAGTCCCGAACACATTTACAGTACATGAGAGAGAGAGATTGAGTGTTTGTGTGAGAGCACAAATGCTAGTAAAAGAGAGAGAGAGAGAGAGAGAGAGAGAGAGACAGCATGTGACAGAAGATTGAGAACATGAGACAGAGCAGGTGCAGATGAGAGAGAGAGCAAGTGTGTGTGTGTGTGTGTGTGTGTGTCAGAGAGAGCATGAGAGACAGAGTGAGTGAGAGAGGGAATACGTTTGAGAGAGAGCAAGTGCATGTGAGAGAGAGAGAGCATTTGTGTGTGTGCAAGAGAACAGTGTGAGAGAGAGGGAATGCACGTGAGAAAGTGGGAGAGGAAATGGGTTTGAAATGGGTTTGAGAGAAATCCAATGCATGTGTGAGAGAGAGAAGGTGCGTGAAAGAGGGAGAGAGAAGGTGCGTGAAAGAGGGAGAGAGCAAGTGCGTCTAAGAGAGAAAGAGCAAGTGTGTGTGAGAGTGAGCGAGAGCATTTAAGAAAAAGCGAGCGAGTGCATGTGAGAGAGGGAATGTGTTTGAGAGAGAGAGCAAGTGTGTGTGGAATGCATGTGAGAGAGGGAATGCGTGTGAGAGAGAGGGAATGCGTGTGAGAGAGAGCGGGTTTGGATGAGAGAGCGAGCGTTTTTGTGTGCGCGAGAGACAGTGTGAAAGAGGGAATGCACGTGAGAGAAAGCAAGTGCGTCTAAGAGAGAAAGAGCTAGTACGTGTGAGAGAGTCAGCGAGAGCGTGTAAGGAATGCGAGCGCGAGTGCATGTGAGAGGGAATGTGTTTGAGAGAGAGAGCAAGTGTGTGTGTGTGTGTGTGTGTGTGTGTGAGAGAGAGAAAGCGAGTGCATGTGAGAAAAGGTGTGTGAGAGGGAATGCGTGGAGAGAGAGAGGGAATGCGTTTGAGAATGAGAGCGAATGCGTGTGTGAGCGCTTAAATGCATATGAGAGAAAGCATGTGAGGAAAAGAAGAGAATGCATGTGGGAACGCGTGCATGCGTGCGAGAGAATAAGTGCATGCGTTCAAGAGAGCGAGTGTGTATGAGAGAGGGCAAACTAGTGTAAGTGAGAGCGTGTGTGTGTGTGAGAGAGCGCGAATGCTTATGAGAGAGAAGAAATGCTTTTGAGAAAAAGCGAATGCGTGTAAGAGAGAGCAAGTGCGTGTGTGAGAGAGCGAGTGAGTGCGAGATAGAGAGAGCATGTGAGACAGAGAGACCATGAGAGCCTTCAGCACTCTGACGCTGTGTTGACAGTTGCTGGATTAGCCTATATGCTAACCGGCTTAGCCGATAAACAATGCAACAGCGCAAGTGGGCATGAACACACTTGGGTAATATGAGTTATATGAGTTGCAAGTGTGAACGCAGCATGCGCATTCTCAATAAAGAGTACATAGTGAACTCGTGGAGTAACAACATAACAATAACAATATTTTTTAATAAATCAGTGATAAATTTACCGGATTCCGATCCTGAAAAATAAATGGAAATGAAACCGAATGCAATAATTTGCAAATCTTATAGACCCATATTTTACCTTTTCCACAAGCTCAGCTCCTCCTACTACAGCTGCTCCGTTCTCTGTGGCTAGTCTGGCCTGGTCTGGGTTCTGAAAGCAGTAACATCAACAGTAACATTTTAATTTAGATGTAGTTGAATTGTTAGGCTTTCAGTAATTACAGCACACAGAGATACTCACCTCTGTGAAAAATACAACTCTGTTGGCTTCCTTTTTAAAGGGATGAGGTAAATGGACAGTGCTGACAAACGGATCGATTTTTTTCTGAAGTGTAAAAAACATAAAGCAGTATTAGGATTCTTAACAGGTATAACAAAGATAATATACCATGCTAAAATGACTCTTTCACGTTGTGTTACCTTTTTCTCTAGTTTCATGTTCAGCTGCAGGTCAATGAACACAGGCTGGTCTTCAGGGGTGAAGTCTAGCTTCTGAAAGCTCTTCAGCATATCTACAGCCACGTCTGCATCGTACACTGGCTTTGGATAATGCCTCACCACGTACACATCATCTATTGGAGCCCAGGCTGTCAGTCCGTAGGGCTTGTGTCGACTGGTGTCATCGATCTTCTCCCTCTGCTTCTTCTTTCTCTCCTCCAGCTGCTGCTTCTTCTTCTCCTCCTCTTCCTCCTTCTTTATGTCTTTTTCAAACTTTTTAGGTTTTTTAGCTGCCCTGCAGGATGTACATAAATGTTACACTCATTTAATATTGACAATATTTTATCATGTCTTGATCATTTTCTTATTGTATCGACAATACATCTTTTTATTAGGCATACCAAGGATATAATCAGTCCTCAAAGAACACAGACATAACTGTACATTTCATTACAGGGAGTGTAAAAAATCCTGTTTATTAAATGATGTGCAGCATTTCCTTTAATTTCTCACTGGAGTTCTCCTTTAAAGTTTTGATTTTATACCTGAATTTAATAAATCAATGATTAAGGGTTGTGTCCCAAAACTTTTACCATATAATGTACCGGTATGCCAACATTCTTATCGTCACCAACAATACAAAAAATAAGCTTCTGCACAAGAGTTTTAAATGTTATTGTGTGTTAAAGATCTGTTCCCATCCAAAAAATACAAATAAAATACAAATAGTAATATGAAGCTTACTTGGCTGCTGCGGCATAGTTCCTGACGAGGACGGGATGAGGCCTAGCTGCATTCTGGGAGACATTTGAAGCAGATGAAGCACATGAAGCGCTGGAGAGAAGAAGCTGTCTCTGGCACCCAGCTACTACTGTGGGACAGACCATAAGAAACAACACAGTGATTTATTGTTTTATGTAACCTATTATATGTAATGTCTGTACATATTCCTATACACACCATCCACTTCATTAGAAACACACTGTAGCCAATTTTTGTTCTTAACCCAGGTCAGTTTTACTGGTCAACCTTGCAAATCCAACAACAGTCCTGTAGTCAGAAACTGTCTACTGATGATGTGGTAGGTGATGATTAATACACCATGAACACCAACAATTAAGCTACAATCTTTAGCTGTACAAACCTTTAGCTGGTAAAGAAAACCATAGCTCACATTTGGGATGCTTAGAATTGTATGAAATAGGAAAAGAGAAAAAAAACTGTATGCCATGATGAAAAAAAATAGTTTTTGTTTGTTTTTTGTTACTGTACAACCACAAACAAAAAGCTTTTATTACTACAAGTAACTAAAACTAGAAAAACCTAAAGTTAGCAGAGTGTTAATAACACACTTACATAACTGTAGTAGGGGTGGGTGATATGGCTCTTAAATAATATCTAATATGCGATAACGATATACTTGGCGATATAGGAAAACAGAAAAACAATTGAATAATTTCAGGAATACAGTATAATAGTATAACAGTATAATCATAATAATAATAAAATAATATAGCATAAAATAATATAATGCAGCAAAAAGTATTGCAGAAAAATAAATAGAACATGAACAAACCCCCAGGTGGGTGATGATGAAGAATTGGTGCCAAATTAAAAAGCAGTTACTGCAAATGGAAGTAAAACCACTTTTACATCCCTCTATCCAACTGTTTTTTGAAATTGTATGGTGATAAATAGCAAAATGCTATGATGATTCAATTATACATTTTGATAAACATTTGCACAACCATTTAACATTAAATGTTGAAACAACGTTGTTTCAACATTGAATCAACAACAACAGACATTACTTTAACCATATATCAACCACATTTGGTCAGTTGTATGTGAGCTGGGCAGATCTTTTTAATTTACAAATTGCTTTACAGTGGGAAATATTAATAATTAAATGGATAAATCCACTAAATGCTAATTCTTCTGAAATCCTGAGTTCTAAAAAAAAACAATGAAACCAAAATCAGGTTTTCTAGAAACTTTCTAGAAACCCAATGACGCTTTACAACTTACACATTTTACACACTGTACACACAATCATTCATACTCAGAACTTATCTAACACAACAGTTTCCACACCGACTGGTGCTGACTGATCCGTTCTACTATAACCAGTTTCATAGCCGATTAGTTTTAGATCTGGTTTTCTTCTAGTCTGCTTATTTTACTTCTTTTTCAGCCACAGTGTTTATAAAGCTCTGAAAACTCTCTATACCTCTATTAAATAAAGCAGCTCTGCTAACCTAGGTTAACTAACAGCGCCGTGGCTACTAATGTGATTAAACCGCTAGACAGAAGCTTCTAATAAAACCAGGCTCCTATAACCAGCACAGACTGGCACTGTGTGTTTAAATGTCATTCAAACTCTGTTAGAAACTCTTTAATAATAAATAAATAAATAAAATCCCCAAAACTGACCTCTCAAAATGCTCCTGCAGGACGCTGCCATGTTCACAACCGCACCTCATGTTCCTCCGTGTAGAAACACACACTCCTACAAAGTTCCGCCACCCACTATTTTTAATAAAAAAAATACATAAATTTTTTATTATGAAGACCATATTAAAGCTATACAGAAACACACGCTGAATTATTCTGTACATAAACAAATATTAAACAAAGCAGAATCTGTTAGAATTATACTTTAGATTCTTCCAAATAGCACATTTATCTTTGAGGACAGATCTGCACACTGTTGGTATTTTTTTATCTCAGTGTCTTCATGAGGGAGATTCACCTGGAATAGTTTTCTCAGTGTATTGAAGGAGTTTCTAGAGGTGCTGAACACTAGTTGCTGCTTTTCCTTCACACTGTGAAGCTCCAGCTCATGCCAAATCACCATCTCAGTTCATCAGTTTTAAATCAGGAAAAAACCTTTCTTTAATATCAATCAACGATGTTGAAAATACATTAAATAAAGAAATAAAACAAACATTAAATAAGATCAAATGAGGTCAAACTTTTGAATGGTACTGTATCACCAGATAATTCATTTTAATTGCTGGTGGTTGTATACAAATACAAATGTGAACATATATTGTATATTTATGTATTATCTCTTCATCCTTGGGTTGTTTTAAATAAATGCAACAAATGACATACTAATAAATGTTTGGTTATTTAATTTCCATACACATTAAGCTGTGCCTATTCTTATGTATCTTAGTTTCGCATATATAAAGCAAATCTGCAGATTTTTCTATTATGATTTAAGTGACAGGTGCCTGAATTATACATTTTTTTGATAGCTTTTGTAAAACAATGTGACTTCATGTAGCTTAGTTGCTTTGTAAGTATCCAAATTTCTATTCACTACTATCTTAAAAAAAACAGACCTAAAATGCTGACAATTTAAAATATTTTCCAAAGTTCTTTAGTTTTCTGTTTTTTTTTTGTGATGTAAAATATAGTAACAAAATTTTACACAATTCTTTATAATAACAATTTCTCTGTACACTATATTTTTTCACAAACTTTAAAAATGCATCAGTGAAATTTCTGTTCGTCTTTAAATAAACAGTTTTTCCATGTAAACTATTGTAATTTTACAAAATATATCTTATATTTTTATCTTATATTAAGTCTATGCATTTTTTTTATTAGTTATGTCATTAAAGGCAAATTAATAAAAAAACAATGTTCTTTGTTACAGGAGAAGCCGGTATGGGTAATCCACCTGTTTTTTCCATGGTTTCCATGTTTGCATTATATATTTACAGTATGTCAGTGATATGCCTAATCATGGTCAGTGATAGGAATGGGAGGGGTAAATCTATCTAAAGTTTATCTGTGTTTTTTTTATATATCGTGATATAGTTTATTTTAGTTTTCCTGCTGCTAGGCTTCGCTGATATATTGATACCGTGTTTAATCGCTCCACCCTTATCTTAGCTAGTCTATCTATCTATCTATCTATCTATCTATCTATGTATCTATCTATCTATCTATCTATCTATCTATCTATCTATCTATCTATCTATCTATCTATCTATCTATCTATCTATCAGCAAATGGATAGATGGAAAAAACTATTTAAAACATCTATCGTTGATACAGTTTATTTTAGGTCTGATATTTACTATATTATACTATTTATCGATACAGCGGTGAATCGCTCCACCCTTATTTTAGCATGAGAACTTGAGTGGAAGAGCGGAAGCCATGCCCGCCGTCCTTCCTTCCCCCTGTCGCTCAGATCACCCGGGGACGGAGCGGCACGGACTTTCTGCCCGCATGTCTCCAACAACACCGCCCAGACAACTCCTTTACCCGCTTCCGAATGCAGGTAAACCGGCTGTGGGGGTCTTTAAACACCCGTTCTCCTGTATTCGCTGTGTGTTTTTGTGCTCAGTCACTGTACTGTGCTGTTTTCCCTGTCAGTGAAGGAGAAGCTGCTAGTTAACCGAGCTAAGCTAACGCCAACTGTCTTCTTAATCAGCCGAGGCGGCCCGATCTACAGCTCATACGGATCAGTTACAGTCTGGTGTTCTGTTTTAGCTAAGCTAAGCTAAGCTAGCGGTTTACTCTGATAACGAGTGCAGTTTCTGAGCTGGGCTTGAGTTACATGTTACTGAGATATGCTTTGGTGACAGCTGGACAGACAGTTAGCCACTGTATTTATTTATTTTACCAGAACAAAATAAATAAATTAGACGCTGGATAAACTCAGGTAGCTATTAGCTAACTTTGTAGCTACTTTATAAGTGAACTTTGGATGGATTGTAGATCAGCAGTAATGAAGAGCAGGGCTGTTTGTTTTGGACACGTTTATAAGCTAAACAGCCGCCCAGTTTGTGTATAATACTAGTAGTTGACGCTAGGTTAGCTAGTTAACTAGCTCCTGTCGGTGTGTTTCAGAAGTTTAGCTTTGTCTCTGTAGTGTAGGTTAATGTTGTAAAGTGAGGCTCCGTGTGGTTGACCTGTTGTTGCTCTGGAAGTTCTCAGAAGAGCTTATTATTTTACGTAACGAAGAGTTAGAGAGTTAGCCAGCTAACTTACAGTAGCTAAACGCACACAGACACCCTGATCTGATTAAGTGTAGAAAAAGCCCATATTCCTCCTCTCAGATCAGAGACGGTTGTATTCTTGTAGTGCTTGTATTGTAGGTGGTTGTAGTAAACACTGCTGGTCAAAGTGCGGCTCTGATCCACTCCTCTGGAATTTGGCAGTCTTTTGCTGTTGTTAATGCAACAGCTGCGACCTGACTCCTCTACTGCTGATATATTTATATACAGGGCAACTGAGGTCACTCTGTGTAGCAAGCATGCTCTTAGCTGTTAGTTTATATGAAGTATAGTTAGTGTGTATATATACACTAATGCATCTTAAAAAAATAGAATATCATTGAAAAAGTTACTTTCTTTCAGTAATTCAGTTCAAAATGTGAAACTCATATATTATTATATAGATGTATTACACACAGTGTGATCTATTTTGATAAGCATTTATTTCTTTTGTTGATTATTATGGCTTTCAGCCAATGAAAACCTAAAAGTCAGTGTCTCAGAAAAGTAAAATATTATATTAATATTATCAGACAAATTGGTACTTTTGGCAGTGTGGGCAGTGTGCCAAGTCGTGCTGGAAAAGGAAATCTACATCTCCATAAAAGCTGTCAGCAGAGGGATGCATGAACTGCTGTAAAATTTTCCGGCAAACACTGCAGTGACTTTGCACTTGATATAACACAGTGGACCAACACCAGCAGATTTACCAGACATGGATCTTCGAACCATCACTGACCATCAATACATTTTGCATTTAATTTGAAGATCAAGTGACCAGAGTCTGGAGGAAGAGTCTAAGCTGATCATCTGCTGGTGTTGGGCCACTGTGTTATGTCAAGTCCACAAACTTTTTATGGAGATGCAGATTTCATTTTCCAGCTTAATAGTTTTTCGATTTTAGTTAATCGATTTTTAGTGTCTGGATTTTGCCCACGTCTGATTATTGGCAGGGTTTCCTTAAAATTTATGTTGTCTATTTTATTATTATTCCATGTTGCACCATGGTTCCAGAGGAACGTAATTTCATTACACTGTGAACATGTGCTCAGATGTAATGACAATAAAAGCCACTTGACTTGACTTGACTTCGTCTCTGCATTGAGGAAATCATAGACCCCTATTTAAACCATGCTGTGGGTTATTCTGACTAGACTAGGGGTGGGCGATATGGCTCTAAAATAATATCACGATATTTCAGGGTATTTTTGCGATAACAATATACTTGGTGATATAGGAAAACAGAAAATTAATTAATTAATTTCAGCAATATAGTATAAGAGTATAACAGCATAATCATAATGTGGCTAAATAAGTAATATAGCATAAAATAATATAATGCAGCAAAAAATATTGCAGAATATTCAGTGCATGCATATAAACTGCAAACTCAAACCATTATACAATAAATACACTTAAAGCTTCTCAGTAAATAATAGACTACTTTTAAGACAGAACATCTCTATTATCACAATATAGATTTTTAATATCACGATATTTCTGTGTCACGATATATTGTATATGATATAATATTGCCCACCCCTAGTATAGACAATATTGTCTTTATAGAGACTTTGCGTAACGCAGTAGTAGCCTGCATTTTGCCTGGGCCTTTACAGTATGTCTTTCAATTCCTTACAACTAGCAAAATTAGACTTGCTCCAGTGTAGAACTACAGAAAACTTATATTGTAATTGTATTGAATTTGTATGTCAGAATTAGCTTCTAATTCTTAGCTTTACATCCTGCAGATTAACAGGCATGCCAAAGGAAAAATATGATCCTCCGGATCCGCGCAGACTCTACACCATCATGTCAGCGGAGGAGGCGGCCAATGGGAAGAAGTCACACTGGGCCGAGTTAGAGATAACTGGTAAGTGTCTTCATTTACGATTCTTAATACTGAACGGATGTTGTGTGTCTTCGTTATCAAGAATCCAACATTCTCTGATTAGGCACTCTTTTTTTAAGTAAAAAAAAGTGTTAAGACTAAACTAATAGGCCTTGTTTCCACTGCTGGGCTAAAATGCTTTCCAAGGCCACACCGTTCCATGCTCTGCCAGTACAGACCTGTTAGGTGGGTTATGGTTTCATAACCCATGGTTTCCATTTGCTGTGTTTCATGCTTTCATGTCCTAATTTTAGAGTTAGCACTAAAAAATAAGCTTGTATAGTTTATCTTAATATTTGTTTTAATTTGACCATTTAAATCTATATTACTAAGGCCAGTAAACATGGATTTGTTTTTTGCACAAACATTGCATCAAAATCTGGTAAATGTTTCTCTCTGTGACCAGTAGGAGCTGTGTTTTAATTTGACCATTTAAATCTATATATCTACGTAACAGTTACTAAGGCCAGTAAACATGGATTTGTTTTTTGCACAAACATTGCATCAAAATCTGGTAAATGTTTCTCTCTGTGACCAGTAGGAGCTGTGTTTTAATAGTGCTGGGTGTGCATCCTTGATAAGTCATGTCTGTGTTTAGGGGATAAGAGTGAACGTGCCACACTTCATTCATTATAAGTAAGAGCATTTTATTTGAAAAGAAAAAAAATCGACTTCTCAGCTTGAGGAATCTCATTCAACTGATGTTTTCACTTTGTCAGAAGACCCTGTCATTAACCCTCCCACTGAACGGTTCTGTGACCCCAGGTATGGTTGGCTAACCCTGCTGTCCGGTCAGTGTTCTGTGCCAAACTGTGTCCTTGTGAAAACTGTGCTGGAGCAGTTAACCTCCGTGCTTCAAATCGTTTGGCCCTAAAGTGGAAAGGAGGTCATAGGGTGCTATGGAATGTCTTTGGCAGTTGGTGTTTTTCTGATAACTCTCTCTCTGGGCAGGGCGGGTCAGAAACCTGAGCAGCTCACTATGGACGCTCACCCATTTGACCGCTCTGCACATCAACAACAACAACCTTAGCCGGCTTCCCCCCGAAATCGCCAAGCTTCCTCACCTGGTCTACCTGAATCTGTCCTCCAACAAACTGCGCAGCCTGCCAGCAGAACTCGGCAACATGGTGTCTCTCAGGTAGGAATCCAGGTTTGGAGAACCTTGACTTAAATTTATTGGATATACAGGGACTTTTCAGATTTTACCAGAAGCCAGTGGTCCGGTATGTGACACCCTCAGTCCCTGTTCTGACATATAGCACTACCAGGGGAAGAGGGGGTTAAGTTTGGGCCCGCTGTTAAGAAAAAATAAATCAGACATTAAAGGCTACACTGCAATGTCTTGTCATATATCGTATTATTCAGTCTTTTTACTTATTATTATTTATTTTTTTATTTTTTTTATAATTTTTGGTTGAATATTTTTGGTTGCCATTTGGTTGCATTCCTAGTTTTTACCATTGTTTATGATTATGTTTTCAATACACAAAATTATTGTGTGTTTTAAGATCTGTAAGATCCTCCTTAATTTATTTATTTTGGTTTAAATTTTTTGTCTGTACAATATATTGCTTTATTTGATTAAAAACTTTTCACTTGATTCGTCACTTTTACTCGCTTGCTTCATCTTCACTTTCAAACAGCTTGACCTTTTGAAAGAACACTTTATCAAAATACAAGTTGTTTTACGGTTTCTGTTCTAGCCTTAATATAAACAGTCTGAAGGACGTGAGTAAGCCATGCGTCTCTGTTTTAAACAAGCTCTGGTGTGTACACTATATTCTGTGATCTTCTGTGTTAATGTTTAGTTTTCCTTAAAAGACTCCAACATTAAATAGGTGTCAATTATATAGTATTTTTTAACAAATAGGGTCTTCTAAAATGGGATATTAATATAGTTCACTGTAAAAATAGAATGACTAATAATAGTATCAATTTCCTGTCTTCTCCAGGGAATTACTTTTGAACAACAACTGTTTACGGGTTTTACCTTATGAACTCGGGCGGCTGTTCCAGCTACAAACTCTTGGTCTCAAAGGTGAGTCCCTGATGTCTTTTATTTCTGAAGCCATTAATTTTACATAGTACCAGTGAGATGTATACACACAGACATTAATAGAAGTATGCCACTCATCATCTAGGTATTTTATGGAAGAATCAAGTGCTTGAAGTTTTGTTATTGTTTCTAATATTTAGTTGATTAGAAACATTTTATTAGTAATGAAGTAAATGATAACCAATATTGCAATAACTGCAGTAATGCATTTGCAGGAAAAAAGTATTTGAGGGTTCATTTATAATAAAACATTGTGTGAATATTTTCTAAGACACAGTTATAGACAGTCACAGCTAACTAGACTAAAGGACAACTTATACTTCTGTGTCAAACTTACATCGTAACTCAATGTGCACCTCTATGGAAATGTAACTAAGAGTTGCGTGACGCAGACAGCCGCAGCTGTGATAAGATCTGCAATTAGTTGACGTAATCGACAATGTCAAATATAAACAATAGTCCACACGGAATTTTATTGTCGCTGCGTCCTTAATGTGTGATTGAGCGTGTGCGCGAGAGAGTAAAGAGAGCGCGTGCCAGCGAGTGAAGAGAGAGAGAGAGTGCGAAATAAAGGGGGCGATCGAGGAAGACGCGCACACACATAGTGAGAAATAAAGCATCCTGATTGGCCTCACCTTATGCTTATTTGGCCAGTGAGGTTTAAGTGTGGGCGGGACTTGCAGCGCGAGACAGAGCACGAGAGAAAAACTGATTTAGTGAACACAAACAAATTATCTGACTCTGCAATACTCTAGTCTGGATATGGTGAAATAATGACAGTTCTGCTTACTGCACAGTTTAAACACTGACTTCTATATTACTTGTGGGGGTTAAACTACTGCAGAAAGTTTGATAAGGTGGGTTCAAATAGGATTAACTCCTTCATTAACATTACTTAAGCTAGATAGTAGCTGGCTAAGTGTTAGGGAAATACTGTATTCTGTACACTATATTAAAATTGTTATAGTAACTATATAATATACAGCTCTGGAAAAGAATATAAGAGACCATGTTTAGTTTTTTTTATTTGTTCTTTGAATATCTCTAGAATATAGTCAAGAGGAAGATTGATGACCACAAGCCATCAATTCAAGCTGAACTGTTCAAATTTTTGCACGAGTGGCATAAAATTATCCAAAATGTTCTGCACAAATGGTCTTGGGTCCTAAACGTTTAACAGTGAATGTGCAGTAAAATATGCATTGAATGAGGAGCCTCACCACTAGAAAGTGCAACTAGAGGCAATGACAAAAAATAATCGTGACTAATCGAAATAATTATTGGCAGATTAGTCGACTACTAAAATAGTTGGTCCCACCTTTGCAGTTTAAAATGCATGATATTTCCAAAAGTAAACTATTCAAAATTAGGTGAACACATACATTCAAATGGAGATCTTTGCATTAAATCAACTTATAATAACTAAGTTTAGTCTGTTGCCATTGGCAGCTTCTTTTGCTTTTGGCTTCTGGCACAATCTATTTGCATACTTGCTGTGTCCCCGGACACTCACCTTCAGTGTGTAATGATTTCCCCCTGGCTCCTTTAGGTAAACTTGTGTATTATAATTAATTGTCTGGCCTCTATGTTGTAGGATGTAAGAACAAGCATAATTCTTTTCGCTAACTAAATTGTGTTGACCGTATGCTATAATGTTCACACTATAGCATTTCATTTTCTATTTCAAATCTGTATTTTGCTTAAATGAAGTCACAGAGCAATTGATATAACAAAAAAACTATGAAATGAACTTACAATTTCAGTATAATAGCTACGTTTTTTATATAATTAACTCAACATTTGTAGTAAACACTTCAAATACTTCAAAATTTTAAGGCAAATTATTTCTTCAAATCATTTTAGTAAATTCAATTCATCTAAGGTTACACTGTAGATGGCTAAGGATAATTAATAATAAATATGGTTTAACTGTTAGCTAAGGCAAACACAATTGAACTGAAATAATAGCACACAAGAAGTTGTACTGCTCATGTCTTTAACTGAGTAAACATCCTTGGTGTATGTGTTAAAAATTTGTCCAAGAACTAATTGGCAAAATATTTTGTATATCTATAATTGACTGTACTTCAACAAAACAAGGTCTTTCATAATGTCCATGAATGCTAATATGATGTTATAATATGATGTTATAATGCTAATATAATGTCTGCTCTCCTTGACTTTGCCATATCTGGTACCCATATGGATCCTCCTATAGATCAGGCAAAGCAAAGAACGTTTTATATAAGCATTAGGATGCAGCAGAGAAGCATACAGTCAGATTTCTTCAACATGTTTTTAATAGGAAATGAAATATTTGTAGGTAATCCACTGTCGCAAGATATTCTCAACCTGTACCAGGAGCCTGATGGAACGAGAAAGCTCTTGAACTACATGCTTGACAATCTTGCAGGTAACACATCTGAAGAAATTCTCTAAGCATTTAGGTTAATGCTATTATTATTGTTATTATTATTATTATTATTATTATTATTATTATTATTATTATGTGAGCACATTTAAACATGTGCACTTTAATCAGTGCATATCTTCTTTTCACTAAATTAGTCCACCCAGAGCAACTCCCTCAAAGACCCTGGATTACGCTGAAGGAGCGAGACCAAACCATGCCCACAGGTAACAAACATATTGGTCTCTTTTTAGTGTTGGTTGGTGTTGCAAAATAAATAACCTTTGTAATCACCTTTCAAAAACGTTTTAATGATTGTGGGTAGAGCTGTACTGTATATCAATATTTTATCATATAGTGATATATAGTGGTTTTTTTTTTCTTGCTGTTTTTCTTAAGGACTTCATCAGTACTTAAAGAACTAATGCTATTAAATGTTTGCTATTCCTCTCTAGCCGTATTTACAGTCATGTGCTACAATGTGCTTTGCGACAAGTACGCTACAAGGCAGCTATACGGCTACTGTCCTTCCTGGGCTCTGAATTGGGAGTACAGGAAGAAGGGCATTATGGAGGAGATCACCCACTGTGATGCTGACATCATCAGTCTGCAGGTATGCAAGCCTGGAGTTGCACAGTCTGCCCACTATCTCAGCATTATCTTATGCCGAGTTTTCACCAAACGATTTTCAAGCAGTGAGAGTCGAGTTGGGGTCGCGTCATCCCGATCGTTCAGTGTAAGGTGGTTAGGATTGAAGGTTTAAGTCAGTCTTTTTCTCGACCTGGCTCGACATGGACAATGTCAACAGCCAATAGGAGAGCTACAGGAAGCTGCAAGGCAAGCACGGGAACATTTGCAGGAACTTGACAAGTATGAGACTCCGGCAAGTGTATCTTTAGCTTTAGACTATATATAATATTTAGTTGCACCTAAAGAAAAGTTTTAAAGTTGTCATATGTACAGTTTGAAGATGAAGTAAGTGTACCAAAAGTGAAACCTTTGGAATTATCTGGATTTCAATTTTTCTTATTTTTAAACAAGTATTTAAAGAAAAAATCTGATGTGAAATGGACTTGTGTCATGGTAATTGTGAAATATGATAATGAGCTTTTGTTGAATAGCCCACCTCCCTTCTCCCCCAGCATTCCCAAATACAACGCTTTTAGCCGATGCTCTCAACAGTCTTACAATATTAGCCATAGGGACATAGCATTACCCATGCAAAGAATTTTTTACACAATTTTTATACCACTAACTAACTCAATGTAGCTCCACGCTTCATTGGTAGAATCCAGAGGGTCCTGACATTTAAAATGAGGCACTGAGAACTTTGAAAGTGACTGTATGATCTATCTAGTTTATTAATTAAAGCATTTTTAAACAAATGTGAAGTGTATTGTTCCAATTTAACGATGCAGCTAATGCTCACAATGTTCCCACAGGAGGTCGAGACAGAGCAGTACTACACTTTCTTTCTGGAAACTCTAAAAGAGCGTGGATACGACGGGTTTTTCTGTCCAAAGTCTCGTGCCAAACTCGTCTCTGAGCAGGAGAGGAAGCACGTGGATGGCTGCGCCGTGTTCTTCAAAACTGAAAAGTAAGCCTACTGTTGATTTTGCTCAGTGTTTTATTTAGAGCACCTTGATATTCATATCTTATTCAGAATGTATCTGAATTTATCTGTGTGTATCTGACACTCTTCAGATTTGCACTTGTTCAGAAACACACGGTGGAGTTCAATCAGGTGGCCATGGCGAACTCCGAGGGCTCAGAGGTCATGCTGAACCGGGTCATGACCAAAGACAACATCGGAGTAGCCGTTCTGCTGGAGGTGAAAAAGGAGATGTTTGCTGGAGGTAAGAGATTAGCCTGGGTGTTAACTGTAATCGACACCAAACAGACCCACACTTGTTTTCCTGTTGCTTTTGTAGTATTTATTTGTTCCACTAGATGGCACCAAATCACAGCCTCTGAATTTACTGTCAGTTACATTGTCTACCAAATGAACCAGCATTTTTTCAGTGCTAAGATTTATTGAAGACCAAAATATATAAATACAGCTCTGGAAAAACTGAAGAGACCACATCAGTTTCTGAATCAGTTTCTCTGTTTTTTTCTATTTATAGGTAGATGTTTAATTAAAATAAACACTACTCTTTTATTCTATAAACTAACGACAACATTTACACACTGCTTTTGGATAACTTTATGCCACTCCTGGTACAAAAATTCAAGCAGTTCAGATTGGTTTAATGGCTTGTGATCATCCATTTTCCTCTTTATTATATTCCAGAGGTTTTCAATTTGGTAAACTCATTTTTAAGTGGTCTGTTATTTTTTTCAGAGCTGTATATATGAGCACAAGTTTTGGGACATGTGCTTGTTTGTATTTCAACATCAGGGGTGTTAAACAAGAGGTTATTTTCATTTAATTTCATTTACGGCATTTATCTGACGCTCTTAACCAGTGCGACTTACAAGGTTATTCTTGTGCCAGAGGTAGCCCTATATAGTGTTAGGAGTCTTGCACAAACAGTGTAGAGCAGCATTCGGTCACCCAGACCAGGAATTGAACCCCAGTTTCCCACATGATATGGTAGCTCACTGGCAGATAGTGATGGTGTTATCCACTGTGCCTCAGCAACCACAGTTGCTGTTTATACTGCTGTGTGCTCTGGAGTAACTGTCTCTACTGTCAAGGAAATGGTGTCTGCTAGATTCTGGAGAATTTGTGTGAGTGTTGTGAGAATTGAATTAGTATTAAGAGTGCTGAGGCGGATTTATGCTTGTGTAAGTTGTTGGAACATGCTGAAGTGCCTCCACTGCCTTAAGCATTTATACTATTGCACTGGTTTGTCTGCATTGATCTACAACTGTACTACAAATGTGTTGCCATATTAAAATAATTCTTCACCTGATTTGTTTACATCTATATTTGACATTTTATAGTGTTTTGCTGACACTCTTATCCAGAGCGACTTACAAGGATATTCCTATAGCATTGGAGGTGCATCAATGTAGTGTTAGGAGTCTTGCCCATTGACTCTTATTGGTGTAGCACAGCATAGTCACCCGGATTGGGAATTGAACCCTAGTCTCCCACATGATGTGGTACCTCACTGGCATGCAGTGGTGTTATCCACTGTGCCACACCAACCACCAGATGTCAGTGATGCAACATGTGTTTTTATTTAATGCACTCCATGTATGAATGATTGGAGTTATCAAATAGAATCTGTCTTGTGTTGATATGTCCTAAAAAATGAAAAGGCTAATAAATTACGTTCTCTATTAAGCAAGTCCTGGCACGATATGTGTCGTATGTATGATATTATTTAACTTCTATGACTTTGCTAGGGCCCTATTAAATCACACTTTTCTGGGGTAGTTGTGAGGACACAGTGTAGGGTACAATGTAGGGTGTGTAGACTACAGCATATACTTGGTGCAGTATTATAAATTCTTGTTATAAACTTCTCTGGCCTGTTTCACGGTATCCTAGTTCTCTGTGTTGTGCCCCTGTTTTGCATTAAGCTGTAAACCAATGAACTGTTTGGTAAAAATCCCTTTTTTTTTTTTTTTTTTTTTATTATATGTGATTTTTTTTTTTTATCAGCTTTTGTTTAGGCCCACCACTACTTTTTTTCTTTTTTCAAAATAGACTTTTAAAATATACTATTGTTTTACATAAAGGCCCTGGCAGTTTGCTGAAACATTTTGTACACTGGATTTTGTAGCGTTTATGGTTATTGCCTGCACCTGATAAGCTTAAATGGCAAAAAAGTGAATAAAACATTTGATCAGTAGTGTAGGTCTATTAAATTGTCCCTGATTTTCATTTCCAGTCACAGAGAAAATCTTCAAAAGAAACTAACCATTGTTTTGTCAGTGTGTGTAAATGCTGTGGCCAGAAACCATGATATGATTAGAAGAAGCACACACTGATATTGACTGAATGAGCTGAAACTGGCCAGTCCTTTGTATAAATGTGGCCTAACATAAAACTGAAGTGGAGTAATCCCTGTAGTAAAACCAGATCAGAATCAGAACAGACTGACTGTCTGAGACACAAAACCCAGAAACTGGATATACAGTATGATGTGATTGAGTATCAATGGACAGGAGCCCAACTTTGAGTCATTGAAGTCATTGGATCTTGTATGTAAACATTATAGCAGAAAGTTTGATATGTACTCAGTCTATAAGAAGTGTCACATATTGTCAGCATTGATTTAGTGGTAAGTTTGAGGACTGTTGATGTGCACTAACATATAAAATACCAGTCAAAGATTTGGACACACCCCTTCTGGTTCAATGTGCCCTATCATACACCCGCTGTAAAGCTTGTTACGGTGCTCATACTGTTGTACACCTCGTCAACAGTTTATTTTCACACCTTGCACCCCGCCGTTAAAATGGTGTCAGAGTTTATGCCTAAAGAGTGTGTTCAGGTAAATTTCTGGCGTGTTGCTATTTTGGCTGCATAAACCACAGGTGCTCCACTAACTGAAAATAACCTAGACAAGAGTCAATCATCAGAATTAATTTCTATAGGTACACCTGTACCTATAGAAGGTACATCTGTACACCTCCGTTCGCTTAACACACACAGACACACTGCAGAGCACAAACCTGACTTTTAACCCAACAATAAACAGATTAAAGAATAAAATATCATTGCTGTTCCCTTAAATGAGCTGCAGGCGTACCTTCACAGCATGAACGCACAGATCAGTTTTCTCTGCTGAGACGAACAAATCGCTGCACTGTTAAGATACGAATGCACCAAAGTCAGAGCACACCTGATCATTAAAGGGAGTGAGAAATGACATACTGATTTACTGATACTGGTTTATTTCACTTTATGCCCAAAACACACCCATGATTAATTAAGAGAATTATCTTTTGCCCATTTCGAACTGTGCAAGCTATATTTTTTGCGTACTTATAATACCAAAGACACAGCGACATGCCCTAAATCCAGCTGCATAATCTGCAATTGACCGTGGTGTGCAATAGATCACTAAAATAGGGCCCAGTGTGTTTTCTTTCTTTTTATGATTTTTTTTACATTGTAAATTTAACAGTGTAAAATTTAGATATTCTAAGTAGCACATTTATCTTTGAGAACAGATCTGCACACTCTTGGTATTTTAATCTCAGTGTCTTCATGAGGGAGAGTCACCTGAAATAGTTTTCTCAGCATCTTGAAGGAAGGAGTTTCTGGAGGTGCTGAACAAGAGTTGATGCCTTTCCTTCACGCTGTGAAGCTCCAGCTCATCCCAAATCACCTCAAATCACCATCTCAGTTCATCAGGTTTAGATCAAAGGATTGTGGTGGACAAACACTTTTTTTTACTGTTTACTACGTAATTGGATATGTCTCCCTTACTTGTTTTCATGCCTTTAATATTAATCTACAATGTAGAAAATGAATTAAATAAAGAAAACTTTTGTCTTTTGGTAGTGTATAACATATGTTTTCCACAAGACAGCTAAATATCACAACCATGCTTTTTCATTTACATTATGACATTATTAATCATACTCATACTTTAGATGGAAGTCACATACCCTGTTGTACTGTTAAAAAGCGAATGTAATTTAAATATTAATGCGTTAACAATTTTTTAAAAAAAGCAAGCGGTCTTCCCGCAATCAGTGGGTTACATTTATTTTTGGTTACAAAAAGGTCATCGGTCATCAATTATACTTATTTTCAGCATCTATAGACGTGCACATGTTTTAATATAATATTTGCTTCCTCTTCCTCATTTGATGTAGGAATTCTCAGAATGTAATGAGTAAGAATATGAAGTGTTTCCCACAGAACCACAGAGCAGGGCTGAGTCAGTGCAGTGGCTTTCCCAAAGTAACCGACTAAAATTGATAAAG
This sequence comes from Astyanax mexicanus, assembly GCF_023375975.1. NCBI lineage: Eukaryota > Metazoa > Chordata > Actinopteri > Characiformes > Acestrorhamphidae > Astyanax > Astyanax mexicanus. The sequence goes on from NC_064429.1 coordinate 17,437,214, forward strand.
GTTTTTAATTAAATATTTACTGTCTTTTGCTCACAATAAGAACAAAACGATGAATGACTGAGCCGTTCACTGAATTTATATGATTAATTTTGAATCAGTATTTGGAAATGAATCTGGGCTCATAGGAGTTAAAGTCTTTAAAAAGTCCATGTAATGTGAATTTTATAACAATTATATTTAGAATATAAAAACAATTAATAAGGGCTAAAAAAAAAGAAATGTAGGGCAACATTATACCATAACTGCTACAACAATTTTTAACAATTCTGTTGACTAGTGTATGTAAAACAGTATTCATGGCATGCTAAATAGTAAATACAGAGATATTCTTGTGCGAAACCTGTTTGGATCTGTCAGTGATTTGAGACTGGGATTTATTGAGATTTACTTTCCAAGAGGACAATGACCCAAAGCATACTGCTAAAGCAACACCCAAGTGGTTTACAGGGAAATGTATAAACATACTGAAATGGTCTAGTCAAAGCCTAAACCTTAACACAATTGAGAATCTGTGATCAGACTTAAAGATTGATGTTCACCAGCAGAAACCATCTAACTTGAAGGAGCTGGAGCAGTTTTGCCTTGAGGAATTGGCAAATATCCCAGTGGCAAGATGTAGAAACCTTATAAAAACTTATCTAAAGTGACGTGCAGCTGTAATTTCTGCAAAAGGAGGCTGTACAAAGTACTGACTTTAGGGGGGTGAATAGTTATGTACACTAAAGTTTTTTTTGTTATTTTGTCTTATTTTAATGTTTGCTTCACAATAAAAAAAAAGAAATGTTTGAAGTTGTAGGCATGGTCTGTAAATGAAATGTTGCAAATCCTCAAATAATCTGTTTTAATTCCAGGTTGTGAGGTAACAAAATATGAAAAATGCCAAGGGGGTGAATCAATCAATCAACCTTTATTTCCACTCTGTAAATACATTGAGGGTAACCCTCATTTTCAGTGCAACCAAGCATATACAAAATTTTAGGGACAAAAAAAATAACTTTAACAAACAAACAAACAGTATAAGATTTAAATAAGAAGAAATAAAATAATTCAAAATAAAAGGCAGTGTAGACAGGCTAAAATGTAACAGTTAGAATAATAAAATATAAACACAATTAAAGAAATAAAGGACTAAAATAACACCACAATTATAAAGAAGTAAATGATGGAACTAAAATAAATAATAATAATATGTTAAAAAGTATAAAAAAGGAAGGAATAAATTAAGGCCAAAATTAAATCAGTAATACAATAAATTAAAGTATGAAATGAATAAATAAAATAAAAGGTAAAACAGACTAAATAATCAAAATAAATAAAAAGGTAAAAGGAAAAACTCAACTAAAACAAGTATAGGCTGTGTAAAAGTGGTTAAATATTAAAAGTTTAAAATGATAAAGTGACACATTTTGCAAGATAGATATATATAGATATATTTAGCTCCTATTGTTTACAAACAATATACTATGCCTGATTTATAAACACAATATCTGTGTATGTAGAAATAACATATCAAAAGCCTTTAATAATTGTGTCTACATTTCATAATTCTTATTGGTTTTATAATAGAACCATACTTTTCATTTGTTATTTAAACAAAAGAATGATTTTTATGGTCATATTTCTCAAAGCTTCTTTCTTAAGACTTGTCTGATCTTCAGCCAATACAACAGTATAGTTCTGATGTGCTAATCTTCTGCTGCAGGTATAAAATCACCTACAGAGAAGCAGCTCCTGCTGGTGGCGAATGCTCACATGCACTGGGACCCGGAATACTCTGACGTGAAGCTCATACAGACGATGATGTTCCTGTCCGAGCTCAAGAGCATCACTGAGAGGGCCTTGGCTTCACCCGACTCCACCAAGTCCACTTCTGAATCGGACTCCATCCCTATTGTCTTGTGTGCTGACCTCAACTCTCTCCCAGACTCGGGTAGGCACATAACATCATACATGCAGGTGTTTAATTAGTGTCCCCATCGACTTCCTAGCCTTCACCCTCCCAGCATTGGTAGCATCACGTGAAATAGTAGAAAGTGGTGGGTTTTAAGAACAGAACTAAACTATGCATTATCTCACAAAAGTGAGTACACCCCTCACATTTTAAATTTTTTTTTTATCACACCTTTTCATGGGAGATCACTGAAGATATGACATTTTGATAAAATAGTCAGTGGACAGCTACAGTATAGCAGTAAATAAGCTGTGCCCTCAAAATAACGTAACACAATTTTCTTGCACTTTAAGAAGCTCAAGTTTAATTTTAATGGGCTCTGTGGAAGATTTTTATAGTTGCTGGTCGCTTTAAACCTAAAAAAAATATTTGAGTTTTTTTCTTACGTTCAAGTGGATTTTTTGTTATTTGTTTTTATTTTACATATTCTATTAATATGTAAAATTTAATTTGTGTTCTTTTTCTTGTATTTGCATTCTCTTCAGCATTATTTATGTTTTACTTTGTTAATGTACTTTTGTTTGTGCTTTTGATTTCAATCCCTAAGTAAAAATGGCCACCATTATTTTCTAGCACTGCCTTAACTCTTTTGGGCATGGAGTTTGCTAGAGCTTCACAGGTTGGCACTGAAATCTTCCTCCACTCCCCCATGACAACATCATAGAGCTGGTGGATATTTGAGATTTCGCACTTCTCCACCTTGTGTTTGAGGATGCCCCACAGATGCTCAATAGAAATAAGGTCTGGATGCAACTTTACCTTTATCATCTTGGAGGTGTATTTGGGGGACAATTGCTATTCAACACAGTTACTGGAGATAGGGGAGCATGCTCATGTTGAAATTCCGCTTCTAAGAGTCAGAAGCACTCGCACCATGATGCTACCACCACCACCATGCTTAACTGTAAGAAAGGAATAGTTGCCTTGGCACTTCTCAGCGGGATACCGCCAGTTGGGGTGGAGTAAACATCCACAATCATCTATGACCATACTAAAGCCCTTGTTGCAAAATGCAATCAAACCTCACAAATCCTTATTTAATCCTTATTTAATCCAAATTTATATTCAATATTCAGCTGGATGAATTGGGCTGGATGGTGGTGCTTTAAATAAGATCTCAGGTTAGTAGTATTGCCAGCTTTTGTTTCCACTGTTGTGAAACCTTGTAAACATACCGGTCGATTCGCGCTGATGGTCCTCCTCGCTCATTTGGCTTAAAGCCAAAATACTCCCAAAATACTCCCACACCGAAACCATGGAAAACGGCTTTAAAACACAGTCCATCCCGGACTAAACTTCCTCAAACGTTCTCTAAAGCTTTTTAGCTTTGAGAAAGTCTAATTAGCCTCGAATACGTTTGCTAGCTAACACATCTCCACACACACTCACACCCCCTGTGTGTGTACGCGCGCGCGCGCGTGTGTGTGTGTGTGCATGTAGCACCGTCACTGCTCACTCTCCCTGCTGCATAAACTCTGCGTGCACTCAGTTCCTAACCGATAGATGTCGCTGTATGACCGATCCGGCGAGAGACCAGCGGGACTGGCTCTTTCATGTAAACAAATCCCCGCGGAAACACGTGGCTGTTATCGACGTCGGCAAAATTATCTCGATAAAAAAATTATTGTACGATAAGTCGTTAACATAGTTATCGCTACAGGCCTAGTCTCAATACATTTTTCCATTTACTCTAAATTGCTTAATAAAAGTTATAATGTAGCTCCTCTTGATAGACTGATTTTTCTGATCCGCAGGTGTTGTGGAGTACCTGAGTAATGGTGGAGTGGCAGAGAATCACAAAGACTTCAAAGAGCTACGCTACAGTGAGTGTCTCACCAACTTCAGCTGCAACGGAAAGAACGGGAAGCCAGACGGGAGCATCACACACAGCTTCCAACTGAAGAGCGCTTATGAGAGTAATCTCATGCCTTACACCAACTACACATATGACTTCAAGGTAAGGCTATGGTTGGACAATATAACTGTAATACTGTATACCATAGTATTAAAACATTTAAATGAATCAGGAGATCGCTGGTTCGAATCCTTCTCATGCAGCTTGCCATCGGCTACCGGAGCTCTGAGAGAGCACAATTGGCCTTGCTCTCTCTGGGTGGGTAGATGGTGCTCTCTCCCCACATCACTCCAATGGGTGATGTTGATCAGCACAAGGCATCTGTAAGCTGATGTATCGGAACCGAGTCGCTGTGCTTTCCTCCAAGCTCGCTGTGATGCTACTCGTCAATGCTGCATTAGCAGCAGTTCAAAAAGAAGCGGTGGCTGACTTTACATGTGTCGGAGGAAGCATGTGCTAGTCTTCACCCTCCTGGTGTTGGGGCATCACTAGTAATAGGGGAGTTCTAATGAGTGGACTTATAAATAAAAATACAAAACAATAGTGTAATATATTTAGTTTTTAGTTATTTAAGTTTCAGTATTTATAATTTAGCATTTCTTCCATTAATTTAGCTATTTTCATAAAGCTATTAAAACATATCCAAGAATTCCCTGTCATTCCCTGTCATCTTGGGATAAATTCCTCTTTAAGAATGTAACCTTATTTTTTATTTAAGCTTTATTATCGAGTATTAATATTATTTTTACCTAATATTTCTGATAGTGTATTTTGCCCTGTCATATTAAATTACTACTGAGTCTCATTTTAACTAAGGAATTTCCACTGAAGTCAGATCAGCCTGTCATTTGATTTTCCACTTTGATTTTGAGTATTCTTTCAAAATTCAGACCTCCATGGGATAATAATTTTGATATACATTGATCATTTTTGTTATTTTGTTCTCAACACATTCCACTATGTATTAAAAAAAAAGATTTTCAACTGAATCATTTCTTCATTGAGATGTAGGACGTGTTATTTTATTGTTCCCTTTGTTTTTTTTGAGCAGTATATGCAGTATATATATTTTTAGACCACTGTAATTTTAGAAATAGGGCTGTAGAGTGTTGCTCTGATGGGCTGTTTTCTAAGATTTGCCTCATTATCTTGTGTTGTCTTTGTCTAATTTTTCTCGCAGGGCGTAATTGATTACATCTTCTTCTCTAAGACTCATATGAGTGTGCTGGGGCTGCTCGGCCCGCTGGAGACGCAGTGGCTTGTGGACAACAGCATTACAGGCTGCCCCCACCCACACATCCCCTCTGACCACTTCTCCCTCCTCACCCAGCTGGAGTACCACACACCCTTACCCTCCCTCAATGGGCTGCACCTATCCATCCACAGGTAGTGCAAAGTCCTCCCCACCCCCCAGTTATGGACGAAACAAAGAGTTCCTTACAAACTTAACCCCAACCCACCCCCCTCTACTCCCACTATTCCCACATCCACACACTAGGAGTGAAATATTCTCATATTTTACTCATTTTTTAACCTTTGCACAGGATTGTATTAGTACTTTTTCCAACTTCAATGAAAAGCTTGATACCAAATTAGGGTTGGGATTCTAAGGCTGAAAAAAAATGACTGACCCCGAATGTAGCTCTTGAGTGGATATCTATGGCTGAATGTTAATTAAGACGATATGCCTTGCGATTACACAGTTGTTTGTTTTGTGTGTGTTTGTTAATGGCATACAGTACATACAGTAGGTGTATGGGGACGGAGGTGTTGTCACGTAGCATATAACATCAGCCAACAACAAAGTGTTAAATCCCCCTTTTCTATTTTTGTCATTAGAACATGTTTTATATGAGTTTTATCAGATGAAACTTCTTCACAGAAGAAGAAACCCCGTTTGTAAATGTATGGATTTATGCAGAACAATCGCACTACACATGATATTGTTGTATATTATGTGATTGTAGCATTTGGTACTTTCTAAAGGCAAGTTCCCCATCCGTCTTCTGTCTGAATTGTGGGGGACTTGTGCTCTGGAACTTTTTAAATTGAGAAATGATGGTTGGCACGTGCCTGAAATGGGACAAAGCAATCACCGATTTGGAAATCCTTAAATGTGCAATGTCTGATTATTATGCAAAAATGGTCTTTTGTGAAGTCCTAAATGGATGCAATTAAAGAGGATCCCGGCTCTACTGACTAAAAACCTGAAAGTGTGTTTGCTTTTCTTTTCTCTTTTTGATTTCGTTATTATTGTCCTGTATTTTCTCTGTTAGTTTTTCACTCTATTCTTTATGAGAAATACAGTAACAGAGAATGGAACTATTAGAATGGTCATTATTAGGGATGCACCCAATATTATAATTAATATTATATAATAATAATATAATAAGCATCTAATGGATTAACGGTTGATATATACTGTATAGTATTTTGCATGCTTTTGTAATCCCTATTAGGTCTCGACTTCCCCTATAAACACTCAAAGCACCAAAAAAAATCCATCCATCCTTTTCTGTGAATCAGCTGAAAGTGTTTGATGTCAGGAATAAGTTGGATGCTGCCTTATTGTGACATCACAATAAGGAAACCTGCATAAAACCACTCTGCCGCCAACCCTGACCCCTCAACTTCCACCAGAACCCCACCTACTAGATCAGTTGAAGAACACTATTTCCTAAAGAGATTGAGGTTAATGACTACATCAGTTTTTAGAAAGCTTCTTAATTGGGACATTATATTCATTAAATGTGATACAAATTTGCTAGTTTTTAAGTCATATCCTTTACACAGACATACCAAAGGTCATGGGACAGGAACTTGTTTCCTGCATTGAATGTGAATGTGATTTCTGGAAGAGTTCCTTTTCAGTTTGGATGGATTTTAGCCAGATTTTGCCGGTCACAATCAGTTACACTCACTGTGCTGCGCTGTCCACTTTGGGTTCTGATGCCTTTTATGATGTATTACCAGTACACAATCAGATACTGTGGATGGAGGTATGATAAAAACCTGCACAATTTCAGAAATGCAATCTCCCTTCCATCTAGCACCACTATCAGACGAATTTTATGCCACCTTGCCATCAGCACTCTGTCCAGCGTGCAGCCTTACTTACTAGATAACATATCTCTTGTACGATTTATACAGATGTGGCCATTCACTGATGCAATACTTTATGATCTATTAACCGTCTTTTAAATACAAATAAAAACTGACATGCCATTAAAACCAATATTAAATGCAGCCATAATATTTGTATGTTAACTTTAAAATAAAAATGCTATTGTTTTTTTAGATGTCTACTACAGCAATTTTGAGTTAAATACCAAAAATATATAATGAGTGTGAGCTCAAAAATGCGGCTCTCATCTTATTAAGGATAAATTAAGGGTATTTACTCTCATATAATTTTCTTTTCTATTTTCTCTTCAGAACCTCCTCCTGCCTTGTGGGCATCAATTACTTTTGTTTTCAGTGACGGTTGTTTAGAGGAAGTTGTGGTTGCTGAAAGTGAGTACAAGATCTGAACAGTCAGGAATTTATAGCGCATGGAATTTTGATTTTGCTGACATAGCAGGAACTGAAGATTCAGTCCCGGCAGAGGATCACCAATGAGGAAACCCAGCATCTAGTAATGTCCATAGATTCCAGTAGGTGACTGGAAAGAATCTGCAGCCAAGTATTAAACAGTATAATTTAACAAACAAACTTAAATCAGAAAAGGTTGGGACTGTCTGAACAATGCAAACAATTATAAACACAGCTCCCCCCAATTACTTTTAACTTGTATTTGATTGCAGACAGTATGAACGTATATACTAGTGCATCTTAAAAAATTAGAATATCCTTGCATATATATCAAGTGATCTATTTTAAGCGTTTATTTCTTTTATTGTTGATGATTGTGACTTGCAGTCAATGAAAACCCAAAAATCAGTGTCATAAATTGCCTGTTGGATAAAGGTGTTGCAGAGTCTAGTGGTGGAGGCCTGGATGCTTCGGTATCTTTTGCCGAACAGCATCAGAGCGAAGAGTCCGTGTGAGGGATGGGTGGGGTCGATCTCAATGCTGGTGGCTTTGCGGATACAGTGTGTGCTGTAGATATCTGTGATGGAGGGAAGAGAGACTCTGAGACTCTTCTCAGCTGTCATCACTATCTGCTGTAGGGTCTTGCGATCTGATTGCCATGTATCAACAGTTTCTCTTTTTTTTTATTAATTCATAAACTTTTTTTTGCATTGGAAAAACTGAAATGTAGTTTTTTTTCAGTTCATTAAGGGACCTAAATAAATAAAATAAGACACTTAAAGTTCTTACAATGAAGTGATTTCTCCCAAAAGGAAGAAGTTGCTGATGTGTTTTTTTTTTGGGCTCGAATATCAGCATCATAAGGATCACAATACCAGTACCACTATGGCAGGTATATTCATTATAATTCAATGTAAATGTGTTTAATCTGTTTTGTGCATATTCTGCTGATCAGGGCTTTGAATTTAGCTGATATGAATGAGGGACTAATACAAACTAATAAATCAGCACAGTCAGATTGGGCTGAAAAGGAAACGCCCTGCTGAAAGAAGAAGCAGAGATTTTATCACACATTTTTTGTAACTGTCTTACCCACAAAACCAAGAACTCGAAGTGTGAGGCATCAAATTCACCAGGTTCACATAAGGTGCAGGAAGTCAGTCATCAACATCATCTTCACCTTTTCCTACCGAGTCTCAGAATTTACTCATACCTGCATACGTTAACTGCCACACCCACCCCATCTGGAAAATAGACTTTACTCATGTTTTACCTTTGCAGAAGCGTTATTCATAAGTAAATGTTTGGATGACTTTCGGTATGCAAAAATTTACAGTACACAAGATAAATTATCCCATCATAAGATTTTCCCACAGTTAAATATTCCACAGTCAACTGTCAGTGCTATTATAACAAAGTGGAAATAACTGCCAACAACAGCAATGGTCAGTGAATGCTAAGGTTCATAATGTGCAGAAGTTGCCAACTTTCTGCAGAGTTGGTCACTACAGACCTCCAAACTTCATGTGGCCTTCAGATTAGCTCAAGAACAGTAGAGTGTAGAGAGCTTTATGGAATGGGTTTTTGTAATCAAGCAGCTCCATCCAAGCCTCAGATCACCAAGCATGTAAAGGCAGGTGAAGGTGAAGTGGAGATGGTGATGAAGCGTAAATAGTGTGGTGTTGGTCTTGTGTAATGCTGATATGGGCTGGAACTTTGTTGAGGAATAGGATTATGGGATGTGGATGGAGTTGGGTAAAGTGGGTATAGGATGGGGATGGTGTTGAAGCATGTGGGAGTAGGGTGGGGTGATGTTGGGTAAAGTGAGTATGGGGATGGGACATTGTAAAAGATGCTGGTATGGAGACGAGACAGTGGTAGAAAAAAGGCCTGCAGAGATAGGGTGTGGATGGTATTAGAAAATGTAGCTTTGGGATAAAGAAGTGTGTGGGGAGGCGGTGGGGGTGGTGTTGGGTAATGTGAGGATAAGGAGGAGTTGGAGAATGAACAGAATTTCATCCCTTTGTATGTTATTCAGAACATTGCATTGTTTTTTTTATCAGTTTTTCTGCTGATCAGGGCTTTGAATTTAGCTGATATAAACTGCTGAGAAGGAAATGCCCATGCTGAAAGAAGAAGCACGAAAACAACCAGATTTGTTTTTTTGATGATTACACAAAAAGTTATTTTTGTAATAGTGCTACCCGTGATACCAAGAAGCCGCGGTGTGAGGCAACAAATTCAACAATGACTTCCACATTAACTTAGGGTGCAACAACTTTCTCCTACGAGGCCTCAGAATTACTATATGTATTTCCTTACACCATTCTCACCACATCCCCATCCTATCTGGATAATATAATTTATTCATTATTTAAATTTATACTGTAGTTTTGTGTTAAAGTAATTTAAAGATTTTTGTATGTCTCTGTATATACCTATACACAGTACACAGACAAATACACTATTTAGGTACTATTGGGCAAAAATGAAAACTTTGTTTTTAATATTAATGAAATTGATGTCACATTCAGACCTTACAGTTTTAAACTTATATTTCAACATATTTCTTCCATATTGTTTAAAATTTTGACATAGAAAGTGTTTCAAAAGTTTCAGAACAACAGTTCCATTTTGTTGCATAATGTGGGGACAGTGATGGAGAATGTGAGTTTGGAGTGGTGTTGGTGTTGAGAATTGCAGGTACAATGGCTTGCAAAAATATTCATACCCCTTGAACATTTCATCTTGCGACCACAAATGGTAATGTATTTTATTAAGATTTTAAATTATAGACCAGCACAAAGTAGCACATTACTTCAAAATGGAGCAAAAATGATACATGGTTTTCAAAATTTGGATCAAATAAAAATCTGAAAAGCTGACATGAACAACTGCCACCGCCATGTTTCACAGTGGGGATGTTGTGTTCAGAGTGATGAGCAGTGTTACTGTTTCACCACACAATGTGCTTTGCATTTAGGCTAAAATGTATCCACTATATGGCTTGTAGCAAACTGCAAACGGCCCTTCTTTTGTATTTCTTATATCTTATAACAACAGTTTTCTTATTGCCACTCTTCCATAAAGCCTGATTTGTGGAGTGCACGACTTAAAAATTTCTCCCATAGATTCTCCCACCTGAGCTGTAGATTTCTGCAGCTCCTCCAGAGTGACCATGAGCCTTTTGGCTGCTCTGACCAGTGCTCCCCTTGCTCAATCTGTCAGTTTGTGTTGATGATCTTCTTGTAAAATACTTTTTTCATTTTTGGTGCTCCTTGGGATGTTTAAAGCTTGGGATATGTTTTTATAACCTAACCCTGCTTTACAATTCTCCACAACTTTATCTCTGACCTGTTTGGTGAGTTCTTTAACAATGCTGTTTTTTGCTTTTTTATTTTATAAAAAATTTGAAAAACATTTTTGTTCCATTTCACAATTATGTGTTACTTTGTGTTGGTTGCTGATCACTTAAAATCTTAATAAAATACATTTAATTTTGTGGCTGTAAGGTGATAAGTTCAAGCGGTGCAAGCCACTGTACGGGGTATGAATTGTTGGGTAAAGTGGTGACAGTGTTATTGAATGTGGGTACAGGGTGGGGATGGTTTAAGGGAATGTGAGTGGGGATGGTGTTGGATGTCTGGCCTGACACTGCTTGATGTCTTGTGTCATGTGCTTGTGCTCAGTTATATGCAGTTTAAAGGCCAGGGTTTAACTGGGTGAACCATTTTGCTGCAGCACCATCATGTGGCGAGTCATTGTTTCAGGTTTAGTAACACTAAATACAGTTTTGTCATTTAGAGTGTAAATTAGAGACAAATAAAATGTGACGTGTACATGGCAGTTTAAATCATTATTTTTGATTTTATAGTTTTTATGTTTTTAATTTGTATTTAATGTTTTGATGTCACTATTTAAAATAACAAAAAGTCCATTAAAAAGAGTATTTATGGGACCTGCTTAAATGCCAGCTTTCCAGCTATGGATGCAATGTCATAATATGTTCTTAGATGTTTTTGAGGGATACCCCAGTTTTTCAATAGGCCCCAAGGTGTCAGAGTTCCTCTCATAACTGCTACTGTCTGCAGTAGTAACAGTCTTCATCACATCAATATGAATGTGGTAATAAGTAAATGTGTTGACGCCCATGATTATTATAAACTAAGATGCTTTTGCTTTTATTAACCAATAACCAATATGTATTTTTGCATGGGTTTGGGATGTTTTTTGAAACAGTTTTTATAGACACATCAAACTCGTTTATGACAACAAAGTGAGAAACACGTAGTTTATTAAAAAGTGCTGGTTTTATTTAATAAAGCTTTTTGTTCACATTATGAGTTTCTGATACCTGTGTTCATCTAAAATGCATTATTAGCTTAATCACACAGTATTTTTGCTTATGTTGAAGACAGTAGAAGACAGGAATGAATGCAGTGATTTTCATGATGGTCATGAAGTCTGGTACGCTGCTCACGTTAAGAAGATGTTTTGGTTTGCACTGGAGACTCTGCACGTCTTTTGCTGTTTAAGAAAAATAAATAAAAAGTTTCAAAATGTAGCAGATCATGATCATGAGAAAAATATGAAAAAATGACTGACTATTACGGTTATGATACTGTGTTTTTGGTATTAGGTACATACCTTCTCTTTAAAACTTTCTCGATGATGGGCTTGATCCAGTTTACTTCAGGGTCCACACACACTGTAATACCATTCTTCTGGGTGATCCTGGAGAAATGAGAAGAGTCAGTGTTATCCTAAATCCTACCCAGGTTTATGCCTGGTCTGCTTTGCTGCTTCTTATATTCTCACATTTTAAACTTTAATATTTCAGTGCCTTTATGAAACGTTCTGCTTATGGGTTTTCAGAGGATTCCCTTTGTTTCAAGGGTCCTTGAAATTTGAAAGATAATCGTAACTCTGACTTAGAAGCGTGTAACTGTTTATTGTACTCTGTGTGCAGAACGTTAGACAGCTCTGTTGTAACTTACAGGATTTCAGTGTTGCGGCAGTGGGCAGTAGGAGGAAAGATCTGAAGGCTCTTGAAGTGCTGGGAACTCATAGGGGATCTACTGGTGTTCACACAGCGACATTGAGGGCTAGTGGCCAGAAATGCTAGAAAAGTAAAGAGTTACTACAAGTTAATAAATATTAACTGACACAGTTTTACCTCTCCACTCTGAAGATTAAAAAAAAAATAGATAAGAGTCTTTGACTGTGAGATATGCATAAATATTCACTTTATGTTTTCACTTTGTAATTTTGGAAACTGTAAATGTAGTAACTAGGTTATACAGAGGGTGAGTTGTACAGTAAACTGTATAAAACTGTAAGTAAAATGTCCAGAGAAAGGCAGACAGTCTTTTAGTTTAACAGTCATATGCTTGTGGTTCGATACTTCAACTTGTTAGAGCTAAGCTAGCTTTTTTCAGTTTATATCTTTCAAGTGTTAAACAATCAATTTGTGTCTGTGAGGATGTAGTATATTATACCAAGCATGAAAAGTGGCACTAAAAGCTTAATTTTCTCAATTTGCTTGTATTTTGCAAACCTATATTACTGCTGTGCTTACTAGCTAACTTTTTAGCTACTTAGCTAAAGCTAGCTACACTTTTCTTTGAGAGAGAAACGCAGAGGAGGCACAGCTTAATTAGCTAACTAGTAAGAATATGAAATACTAATATAATTGTTATTTATTTAATATCATTTTATTTTATAATGTCAACAGTAGTAATATTACTAGATAAATGTTTGTGTAATATCACCAGTCAGCAAGCTAACCTAGCCTGGCTTTCCTAAACTAGCTTAGTTTACCTGGCTAACGCTAGCTAAGCTAAGTTAGATAACTATTTAGATCAGCTAAAACTTAGCACTTTACTCTTACCAGCTTAAATATGGTTTTGTGTTTCTTTTTATGATTTATTTTGGATGTTCATTACAGCAGTGTTGTTGCTGCACAAATAAAAATTAGATTTATGATAAAAAAAACAATATACAATCATTATATTTATGTTAAAGCCTTTTAGAGTAGTCATCTACATTTATTGCTGTGATAAATGTAACTACAGCAGCCTAGTAATAATAATTACATTACTTTAATTATTACTCTAATAAAAAAAATACAGTATTTTATAACTAGGTAGGCACAGTGATAAAAAATTTTTTGACTACTACAATGTTATTTTTACAGTGTAGTGTTTTTAGCTTAATACCGCAGTATCATGATAAGATCAAACATTGGTGAGATGGTAAGATGGTTAACATGATATGGTGACCCAATTAGGATTGTATGATGACTCAGAAAACCTCAGCCTACTGTATAAAGCTCTCAAATGTCAATCATAAGCATAATCACATCACAACACAACACATAGTATAGTTAACACTGTTACTACCCTAAAAACATGGTCCTTAAAATGTTATTTAAAGCGACACCAAAGAAAAAAAACACTTTCACTTCCATAGAAATAAAAAAGTTTTTCTTTGGTGTTGCTCAAAATAACATTTAACCTTTCTTGTTTTCTCCAAGTGTAGATAAATAAAAATGAAAAGATAAATAAAATATTTAATTGGTAAGAATATCAACACCACTGAAAATACTTGTACACATATATATATATAAAAGGTGTTATAATCTGTCAGTATAAAATAGTCTCTTACCAAATAGTGTGGGAAAGCAGCAGAGAGCAGTGGCTGCCAGCAGCAGAAGACGGGCACTGAACTGCATGGTGGTGCTGGTAGACTGGTGATGGCAGTAGAGTCGGTCTGGGACGAGTGAGGTGAAGTGATGGGTATTTAAGGATGCTCGAAAAAGGAAGTAATTGGAAAATGAACACCCCAAAGACCCAATAGGCTGTGCTGATCAGGGGAAAGGGTGGGAGGATATGCGCACAGTGCTGTTCCTGGAAAGTAAACAGCAAAGCAAGACAATTTCTGATACAGTAGTTTGTTTCATAAAATGCACTGTGTGGGTGGTCGGTTTATTTTTTAACACAGTCATTAAATAGCTGTAAGAGTTAAAATCCTGTATAGCTGTTTTTTGTTTTTTGGAACTCAAAGTTCCCAGTTTACTGAGGCAACATAATTAAAAGTGAAAACTTTGAATCAAAAACTGTTCTAGGATTTGGAATGATCCAAATAATTTACCATACACTTCTCTATAAGGATATATTTCTCAACCCTGATCCTAAAAGCACATTGCCCTGCACATTTTATTGCTTTCCCTTCTTCCGCTGTAATAAAAGAAGCATTGTAGGAACTGGAACTGGAACTGAAGTGGTTTGGCATGAACTACATAAAGTGCATTTGACTAATTACAAATAAATAAATAAATATTACTTCTTAGTACATAAGAAATGCTGGGGATCTGCCATATTGACTTAAAAAAACAAAGCAAATTCAGCTCAAACAGAAATCATAATGCAAAAATTTTACATGGAAATTAAACTGTATTGAAATTTTATGTTATTACACAGCAACGCATTTGTTCCATCCCCACAACAAATCTATGCCTGTCTGCACTCGGCTAATAAGTTTCCATTTGTGGTTGAGAAACGCGGCATGTGAATATGCGCTAGCTGTGTATGTTAATTCTCACCACACATCTGTGGTCTGAAGGAACGCTTCTTTCATGCGCTTGTATCTAGGCTGATTTCCTGTTGCAATTTTCTTCTTTATTTTAGAAGTTAATGACTGGGGAAATTTAGATGTCACATTCAAACTTGCAAATGCAAGCTATAGAAACTGCTGTGCCAGACAATTATTTGAATTAATTAATACGCTGGAAAGTTAGGTTGTTGTTTTTTTTCAAATAATATTAGAATATGAACATGAAGATATTTCATGTTTTGTCTGGTCAGCTCTACTTAATTTGTTACGTTAAAGTACATCTATTCCTACATTTCAGGCCTGCAACAATTAGGAGCTACTACTTAAGGGTAGCTTAAGTCTTTGTTAGACAAGGAGAGGGAGAGGATCTCCAGTTTGTCAGCAAGTGTGTAAGAATTAAAAAGTTTATAAACATTAAAGGGCCACGCACCGTGCAGCTTGATTTAGGGCATCAGTTTGTCTTTGCTTTCATAATGACAGGAAAAGTACACCTTAAGCGGCTCAAAATGTGCAAAATACATGTACTAATTCTCTTAATTAATCATGGGTCAATTGTCTTACCTTCCCTTTACGAGCCAGTGTGCTCTGACTTTGGAGCGTTGCTGTTTCAATGGTGCACCTTCTTGGACATGTCCAACACAATTTCTGAACGAATAGGCTGTTCCCAGAGTGCTGTATCAAGGCACCTCAGTGTGAAGTCTGTGGGAAGGAAAAAGTGTAGCAGAAAATGCTGCACAACGAGAAGAGGTGACTGGACCCTGAAGAAGATTGTGGAGAAGGGCCGATTCCAGACCTTGGGGGACCTGCGGAAGCAGTGGACTTAGTCTGGAGTAGAAACATTCAGAGCCACCGTGCACAGGCGTGTGCAGGAAATGGGCTACAGGTGTCGCATTCCCCAAGGTCAAGCCCCTTTTGAACCAGAAACAGAGGCAGAAGCGCCTGACCTGGGCTACAGAGAAGCAGCACTGGACTGTTGCTCAGTATTCCAAAGCAAATTTTGCATGTCATTCGGAAATCAAGGTGCCAGAGTCTGGAGGAAGACAGGGGAGAAGGAAATGCCAAAATGCCTGAAGTCCAGTGGCAAGTACCCACAATCAGTGATGGTCTGGGGTGCCAG
Organism: Astyanax mexicanus; assembly: GCF_023375975.1. Taxonomy (NCBI): domain Eukaryota; kingdom Metazoa; phylum Chordata; class Actinopteri; order Characiformes; family Acestrorhamphidae; genus Astyanax; species Astyanax mexicanus. The sequence continues at coordinate 17,453,282 of NC_064429.1, forward strand.
GTCAGCTGCTGGTGTTGGTCCACTGTGTTTTATCAAGGGCAGGGTCAATGCAGCTAGCTATCAGAAGATCTTGGAGCACTTCATGCTTCCATCTGCTGATAGCTTTATGGAGATGAAGATTTCATTTTTCAGCAGGACCTGGCACCTGCTCGCAGTGCCAAAATCACTGGTAAATGGTGTACTGACCATGGTATTACTGTGCTCAATTGGCCTGCCAACTCTCCTGACCTGAACCCCATAGAGAATCAATCTGTGGGATTTTGTGAAGAGAAAGTTGAGAGACGCAAGACCCAACACTCTGGATGAGCTTAAGGCCGCTATCGAAGCATCCTGGGCCTCCATAACACCTCAGCAGTGCCTCCATGCCACGCCGCATTGAAGCAGTCATTTCTGCAGAAGGATTCCCGACCAAGTATTGAGTGCATAACTGAACATAATTATTTGAAGGTTGACTTTTTTTGTATTAAAAACACTTTTCTTTTATTGGTCGGATGAAATATGCGAATTTTTCGAGATTTTTGTTTTTTCTTTACTTTTTTGCCAAAATCATCAATATTAAAACAATAAAAGGCTTGAACTACTTCAGTTGTGTGTAATGAATCTAAAATATATGAAAGTGTAATGTTTATCAGTACATTACAGAAAATAATGAACTTTATCACAATATGTTAATTTTTTGAGAAGGAACTGTATAAGTGTTGACAATTTACTGCAATGAACGTATGACTGTTGAAGTCCTTTTAGTTTTTTTTTTCAGTCATTGGCGAACCTGTGTTTCCCAATGCCAAGATAGCAATATGCCAGAAATTTTACCTGAACACACCTGCCATCAGCGTGGATATATTCACAAGTGCTGTTGCGATTTAAACAACGCAGCCGCAAATGAGCTTTGTGACGTGCCTGGTGCATTGTGTAACATATTTTCCTTTGTGGGTAGCACTTTACTTGGATGGTCAATTTGATGGCTTTGTTGATGCTCAACTGACATTCAACAATACAGAGTTACACAAATAAATTAAACTTAGTACTTTTACAGAAGCCATATGCTATGTACTGAAGCGCTGTCATCTTATCTGTTCTTGGAGGAGGAATGGAAAAACGTGCATTGTGGTGAGATGATTCAGTATTCCTGAACTATGGGAATGAAGCAAATAACACTTGAAATAACTAATTACTTGGTATGACAAACATCAAAATATTTAAAGGACATTTAAGAAATACAAACATTACAAAGTGGTAAATATTTTACAATCCCATATTAATAAATAAAATTAAGTTGATGAGACAAAACATGAAATATAATGATCATACTATCTGCAATCTGCAATTTTTTTAGTTGCATTTCCCATTCTGCCCCACCCTTTTTGGATTTGGGGATATACTGTATACTGCATATATCTGCAGACTATAAGCATGCTTTGAACAGTTTAGTAAGGTAAAGTTTCCTCTTTACCACCTACTACTCTCAGACAGAGATTAGAAGAAAAGGGAACCGAAAACGCTAACTAGAGTGCTGGCATTTCTGTCTATTTTTAGGTGGCCCTAATAAGACCTATAGACTTCTTCTTTGTAGCACACCCTGACTCAAGTTGTTTTCTTTGAAAAAAAAAAAAATATATATATATATATATATATATCAGTATATGGCAAAAAGACAGTTACTCGCAACATTAGTCACTTTTATGGAGACTATGTGTGGGTGTTTGTGGGAAAGAGGTTGTTGTCCATGTTTGGATAAGTTGAGGCCATACTCAAAGCTAAAATTAACATTATACTGTAAATATAATAAACTCTGTGCACGTAACATGGAAGCAAGATGTACACCGGTTTATTTATTTCCGGTTAGTAAAGTGAACGTTGTTGAGCAACAATAATGCTGTATACACAGCGTTTACAGGAGGCATTTGACATTATGTGCACTATTTAGTTGTAAATAAAACTGCATTTGTAGTCTGTTTCGTGCACTTTTCAGGGTGTAGGATGACATTTGGGACCTTATATGTCAAAACACAGAAGACTGGAGTTAACGTAGCAAGCCAAAGAAGTGTTTCCATACTAATTCTGATTCACTGATCTCCATATTACAGCATTTCACTTCGCACACACCTAGTTCAGCTGATCTGATCAATAAAAACACTGAGTTAAAATGAGTGTTTTACAGCAGGACACAGAAAAATATAAGTATAACAGTGTAAAATTGTTGTGCCCTCAAAATAACCCAATACACAGGTATTAATGTCTAAACCGCTTGCAACAAACATGAAAAGGTCCAAGTTGTGCCCAATTAGCTATTTTCCCACCCAGTGTCATGTGACTCGTTAGTGTTACAAGGTCTCAGTTGTGAATGGGGAGTGCTAAAACTGCTAAACTAACTGAGACACAGGTGGCCAGGGTCACTCAGCAGTTTTCCAATATGAGTTCCTCTCAAAACAGGCCTCCTCAGGGTCAGCTAAAGAAGTTAAATCCAAATGTTCAGAGTAATATCCAGGGGTTGGCTTCAAAAAATAGACAGTAGATAGATCAGTGCTGCCAGCATTGCTGCGGAGCTTGAAGAAGTGGGAGGTCAGCCAGTAGTGTAGTAGTAAAACTTGAGCATATTAATTAGAAAGACAACCCCAAAATGATCTTGTAGCTTATTATTATTATTATTATTATTAATAAAAGTTTTTTATTAGTTTTTGTTTAATGGAGCATTGAGGAGGTAGAGACTGTTTTTCACATAGACTGTATATAAAGATGGACGCCGTGTCACCGTTCCCATTCATTCAATGAAAATGAAGCCAAAATCTTCCGCCATTATGGCGATTCAGAGACCAGAGTCTGCGCAGTAGAGACCAGAGGAGGGAGAAAGGCTGTGGAGAGACCGCCTACTCATTTAAATAACCCCGCCCCTGAGGGCTGCCTCGCGGTCACAGACTGCAGAGCGGGGCGGAGCGCAGCTGACGGTCTGTTATTGGTCCCGCCCATAAGCAGCCCTTTTACCATAACCACACCTTTTTTGAATAGAGCCAAATAAAGTTTTAAAAACCGAATTCTGTGGGGATATAAAAATTTGACAATATAAGCAGAGGTTACACTAGCTGTTGCATTTAAATAATGGAGGTAGAATTACAGTATATTAGAAAAAAACGTGATTGAAAGTTGTCTGTTTTGCCATTTAAACCTATGGGGATGGGTGGAGTTACACAGCTTTCTGCAGCCGAACAGCAGGGGGCGCCCGACCTGTGGTGGCTTCACTTTTAAGAGACGATGCTCTGTCCAGCTATATACAGTCTATGGTTTTTCATCAGTTAATTTTCAGTAATTTTTTTTAATTTATTATCACTTTTGTCAGTTTCAAGTTTTTTAGTAACCACTGTGGGTTTTTACTTTCTTTAACAGAAGAGTCCTATTAATTTTGTCCATTCATTTATATGCACTATATAATACCATTTTCAAGTCTATTTAAATACAGTTTAATTTTGCTTTGCACTTTGCATCACATTTTAATCTCTGTTTTATGGATTGCCTCAGCAGATGCTTATCATAGTTTCCTTATGTCTCATATCCTGCGTGTTTTACAGTATTGCCAGATGCATTTCACACATTTTAAAGTGTGTATATGTGGTTAGGAGGCATTTAGCATTGTCACATTTCCGTGTCCCGCACCCTTTGATATTTTCGGTCAGTTGTTGTGTTTTCCTGTCTGCAGCTCTTTTTTCACAGCGCCGAAAACCTGTAAAAAAAAGCCAAAAAGAGAAACAGCTATTCTCTTTTCTTAGAACAGAAAGTTGGCAAACAAAATGAAACTTACTTAATCTAGTGACAATACAAAAATATAAAAAATCAGCTTTAGAATTTTTTTTTTTAAATAATGACCCTACATTTTTTTTAGTTAATTTTATATGGTGAACACATTAAACACCAGAAACATTGTTTGCTCATAACGTATTTTTAAATTTACAGCTTCCATTTTATGCAAAACTATACTGACATGTCAAATATCATGGAACAGGAAATAGTTTCATGCCCCATGACTTTTGCCATGTGCCACTGAAACTAAAGAACAATGACACTGAATTTAGTTTTTTTGTCTATTTACAAAGACAGTTCTGTCCAGACGCTGCTGGCCACTTTCAGGCTTAGCTTGAACTCACCATCTTACAGCTGTTATGATCTTACAGCTGTTATGATTTAACTTATTTTCTTCTTCCCTTTTTGGGGTTATCTCTCTTTTCTCTCTATCTTTTGCAAGTTAACTGTGAGGGAGTAGGATCCGGCTAATTGATCCCGGTCCTGCTATAAAGGGCTTTTCTACCACCACCACCACCATGCTGCTAAACCAATGGAATACAACACATGACTTGTTTGGAGCTATATCATATATAATAATGTATCGATTGCCATGTTTGTCACACCTTAGCTTGTGTCTGTCTTCTGTTTCTGTCATCTGTTCTCATGTTTTGTTTACTCCAACATGTGCTTCTAGAGCACATGGCTTTGTTTTGGTATTGTCCTGTCTCCTCCCTAGCCCTGCCCTAGTCATTAGTGTTGTCACCTTGTGTCTTGTTTGTAACCCCGCCCCCTTGTTTACCGGTCCTCACCCTCCTTGTAAATAAATAGTCCAGTGTATGAGTGCTTGTTTGGTGAGTCTTTTGTATCCTTGTGTTCTGTATATGTGTGTATTGGTTTTGTATTTTGTGTTCCTTAGAATCTCTGTTTCTTCAATTCAGGTCTGTTGTTTTGTGAGTTTAGCAAGTGTGTGGAAGGAGTATCAGACCACTGCAAATCTACCAAGACCTGGCCGTCCCTCTAAACTTTCAGCTCAACAAGGAAAAGACTGATCAGGGATGCAGCCAAGAAGCCCATGATCACTCTGGATGAACTGCAGAGATCTACAGCTGAGGTGGGAGACTCTGTCCATAGGACAACAATCAGTCGTACACTGCACAAATCTGGCCTTTATGGAAGAGTGGCAACAAGAAAGCCATTTCTCAAAGACCATTTCTCTGGTCAGATGAGACCAATATCAAACTTTTTGGCCACAATGCAAAACATCATGTTTGGCTTAAAAGCAACACAGCTCATCACCCTGAATACACCATCCCCACTGTCAAACGTGGTGGTGGTAGCATCATGGTTTGGGCCTGCTTTTCTTCAGCAGGGACAGGGAAGATGGGTACAATTGAAGAGCCAAATACAGGACCATTTCTTCATTCCAGGTCTGTTGTATTGTGAGCTTAGTAAGTGTGCCAGGTTTGTTCCTTTTGTATTCTTAGTGTAATTCTAGTTATTCAGTTTCTTGCTTTTTTTTTTAAGCTTAGTTTTGTTCTTGTCTTTTGTTTATTTATTTTCCCAGATTACTTTTCTTAGTCTTTGCGCTAACCATTTTTTTTCTTCAGTTTTTGCTTTAATTTATCTTGTATGTTTATTAAATATTTATATATCTGCACTTACATCCATCCTCTTCAGACCATGACAGTGTTATACATTTGATCGGTAAACGCATGTGTTAGTTAGTGCAACCAGATTTAGTAAAAGGATGGTTTTAAACTAACTAGTAACTAAGGGCTTAGTAGACACTTTACACACAAACGTAAAAATGAACTTACACAAAGTTGGTTCAACCCTTCCCTGGCCTTTAACTTAAATGTTGTGATTTCTATTATTGTCAGTATTTCTGAGACAACCAAAGTAGATAACCAAAGTATCTCATTTATTTATTATCTTTATGTGTTGTCTTGTCCATTGTTGTTAGTTCACCTTAATTATATTATTCAGTTAATGTAGCGCTGTAGGGGATAAGGATTCTTTTGGGATTCTTCTTTTCTTCTAAGCTAGGGAGGGAGAAAAGATTCCTAGATTTTTGTTTCTTTGTTTTTCTTTTTTGAACTTGTTATTTTAGGCATTTTTATCCCTAAGGTTTTAGGTCTCTCTTAAATAGTTCTTAATGGATGTTGATTAAGCCTAGTCTTGAACTAAATGCAGTGCCAGTGGTGATTTATTTTTGGAAAATTTTAACTCAAGGCTGATATTCAATCTGAGATCTTAATTTAGTCCAAGTATGACTTTGGGGTCAAAGTATTAAAGGCTTAATCTAAATCAATGTATTTTTGGCTTATACTCTTACAGTCTTTTCTGGAAATTATTTATTATTTTTTAAGTGTATTTTTTCTGAAAATGTAATTCTGTGAATTTAAATAAAATTATAATATATATATAACACTACACTGATACGGCAAAAGTCGTAGGACAGGAATTGGCTGCCCCATTTGTCTAATTGCACAGACAATTCTAGCTAGACTGTACTGTTCACTGTGGGTGGAAATGCCTTATATTATGTGCTTCCAGTACACATGTGACATTGTGAATAGAGAAATGTAAAAGCTAATCTCCGCATGTTTTGGGATTTAGGGCCCTGTCTGCTGAGAATGGGTAATTGTACCGAACATGCAGAAGAATCATTTTAAACGGGGCGGGTGTGATGCGGTCTCCTTTCAGAGCGAATGAATCCAAATTTCCCCTTCTGAAGTCTCCATTGCTCCACCAGCCGCTCGCTTTTAGTAAAACTGAGCCAGACCTTCTTTCAGAGGCTGTACATGTGACGGAAGTACGTAAAGACGCGTAAGAAACAAAATAATATGGACCGCCGCTTTAAGTAGTTCTCTATGGTACTGAAAATGGTTGTTGTAAATTGTGAAAAGGCATTACTCAAAAAATCCTTTGTGGCATCTTTATTTTCATGATTACAGGCCTACAAACACATAGTATAGCAAATTAATTTCATAGAAATGGATTAAGCCTAGTCTCGAGTAAAAACACCAAAATGCAAAGATTTAATCTGGCTCATTAGTCTGGTCCAGGAAGGACTTTGAGGTCTATATATTAAGAGCTTAATAAATAATCAATCAATCAGTGAGTAAATGGTGTTTATTTCAGTATTATAGTATAATATATTTCCCAGACTCAAATAAACTCTAATATATATATATATATATATATATATATATATATATATATATATATATATATATATATATATATATATATATATATTTAAACATTTGGAAAATACAGCATGTGCATCTCTATTCACTGGAAACAATATGAAACCATTGACATTATGGTTGGAAACACTGGGATGGCAACCCGTATTGAGAAAGGAAAGCTGTAGGTGGAACATACAGTGAAAAGGGCACAACAATGGATGATAAACTCAATAGTGAGGCGTTTGTTCCTACTAAAGACAAAAGCGCATGCCTCCATGACTCTAGGCCTAACCACTGTGGGTGTACAAAACACAGAATTCTAACTTAGCAGCCCACCACCCTCTGTGTCAAGAAATGTATGTGGCGTCAACCACAAGTGAGCTGCAGTAAAAAAAAACAAAAAAAACATTCACTTCCTTCAAAAATGTCACTGACTAATGAATAACCACAAAATATTTACACCCATACTGGACTGGATATTGTACTTAAGATAAAATCGTTTTTTTAATGGTTTAAGATGTCATGTAAATGTTTTTGCATTAAATTTGAGGTCTTTAGTCTCACACCAGTTCTGTATAGTTAGTACTAGATTTATGTCATGTCAGGAATTGCTCTCATTTATCATATGTAGAATAGACTCATCAGCTCAGCGTCTAGACCAGTGACCAATAATAGTTTTTGTGGTTTTTTTTGTTACAGTATATTCAAACTAAAATTTAAAGTACTACGTATCCCAGAAGTCAAACGGGAAGACCGATTAATACTAGTACTGTAAGTCATGGTCATATGTAATGGGAAGAAGCTATTTCAGACCACTGGAGGTCCCCCAAATTTACCGAAATCTAAACTGAAAACTATGTGAATGCTTTCTAATATAAGCCATGTAGCTCTAGCTGTACAGTGGCATCAAAAAATATTTGCCCCTTACAGATTTCTTTTGTTTTTGCATTTTTCTTATACTTACATTTTTCAGATTATCAAACAAACTTTAAAATCAAACAAATATAACCAGACTTAACAAAAAATCATAATAATGATTTCATTTATTAAGGGAAAAATCTATTCAAACCAATCTAGTAACAAAGTGTTTGACCCCCTATAAATGAACTGTGATTAATCACACTTTTTGGAAAGCTGAGTTCAATTTCACTACTAACCACAACCAGGCCTGATTAATGCCAGACCTGTAGAATCAAGAAATCACTTAAATAGAACCTGTCTGACAACATGAAGCAGCTAAAATATCTCAAAAAACAACACACTATTAAGAACTTCTAAAACAGATCAGAATGCAAAGTCGATCCACAGGACCAGATGATCCCCAGAATTTTGTGTAAATATTATTTGGACTGATGTGACAAAAGTGGAACTTTTTGGAAGGTGTGTGTCCTGTTACCACAGCACCTTCTTCTTCATGTTGCTGTGTACCCTACATGAGGACAAACTGCAAACAGCACTTTTTATGTCTTTCTTAGCACAATGTTTGTTTTTTGCCACACTTCCATAAAGGCAAGATTTGTGGACCTTTACCATTACTCCATGACTAATTTTCCTGTGGACAGATTCTCTCACCTGAGCTGTGGATCTCTGCATCTCCTCCAGAGTGACCATGGTCCTTTTGGCTGCTTCTCTGACCAGTGCTCTCAATGCTGGATTTGCCAATTTGGGTGAACCATGCCTATGTCTTGGTAGGTTTGCAGTTGTAGAATACTTTTTCCATTTTTGGATGATGGCTTGAACAGTGCTCTTTGGGATGCTTAAAGCTTGGGATATGTTTTTATAACCTAACCGTGCTTTAAACATCTTCGCAACTTTATCTCTGACCTGTCGAGTAAATTATTTGGTCTTCATGAGGCTGTTTGTTGACTAGTGTTTTCTAATAAACCACTGAGGTCTTCACAGAACAGCCCTATTTATACTGAGATTAAACTACAGACAGCTGAACTCTATGAACTAATTAAGTTAAGACTTCTGAAGGCAATTGATTGCACTGGATTTTATTTAGAGGTTTCAGAGTAAAGGGGGCTGAATACTTTTGACTTTTCACGTTTAATTTATATATAATTTCCCTTCCACTTCACAGTTATGTGCTACTTTGTGTTGGTCCATAACTTAAAATCTTTATAAAATGCATTTAAATTTGTGACTGTAAAATGACAAACAAATTGAAGAAAATTCAAGGGGAATGAATACTTGGCCCAGAAGTATGTAGATAGCTGTGTATCCAACATAAAATGTGTATTTCCATTGATGCATTAACATTTTCTGTTGCTCTAAAAAGACTTTATGCTAGATGGTGACACGTCATTGTTAAAAAAAAAAAAAAACTAAAACCACAGTCATTTTCTGGCACATGTAGCCTATTTATACAGAATTTTTTTTTGTAAAACCACATGACACAGATTTGGTTTGATTTAAAGTAGGTACTGTTGAGCGCTCAGGAACTAATGCCTTTTAAAAAAAATAATGCCATATTAAAGAAACTACAGTATGTTATGTTTAGGTTTGGTTTAAGAAGATTCTGGAGTGGAAGCTCTCATCCACCACCCCATACACAATGGCAAGAAAAAGTATGTGAACTATTTTTTGTAAATATACAGCTCTGGAAAAAATTAAGAGACCACTTCAGTTTCCGAAACAGTTTCTCTTATTTTGCTTTTTACAGGTATATGTTTGATTGACATAACCATTGTTGTTTTATTTTATAAACTACAGACAGCATTTCTCCCAAATTCCAAATAAAATATTGCCATTTAGAGCATTTATATGCAGAAAATGAGAAATGGCTGAAATAACAAAAAAGATGGAGAGCTTTCAGACCAAAAATAATGCAAATAAAACAAGTTGTAGAGAATGATCAGGGGGTGACGCTCTCTCCATATGTCAACTATGCCAATTTTTTTTTTAAGGGTTTTTTAAGGTTTAAGGTTTTTTAAGACTTCTGATTGGATGATCCGGTGGATGATGATCTATCTAGTGCATCGTCAAGCACACAATTAAAATCAAAGGGGCAAAGTATTGATTGAACAATAAAAATATATGGGGCATAAATTGAGGGCAGTCTACATTGGGGGACTTAGCAGTAAGTTAGCTAATGTTACTGGAAAGAGAACTGAGGTTAACGGAGAGCTAGCTAACAGAGTAATGTTAGCTACGTTATCTAGCTACATTACTGCGGGGAGAACTAAGGTTAGCGGAGAGCTAGCTAACATAATAACATTAGCGGCAAGTTAGCTACATGACCGGGAAGAGAACTAAGGTTAACGGAGATCTAGTTAACATAGTAACGTTAGCGGAAAGTTAGCTACATTACTGGGGAAAGACCTAAGGTTAGCGGAGGGCTAGCTAGCATGCTAACATAATAACATTAGCTGCGAGTTGGCTACATGACTGGGAAGAGAACTAAGGTTAGCGGAGAGTTAGCTAACATGCTAACATAATAACATTAGCGGCAAGTTAGCTACATGACCGGAAAGAGAACTAAGGTTAGCGGAGGGCTAGCTAGCATAGTAACGTTAGCGGCGAGTTAGCTACACTACTGGGGAAAGACCTAAGGTTAGCGGAGAGCTAGCTAGCATGCTAACCTAATAACATTACCAGCAAGTTGACCGGGAAGAGAACTAAGGTAAGCAGCGAGCTACATAACATAGTAATGTTAGTGGCGAGTTAAGTTAAGCTACTTCAAGTGTTAATTTCCAGTACAACATTTTATTTTCTACCAAAGAAAATAGGACTACATTTTGGGGTCTTAAATTAAATTTTATTGAGGTCTAAAAAAGTTAGATTGTATTACAAATTCAAATGCAGAATGTACTTTTCGGACAAGAAACCAGTGTTTTAAAATGTTTAGGAGCGGAGCAAAGTTTCATGCGCCTATCTCTGATCAGATCATGTGACACCCTTCAAATCTTTAATTTCATTGTTTTGTACATAAATGTGTCAGAAAAGTTTATATTATCTTCACGAAAATCAAGGGTGTTGACAAATGATAGTGTGCCTACAATAATTACACAAAACAAAATTTTACAGGTCTTTATTGGACACTTATTCAATACTCAATTGTTCAGAGAATTTTAACCCATTTTTTTTCTGGCAAAAACACTGTATCAAAAGTGAAGCATGGGGGTGGTAGCATCATGTTATATGCTTTTTTGTTACATGCTTTTCCTTTAATTGAAATTAAAGCATAGATGAATGGTGATCACTCTAAGACAACCTGTTTAAAAATACAAATAAATAACTAAAATAAGAAGTTCTAAAAGAGAAGTTCACCTTTTAAAATGAAGATGATCCCAGGGATTAGTCTGAAGCCACACAGAAGTGACTGAACAATGTAAAACTGTTCTTAAAGCCTCATCTAACCAACATGAACAACCTACAGCAGGTCTGCAAGGAAAGAATGGCTAGACATCGCTCCTAGAGTGTGGAAAATGCTGGTAGAAACTTACCGTAAAGGCTTAAAGCTGATATCACAAAAAATGCTTCTACCCAGTATTAGTTTGACGAGGAGGAATACTTGTTGAATACTTAGAATTTTTGTTTTCTGCAGGAGCCACAAGACATTCTTAAAAAGTTAGTTGACCACACATTAAATCTGCTAATGTTAACTCCCAGAAACTTCTCTATGACTGTGTTTGAAAGTGTTTTTCTTTTTGTTTGCTTGTTTAAGGACTTGTATGATCAAAATTGACTAATAATAAACTTTTTTTTAATATTTAATATTAAAATATTAATATTTAATATTTTAAGTTTAGACACACCTGTTTGCTTGTTTAAGGACTTGTATGATCAAAATTGACTAATAATAAACTTTTTTAAAAAATATTTAATATTAAAATATTAATATTTAATATTTTAAGTTGAGACACACCTTAAACTCAGTGTTTTTTATTATTTTTAAATGTTCTGCATTGTACAATAATATTAAATACATAATACTAAATAATAACAAAACATTTTAAACAAGCCAAAATAGGTTTTATACTTTAGATTCTTCAAAGTAGCACCTTTTGCTTTGATGCCAACTTAATATTAGTATAAATATTTAATAATAATCCACAATGTAATAAATAATACAAATAAGGAACAGATAATAAAGATAATATATGTCCAAACTTTTGACTGGTACTGTAAGTCATTTTTGAGGGCTAATAAGCTCAGTATTGTGATGTTGATCCGGTTTAGTTTTTTAAACGCGTTCTTGGCGCCATCTAGCGCTGAAACAGAGCAGTGCGCTAAAAACGAGCTCACAGCTGCTGTGTGATTATCCTCCACCTCCACAGGCCTAAATTAACGTCTATTATATCTTTATTCCTTACATTACACTCTACTGGTCTAAAATCACATAAATAATCAGGAAAATGAAGCTCCATACAGTAACCCAGTACACTTTATTTACCTCAGTGTAATACAGGTCTTTGGGTCCTATCCAGGAGTTTAGGTAGTCTTCATAAGTGTTGAACTCAGTAATAATAGTTTTGCCTAAAACCCGTTTACTAAATAAAAAGACTTACTTGAGTCTCCCTCTAGCGGTCAGCAGAGGAAGCGGAGAGATGAAGTCTATAAACCGGCTCTGGTCAAACTGTTTATGGCCACGACCCGGATCCCCACAGCGCTGCTGCTTCCAGTCAGGCCTTTTCCAGGCTGTGCTTTACGTGGTTGGGGAGCATTAGCGTTTCACTTAATTTACACTTCAGTTGTAACAACAATAGTAATGTTAATAAGCTGTAAAAACAAAAAACATAAAAAAGTGCAATAATAATAATAATAATAATAATAATAATAATAATAATAATAATAATAATAATAATAATCATAATAATAATCATTTATTATTGTTTTTATTATATAATTATTATTACCATTATTAATATGATTATTATTATGACTAGTAATGATAATATTATTACCATTAATAATGACAATAAAAAAATATTATAATAACAATAAAATATTATAAGTAATGTATATGTATACTTATAATATATATATGAAATGACAACAATAATATTAATAATGTTAACAAGACGTACAGAACATTATTTGCAAAAATACAACATATATAAAAATAATATTAGCAACTATGGATGATACTAATAATAATAGTAATAATAACAATAATATTATTGTTATTAATATTATTGTTATTATTACTATTAATACTATACAAGTAACAACAACAATAATAGTAATAATGTTAATACGATGTACATAACATTTTTTTTGCAATCATACAGCTTATATAAAAATAATAATAGCAACAACAATAATGATAATAATAATAATAATTACAATAACATATTATTATTATTATTATTATTATACAAGTAATGACAACAATAATAGTAATAATGTTAATAAGATGCACAAAACAATGTATACAACATATATAATAATAATACCAACAATAACAACAACAATATTGTTTACATACTTATTATTACTTATTATTATTATTATTATTATTATTATTATTATTATTATTATTATTATTATTATTATTATTATTATTATTGGTAGTAGTAGTATATTAAATATTTCCGTGACTTTTATTCTAGTAAAGTATATCTGATGTTGGTGTTGAAAGTAAACAGTGCAGAGTTCTATGGTCACCATGGCAGCGCTATTAAAACAGCTGTGTTTCTGTGTTCAGTCAGACCAGTGCTTTACTGAACTGGAGATCCCACTGTGCTTTACTGCTCTCGAACTACAGCTCTACAGCTCACCTCTACACCTTCACCAGTGGCTCTACTGTGAGTCACTGGTGATCTACACAACACCGTGAGTATTAATACACTTTTTATATTATTTATATTAATTTATTTATTATTACAGGATCAAACCAAAGTGTAAACAAACGTTAGCTACATGCTAATCACAGGCTAATAAAACACTAGCTAAATAAACTACTGTATAAAAGCAGGTAAACTATTTTCTCTTTTTCTTATATCATTATTATTATTTTTATTATTATTATTATTATTATTATTATTATTATTATTATTATTATTATTATTATTATTATTATCATCATCATCATCATCATCTTGTTGTTGTTGTTGTTCTTATTATTAATGGATATTCATATCCAGGTTATCTGTGTGTACATAATTTGTGTGAAATGTAAGATTATAGTGATATTTTTATCTGATCTGGTTAAAATTTTTTGTGTTTTAATTAGATTAAGGTAGTAAATTAAGGACTAAACCCGAGCAGCTTTATTTAGCACAGAATCACGTCAGTCTGAGGGAGGGTATTTAACTGCTGAGGTAAAATAAATACAATTATTTAAATATATGACTAATATATTACAGTTTGTTATGATTTAAAATAGCTAACCTCAACATAGCAACCGATTAGCACTAAATACCCTCAGCTACCCTCACCATCTCCAAAATTCCTCATAAAATACATCTACTACTAACTTTACTGGGATTTCACCTTAAAGCCTTATTAAAGTAAACCCTTACTGTTAAATATTCCATATCCCCCATTTAGCTTATATTACAGTGTTTCAGCCTCTCTGTATTGTTTTTAATTAAACAACCTGTTTTCCTGTTAAAGTGATACATGTAAATCTCTGTTCTGATTGGCTGCTCAGTATTCTGCTCATTCTTCTTATAACTTGAGTTGGTGGAGAACAGACAGACTGTGAGCAAATATTGTGTCTGTCACATTTTCTCTCTCTTTCTGCAAAGTTAGAATGAATGTAGAAATAGAATGAAAATGTGTAAATAATTAATTAATAATTTCTGACAGGAAACTGTACTTTTATCTTCACAGGTTCCATTTTAACTGACCTTCATCCAGATACAGTTCCACTTCATCCAGATCATCAACAACAGGTTCTTACACTTTTCACACCAAACACTTTCTACACCACACACTTCCTACACCACACACTTCCTACACCACACACTTTCTACACCACACACTTTCTACACCACACCCTTCCACACCACACACTTTCACACTACACACTTTCTACACCACACACTTTAAAACTACACACTTTCTACACCACACACTTTCACACTACACACTTTCTACACCACACACTTCCACACCACACACTTTCTACACCACACACTTTCTACACCACACCCTTCCACACCACACACTTTCACACTACACACTTTCTACACCACACACCTTAAAACTACACACTTTCTACACCACACACTTTCACACTACACACTTTCTACACCACACACTTTAAAACTACACACTTTCTACACCACACACTTTCACACTACACACTTTCTACACCACACACTTTAAAACTACACACTTTCTACACCACACACTTTCACACTACACACTTTCTACACCACACACTTCCACACCCCACACTTTCTTTACCAGCAGGATCATCATTATCTTCATCAACATGGCCAGCTCATCGGTTCAGCATCTCATCCATGGAGAAGAGGAGAAGAAGAACAAGGGAATGAAGAGGAGCAGGTCCCAGCTGACACCTGACCATCCTGCAGCTCCTGATGTTTCACTAGCGAAGAGGAGGAAGATACAGAGCTCCACCACTGTCCCTCTTACGCACTGGATGGTCGTCAGGAACACCTTTTGTTCTCGGCTGCTGAGGTTGGTAGGAGAGTTCTTGTGCCGCCGCTGTCGACTCCTTACAGGTCTTCGTCCCACCGTTCCACCGTTTTGGATTCAGAACGTGGACGTGGCGCTGACCGTGCTCGGAGGTCAGGAGCAGCCCTTCATCTGCTCAGGCACCGTGGCCTTTCTGTTCATGGTGTTGCGTGACACCGTCTCGGCGGACGTGGCCAGCGTGGAGGAGCTGCGGGCGGTGCTCCTCTCCTGCCTGTATGTATCGTATGCATACATCGGTCATGAGATCTCCTACCCAGCACTGCCTTTCATCATGAAGACCGACAGGCAGACATTTTGGAAGCGCACACTGGACATCACCAAGCGCATGAGCCGGAAGATGCTCCAGATCAACATCTCGCCACATGTCTTCGCCAAGGTCATGTCTGACCTGAAGAAAAATTCGGACCATTAATTTATATTTTACTTTTAAATCGCTTATTAGGACACACGTTGTACTATTAAATATTTATTATTATTACTGCTAGGAATAAAGGCAACCAGTTTAACATAGTATTAGACAAGAAACCAAACAGATTTACAACTAAAAAAAGAACCAAAAAAGAAGGTTACACCATCAAATATTACTAAAATAATAACTATTATTATGAGTAGTTCAGAATTTGCTCACATTTGCAGGACACTTGGACAGAACCGGACCAGGCTTGGGACATAAGAAAGACGTGGAAGAACTGGTAGGTATGCAGGGCAGGAAACTTCCAGACACATTCAGCTGATCAGTGAAGTGTCGTTAGCTACAGTTCATAAAGCTGCAGTGTCTGGCTGCATGTGTTTTGGAGGCGGCACATGCTAGCCTTCACTGCTCCAGCTTGGTGGCAGCGTATGTGATGGAGACGAACTGCTGATGCAGGAAAGGAGGATTTATGAAGGACAGATGCACGGAATAGGAGGAAGACAGTGACGAAGAATGGGGAATTGATTAACACAGGGAGGGGCCGAGATCAGGACAGGAACACGAATACAGATAGGAACAAGGACAATGATGTGATTGGACACATACTGGATAATAGAAGTGAGCTGAGGACGAGTCGTGAGCTAGAAATAGGTGGATCAGGAGAAATTGGATGGTGGACTGAAAACTAAACACAGAGGATAAACAATGTCTAAATATTTATTTATTAATTCTATATTTAGTTTAGTGATCTGTTTTGCTATCCGGTGTCGACCAGAGGAGGACTGGTTCCCCTTTTGAGTCTTGGTTCCTCTCAAGGTTTCTCCCTCTTGATCTGAGGGAGTTTTTCCTTGCTACTGTCGCCACTGGCTTGCTCAAAAGGGGCTCGGACCCGGATTTAGCTATTTAGGTTTATTTTATATTAAACTGAATATTGGACCTGATTAATATAAAAAAAATGTGGACAGTTAAATATTTATAATGGACTATTATAATAAGTAATTACCATTAACATTAGCCAGAATCATTTTATATTTATGATACATTTTAATTTTTTATAATCATTTTTATGAACTCAAATAGATAATCTTAAATAATATTAATATTGTGTTAATTGAGTTACTTATTGTTATAATTTTTATTTATCCTAATTATTTAGTTATGTATTATATATAATTAGTCACTCAGTTAAATATATTAATTTAGTTATTGTATAAAGCCCCCAGTGTCAAAAAGGTATTTAAGCATTTTCTCTGATTATAAATAAACATTAATCCATTTCTTATTTATTAATTAATTAACTGGTGTTAACCAGCAATACTACAGTGATCCACAGCCTGGAGAATAAGATCTCACTGTGTGGAAAGAATGTTCCTCTCTCTCTATTTCAGGAACACAGGAGTAAATGGGAGCAGCAGCAGCAGAGTTCTCCTCCTGGCAGCTGAAGTGAAGTTTCTCTGCTGTTTCTCTAAATCATCCTGTCTTACAGAGAAAATCAGCTATGAAATGTTTTACCTCTGAAAATCTTAAAGTATAAAATCAGTTAAAACTTAAACTGCTTTGTGTGGCCTCTGTTTATTTATTATATAACTACATACACTGACATTGTAACCAGTGAAATTATCCACTGTGATTATCTCAGTTTCATAAAAAAAGTTTACAAATTAAATCTGGGCTCATATTTTACTCTAACATGCTTAATTTTGGTCTGAGTTAAATGTAATTGTGTTTTTTTTTTTTTAATTTTTTTTTTTATCTGAAAATGATTAGATGTAAAATAAAATAAAATTAAATATAATAATTTGCTTTGTCTTAGTACTCTACAGTATTGATAAAACCTCACATTATGGTATTTGTAACCCCTGCATTTGTAAATGGAAGTGGAGGTTACATTAATTCTGTTATGTCTACATTGTAAATTCAGGAATATTAGATTCCAGAATATTAAATATAATTTCTTTATTATCAACTACAAACTTTACCTGCTAAAATGTACAGCTTGTACAGCTTGAACATGACTAATCTGATGTTCATAATCATAAGCAGGATATAATAGTAATGAGAATAGTTAGTCAAAGACTCTTTGCTTTGTAAAAATCATTAATTCAACACAGCACAACAGATAATGTTCTTCATTGTAACTTTAATTTAAAACCAAAATTATAATATAAAATTATAATATATTATATATAATATATGACCTCTGACATAAAATTGTACATTTAAAATGTAGATGATCTACGCAGGGTAAGATCATCAGGGTAAGGAAATTAATATTTTTTCATATGCCATCTTTCATACACAGTGGCAATTCAAAGAAAAATGGAAAATGTAATGGAGCTTTCCAATAGATATCATATATAACTGCAATTGCTGTAAACAACACAAACTAACAAAGAGTAAAATAAGAGCATTACATGAGCAGTATTTTATCCAGTAAGATGAAATAGTAGCCAAAATAGCAAATATTTGAATTTTTTTCATGGGTGGATGAGAGTAAATTATTAAAATATACTGCAGTTGCTGTGAATCAGAGTAAACTCCTGAAGTTGAGGCAGGGAATCCCTAGAGAGGAGAAAACCCACTTAAGAGTCTCCTCTATGAAAAGGTTCACATCATAAACTGTGTATAGCTGGACAGAGCATCTTCTCTCAAAAGTGAAGCCACCACAGGTCGGGCGCCCCCTGCTGTTCGGTTGCAGAAAGCTGTGTAACCCCATCCATGCTCATAGGTTTCAATGGCAAAACAGACAACATTCAATCACGTTTTTTTTCTAATATACTGTAATTCTACCTCCATTATTTAAATGCAGCAGCTAGTGTAACCTCTGCTTGTCACATTTTTATATCCCCACAAAATTTGTTTTTTAAAACGTTATTCAGCTCTATTTAAAAAGGTGTGGTTATTGTAAAAGGGCTGGTTATGGGTGGGACCAATAACAGACCGTCAGCGCCGCTCCGCTCTGCAGCATGTGACCTTGAGGCAGCACTCAGGGGCGGGTTTATTTAAATGAGTAGACTGTCTCTCCACAGTCTTTCTCCCTCCTCTGGTCTCTACTGCGCAGACTCGGGTATCAGGATCGCCAACATGGCGGAAGATTTTGGCTTCATTTTCACTAAATGATTTGGAACAGCGACAACTGATGTTTGATCATTTTTGTATTGAAAAAAAAAAAAACTATTTTTTTTTCAACACAGAACAGCATGCTTTGTTCAAATGTTCTCAACCAGCAGACCGAAATGTTGTTTTTAGGGTTGCCAGGTCCATCAAAAATATTCATCCCAAAGTCAATCTAAAACATGCCCTTCAAAAGGTTGAACTAGCCCAAAATATATGTCTGTCTGACGTTTGAAGCAAATGGCAAAACAACTGAGTATACGATTTAGTATCCTGTTTATAAGGGATTTATTATCAGTATTGCTATTTATCTTGAAATCATTCATTATATTGTAACATTAAGTGTTTTATTAGTTATTTTAGAACAGATGTATATCCCAAAAACATTTAATAGTAATATAATTAGCAAAAAAAAAAAAAAAAAAACTTACCCCTCCTGAACTCTATTCTCTCTTCTTTAATCCCTTTTTATCATCATGTGATTTCTGGTTACATTGTGATTCTCCCTGTCTCTGCTTTTCATGCTGTTCTCCTAAACCAGAAATTCCAAGGCAGCGAGGGAGCTGGCAGAATATCCACCAGTTTAAATGGCAGCGCCTGTGAGGACAAATAACCTCCCACACCTCCCTGAATTAACGGTAAAGCAGCCAAGTAATGGGCTGAAAATAAGGGCAACATTCCCCAGGATGTTTTACTAAAATGCTACAGCAATTGTATTGAAGGTTATGTGCACAAAGTGGAAGGTAGCTAGGTGATAGCCTTTGTTTACTGTATTGAAACTTGCGCATTAGAAAGCTTGCTAGCTAGTTAGTTACTAACTAATTTAGTGACTAGAAAAATACCCTGTAGTTGGTCTAAATACAGTCCTCTTTACAGGGTTCACTGAACTATCTGTCCCGGAAATTAATGTGGGCACAGCATCCTTCAACTTTCGCATGCCAACCAGTGTCTTAAAGAAGCACTCTTTTATAAATTGTTCTGAACTTACTTTTGTGTCCATATTAATTTGTAATATCAAATCAGACATTAAATTAATGTTAACATGACTGTTAAACAGCAAATACACTCCAGCTAAGCACTATAAGTGCACACACTTGTAAGACCAGGCTTCCCACGTTAGGACATTAACTAGCTAAGCAGGCTACTCTTAAAAGCTATGGCTTGACTAACATTACCACACACTCATTTTGATGTTAAACAGAGAAAATAATCAGTTCAGTGTTAATCCAGTCATAGCAGGAGAGCCGGATTTAGCTAGCTTGCTGTCTCTGCTAATGTTCAGCTGAATAGACTTGCTGGCTGGGTAATATTAATATAGCCTTAGCTAGCTAGCAGAGTAATATACATCTTAAATTGAAATAGCATTCTCTACTGATTTTGGGAATCAATTCATCTTCTTTGAGCAAACTATGGAAGGTTTGACTTTTATAAGATTTCTTTCGCAGCAGTGAAGCAGCATTGCTAGCACCAACGCTATAAAGTGTATTGTGACTTCACAATAAGGGAGTATCTAAAGAGCTCATAGAAGCATAAATGCAGACACCAAACTATTTTAGCTGATCCACAGAAAATGGATTGGTGGTCTTTCAGTCTTTAAGTGTTTAAAGGGACAGTTGAGACCCAAGTGGACGCATGCAAAAAGTAAGGTTTGCATAATATGTCCTCTTTAACATACCACTAAATCAGCACAATGCAATTAATCTAATGGCCAGAGCTGATAAAGAACAGAGCATCTGTGATAAAGCAAATGAACATCAGATTACTTCCTCACAGTCCTTAAACAGCAGATAACAGAAGCCTGTATGCCTATATGCTGTAAGATATAAGCTAGGGGTATGAACGTCTATAAATCACAAAGTGTCCTGAGAACCTGATATTGAAATGGAAAAAAATAAAAAGGTTTGTGAATAAAAAAACAACATATATATATATATATATATATATATATAGTTATGTGGTTGAAAATATACAGAGCAGCTACACCAACGCTTGCAATGGCAACTTCACACTCACTAACCACAAGAAGTAGGCGGCAAAAGCTGTCTAAAAGCTTCACTCCTACATACAGTATATGCAACATTTACTGTTAAGTCTGAGGAAAGTCTGCAGCCTCATCTGAGATTCTGCACAAAACAAGAAATCTCACTCTCATACCTACATGACATATCTGCAAAAGTAAAAAAAATACCAGTTCCTGTCCCATGTTCCATGCACACTAAAGAACAGTGCACTGGCTTGTGGCATATGCGTCTGGGGTCTCTTGCATTAACTGTGAATGTGATTTCTGTAAAATGTGGTCTGTTAATGTTAATGGTCTGTTCGCATGGACTTTTTTAGCCAGATGGCAACAATCACAGTAACTACTACTGTCACCTGAGGGTGATAATACCTACCTGCCTTTTATGACATGTTCCTGATACACTAGACACTGTAGATCAAGGAATGTTAAATGTCCGCACAACTTTGTCCACCAAAGTCCACATCCTTCCATTATCCCCCACTATTAGACCTCTTGAACTGTCAGCCTTACTTACTAGATAAAACCTAGTAAACTAGATATATTTCCAAGATCAGAGCATTTGCAAGTCGTCCCTTGTGGTAACTCTGTAACTCCTGTTACATATCATTGTGTATATAAATATATCATATAAACCCTTTGTTTATTATTAAGTTATTTATTAGTTATAATGCTAAAGCTATTTGGACAATTTAGTTAGCTGAATACATTTTGTCTCACAGGGTTCTGTGTGTATTAAATAAAACTGTAGGATTGGGACATCTAGATAATTAAAAAATCCATAATTATCAATATTGTTGTCGTTTAAAATGCTGTTTTATTATGTTAAACTCAGTGGCACAACACTAGTGGTGTAAATACGAATGTCCAGCGTGATTAAAGCTTATGTGGAAGAGTTGTTTAAACTGACAGCATTTATAAAAAAGTAAAAAGGTTTTTAAAAATGTATAAAAAACGCTGGATTTTCACACATACTGTGTGGGTTTTGAGAGTATTTTGTCTATGTACAGTAAAATTGATGTAAATTTAGGGAGTTAATTTTTATGTAAAGTTTTACACAAAAAAAGTCTGTAATCAATATTGCAGATTAAACACATAGAAGCAAAAAAAAAAAAAAGAAGCAGAATCAAACGAAAGTTTCCGGCGGTAAAATAATTTAACAGCAAAATCCACAAAAATATACAGAAAATCCACAAAAACACAAAAATCAAAGCTGTTTCTGTTTTAAATTTGCAACATATACTTTATTTAAACTTAATCTGACTGGTGAAACAATACTTGGCCCCTCTATGAATATTGTACCAAAAAATCCTAGATCCACCACTGGTGTGCATTAAGTAAAAAATAACATGGTTAAAAGGAGGGACACTGGTTGCAGAATCTCAGTAATATAAAGTTGAGTTGTCAAAGTGCCTGTAAAAATGAGGTTAAAAAAATGCCCCCCTGCCCCATGACCACACCAGGCCTTCTGAAAGTGCAATGCAGGAAAAAAAAAACATTTGATTTTGTTGATCACACTGCCTCTAGATACATATAGTTAGTCGTCTCCACCAAGACAAAAGCTGTATTTGCTAGTATTGACCCACGCCCTTGACTGGGCAGAGAAGAAGAAAGAGGGGGAGCGAACTCAGAGTATTTGGGATGGAGTTCGGGGCAGCTTCGCTGTAAAGCGTGAAGCCGAAGCCCCTCCTCTCATGAAGAGAAACATGAGAAGAGAATAAAATTAAAGAAGGAGGAAGATGGGGAGGAGGTGGGTGCGAGGTTTGTTCAATGAGTAGGTAGAGAGGAAGTGACGGTTTAAATAGGGATGGAAGTGGGAGGAGTGAGGGCGTGGATCACTCCCAAAACTTAGTTATGACACATAACTCCACTTTGTTACTGCAGATGACATGCTGCTATTCTAAATCGTGTCATTACAGTTTGCCACATCTACCCACCAGGTTTCGTTCATGTCGGTTGATTCCATCTGTGTGGATATCTTAAACAATGAGTTTAAAAGCCATGATGAGTTTTAGAGTTTTGAAAATGTACACATTAAAAATAATGATGCCTTTCTCTTCTGAGCTCATGGTTGCTCTGGTTTTGATTGCACCTTTACTGTTAGCACCCCATGCTTAATCAACACCTCAAACATCACCATGCACCAAATACACACATTTACACACACTTACACTGAGCCATGCTGTGGCTTCAACATCTCCAACACCTGCAGACTTCAGCTGAGCTTCAGACAGTCTGGAGGCATTTGTTGCTCAACACAACTGTGAACTATCAATTGACTTTTATTGAAAATGGCAGTTTTTAGGAATAGGGGGTGGGGACATTCATATTAAACCAACCTCCCTTACTCTACAGATTGTAGTCCCACTGCTCCACTGCCCAATGATGGGGCCAGGGTCATTTCAAGGCATTTGGGGGCCCCAAGAAACATTACTGCTGCCGTGT
Organism: Astyanax mexicanus; assembly: GCF_023375975.1. Lineage (NCBI taxonomy): Eukaryota > Metazoa > Chordata > Actinopteri > Characiformes > Acestrorhamphidae > Astyanax > Astyanax mexicanus. Next base: position 17,476,854 of record NC_064429.1, read on the forward strand.
TTTGTCACAGGAGCCAATCACGGGACAGACAAGTGCAGATACAATATAGATCATTTATTAAATGAGGGATAAGGCTGATAAGAAAGAGTCAGAAGCAAAATGGCAGCGTAAATAAGCGACATACCAGATTGTGCAGAAAAAGGGGTCATACACATGAAATCCAATATACAGTCGTAGGGCAAGGCAAAGGGATGGTCAATATACAAAAATAGGTCTGAACCAAAAAAAAGGCGAACAAACAAAGAGCAAAGCTAAAGAGAAGTCTAAAAGGCAAAAAGGGATTGCAACAAAAGGGGTAAAACACAAAAGAAACGTGAAGCAGAAGAGCTATGTAAAATAGGTTCTATATCGGGCAAGGAGTATGAGAAAGTGAGAGCTATTTATAGTAATGAGTCTAGGTGTGTGCAATCGGTAGGAGGGTGAACCGGAGTGCCAATGAGTTAAGTAATCTGGCATCCGTGGCAGGCATACAGACAGTAACATTATCAGCAACTACTGGGAGGCGCCCTCCTGAAGGGGATTCCAATAACCTTATACTTTTCTGCCTTGTCTCCTTAAAAAAAAAAAACGAGAGCCCTATTCACCATACTTACGCTGGACACCCAGATGGAATGTGGTGTCCAACACTGCCCCATAATATTTGTAGGTCCAAATAATTGTATTAATGTGCTATTTACTATACAAAAATGCAGGGATTAAGTTATATTTTATTAAATTAATAACAATTTTTAGTAATAATTAGGTAAATAGTAACTAGAAATGCAGAGCTCTTTATAATAACTTGGTTTTGTCAGCAGGGGGCACAATTTACTTTAAATTAACCATCAAATGAACTGCCAATGTAGGCACTAATCAAGATCTATATGGACTTCTAAAAGATCATGAATCTCTCAGGCATGTGGTTTGTTCAGAAATATATTGAAATCAGTAAAAGCTCAGGCTGAACTCTGCGTTCTGCTGTGTGCAACAATGATGCTACTGTACAAGAGCGGAAGGAAATAAAGGTCATGAACAAATGCATCTGTCAGTAAAGCACAAAGACACTAAAACATGACTAATGACTTCATTTGACATCAAGTCATTTCTGAAACAGGCATGATGGAGGCTGAATACGAGGACATATAATTATCTATAGGGAATACTGTATACTGTGGAGTCACACAGTCATTACTCAATTAAATTACTGAAGCCATAAATCATAAAAAATGGGGGAAAGGAAATGTGAGAACAAGTGAGAATCATAACCGGAAGATGTGGTCAGTGGAATGCTGTGAGTGGGTGGTTGTGTGAAGATCAATGAAGAGATTGATTCAGCCCTGAACATATTGGATGGGTGATATGGCCTAAAGTAATATCAAAATATTTTATGGATATTTTGTAAAGACAATTTACATAACAAAACATTTTTGAAATATTTTATTCATTTTATGGATTTACTACTACAACAACAGGGTTCTACTCTAAGGTTATTTATATATTGTGACAAATACGATTCTATAACCTTTTGTCTATTTTCTAAAATAAAAAACAGTAACTTACCAAGACTCTTTGTTTATTTTGTATAGAATATTAATCATGCAAAAAATTATGCAACCAAAATTAGTGTGAACCTAAAACATAAACCAAAATACTAAAGTGCAGAACATTTATTGCATGCATATAAACTGCAAACTTACACAATTATACATAACATAGATAGATAGCAAAACAAATACAACATAGACTTTCAATACAGAATAGTACTATTGTCACAATACAAATATTTATCTAATAATAATAATAGTAATATACTGCTTTGATTGCAGAAAATAGCTCTATTATCACGCTATGGAGTTTTTGTATTGTTTCAAATATTATAACAGTGTTATTGAGTACGATAGAACATGGCACACCCCAAATATTGAGTTGCATTTAACTGTGTGCACTATATTTCCATATATATTAAATATGATACATCACTACAAAATTGCCTTTCATTATCACATACTTTCCATAGTAATGTGTTGATGCAATGTGTCGAAGTCATGTGAAATTATGTACATATTTTTACCACATTCTTAACCATTAGGTGCTACTAATGGTTCCTTGAGTATGTGTGTGTGTGTGTGTGTGTGTGTGTGTGTGGCATGGGTAGGGGTTTCCCCTACATCTCAAATTCACATGTGATTTTAAATTGTGATCAACTGACAGGCACTGTAAGTCACATGATTTCCCATCATTCAGACATCTAAAGGAAAGCAGCCCCCCTACTGCAAGTTGGCTGAATATACAGTACAAATCAGTTTAGAGTTTGGTGTTGTCCTTTTACATTGTAAATGTTATATTAAACTCTATATTAAAGCTATACAGGAACACATGCAAAATGATTTAGTAACAAAAAGTGTTAAACAAGCCAGATTATGTTTTATACCTTAGATTTATCTAAGTATCACATTTATCACATTTATCAGATCTGCACACTCTTGTTATTTTAAACTTAGTGTCTTCATGAGGTAGAGTCACTTGGAATAGTTTTCTCAGCGTCTTGAAGGAGTTTCTGAAGGTGCTGAACAATAGTATTTTTGCTTTTTCTTCATGCTGTGAAGCTCCAGCTCATCCCAAATCACCCATTTCAGTTCATCAGGTTTAGATCAGGGGATTGTAGAGGTCAAACACTTTTTTACTGTTTACTACGCAATTCCTTATATTTTCATGTCTCGAACAGTAAGAGAAAATTAAATAAATTAAATAAATGAATAAAGAAACATTGAATGAGAAGGTATGTCTATGAACACAGTTTAGAAACATATATTAAAAAGTTATCTAAATAATTATGTACTCAACCTAAACTGAATTGTTTTTACCAAAGTATTCTTGAAGAACCTTCTTTTTAAAAGAGTTTTAAATGTACCGTTTACACATGATTGTATATCCTTGTTATCTCATATCTTTAAAATAACTTCAGAGGGGAAAGGAAAAAAAAAAACTTCAAATTTTCTGAGGTCAGTGTAATAAGATTTTTTCTATTCCAAGTAATTCTGAAGCATAAAATAACTGTCAAAAAGGGGGACACAAGGTTTTATGACGGCAGTTATAAACACTGACGTGTCAAAAGTCATGGGGCCAGAACTAGTACAGTGTCCCATGACTTTTGCCATGCCCGGTGAAAGCTAAAGAACACTGCACTGACCTGCATACTGCGGATTGAGCAATAGTAAATTTAAGCACAACTTTAATAATGAAGAAATTAAGTGTCCCTTTTATCTGGCACCCACTATCAGACTTCACTCCAACTCCAATAACTTACTTTGATAATGTAAACAGGTGTGGATTAATTCACATACTTCTATCCCATGACTTTTGGCATGTCAGTGTAATTCACAAAGTTGCTCTTCTTAATTGTTACCATCAATATCCTTCTTGTGCTGTCTGTATTTCAGTATTTCTACCAGAAACTAGTAAATCTGAATAGTACCTTTAACATTAGCAGAATTAATTGTCAAACAAGCATTTTAAAGAAAATATTTTTAATAACATTTGAATGACACTCAAAAACACTGTGTCATTTTAAATATGACAAAAACAAAGCATTAAAAGTAGTGAAATCATCATTTGTCTTTCCTATTTTTATCAAATCTACTGCAGAATCTTAACATATACAAACCTATTAGCTACATATACAGTATATACTCTATAATATCTAACATCAACACACATACATAACAGAAGAAATAGCTGTATACTTCCTCTGGTTACTGGCTACTGTCCACTTATACAACCACCCCCCCCCCCCCCCCCCAGCAGCATTATTACTCCTTGCTGGAGTTGGATTATAAATCAGAAGATCTGACAGTACATTAATGGTTTATATTGGCCCACTCTCCTTCTGCATTATTGCTTTCCAGGCTTCTGACTTTGGATGCAGGCAGACCTTCTTCTTTCTATACTTCAGACTCACCCTGAAACACAAAACAAATATTCAGACTTTCAGTTCATTTACTCAGACCAGCAGCTGTCGAGCACTGTTTACAGCTTTGTTCAACAGTCTGGGCTATTATTGACAATGTACCAATCTTTCCAACCAACCACTGCCTTTTAATTTAAATGTATTTCCAATTTTATGAAATTTTCTCCTTAATTTAGAAGGCCAAATACCCAACCCGCTCAGTAGAGCTCTTCCTATCACTAGTAATGCCTCCAACACTATGAGGGTGAAGACTACGATACATGTGAATCAGCCATTTCCTTTTTCGAACTGCTGCTGATGTAGCGATCATTAACTGGTAGCATCACAGCATGTTCGGAGGAAAGCGCAGCGACGCAGCTCCGATATATCAGCTCACAGATGCCTGTGCTGACCAACATCAACTTGGTAGTTTTGTAGTGAGAGAGCGCCATCTATCCACCCAGAGAGAGCATGGCCATCTGTACTCTCTCTCTTAGACTCTGGCTGCTGATGGAAAGCAGCATGTCTCTGGATTCGAACCACAGTCTTTTAAATTGGCATGCAAAAATTAACAATTCTGAATGCCATAGTTACAGTATATATAGTGGGAATCTTTAAGCTATTTATAAAGCTTTATAAAAAAATATATCTGTATATTTTGAGATGGAAACACAGAATTTTGAATTTTGCAGGATTGTAGGAAGTATACTGAATTATGTTGTTTGGTTTTTTGGAGCGATACATCATATGGTTTTTGTACAGTTATTAGGGAGGCAATAACCCCCACCCCCCGAGGTTATTTCAGCCATTTCCCCCCCCTGGTTTATCCTTATTTATCATTTATCTTTGGGCAAACTTACACAATCTCAATGACATCACAATATGGGCTTGGGTGATGCACCTCCCAGGCCTTGATTTTCCAGGGTTTGACCTCATAGAGGTTTTTGCAGAGACAGCGTTGTCGACCGTCCATTTTGTATGCTGTGGTATAAAGGAGACACTGATTATTTAGCACAGAAAAGCACTGCCTACAAATTATGATTGTGATTATGCTATTTTCTTTTTAAATCTGCCTCTGTGGTTTATAATGGAATTACCCTGAATTTGCCAAAATACAGAATACATACACAGTCTGGGATTTAACTGGATTCCGTAATAGTTTTTTTGCAATAATCCAAGTATTTATAGAATTTAGGTATTAGCAAAAATGAGTATTTAGTATAAGTATTTAGCAAAAATGTTTGAATGATATGTCAGCTTAGAACTTCAAGCTTACGTGTTAAATTGTTAACTGTTTTTGTCGATAATCATTAAGGAATAATAATTTAGGAATTCTTATTTACAGGAGTGTAACACTTTGTATTATGTAGAGTCTCTTTAAAGGTTACTCACTCTCAGGTGATGGATTTACCCATATTTTATACTTTCTGGTGTAAATCTTTTTTTACATCCATTAATAAAGCATTAGAAACCAGCACTGAACCTACACGTCTAAAGCTTTATATGTAATATTTGTTACAGTGAAATACTGATAAATATATACAAAATATATTTTTTGGAAGTGACTATTTTTGCTTACAATGCCTGCATGTACCCCTCCACCATATACCAAAATAAAAGAAAAACGAGCTCTTGGCCAAAAGATCACAATTATTAACAATAAAATAAACAATTTAATAAAATTCTAATTTAGTCTAATTTAGCAGACAGTAAATGTGTAGAATAGCTTTCCATAAGCTCATAGAAGCATCAATCTGCATTTCCATTCAGCACCACTGCAAACAATTCTGACTTATTATTTAAAGTGTTCAAATATTAACATATCAATTAAAACTGGATTGACTGGATGCCAAAAAAATTACAGAGCTTGCGTCACACCAAGTGACTCATCTAGTTATATCCGTTCCAGCACTGTAACTCACAAAGTAAGCTTTGAGTCATACATTTTCCATTAACAGTAGCTAATCTGCCTCAATGAAATTAATGTAATACATTCTAAAATATAATAATCCCCACATACCTGTACAGATAGCTGCAAGAGCCAGAGACAGCACCAGCAGAAGGAGGATGGGTCGGCTCATGGTTGGTGCTCTAAGTTGCTTGTCTACTCTCCAGCAGAGGATGGTGAACTGGCCAAAACTGAAAGAAAAAAAGTGCATTTATAGACTACTGTAGGAAGTGGAGCAGTTCCAGCAAGGGTAATTTTCCAAGTCCCTCATGGATGCTGCTGGAAAAGTTTGTGACAATCGTGACACAATAAAATAGGAAGTGATGATGAATAGGGATGGAATTCACTCCCACTTTTTAATAATGAATAAACACAGACATCGGGAAATGTCTAGTGCAATACAAATCACTAATTTACACTATTTTCTTCTTACCCAGATCTACTCAACATTTGTAACACATGCTTATTTGAAGTTTCCTTCTTTAATTTAGAGCAAAGGGGCTAAAACAGCTAATAAGTACAGTACCAGTCAAAAGTCTGGAAACACCTCTTCTTATTTATTGTGTTTTTCTACCTTTAATGATTTTTTTTTTACATTGTAAATATAGTATTGAAGACAAACTAGGATATGTTTTATACTTTAGATTATTTTAAGAATCTAACAGTTGTCTTTGAGGACAGATCTGCACACTCTTGGTATTTTTATCTCAGTGTCTTCTTGAGGGAAAGTCACCTGGAATAGTTTTCTCAGCATCTTGAAGGAGTTCCTGGAGGTGCTGAACAGTAGTTGCTGCTTTTCTTTCACACTGTAAAGCTCCAGCTCATCCCTTCTGGAGGACAAACACTTTTATTTTTAGCTTACTATGTAATTTTAAACGTGTCTCTAATTTCCTTTTACTTTCATGTATTTAATATTAATCTACAATGCAGAAAATAAATGAAATAAATAATTAAATAAATAAATAAAATAAAACACTGAATGAGAAGGTGTGTCCAACAATCTACTGTAGGTTCATAGGTAATATAGTCAATATGTAGCATCATGCTAACGTAATGTCGATTATTACGCACTTGTTTTGAATAGTTATATAATGTTGTTATATGAACTTATATAAACCTGTGTTGCTACCAGTAATGTTACCAGTACTATTCTTACTAGTCATTTGCCTAGGTAAACACTGCCTTTTTGAGAGGCACACTCCAAACAGAGGGTTATGAGATTCACTGGCAAAATGGCGGCACAAACAACCAATAAAACCCATAAATATAAGTATTTTCCTTGTTGAAATTTACGATAACTACTGTATTACCACAGTGAATGTGTAGTTTTAAAGCATAAAAATCGCTAGTAGTTCGTGTAAGTGGCTAGCTAGCTAGCTAACTTTCCTTCTCCCCCTTAAATGGTGTTGACATATAAATGGCAAAGTCTGCAGCCTTTATGGTGAAAAAAAACCATTAAATTATACAATAAGCTAATAAAAGCTAATTTCAGCTCCCCATCACATAGGAATCAAGGAATGGACAATAATATACAGTATTTATTACATAAAGCTCTGAAAAAAATAAAAGACCACTTCATTTTCTAAATCAGTTTCTCTAATTTTGCTATTTATAGGTAGATGTTTTAATAAAATGAACATTGCTGTTTTATTCTGTAAACTACAGACCAGACAACATTTCTTCCAAATTCCTTCCTTTCACCTCAAATATTGCAAAGAAATCAAGATCATATTCATAGAGTTTTAAGAGTTAAGAAATCAATATTTGGGTGAATAACCCTACTTTTAATCACAGTTTTCATGCATCTTGACATGTTCTCCTCCACCAGTCTTACACACTGCTTTTGGATAACTTTATGCCACTCCTAGTGCAAACATTCAAGCAGTTCAGCTTGGTTTGATTGTGATCATTTATATATATCCAGAGGTTTTCAATTAGGTAAAATCAAAGAAACTCATTATTTTAAGCGGTATTTCATTTTTTCAGAGCTATATGTATGTATGTACATACATATACATCACCCCTTTCCCTTGGAACTCGAAAGTCAAAATTGAAGTAAATATTTAGCAGAGCTAATTATTTATTTAACACAGTATCAATGCATTATGAAAGGCATTCCACCAAGTAATGAAGTGTGTGGGATTTAACAATCTATAAATGGAGTGAAGCTGGTAGTTCAACATTCCAACCTGAACTGAAGCAACTGTGAATGGCATTCTGTAAATCTGGCAGCTACAGTGTGTGAAACAGGATGATGTCACTCAGGAAGGGATCTAAAGATCTTAAGCAAGATCTGTACAGAAAGCACCTTGCCTACTCAAACAAAAATCCCCTTTAACCAATACAGCACTGTCATTTCCCCCCAAATTCTTGTAGAACACTTGTAAGTAAAAATAGCTCAGAAATATGTAGTCCTCACTCTTCTAGTGTTGGGGGCATTGCAAGATCTGTGCTACAGAAAACACCTTGCAAACTCAAAAAATCCCCTTCAACAAAGACAATGCTGTAATTTCCCCCCAAACACTTGTAGAAAACTTTAAACTTTAAAGTGTTAAAAGTTAAAATAGCTCAGTTTTGTGGATTTGCCTGAATTGCATAATGTATTTACATCACCAAGCAATAAACAGTATTTAGCCTATGCTTTAAAATGTGCAGATAGTTGCCTCTTTTCTAATATGAAGCAAACAGAAGCTGAATGAGCAAAGCATGTTTGATTTGGTTTACTTTGGTCTCTCTTGGCCTGGGACATATTTTGTGAATTCCTGAGGGAAGTGGGAGCTTGTGAAAAGCAGGGGCGGCGTGGAGCAGCTGTGGCATGGGGGAGTTGCAAATTGTGCACATTTCTTCTTGTTTATCTCTCATTTCTTCTTGTTTATGTACCAACAGTGTGTTATTATCAGAGCACATGTAATTATGGACCCCGGGAATCAGTTATTAATCCTAAAGCGGTTCGGTAACAGTTTGGTTTAGCATGTCTTGTGGTGTCCTATGGGGCCTATGTAACTTATGTTAATTATAACAGTAACTGTGAATTTACATTCAGAGTCTACAGGATTGAACTTTGGGCTTAGTGTTCATTAGTTAATCTCAAAATTCAGAAAATACTATAAAATGTGAGCTGTTTAGGCTAATGCGAATTTTATTTGACACAAAAGAACCTCATTCTTTAGTATATAGCTTTTTCTCTGATAGAAATCAGAAACACATCAGTTTGTTTTGCTAACACCCATATTAAGTCTGAAAAGATCAATGATGCCAAGGAAGCTATTCATACATACTGTATGGCCCTATAGTGTACAGTACCACACTGCAGGCTCTGAAGTAGGAGCACAATATTGATCTTTGTTTCTACTTGCCTATTGTTTCTAAACTTAGGATGCTGTTTCGAACACTGTCAGGTGATAGTTGATGTACCTGTAGCTTTTTGTGCCATGTTTCCATCAAAACCTTTAGTGTAGAATGGAGCTAACTTTTAATATTGAACATTTTCACCACTTAGTTTAGCCATTCTGGGTTAAACTGTCTTACACCCTGTGTAAGGCATGTTGAGATGCTCATTGCTATCTTACAACAGTTTATTTTCATGCCTCTGGAAATGAGGTGTGCATACACCCCCCACTTGTTACACACACAAAGGCACACAGCAGTGCACAAACCCAACTTTTACATCAACAATACACAGAATACAGAATAAAATAACATTACTGTTCCTGTAAATGACCTGCTTACACACCTTCACAGGTGGACTGCACTGTGCAGTTAAAATACTATAAAATAATACATGCCAAAGTCAGAGTGCACCTGACACTTTAAGGTAGTGTGAAGCACCCATGATCAGTTAACACAATAAGGTCATGCCTTTTTGTGTTTGGAGCAGCTCAAGGTGTACTTTTCCTGTCATTATTATAGCAAAGACACACCAACATGCCCTAACTTAAGTTGCGAAGAGCGTGGTTGATGGCTTGCTTGTAGATCACTAAAATAGGGCCCACAGTGTCATTGCTAAAATCAGCTATTTCTGCCTTTAAATTTAACACAGATCTTGGGTTGTCTACTGCCACCATGACTTCTTTCACATCACTTGCAGCCAAAACAAACTTAGGATGCTGTTTTGAACACTGTCTGGTGTCAGGGGATGTACCTGTAGCTTTTTGTTTTTGCCATGCTTCCATCAAAACCCCTATTATAGAATGTAGATAACTTTTGATATAGAAGATTTTCACCAGTAAAGTCAAAGTCTGATAACTAAGTTCACCCAATCTGGAAAAAAACTATAAACTATCTTACATCCTGTGCAAGACATGTTGCGATGCTCATTACTATTTTCAGGAGTGTCCAGCTACATTTCTGTTGTATTGCTATCTTGGCAATTAAAAACACAGATGCAAGAATAAGTACATGCCTTTTTCGTGTTACGAGCAGCGCAAGGTTTACTGTTCCTGTCGTTGCGATAGCAAAGACACACTGACATGCCCTAAATCAAGCGCTGCAGTGCGTGGTTGATGACTCACCTATGGGTTGCTAAAATACCACTGTCAGCATTTAAATAATACAATAGTAAATTTTCACCATTAATGTCAAAGTCAGATCACTTAGGTTAGACAGTTAGAAAGGTTCTGTCTTTCACTTGTCTCTCATTTTGCAACCCAAAGATGATTTGGTTAGTTGTTTAAGAGAATGTCAAGTGCTTCTGTTTCTGAGAAAATTACATTCAACTTCCCTTAGATTTTAAATATTGATGGAACGATGTTTCATATATTTTAGTATTGATTTTGGTGGACACTATTCATCAAACATTTCCATTTTGATTTCTCCTACCCAGTCCTCAACTTCTCTCTAATAACTACAATGTATCACTTATTGGTTATAAAGTGACACCAGAATGCAGCTCAGGTTTAATAAATAAATAATATGCCTGCAGTACAAAGGGTTAATGTGCATTGTGTCTGAGAGATTTGCTCAACTTGCTGAACGTCCACCGAAGCCTAAACACACTGAGAACTAAATTACTTTCCAGAAATGTTTGTATCCTCATCCACCTCTCAGGATTAGCAGATGTCTAAACAGAGTGCAGCACAGTTTCCTGCAGTGGGCGCTGAAGGTTTGTTACATCCATGGATGAGTAATTATAAATAATGTGAGTTAGACAGCAGAAGGTTCGGACCTACTTTCGTTTTCAGATGAGCAGGATGAGTTAAGAGCTTTTGGCTTTACAAACATTAATACATTTTTAAAGTGGCCGAGGATCTTTATTTTAGCTAATTTAAGCATAACCTGTGTTAACATGATATAGCATGGTTAATATTTTATAGAAACACACAGTAGAAAATGAACAATAATATTTGCATTAATTTCCTGACAAATTCAGTTCATATTAACAATAGCTGATGCAGAATGTAAACCAACTGTCAATTAAGTCCATTACATAACTACAGCGCCATGAAAAAGTATTTGCCCCTTACAGATTTCTCTTATTTTAGCTTTTTTTTAATACTTATCTAAAATCTGACAACGATAACCTGAGTAAATACAAAAGGCAGTTTTTAAATGATGATTGCTCCAAAAGGGCATGGACAACTCATTCAGGAGGTCTCAAAAAGAACCCAGAACAACTTCTAAAGAACTGCATGTCTCACTTGCCTTAATGATTAAAGAATAAGGAAGAAACTGGGTGAAAATGGTATCCATGTGAGAGTTCCAAGGCAAAAACTCCTGCTGACCAAAAAACACATAGGCCCCTCCCACATTTGCTCATAAAACATCTTAATGATACCCAAAATGTTTGAAAAATACTCTTTGGACTAGCGAGACAAAAGTAGAACGTTTTGAAAAGTGTGTGTCCTATTATGCCGTCTGGTGTAAAACTAAAACATTCATAAAAAGAACATCATACTGAGCGTAAAACATGGTGGTGTTAGTGTGATGTCTGGGGCTGATTTGCTGCTTCAGGGTCTGGACAACTTCCTGTAATAGATAAAAATAGGAATTCTGCTGTTTACCAGAAAATCCTGAAGGAGAATATCCGGCCATCAGTTTGTGACCTCAAGCTCAGGCGTACTTGGGTTCTGCAGCAAATTACACAAACAAATTCATGTCTAAATAGCTTTGAGTACCTAGATGAAGTCTGACTGAGATGCTTTGGCATGATCTGAAACAGGACATTTATGCTGGAAAACCTTTGAATGTGATTGAATTAAAACAATTCTGTAAAGAAGAGTGGAGCAAAATTCCTCCACAGAGATGTGAAAGACTTATTGCCAGTTATCGGTAAAGCTTGACAGAAGTTGTTGCTGCTAAGTGTGGCACAACCAAGTAATTAGGTTTAGGGGACAAATACTTTTTTTACACAGGGCTAGATTTTTTTCCCATATAGAATAAATTAGCATTTAAGAAATGTGTTTTATATTTACTCAGGTTATCTTTGATATTAAAATGTATAGTATGATAAAAAAACAATACTTGTTTCACAGCACTGAAAGTTTTTGATATATATCAAAATAAATGGATATACCTTCTGTTGTAAATGTTAAATCTATTGTACCTTTGACAAGCCAAAAGTCATGGGATTGCAGTGTGTAAAGAAATTAAATAAAAAGTGTTCCCTTAAAGAATGGCCTTGGCCAGTGTGCTTATAGCAAAGTGAAATATTGTGAATTATCAGAGTTTGACTGAGGCCTGATGGTAAATGGAAGATGGATTTTCCGAATCTGAGCATGTAATTAACCTTCCTTGATCCACAGTATCATGTGTTTTCTGGGAATTTGTCATGGAAGTCATCACCACCCACAGTGGACAGAGCAGTGGGTGGTAGTAATTTTGACCAGCAGTGTCTGGATAGAATTATCCATGCCAACAGACAACCAACATCAGTGCAGGAGGTCCAACACCCCAAATCCCATATGTCAGTGCAGCATTCTGTTCAGAATTCATATTCATAGTTGGCATTTTAGTGTATATAGTATATATTTTAAATGGTGTAGTTTCAGCTGCTAATAAAACACTGTAACAGGTTTGATGTGGTAATACTGAAGAGCCCATTGTTTTGTTTGCTTGGTTTGGCCAAGATGCTGTTTCTTTTATACAGGAGGTTTGCAAGAACTTCCATTCTAGACTGAAGCTTCCTGAAAACGTCCTGGTGTGTGATGTTTACCATAAACACTCTCTGGATGTGCTCTTATTACTCATTACTCATTGCTTTAGAAGCTATTTACTTGCACATATACCACTATAACAGTCTTACTGAGTGTATATATCTAAAGAGTTCATTTACAAAAACATATCGATGCTTTTCTTTAAGGTGCTGTTTTTACCTTTTTATACTTTTTTCAGATTAAAAAACACATTCTAAAATCAGACAAATATAGTAAATATTAAAAGTTAAAATGTTAAGTCAATGTAATTAAAAAAATAATTTAACTTAATAAAAAAAAGGAAAAGTAGTTGCCCCCTAAACCTAATAACTTGGTTGTGCCATCCTTGGCGACAACTAGCAATAAGTCTCTTTGGAGGAATTGTGTTCCACTCTTCTTTGCAGGATTGTTTTAATTTAGCCTCACTGAAAGGTTTTTAAACATGAACAGCCTATTTAACATTGTGCCACAGCCTCTTAATCAGATTTTGACTAGGCCACTTTTTATTTAGCCATTCTGAACTGGATTTACTGGTTCGCTTTGGATCATTTTCCAAGTACGCCTGAGCTGATCTGAGTTGGTCTGAGTTCTTTTGTTTTTTTGGTGACCTCCTGGATGAGTTGTCCATGCCCATTGAAAAACATATTGCTAGGCCAGTCACTCCTGGGAAGGTTCACCATTGTTTCATGTTATCTTCATTGGTGAATAATCACTCTCATTGTGATTCACTGGAGACCTAAAGCTTTAGAAATTACTTTATAGCCGTATCCAGACTAATAGCTATCAGTGACTTTGTTTTCTTATGTCTTTTGAATTTCTTCAGATCCCAGCATAATGAGTTGCTTTTTGAGATCTTTTAGCTGCTTCATGTTGTCAGACAGGTTCTTTTTTAGTGATTTCTTGATTCTACAGTTCGGTCAGTAATCAGGCCTGGTTGTGGCTAAAAAAATGTGGTAAATCACAGATAATTCATAAGGGGCAGTTTCTTTATTACATAAGGCCTGCTTGGTTTGGATTGCTTTTTTTTCTTTAACAAATGAAATCATAATTTACTCAAATTAAATATTCTTTTACAGCACTGAACATATATTTTTAGTTAAAAATAAAATATATGGTTACATTAGCAGCAAAATTCACACACAAAAATCAATCACATTCTGTGGTAAATAAATATGTTCAGAACCCTGTACGGTTTATTCTGTGTACATTTTTCTCCTTAACATTACTGAATTACAAGATCGTTTAAGAGTAGTAATTAAAATAATGCTACAATTAAACTAAAGCTACAGTCCACTAAACTGACGTAACAGCAGAGTAAAGACTTTTAAACATATTTATTTATATAGGTGAATTTTTTAAAAGACAATTTATTCCGGCCATAGAGCAATTCTGCTTAGACATGGAACTCCAAATACTGGCATAAACAACATGGCACCTCTTCAGAACAATGTTTTGTAATCTTTAATGCCATGTCGTGTCCCCCACTGTAACTTCTTATCAAGACTTTTCACATATTTGTGGCTGGGGGCTACATGACCTTTCTGCCTCAAGAGAAAGTGATTTAACTTCATGCACAGACAGACAGAGCTCTTTTATTTTCTATTTAATACTCAAGCTACAACTACACGCCACTCCTGCCAGCTCATAATGTCAAGCAACAGAGAGCGATAATCATGTTTTTGTGTTCAGTTTGAATCTGATCTGTTCTCACCACAATTCTTACAAAAGGCGGTGGATATCATGGTGTAGATTTGTTTCTTTTCACAGGCTGCATGTGTTGGTTCTCCAAAACTCTGCAGATGTTTGTGCACATCCCTCGTAATGAATGCATTCAGCTGCTACATTAAACTGCATGCTTTACTGACACAGAATGCACACATAGACACAGCATGTCTAGCCCCTGCAATAGAATAGGATTAAGCATTAAACCCCCAGCATTGAGTTGTGGAGTAGTGGAACTGTGTTTTCTGGAATGAACAACACTTCTGGGACAAGTTAGGGTGATGGGCACATGAATGAGGTGAGGTGGGGTGCAGATCATCCAAAATACTCACATTATTAATACATTAGTAGGTGAGGTATCAAGTAATGAAGTACACAAACTTTCTCACCTTACTTAAGTAGAAATTTAGGTTATCTATAGGTCACTGGAGTAATTATTATTCCGAAGACTTTTTACTTTCACTTTTTAACATTTTCACACAATTATTTGGACTTTCCATTTGGACTCCTTACATTTTACAAATAGCCTTGTTACTCCTTTTTCATTTCAGCTTCGGTGGCCCAGAAAGGCACAGTACAACAACAAAAAAATGACAATGCAAATACATTAAAAAAACCCAGCAAACAAAAAAAGATGACAACTCAAATACATTAAGAAAACACAGCAAACAAAAAAAGATGACAACTCAAATACATTAAGAAAACACAGCAAACAAAAAAAGATGACAACTCAACTACATTAAGAAAACACAGCATTTCAAAAACGCTGCATTAAGGGAAAGAACATACATTTGCCATACTGGAAATGCTCTGTTACTGGAAGGGCGCTGTTT
This sequence comes from Astyanax mexicanus, assembly GCF_023375975.1. Taxonomy (NCBI): domain Eukaryota; kingdom Metazoa; phylum Chordata; class Actinopteri; order Characiformes; family Acestrorhamphidae; genus Astyanax; species Astyanax mexicanus. The sequence goes on from NC_064429.1 coordinate 17,492,412, forward strand.
AGCTGTTGACCTTGTAACAAAAGCCCGCACCAGAAGCTTGCTTTGCTGTGCTGGCTGAGCCTAGACATGAAAAACCACCACAGGCCACATCAAAATGCTTACCGTTGGCTAGAATTACGCCTGTGAACAAACTTCTGTCCTTCCCTCAGCTGTCTAGGCTCAGCCAGCACAGCAAAGCAAGCTTCTGGTACTTAAACAGTGCCCTCTAGCAGCTTGGAGCATTTTCAGTATGGCAAATGTATTTGTTTCTTTTAGTGCGGCATTTCTGAAATGCTGCGTTTTCTTAATGTAGCTGCGTTGTCATCTTTTTGCTTGCTTTGTAAATGTTATTGTGATGTGCCTTTTCTGGGACACCATAGGCTTCTCATTATTAAAGAAAAACCCTATCCAAATAAATCTCTCCATCTGAATAGAGTGAATCTGATTGACATTGGATGGAAAGTATAAACATATTCCATCCCGACACCCTATTGGTTTATTCAATCCATTACATCTGCACACGTCACATCCCACACTCCAGCAAGAACATAGCAGACATATGAAGACGATCCGTGCAGAGACGCAAGTAATCTTGATACCCCACATCCCACATTTATCAACATTAACATTTAATATAATATTATAGTCATTAGAAAGCTTTTAGAAAAATGTGTTTTGGGAAGGGGGACAGTGCACTATGGGACCTTGTGGCACTGCCTAAGCTTTTTTTTTTATTATTATTTTTTCCCTTACATTACTTTTACTTTTATACTTTAAGTAGTTTTAAACTAGTACTTTTACACTTTTACTTAAAGAGTAAAAAGCTTTTACACCTTTGATTACTAGTTGTCTTGTTGCAAAGTGCAATTCTTGTAAATCATTACAGCAGTGCTTCTAAATAAAGTAGAAAGAATAAACTCTTTTTAGTACCTTTGATTTAAAAAAAAAATCAGTAAACAGGTGTTACAATGCTTTTGTCCATATAGTGTATGCTCCTCGCCTAAACAGACTATTTTCTATAAATAAGCCTTGTAAATTCCAGAGGTCAACTCCTTTATGACATGCTGGCATAGAGCCACACTGACTTCCTCTCTCAGATTTACTGTTTCTCAGAAATCCCCGCTGTGAGAGTAAAGCCAGCAGAGCGTAAAGCAGCACATACTAATATTGACAATTCCATTCGGTTTTAGACAGCTGACTCAAGTATTAAAATATTTGCTGTGTAATGCTACATTTGCAAGTCTGTGATTGCTTTTATTTAACGCTTTTGTTGGAAACTCCTAAAACTTTAAAGTGTGGGGGAAACTCAAATAAATGCCCCTTTACTCAAATCTGCTGGTATGTACACATAATGGTGTCAACTAGCAAACATGGTCTGCGGTCCCCCCCCCTTTCCTTTTGTTGGGTTGTGAACAAGAACAAGAAAGTTTGAGTGAGTTGTTTGGTTTGGTGGTGTACAGGTTCCACTGGTGGAACATTGTTCCATCTCCTGGTGTTACCGTGAAAGTGGATAAGAGCTTATTTAAATAAAGTTGCTTAGAAAGGACTATTAGCTCTTGTCAGTTGCATAAAATGAGTTGTGTTCATACCCTAAATAAAAATTCTGAATAAAACATGTCTATTAGTAGTAATTATCAGCACATCAATATTGTTTTTTCAAAATCACATACAATGCTCTTTTTGAGTAATGTTTTAATCCATATTGTGGCAAACTACTCAACTATGAGAAACATTTTAAGAACTTCTGTTGCAAAAACACTCAAGAGTGTTCTGATGGAACTGGCCCATATCAGGACCGCCCCAGGAAAGGAAGAACAAGAGGCCTAAATGCCTAAATGCTTCACCTTTTTAACACTTTTAAGTTACTACATGTTTCCTTATGAGTCCTAATGAAAAAACAGTGAATGAGAAGATGTGTTCAAGTGTTTGACTGGTCCTGTATCTTGTCTCTAATCTCTAAGCTTTCAAGCAGTTGGGGTTCATTGGATTGTTCATTGTTCTGGGAAGGAGTTGGGTGTGTTCCCAGACGGTTTATGTGGGATTCTTTCCAGCATATCATAAACACACATGGTAGGTATAGTGTATCACAAAAGTGAGTCCACCCCTCACATTTCTGCAGAGATTTAAGTATATATTTTCATGGGACAACACTGACAACACTTTGACACAATGAAAAGTAGTCTGTGTGCAGCTTATATAACAGTGTAAATTTATTCCTTCCTCAAAATAACTTAATATACAGCCGTTAATGTCTAAACCACTGGCAACAAGAGTAAGTACAACCCTTAGTGAAAGTTCCTAATGTGTCAATATTTTGTGTGGCCACCATTATTTTCCACAACTGCCTCTCTCCTGGGCGTGGAGTTTATCAGAGCTTCACAGGTTGCCACTGAAATGCTTTTCCACTTCTCCATGATGATATCATGAAGGTGGTGGATATTCCAGACTTTGCGCTCCTTCACCTTCCGCTTGAGGATGCCCAAAGATGTTCTTTTGGGTTAAGATCTTGAGACGTGCTTGGCCAGTCCAACACCTTTACCCTCAGCCTCTTCAGTAAAGCAGTGGTCGTCTTAGAGCTGTGTTTGGGGTCATATACCCATCATATACGTGTTCTGAGTGGACCCTGCTCTTTTAAAATGCTGGATGATCTTGGCCACTGTGCTGCAGCTCAGTTTTAGGATGTTTGCAATCTTCTTGTTGCCTTGGCCATCTTCATGTAGCAGACAATTCCTCTTTTAAGATACTCAGAGAGCTGTTTGCCATGAGGTGCCATGTAGGAACTTTCAGTGACCAGTGTGAGAGTGTGTGAAAGATACAAAATTGAACACACCTACGCACACCTGAGACCTAGTAACAGTAACGAGTCACATGACATTTTGGAGGGAAAATGACAAGCAGTGCTCACTTAGGATATTTAGGGGTGTAGTCTCTTAGGGGTGTACTCACTTGTGTTGTCAGTGGATTAAACATTATTGGCTGTATATTTAGCTATTTTGAGGAAAAAAATACATTTACACTGTTATATACACTTTTGACTGGTACTTTAATAACCTATGGTTGCCCGCCACTTAATTTGGACATAAATTCAAAACCAACATCCATAATATACAATATTTTCTTATTTTGTATACCAATCAAATGTGTATTTTGATTATTGTATATGTATTGCTTATGTTATGATTATTAAAGAACATTAAAGGTCATGGAATTGGGTCAAAATTAGGTCCTGGCAAGCCACAGGTCTCCATTTCCAGCTCCACCCTTTACAATCTCCTATTGTGTCTTCTTCCTGGACTTGTGTGTGTTTTCCTGAGGGTTCATTAAGCAGCAAAACACACCTACTGACCTTGAGTTCACTTCAGATAAGTGTCTTGTCAAGTAAATCAGTCCATAACTTTCAAAAGTAGGGGTTTTGTATTGGGGAGAAGGAAGTGATACGATATGCATCATGATACAGGAGTTACGATTCAGTATCTATATACTGCAATATTTAAAATAAATAAATCTGAATAAAATCAAAATAGTGGAATCTAATACCAGATTACAACACTGCTATTCAGTGGGCGGGGTTAAAACACAATAACAACCTGTGTGAGAGTCTCTATAAAATCTGCGACAATGATCAATGCAGGAAAGTACTGCAACACTGTTATCAGAATCCCCCTTAAGGTGGCTCATCTCACTAGTTGCTGACAGTAGCCAGTCAGCCAGGTTAGTGATTCCTGCAGCCGGCAAAATATGAAATAACTCTTATATTATGGCTACACACTGTGATATGTTCTATTAGCATTTTAAGGAAAACTTATATATGTTCCAGATTGACTGTTTAGTGTATTTAATAACATGACTTTGCAATGGCCTAATGTTATTAACTTCGGTCTTGATGACGATGGCTTGGGGCCCCCAAATGCCTTGATACAGTCCTGATCCTGCATTAAAAGACCCAACTGTGCATTTGTGTGACTTATAACATTATTGTTATATTATTATTATCATCCTCCATTGACTCCATTGACATAGACTAACCCTAGCATTCGTTAGAAAAAAAAACATTTTTATTAAAGTTCAGTAAAGTAACATAAGTAACGAACAACACACACAAAAATAAAGTGTTCAGACACAAAGAACTCTTTTAGCATTACAGTGTTAAGAGGACCACAAAAATATTAATACTGAAAAAAGTCTAATGAAAAACACTTATCTCCAATGAAAAACACTTATCTTCAAAACAGCAACTTTACAGGATAGAGAAAAAACTTTGTAAACTTTCAATGGAAGTCTTCATTTTGAAGAGTTTCGATTGGTCCGTTCATCAAGAAATTTTGGCACAGTGTAAGGGACAGTTCGTCTGTTCAAATTATGTAGTAAACTAAAAATCTACAAAAACGGAGATAAGTGTTTTTCATAGGACAACGACGATATCAAGTATAGAAATGTCAGTATGAATTGATCTGCACAGTGTATGAAAATCCATGATGGATAAAAAGCTGCATTTTCTTTGTTGACCTCAGGGTGTCTCTGCTGTGAAACTAGAGCAACTGCAAAAAACGATGCTCTGAAGATTCCTCTACTGCTGAGTCCTACAACAACACACCAACAGCACTTTAGTTCACAGAGGTTCAGCAGGGATTGAGGGTAAACTGCCATTAAGGCTTAGAAATGTAACAGTGTGTAAAAGTGGGAATTTATTATTGTTCCAGAAATGCATAAACTAACCTCTTTTGCATCACCCTTTTGATGAGTTCCTGGACAAAGATGGACTCTGGGTTCAGGCATTTTTTCCCAGCACCATCCTTCAGAGTAGCACTGCACATAAACACATGAACATTCCACATTACACAATATACTGCATTACAGCAAATCTGTGTATACTGTACAACATTATTCACATTATCTTATTTATGTTATTTATGAGGTCTAGCATCTACAGTATATTGCTGAATTTACTGTCTTTTTTGTTACTTAGCATGAAGGCTGTTGATCGTGTAGTATATGAACTAATTGGGCGCCAAGTGTGGTTTGTAGCCTCCGAATCTGCCATTCCGCTATTCCCCCTAGTTCTATTTCCACACCCCAGGTTGCCATGTATAAAACACAACAGTATGCTAATCGTGAACTGTAGCCATGGAACCAGGCAAGCTGGCTGTTTGTCCTGCTGAACAGATAATCACTGAGCTTCAGTAAGGTTGCTAACCATAGATGGGTATTTTGGAGAATTGGCACTATGTCACTTAACCTACTATATAGTTACTAAAGTTGCACATTTTATGTAGTTCTTATTCAGTTGCATAATTCCTGTTTCTGCTGTATTTCCTATGTATTATTCTCATAGAGCAATTGAGGCCTTAAAAAAGGAAGCATCAACCAAAAGTTTCTCTTTCTTTATTATACTTTATTTAAAGTTCCTTTATGAATGAAGATATAAATGAAATAAATCTTAAGAAAAAACGTTTTAGTCTTCTGATGTAAAAGAAAAATCCAAATGTATAAGAAAAAGAAGGAATAACATTTTTTTTCTTGAAGGGATAATCATGAGTAATTATCCCTTGAATATTCTATTAAAAGAACAGTTATTCTACTTACACAATCTCTTGTTTTCCACACGAAGGGCTCGGAGGAATCATTTCAAGTTTCTCGACTCGATTCAGACGAATCGTTTTAAGGCCATCATCAGCACAGAAGCACCTCATCCTGTGGTCTCTAGCCTGTCCTGCAACACATGCACATCTTTCTTGATGTATTGTCTTAAATAATGAATCAAATAATCAGCACAATTAGCTCTGCGTTCAGTGGGATGATCTGTAATTTATCTGTCTTTATATAAATTGCTCCAAGAAAGATTCCTTACCGCTGACTTTCACCACAAGCAGACAGATCAGAGCCAAAACTGCAGCTGTCTTCATGATGCTGTTGGTGTTAAAGTTCTGGTCCAGGGCAGAGAGATGTTCAGAAGTTCTGCTTGCAAATCAAGGAGATCCAGTGCCTAAATATATTCTCTAGTCTGGGTTTTCCCTTGTTATGTACATTTTCTTGTGGTTGTTTTGACGGAAGGTCAATTTTACTTTTTGTTTCACCGTATTTCTTCTTTTTCATTTCTTGGAAAAACTTTCTTTGATTGATATTGAGGTCTTGTGCAGGGCAGCATCCATCAGCCTAGCTGGATATTAATGATAGCATCAAATTAAATGAAATAACAATATTAGAGCCCACTGTACAGATCTCAACAACTATTGACTTTAAACATAAGGATCAATATAAATATAACACACTTGTTTATAGTTGTTTAAATCATATAGTTCAGTTTAGTGTAGTTTAGTGTAGTTCGGTTTGTCAAAGTTACAATCTTGTATGCAATGTGTCAGTAATAACTGTAATAAAAATATTAAGTGCACACATGCTTTTACACACAAAAAATAAGAATAGAGAAAACAAAATAATAATAATAATAATAATAATAATAATAATAATAATAATAATAATCAATATTAAAAACAATTCAAAACTTTTCAGCATCAGTAATAACCGAAAAAGTGTAGTCTGAAGCTATAGCTTATTTTAATAACTTCCAGTCAAATCGTACATAAATAATACAGAAGAATGTCAAAGTGTTAATCAAAATATCAGAGCATCAAGCCATCAAAGACTGTGTAACAATAAATGTATATATTTTTACTGGAAAAAAACACAAATTTAGAGGAATAGATTTGACCTTCATTACATATTGCATTTTATAGGTGTGAGGGTTTATCGCCATGTCTGCAGTGTTGCCTGGGGAAGTTAAATAATTATTTATTGTGGTTAAATAAGAAAAGATACGGAAAAGAAAGGGAAAAAAAGGAATGAGATTGTCTTAATGTTTTGAGGAAGCTTTGAATTATTTAGGCATTTCATTTATTCAGTTAGCCTATTTTATAAAAAATAAAACTATTTAAACATGTTCAACCTGCCATCTAGGAATAACTGACCTTTTAAAAAAAGTAACTTTTAAAATCAGTGACATTATAACATTCACACTGTAGGACTGAAGACGCTTTAATTGTTCAGTAATAAATAATATTAATTTCACTCAATATTTCTCTTTTTGTATCCATATTAGGATGGGGTAAAGCTTAGGCTGTTCATCCCATTGTCATGAAATAATATCTTTTAAATATGGTAAATAGTCAAAAATTAAGATGCTGAGAGGCACAGTATTTTATAATGACTGATTTTATAATATGAATAAAAATTATAAAAAAATAGCAGATTAAACAAATAAGTTTATTATGCTAAACATACTTAGACTTAACTACTGATCCTTCCGTTGAATCTAAACATCGCTTAAGTACATGAAATTTCTGGAATTGTGAAATCACTATTGGGTTTGGATTTGCCTTTTTAAAGTTCTGACTGAATGAGCAGTTTATAATGCAGTAAAGTGGTCAAAGTGGGTGAGAACTCCACTGAACCGCTGTACAGCGCTGGAACTTCTAGATTTTACTCTTTTGCATACTTGGACTTTTTCTTTGGTAAAAATACATCCAGCTGTCTGGGATTTTATGTTGATTTCATGTCAGCGTTTGCAGGTAAATAAGGAGAGTAGCCCTGGAGAATCCCCCTAGAGTAATATAAAAGAGAGGAGAGCATTTCCCCATAACAACAACTTTAAGAACATCAATTTACTAACTGTTACTAAAGACGAAGCAGTATTAGAACCTCCCTGTCTCTGCATCCTTGCTGAAAAGATACCTCTAGTTGAACATACATTTTCTCATTATAACCATATATAAAATGTATATATATATATATATATATATATATATATATATATATATATATATATATATATATAATGTGAAACTCATATATTATATATATGTATTACACATGTATTTTAAGCGTTTATTTCTTTTATTGTTGAGGATTTTGGCTCACAGCCAATGAAACCCAAAAATTAGTGTCTCAGAAAATTAGAATATTATATAAGATCATTGATATAAGAATTGATACCTTTGGCAGTGTGGGCAGAAGTCCTCTGATGACAACTTTTATGGAGATGCAGATTTCATTTTCCAGCAGGACTTGGCACACTGCCCACACTGTAGAAAGTACCAGTTGGTCTTATATACTATTCAAATTTTCTGAGACACTGATTGGGTTTCATTGGCTGTAAGCTATAATCATCAATAATAAAAGAAATAAACGTTTAAAATAGATAAATTACTCTGTGTGTAATACATCTATATCATATATGAGTTTCACATTTTGAACTGAATTACTGAAATAAAGAAACTTTTCAAAAATATTCTTATTTTTTGAAATAGCCCTGTATATATATATATATATATATATATATATATATATATATATATATATATATATTTTTTTTTTTACGAAAAGATAATCTCTAAATGCAGCACTCGAATGCCAAGCTGTGTAGAATTGATATATTTTAATAATTAGTCATATATAATATCTGTGCTACTTTGTTATGCTCTTGTTGTTTTATCTGCTACATGCTTAAAATGACAGTCTCTGTTAAAGCAGGAATTTAAAAATAAAACTACCATAGATTAAAGTACTATACGAAATAATACATGCATTAATGTCATAACTAAACTAAGGACCTTCACAGTCACATTACCACACAACTGTAGATTATATTTTTGTTGGTGTTGGAGGTAGTTCATGTGATGTAATGACATTTTTTATATATGTTAATGTACTTTTTTAGAGGGCAGATCCAGTTCATCATTTATACAACTGGCAAAAAGACATTCATAAGTGTGTCAGAATCCTCTTAGGTTAAGAACAAGCTTAAGAATTATGTAATTTATGAAGGTCTTTGTGAAATTCTTGTTTTATGATTGCTCAAGGTTTTGAAGTTCTTAGACTTAACAATGTTTTGGGAAACACATCCCGGAGCTTTTTTTTTTCTTGCTTTTTCTTTTTTTTTTTAAACAATGTAATGATAATTAACTGTTCTTTTGATGTGGTTCCACTTGACCCTTTTTTATAAGTTTTATAAGTGCATGTAGTGAACAATATTTTATTTTAATTGAACATGTTACATGTTCCATCCTGTTCATATAAACTGGAACATATTGTCTGTTGTGTTTCTGGCTTTTGACGTCCCACTAATTGAGTTTTTGAGATTTTGAGATAAATATTATTTTCCATTTTCTAAATTGTTGAAAGTCAGCAAATTTTATTATAAACACTTACATATCATGTAGTTAATGAGTAACAAATCACATTTCTTTAATGGTCAGATATGAAAAACTTTTATTTTATTACCGTTAAATATGAACAGCAGTTGAAGACAATACTGTGTATACGAAAAAACAAACTATTAAAATATTTAACAAAATAATACAACTCTATATATATTATACATCTCAAAGTTATTCTATTGTTTTTACTCAGTGTTAATTACATTAAACATGCATATACAACAAGCATATTATATACACATACACAGCATGTACATACATCTATGGGCTACATATACAGTATATATAGATATATTTATACAGCAATTATATACAGTGTGGTGTGACAGGATTAAATGTCTTGACATCATGATGTTCACATGTCTTCTCTTTCATTGTTTGCATTGTTTAAATTGTTTGTGATGTTTTGCCAGGATTACTGAGGACTCCTGAAATGAACATAAAACACAAACATATTAATATTTTCTTATATAAATACAATAGAGGTGTGCCATATCATTTATGCATAATATAAAAAAATAAAATAGACAAAACAATGAACTTTTCTCTACATTAAAAGCCAAATTCAAACTTTTACATTTAGTGCCTGTACTGCTCTTGTATAATGCTGTATAATGTGTTATACATTGTACTTTTATAAATAATATATAAATCAAAGCTGTATGTTGTAAAGCATTAAAACGTCAAATTGTTTTTATTTTGTTTTATTTTCTTCCAGACTATAAGGGAACACATAAGGATTTAGTTAGTAGCTTACACGTTTTTTTATGTTGTGTCCAAACTTTTGACTTTTACTGTATATGTTAGGACTTTAGTTTATTAGTGTATTAATGCATGATGAATGCGTGCATTATGAAGACATTATTTACAAGAAATGTAACTTTATATTTTTGAAATGAATAAGACATTTTTGTAATGCATTTCTTTTAATTTCTGAGAGAATATTGTTAGTGCAAAACCCTAAAAATGTCCTTATTTATTTTTTTTTTTTATCGCTCACCCCTGCTGCACAACATTTTAGAATAATTCAAACTAATATTAAATTAATTTATATTTGATCTGATTCTATTCTCACCTTTTCTGGACGGCCTTCTTGATGTAATTCTGGGCGAAGTTGGATTCTGGGTTCAGGCATTTCTGGCCTGCATTGTTCTTCAGTGTGACACTAAAATAAAAAAAATTAAACAAGTTAAAAATTTAATTAATTTAATTGTATATACAGTATTTATGGTAACACTTTCTAAAAATGGCATGTCTATAAGACGATATAACATACTCATAACATCTTATAATGCATTTATAAAGCTTTATCAACATGGCTATAAATATTTCTAAAATGTATAAGACAGACATATAGCCATATTTATTATGTATGCATTTATTATGAAATGTGATCATAATGAACCTGTGTTTATAAGACGTTATTACTCAAAAAAAAGCATCATATAATTACTTTTAATCATGCATGAATTATATTATGTCACATATTATAATTTCTTCAAGCTTTCACTCCAAGAAAAATGACTAATGTCCATCATAGGAACATATTAGTAGTGACAGATATATGATATTAAATATGACACAAGCACAGCTTATAATGCATTATGATCATAATAATGCATAATTAACATGGCTGTAATGTGTTAAAGACAAATGCATTATAAATAGTTATGAATATGTTTATAAATTAAATAAAAAAAATGAATAGACATTATATTCATAGAAAGTGTTACTGTAATGATTTAATTATATGCATTCTCATGAATAGATTTTTTAGATTAAACTTACATAATTTCCACGTTGTCACAAGACGGACCAGCGGGATGGACTTCGACCTTCTCGATTCGCTGTAGACGAATCATGTTCTGCCCCTGACCTTGACATAAACACCTTTTTACACTTCCTCTCTGACCTGCAATACATAAAAATACATATAACAGTTACATATATTTCTTGTATTATAACTATTTTTATAATTCTCTGTAATATTTCTACATTATTGATACCAAAAAGAAACAGTATAACCAAAAATAACTATGAATTGATCTGATAACTGAAAAAAAGACTAATACCTTCTACGCTGATCATAACCAGACAAGCAACAATAGCGAAAGCTGCAGCAGACTTCATTTCTCTCCTGTTCTAAGGACTCTCTGGATGATGGTGATGATTTTAGATGTTGTTCTTGCTCAGGCTCAGCTGGCGGTGTGAATGAAGCAGAGGTTGATTAAGCTGCTTATATTCACTGCTGGAGATGGACAAATTTTCCCCAAGCGACTTTCACTTCCCAATAAAATTTGGTTCCTCCTTTAACTTACTCTCTTTTCTTCGGATCAGACTTGATTTCTCGGAAATACAGATATATAGCTGTATATCTAGTACAGGTCACACAGTCAGATTTCATATTGCATCATTATGTGACATTACTGACTATAATTTTGAATATATATTTTAATGGTTATCAAATTTTGATAACACAACATCTTATAAAGACTGTTAATAGCATGTTAATTAGACGTTAATAATAAGTATGCACAATACCTTATTGCAACTATCAAAATACATTACGGAGACAGGATTTTATGTTTTGTTTTTGTATTAAAATAAATATTATTTTAAATGTAATGACATTACTAAGTAATAACAGTATGTGTACTAACAAAATAATAACTCTTGAGCTGTACAGTACACCTTATTAAATTTAGTGTTTTTTTATTATTTTAAAATGTTCTACAATGTAGATTAAACCTAAATACATCCAAACTATGAAGAAAAGCATTACTAAACAAAAAAAGTGTTAAACAAACCAGGATATGTTTTATATTTTTGATTCTTCAAAGCAGCACCTCTTGTTTAGATGACAGTTTTGCACATCTCGGCTGGATTTTCTCAGTCAGCTTTTTGAGGTAGAGTCATTTGGAATTATAGCTTTCAGTTAACAGCTGAATATTCTAATCCATATTAAAACTAAACTATCTGCAAAAACTACTTAACTAAGCAAAATAAATACTTAAAGGTCAGCCAATCCAAAACATTTCAAGAACTTTAAAAGTATCCTCAAGTGCAGTCCCAAAGACCATCAAAAACATTATGATGAAACTGGCTCTCATCTGGACCACCCCAGGAAGGAAGAGCAAGAGTTACCTCTGTTGCACAGGATAGTCTGAGTTTATCAGAGTTACCAGCCAAAAAAGTGCCCTATTTGTTGCAATCCAGATACTATTCCAGTGCAGTGACCAGGTTAGGTTATTTAGGCAACAACAAAGTTGGGTTTATCTTTATCAGGGAATTATCTCACTGGGGAATGTCCTTTGGCACCTTTAATAATTTTAAGAATATGCATTTAGTGGGGCGGCACGGTGGCGCGGTGAGTAGCACCTCCGCCTCACAGCAAGACGGCCTGGGTTTGATTCCCGGCTGGGGCGACCCAAGTCTCCCCATGTCTGCATGGGTTTCCTCCGGGTTCTCCGGTTTCCAATGATTCAGGCTAATTGGAACTTGATTGAAATTGTCTGTGAATGTGTCTGTGTGTCTGTCTGCCCTGCGATTAATTCCAGGGTGTATCCTGCTTTCCGCCCGATGCCGGCTGGGATAGGCTCCAGCCCCCCCGCGACCCTTAACGGATAAAGCGGTTGACGATGAGTGAGTGAGCATTTAGTGGAATGATTTGAGTATTTATATGAAGAATTCTAGGCCTACTACTTACAAAACAAGGTTTTCTTAGCTCTGACCCCCCACCACAGGATCACACAAAATCTCCATTCAAAATGCTGTGTAATCCATGATTATGCTTAATCCCTGTTGTAAATAAAGAAGATCCAGTGTCTTCATCAGCACTTTAATCGGAGCTTCCCCTGGTCACATTGTGTGTTTGTGGTTGTTCTGACCCCGTGCCAGATTTACTTTTGCTAGTTTTGCAGCGGAACTTCTTCTTTTTCCTCTGCATTTTTCATTTCTTGGAAACAGTTTCTGTAATGGTAACTGAGATCCTGACTGAGAGTCAGGATAATTTATTATTAGATTAAAACTGTATGTAAATTACACTAACCTAAAATGTTTATCTATTCACAATATTATGGTTATTGAGTATTGCACGTGCATTGTGATATTAATTCGTTTAGTTTTTTAATATAGTTTATAGTTTATATTAATTAGTTTAGTTTAGAGCTGGATGTTAATCTACACAGATTTCTCTTCTGAAAACTGTTTTTTTTTTGGGTGAGCAAAGCGCTTCTGTTTTATTTACAGTAAGCTTAGATTTCCAGATTTCCACTAAGGCTGGGTGCAGCAGCATTAGCGTTAGCACCTAACCTTCAGCAGTTAGCTAATGCCACCCAACAGTTCAATAATACTCGCCTCTGAACAGCAAAAATGCTAGCGCTTAGCATGGTCAGCGGGTAATGCTAATAGTGTCAATTTAAAGAAACATGCAACCAGGTCTCCGAGTGGTCCAGCAGACTAAGGCGCTTCCACTATGATCAGGAAATCGCCAGTTCGAATCCTGTTCATGTAGCTTGCCTTGGCTACTGGAGACCTGAGAGAGCACAATTGGCCTTGCTCTCTCTGGGTGGGTAGATGGCGCTCTTTCCGAACATAACTTCAAAGGGTAATGTTGATCAGCACAAGGCGTCTGTGAGCTGATGTATTGGAACCATGTCGCTGTGCTTTCCTTCGAGTGCACTATCATGCTACTTGGCAATGCTGAATCAGAAGCAGTTCGAAAAGAAGCGGCGGCTGGCTTCACATGTATCGAAGGAGGCATGTGCTCGTCTTCACCCTCCTGGTGTTGGGGCATTTGTTGGGTAATTGGAGTTGGTTAATTGGCCATGTAAATTGGGAGAATTGGGATAAATTTTTTAAAGAAAATAAAAAAGAAAGATGCAACCAAATGTAAACTGCTAAAACTTCAAAGAAGTTCATCAGGCGGAAAGAAGTTAAACCAAAACCCTATAGAGAATGCATTTTACCTGCTAAAGAGGAGACTAAAGGGAGTAAACCCCCCAAACAAACACCAGCTTAAAGAATCTGCAGTGAAAACCTAAAAAAAGCATCAAAAAAGAACAATGCAACATTTAGTGATGTCAGTGTTGTCACAGGTTTGATGCAGTTATTGTAAGCAAAATATTTGCTTTAATCTAATTTAAGTTCATCTGTTCCAGTAATTTTGCTTACAAGAATAATATGTGGGTTCAGACAGAAGGTGCTATCTTCTAAACCTTGTTTTTGTGTGACATATTTATCTTTTAATGTAAAATGCAAAGATTAATGTAAAATACATTTTTTATTCTACAGCATAAATTAATATCATTAAATTGTCTGTATTTTTTTTTTAAAATCCGCATTGGTGGAGTTGGGTGGGGGTGGGAGGCATAATTCCCCATTAATGTCGAAAGACTTTAAAATGTTATGCATCCTTTTTCTATTTTACGCTAGAACAATGCTAAATGTTATTCGTTATTAATGTTTATTAATTTCTTTGTATTGTACAGTGTAACTGTGTTACTTCAGTATGATATCAATGTTAAAGTGTTTAATATATTTGTAAAATGTCACTTTAATGAAAGGGAATTTAAATCCTTTAAAGCCTAACCTGCTATGCAAAGCACAAGCGTATTCAGTTACTGCCAGTGGTAGGACATTGACACACACACACACACATTCCAAAACAGATTATTCTGCTTGTTTAGACACAACATCTTATTCAGTTTTCATTTTTTCCCTACATTGTATGTATTAAACTAAGCAAAATACTTTGTGTAGCATTTAGGGGGCTCTTATCTGGGGTGCTGTGAACTTGTGGTTTCTGAGGCTGGTAAAAAAAAGTCTTCATGAGAGCCAGTTTCATCATTTTGATGGTCTTTGTGATGCACTTGAGGGTACTTTTAAAGTTCTTGCAGTTTTTTGTATTGACACCTTTATTTCTCAAAGTTTTTTATTGGTTAATTAGTTGAGTAGTTCTTGGCATTATATGGATAAGAACATTACTCAAATAGAGCTATTATTCACTGTATACCAACTCTACCTCTTCACAACTTTACAACTGATGCCCTCAAACACATTAAGAGGCAAGAAATTCAAGTAATGAACTCTTGATAAGTTCAGCACAGCTGAAAAATATTCCAGGTGACTCTATGTTATAAAGCTGACTGAGAAAATTCAGCCAAGATGTGCAAAGCTGTCATCTAAGCGAGAGGTGCTACTTTGAAGAATCTAAAATATAAAACATATTCTGGTTTGTTTATTTTTTATGTTTCCTAAATAATTCCATATGTTTTTATTCAAAGTTTGGATGACTTTAGTATAAATCTACATATCGTTGCTGTCCAATGAAACACAAGTATCTCCAAAAAAAGCAATTTTACAGGAGACAGAAAAAACCTTCTAAACTTTCAATGGAAATCAATGTAAAAAGAGTTTATTTTAGGTAATTTTTAAGAATTTCTATTGGTCTGTTCATGTGAAAATAAGGGACAGTTTGTTTGTTCAAACTAAAATCGACAAAAATGGAGATGGAGAGTTTTTCATTGGACAGCAACGATTATATACTACTAGGACAGTTTATTATATAACATTTAAATATATATATATATATATATATATATATATATATATATATATATATATATATATATATAACATTATATATATATATATATTTATATAACATTAATCTGAACACTGAAAGTTTTCAAATCAATCAAATAATATATAGAACTCCAGCCAACTTCAAGTTTTGTTACATTTAGTGGGTTTTATTTCACATATTTACAGAAGTACAAACATTAAAATGAGAAAAGCATTTAAAAAAGATAAATAATAAAGGTTAAACATTTTCAGAAAATATATATATTAAATATGCATTTTACAAAACACAGCTGTATACAAAAATAGCTGCCGATTTTTACAGCTTAACAAAACTGCTTCTTTATATATTATTTTTTTTAGTTTTATATGTGTGTTTTTACATTATGATATACATACATACATGCATATATACATACACCTATACATAATAAACATATCCAGTGCTGTGTTGTTGTCTTGTTCTTCCACCACCATGTTTTACTGGGCACTCCTAAACAATAAAAGCAAATAATGAATCCATACATTGGATCAATTTATTATATCAATATATTAATGAATTATTTTTTTCATTCATTAATAACTCTGAATAAAATTAAATATAATGCATTTTCTCACCTTTTCTTAATGGCTCTCTTGATGTAATTCTTAGCAAAGTTGGATTCTGGGTTCAAACATTTTTGCCCTGCGCCGTTCTTCAGTGTGACACTAAAAACAGAAATGAAAAAGAAATTAAAATAGGTTTTGTAACTCATACATAACATACTACCTGAATACAACATTTTATTTACAAGTTATTTTTTATATCTAAGTTAATTAATCATTGAACTTACACAATTTCCACATTGTCGCAAGAAGGACTTGCAGGATAAACTTCAATCTTCTCGATGCGCTGCACACGAACCATGTTCACCTCGCCTTTACACAAACATCTCTGCACACTGGTCTTCTGTCCTGCAAATGATTAAAAGTCTATATTAATATTTATTGCAGTAAATAGGTTAATCATCAAGTTATTGAGAGAGTAGAATGATTAAATCTATTATACAGTAGAAACAGAAATAGATCATTGAAAGAAAGACTCCTACCTTCTACACTGATCATAACCAGACAAGCGAGAACAGCGAAAGCTGCAGCAGACTTCATTTCTCTCCTGTTCTGAAGACTGGTGATGGATGATGATCCAGATGTTGTTTCTGCTCAGACAGCTGTGTGAATGAAGCTGTGATTGAATGCAGCCTTTTTTATACTCTTACTCTGGGCTTTCCCACACTTTTAGAGGCCTGTTTTGGAGCTAATTTCACTTCCTCAAACTTCTAATACTTCCTCCTTTGATTTTACACTTTTCTCCTAATCAGACTTTATTTCTTGGAAACATGTTGATTTCAAGTCAGAAGTTCACATGTGCACATTTCATCATGCTGATTTGGACTTATTTGTGCACATTGCATCACTATATAGACTGACTATGCAACTTTTACGTAAATGTAATAAACTTTTGTTTGAAAATTGGTCAATATCTTGAATGGTGGGCTTAACATATGAGTAGAATTAGCATGGATGGAAGTGATGTGGCCCCATCAAAATCCAGCCATTACAAAAGTGCCACCAATAATTTGATCCCCTCCAAAAATATTCTGATATGTCAAGGTCATATTAATCTAGAGGTGCAGAAAGGGTTAAATCACATTCTCTACTCGAGTTCTACCTCTCCGTGCAATATACAGTGGGGAACATAAGAACAGTGGTATGAACAAATGTGTGCACCCTCTGATCATTTTTATGATTTTCCTTTATAAATCATTGGTTGTTCGAATCAGCAGTTTCAGTTAAATATATCATATAGCAGATGTTCACAGTAATATTTGAGAAGTTAAATGAAGTTTATATGATTTACAGAAAGTGTGCAATAATTATTTAAACAAAATTAAACAGGTGCGTAAAACTGGACACCCTTGTTTTATTGATTTGAATATCTTTAGCACTAATTATTGGAACACAGAGTTTGGTAAGCTCACTGACCCTTGACCTACATACACATGCATAAACCAGAAAGGGTTAAAGAGCCAATTGCAAGTTTTTCTCCTCTTTGCATCGTCTCTGAAAAGTGTTTTTTGAAACTGTAATTTTAAACTACTATATTGTTGGTCTCTGGAGACTGACAACATGATGGTGGTAAAATAAGGGGATTTTTACTCAGCCATCTTGATTTTAACTAAAAGTGGCTGAAGTTCTCTAAATATTTCAGCTTAAAATCTAAAATGTGTTTTTTTTATTAACTGATTTAAGTCAGTAAGTAAAAATAACCTGGTGTAATCAACATATCAGTTTCATTTATCAGCTTTTACAGTAAGTGAATACCTAAATTTCAGGATACGAACTTCAGGATACTTTCAAAGTTTTTGAAATGTTTCATATTAACTGACCTTCATTTCTTAGTTTAGTAGTTCTTGCCGTAAAATATATTAGAACATTACTCAAATAGAGCTATTCACTGTATACCAACTCTACCTCTACACAACTTTACAACTGATGCTCTCAAACACATTAAGAGGACAAGACACTTAAGTAATTAACTCTTGATAAGTTCAGCACAGATGTTAACTGAAAGCCATTCCTGATAAGTTGAGAAAGCTGGTGCTGTTACATTAAATCTCTACAGTGTACAGAAGGGCTTTTATTAGCAAACTTATTTAACACAGAGCAAAAAGAGCAAAAAAATCTAGTGTTCAATATGTGTCAGAAGAGTTTGTCAATTCTGTGCTCAGAGGGGAGATGATCTTGATGTATGATGTCACTTCTTCATTTTACATGTACATTTTATATGATCTACAATATAGATGTTTTAGGTGGCGTTTTTTCACTGAATACCTCACAAACCTAATCTTATCAACCCTGCTGCTTCGTCTAATATCTAATATCTGTGCAGGTCAAAGTTTTTAAAATAAACATATTTGTACAAAAAACTCCCAAAAAAATGTTTATACAAAGTCTGTGCATTATATAGTATTAAACAATTTTTATTTACACTGTAATCCCATACGTTGTTTGAACTCAAATGATTTAAGTCTGTTTTACATAAAATTGGATATTTCTAAACAATACTCAACTATTTTGAGTTAGTTGAACATTTGTGGGCACATATTCTCTACTATTCAAACTGAGATATTTGAGTCGAAGCAACTTATAATAACTGAGTTTAGTCCGTTGCCATTAACAATCTGTCACAATCTATTTGCATACTGGGTGTGTCCAACAGTTTCTGACTAACACTCACCATCAGTGTGTAGTGATTCCCCCTGGGCTACCTTAGAAATAAATCAACGGCCCCTTTAGTTGTAATCACTTGATATTGATGCTAGCTCAAGTTTTTATTCCCCATTACTTAAATGTATTACAAAAATAAAAAAACTTAAATCAACTTCCCCTTTAGTTGTAATAACTTGATGTTTTAAGTTTAGCTAACTTAAGTTTTCCTTCCCCATTACTTACGTTTCCTTGAATTTTTTAAGTACATTCAACTTATCCGGGCTTACAGTGTAGATTTTTAAATCTGAAATATAGTAGCAGAGGCACACTGTCACTGCAGGATTTTGAAACTGATGTTCTTGTAATCATCATTTTTTTTATCTTCACCGATGGACTGCTACATGGTTTACTGAGTACTTCTGAAAACAAAAAAAACATGTTTTTAATGTATAATATTTAGAACAATATATATAATATATAATATAAATTCTGTATATATGCACAGAGGGATCTATTTAAAGAACTAATCTAGTGTAAAGTTTTCACAATCAGTGAGGGTTTTGGATTTCATTTTCCAGCAGGACTTGACACACAGCCCACATTGACAAAAGTTGGCTGTAAGCCATAATCATCATCAATAAACGAAATAAACACTTAAAATAGATCATTCTGTGTGTAGTACATCTATATAATATGAGTTTCACATTTTGAACTAAATTACTGAAATAAAGAAAGTTTTAAAGATATTCAGAATATTTGAGATGCACTAGTGTTTCTGATCTATATTGTAGCATCATGCTAAATTATTATATAAAAAGTATTTACCTGACTAATCTCTATTTTATTAATGTTTTTAGTTCTCACCTCTCTTCAACAGATTTCTTGATGTAGTTCTGTGCGAACTTTGATTCTGGGTTCAGGCATCTTTTTCCTCCAATATTCTTCAATGTTACACTAAAACAACAAAATAAGAGCAGTTAGTTTGTTTAATGTTATTAAATGAAGAATGTTCATCATTATGATTATTGTTGTTATTTGTTATTGAACTTACATTATTTCCAAAGTGTCACATAAAGGACTAGCAGGAAAGACTTCAATCTTCTCGACACGCTGCAGACGAACCGTGTTCAGGCGGGGACCAAGACATAAACACCTCTTCACACTGGTCTTCTGTCCTGCAGATAAACAATAATACAGAAGATTAATATTTACATCGTTTAACTATATATATATATATATTATATTTTCATTTAATATGTGTGAACAAAGACAGAGCTATGATGAGTCAATAATGCCTTATCAATATCAAATATAATATAATTTGAAAAATGAAATAAAGGATCCTACCTTCCACAATGGTCAGACAAGCAAGAACAACAAAAGCTACAGCAGACTTTATTTTGCTTCTGTTACTGAAGATGCTCTTGTGATGGATCGAGAGCCTCATCTAGTTTTATATGCTCAGGTTGGCAATTCAAAATGTGGTTATTCATGGAGAGTATTTTAACATGTACACTGAGTGCCCACAAGAATACGTGGGATTGGGAGGGCGGGCGAGGCACCGACTGAGACGGGGTGGGAGGGCGGGCGAGGCACCGACTGAGACGGGGTGGGAGGGCGGGCGAGGCACCGACTGAGACGGGGTGGGAGGGCGGGAGAGGCACCGACTGAGACGGGGTGGGAGGGCGGGCGAGGCACCGACTGAGACGGGGTGGGAGGGCGGGCGAGGCACCGACTGAGACGGGGTGGGAGGGCGGGCGAGGCACCGACTGAGACGGGGTGAAAATACTGACTGGTAAAATACTTTAAAAAAATTTTACCAGTCAGGTTTAAGCAGCAGTAAAGCCACTCTGAGGTGCAGTGTTACACAGGAGTTTCAGTTTAGTTCTCCAGCACCTAGACTGGAGCAGTATTTGCAATACCTGCTAAGTGCTGGCCATTTGGTCATTCAGAGGTGAGTATTATTGCCCTATAGTCTGCTTATAACCCTGGCTAGCAGCATTAGCATTACCTTCTAACCTAACATCGCCCTGGTTTACCGGAACACTCAGGGCTCCTCAGTGTAGCACTGTTAGGCAGCATTAGTGCATTCTCCAGCTTTAGTGGAAATCTGAAAATCTAAGCTTACTGTTAATAAACTGAAGTGTTTACTCACCCAAATAAACAATTTTCAGGAGAAAAATCTATGTAGATTTTCATTCAATGCTCGTTTGATTTGTCTGACTCGTCTGAAAATGTTTAAGAATTACAATTTTGTTTACTTAACTTAGCTTAGCTTTACAGCCGCTGGGGAGCAAGACTTGATGAATTAGAAGGAAAACATGGCAACACCTCTGTTCCTAAGAAGTGCAGCTTAAAATGCACTTTATAATCCAGTTCCCCTTGTGAATAAAAATAGACCAGAAAATAGATGTTTATTTATAGTTTATAGTGAAAAAAGTAGATTAAAGTATACTAAGCATAAAAAATAGTACAAAAGTCTAAATTGTGCTTAAAGTGTACTTAACTGGAAATGGAATAACTAAGATGGAACTATTTTAAATATACTTAAGTAACATTTAAACATACTACTTTGTGTACGTAACCCTATATTTTAAATATGCTTACAGTAAAATGATAATATATTTAATGAGTATTACAACTGTATTAATATTATACACAGAGTATATTAGGAATGTGCTAAGAATTGATGTTAAATACATTTACATTTGAGTATAAATCTGTGTCTTGTTCCTTTCTAAAAAGTTACATGATACACTGCACTTTAAGTGAACTACTGGAGCAGTTGTTTTTAACACACTTTGCTAAAACTGGCCAAAAATAAATTTGGAAATAAGTATTTATAATTTTTTCAATGGGAAGAGGGTCATTCTCAAATTTATTGAGAACTTCACAAGAAAAACAATAGTGTGCTTGGTAAATTTTTCATCAGTTGTTTACATGTTACTCTTTGTTTACAGCCATTGATATGTCGCATAGGTTAACACGTGAGTTTAATATTTTTAATATTTTTACTCAGATACATTTTGTGCTGCATCTTTACTCGTTACCATTATAAAAATGTTATGAATTATTTCAAACCCACATTATCACTGCCAGAGTGGTAGATGCTCTGCACTCTCACTGGGTCTGATAAAGCTCCTCATTTTGACTGAATAAAGCTCTATTAAAGTGAACTTTCTGTGTGGACATTACTTATTTCATGAAGGACACGTCTTACCTGAGATTTTACTGGAGAGGACTTGAGGTCCAAAAGTGGTCCTGGTGAGAAATGGTTCATTTTTATCATGTTGGGAGTTCACCAAAAGTGGAATGAAAGAAGGAGGTTGATCTACTGTAACATCTGTAAAAGTCAAGGTCAGGACAATTTGTACTTAAATGCAGAAGTGGAAAAAGTACTGAAAAATTGTAATTTAGTAAAAGTACCTTTACTTTGCTAAAACTCTACACAAGTAAAATTAAAAGTACCCATCTAAAAATCTAGTCGAATAAAAGCTAAAAAAAAGTACTCAATTTAAAATGTACTTTGAGTAAAAGTTACATAGTTACTTTTAACTATTTGATGTAAAAAAAAAATAAAACAAATCATAAATTATTTTTTTTTTTTTAGAACATTTATCACATTTTTACTTTAAATCAGAATGCTGTATCTGTATCTACTGGAGAAATATTTTACTTCACTACTGTACTTAAGTACTAAAATGCAGTATCTGTATCTACTGGAGTATTATTTTTACTATACAATTTTACTAAAGTACTAAAATGCAGTATCTGTATCTACTGGAGTATTATTTTTACTTCACTATTGTACTTAAGTACTAAAATGCTGTATCTGTATTAAATGAAGTATTATGTTTTACTTCACTACTGTAATTAAGTACTATATTCTGTATAGTGCAGTATTATTTTTTACCCCTCTACTATATTTTACATACTAAAATGTTGTGTGTGTATCAACTAGAGTATTACTTTTTACTTCATTACTGTACTTAAGTACTAAAATGCTGTACCTGCATCTACTGGAGTATTATTTTACTAGAGTACTGTACTTAAGTATAAAAATGCTGTATCTGTATCTACTGGAGTAATATTTTTTTCTTCATTACTATACTTAAGTACTAAAATGTTGTATCTGTATTTATTAGAGTATTTATTTTACTTCACTATGGCACTTAAGTACTAACATGCTGTATCTGTATCGACTGGAGTAATATTTCATTTCACTACTGTACTTAAGTACTAAAATGCTGTACCTGCATCTACTGAAGTATTAGTTTTACTCAATTACTGTACTTAAGTACTAAAATCCTGTGTCTGTATCTACTGGAGTATTATTTTTTACTTCACTCCTGTACTTAAGTATTAAAATGCTGTATCTGTATCTACTGGAGTAATATTTTATTTCACTACTGTACTTAATTACTAAAATACTGTATATGTATCTAATGGAGTGTTTTTTTTTCCTTCCAATTTTACTTCACTACATATTTTCCATGAGTTTAATATTTTTACTCGCATACATTTTGTGCTGCATCTTTACTCGTTACCATTATAAAAATGTTATGAATTATTTCAAACCCACATTATCACTGCCAGAGCGGTAGATGCTCTGCACTCTCACTGGGTCTGATAAAGCTCCTCATTTTGACTGAATAAAGCTCTATTAAAGTGAACTTTCTGTGTGGACATTACTTATTTCATGAAGGACACGTCTTACCTGAGATTTTACTGGAGAGGACTTGAGGTCCAAAAGTGGACCTGGTGAGAAATGGTTCATTTTTATCCTGTTGGGAGTTCACCAAAAGTGGAATGAAAGAAAGAGGTTGATCTACTGTAACATCTGTAAAAGAGAGTCAAGGTTAGGACAATGTGTATTTAAATGCAGAAGTGGAAAAAGTACTGAAAAATTGTAATTTAGTAAAAGTACCTTTACTTTGCTAAAACTCTACACAAGTAAAATTAAAAGTACCCATCTAAAAATCTAGTCGGGTAAAAGCAAAAAAAAAGTACTCAATTTAAAATGTACTTTGAGTAAAAGTTACATAGTTACTTTTAATTATTTGATGTAAAAAAAATAAAACAAATCATAAATTAAATTGTTTTTTACAACCTTTATTACATTTTTTCACTTTAAATCAGACTCTTTTTGCTATTTCTCTGGTTACTCTGGCTGTTATTGTGCAAAAGTTTATAATTTGTTTATTTATGATCACTGTCAGGGTGCGGGAAGGAAGGACGAGGAGAGCGGATGCAAATGCGAGAGATTTTATTAAACAATAAACAAAAGACAAAAAATACACAAATAAACTGAAACTAAACTGAAAACAAGAAACACGGGAAACAGAGACGCAACCATAACAGGCTAACAAAGCACAAGAACCGACACGAGGGAAAGGGAGCACGGACTATAAATAGTGGAACACACACAGGAAACAGAAAACACCTGGGGCTAAGGGGCGGAGTAACAAATGAACACAGGTGAGGGCAAGAAACACTGAGGAACACGGATCACGTGGGAGACACACTCACAGGCACAAGCAGAGACAGGCACAGAAAAGGTAAATAAACACAGAAACACGAGAACAGACAGGGACCACGTGACAATCACCCAGATTGCCAGCATGGTATTTACAACCACTTACAAAACCTACCATTTAACACCTTGACAACTAAAGGTTTGGCATTGGAGGAATTGGAGGCACATGCTACTTTAAACATTGGTTAAAAAAAAAGCTTTTTAGTGGTTTAAATTTAAATCAGTTTAAATGAGTACTGAATGTTAAATGTTAAGATTTTGTTGTTTTCTGGACAATGTATTTAATCCGTGCATCATTCATTCATTTGATATTCAACTGAGAATCAAAATATATTATTATTTAATATTTTTATTTCACTACTGTACTCAACTACTAAAATGCTGTATCTGTATATGCTGGAGTATTATTTTTACGTCATAATTTTACTTAAGTACTAAAATAATGTATCTGTATCTACTGGCGTACTATTTTTACTTCACTATTGTACTAAAGTACTAAAATGCAGTATCTGTATCTACTGGAGTATTATTTTTACTTCACTGTTGTACTTAAGTACTAAAATGCTGTATCTGTATTAAATGAAGTATTATGTTTTACTTCACTACTGTAATTAAGTACTAATATTCTGTATAGTGCAGTATTATTTTTTACCCCTCTACTATATTTTACATACTAAAATGTTGTGTGTGTATCAACTAGAGTATTACGTTTTACTTCATTACTGTAATTAAGTACTGAAATGCTGTACCTGCATCTAAGGGAGAAATATTTTACTTCACTACTGTACTTAAGTACTAAAATGCAGTATCTGTATCTACTGGAGTATTATTTTTACTATACAATTTTACTTAAGTACTAAAATACTGTATCTGTATCTACTGGAGTATTATTTTTACTATACAATTTTACTTAAGTACTAAAATACTGTATCTGTATCTACTGGAGTATTATTTTTACTTCACTATTGTACATAAGTACTAAAATGCTGTATCTGTATTAACTGAAGTGTTATTTTTTACTTCACTACTGTAATTAAGTACTAATATTCTGTATAGTGCAGTATTATTTTTTACCCCTTTACTTTATTTTACATACTAAAATGTTGTGTGTGTATCAACTGGAGTATTACTTTTTACTTCATTACTGTACTTAAGTACTAAAATGCTGTACCTGCATCTACTGGAGTATTATTTTTACTAGAGTACTGTACCTAAGTACAAAAATGCTGTATCTGTATCTGCTGGAGTATTATGTTACTCAACTACTGTACTCAGGTACTAAAATCATGTATCTATATCTACTGGAGTAATATTTTTACTTTACTACTGTACTTAAGTACTAAAATGTTGTATCTGTATCAACTGGAGTAATATTTTATTTCACTACTGTACTTAAGTACTGAAATGCTGTACCTGCATCTACTGAAGTATTAGTTTTACTTTATTACTGTACTTAAGTACTAAAATCCTGTATCTGTATCTACAGAAGTAATAGTTTTACTTCATTACTGTACTTAAGTACTAAAATGCTGTATCTGTATCTACTGGAGTATTATTTTTACTAGAGTACTGTACTTAAGTACAAAAATGCTGTATCTGTATCTGCTGGAGTATTATTTTACTCAACTACTGTACTTAAGTACTAAAATGCTGTAGCTGCATCTACTGGAGCAATATGCTGTATTTGTATCTTGTATCTGTATTTGTATTTTTTTTCTTCCAATTTTACTTCACTACATATTTTCCATGAGTTTAATATTTTTACTCGCATACATTTTGTGCTGCATCTTTACTCGTTACCATTATAAAAATGTTATGAATTATTTCAAACCCACATTATCACTGCCAGAGCGGTAGATGCTCTGCACTCTCACTGGGTCTGATAAAGCTCCTCATTTTGACTGAATAAAGCTCTTTTAAAGTGAACTTTCTGTGTGGACATTACTTATTTCATGAAGGACACGTCTTACCTGAGGTTTTACTGGAGAGGACTTGAGGTCCAAAAGTGGTCATGGTGAGAAATGGTTCATTTTTATCCTGTTGGGAGTTCACCAAAAGTGGAATGAAAGAAGGAGGTTGATCTACTGTAACATCTGTAAAAGCGAGTCAAGGTCAGGACAATGTGTATTTAAATGTAAATAAAATTTTTAGTGCCTTAAAATTTTTTTCCACCCCATGACCTTTATCACATTTTTCTCTTTAAATCAGACTCTTTTTGCTATTTCTCTGGTTACTCTGGCTGTTATTGCGCAAAAGTTTATAATTTGTTTATTTATGATCACCCACATTGCCAGCATGGTATTTACAACCACTTACACCACCTACCATTCAACACCTTGACAACTAAAGGTTTGAACTTGGAGGAATTTGAGGCATATGCTACTTTAAGCATATGCCTCAAAAAAAAAAAAGCTTTTTAGTGGTTTAAATTTAAATCAGTGTAAATGAGTAATGAATGTTAAATGTTAAGATTGTTTGTTCTTTTCTGGGCAATGTATTTAATCCATGCATCATTCGTTCATTTGGTATACAACTGAGAATCAAAATCGGGAAAATAATAAAAAAACATTTAATATATTAATATTTCATATTTTTATTTCACTACTGTACTTAAGTAGTAAAAAGCTGTATTTCAATCTACTGGATTATTATTTTTACTTCACTACTGTATTTAAGTACTAAAATGCTGTATCTGTATCGACTGGAGTATTATTTTTTAGTTCACTACTGTATTTAAGTACTAAAATACTGTATGTGTATCTAATGGAGTGTTTTTTTTTACTTCCACTTTTACTTCACTACATATTTTCCATGAGTTTAATATTATGACTCTGATACATTTTGTGCTGCATCGTCACTTGTAACCATTTTAAAAATGTTATGAATAATTTCAAACCCACATTATCACTGCCAGAGCGGTAGATGCTCTGCACTCTCACTGGGTCTGATAAAGCTCCTCATTTTGACTGAATAAAGCTCTATTAAAGTGAACTTTCTGTGTGGACATTACTTATTTCATGAAGGACACTTCCTACCTGAGGTCTTACTGAGGATGACTTGAGGTCCAAAAGTGGTCCTGGTGAGAAATGGTTCATTTTTATCCAGTTGGGAGTTCACCAAAAGTGGAATGAAGGAGGGAGGTTGATCTACTGTAACATCTGTAAAAGAGAGTCAAGGTTAGGACAATGTGTATTTAAATGCAGAAGTGGAAAAAGTACTGAAAAATTGTAATTTAGTAAAAATACCTTTACTTTGCTAAAACTCTACACAAGTAAAATTAAAAGTACCCATCTAAAAATCTAGTCGGGTAAAAGCAAAAAAAAAGTACTCAATTTAAAATGTACTTTGAGTAAAAGTTACATAGTTACTTTTAATTATTTGATGTAAAAAAATAAAACAAATCATAAATTAAATGTACACTTCTTACCTGAGGTCTTACTGAGGATGACTTGAGGTCCAAAAGTGGTCCTGGTGAGAAATGGTTCATTTTTATCCTGTTGGGAGTTCACCAACTGTGGAATGAAGGAGGGAGGTTGATCTACTGTAACATCTGTAAAAGAAAGGAAAGGTCAGAACAATGTGTAGTTAAATGTAAATACAATTTATAGTGCCACCCTATTAGCATTTTCTCTTTAAATCAGACTCTTTTTGCTATTTCTCTGGTTACTCTGGCTGTTATTGTGCAAAAGTTTATAATTTGTTTATTTATGATCACCCAGATTGCCAGCATGGTATTTACAACCACTTACACCACTTACCCTTCAACACCTTGACAACTAAAGATTTGGCATTGGAGGAATTGGAGGCACATGCTACATTTAGCATTTGTTAAAAAAAAAAGCTTTTTAGTGGTTTAAATTTAAATCAGTGTAAATTAGTACTGAATGTTAAATGTTAAGATTTTGTTGTTTTCTGACCAATGTATTTAATCCATGTCTCATTCGTTCATTTGATATTCAACTGAGGATCAAAATCAAATTTCCATTCCACCTTAAATGCTTACTGCAGTGACACACAGACAGTCATCCTTCAGTAAATGGTTTATTTCCTTTGCTCATAATTGGAATTGACTGTATTTATTTTGCTTTGGTCAGAAAAAAAACCTAATATGCAGCAGAAAACCCCTGCAAATTATTGCAAGCTCTCTCAGTCTCTCACTCAGGAGGTGTCTGGTGGCGGGGGAGCCAAAGGCTAGGCTACTGGCTTAATTCCTTAATGCATATTCAAAAGAGTTAATGCATATGAAAATGTTTGAACAGTTTAACAAAACGCTGGTTGACCAGGGCCTCATGTACTAAGACATGCGTGGACTTCCTACTAAAATATTTCATATGCACAAAAATGATGTATCAAACCGTGCGTAGGCAGAATCCCAGGTACTTTCTCTTAGTACATTGCAATCAACTTGAAATCAACTTGAAAATAATAATAATAATAATAATAATAATATACTAGAGTATAATAGCATAATAGTATAATAGTAGCTGCTGTCTTCTAAGTAATTTAATAATTTAAATTAATTATTCTAAAATGGATAATAAATGCTTTCATTTAAATGCTTTAAATGAGTTGCCTACCAAGAAGCCACCCGTCAGCTTGTTTTCTTATACTCTTATGCTCTTGAAAATCTGAAATGGCTTATAAGCCAGTCACATCATGAGCCGAAAAACATAATGGTCACACAAAATTCGCTCTTGACGAAATCGACCATTGGCAATATTTTCCAATAATGCCAACGCTGCCATCTCCAACAACTCCAGCACAACATGATGCCATCACATTGAGAGATATTATAGACAATCCAGGAAAGCAATGTCACTGTTGCAAACACTAAGTCAAGCAGAATGTTGTCCTGTAGGACAGAAAAGGTAAGCCACCGATGGGCAGGACTTCATTAATGTAGCTTTGGATTTTATTTGGTGATCTGACACAGTATAAGCTTTCACCCCACACCATGAAACCAGGCCTTTCTAGATGTATGAAGTGTTTGACGACAAACCACTTATATTTATTTGACCACAATGCCTCCACACTAGGGCTGAAAGATGAATCGTTTTTTTTATTGAAATCACGATTTGAATAGGCACGATTTTTTTTTTATCGTAGGTGCTGCGATTTGAATTAGCCAATAGCCTGCAAGTGTGCGTGTGATAACGCAGCCTGCTCTTCCGGAGACGCGTCGTGACTTCGCGGCATGTGTGCCGTGACGTCACCGTGTTTGTAGTTAGTAGAGTTGTGGGGATTATAGTCTTTGGGCTCATAGTCACTCCCATGTTTTTTTTTTTTGTTTCTTGAAATAAAATAAAAAACCTGACAACTGCATTTAATCTGAGAACCCTGGGAATATTTTATGTGTAAAAACGTTACTAATTATATTTGATGGATATGTTAATCACTAACACAGGTTTCAGGTTTCGACTACAACATTACTAAAACGTTTTGAGTTTGCTCCACGCAGGAAGCACAATACATGTATGTAAGCCATGATGGAGACTCATCAATGAGATAAAGAAACAACACAGAGTGACAGACAAAGATTTAAAGTCATCATTGGTACAGGCTTACATCTTTCTTCATGAGTCTACAGTCTATAAAAATGTATAAAAAAGAGGCAGGGTGCCTATAGCAAAACACCACAATAAAAGGTGGGAGTGAACTAGATATTGTTACAAGGGTTCACTTACTTTTTCCAAGACCAATAAGTGTGTTAAATAAATGTGTTAAAAAAACTGCAAGATCATATTTTTTTGCATTATAATTTTAGCAGTGTTATATTTGTTAATATACTTTGCATGGATGAAAATTAGATCACAATTTATGAGAAATGTATGCAGAAACCATGATATTTCAAAGGGTTCACATACTTTTTCTTGCCATTGTAAAACTGTCTGGGCCCTGACTAATAGAGAAGTTGACCTGTACCCTGTAAATATAAACATCAATGATATTTTGGCTACACGCATAGTGGTTTTATCCTTAAAATTGCATATGACACCTTGACATCCTTTTCACATTTTACATGAATCAGTGCTCAAAAAATTATGTCTGTTAAAATAATATGTATTTAATCAGTAAATGTATACAGTACTGTGGAACTGTAGGGTTGTCTTTTCAGATGGGAGGTGGTCTGACTGCTGCTCACCCTTCTCACTGTTTCCTCCATTTGCATCTGATTTCATTCCACTAGAATGCACAGAAACAGAAAGTAACATCATCAAGCTCTCCACATTCACACAACCTTTTTTAATTGTTTAAAAGAAGCCTGGCAGACAAAGCCCAGTGTTTTGTAGTGATGGCACCAGCTTACATTTTGCCTCCCAACATCCTCTTTCCTTGCTCTTCATTTGGATCCAGGCACACCTTCTTTCCTGTCTTGAGTGTGATTCTGCATTGGATAAAAAGCAGTCAGTATTGCAATAGTCTTAAAAGAAAGTCTAAAAAATAAAAAACAAGTTTTTTTTTAAGTTTGTTTGTACTTTGTGTAGCCAGGTGGTGAATTGAGAATACACCTTTAAAATGTGTGTCTGTAACTTTAAGAAACACAATCAGAAGTGTTGTCACCCTGAGAGAGGAAAGGGAGGAGCTAAGAGCATGGTAGAGAGGGAGGCTCAAGCTGCAGTGAATGGTGGTGCTCCATTTTAGGATTCATCCAGAGCCATCCTAATGAAAATCAGGAAATACTGAACAATATAAGGTTTAGTTGGCCTATAACAGTAGTAGATGCCTATTTTGCCTTTCTAAACATGTATTTTGAATGAATCACAACCAGATGCGGGCAGATGGCATTGTTTCAGTGGGGTAGTGTGCTCCTCGTGTTCAAGCCTTGTATTTTTCTGGGTTACAGAAGCTGTTTATCCAAGTTCTCTTAAAGAAATGCTCAAATTTTGTTGAGTAAAGCTGAGTAAATCGAGGTGAGCTTAAAAACAAATATTAAAAGAGCTCTGTTAATGGTATTAATGTGGTATTAATGTTATTTATCTATTTTCTGTAATTAGTGCCACTACCAAATACTGTACTGTGTTCTTAGTTAGGGTTTTTACAGTGTATTCATTTTTATTTTTATTGTTTTGAGTTACATTTTATAAAAAAATCAGAATAAAATACCCGGAAAAAAAAGTTTCTTTTGTCATTTGGTGTGCTTCCTTTCCCCGGTGACATTTGTTTCTTTTGTTTGAGCCATTTTCCCCCTGTCATTTTTTAAGCCTTATTTCAAAGCCAATGCATTGCAGTGGAGCAGTGGTAGCACACTGGTTTGTATTCCCAAGGTTCAAAGTCCACCTTAACTCCATTCCATCGCAACAAACTATATCAGTAACAACATACATGCAGACAAATATATAATAACCTAGATATACAAATAATTGAAAATAATAAAATGTCATTTGAGCCCATAACACTATAATGCAACCAACAATTACATGCTGTTTATAGGGGCTGGTTTTCTCCAAATTACTTTAATACTCTTAAGTTTTGGCTAACTAATCAGATGCTGATTTTTAAATGACTCAGGGTGTACTTACACTAAGCACTCACTGCATTTAAACAATCCGTTCCTGAGTACGCTTACGTCACCACTAACTGCTCAATTCCAAGCACTCTCTCTCGTGAGCGAGTACTAGATAATTCGCTTTAACTGACTCAGAAATATGCTCCAAAGTCACGGTTATCTCAGTCACAGTTACATACATAGTGCCATAGCACACGCTCTTGAGAGGATGGTGGTGTACTGCAATATGCAAGCAGCGCCTTGTAGAAATCACCTCCACTGTTTTTAGCTTTTCTCATCAGCTTTTTCACAATTTCAACTGACTTCTCCGTCAGCCCATTCAACTTCATTGACTTCGTGCATGTGATGACGTTCTCTGCTAGTAAGTAATAGTCAGAAAATCTTTGTTGTTGCCTGTGAACAAATCAGCACCTACTTTCTGATATGGTCTCTGTGGCAGTGTATGTGGCATCTGTGGCTTACTGAGGTTTCTGGGCCGATATTTCAGTCATGTCTGGCAGGATGACACCAAATCTGAAATCTCTTTGTTGATTCTGCACCAATACATAACTTTACACGCCCTTCTCTTCCACTTCTCCATGCCCAAAAGACGCTCATGGACTTTTTCTAGCATAATTTTTTTACTATTTGACTAATTTTACTATTTTACTGCCCTTGCATACAGCATTATTCACTACATTTAACCTCACCTCTACAATTCCAATATGCTTGGATATCTGAGACATACTGCTGCCGCACTTGAGGCCATCCAGTATCTAGTTTCTGCTCCAGTCATCGATCAAGAAACATACGCTACTGGTTGCCAGTCTTTATCATATTTCTGCAGTAGTACTGCATCTAAACAAGTCTTTGATGCATCAGACGATATTTTCATAGGTCTGGTAGGATTTTCATAGGTCTGGCTCCCCAATCAACACTTTCTTAAGCAGTTGACATGCCTTTTCATGTTCCTGATTCTAATCCCATTCATGTTTCTTTTCAGTTAGCAGTCTTAGTGGTGCAATCTTTTCAGAGAGATTGGGTATGAACTTTCCCATATAATTGATCGTCCTCATGAACCTCTGCACATCTTTCTTGTACTAGGGTCTCAGCATTTTTTCAATGGCAGAAACTTTCATTGGATCAGGTCAGATTGCTGATGATGTCTCACACAAGTGTCAGTTCAGACACACCCAGGTGGCACTTGTCCCTTTCCAGTTTCAGGTTTGCCTTCAATGTAACTTCTAGGACTTCTAGAGTCTATAATTGTGCTCTTCTTTTGTGGCTCCCCATATAATGATGTCATCTCCTTCAGTGTGCTCATAGACTAGGTGTATTGTCTTGTGCTACACCTCAGGAGCTGATGCTATTCTGAAAAGCAATCTCTGGAACCGGTATCTTGCAAATGGTGTATTGAATGTACACAATTTAGAGCTGGCTTCATCTAACTTTAGCTGCCAAAATCCAGAAGAAGCATCAAATTTGCTAAAGAACTTTGTATTTTTGCAAACTGAGCCATTATCTCTTCACGTGTAGGGAGTTTTAAAAGTTCTCTTTTTATTTCCTTATTGAGATCTCTTGGATCTAAACAAATCCTTAGTTTGCGATTTTGCGTTTTTTTAATGACCCCAAGATCTTCCATTCTGTCTAGCTCCTTTTTCAGTTAATCTTTTATCTTTTTCTTTCTGCATGGGTGTATTACAGGAGGTACATTCTTGTTAATTCAAATGGTATGCTCATGAGGTAGACAGCCCAGTTCTTTAAACAGATCACTGCGCTCTTGCATCATGTCATAATGTCATAGTCATTTCAAACTTTCAACTACTAGGACCCTCGTTACTAAATTCAGTTTTTCACATGCCGCCAAACCAAATATGGCCTGTACCTCTTTTGGCGCCACAATAAACAACAGTGTGTGCTCAGTCTCTTTGTATGTCACCTGAGCAAGACATTTTGCTCTAAGTGAAATATCAGTTCCAGCATACCCAGTAACTTTTACTTTGGCAACATTTACTTTAGCATCATGCAGTTTGGGTCATGGTTTCAGTTCATTATACACACTTTATCAGATTACATTTACGTGAGCTCCGGTTTCCAGCTTGAACTGTATCATTTTATTTTGCACTTGCAGAGTAATCATCCAGTCTTCTTGCTTTTGTTCATTATGTGACAACATGTCTGCATGCACTTGACTTTGTTTTTTCTGCTTTAACAACAACTTGCGTAGTGATTAAGTTTTCCGCATTCATTGCATTTTTTTCCATATGCTTGACATTTTTTCGGCAAGAACTTCCACAGTGATCACAATGTTTTTTGTTGGGATCTGGCGGGTTCCTGGCTCCATGAGTCAGTTGCTTGTCTTTCTGTGTGTTACTGCTTTTTCTCACATGCTTCTTTAGAGCATCTATGGTGCAGTTTTTACTCACTAGCTCTTAGCCCTTAGCACTAGCCTGTGGCTTCACGATCTCAGCGGCTCTACACAATACTAGTGCCTTTTCTACGTTTAAATCTTGCTCTCTGAACTGTCTTTTACACAGTGCACTATTTAGAATCCAACAGACAATTCTATCTTTAATCAGAGAGTATGTTAACTCACCAAACTCACATGTTTTGCTGCGGTTCCTCAGTTCTGTCACATACACATCAATCGTTTCTCCTTATTGTTGCACATGTAAAGAACCTCAATAACTCAATTTTAGTTTCATTAGTGCAGAGCACCTTATTTTAAAATGAAGCTGGCTTGTTCAAATGTGCTTTAGCATACCTCAAGCGACTCTGTTTGAGGCCTGTGCTCAGAAAAGGCTTCTTCTGCATTACTCTCCCATGCAGCCTCTCCTTGTGCAAAGTGACACCATTTGCAGTAAGATGATGATGAGGTCTTTGGAGCTGGTCTGTGGGTTGACTATGACTGTTCTCACCTTCCTTCTCCTCTCTCTTGGTCTGCCACTTTGTGACTTAACTAGAACTGTGCCTGTGGTTCTTCCATTTCCTCACTATGTTCCTCACAATGGAAACTGACAGCTGAAATCTCTGAGAGAGCTTTTTATAGCCTTCCTCTAAACCATGATGTTGAACAGTCTTAGTTTTCGGGTCATTTGAGAGTAGTGTTTTGAGGCTCATATGTTGCCACTTTTCAGAGAAGATGCAAAGAGGAGAAAAACTTGCTATTGGCTCCTTAACCCTTTTATTAATTTTGTGTTCCAATAATTATTGCTAATCCAAACAACCAATGATTTTTAAAGGGAAATTATGAAAATGATCAGGGGTGCGCAGTTTTTTAATACCACTGTATATATGTACAGTGGCATGAAAAAGTCTTTGTATTGTTTTTGCATTTTTGTCATACTTACATTTTTTAATTTTCAAACAAACATTGCTATCAGACACATATGACCTGAGTAAATATAAAAAGCACTTTTTAAATTATGAGTTCATTTATTAAGGGAAAAATAATATACATCCATCTAGCCCTGTGCTATATATTTCACTACTAACCACAACTAGACCTGATTACTGCCAGACCTGCAGAATCAAGAAAACACTTAAATAGAACCTAAATAGTTATATTAGTAATTAATAGTTCTACTACTAGTTATAGTAATTAATTATTGTAATTATATAGTAACTATAGTAATTAAATAAAACAAAGTCATTGATTATCTGTCAGTCGAGAAAAGGTAACGAAGTCTAAGGCTTTTGGCTCCAGCGAACCACAGTAAGAGCTATTATTCACAAATGGAGAAAACATGAAACAAAAAACATTGCTGACCAACAGTAACACAAAAGCCCATTTCACATTTTCCTAAGAAACATCTTAATAATCCCCAGGACTTTGGGTGTGTTCCATTACATATGGTGTAAAACTAACACAATTTCAGAAAAAGGAAATCATACTTTGGTGCTTCAGGGGATGGTCAACTTGCTGTAAATGATGGAACCAGGAATTCTGCTGTTTACCAGGCAGAATATCTGGCCATCTGTTTGTGACCTTAAGCTCAGGTGTGCTTGGGTTATGCAGCAGGACAGTGATCTAAAGCACACAAACAAGTCCACTTCTGAATGGCTTTAAAAAGGTTTTGGAGTGACCTTGTCCAAGTCTGATTCAGTAATCAAATCTAATCTACTAGCTGTACACTTCTGTACAGTGCTTTTTGTCAGCACATAAAAAAGCCTTACTAGCTTTTCTGTTTTTTTTAGTCATTCTTCATTTGAAATGGGAAATAGTGTCACAAAGGCTACAGAGCATATAAAGATGCTTAAAATATTATGCACATCTCCAAGAGTGAGTATGCACAGTTAACTAAGTTTAAAAAACACATTTCTCCATGATTTTGTATTTTTATGGAAATAGCTTAGGTAATTCATTTTCAATATTTGAGTAAAGATTATAAAAAATGTATATATTTAAATAAAAATAAAAAAAAAATATATATATATATATATATATATATATGTATATATAAAACATCCAGTTTTACTATATACATTAGTAACAATATACCACATTTATTGAATATGTATTGTGACTGCATTGACGGTCATGAATTATTTTTAAATTTTTTTTTTACATATAAAATATTTGCTGGCATTAAAAACACCCCAGAAGTTTTACCCTTTTTTACTTACATTATCTCAGTCTTTGAACAAGAAGCACTTGAGTTGAATAGCTGAAGTATCTTAACATCTGTCGCATTTACATGCTTCAAGATATTCCCTTTGCAAAAACAATGCTCTCCTTCCGCTTCCACTGCTGCACGGTCTTCGGGTAAGATGATACAGAATTGTTGCAGTTCTGCAAAACCTAAAGTTTAGAACCCAGATAGATAGAGTCAAAGATTTTTACTTTAATAAGACTAAAATAATGTTGCTTTATAAAGGTGTGTAAACTATTCCACCACTGACTGAAATGAGACATTCTGCTACAGTATTGTCTTACCTGCACACAGTGTTGCAGTCATTCCAAATAATACTGAAAACATTAATAAAACAGCTTTCATTGTACAGGCAGGTCTTCTATTAGCAAGGAGGACGAGTGCTTTTAGTTGGGTTGTACAGAGGAGTGTGCAGTATTTTTACAGGAACACCTACCCTACCCACAGTCACTTTCTAGACCACAAAGATGTCAGTGATAAACGTTGTGCAAGAGTATTTTCTGCATGAGGGACCTTAATAGAGTGTGTAATATAACTACGATGAAACAGGAAGATGATGGAATCCTGCACGTAATCAGTAACACTAACTTTACCTGGTGCAGATGCGGTCACAGCACTCCTGTGCCAACTGAAACAGAGTGGATTTGCTGCAGATCCATGCAGAAACCCTGGAGCATGTAAATTCCAGAGTTTATTAAGACTGTATGAAACATACATGATTTAAGTGGATATTGAAACACCCAGGCGCTGTTTGATTGATAAACAGTTAACTTCAGTTTGCTGAGTAGCTAGCTTCATCTAGTTAGCGTTAGCTAGTGTTGTAGAAAAAAAATGAAAGGTGGGTTAACCCCCACCTCTCGTCCGGGGTACAACTCCCCTACGTGTTGGTTTGATAGAGAGTCGTAGACAGGTGGAGTGAAGTTGAAAGCAAACCAAGTATTTATTACTGAATTCAGGAGAACCAATACATACAAGACAGTTAACAGCCGTCCCAGTAGAAGTTCTGACCCCCCTCTGATCTGACTCCATGTTTATACCCCAAATGACGTGAAACCTGCTGATGAGGCGTTGCTAAAATCATCTCATGTTAGTATGCATATTCTCACGTGTTAGTGTTCAAGTTTCACAGGTCTGACCGGACCACTAGTGTTTGGCCTTGATTGTGTCCAGTCAGACAGTGTGATATTGTTCCAGTAATTAGACAGTGCCGCCCTCCCTATGTGCGCGCGTCCTCCTCCCGCTTTGGTAGGTGAAGGACTTTGCACGCACAGAGAGAAAGGCCGCACTGTTCGTCCCGAAGCCTCCTTTGTATCAATTTAGTTCATCCAGAGTGCACTAGCTGATGATTGATGGTCGTTAGTCAGAGACATGCAGTAAACGAAATGCTTCAAGCATGAGCTACACAAGTCTCACAATAGATCTCATATGTTATATGTTAATGTGTTAGTGGCGCGTGGTTAGACCGCCATACAATAGACCATATGTGTTAGTAAACGCCTTATGTATCGTGTGGGTTAATTTGTCATAATAAAGTCTGTGTTAGTCACATGCCTGATCAAACAATGTTTTACTATATATGTAAAGGATATATTGTGATTATTGGTTAATCTTCTATATAAATGCGTGTAAAATACACTGTGAGTAAAAATGATCAAATGTAAGGTGAGTATTGGTTAATGCATATAAAATACAAGGTTTCACACAATGATTATGTAATTATAGATACTAAGATAAGTAATCATAACTGAAAGATATTTGTCAATACACCCAAAGTGTAATAAACAGTTACTCTTCACTAGTTAGCTAGAGTTGGCTAGCTATCTTAACATGGCTAGCATTATCTATTTAGCTAGCTATCTTAGCTAGGTAAGTAGCTAACACTAGCTAAGTTAGGATAGCTAGATAAGTAGCTAACGCTAGCTATGTAAATCTAACATAGCTATCGTTAGCTACTTAGCTAGCTATCTTCAAATAGCTAGCATTAGCTGTTTAGCTAGCTGACTAGCTAATGCTAGCTATGTTAAGATAGCTATATACGTAGCTAACTCTAGCTATGTTATCTTTTAACTGTCAGTTTACGCTCTGCATTGATTTTTGGTTTGGCTTTT
The DNA here is from genome assembly GCF_023375975.1 of Astyanax mexicanus. Lineage (NCBI taxonomy): Eukaryota > Metazoa > Chordata > Actinopteri > Characiformes > Acestrorhamphidae > Astyanax > Astyanax mexicanus. The sequence continues at coordinate 17,531,216 of NC_064429.1, forward strand.
ATTTTTCATTGAGGAACTAGTGTAAACAAATAGTTTATGTTAGTTAGACGTTCGAGAACCAACCTTGTGACATCACTTTCAGCGCTGGGACAAGATAGCGCTACACTTGCTTAAAAAAATGACATTTAGATTGCTTATTATTTTATTTCAGATTATCTGACAACTGTTAAACTTATATGATTTGTTAGAGTGAAAATACATCTTGTGAATTATACTAAATCCTTTAAGTCTTTTCATGTCCACATAAACACCATTCCATTTTCCCTAGTAGGTCTTACTAAATTAGTTAAAGAAGTAATCTGGTGTAAAATGGACTTGATAACAAGTCTGAACATTCGTTAACTAGCCTACATCTGTTTGTACCCCCAGCGTTCTGAAATAACGCTATAGCTTTATAGCAATAACCAAGCTTAAAGTATTGCTAAACTTCATAGGTAGAATTTTGAGGGCCCTGACCTTTAAAACGAGGCACTGAGAGCTTTGAAAGTGCACAGATAGTTTATTAAAAACACTATTTATGCACACACTACTTGAGGTAGTTCTCTGTGTGCCACTATTTTGAAATTAAGTCACAATATGTCGACTAATTAGCATGAAAGAATAGGTAGGATAGGAGAACAGCAGATGTGGAAAGTAATTAATTACATTTACTTACGTTACTGTAATTAAGTAGATTTTATGAGTAATTTGTAATTTTTAAAGTAGGTAATTTTACTTTTCACTGAATAACTCAAAAACTTTATCTTACCATCCATGCTGCTTCGTCTAATATCTTTGACTCAAAACTTATTATCTTATCTTATCATAATCATCTTATTTAATGTACAAAAATTTGATTGATTTTGATTGATAGAAAAGATAAAAAGGCTCTGACATTATTTTAAACATTTATTTGACATGTTTACAATGAGGAACACATTGCATTTCTCTTTATCTGTACAGGTCCGAGTTTTTTAAATTAAACATATTTGTACAAAAAAAAATCCAAAAATATGTGTATTTCTACAAAGCATGTACATTATACAAACTTGAACAATTTTTATTTACATATTTTTTTTTTTACAATATCTGAAATATAGTAGTAGAAGGCACACTGTCGTCTTCTGTATCTTCTTGAATGGTCTGCTACAGGCATGCTTTACTGAGTAGTTCTGAAAAAAAAAAACAGACGTGTTTAGTTTATACTATTTAGAACTTTTAGTTCATATTAATTTAAGGATAATTCTTTAAATTAATAAAGATTTTAACTGCTACAAATGAATTTGAGTTTGTTATAATATAAGTATATTTTTCTGGTTATTATTTAAAACATATTAATCATTAATATTATTAACTTCATTATTATATTAATCTGTATTTAAATTAATGTTCTGAACTCTCACCTCTCCTCAACGGCTTTCTTGATGTAGTTCTGGGCGAACTTGGATTCTGTGTTCAGGCATTTTTTCCCTCCATCGTTCTTGAATGTAACACTAAAATAGCAAAACAAGAGGAGTTAGATTGTTTAATCTCATTTTAATGAACGATGTACATCATTATCATTAATGTTATTGGTTATTAAACTTACATAATTTCCACGTTGTCACAAGAAGGACCAGCAGGATAGACTTCAATCTTCTCGACACGCTGCAGACGAACCATGTTCAGACCAGGACCCTGACATAAACACCTATTCACACTGGTCTTCTGTCCTGCAGATTAACAAAAACACAGTGCATTTAATAAATTAATCTATTACAGATGTTGTGCAATCAATAATAGACTTATTATAATGAAAGACAGTGATAAATAGAAGTGTTTCATTTAACAGAAATAAAAAAGAGGAAAGACATAAAGAATCCTACCTTCCACAATGATCAGACAAGCAAGAACAACAAAAGCTACAGCAGACTTCATTTTGTTCTGTTATAAAAGATGCTCTCAGTGATGTTCTTGGGGATGCTGTTGGTGGTGTTCTTGAAGATGTTCTTGTGATGGATAGAGAGGCTCATCTAGTTTTATATGCTCAGACTGGGTATTCCCCTCTATAGATTGTGCTTAAATCACTTTCAGTTTCCACCCCAGAGCTTCCTCTCCATGTGAAATTTCTCCTTCCATGGAAGAACTTTCCCTAGTCTGCAGTTTCTAAACCCAGATTTCATCACACTGTAAGTCTTGGTGTCATGAAGTCATGACTTAGTTCTGCAAAGTTCTGGATGCAAGTTGTTTGGTGCAGCAACAGAACACTGAATTTAAAGTGATATTTTATTGTTGAGAGGAATTTGAACCTATTAAATGTGAAATATGAATACATTTACTGATGGTATAATGGTATTTTGTGGTGAAATTATTAATTGTAGAAAAATGTGCTGTTTACACAGGATTATTTACAGTTTTGGTGACAGGAACCAGTTGTCACGATATCTACAACCCAAGTAAAGACAAAATTAACCGTTGTTTTAGATTAATTATTATATTTTTGTAATTAATATTTTACCTTACAACACCCAGTAAGTTCCTTGCTACTGACAATGGATTTGGATGTTATACATGTCCTATGTGGATCAGCACAAGGCATCTGTGAGCTGATGTATTGGAACCAAGTGGCTGCGCTTTCCTCTGAGTGCGCTTTGATGCTACACAGCAATGCTGCATCAGCAGCAGTTGAAAAAAAGAGGCGGTGGCTGACTTCACATGTATTTATTATTATTTTCCCAATCTATTACAGTCCCAATCTTTTCTGATTTGGATGAACAATATTGTTGTTCATCTTGAAGACCATATGTAAAAATACTTTAAACTGTGAAATGTTTAGTTTTAAAGTAACATTAAATTATGTGTTATTTTATGCATGTGTGATATGTGTGATTTAGCTAATCTGCTTATTTCACTCAGTAAACGGACAGTCCTTTGGGAATTCTGTGTAACAGCAGTATTTCAGAGAAATGAAAGCTTTTGGGGTAGTTCAGTCTTCAATGGGTGTAAATAACATGCTTCTCTTTAAAGGAACTGAACTAATGAAACTGAAACTGATCCTTTTACATGCTGAGTGGATCTGATTTCCATGTGTTTCGTCTCTGAAAAAATAGAATAGATTAATAATAATGGACAAGTTGCTTGAAAAATAAGTTTCTGAAAGCAACTACTGCTGGGATGCAATTTCTGCAGCATCAGCAACATTTTTAAATTAATCATTTTGCAGATATTAGTGTTAATACCAAGTTTAAGAATACAAATAGTTATTCAAATAAATAAAGGGCCAAACTGCTACATAATCTGCTATACAGGTCCCAATCAGACGTGTATGAGGTACAAGTCTTATATCTAAAAAGATGACTTTGTTTTTAAGTATTGTATGTAGTTTACTGTAAAATGTAGTCCTAAAGTACTGTATTGTGTTTTGAAGCCATTAAAGACAGCTGTGCAAAGTTCTCAGTATAAAAGGAAAAACGGCAGCAGCAAGGTCTTATAAAAAGATAAGCTTGATCGCTTGATTCACTCAATTATGAGGAGCTTATCAAATCCAGTAACAGTGATAATGTGGGTTTGGAATTCTTCATAGCATTTAATAATTGTAATGAGTAACAGTGCATACAAGGCATTACCACACAGAGTGGACAGTGCACTGAATGGTAATAATTAGAACTGTGGCAGAACTCAGAAATCACACCCAAAACTAATATCATATCCCATGACATTTGGTGTGTCAGGGTTTAACTAATCAATAGTACTCTTGGTTTAGTCAGGGTCTCATTGTAAAAATATACACTCTAAAAAACAGAGGTACGATATGAGTACTTTTTTGTACTCAAAGGTACACTCTTCATAATTGTACCCTCAATGGTATAATATAGGTCTTTACAGGGTCAGATTTGTTCACTCTGAAGTACAAAGTCATTTCTAACAGCAATAAGTACTAATTTGTACCATTTATCCAGCCAAAAGGTACATTCAGTATTCTGCATCACTGTACTAATAAACAATATATACTTTAATTGCACATTTTTTATTTGAAAGCCAGACAATTTTGGATAATCAAGTTTTCAGGCCATATTTAGTTGATGATAATGTTTAAATTCTTTATAATCTTTACTGGCACATAAACCATGGGTGCAAAAAAAGGACTTTCACTGAAAGGTACTTTTTTGTACCTCAATAGAAGGTACAGCCCCAGCGACAAGCTTTGTACTCTTTTAAGTACAAATCTGTACTTACTTTTCTTAGTGTGTACAGCAAATACTTTTTCATTCCTTTTTATTTATTTTTTTATGGTTTTGAATTGTGGAAAATACTAACTATGCTAACTAAACAACCATGGCAAGACTAAACAACCATGGCAAGAACCCTTAAAGGAACATTTTAAAGGGGAAATTTTAACTGGATTCTTCTTTAAATGTTGTTTAATTTCTCTGTTAAAATCAGATTTTATGATGAGAAGTTATGATTTATGAATATTCACAGACCACAAATGCATGTTTATTGCCTTTAGGGAAATACCAGTTATTCTCAAGATTAGTATTTAGGATGTGGAACATTTGTACACCACTTCAGATTCTGCTCTAATTTAACATGGTTAAAAAACATTGCATCAGTGGTTTAGAAATTATAAACTGTTTCAGTGTAGGGTACTTTAGGGTGTGATTGGAGATAACCACACCTTCATGGTAATCATACACAGTTTATCAAATGAAGCAGTTTCATGGCCAAGTGTTTCTTCATTATATTATAATAAATTAAGAAGATCTGTAAGACTCTGTAATGATTAGAGTCTGGAGAAAATGTTGTCATATGTAATATCATAAAAGATAACCCATTATCTTTGTACAACCATTTTTGTACACGTTAAAATCAGAGAGGAAAGATGAATCAGATGCTCAGATGTTATGTTTAAACATTTATTTATTGCACCTTAATAACAACACATTGTTTTATTCTGTTTAAATTAAGTATGTTTATACAAAATACTTTTTATATTACACAGCTGCCGACATACTGTTTCGCCTGTCTCAAAAATTAAATAACATGTTTATTTACAGTTTTTACAGTATTAGAAATATAGCACAGGCACACTGTCAGTGTGGCGTGCTGAAACTGATGTCCTCAGACTCCTCCTTCTCGTCTTCCTTGTCTTTCTTGATGCTCTACTACATGCTTTACTGATTAGTCCTGAAAAGAAAAATAGAATAATATTTAGTTAAAATTTTCTTTTTATTCTTTATTACTACACAATGGTTATAATACAATATAAATTAAATTAATCTATATTTAATCTTATGCTCTTACTTCTCTTCAATGGCTTTCTTGATGTAGTTCTGGGCGAAGTTGGATTTTGGGTTCAGGCATTTTTTCCCTCCATCGTTCTTGAATGTAACACTAAAAGAACAAAGTTAAAGACTTTTAGTATGTAGGTTAAATTAAATTATTTAACACTTTATATCATTATAATTAGGAAATTTATCATTTTAATTCATCATTGGACTTACATAATTTCTACGTTTTCACAAGAAGGACTGGCAGGAAAGACTTCAATCTTCTCGACACGCTGCAGACGAACCGTGTTCATCCCAGGACCCTGACATAAACACCTCTTCACACTGGCCTTCTGTCCTGCAGATTAACAAAAACACAGTGCATTTAATAAATTAATCTATTACAGATGTTGTGCAATCAATAATAGACTTATTATAATGAAAGACAGTGATAAATAGAAGTGTTTCATTTAACAGAAATAAAAAAGAGGAAAGACATAAAGAATCCTACCTTCCACAATGATCAGACAAGCAAGAACAACAAAAGCTACAGCAGACTTCATTTTGTTCTGTTATAAAAGATGCTCTCAGTGATGTTCTTGGGGATGCTGTTGGTGGTGTTCTTGAAGATGCTGTTGTGAAGGCTGGAGAAGCTCATCTAGTTTTATATGCTCAGGCTGGGGATTCCCCTCTATAGATTGTGCTTAAATCACTTTCACTTTCCACCCCAGAGCTTCCTCTCCATGTCAGATTCCTTCTTCCTGTGAAGAACTTCCCTACTCAGCAGTTTCTAAACCCAGATTTCATCACACTGTAGTCATGAAGTCATAAGGTCATGTAGTCATAAAGTCGTAAATGATGTCTGAAAGCTGATGCAGGATAAATATTGGAAATCCTACTAATGTATTCATTTTTTATTGATTTATTTTATTGTAACTACACAACACAGAAGTAGGACTAGCATTTGAAGCTTTTATTTGTAAAACTATTAATCATTTCTCTGAATAAACTAAATTAGGTGAAGTTGAAGTGTACGTTTCTGCATAATTAGTCATGACATCAACAATACAAATATAGCCATTTTATTATTTCACTTTTTTTTATTTACCATCAGTGTATATACAGTACATTAAATAAAAATGTATTATTTCCATCTCATTGATAGGCATTGAAAAAAAACGATGATCTTCAACATCTGAATTGATGTATTCATGCACATTGATTTTAGTAAGATTCAATATTACGGTTTTATACAGTAAAAAAAAGTTTGCATTAAACTGTATTTTAGATACTAGTGCATTTTTAAAAAAAGTGCATTAAAAATATCATTCAACACTCATATATTATGTAGCTGTATTAAACACATAGTAATCTATTTTAAGGGTTTATTTCTTTTATTGTTGATGATTATGGCTTATAGCCAATAAAAAAAAAATCAGTAATCAGAAAATAAGAATATTATATAAGACCAATTGGTACTTTTGGCAGTGTGGGCAGTGTGCCAAGTCCTGCTGGAAAATTAAATCTGCACCTCCATAAAAGTTGTCAGCAGAGGGAAGCAGGAAGTGCTGTAAGATTTTGTGGGAAAACACTGCACTGACTTTAGACTTGATAAAACACAGTGGACCAACACCAGCAGATGACATGTCTCTCCACCCCATCACTGATTGGTGGAAACTTCACACTAGACCTCATGCAGCTTGGACGGTGAGTCTCTCCACTCTTCCTCCAGACTCCCTTGATTTCCAAATAACCGGATACAAAATTTACTGGTGGTCAATGATGGTCAATGATGGTTTGGAGAGCTCTGTCATCTGCTGTTGTTATATCAAGTCTAAAGTCTGTGAAGGTACGCCTGCAGCTCATTTAAGGGAACAGCAAAGTTATTTTATTCTTTATTCTGGTTATTATTGTTGAGGTAAAACACACCTTACTTCCAGACCACCAAACCCATTGCGTAGATTTATTCCTAAATTCAGACGCTATTTCAACAGTGTTGAAAGGGTGTAAGATAGCAAAGAACATTGCGATGCACCTCCTTAAGTAGGGTGTAAGATAGGGCCCTCTGGGTAATGATATAAATGTTTGATATCTGCTTAAGCAGCTGTAAGGATGAACCTGTGATTGAATAATCGTAATAAACTCAGATTGGCCTTTCCCATCTGTTTTGGTGGAAATGACCTTTTTCAGAGCAACTTTCACTTCCTTCAGCCCTGCTCCTGGGCTTCCGTATTTCTTGGAAATGGTTCAGTTTATAGTCAGCATTTCATAAGGCTGGACTTCGTCATGCTGATTTAGACTTTTTTCCATGTTGTTTTATTCCATAGATTGACGCAGCATGATGAAATGTAAAAAAAAAAAACAGCTTGAAGCCTACAATTAAAAAAATAAACTGCTTCTGATTGATGTGCACAAATAGTGTTCGAACATTTGATTCTCAATTTGATAAAGACTTAGGGAAACTACTATCTATCTTAAAATAAGCAATAACTGGTTGAATATTTCTGCCTAACAATTGTGTCTAATTTCTTGATTTTTGACTTTTTTTACTTGTCTGATCATTTCTTCTACTCCTGTGGGCACTCGATGTACATGTTAAAAATAATCTCCATGCATATCCACAAAACATCAGTTTATTTCTCCAAGTTTCATTGGTTGAATCATTTGAGTGTAAATATTTTTTTATGTTGAGTGTAAATACTTTGGTTATACATTTTTACTGAGGCACATTTAAAAAGTATTTTTGTTGCACCACACCTTGGATACCTACTGTGTATTAACAGCATTATACTATCCATGAGTTAAATAACTCTGTAAAATAACATAACATTCACTTGCCAAAGATAAATATATACATTTCAAACTGAAAATTGTACATAGAACCAAATATAATTTGTTGTATCATTAAATTCCATGCAATTCTACTGTTCTTAGTCAACTGCTAGTAAACTGCTTGTGTTTTGGAAATTCTTAGCACAAGCAGCATTTCAGAGAAATTGTTGAGATTTTTGAGGTTGGTCAGTCTTCAGGGAGTGTTAATCACATGCTTCTTTTAAAATAAATAAATAAAAAATGAAAAACTGAAACTAAACTGTGTTTCTAACCAGATGACATTGCTGAGTGACAATCTTTTGTCTTTCTGCTCAGATGACATTTCTGCTAGCATCAGCATTTTTTTTATACATCTAAGCACCAGATATTATAATACAATAAAACACAACTTTCGGTTATTTCACTCAGGGTCTAAACACAGATTTTTATAAAATATTTTAAATGTAAAATTATGGTGCAGCTGTGAAAGATGGTAAGCTAAATGTAAACTACTTTATGTTGCAATTTTACTTTAAAATGACAGCTTCACTGGTACTGTCCTGCTCACTGCACTGAATTGTATTTTTATTTAAATGTTCTGGACAATGGTTATGAGAGCTTCATAATGCTGCAGTTTTATTTGTGTAAAATAGGTACCAAGATGGGTGCACCACAATTACCTTTTTACAGAGCCACTTTCACTTCCTCCAGCTCTGCTTTTTTCCTGGGCTTCTGTATTTCTTGGAAATGGTTCAGTTTATAGTCAGCATTTCATAAGGACCATAAGCACTATAAGGTACAGTAAATTATAATGTTCACTATTAATGAACGTCTATTTTCTGCTCTATTTTTATACATAAGGCACACCGGATTATAAACTGCATTATGCAAACAAAAAAAAGCATTTCAGACAAGTCAAACAAGCACTGTATATTAATCTGCACAGATTTGTCTCCTGAAAACTGTTTATTTGGGTGAGGAAAGCGCATGCATTTATTTACAGTAAGCTTCAATTTCTAGATTTCCACTAAAGCTTGGTGAAGCAGCATTAGTGGCTAACCACTACACTGAGGAACCCTGATTGGTCTGATAGGCCATTGCAATATTAGCAATGGTTCCTTTCACGTAGCTGGTTTTAACACGATAAACACACAGGCTACAGTCAGATATACTCACCTCTAAACAGCAAAAGAGCTAGCGTGTAATGCTATTGCTTCTCCAGCAGTGCTAACCAGGATAAGCAGCAGGCTACAGTCTGATATACTCTGAAGTTAGCAGCTAATGCTAATACTTCCGGAGAATAAAGCTCCTGTATAGCGCTGTTCTTCAGTGGACTGACTTTACTGCTCTTTACAACCTGACTGTTAAAATTGATACGTGAGGCGAACTTACGATTTTTGGAAAATTAAAGGATTTTTAAGTGTGCCTTATAGTTCGAAAAATACAGTATATTGTTCCACAGACTGACCCAGCATGATGAAAAGTAAAAAAAAACAGCTTGAAGCCTACAATCAAATGAACTGCTTCTGTCTCTGAATGATGTACACAAATAGTGTTTGAAAATGTGATTATTGATTTCATAAATATTTAAGGAAACTACATCTTAAATTTAGTAATGGTTAAAAAATAAAAAATAGCTATTGATACATTATGTTCTTGCCAACTGATTGTGTCTAATTACTTTTATTTTTTATGTTCTGTTTTGTTGATTGTTTTAATGGTTTCAACCCTTGTCAATGTGTATGTTAAAAATCACACAACAAATTTGAAGCACCTGAAAGTGTATTGTAGTTATATACACTTCTAATACCAAAGTCATCCAAACTATGATGAAAAACATACAGAATTATTTAGTGAACAAAAAATGTAAAAAAAAACAACAACTAATGTAAGAAATCACAATATTTCTTAAATATTTAAGCAATAATACACAACAGGGATTTTGAGTTAAAGAGCATGAGAAAATATGATCTGTTTGGTTATAAACACTCCGCAAGTTAAAAAAGTTCCATTGCTGCTCTGTTTGCAGCAGTGCTGTTTGGTTTGTAAGCGCTGCATCATTGATAGGTTACCTATATGTGGCAGAGTAATACATGTAGTGAGCCTCAGTCACAGTGCATTACCGGCTGATAATGGCATTCATAAAACGCCTCTCATCCAATCACATTGCAGGATCGGAACTAACTGTGGTATAATCATATTTATTTCCATTTCTCACAGATTCAACCTGAAACATGTACCCTGTGGAACACAACGTCATTTGGCTTTGCCAACAGAAAAGGTCTTGGTTTCCTGTTTATCTAAATTTAGTGCTGGTGGGTAAGTAGTCTTCACTAACACTGGGGCTGCATGCACGTGGTTTTAACCTCTACAGAATGAATGGTACAAATTCTGCAGAACTGTTAGTAAGAGTGCACATGTTCCTCTGTTTGACCTTTAAAAAGTGGGTGCATTCTATCTGAAATCAGTGATCATGTATTTGGTCTGGGACACTTGAAGACACTTGAAACCATTTAACAACTTTTGTAGTCAAAGCTTTTAAACTAGCAATTAAACTAAAACTTCAAGAAACTGAATCTGCACTGAATATCATAAAAATTGCATAAAAATGGCATTTACTGTATGAGAAATTCCAATCTGAATTCAGCCCCATCATAGCACTGAAACAGCTGTAGTTAAGATAACAAGTGTTCTGTTTCTTACTGCTGTACCATAACAAAGGTTCTTTTTTAGAGTTAAAAAGATGCATAAAATAAATGATCAGAATGAAGTTAGATATAACTGATTTCTCTGTTATATCTGGTTCAGGAGGTAAAAAAAAAGTCTTGATGTGCAGATCTATCCCTCCCCCCAGTACTATCTAGCTAGAAAAGCCATTGATTTTACAATAGTTTGTTGAAACTATATTACATTTCAGTTGAAAGTAAAAGGTGAAAAGATTTCTTTTTGAAGCATTTGAAAAGATGTTTATGTGTGGACTGTTTTCTATGTATAGATTTAATTGTAAAAAGATGCATTTTAATGTGTCTGAAAAAAAAAAAAAATTTAACCAAGTTTATACATAGAAAGGTAACAGTGCAGGTCAGATTTAATTACACCTATTTGATTTCTACGTGAAGTGTTTGGAGTTATTTTTATATGGACATTTTGGAGAACAGCATTTAATTTGTTTAAAAATTAAAAAGATCAAAAATAATAATTCTGAGTGATTTAAATTACATATAAAATTATTCATAGCATTTTAAAAATGTGTTTAATGTGTTGTTACCATTGCTGAGCTGGGAAATGAGTGACACATTTCATATTTCTCAATTTTTTCCAAACCTACAGTACCTTATCCTACCAACCCAGGTTGCTTCCATCTGTCTTATCCTATTTTAATCATTAAAACATGATTACAGTAATGTCACAACTGCAGACGTTTACAGGAAAGATGATCGAAGGCAGAGATATCGTAATGAGTATTTATTTGCCAAGTTGTTTGACACTTTCAGACACAGTTTATTACATTTCAGACAGAAAAACAAAACTTCAGAATAAAAAGAATATAAATAGGTACACAACTGTGTTTTTTAAGCATTTACAATATATAAATTATGCAGATGTCACTGTACAAATAGTTTATAAATGAACACAACAAAACAAAAGAGTAATATATTTAGTATTTACAGAACATAAATACAATGGGACGTATATGTAGTTCAAGTTAGTGATTGTGTTCTCAGCCGTTTTCTTCAGTCTTTTTTCCTCCTTTTTCAGCCCCTAAAGACAAAGAAGCATTTTATAAATATAAATATTTATATACATATAAGCATTTGATTCATAAAAAAATTACACCAAAATGTTCTATTGCTAAAACATAATTGCTTAGCAAATAAACAGCTTAGAGTAAAACATAGGAATCAATATCAGTGTGTTTAAACTGAAGATCTTACCTGTTTTTAAGAGCTTTCCTGATGTAATTCTTGGCGAAGTTGGATTCTGGATTCAAGCACTTTTTCCCTGCACCGTTCTTCAGTGTGACACTGAAAGACAAGATAAACATCAAACAAGTTAGATGACAATGAATGGAATGCAATTAAACAATGTTTTGGTCGAAGTTATAATTAAAACAATATTCGTATCCTAATAAATTGTTAATAAACTTACATAATTTCCAGTTTGTCACAGGATGGACTAGGAGAAAAGACTTCAATCTTCTCTACTCGCTGCAGACGAACCATGTTCATCCCAGGACCCTGACATAAGCACCTCTGTACACTAGTCCTCTGTCCTGCAAAGAGAATAAAATTACAGTTAAAAACTGTTAAAAACGGCACCATACATTTTTTATTCCAGGAATAAGTTTTATAATAGTTTTATAATAGCAGTGACATCTTATAATTAAAAGATAATAAATTAAATGTACCTTGTACAAAAACTGCAAATAGACAGGCAAACACAACCAAAGCTACAGTGGTCTTCATGTTGTCCCTTGTTCTTCAAGATGCTCCTGGTGAAGATGTCTGTTGGGCTTAAGGATTCTGTTAGAGATGCTCTTGATGTGGCTCCTCAAGAAGCTCTGAGGACAGGAGCCAGTCCTTACCCAGGTTTTATGTGTGAAAACTGGGGTTTTCCTTAGTCCAGTATTTGTCTGAGCTGCTTTCACTTTCCAGTCTATCATGATCTATTTCCTTCTGTCATGGAAAAACCCAGTTATTGCAGATGACATCAGCTTTTGCATCAAAGTCTGTTTTTATTGCTATTGTTTGGGCTCTCACCTTATTTATTTATTTATTTTTTTATTTTTTTTACAAATAATTTAGAGCTTTTACAGAAATGTACAGTTTCTATCAACATTTAAAGCAGCTAAATATATACAGATGTGTCAGAAAGAGAAAGGAAACAAAAACTACAAAGAGGATCTCATTAAAAATTGTGGGCAACCACAAGTTAACCCACCAGAACAGCTCATTCTCTAATCATTCTTCTTGAAACGGGTTCTACAGGTCTTTTGAAAAGTATTCCAGTTGAATCTGTTCCAAAAGCTGTTAATTTCAGTCTTTTTTTTTAGAAACCTGGTTATAGAGAGCACTATCTAGCAAAAAATCTCAATAAATATATACTTTTCACAACAATTTCCAACCCAGGTTATGATTATAATTTCTAATAGATCTAAATGCAGAGGTCATAAATAAATTTGTCACCTATTTGTAAGTAAATACATTATATGTAACGGGACACCTACAGGAGCTTATTTAATGGCATCCTATTCTAAATCAATAAGCGGTAATATAGTTAAATTTGTTAAAAAGGTTTAAATCATATTTTAATATTTTTTTATATTTTCATTTCAGGACCTTAACATTAGGTCTAGAATACAATAGTCCTCTGTCCTGCAAGTAGAAGAAAATTGCCATTAAATCCATCTAAACTATATTGGCCAAAGTATTGGGACACCTGCTCATTACACCTACAGAAGTTTTTATGGCATCCCATTCTAAATCCATAGGCATTAATATGGTTAAAGTGGGTAAAAAGATTTAAATCAAACAGAATATTGGGTTGAATGGAGTGTAATCATGTTTCATTATTATGTTTAATAATTATTATAAATCATTAAACAGTACTAAATTTGAATGCTTAAGAATGTTGTAAATAATAATGAATTAAAACATTGTAATGATTAAAAATGTCGAAACTAGTGTCAGTTTATAATTCGTTGATTTAACTAAATTCTGTTAATTAATGCAACTGTATTGTAAAGTGTTACCAAAAACTCTATCTAGCTTTCGTTGAAGTATTTCTACTGTTGAGAGAAGTTACTATTAATTTGTCAAATTGTATGTACACAATATGAAAAAAGTGCATCTAGATATTACACATACAGATGTAATTTTATGATATTTCATTTTAATTTCTTCAAAACCTGCTTCCTCATACAGGGACTTTAAAAAGATGACCCTTTGCCCTCATACAGAGACATTATCCATCTAGTGGTCACATGACAACATTACGCTCAATTGATTGAAAGATGTTAGTTCCTATTACTAACAAGTATAAAAATTTTGGTTAGCACATTTGCCTCCCTGTGCTGGGGTCCTGGGTTCAAGTCCCTATCTGCGTGGCTTTTCTCCATGGACTCTGGTTTCCTCCCACAGTCCAAAAACATGGAGATCATGTACATTGGATATTCTAAATTCCCAGAAAAATTGGATATTTGGATATCTATCTATCTATCTATCTATCTATCTATCTATCTATCTATCTATCTATCTATCTATCTATCTATCTATATATATATCTATATATATATATATATATATATATATATATATTTATATATATTGTTCCAAAAAAAAAAACTATTAATTATCAGTTTAATTGTCTCTGATACTGTTTCTGTATATATGTTTATTTAAAATTAACATAGTTAAGTTAAACAACAATACTAATGTTTTAAGAGTTCAGAAATCAATATTTGGTGGAATAATTCCTTTTTAAACACAGCTTTCAATGGTCTTGGCATGCTCTCCACAAGTTTTCACACTACTTATGAAAATTAAAAAATTCACCTGGGATGCCAGTTCTTTCACTTATGCATGGATAGGTGCTTGATATAATTTTGACATTGAATATGTTCACAGCCCCTTATTCACATCATCTTTGGCATGCATAGCGTAATTATAAATGCTGGCACTTGTTTGGAATAAAATCTGAATGATTTAAATTTTAGCTGTCATCTCCTTCTTTATTTATGTTAGTAATCTCAGTGGAATTTTCTGCAGTCAGCTTTGAAATCTGGTCTGAGATCTTGCAGAGCTTATTATGTCAGTGTCTTGGTACTTCTCGGTAATAGTAGGATTTCAGAGAAAGAAGAAGTCTTTAAGTGTAGTGGTTTATTTAAAATAGGGGATGATAGAGATCCTCTCCTAAAAAAAAATCCCAAACAAATAAAATTGAAACAAAAATTCCTCACCAGTTACTGTATTTTCACAGCCTCCTCTTGCACGCCATTGTTGGTATCCACAGCCTTATTACAATGCAGGTACATTATAAATGGAAAAATGTTTCCTGAGTTATGTAACTAATCTTATTCAAATCTTCCAGTGTAATCTTCTGCAGTCTGTAGCTTTGAGGTTCTTTCTGGTTTGGCATATTCCTCTGCATACTAAATCAGAGTGTCTGGGTAATAGTAGGATTTCAGAGAAAGAAGAAGTGTAGCGAAAGCTAGTTCCGTGGTTTAGGTTGTGTATAGGGACGGGCAATAAGAGAGTCAAATCAAATTGAAACAAAACTTCCTCATTTGTTTTTCCAATGGAAACTATATTTTACCACATGGAAAAAATATTGTAGGCAATAGGTGGATTTAATTCACAATTTTTAACCTGATGTGTGTTTGTCAGTGCATACATTTTATCACACTAATATTTCTATGGTTTTAACTATTTATTATTATTATTATTATTATTATTATTATTATTATTATTAATTGTTGGTAATAAAACACATTGGGTATGTTTTTGTTTAAAGTATTAGTCCTTATGATTATTTTTTTTTTAATTGAATGCAGTAGTGTCATTTTGCTTCTGCTGCTATTCCTGAAAAGCCATACTGTATTTTTCGCACTATAAGGCGCACTTAAAATCCTTTAATTTTCCCAGAAATTGCCAGTGCAATGTATGAATTTTACCAGTCAGGTTGTAAGGAGCAGTAAAGCCACTTCGCTGAAGTACAGCGTTATAAAGGAATTTCAGTTTAGTTCTTCAGCAGTATTAGTATTTATGGTCATCCAGAGGTGAGTATTGTGGTCCTGTAGTTGCTGCTAACCCCAGCTAGCACTGCTGGAGCAGCATTAGCATTAGCCTCTAACCGCACTAGCTCTTTGGCTGTCCAGAGGTGAGTATTATCGGCCTGTAGCCTGCTGCTAACCCCGGCTGCTAATCTGCGCCTTTACCACGTTAAAACAAGCTACATGGGATAAACTGCTAGCTAACATCATCCTGGCTTACCAGAACACTCAGGGTTCCTCAGTGTAACGCTGCAGGTAGTGCTCCAGCCTTTACAGGTCTTACCACCCAGTGGTGACACCTTTGTTCCTTCTAATAGTTACTAGCGTCGTATAAAATGCGCCTTATAATCCAGTGCGTTTTATGTATGAAAATAGACTAGAAAATAGACATTTATTGATAGTGCGCATTATAATCCAGCAGGTTTATAATACTCACCTCTTGATGGCCAAAGAGCTAGCGCTCAACGCGGTTAGCAGCTAATGCTAATACTGCTGAAGAACTAAACTGAGACTCCTGTATAACGCTGTACTTCAGCGGAGTGGCTTTACTGCTCCTTACAACCTGACCTGTACGTATGATAATATGTAGTGAAGTAAAACTGGAAGTAGGAGAAACTGCATTTTAGTGCTTGAGTACAGTAGTGAAGTAGTAATTCATTATTATACATCTGTGGTCAAGAACTGATTAACCAGCTAGCTTACCAACACATTGTATGTTTACACATGGATAACTAGTTTTTTTTAACCACCATGACAAATACTTGCTAATACCATCTAAACAAATGCTTGAGGTGGATTCTTCAGAATTAATATATTATTATATAGATTAAATTAGTTGTCTGTCAAGGCTATTTGCCAAACATTTTCAAATATATTGGCCAAACCTATTGTTTGAATGACCTAACATTGCTAAAATGCTTTTTTCATTATCTTCACATTTTAATCTGGTATCAACAACAGAAAAGTACAAATTGTGGCTAGATTTGTTGCATAATGCTGTTTTTTTGCTCTATTTACCAGTTACTTACATTTAAAATGACTACTCATTGGCCTAACTTGGTTAGCAACTGTTTACTAGCTAATACAGCAATCACAGCCTCTATAATTGCTTGTGTGAAGTATTTTACCATATAGGAAATATCATGGAAAATCCAAATGTGTATTTCCATAAACTGATTTTTCTATTAATACAACTGTGTGTTAATCATGGAGTGTTACCTCAGGGGACTGCTTGGAAATGCCCACACGTGTATAAGCTGTGAGATGTTATCTTGTAAGTCAGGATGAACAAGGCCTGAGATTGGTGCCAGATGGATGGGACATTCCATTTCCAAAGTTGTGTGGCTGTTAAATATACTCCTGGGAATGTGTCATAGAAGGCATTACCGTCCACAGTAATGGTTGTGACCAATGTGGGAAGCCCCCCCACACACATCTAGCAGGTCAGTAAAGCATTGTTTAGCTTCCGTGGGATATGCAATAGTCAAGGGACACATTAGTAATACCTGTCCAATGACTTTTGCAATGTCAGTGTGATATTATTCCGTTTTTTGTTCTGTAAGTGGGCTCCTGTGATCTCTGCTGGGACAGGAAGACATCATAGGAAAACTTGGGAAAACATAGGAAAGCACTGTTTATATGGAGCTAAATCTATGTTATACTAATACATTATTTGGCTCAATTTCAATTTTGTATAAATATTACATAAGTTGTACAAGTGTTTTATTAAAAAGGGAATCAGTTCTTAGAAGAGCATGCTCTTGCACTCTCACTGCTGTAACAGACATGGCCCCTTGTGGATTTATCTACATAGGTTTATGCATGTATCTTAAATCGTGCTACCCTTGCTTAGTGCATAGTTCTGTGATCACTGTGTTATTTCCTGTGTGAGTTAACACAGTGTGCTGGTGTGATTCCATCGGTTGCAGTCAAACAATGTGTCTTTCATCAGTCGTCTTCCTGTCCCTCAGAGTTCCTGTGATTGTTTATTTAAGCATAATTTAATTATCTTTTTTTTAGTTTGTTTGTTTTAGTGATGGTATTTGTCACGTTCCACTATTTAACATTATTATTATTATTATTATTATTATTATTATTATTATTATTATTATTATTATTATTATTTTTATTATTATTTTTATTATTATTATTTTTTTTATTATTATTATTTTTATTATTATTATTATATATTCTGAGTTTAACAGTTGAAAACCCATATATCTGATAAAAAACCTGCTGAAAATTATTCAGAAGAAGGTCAATATAAATAGCGTTCAGCTGTGTTGCCATGAGCTGTATTCCCTACTCAGAGCCTTTTAGAGGAAATTAGCTCTTTTTTGGTAGGACTCCACTTTCAGTTTCGGCACCAATTACATGATTATGTGCAAGCAGCAGGATTAACGCACCAGCATCTCAGTTTACCACAACTCTCTAAGCCTCTCTAAAGGGAAAATAAGGTCAGTATACAACCTCCATAAGTGCAAAAAAGTTGGGATGCTGTAAAAATGTACATACATGTGAACAAACACAGAATGCAAGGATTTGCTAATCTCACAGATCCATATTTTATTCACAATAAATATAGAACATATTTGAGATGTTGAAAGTAAGATATTGTAGCATTTTATGAAAAGGTTTGAGAAAGAAATGTAGACATCATAGGAAAACTTGGGAAAACATAGGAAAGCACTGTTTATATGGAGCTAAATCTATGTTATACTAATACATTATTTGGCTCAATTTCAATTTTGTATAAATATTACATAAGTTGTACAAGTGTTTTATTAAAAAGGGAATCAGTTCTTAGAAGAGCATGCTCTTGCACTCTCACTGCTGTAACAGACACGGCCCCTTGTGGATTTATCTACATAGGTTTATGCATGTATCTTAAATCGTGCTACCCTTGCTTAGTGCATAGTTCTGTGATCACTGTGTTATTTCCTGTGTGAGTTAACACAGTGTGCTGGTGTGATTCCATCGGTTGCAGTCAAACAATGTGTCTTTTATCACTCGTCTTCCTGTCCCTCAGAGTTCCTGTGATTGTTTATTTAAGCATAATTTAATTATCTTTTTTTTAGTTTGTTTGTTTTAGTGATGGTATTTGTCACGTTCCACTATTTAACATTATTATTATTATTATTATTATTATTATTATTATTATTTTTTTTTTTTTTTATTATTATATATTCTGAGTTTAACAGTTGAAAACCCATATATCTGATAAAAAACCTGCTGAAAATTATTCAGAAGAAGGTCAATATAAATAGCGTTCAGCTGTGTTGCCATGAGCTGTATTCCCTACTCAGAGCCTTTTAGAGGAAATTAGCTCTTTTTTGGTAGGACTCCACTTTCAGTTTCGGCACCAATTACATGATTATGTGCAAGCAGCAGGATTACCGCACCAGCATCTCAGTTTACCACAACTCTCTAAGCCTCTCTAAAGGGAAAATAAGGTCAGTATACAACCTCCATAAGTGCAAAAAAGTTGGGATGCTGTAAAAAATGTACATACATGTGAACAAACACAGAATGCAAGGATTTGCTAATCTCACAGATCCATATTTTATTCACAATAAATATAGAACATATTTGAGATGTTGAAAGTAAGATATTGTAGCATTTTATGAAAAGGTTTGAGAAAGAAATGTATAGGTTTCCTATAGGTTAAAGGTCAACACCTGAACTCTTCTTCTGTGAAGCAATGCTGTTGTAATGGATTAAGTTTGTGGTTTAGCATCATCTTGCTGAAATGCTGAAATTGAGATACAGCCATTTCTCATTGTGTAGCATCTCTTCTCCTTTTAACAGCAGTCTTTAAATGTCTGGCAACTGAGTAGATGAGTTCATGGAGTTGTGGGGGAGGAATGTTGTCCTATTGGTGAAAGGTCTGGAATGTCAGTCCAGTTCAGCACAGACTCTTCTTCTGTGAAGCCACGCTGATTTAATGGATGCAGTATTTGGTTTAGCATTACCTTACTGAAACGCATCGCCGTCTAATTGGCTGTTGGCCTGGACCCTTGCACACAGATTTTCAGATTCTCTAAATCTTTTAATAATATTATGTACTGTTACCTTTACAAAATTCCATAACCAATAGCTTTTAGCTGTGTTGCAATAAATCAGTGGGCTTCACTGCTCTAAGCGAAGCCTTTTGATGGAAATAGCCTTTTCCTGGCAGGACTCCACTTTCACTTTCACCATCCAGCTTCCTCTCATGCCAGGTCTCAGAAACACTTTTACTTCTACTCAGCAGCAGCCGAGGATTAAGGCCATGCAGTCTGGGTTGCTCTTAAGTGGTAGATTCCAGGATAAGATTCCGCAGTGTGATTATAAAAGCTTGAGCTGTTTATAAGTGTCAACATGTCCATAATAAAGCAAAGACAATCCATATATCTGAACCTCATAGAGATCATGCCCAACCATGTGGATGTCCAAAGACCTTTGAAAAATGGGGCACCATGTGGCACCCGGGCCGGGTGCCTTCTTTTGACAAAGTTTTAGAAACAGAGACTGCACTGTTAGTTTATCAATCACCAATCTTTGGCTTTTCCCCAACTCTTTAGTTTTTGCACAAACGCCTGTGCAAGGGAGCTCTCCCTGAGTCAAATCTACAGAAAAAAACACTTTTGTCCAAAGCGACTTACAATAATGATGTACATAGAGTAATAAAAGATGTAAAAGTTCAAGGGCCTAAAGGAGGCCAAAGGGAAATAGGATAGAGGAAGGAAGGAGGGAAAGAAGAAAATTAGGTTAGACATAGATACTGTAGTTTGTTAGGGGTGTTAGGAGAGTAAGTGCTCTTTGAAGAGCTCTGTCTTCAGGAGGTTCTTGAAGATACTGAGGGACGCTCGTGATCTGGTATTGGGAGGTAGTTTGTTTCACCATTGGGGAACTCTGTATGAGAACAGTCTGGATTGCGTTAGTAAATGTTTGGTAAAGTGAGGCGACGTTCATTGGAGGAGCGCAGGTAGGAAGGAGCTGTTCTGTCATCACTTTTTTGGCGATTGTAAGAGCTTTGAATATACCTTTAACAAACAAACTACTTCTAACCTCATTTAATTCTTACCCTCTTTTCCTCATTTATCCCACTATTTCCCTTTGATTTCCTTTAGGCTCTATCTAAAAATGTTTTTTACCTTGAACTTCTATTACTCTATGTACATCATTATTGTAAGTCGCTTTGGACAAAAGGGTTTTTATATGTGAATTTAATATGAGCAGCAAAGGGTAGCCAATGGAGCTGAATGAGAAATGGAGTGACGTGCCCGTTTTGGCTGGTTAAAGACCAGACGTGCTGCTGCGTTCTGGACCATCTGGAGTGGTTATACTACACAGGTCAGGAGGAACGTTAGTATGGCATTGCAGTAGTCGAGGTGTGAGATAACCACTGCTTGTACCAAGAGTTGGGTGGCCTGTTGTGTTAGAAATGGTCAAATATTTCTGATGTTATACTTTGCAAACCATCAGGATCGAGGAACTGAGGCCACATAGTGTGTGTAGAAGAACTGGTGATCAACCATAACACCCAGTTCCTTTATACATTCCTTTATAAATCATTCATGTGTTCATCTGCTATATGATATATTTAACTGAAATTGCTGACCTGAACAACCAATGATTTATTAAGGAAAATCATGAAAATTATCAAAGGTGTCCAATCTTTGTCGTACCAACGTAAATCTTTGGGTTTCCCCCCTAAGTAAAGTAATGTAAAGTATGCCACTATCACTAGCATTGTAAGTGCTTTGGGAGCATCAGCTAAAAATGCTGTATTTGGGAATGCTGGGGATGAACGGACGTTGGCTATTCAACAAAAGTTTGCACTCATTATCATGTTTCACAACACATCCAGTCCATTCCACACCGGATTTCTCCTTTAAGTTAGACTTACTGAAATGAGTCAACACACTGCACTGTCAGCTGTAGGCCCCTCTAAAACACCACTGTTAGGCCAGCAGAGAGGATGTTGCTGTTTAAAGCACACCTACCTGCTGTGTTTCAGTTCATATAAAAGATATTTGGATGGGTTCCTTTTAGACATGTAGAAACATGCACAATCAACCAATCTGTACTTTGATAACCAACATCAGATGAACAAAAGATACATCAGCTACATCAGCTAACATGTTTTGCCACAGGGCTGCAAATATGAGGATCTGTAGGTTAAACAACGACACTTTGCAAACATTTTTGTGTGCCATTTTGAGGGGACTTACTTATACTGAAAGCTGCCGCATGATGTTTGTTCCTCAAAGTGTTTTCCCCACTGAATAAAGGCTTATACTGCAGCAAATGCGAAGCTGAAATAAAGTCATATGAAAACTAGCTCATCAGTTTGTGTTCCTCATGCTCAGAAACACAAGACGCTTAAAATTGGTAAACATTTCTTTATTTATCCCTTTTTTTAATTAACACTAAATAAGTGGCACTACTTACAATGTCGTTGCTTACATGTGGTTGATTTTTGGGATACCTAATTATGTAGTGGTCATTTTAAAATCATTGCAGATTTTATTATATCTCATTTATTCTTTCTAGCAGCACAGATAAGTCAAAACATTATGACCATTACAAATTAGGTGACTAATCTTTGTTTTGTCTTGCTGAAAACACATATTAACCCCTTCAGACCCTGCATTCATTGCAATGGGCATTATGTATTCTTGCACTCAACACAGATAGAGACATATTTGTCAGAATAGACATTTATTATCCAATCAAACAGCAGTTTAGCCCTGCACACTGCACTGGGAAAATAAAAACCTAGATAATAATAATAAGTAAACACACATTTTCCTTCATAATGTTATGAGGTTTATTACACTGTTTAATAGTACTTTATGAATTAGAAGAACTTCTGTTTAAAAGTTATACAGAACAAAAAGATTTTAAACAAATATTTTCACTGTTACAAACATAAAAAGGCAAATAATACATACTTATTTTATCTATTTATTTATTAAATCTTTATTTTTTAGTGCATCACATACAATATATATTTTTTCATCACTGAAACATAATTCAGGTCTAAAAGGGTTAAGGCCTAGGATATGAAATAAACAATTTTGGAAAGAAGGAAAATGACGGATGCCCGTCCTCCCCCCAAACCAACTTTCTATATCTGTGGTTTCAACTTATGGAGTGCTACCTCCCAGTGGGCCACAGTAGTACTGCTAGGGGACCTATGGACAAAAAATGTGGTTATTTTTCTGCTTTTAAAGTAAAACTCATATATTTTGTGAGTCTTAATTCTTGGAACACCCTTATATTTCAGAAACTAAAAAATATGCCGGCCATTTTCTGGCTATAATAGTTACGGTAGTTAATATTACTGAGAGTCTGAATGTATTCCATCTTACTGTTATTATGCGTTTCACTGATCAAGGATAAATGCTTAAAAACATAACGAAAGATCCTGAGGCAATTTAAGCCTATCACTCAATCTGAGAGTCTACATTGACAGTTGTGTTGTATTTGATTTTGAATGAATGATTAAATGACAAATGTCAAAATTAAGTACTTTGAAAGTATCCTCAAGTACAGTCGCAAAGGCTATCAAATGATGAAACTGGCTCTCATCAGGGCCGTTCATTAGTGTAACCCGCCTCAGAAACTACAAGTAAGCAGCACCCCAGAAAAGAGCACCTAAATGCTGCACAGAACATTTTGGTTTGTTTAACACTTTTCAGTTACTACATGATTCCTCTGTTACAAACCATCATTTCATTTTTCTTTTGGAGGAGCTCTTTACCACACACACAGAGCATTGTGGTGCATTACACTATTTCAAGATGTTTCCAGGACTTCTAAACCCCCCAAAATGTGAGAAAAATCATGAAGAATCTAATATTAACATCCTGATACAAAATTGATACAACGAGGCACCTTCCAAGGCCTTGCAGAGTCTATGACTCAACAGGTTGGAGCTGTTTTGTTGGCACACAAAAGCTCCACAGCCTTATATGCAGCTATTTATGATATTTTGGGTTTGTGTTTTTTGTATATACTAACTGATTACAGTTTTTTTTTCCAATTGCTAAAACACAATCTTATTAATTAGACTGGTTTTATCAAAATACTTTGATAAACCACACACCCAAACTGCAGAACCAAACTTACATATAGCATTATTAAAATCAAACTGTTGCACCAAATAGCATCAAACACTTTATTCATAATACTGAATTTTTGTCTAACCAACTACACTCTGTTGGGATAACAGATAATGAAAAGCATTATAACCAAGGTTTCAATGGCATCTTCATTTACCCCAGTGAACATGTGGCCCATTCCTCCACCATGGTTGCATTTCTCAGTCCTTTATAAAAACAACAAAAAAAAAAAAATACTGGGCTTGGACAATGTAGCCTAACGATAAATTATACAGGAAACTTGTACAGTTAGTGTATAATATACATCAATTATTAGGTAAACAGTTGTTGTCCAATTATAAAATACACTATGACATGTGGTCTGAATGACAGAGACGGCATAAAATGGCGTTTTAAAACTTGTGCACTCTCTGTCCTGCTTCTCGCATTGTCAGCCCATAGTTGATGACATAATCTGCTATGGTTTCTCCAAAGTTGCAAAAATATATTTCAGGAAGGTACCCCCAGACCTGGACTTGGACCCTCCCCCAAACCCCTGTTCAAAAAAAAAAAAGAAGCTAAAAACCATTATTACAAACTGCACAGTGGGCAAGACTTTCATTGTTTTTTACTTTTACCAGACATGGATATACTTAAGCGTAGTCAGAGGTGAAATGAGTTTTGATGGGAGCCATGATGCTCCTGAATACATCCTGCCCCATACTGCCCGCCCACACTAAAAACTGATTGGCTGACTCACAGACTCTGCAGAGAACAGGCAAATCAGAAGCCTCTATGTTTTGCACGCACTTCATAAATATGCACATGAGGGGAATGCCTTTCTCTCCCTCTCCCTCTCTTTCACACTCGCTATGGGGGGAAAAAGTCTGTGTCGCCTGCATGTGTGTGCTAGATCTCACTCTTCCTCCACTCTCACTCTTCCTATTCCTCCTATTTTCACTCTTCCTATTTTCACTCTTCCTCTTATTCTCTCTGCAGCATCTTCCATTGTTATTGTAAAAGCTCACCTGTGGTCTTTTTATAGTGCTTAATTCCCGTATAATAATGGCACATATATTGGTCAATTTGCTCATTTGTGTCATTTTGAGTGTCAGTGTTTTGATATGGAAACATGTGTCTTAATGGGCCTTATCATAGACCTTGCGCAAGGTGCGTCGTAATGCTCATTGCTATCTATCTTACACCCTGTCAACAGACTATTTGCACACCTTGCACCCACACTGATAAAATAGTCTCAAAGATTAGGAATTTATCTACGCCAATATTTGTGGTGGTCTGAAAGTGAGGTGTGTTCAGGTAAATTTCTGGCATATTGCTATCTTAGCCATGGAAAACACAGCTGAGCAACTGACTAATTGGGACCTTGACAACAGTCAACAATCAGACATCCATACCTATCTTAGCTACACCCCCATTTGTAACACACACAGACGTGCTGCAGCACACAAACCCAACTATTACATAAACAATTACCAGAATACATTGTTCACGTGAATAACCTGCTTGCACACCTTAACAGCGTTAACACACAGGTCAGTTTCATTTACTGAGAAGTGCAGAAGCACTGCGCTATTAAAATATTAATATTAAAAAGTCAAAGCATACCTGCCTTTTATAGTAAATGGAAAGTTATACACTGATTGGTTCATTTCATGTTATACCTATGCTTAATTAAGTGATTAATTAGAGATTAAGAGATTAATTAAGACATTAAGGCGTATTTTCTTGCATCTTCACAATAGCAAAGACACACCGGCACGCCCTAAATCAAGTTGTGCACAATTGACGGCTCGACTATAAACTGCTAAAATAGGGTGCTATGTCAGACTGTTGTGTCTTATGCAGAGAGCCATGTTCAGTGCATTTAAAAAGTGTCCTTTTGTAATTGCAAAATGTCTGTAAAGCAGAAAATTGGCTGGAAACTTGAGAAGAAGTGTCAGTTTAAATACTTGTGCTACACATGTCATTTTATTGTCTCAGTATGGGGAAAAAAAAATATGAATTAAATAATATGATTCCAAAAAAGGTTCACTTTCTTCTAAAGTATTAATGAGTAAATTAGTAAATAAACACATTCAGCAAGCCTAAACAATTTCCAAATTTATTTTTAAAAAACAAGAGGTACACATTTTTTATACTGTCTCTGTGCATAGCTTTTTATTTCCATTTTCAGTCAACACTTATGATGGCTGCCAAAGAAAAACTGAAATGACATTTAAAAGTTCTTTTTTTGTTCTTTTTGATGCAAAAATCAAACTGGACAAGTCCTAAATTACTTGAAATCCTGATTAATCTCGGAGTAAAGCAGAGTAAGGCAAGTAAAGTGGCTGTTTGCTTGTGTAACAGGTTGTAACAGGCAATAAGCAAAATGCAGAAAGCTTCCACCAATAGTGTGTCTTTGGTCTTTGTCAACATTCCAGTGTGTGTCTGTGGGAGTGTGTGTGTGTGTGTGTGTGTGTGTGTGTGTGTGTGTGTGTGTGTGTGTGTGTGTGTGTGAGTGAGTGTATGTGTGTAAGAAAGAGCGAGACTCTGATACTGAAGCCTGGGAAAATCAGGCTTCTTGCTGATAAGGGTCTTAGTTTCCCTTTTTTTTATGTGACTTATCCATTTTCCTTTTCTTTTACAAGAGTAAACAAACTTAACAAACTTACTGCTCTTAACCTTTACAGAACTGTCGTCATGTAACATTTCTGTTATGTTCTGAACTAAAAGGAACAGCAATATTGTTCTGATTCATAATTAAAATGTCAATTTGTCTCCATAATCATTATTTTTATCCTACTCAATTAATATTCAGTAAATAAATAAATGCAAATTTCAGCCATTGAGTGTGTCTGATAATTCACAACAATTCTTAACAATTGCCCTTAGTTTTGGTCTAAATGTTACATTTTTGTCCTTTGAAGCTTCTATTGTTTCTACTGGGTTAATGACTGGAATTGTGGTGTTTGAAAGTTTGTGAACAATTTAGAATTTTAAATTTTTCTGCAAAATATGACCTAAAACATCATCAGAAGTCCTAAAAATAGATAAAGAGAACCCAGTTTAAAAAATGAGACAAACATATTATACCTGCTTATTTATTACTGAGGAAAATTGTCAAATATTACATATTTGTAGGTGGCAAACATATATGCACCTCTAGGATTAGCAGTTAGTTAGTTAGTTAGTTTGTTTGTTTTCAGTCAATGGGATGACAATCAGGTGTGAGTGGGCGGAGCCTGTTCTATTTAAAAAACAGGGATCTATTAAAGTCTGCTCTGTGCAACACGTTTTTTTGGAAGTGTATAATGTTACAAAAAACCTCAGAAAAAGATTTGTTGATGCTCATCAGACTGGAAAAGAGTTTGGACTCCACCAATCCAGAGTCAGACAGATGACAGTGTACAAATGAAGAAAATACAAGACCACTGTTACCCTCCCAAGGAGTGGTCGACCAACAAAGATTACTTAAAGAGCAAAGCATATAATAGTTGCCAAGGTCACAAAGGACGCAAGGTAACTTATAAGCAACTGAAGGCCTCTGTCACATTGGCTAAGGTTAATGTTCATGAGTTAATCATCAAGAGAACACTGAAGGACAATGGTGTGCTGTTCTCCAAAAAGAAACATTGCTGCTCATCTGCAGTTTACTAAAGATCACCTCAATAAATAAATGACCAAGTACAATAAGTTACCAGGTTTTGTCTCATTTGTTTAAATGGGTTCTCTGATGAGTTGAAATTTGAGTTGAAGTGTGAAATTTTTGATGATGTTTTAGGTCGTTTTTAAGCCTGAATATAGAAAATTCTAAAGGGTCCACAAACGTTCAAGCACCACTGTATATGTGTAATATAAACATATGGGGACATACAAAATGTAAATATATAAAATTAATCCAATTTCTATTTACATGTTTATTACACTAATTAAGGTTAAGGATTTAAAAGAAGAATATTTTACCTGCATTTTTAAAATGGCTCAATTTGACCTACCGCATAACAGTAGGAATGAATTAGTATAATACCTTGAATATATGTTTTCAAATGTTTTTTTTTAATGTTCTAATACATCTTTTTTGATAAAGTCTATAACATAAAATAATGTGTGATAAATGTCGGCTGGTATTTCACTGTTGATGGATTGTCTCTGCATGTACATGGCTCTGCAAGGCTGTCTCACTGCTGCTGCTGCTGTTGCTGCTGACTCTTCTTCTGCTTCTTTTTCTTTCCTCCTCCGTGTGCTTTGGGCTTCTTCTCTCTGTGAAGCCTCCTGTAAATACAGAAGGTAAAGCTATGACAACATGTTCACTGCATTGCCGGATCCTTTTTTTATTTTTTTAAATGACAAACAAATATGTAGTGATGGTATCAGCTTACATCTTGCTCTGCAACACCTTCATTCCTTGCTTTCCATTTGGATCCAGGCAGAACTTTTTTCCTTTCTTGTGTGTGATCCTGCGTAGGATGAAAAGGAGGTAGTATAAATGTACACCCACAGGACGACATCAGACAGTGGCATGGGGTAATCATGTGGTCACAGATTGACCAGATGACCAGACCCAGACCCCTCTGTCTCTCCCAATGCCTGTTTATGGCCTCAGACATCAGAGAAAAAAATGCCCTAAAATTATGGATATAAATGGCAATGGCAATACTGGACTACCAGAGATTTCTTTAAAACGTTCTTTTCTTGTGCAAAATTAGAGAGTGACAAGATTCATTTTAAATTTTAAATAGAATTTGGTTTGTAACGTTGCAATGTTACTTTTTTACATGAATTGGCACCAAAGAACACCAAACAATGAAATGTTTTGGGTCTCATTTTGCCCCATTCTTTCTGCAAACACATCTGAAGATGTGCAACACTACATGGCCATTGTTACTTTTTGATTTCTAAACTCTCCACATCTTCTCTATTAGAGACAGGTGAAGACTTCAGGCAGGCCAGTCCAGTATCTGTACCCTCTCCTTCTGTAGCCATGCTACATGAATGTGTGCAGCTTGTGGTTCTACCTCATCTTGCTGAAAAATGCATGGATTCCCTGAAAAAGATATCGTCTTCAACATTGTAACCTGAATAATTTGAATTTACTTTAAAAAAAACTGAGAAAAACGTTATACCAGTTTCTTTACACTTTATTTTGATTTAATTGATCCAAAATATAGATGTGAAATGCTCTAAAATGCTATAGAATGAACATTTTAGCACACACTCAACACAGAGCTTAGCTTAGCTTGGTTTTATGCCCTGTGGTATCAAGACCAGGAAATTAAGCATAGTATATGATCTACAAGTTTAGCTAAGGTAGCCTGGGGGGAATGACTACAAACTGAGGGTAAGAAACTGGGAGACACACCCTCTATGCATATAGATTGTACCAGAAGCCAATGAAAAGAAGCTGCCAATGACAACAGACTAACTTAGTTCACCTAACTCAAGTAATTGAATACACACAAACACACACACACAGCTGATGGCACGTTAAGTTCCAGCAGTTAAAAAAATATATGATTTTATCCAGAATATTGTTGGGATTAATACAAATCTAAGTGATTCTAACACTGATTATTATATTCCACTTATAATACCACTTATCAAAACCTACCTAAAGTCTCAAGGTAGAAAAAGTGTGAATAATCGTGATCACAGTGATTTATTTGATTATTTTTTTTATCGATTGACACTATTTATAATAATGAAACCTTGTATTGCTTTATAAAAAAATATTTTTAAAGGTTATAAACATTAACCATCTGGACAAAGGACTATTTACTAAACAAAGTATAAAGGATATTTACTAAATATTCCATAATAAATATTTTCTTAATAGTGTACAATATCACTCAATACATAGAGAAATTGATTGCATACAGGCACAAATAGCATTACTTACAAGATCTCAGTCTTTGAACATGAAGCACTCATGTGGAATAGTTCGATTTTCTTAATTTCTTGAGGTTTGACACGCTTTGCGAGCTTCCCTTTGCACAAACATCGCTCTCCTTGTCCTCCTATACGTCCTGCAGAACCAAAAGGTCAAAACCCAGTTAATAAATAGATTAACGATTATGTAAGGAATGTTTACACACGCAGATCATACACAGAGTTCATGAACTCTGCATGCAAACTTCTCTCAAAACATTTTGTTTTGATTGCATTGGAAGATAATAAATAAAGTTTAATTAAAGTACGTAGTTCTTATAGATTCCCACCAGTGAATGAGGCTAACAGTTACAGTATATATCATCTTACCTGCACAAAGTGTTGCAGTTATTCCAAAAATCACCAAAAACAGCAGGATAACAGCTGTAGCTTTCATCGTGGAGGCAGACCTGCTAGTAATGAGGGGGACGATGAAATGGACTTATGATTAAAGGAGGGACGGTTGCACAGGATGGTGTGCATAATCTTTATAGAAACACCCCACTCACTTTCAGTTTCCTGTTAACCAATAGACTGCTTTTTCTGCACGTGGGCCATTCCTTATTGGAAAATCCCATTAAGAAGACAAAAACATTACTTAAAGTGACCTGACCCTTAATCTAGACAGATATGGCAGAATAGGAAGTGTCCCACAGCCACAGAGACGTCAATGTAGAACATTATGTAAGAGTGACTTAAAGTGACTTAACCCTTGTGTGGTGTATATATTTTTTTTACTCGTTTACTTTGTTACTTGTATTTAATTCAGCAAAATTAAGCAATTTTACATGCTTGCTTCACCTAAATTGCAAGCAATATAAACAGCTTACATGGATGATATTTGCCTTTAGCTTTCTTATGTTACATTTCTTTTAAAAAGTGCTACTCTTTTTTATTAGTTTTTTTTTAATAAAATGTAAAAGAAAATTCATTAAACTCAAGATATGAGTAGAAAATTTGTTTAGTTTCAAATTTACAAATGAAGCAATGTTTATTAGCCCTTGGCCAAACATACTGTATGCAATATAAATGTGTGTGTGTGTGTGGGGGTGTGCAGTGTGTGTTTATCGAAAATGTGTTTTGATATGTTTTTCACAAAAAATGAGCCAATGCCAATGAGTTTGAGTTAGAAAAAATATTTTTTTAGTATCATTTGATGAAAAATTTAATCTTATTAATTATTAACTTCTAAAATAATCTAAATGATAAAAAATATGATATATGATACATATAATTTTATTATATGTTCTCATAGTAATAATACATAATATAACTACCTATTTTAGTGGTCTATTATACTCTGCATGTAAAGTATTATGTTTTTAGAATATCATTCAGTAATTACATGGAAACTGGTGAATTATGGACAGTGTGAGTTTTTTAAGTTAATGTGAGGAGTGAGGAATGCATCTGGTTCCATGGAGAATTGAAGGTTTACATTTTAAATGCATTTATTTCTACAGCACTTGTATAATACCTTACAAATAATGCTGCAAAAAAGCTTCACACAAATCTGGTAATAAGACAAAGGGTCTAACATCAACACACAAATAGAGAAACATAAATAAATAAATAAATAAATAAATAGTTAAAAAAAGAAAATTGAGACAAATGACTTAGCAGTACTTACTGTTATCTTACCTTTTAAATTTCATATTGTTATAAACACCATTTAGGTAACATTTAGAAATGTGTTATTTGCTAGAAAACGGAAAGTTCTAGTTAAACTATTTGAGAAATGCAGTACACTTTATCCCTCTGTTTATTAGGGAAAATAACCTGAACTCACATTAATTAAAGGAAATGTAAAGACTTACATGAAGAGTTTGGCTGCCACCTTGTGGACAGGCTACATTTCCCCTGACTACAGTTTATGATGTCAGGCTGTGCTAAAATCCTTATCTAGCTAACTGCTTCATCATGAGCATGTAATGCCCTGGCTCCTCACT
This sequence comes from Astyanax mexicanus, assembly GCF_023375975.1. Taxonomy (NCBI): domain Eukaryota; kingdom Metazoa; phylum Chordata; class Actinopteri; order Characiformes; family Acestrorhamphidae; genus Astyanax; species Astyanax mexicanus. The sequence continues at coordinate 17,562,990 of NC_064429.1, forward strand.
CAGCCTCTCGCAAGAACATTCTGATTTTTTGTGCCTGTTTACTAGACTTGAACTGTGTAAATGTCAATAATAACTGTACAATTTTGTTCTAAAACGTTTGAACATTAGTGTATGTAAGAAATGAAGGGCATACAATTTTGAAAAAACATTTTGATGACTTTTATTTTGTCTCTCCATTATTTTTTTTACAAAGTGTTTGCCTGTTTTCAATCAAGAAATCCCATAAATAGGACCTGCCTGACAAAGTGAAGTAGAGCAAAAGATACTCAAAGGCTCATGCCAATATCCAAGATACAAATAAAAAAGAAAGTAATTAACATCTATCAATCTAGAAAATGATATAAAGCCATTTCTGAAGTTTTGGGACTCCAGCAAACCACAATGAGAGCCATTATTCACAAATGGCAAAAATGGGAACACTGGTAAACTTTTCCGTAAGTGTGCAGCAACCACTCATCATAGAGGTCACATGAGACCCCACCACAACATCCAAAGAACTGCAGGTCTCACTTGCCTCAGTTAAGGTCAGCATTCATGGCTCCACCTTAAGAACGTTAAGGATCATCTCAATTTTGCTAAAAAAAAAACATCTTGATGATCCTCAAGACTTTTTGGAAGATGTGTCCCATTAAATCTGGCATAAAAGAAACACCACATTTCAGAAAAAGAACATCATACCTACACTTAATATTAAAAACCTACATTTAAACTACGTTTTGTGTTTGCTTGTGTTTTTTTCACTACTATTTAAATTTGTTTGATGATCTCAAATATTTAAAACATGCAACAAAAAAAAGAAACCATTAAGGGGGCAAACACTTTTTCCCACCACTGTACATTGTACGCCTAAATATGTTCACCTTACTTAAACACTTTAAAGCAACCCTTAAACAAACCTTTAATTAAACCAAGCATTGTTGAAGAAAATAAAACTGTTTTTAATTATACTTAAAATTTTAAACAATCATTAGGTTAGAATAACCCATCTGGCTCTATTTTAGCGAGGTGGTTGTCACCCGTGCTCCATGTCAGTGTGTTTTTGCTATTATAACAACAGGAAAAGTATGCCCTGAGATGCCCTAACCCCGCAAAAAGGTATGTACTAATTCTCTTAAATATTCATGGGTTTGTTTTGGGTGTAACGTGAGAAAAACCTATCAGCGTGTCACTTGCCATTTCTTTAAGAGGCAGGTGGACTGCAGCCAGCATACAGTCACACTAAGCATTCCAGAAAATGTTACTTTAATATGAAATCTTAACTCCAGTGCTTAAAACTATAACAGATTCTAAGCATGTTTTGGCTGATTGGCTGGATTTGGTTTTAGGGAAAAGCTGTGGAAATGAGATTTGTCACAGAACTCTCGTTATGAGTCTGTAATTATTCATTTTTTCTTTTTCCCTTCTCTTTTAACACACATGATTCAAGTAATCAAAGATGAGGAACTGGGCTACAGAACACATGAGGTTTGGAGGCTTAGAGTCTATTTAAGGGTAATGGTACCATCTGGTGGAGCTCCTGACTGATACACATTATGTAAATTTCTGTGCAATCTGTGCAAACCCCCCCCCATCCCCCCCCCCCCACGCATTTTCTCTAAAATAATATCATGATTTTATTTAGGCATGGAAGCCATTATTTTCCCAGGGAATAAGTGTGATTGTGTTGTGATTTTACCTGTTGTCCTGTCACTGATCTGTTCTTTGCCAGAGAGCAATGACAGATATTTTGATGTTTTGAACTGACAGTATTGGTGAAAAAGTAAAAAGGTTATTAAAAAAAATGTGTGTATGTGCAGTAAAATTGGTAAAGCGTCCTACACAAAAATATTAAATATGCAAACCAAACTGCAGATTATATTCATATAAAAGCAAAAAACATGAAGCAGGGGAATACGAGAGATCCCAGATGCAACAGCAAAATTTTTTTAAAAAGATAAGAGCAAAAACTGGCAAAATCCGTGCGCAAATTTAAAAATATACTTGATAATATTTTTTTCTGTTTTGAATTTGCGACATACAATGTCGATTGCAGATTTTATTTTCTTTTGTGTAGAACCATTGGCACAAATGAACTCAATAAAAATCTTCTCACCAATTTACATGCATTCTTTCTGTACATAGACAAAAAACACAGAGCATGTGAGAAAATCTATCATTTTATTCTTTTTTTATTATTTTTTTTAATTTTCACAAATACTGTCAGTATAAAACATTTCTCATTGCTCTCAGGCAAAGGACAGGGGCAGATTTTCAGGTTTGACTGGTGAAATAATGCTTGGCCCCTATAGGAATATTAAGGGGCCCATGATGGCCCCTTTCTCAAAAATATCCTAGATCCGCCAATGGTCAAGGTCAATGTGGTCCTGTGGCCTCGCCCAAAGAACTAGTTTAATGTGTGGAAACATATAAATACACAACAAACGATATCACAGTTATTAAAATGTTATTTAGTTAGTGTCTGTTTAATAAGTCGTGACCACACCTTAAGGCTCATTTTTACTTCTGCGACAAACCTGCGCCATAGCAAAGCCATCGCTGCGTACCCTACGGCGTAGCTATGGAAGTAAAACAGTGTCACCAGACTTTGAAATTTAAAAGCAATTGAATTTTTAGCACTGAATTATTTTACATTGAATTATTGCATGTGATTTTTTTGCCTCTGAATTAAACACTTTAATTTTTCAGTATATCATTTTCACTTATTTTATTTTAATGTAAAAAAAAATAAAAAGTAAAAATTCAAGTTTAAAAAATTCAATTAAAATAAATTCAGGTTGCTCAAATTCGACTGCTAAAATACAACGCTCAAAATTCGCTGTAAACATCCGGGACACACAGGATGAGCAATCCGAGCCAACAACCAGCCAATCACATCACGCTCCGAAGATCACGTGACAGGTAGCGCCTCACGGCTCAGAGCCGCTCAACGCGAGTCACAGCCCCCTCCGCTGCTCCTCTCGAGTAGGTGAGTGTAAAACAGCTGAAAACAGGGCATTTACCTCACCACTGTGGCCATGTAGTATCACTTAAACGGTGTAGAAATTAGAGGTGGGCGATACCGGGAATTTTGGTATCGATCCGATACCAAGTAAACGCAGGGCCAGTATTGCCGATATCGATACTGATACCGATACTTTTTAATATTTAAGCTTTATAGATCCAAATGATCCAAAAACCTAGGATATAATTTCACCAAATATTGTAAGTGATAACTAAATACTTTAGTATCACAATCAACATTTTTTTAGAAACAATGGAACAGTAACAAAACAAAGTTTAAATATAAAATAAAAAAATATAAAAAAATAAAATAAAAATTCTCCCCTCACTAGACATCTTTTCTAGTTCTTTGTTTCTTTTTTTAATATAATTGTCATTTGGAAAAACAATAAAAAATAAGGAATTGTCTTCCTTTCAGTGCAATTCAAATGCAAGTTTTTCTTAAATAAACAGAGTGTAAAAAAAATATCACTCAACACAAATCTCCTGAGGTAGAGGCGTGTCGACTCGAGGAGAGCGCTGAGTGGGCGGGGCCAGGCTGAGCCTACCTGCGTGGCGGTTTGGCTGGCTTTGCTGAGCCATGTGACGCATGTGCAACAACAAGAGACCAGAGAGTAGACTGTGGTGAATCTCGTGCGAAGCAGTCAGTGCGTGCGGCAGAGAAAAAAGCTTGAATATCGATATTTTTACACGAGTATTGCTCAATACCAATACCAGCGTTGGTATCGATATTATCGATATTTGGATCGATCCGCCCACCTCTAGTAGAAATCATCACTTTAACCACGGTTTGCTCTGTGGTTTGTAAACATATTAAATTAAGATAGATATCCAGATATACGTTATTTATAAATACAGCCAGACTGTGTGGAAGATAATTACTACTGTAGAATCTGAGATAGTAACTTAGTTTGCTAAATTATAGCTACCTATCTTGCTAGTTAGCTGTGGGACTGTGCGATTATAGACAAGATACTACCTAGTTAGCGGTTTGTTTAGCAATACCTTATTTACACTTTGCTGCAAAGTATGTTGCTTAGTGTAATGGCCACTGTCTAAATAAATATATTGAGCTATATTACACTTACTGTACCCCTCTCAGGCTGGTCCTCTCATTAAATAAAGGAGATTTATTAGAATTGCTTTTTGTCTCTTTACTAACTCATTTAACAGAGATAATTTAAGATATGACCATTATTTATTTTATGATATTAATTTTAATGTTTATATTTAATATATATTTTATACATTTGTTAACAATTCAACTCAGGCTTTTACTGAGGATATCAACAGTAAATAATAGTCCTAAAATGCTTGTGTAATTAAAATACAGCATGATTAGTCCTGTTTACTAGTGCATCTCAAAAGTGAAAAATATATATTTGTGTTTAATATCGTTCAGTAAACAGTCACCTTATGTTTAAAGCGACACATTTAACTTTTTTTTATTTTAAGTTTAAACTACATATTCTAGTAAACTGGGTTAAGGTTAGGACAGTAATTCTGGTTTAATGAACTTTTAGCCAGGTACAAATGATTTGGAATATGTCACTTTACATGTAGTGTAATGTATAATTTCTGTTAAATTATGATATTCTCATGATCTTCAGATTTTCTGAGATGCATTAGTAATTGGTTTGTGCCAAAACCAATGCAATAATAATTGCAAAAATGTTTTATATAAATATAAATGAAGTAAATACTGAATCCAAACAACACCAAGTTTAACACAGTCATATTTCTTGTCTTCATTTTCTTAAACAGGATATTTTCTCGCAGAAAAAGAAAGGATAATAAAAGGTAGGTAATGTTCTTAATTATATTCTAATTATAATTCTAATTATATTCATGTATATTCATGTATCAAATGCAGTATTTTTTCAAGTTTCTTTTGTATTCCACAGGTTTCCTTTCTCCAAACTTGTAAAGAACAAATAAAGAAATCCAATTTCATGCAGTCTGTGCTGTATTTATTTGATTTATTTACATGTGCCATGTTCTGTTTTTCTTTAGTTGTTTACATGTGTTCTGTATTTTTTTTTGTATGTTTTAGGCAGCCTCCCTATATTCTGGCACATCATATCATGTTCATCTTGTTTGTATAAATAATAAAAGCTGTTGCAAATAATGTGGTTCCTATTCATAATCCAAATAATTCTGCATAAAATCTTCAAGTGGTGACTTTAGAATATGGACAGATCTTTGTATTCTTTGACTTTGTTCTTTTCGTGGTGAACTCTCCATAGCTGCAAGCTGAAACTTCTCCATCTTCTTTTCAACCTTAAATAAAAACATCAGATTCACTTTTAGCGACAGCATTTACAAAATGTGATAATTATTATTAACATAAAACATTTAATAAATATTACTAATAATACTCTCTCATGGGTTGCAATGTTTGATTCTCATTTATTAACATGACCTAAATGTAAATAAAAATGTATAAAAGACATCACTAATAAATATTACCAGCCTGAGAGGTATATAGTAACTGTAATAAATCTCCTTTATTTAATGAGAGGACCAGCCTGAGAGGGGTACAGTAAGTTTAATATAGCTCAATATATTTATTTAGACAGTGGCCAGTACACTAAGCAAAATACTTTGCAGCAAAGTGTCAATAAGGTATTGCTAAACAAACAGCTAACTAGGTAGTATCTTGTCTATAATCACACAGTCCCAGAGCTAACTAGCAAGATAGGTAGCTATAATTTAGCTAAGTTACTATCTCAGATTCTACAGTAGTAATTATCTTCCACACAGTCTGGCTGTATTTATAAATAATTGATCTAGTGTTCGAGTTTGAAGCTCTTTCTGAAATGAACAGAGGAGCTTTATTTATTTAGTTAGTTAGTTTAACAAGGTATATCTGGATATCTATCTTAATTTAATATGTTTACAAACCACAGAGCAAACCGTGGTTAAAGTGAGGATTTCTACACCGTTTAAGTGATACTACATGGCCGTGAGGCGCTACCTGTCACGTGATCTTCGGAGCGTGATGTGATTGGCTGGTTGTTGGTTCGATTGAAGACTGAATCGATTGCTCATCCTGTGTGTCCCGGATGTTGACAGCGAATTTTGAGCGTTGTATTTTAGCAGTCGAATTTGACAGGTCGAATTTGAGCAACCTGAATTTATTTTAATTGAATTTTTAAAACTTGAATTTTTGCTTTTGAATTTTTTTACATTAAAATAAAATAAGTGAAAATGATATACTGAAAAATTAAAGTGTTTAATTCAGAGGCAAAAAAAATCACATGCAATAATTCAATGTAAAATAATTCAGTGCTAAAAATTCAAGTGCTTTTAAATTTCAAAGTCTGGTGACACTGTTTAACTTCCATAGTAGCTCCATGCACACCTTGCTGAAATTTTAACCACACGTCCTTTGTGGTGAGAGCTGCAGCGGTTCACGGTTTGTTTCCACGCTTTAGGATCTCATTCCCACAACTTATTAAGTCGTGGCCACGCCTTAGGATCTCATTCCCACGCCGTGGGATGATGTCAGCTTAGGGGCTCTGTAGGCTCCGTAGTAAACAGAGGCGCGAGCTTGGCTCAGTCCAGGGTGAAGTGCTGCTGCTGCTGCTGACTCAGCGGAGGTGAGGCGGCGGGCTCGCGCTCTCTGCACTTTTAAACCGCCCCTCGCGCGCCTGCGTCACGCGCTCTGTGACGCTCCTCTGCTGCTGCTGAGTTTTGTTGTTGTTTCTGAAGGAACCGAAACGGAGAGAACAGCTGCTGCGGGTATATTCTTCACTATACCCGGTCACAGCGGCGCGCGGAGTGTTAAACTAGCGCGGAGAGGGTTAAATCCGCGAGGTCGCGTGACGGAGCTGAGCCGCCGCTGCTGAGAGAGAGAGAGTCACATGAGTTTTAACGGAAAATGGCGGACCCGGACTCATCTCCGCCGGACCCCAGGCTCAGCGAACTTTCCCAAAGTTTAACCGCGCAGTCCGCGGCCGGAGCCAGCCCGCCTCACCGCCCCGACAACAACGGACACCTGGCCAGCAGCCCGGAGGAGTCCTTCTCCCCGACCTCCGTGATCTACTTTAAAGAAGCGCTCAGCTCTGCTAACGTTCAGTTCGGGAAGCTCGGACCGGCCCCCAGCCTCCCCACCGTGGTCTCAGGGCAGTATGAGTTCCACATCGAGAGGAGCAGGAAGCCGAAAAGTGAGTGATTCTCTGATCTGCTGCTGCTGCAGCTCTCCGTCTCCGAGCTGCTGTCTGTTTACACTCTTTTAGCCCTGGATTAGGTTTCAATGTCAGCGGTGCAAAACTGACTCGTAGGGAGTCGGTTCAGTGAATCAAATAAACATTCAGCGCTGATTTCACTTGGCTAGCTAGGGTAACTAGCTAGATTTAAGATTTCTGCAAAATACATATGTGTTTTAACTCTCAATGCAGTCAGATAAGAAAACAATACATTAACAGCTCGTTACTTAAGCTAGGTTAGCTTTGGATCTGTAGTGGGTTCCTGATTCAGTAGCTAGCTAACGCTAGCTAACTAGTCTGGGACAAGAAGTAGCTAAGCTAAGTTTGTTAACTAGTTCGCCTAAATTCAAGAGACTCAATTTTCCCTTCATTTAAAACTAATAAGGTATTTATCATAGTGTTTAACACTATGAGGGTGTTAATAATTTGAATGAACTTGACCTCCTAATAAGTGTTTTCTGTTTGATGAGTTAAGTTGACGAAAGAGTCGGTTTAATGAACTGAATCAAAATTTCTCACTCTCAAGTGATGTTGGTACTTCGTTCACCACTGCATAAATGTTAAAACTGGTCCAGTCACGATAACAACATTTTTTTGTGGACGATATATATTTTCTCAAAAATAACTTAATTTATTACCAAAATACCTATATTAGCTATTATAATTTATTGTAAACATTGTTTGACTGGCTAAAATACTGTTCACTGTTATAACATTTATATGTGAAAAAACAAAGTCATGTTCAATTATTGTACAAATAATTACAAAAGTAACCATTTTTAAACAAATGTCATTGTAAAAAGTGCCTCACTTCATGCCTCTGATTGCAATTTAAATGTTTAGCAAAAACGCTTTTTCACTTGTTTGCCTTCTTTGAAAGGAATTTTCGGCCGAGTAATTTTAGTAATTGTGGTGCATTCTTAATGTCAAGTCACTATTTGTTGTTCACTGGATAATCTTATTAACTTTTGTAAGGTTTAGTCAACACACAAAGTTAAGTGTATATAGGCTACTGACTGTCCAAAGTGAACTCCTACTGTGCATGTTTTTTGTCACATGAGAGTGCATTCAGTAGCTCCTCCATTTCCACTCGCTGTTGAGTTTTTGTGGATCTCCTTGGAAACACGCGGTCAAAGTGTGCGTAGCAGTGGACAAATAGCTGTTTTATTAAACGCGAGGTGACTTAACTCAGGACTAAAATTACCGGAGGACTATGGAGTTCAGCGAAAAACAGTAGGTAATTCAGCCCGTTCTTTTCTTAGAGGATGCCTGAGAAAAACGCATACATGGTTGTTCCGGACGGGAATAAAATCCCAGAGGACCCCCCATAAATGAGAAACAAATCCTGTCTGGATAGGGCTTTATTGTGGATTTGATGTAAGGTCCAGAATACAAGACCTAGAATATACAATAGGTTTTGGCAATGGTGTTCGTAACAAAGCCAGACTCAGTTGAAGCACCTGTATCTGGGTGAGGCAGCTCTTGTAGGTGTCCTGTCAACCACAAGATCATGTGGTCTGCCGCTCCCGGAAATTACAGCCTGCAGGAGGGAGAACAGCTGCAGCACTTCAACAGTCAGAGTTTAGGAATTGTGCTTGTTTGACTTGTTTGAGTTGCACGTTGGCTTGTTACATACAGAGGTAGAATTTTCGGGATGGACAACAACAGCATTTAGTGTCATTTAGTGGCCATGTGATCTTCAGTGATCTTTCCATACGCCACTAAATGTGAATATGGAATATGTGCTACTACACGTACGTACTATGTATAACCATAGCTACTAACATGTTGCCTAATTCTGCTTCATCTACAAAGATGTTTAGGCTACTGTTAGTATATGAACATCACTGCTAAACATGGGTGTTGGGTACATAAGTTCAGACAATTTTTATGGTGCGTGCTACTTATGATTTTATCATTTTTTTTGGTTCTTCAGTTTTCTTTAGGCACATATTCCAGTTCTGATAGGTGCCTCTTGGTATACTTTCTCCTGTCCCTCAAAAAAAAAAAACACACACTTCTCTGACACTGATCTGTTCCACTGCTGTGATGCTCACGTTTACACCAATAGTACTTTAGTATAGAAGGGGAGGGACAATATAGCTTGTATAGATTATATCAATTACAATATAGATTGTATCAATGCATAGTGTCTATCTTTTTTTTTTTTTTAACATTTGGTGCTCAAATGTCTCTTAAGACTCACTCCTAATTTAGTTACTTCTAATTGAGTCACTGATTCATTTCTTCATGTGGTGGCACTAATTAAATAAACAGGGTAAACCTGCACTGAAGAATATTGGTGGTCTAATTCTGTCAGACCTGCACATTTCAATGCTGTTAATGAGCTGATTAGTTGAATCAGGTGTGTTGGGAGCAGAGAAAACAGTGGGTGAGGACATTGGGTCTCCAGAAACAGATTTGAGAAATACTGGTATAGATTACAATTGATGCCATTAAAATGACACTATTGCATGAAGTGTATTATGATGGAAGTTGCTTGGCTTAACATTTGCCTACTATAGGCCAATGGCATCGTGACAATAAAAGCCTCTTGACTTAATTTGAAACCCAAAGTGTGCCATTTTTACACTGCCTCTACCACTTTTGACACAGACACTTTTACTGCCAAATTCTGATCTTCCCGTCTGTAGTCAGGTGCCTCAGCAGAATTTGAATTTCATGAGACCAGTCTACATTTCTTCAGCTTAGTTTTTTTCTGGTGAGCTTTTGTCCACTATAGCCTCAGCTTTCTGTTCTTTGGTTAAAAGCAGTTGAACCCTCCATAGACCTCTGCTGTTGTTTGCCTCCTAGATTGCTGTGTTGTGCATATGGAGATGTTTTTTGTTCACCGTTGTTTGCAGAACTCTTCTCTTGTTTGTCCTTTATTGCATCATTCTATGTCAACTAAAGAGACTTGTGCATAAGAATCCTGTGTGAGCTTTGAATTAACCTCTAATTGTTAATGTGAATGTAACCTGAGGCTGCTTGACCCCTTGTTTCAGTATTTCGTAGCAGTCCCTGTGGTAATGTGGCAGCTCGTGAATGCTGTCAGTTAAGCCCAGAGTCTTTCAGTTCTTGTTTCTTTGCTACTAGCAAAGGCTTCTAGTTTTGTGAGATTCTGGGGCTGTCTTGAATGCACTGCGTTTTTGTTGTCTACAAGCATGATGGGGGGGCCTTCAATGATGTTTACATTGAAGGCTTTTGAGGGCCATGGCAAAACATTTAGGTTGCACTTCTTGAGGTAGTCCATTGTAGAGTCTGAGGTGTGTTTAAAATCATTATCATGCTGTAGAAGATATCCTTTTTCATCTTTAGCATTTGGTTTACAGACAATCTGATATCTTCCAGGATTTTTCTTGAGCTTTGAAATGTAATCTTTTCCACAGGCTGTAACACAAACCCAAAGCATGATTGATCCACCCCTTTGCATATCAGTTTTGAGGAGTCTGACAGTTTTAAAATCTTTAAAATTGGCTGAACGTGGCCTTTTTACAGTGTACTCCTACTTAAACTGTTGAAAAGGATGTTTCACTGTTAATGTTATGCGAATAATCATAGGCATTCATTTTCTACTAACATTTCAGTGCAGTTTCTAATTCTACTATTCACAGTAATAGAAATTCTGATGAGGAGTAAATTAACTTTATGCCAGTGAATGTACATTGTGAAAGGGTATGTTTGTTTTATATACTGGTACATTTACATAGTGTTTTTTCATGTGTAGGTTAATTCTTTGCTCAGATTTCATCATTATAAGACACTATAAGCTCTTAAAAATTGGGTTCAGGAGTTCTTTAGTAAAGGCAATAGTTCTGTGACGGCTCAACAAACCATTTTTTCATACTTAAATGGTCCCATTTGAGAGTGGCTGTGCCAAGAAACCTGATGCTGTTTACCATTTCCACTGCCTGACAATTAATGATTAATGCACAATGTCAACCACGAGTCCTTTGATTTTAAAGATTTATAGAGCTGGATTGTTAGATTTGCTCAATTAAGGTGTTAAATATAAATCAGAATTTAACATACAAAGTAGTTTCATAGTCAGAGCAGTTAAAGAAACATTTAAACGTATTTTTTTTTTGTTTGCGGATAAATAGTCCTTTAAAGCATGATTATCAGATTTGTAATCACACTCAGTAAGCTTTTGGTTACTCATCCCATTGGTTTAATAACAGCTAAATTAATGTCATGTATTGGTTTAAGAAGATATCCTTTTATCAAAATATAGACTGCTGTCTTCAAAATTCCAGTATGCTTAACTGCATAAATAGTAAACTGTTCTTTTACTCAGATTTCATGCATATGATGGTGTTATCCCATTACAGTTTTTCTAAATTTTGTTGTAAATAAAATGCAGTCTATTATGTACAGTTTATTATATGTTCTTATTTACAGTGTTGCAGTAAATTGCAGTATATAGAATCAAAACCCCTGCACCGTGATGCATATTGTGGTTCATATTGTATCGCCAAGTTGTTGCCAGTGCACAAGTTGACATAGAGATAAAAGAATTGTGTTACATGTTCAGAAAATATATGGATATATTGTTTGGCTAGATTTAATTTATACTTTCGTTGAAATGTGTCCCCGGTGTGATGGGGACGTATTCATTTTCTGGCATAAGCACTTTTATGTTGTACTTCCAGTAACCTACTGAATTTATGATTTGTCACCTATACTTACTTGTCTGTTGCTGTTACATATTAACAGAAACCTCTTAAAACAGGCAATAAAGACTTTTCGGATCAGAGTTTGTCGGTGTTACACCCTAGCCTATGTCTGTCTCCCTCATTTGGTCTCTTGTGCTCCTGCCCCTCTGTTTACCTGTCATGTGTTCCCTGCCATGTGCTTGTGTTGTGTTTTTGTACCTGTTTCCGCCCTAGCCCCGCCCTAGTCCCGCCCTAACCATTAGTGTTCTCACCTGTGTCTTGTTTGTAACCCTGCCCCCTCGTCATCCTAACCCAGGTGTTTCTCACTCTCCTCCTGTATATAAGCCCCTCTGTTTGTACGTGCTGTGTCGAGTCTTTTGTGTTTTCTAGTCTGTGTATCCTAGTCAGTATTTCTACCGTGTATCCTGTTTATAGTGTTTAGCCTTAGTATCCTAGCCTGGTATCTTAGTGTTTGTATCCCAGTCTTTACCCCAGTCTTAGTCTTAGTTTATGTAATCTGTTTTCTTTTCTGTGTTTGTTTTGTTTATTTAATAAAAGATTATCTTTGCACTTACGTCCTCCTCCTCCATCACACCCCAGCGTAACAGTCGGTAAAAAATTGCATCTGATTTTTCTCTCAGAAATTTAATGGAGCTTCTACTGGTGACCTTATGAAAATGAGATTGCTCATTTTTGCTTGCAATTTAGAAAAAGGTATTGAAAAAAGTACTGTATCGGTACCGCTATCGAAAATTTTAAAACAATACCCAACCCTACAATTAATTTCAGAATAAACTGAAAAAAGTGTATTATACTTTTGTCAATGTAGTCTACATCTCTGATGACCTTTAAAATAATCAGAGTGATCTGACTGTAATACAGTCATAGTGCAGTATGTTCAGTAATCTAAACATCATGTGATCACCAAAATTGATGATTTATACAAGATGTAACCTAAAAAGGGTCACAGGGTTTATCTTTATCATGTTTGTTGAAGAAGTCACACAGATTTGGACATAAGTAAGTTGTGGAAATGTGGAAATGTTAATGTTGTGATCTGCTTGGACATAAAGCACAGATTGTATGGAACAGGGGACTCAGATTGTTGCAGTCTTAAAAAATATGGGTTCTTTAGGAAGAAACATTGATATAAAGATTCCTCACAAATATATATTTTAAAGAAAGGTATCTTTATGGTCCCATAAACAGTTATTCTGTGGCATCTTTTGAAGTACCCTTAATAGTACCTTTTAATTTGTATTAAGGCAACAATAATTCCCAGGTAGGAATTGTTTTACTCATTATTATAAGTAATAAATGCATCATATACTATGGAAAAAAAAATGTTTGTCCTCTTTTTTTTTTTTTTTGTTATTTTTGCTTTTTTTCATACTTAGATTTTTCAGAGTATCAAACAAACTTTAGTGAGAATGTACATAAAGCAGTGTGAATTAACTATATTAGCAACATTTTTTGGAAAGCCCCATTTGCCTTAAAACCCTTGTCCTGCATCAGCAAATGCACTACATCAGTGTTCACGGGGTTCAGAATCAAGGCTTGATTAGTACAGCCTGTATCCCTCTCTCAGGCAGCCTCTCGGAGCCAAGAGAAGTGGATCAGCGATGAGCACACTCCTGCCTGCATCAGCCCGGCCTCTAGGGAATACATCTCTGTACGCTTGCACCATCTGCTCACGTGACTCTCACAATCCTGCTCAGCATCACCGCAGCCATCTTGGTCGACACCCACTTGGTTGCACTGCGCACAGCCAATCCAGCCTATTCTGAGTGGGGGCTGTGAGGGGGAGGAGGAGGAAAGGGAGTGAAAGAGAGAGAGAGAGCGAGAGAGAGAGAGGGATTGTGATTGTTGCTCAGCCACTCATCCTCCCGTAGCGTCTCAATCCTCTGGTCTTGCTAAGCCAGACTGGAGGGCAGGGCATCTTTTAATCACACGGCGGATTTCTCCTCAGTCACTTGCTGCAGGGGGCAGCTGAGGGGAAGGACAACAAGAAGAATTTCATCTCACCGATTCGCCGTCCCGTGGGTGACAGCCACTTGCCTTTGATTGTATTGTCCTGCCCTTGTCCGGTCTATTGTTTTCCTTTCTCTTTTCTTCGCCCTTTTCTTTTCATTGTGCTCATTCGGAGTACCACTGGCAGGAGCTCGGGTGGAGTTCTGATCCCCTCCCCCCTTGATCGGCATTCTGCCCTGCGCTTGGTGAGGGCCGCCATCGCTGGCAGTGTTGTTGTTGTGTCGTCGCTCCCTCCGCTAGCAGCTGAGTCACCATGTCTGATCTGACGCCCCAGAGCGAGGCCCCCACCCCCACCACGGACAAGATCACCCAGGCCGCCCGGGAGACCATCTATCTCTGCAACTTTCGCGTGTCCGTGGATGGCGAGTGGCTGTGCCTTCGCGAGCTCAACGACATCTCGCTCACGCCTGACCCCGAGCCCGCTCATGAAGGTAGGTGCGCTCCATGTTGAGCCATGCTGGGCCACACTGTCCCGAGCCCACCGCCATCATGTTTCCCAGAAGCCCCCCACAGGCCTTTCCAATATTGTAGTTGTAGGGAGTTATGGGTGGAGGCATCTTTATGCTCAGTCCTGCTGGGAGGGGTTTTATATGGTGCCTGTTTGTCATTTAAGGCGTGTCAGCCTTACATAGGCCCTGGGAGGGGAAAAAATAATGCTACATTCAGACAAGGATATATTTAGTTATCATACTATGCTGTCGAAGAATACAATTTAATTTTATTCCTTTTGATCGTGTCCAACCTTATCCACTGCCACTAACATTTAGCATTTGCTGTACTGTTGTAATGACAGATCAACTTTAAGGGTCTTAGTATTAGGACTGGACGATATGGTGAAAGTATTGCATTTTATTTTAAATGTGCTGCAATTTTATCCAAATAAACAGGGCTATTTACACAATGACACTTTCTGTAATCAAATGTGGAGTTGATCAGTTTTACTCAGAGCTGTGTATCATCACAATAAACAACCTGATTGTCATATTGCCCAGATCTAAGGTTTGAAGACAGAATATAGCAGTTTATTCTTGGCAAAGCATATGTTGTGCTCATGTTTCTTAATCAAATCTTGAGTATATTGTGATCATGATGTACAAATTAAGCATATCAGTTCTAAATCTGTAGTGAATAGAAAACTATTCATACACATTAAAGAAGATAACCTGAGGTCATCTTACTATTATTCTTGCTGAAGGATTAGATATAGGGTTTGTATAACCTTTAAAAATATGAAATTAGCCGTCCTTTACATTGTAAATCTTTTTGACTTTTGGATGATTAGTTTTTTTTTTATTCTGGCTGCTATGAGATCTCAGCATCTCATGATGAATAAAAGTATTTATACTTGAATTTTAGAATTTAGTTTTGCATCAGTTATTATTGCACTTTATATGAATAAATAAGCTGCATTAGAGAGATCTCCTGAGAGATCTTGTCTCTTAAGACTAGAAACCTGCATTGAGAATTGAGACTCCACTGTATAGGAATACTTTAAATCAGATCACATGAGAGCATATTACCTTTACCGAGGGTTAGATATAGTTTCTTTTACACTGTATTTTTGCAGGCTGATTGATCCCATTGATCTAATGAGAATGTGAACCCAGCTCTCCTTTAAATTGTAAATGAGCTGCAGATAATGAGGTATTGTCACCTCCAGCTCTTGATAATTATATGTATTTATACTCTATTTATACTCTACTCGAAGGCCTTGTTGGAAATATATTTGATGTGCTGAAGTGATCCTTGCACTCTTAGTTATTAAGTAAGCTTCTTGATATTCTCCTAAAAATATCTTGTCTCCTGAGATTAGAAACCTGCATTGAGAATGAAAAATTGCATTGTTTTAGGAACTGTAGCATTTGTGTTCACATTCTGATCTAGTTGTACACAAAAGCCCTATTTGGCTGAGATTAGTTTTACATGGGCAGGTGGGTTAATTTAACTATTACCCAAGATTCTTATTGATTTTAGTCCAGTTTGAATCTTGTCATTCATTTTTATAGATTATGTGCTTCTAAGTCAGTAAAGATTTTAGAGCCTTTTACCTTCTGCTAAATTAGCTAAAACGTTAACCTTGGGTTATATATTGATTCCTTTAATATTCCATTATATTCTGTAAAAGAGAGATTTTTTTTCAAGTATGCAGGCACTTAGTGAGGCATTTAGTTTTGTTGGTCTTAGAGCACAGAGACACAAATACACAGGGTAATTTTAGGTCTGTAGTAACAGTTTTGGCTTATTAACTTTTTCTATAAAATTTCATTATTACTTTAAGATTACTTATATGTAGTGCTGGCTAATTTAAGATTAATATATATGCATTTCCTATATTTAAGTGTACACTGATTACAGCATGTCTCCTCAGCCTGACAATATCACTGTGTGATGATGTACACTACAGGTGGTTGCTTTTATATTGTTAATATTACTATCAAAATTATATATAATACATAAAATTCATATCAAAATTAAGAAATGTATTGTGATTGAAATTTTGGACAGCCCTAGTTATTTTTTCTTTTTTTCTTTTCAGTTGACAGCAGTACATAAATCAAGTAGCCACTCCCATCTTAATTTTTGTTAACCTGTTTTTGTTTTTGTCATTTTGTAACAAAAATACGTTACTCCATCTTTCCATGTAAAACTAATCCACAGGTCATCTTACGGCAATGATGATATCACAGATGATTCTGCCACCTTGATGAATCATGAGATAGTATTTTACAATTCTTTACAGCTACTGAAGAGGATAAAATAATCCTATATAAGCAAATACTAGTGAATCTGGATTTATTTGTCAGTTTTATTGAATTTGACAACCTATATTTTTCACCACAGGTTTACTCATTATTCATTTGATAAGCGTTACATGCAGTAATGAAGCAGCAACTTTAGTAAGCCTGGGGCACCGAGTGGTCCAGTGGGCTAAGCACTCCCACTATGATCGGGAGACTGCTGATTCGAATCCCAGTCATGCAGTGTCAGAGAAGGCGTGTGCTGGTTTTTACTCTCCAATCAATAGGGGATATACAGCTGACTAGCCTCTTAATGGCCTAGCTAAATTGGAAGATTAGAGTGCATGTGTTGCAATAAAAAATATATATTGTACACCATGTATCGATAATGTATTGCAAACAAAAACAATGCAATATACTACAGTATCAGTATTTGGTCCCACTCTGCTGAATAGGGCTCTAGCCAGATACGTTTGGTTAGATGTTAGTGAAGGCATGTGTTTAAAAAAAAGGAACTTACCTATTAAAGCCAAAATAAATTACAAGGCTCAGCCTTCATATGACTTAAAGATTAAGTATATTTGATGGGCAGTGTAGTAACAAAGGAGTGTCATCTGATGCCAGAAATCCAACAAGTCACACGTCATTGACGATGCCTTCAGTGCAATCAGTTCTCCAGCCCCCAGAGAGTCAAGATCCTCACATCCATATGTTAACATGAAACGAGAGTGTGACAGGCGTGCTGTTACCCTGGAGACTAGGCCGGGATTGCCACTCAGCATATCATTGTGTTGAGTCGTGATCAATTGACATAGGAAGAGATGTGGCCTGGGGTAAATCGTAGTAGCATCTGTGTGCATTTGTGGTAGTGGATTATTGCTGCAGTTACAGGAAGCAGAACACTCCTCAGATTCGATTTTGATTCGAGTACATGTGTTTTTTTTTTGTTTGTTTTTTTTTCTCTCCCATATCCAACAGTGTTGGGCCCAATCCTATTTTATTCATACCACTCATCCCTATTCCTCTGTTTTGCACGTGCACACCTAGGGGTAGAGCTGCAACTAATGCAGATTATTTGTTCGATTAATCGGAATTATTTTTTGGCATTCCCTCCATTTGTATAGTGCTATGAAAAAGTTTAAACACCCCTGATAATTTTCAGGATTTCCCTTTATAAATCATTGGTTGTTCGATTTCAGTTAAATATATCATGTTGCAGATGAACACAGTGGTATTTGATAAGTGAAATTAAGTTTATATGATTTACAGAAAGTTCGCAAAAATTCTTTAAACAAAAATAGGCAGGTGCATACGTTTTGGGCACCCTTGTTGTTTTATTGATTTGAATACCTTAGGCACTAATTATTGGAACACAATATTAATTTGGAAAGCTCATTGACCCTTGACCTACATACACAAGTGAATCCATTTATGTGAAAGGGTTATGGTGCACAGTTGCAAGTTTTTCTCCTCTTTGCATCTTCCCTTAAGAGTGGCAACATGGGAGCCTCAAAACACAACTCTCAAATGACCTGAAAACAAAGATTATTCAATATAATGGTTTATGGGAAGGATATAAAAAGCTATTTCAGGGATTTCAGCCGTCAGTTTCCATTGTGAGGAACATAGTGAGGATATTAAAGACCAAGTTTTTAGTTTTAGTCAACATTGTCGATGATTACGCCGACTAAACATTGCACTCCTATCTAGGGGTAGGGTGTCCCAATTCTTGTTAGGCTTGAGGAGGAGAAGAAGGGGGAAGTTTTAGGACTAAATGCCCCTTAAACAGAGGGCTATGAGAATCACTAGGCAAGATGCCGGCACAAGCGACTAAAGAAACCCACAAATTTGAGTTAAAAATTTACATAACCACTATATTGCCATATTTTAATGTGTAGTTCAAATGTTTAATGGCAATTTTCTTCATAACCAGCATAAAAAATTACAAGCTAGCTAACTTGCTCGTTCCACCTTTAAGGGTGCAACAGATGGCAGAGGCTGCAGAATTTAGGGTGGAATAAAAAAAAAACAAAGCTAATTTAATTTAGCCATCCTTTCTAAAGACATACAGTGCTCTAAAGTTACTAGTTAACCAGCAGCAACTAGACACTTAGTGTCTTTGCTGATTTGCATTTTACGCTTACAAGCCATCCTTGCCCATTAGCGTCTTTCCAAGGACGATTATCTGTGATACCATGACAAAAGTCAACTAGCATTTGTGCACCGTAGATCAGTCAGTAAGTCATTTGATGGTTTTCTGTGCACTAACATCTATGTGTATGGACAGCCTGTGCTACTGTCTGTAGCGCCTGTCTTAATGCATTTGACTCAGCAGTTCCCCACAGACAGCCTTTCAGCTACATTTCAGCTACATTTCACACACAGTCCACAGATACTGGAGCAGTGCCTACAGAAGTAGAGCTGTTTGATTTGTGGATCTGTACAGAAGAATCATTCTATTACATTCACAGTGGTGTTGAGATAGACATGAATGTTAAACTGCTCTTTTGAGGAACTCTAGGCAAATACAAATAAATGTGTTTTTTGTTTTTGTAAGCACTGACGTTTTATTATTTTTTTCAAAACCATGACCGATCAGAAAAGCATTTGAATTGCTGAGTTAAATGCTTCTATTGTATCATGGAGAGTCAGACAGATTGCTTATTGATTTACCAGCAAAGCAATTTGCAGTTTTAACAGTGTAAATACATTGATTGACATCTGTTTTTAAAGAAGCATGACAGACAGGTATCAGCTTGTTTGTTAAGACAACGTATTAAGACTGCTATATTATAAATATACTTGCTATTTATAAAAATAGCGAAATAGCCAAAACAGTCACACAAATTATTTATTTCTATATTCTGAATACTGAAGATGTTGGTACAGATGTTTAGATCTTTATACCAGTAAGAGCAGCCTTTTGAATTATAAAGTAAATTATGACTCCACTTTAGGAGGTGGTCTGAGATACATGTTTGATCTATATGTTTTAGTGGTGTAAACGCAACTCCTTTCAGTGTTCTCAAAATACTTTTGTTTTGTTCAGTTAATATTGTCTTCACAATAGTTTGTATGAGCATCCACAAAATATGTTCAGAAAAGGGTGATCTTTCTTTAGATAGATACATACAAATTAAATCTTAAAATGGCAATTATATTGTTTATCACAGTTATTTATATCATCATAACAAATACAGTTATCATGAGTTAAAATGATTATATCTTGTTCTTGTGTTCCTGGCTTAGTATATTGCATTTGTTTCTTTGCTTTCCTTTCAGTTGCCACTGAATCCTTAAAACTGTCATAAAGGAAAGAAATTTGACTGTTGTTTAATTTGACAGTGGAGATGGGCATTTAGGCTTTATGGACTTTTATAATTTACCAGTTTAAAACCAACTGCTGGAAATAAGTTGCCAACACAGGTTGTTATAAACATGGAGTATTAAAATGTAAGTAGTAATATTAAGCAGAGCAGCATGGCCTGGCATAGGCTACAAAATCATGAGTTTTTATTAAGAGCATTGCTTTTGTATAGCACCAGTGATGAGCACGAAACACATGAAACAATTTTTTTTTTGTTTTGTTTGTTTTTTTGTTTTTCTTTTCCATTGCCCTTTGCAAAGATTCATGGGAGGATTTCACAGAATTGGTGGAACAAATGCAAATGCTTGATGAGTTTAAAGGTGCGTATGGCGGCATCACGTTCTCCCATCATTCCCACTTCAGGCACCATCCAGTCATAACAGCTTTGACAGTTTTTAAGTGGCCATCGAGCCCTGCCCTTTCCACACACAGTAGCTGCAGCCCCTCTGAACCTCGCACCAGCACGGCTACTCCAAACGCTGATGTTCAACGGTGCTTGTTTTCCATCTCTCATACCATATTGTCTGTTTCTCGCTGCACTCTTGATAATATATATCTGCTTTCTAGAGACTGTAGCTCTTAGCTGCTTAGCCAGATAGATGAGCTTAGCTTTCTTTGCCTGTGTGTTTGATGTATGATTTTTTTTTTTCCCTATTCTTTTTTTTCCTCCTACCCTGTGTTTGTTTTATTTTGTCTGCCTCACCCTAATTTCTCTCTGGCTGTTTTCCAGGCACCTACATGTTTTTGCCATTTCACGCTCACTCCCATTTTTTTTATAAATCTGTAGCTTGAAGTAGTTGCTGTAGTGATTATGTTTATCTTAAGATAACCTACTCATGCCTTTCTTGACCCAGCACTAGTTCTATAATTATAGACTGTAGTCCTGTATCAGTTTTTCTGTGTACTCTTATCATTATCCTCCTGCTTTTACCTTGTTCTTTAATGGTCAGAAACACCACACACCATGCATTATTTGGGTGTTGGGTCATTTTGCAGCACTGCAGTGACACTGGCGTTAAGGTGGTAGTAAGTGTGTGTTGCACAAAGTTGCACTTTGTTTACCTGGGAACGAGACACAGCAGTGTCCACTCTTAGCTTAGCCACCTTGTACATGTCAGATAAGGTCAGAGATAGAAGAAGCGCATTTGTTGCTGCACAGTTTGTATTCTTAAAAGATAGTAATTGCTTACTAAATATATTAATTTAAACATTTACTTGAAACAAACATAAACATTGAAATCACCAGTGTATTTTTACACTATAAGGCACACTTAAAATACTTTTCCGTAAAATCAACAGTGCGCCTCGAATCCAGTGTGCCTTCTGTATGAACTTTACTAATCAGGTTGTAAGGAGCAGTAAAGCTAATCTGTCAAGTTGCAGTGTTATTTGGGAGTTTCAGTTTAGCTCTCCAGCATCAAAGCTGGAGTACCATTAGCATTAGCTGCTAACCATGCTCACTACTTCCCTGTATGAGGTGAGTATTATCGGCCTGTAGCCTGCTCCTAACCCCCTTTATCACTACTGGAACTGTTAGCCGCTAATGCTAAAGCCTTAGTGCTGAAGAAATTCAGGAATCTAAGCTTACTGTAAAAAAATGGAAGCGCTTTACTTTGTGAGAGAGAGAGAGAGAGAGAGAGAAATCTGAGTAGATTAATATCCAGCCCTGGTTTGTATTTAAAACAAAGTATTTTTTTTATTTACATTTTTGTTTACTTAGCTTAGCTTTACTTAACTTAGTTAGCTACCCACCTGCTGAATTAAAAGTCCCTTATATATAAAATGTATAAAAATGTATGTATAAAAAATAGACAAGAAAATAGACAATTAGAAAATTAATGGTGTGCCTTATATGGTATGGGTAAACCATGTGACCTATCAGTTTTTAAGTGTCAGTGTTAGATTTACTCAAAATAAAATTACATTTATATTACTGGTGACAGTCTTAAAAATCTATTGTATTATTCACCAAAATATTAAAATTAAAATTAAAATTTTTTAAATGCTTGTAGTTCCCTGTATTTTTGAGAGGGAGAATAATAGAATAGTGTGTTTAATACTTGGCTGATTAGATCCATTTTGCTTTATTATTTCAACGTAGTTGTATATTTTTTGGTATGAAAATGATGTAATATGCTGAGTTATTGAGTTTAAGAGAGATCTTTATTAGAGAAAATATACTCTAGTGTAGTTGCATATTGTGCATGCGTATGAATGCGTGTATGTATATAATAAATGTGTCAAAGGAGGATAATAAATAAGTATGCAGGGAAAGATACAGGGCTACTGTCTGTAATTTTAGCACTATAAAGTGCTCCTTAATAATAGTAAGTAGAGATGATGAGATGGACAATGCGTGTAGAAGCAAGAAGGTGTTCATAATAATGTTGGTATGGAGCATTTATTGCTGTAGAAAGCCACAGCTTTGATACCCTGGGTAGAAACAGATGGTGTAGAGTGATTTTCTGGATTTTTTTTCACCCTGTCAAACCTACAGTAGAGATAATGGGCCTTTTTGCTTTTGTGTTGTGCCTGAGTGCCCTGTAATACAAGGCTAATTGGGCATTGATTCAAAAGCGTTACTCGACTCATTTTCTTTCCCCAGTCAGTGCACGCACCGTGAAGCAACAAAAGAGGAAGACATTTTACTTTCAGGGCTGTTAAATCAACAAAGGATGGCAGTACTTGAGTCAAATCACCTTTAAGCAGTTATGTAACTCTGATAAACTGCGACTCTTTTGTACTATTCTTGGGTGAGCTAAGATCAGAAATTGTCTTTTAAAGACTTTAGTCATTATAAAATTATAGCTTATGACTTTAATAACTGAATGTCTCTGGTTTGAGTATTAACTTTAAGTTTACAGCGGTTCATGGTAAGTGACTTGACTTTGCATAGCTTTTCTGCGTACAGTCAAACATACAGGCATTTGCAAAATATGGGAAACAGTATAAATATGTCAATCATCTGCAGAATACATTTTCTGTGCGAATACTATTTTTTTTATAATAAAAAAAATTACATGGGCATGCATGAAAACAATGGCACATTTTATGTCATGTACAGTCTTAAGTCGGAAAACAGCAATGTTATTAAATGTATTAAATTGCAAATACTATTAGCCCCAGCTATTTTATGTTTTCTTTCTGGTCAACTTCATTTTATTTGTTAATACATAGGACACATCTTAACTTTAGTGATTTTGATAATACTAGATTAATGGTCTTCCAAATTTTGAAGAAAAACATGGAATTATTTAGTAAACAAAAAAGTGTTCAACAAACCAAAATATGTTTAGTATTTTAGATTTTTCAAAGTAGTACCTCTTGTTTAAATGACAGCTTTGCATTTTGGCTGGATTTTATCAGTCAGCTTTATGAGGTAGAGTCACCTGGAATGGTTTTCAGTTAGCAGCTGTGCTGAACTTATCAAGAGTTCATTACTTTTTTCTTAATGAGTTCGAGAGCATCAGTTGTAAAGTTCAAAAAAGTAAAAAACTTTACTTAGTATACTTTAAAAAATGAAGGTCAGTAAATCCGGAACATTTCAAGAACTAGAAAAATATCCTTGTGCAGTCACAAACAACATCAAAAACCACCCCAGGAAAGGAAGAGCAAGAGTCCCCTCTGTTGCACAGGATAAGATCATCAGAGTTACCAACCTAAGAAACTGCAAGTTAACAGCTCCCCAGATAAGAGCACCTAAATGCTTTACAGAATATTTTGGTTTGTTTGACACTTTTAAGTTACTTCATGATTCCTTATGTGTTCCTTCATAGTCTGGATCACTTTAGTATTAATTTACAATGTAGGAAAAAATAAACATGTTGAGTGAGAAAGTGTTTTCAAACTTTTGACTGGTACTGTATATTAACAAATAAAGTAAAGTTTATGAAAATTAATAAAAAAAAGAAATGAACCTTTATCGACCATGTAGGATGACTATTAATCAGAATAATGTGTTACATGCTGGATAACATTTCAAACTTGTTTGATATGATGTATTAAATGAGAATGTCTTTGCCTTATATAGTCTGGTCTTTCATGTCTCCTCAGATCCCAAGGACCCTATTGCAATCGAAAGGCTTAACCTGATGAACATGGCAAAGCTGAGCATTAAGGGCCTGATCGAATCTGCACTAAACCTGGGCCGCACTCTGGACTCGGACTACGCTCCTTTGCAGCAGTTTTTCGTAGTGATGGAGCACTGTCTGAAACATGGACTCAAAAGTATGCACCGTGATTTTACAGATCATTATTATAGTGCATCATTTCACTTTTCTCTTTCTGCTTTGTTATCTAGTGCCCTCATGTGCTATCCTCTTTGTCTTAACTTTTACTGTATTAAAGGTAAGAAGACATTCCTTGGTCAGAACAAGTCATTTTGGGGCCCTCTGGAGTTAGTGGAGAAGCTGACTCCAGAAGCTGGCGAGATCACAGCTAGTGTCAAAGATCTTCCGGGACTCAAGTAAGGAAAAATGGTTATATCCATCAACCTGTACATTTAAAAACAAATATTAAATTAGAATTTAATAAAAAAACGTTTTTCATGTTTCTTAATTTGTTTTTGTTTTTTTCCTCTTATAAGAACTCCACTGGGAAGAGGCAGAGCATGGTTGCGATTGGCCTTAATGCAGAAGAAGCTCTCAGACTACATGAAGACCATCATCAACAGAAAGGACCTATTAAGGTAGGCATTAATCAGTATTTTCCTCAAGTGATAAGACAGTATTGGTGTATCTCAGATCATCATTCTTTTTTAAGAAGGTTCTGGTCATTTAGCTTTTTATTGTTTGTTTCTCTAGTGAGTTCTATGAGCCCAATGCTCTGATGATGGAGGAAGAAGGAGCAGTCATTGCTGGATTGTTGGTGGGACTGAATGTCATTGATGCAAACTTGTGTATGAAGGGAGAAGACCTGGACTCTCAGGTACTGTGTTTTTAATTTATTATAAAAGACAATTACTAATTACAGTGGTGCTGGAAAGTTTGAGAAACCTTTAGAATTTTCTATATTTATGTATAAATATGACCTAAAACATCATCCCTTAAAGTAAATAAAGAGAAGCCAGTTAAACAAATGAGAAAAAATATCAAAATTACATATTTGTGTGTGCCAAAAATTTGTGCATCTCTAGGATTAGCAGCAAGTTTGAAGGTGAAATTAGAGTCATGTGTTTTCAATCAATGAGATGACAATCAGGTGAGAGTGGGCACCCTTTCTTATTTAACAAACAGGGATCTATCGGAGTCTGCTCTTCACAACACGTTTGTGGAAGTGTATCATGACCTGAACAAATGAGATTTTTGAGAACCTTGGTGCTCATCAGACTGGAAAAGTGTTTGTACTACACCAATCTACAGTCAGACAGATTACAGTGCACAAATGGATATTTAAGACCATGGTTACCCTCCCCAGAAGTGGTCAACTCACAAAAATGAAAAAAGTGCAAGGTGTCGATTAGGTCACAAAGAACCCCAGGGTAACTTTTAAGCAACTGAAGGCCTCTCTCACATTGGATAATGTTAGTGTTCCATTGCTGCTCATCAGCAGATTGCAAAAGATCACATGAACAATCCAGGAGTCTGTTTGAAGAATGTTTTGTGGATGGATGAGACTAAAAGAGAACCTTTTGATTTAAATTAAATGTGTTTTGTTTGGAGAAAGGAAAACACTGCATTGCAGCATAAGAACCTTATCCCATCTGTGTAACAAGGATGGTGGTCTCTCAAATTATATCAGAGAATTCTAAAGGAAAATGTCAGGACATCTGTCCAATGTGGGCTATGCAGCAAGACAATGACCCTAAGAATTTTCTAGAAAGTCCTGATCTTAATCCAATAGCAATGTTGAGGAAGGACCTGAAGTGAGCAGTTAATGTGAGGAAACCCACCAACATCCCAGAGTTAAAGCTGTTCTTTAAAGAGAAATTGGGTAAAATTCCTCCAAGCCAGTGTGCAGAACTGATCAACAGTTACTGAAAATATTTAATTAGTTATTGCTGCAAAGGGGGGTCAAAACAGATATTGAAATCAAGGGTTTACATAATTGATTTTCTTCTATGTTGGGAACAGATAGATGGGACAGTCAATTTCAGTCATTAAGTTGGGAGCATTTTACCAGGAATATGTCATAGAAGGTATTACCACCCACAGTGGACAGAACAGTGGATAGTAAGGATTGTAACTGGCAGTGTCTGGCTAGAATTGTCTGAATTGCAAATAGACAAGCAACTCTAGCAAAAATCACATCCACATTAAATGCAGAAGGCCCCACACGCACATGCTGCAGGAACTGTGCAGCGTTCTTTAGCTTGCATGGGTCATGATACTAGTTCCTGTCCTATGACATGGTATGACAAGACATGTTGGTGATATATTGTTTAATAGCTTGATAACTTGATACTGTTTTGTTCACTCTAGTGTTTACTATATATCTGTAGCTGGGGTGTTTAATTCAGTTCTCTGATCTCTGCAGGTTGGGGTAATAGATTTTTCCATGTATCTAAAAGATGGAGGTCACAGCAGCAAGAGCACAGAAGGGTGAGTTATAATTCAGTGTACTTAAGTAATATGTATGTGATGACTTCTGCACTATTTTTTTTTTGGAGGTTTTGGAGCAATCCTTAACCATCTTTTCTTCTGTTCTTCTTAGTGATGGACAAATCACAGCTATCCTTGACCAGAAAAATTATGTAGAGGAACTAAACAGACATTTAAGGTACGGTCAGATTTCCTGTAGTGTGTTCCTGATTTCTGTCTTTTTTTGGAAAGGATGAATCTCATGTCATACATTCTTCCCCTTTCGCAGTGCTTCTGTGAATAACCTACAAGCCAAAGTGGATGCTCTCGAGAAGTCTAACACAAAACTAACAGAGGAGGTGTGTAAAAATATCATTTTATATACGCTAAAGTCCACACATTTTAGAACATGTGTTTTTTATTTGTCCATTAGCAGTGTTGTATGGCCCTGCATCTTATCAATGACTTTATTACTGCACTTCACGTCAGAGTGCTAATTATTCTCTTCACTGCTGAAACTGAGACTTAAGTCCAATTTATACTTCTGCATCAAACCTACGTTGTAGCCTACGCGTATCCAGCGAGAGTGCGCTTCGCAAGGGAGCATGTTTGTTGCTGCGAGTGCATATCAGCGGCTCTGCGACGCTGATATGCAGTTTAAGCCACAAATGTGGGAATGTGTGGAAGGGGACTAAGGCCTGGCGAACCAATCACAGCTATGGCTGAACACTTAGGCGTGCACTTAGATTTTCAGAGAGGTATGCATCAAGCTACAGCGTAGGGTATACGCAGAAGTATAAATCGGGTTTAGTCTGAGCTAAGCTGAGCTAAAGGAGTGTGGACATGTGGGTCAGCCAACTCTTTTGTCTTTTGAAGACAAACAGTACTCACCGCTTTGAGTTCATCTGTAATTTCTCGAAAGAAAAGACTTCTAATTTTAATAATTACAGAGTTCTCTGTGTTTGTATGTTTTTCTAGGTATTAAGATAGTATGATAGGAAAGGATTTTAAGAATTACAGTTTTGTTTACTTGTCAGGCTGTTCACTTGTCTTGATTTTACAGCTTGCAGTTGCAAACAACAGAATCATCACCTTACAAGAAGAGGTGGAGAGAGTGAAAGAAGAAAGCTCTTATCTTGTGGAGTCCAGCCGAAAGGTAGACTGCAATCAACAAATAAACTGAATCTGATCTATTCCTGTAATAAACACACACACACACACACACACACAGTGTGGAATTATCTTAAATAATTTACATGTTTTGCACTATTGTGTGAATGCTGCTGGAGATGTATGTATGTATGTATGTATGTATGTATGTATGTATGGAGAGATGTATGTATGTGAACGTGGCCTTAAAGAGTAATTTTGCTCATAAAGTGGCAGTTCCCAGACAGGGATTAAGCCTAGTCTTGGACTAAACACTATGCTAAAAGGCAAATACCATTGACTACTCACCTGAGAGTATGAGAGACTGTCCCCTAATCACCTTTTTATCGAACTTTTTATTTGAAGACTCCAATAGGACTTCTGCAGGACTAATGGAATTTCTGTGTTTTTCTTCAAGGCATCGAGACCAGACGGAGCTGCAGACGGACAAGTTCTTGGCGAGACTCGCAAACAGCTCAAAGAGGAAACTCAGCTCCGACTGGTCAGTGGAGTTTAAAATAAATGCATCACAAAGTTTGTAGAAAGAGATCCTTTTTTAATATATAATAATATATACCTTATTCTTACTGTACTGTTATTTTTACTATTTTGCTGGTTTTAAAAGCACCCAACTTGAGCGTGCAGTTTGCACAATGCTAATTTATATATTGATATTTTTTTAGCTGCATTTGCCTCATTTCAGATACAAATGAATGTTTTTGCAAACATTTAGGAGATGGAGAAAGACCTATAAATTAGAAATTAAAATACATTTTCTCCAGACCATTGCTAGACATTTAGGAGATTTGCATTTGGACAGTTGCTGAGTGAACAGTTGGTACTGAAACGCATGAAGGGAAAACAGCATGTGATTTATGTGTAGGATGTGGAGAAAGAGCTGGAGGTGCAGATAGGGATGAGGCAGGAGATGGAGCTGTCCATGAAGATGCTGGAGAAGGACATCTGTGAGAAGCACGACGCACTGGTGGAGCTCAGACAGCAGCTAGAAGATGTGCGTAGACTCAACCATGAGCTCTCCCACAAGTCACAGGTGAGCAAGCTTAATAGCAGCAATATGTTTTACTAAGGTTATTTTCACACCAGTTTTTGTTAGATTGTAAATATTTTGTCTCAGTTGTCTTAGTTTCAGTTTTTTACATTGCAGTTTGCAGTACTTAAGAACTTTACTTCTGTTATTGCCAGCTACATAGTCTGTATCACCCAGTGTGATCATTGAGTTTTCTTTAAAGGTGTTGTGACAAATTTTGTCTCCCAGAAAGAATCTGACTCTTTGTGTGCATGTGTGTCATGCAGAAGAGTGTGCGCAGCAGACAGATCTCAACTTTCTATTATTTCTGGTTATAAAGAGGTATTAAAGTATTAATGTACAGTTACAGTAGATAATTGCCTGCGTAGTATGTTGCACCCATACTGCTTTGTGACCTGCATGTGAAGAAGTGTCAGATGAGAGAGTCTTTATATTTTTACTGTTTAATAAGTGATAGTGATGAACTACTGTTTTGTAATTGTCTTAAAAATAAAAAATAATTGGTTGAGTAGCTCTAGGTAGAGATCGCCTCCTTTTTTTGGTTGGACCAAATTTTGGTCCTTTGGTCCTCACCAGCTATTTTGTTGGGACCAAACTGAAAAGACCAGACCAAATAAGGTTGACGTGAAAGTATACTAAGTTAAAGTAACAACATAAATATAACTACATAAACTGACTATTAATCTGTGCTGTCTCTGAATATATCTTGCAGTACAGAGGTGTTTATTAAGTGTTTTTTGTGCATTCTCTGCAGAGCTCAGAGTCCAGCATCAAACAGAAGGCTGAAATAATCAGTCGCTTGGAAGAGAAAACAAACCAGATGGCATCCACCATCAAACAACTGGAGAACAGGTAGGTACAGTGTGAGAGTGCTTTGTAAATATTTACAATACCTTAAACCACAAAAACGTAAATGTATTTAATTGAGATTTTGAGTGATAGACCAACACAAAGTAGCAAATAATTGTAAAGTGAAACGAAAAATCTGAAAAGTGTGACGTGCAAAATTATTCAGCACCGCTATATCAATTCTTGCACTGGCAACTTGCGCTGCAATTACAGCTGCAGTTCTTTTGGGGTATGTTTCCAAATATGTTTGTCCAGTTTTCATGTCTTGCCACAGAAACTCAATGGGATTTAGGTCAGGACTTTGACTGGACCAATCTTACACATGAATATTCATTGATCTAAACCATTCCACTGTTGCTCTGGCTGTATGTTTAGGCTCATTGTCTTGCTGGAAGGTCCCTGCTGAAGAAAATCATGTCCACAGCATGATGCTGCCACCACCACGTTTCACAGTGTGGATGTGTTCAGGGTGATGATTAGTGTTACTTTTCTTCCACAGATAGCGCTTTGCATTTAGGCCAAATGTTCAACTTTGGTCTCCTCTGACCACAGCACCTTCTTCCACATGTTTGCTGTGTCCCCTACACGGCTTGGCATAAAGGCCAGATTTGTGGAGTGCACGACTTATAGTTGTCCTGCAGACACATTCTCCCACCTGAGTTGTGGATTTCTGCAGCTCCTCCAGAGTGACCATGGGTCTCATGGCTGCTTCTCTGACCAGTGCTCTCCTTGCTGGATCTGTCAGTTTGGGTGGAACATGGCCATGTCTTGGTAGGTTTTATCGAAACAGTTGTAGAATACTTTTTTCTGGTTTGTTTTTGGATAATGGATTGATCTTACAGTGCATCTTGAGATGCTCAAAGCTTGGGATATGATTTTATAACCTG
Organism: Astyanax mexicanus; assembly: GCF_023375975.1. Classification (NCBI taxonomy): domain Eukaryota; kingdom Metazoa; phylum Chordata; class Actinopteri; order Characiformes; family Acestrorhamphidae; genus Astyanax; species Astyanax mexicanus. The sequence goes on from NC_064429.1 coordinate 17,593,443, forward strand.
ACCCTGCTTTAAACTTCTACTCCACAACTTTATCTCTGACCTGTCTGGTGAGTTCCTTGGTCTTCATGATGCCGTTTGTTCACTAGTGTTCTCTAATAAACCACTGAGGCCCTCTGAGAACAGCTCTATTTGTATTGAGATTAAATCACACAAAGCTGGACTCTATTAACTAAATAAGTGACTGAAGGAAGGACTGAAGGAAACCGATCGCACTGGATTTTTATTTTGGGGTTTCAGAATAAATACTGGCCTGAATACTTTTGCACGTCACACTGTGCAGATTTTTATTTGATAACATTTTGAAAACTATGTATTGTTTTAATTTTACTACTTTGTGTTGGTCTTTCCCTTAAAACCTCAATAAAATACATTTGAGTTTGTGGTTTTAAGGTGACAAAACATGATGAATATGAGGGGTATGAATACTTTTGCAAGCCACTGTATATCTAATATAATCTATAATGTACTGTGGCTGTTGTACTAAAGCCTTTATTTTGCTGTGTTTAACTTTTTAACAATATACACTTTATATTGTGGCATCAATGATAAATAAACAAAACATCTGACAGTGACTATACGCACTGTGAATTCATTTTTAGGCACAGATATTATTTGACTACTAATTATTTCTTGGCTTTTCAATTGGATTAGGATTAACCTTCATTATTTTTTTCTCTCTGCAAGTGCTATCTATGGTCATTTCCTAAATTAACTCCTCTTTACTGCTGTCTCTGGTTGTTATTTTGCTCTATTTTTTTTTTTCTTTTTTCATTTTGCATCTCTTTTACATCCTCCTTCCTACTCCTCTATATTTTCATTCGCACAGTGAGAAAGACGTGGTCAAACAAGCACGGAACTTGAATTCAGCCGCAGGAAAACTGCTGCAAAAGCAACAATAAATCATTTCAGATGCCTACTAATAGGTTCACCAGTACAGATCCTAAATTTGCATATTATAGAAACAACTAGGGTATTTGTTTTGTATTGGGTTTAAGATCTGTCGCAGTTCTTTTCTCATATGGACTACCGTTTTTTTTTGCCTCTACTTTGAATAGCTTACTCTAAACCAGCTCTTCTCTCTCTAGTCTCTCCGTCTTTGTGTTTTACCAGATACGAAGTGCAGCCGTTTCAGAAGGTGTGAGAATGGCTATAGATCTGGGCTGGCTTTTGGCTCTTGTGTTGGTTCTGGAAAGCTTTGGTCCAGCAGTTTATAAAAAAATAGGCAATGGTAACAAAGCAATGCATATCACTTTTATCTCTAATGTATCTTCATAATCTTCGAAAGACCAACTACCATAAAACGACTTTTGCTGTGTGTGAACTGAAGCCTTTAGCCATGGGAAACATTACTTTAGAGTTTACAGTTTAACCGATAGTAATCCTGAAAGATCACAAGTAATGACAGTGAAACAAAAATATACAATCCAATGTGCAAGAACATTTTTAAATTCAAGTTTTAAATAGTTGTTCTTTTGAGAGAAACAAAAAAAAAACAATACTACGATTTATACTTTAAATGAGACAGATCTTTTAGCACATGGACCTGAATGAGCTCTGACACAAGTTTTAGGATGTCCTGTGTGGTGACTGTGCTTTTAAACTGACTCCCCTGGTTAATAATTATGCAATTGACTCTTGAATTGAACATTTGTACTCAGGAGGTTCTGGTTGTTGCTTTTTTAAGGTGGAAGATCATGTGCCTGAATTAAACATTAAAGTTCATTTTTAAATTGAATTCTAAGTGAATTCTAAATGAAGTCTAAGGAGGTAGTCGACGCCAAATGTAAAAGCCACAGTCCTGTGTAAGCCCAAAAATAAAGTTCTTCTAAGGTTCAGATGGACGAGGTTTGTCCTCTAAATTGCAACGGATTGATGAACAAAAGTGTATGTGGACTTTAACAATAGATGTAAACTGTAGTACAGTAGCATAATAAAACAAAAAATATGAACACTTGAGTGTCTTCGCTTTCTTTAGCATCCATGTTGCTTCTGCACTGGTCGTTTTTTGCATCCTTTTATCCACACAGTTTCTTTTAAATTATTTCAGTTATTCATTATTCATTGTTTTATTTGCGTTTGCATATTTGCAGTTCTCCTCCCTGTCATGGCTTTTTAGTTTTTCATTTTTACCTCATTAAGTTCATCTGGCTCAACTTCAGATCTAAGCAGGCGGAGAAGCAGAAGGACCTGGCAGAAGAGGCCAACAGGCTCTTCAAGCAAGAGTTTGGGGACAAGATTGAGAGTCTGCAGCAGGAGGTTGAGCAGTTAAGAAGGCAGAGGTATGCAGCGATCCGGCACAGGGATCTCACTTACTTTCATTTTTTCTTGAGTTTGGTTTGATAATCTTGAAATATTTATAATTATGCTGCTGTTGTGTTTAAAGTCCTTTGGATTAACAATCAATGGCTACCGTTACATTACCAGGCTGAAGTGACTCAAATCTAATGTTTTGCTCAATGTGGCTCAGATTAGATTTTTTTCATGGCTGTGTAGTGTTTTTTCAAATCAGATCTGAGCCACTTTTATATGTGGTCCTAAATCGGATACTTATCTGATCCATGGGACATAAATGTGAACGGTCAAATCTGAATTCATGCGTCTTTTTGCTTTTACGCATGCGCTACATGCTTCTCTCTCTCACCCACAGCTGTGCAGCTATAGCTGCAAAAACAGCAAAAGCAAAGCGCCTGGCCTTTTTTCACCTCCTCGAACTGATCATGTACTTCAGACTAACTGTTTCCTCTCCACTCCAGCAAAAGATGCTCCACATATCAGCTGCTTACTCATCAAATGTGACGTTTTTTTTTTCTGTTGTTGGTAAAGAAGGTGACGTTTATACACGCATCACGTTTATACACGCAGTTTTGTTTACGTAGCTTAGCTTTACATGCCTCGCAAAATTAGAAGGGAAACATGCGGACCCCCGTTCCCAACAAGTACCGCCTAAAATGTCTTATTATCCAGTGTGCCGAGTGTCTAAAAATAGACCAGAAAATAGATGTTTACCGATAGTGCACATTATAATCCAGTGTGCTTAGTTTTTATAGAAAGCAGGGAAAAGGTCACAGAGTGAAAGGCAGAACTGGAGCACCGAGATCTTATAAGACCAGCTTGATCTGTTAATTTACTCAGTGATGAGCAGCTTCATAAAACTTGGTGACAGTGCAAATTATCTACCACTCTGGCTTTAATGATAATGTGGGTTCAAAATGATTCCTAAGATTTTTATAATAATAGTAACAATGAGTTACGGTTATATTGGAGTAAAGGAATGAACTCTGGAAAAATATGTAGTGAAATAAAAGTGGAAGTAGAAGAGGAAATAATACTCCATTAAAGTACAGTTACTGCATTTTAGTACTTGAAGGGACACCGAACCCTATGATTTTGCTGATTCTCAAAAAAGGCTATAAAAAAAAAAAAAAAAAAAAAAAAAGGGGGTGGGGGGTAGTTTGGCACGCAGATGGTTGGATCAGTGATTGTAGAAACAAGGAGACAGTATTAATATTATGGCTGATTGTTGTCTGTTGTGAACAGGAGCAGTTTAGAGCAGGAGTTAAGGAAAGAAAGGGATCGGCGAGGAGGACCACCTTCTGATGCTCTTCTGGGGAAAACCCCACCACAGAGAGACGTGAGGCAGCAAGTGGAGGACATTAAAAAAGTAAGTTATGATCGTTATGTACCTACAGCGTTACTATTAAGACATTTAAACTATTAGAATCATTTATTGGTCATTTTCTCGGTAGGAACTGGAAACGGTCAAAAAAGAGAATGACATACTCAGAAATGTGCTGGAGGAGAAAACGAGTCTGAGCTCAAGCCTGTAAGTCACATCTTTTTCTTTTATTTTCTTTAAATTACACAGAATAGTACATAAGTAAGGACAGTAAATCAGTCAAATAAAATTAAAAGTTGAAAGTAATACACTGCCTGTCTTTCTTTGTAGGTCATGCTCTCATGAAGATGAACAAGTATGTTGCATTTTTTTGTATTTAGTATCATACAGCAAAAAAAGAAACCACTGATTTTGTATTGAAGTAAAATCTATTTTTTTCATTTATTTAAAAAAATCTAAAAACAATCTAAAGTATTTTAGATTTTAAAATACACTGTGTGTATGTATTAAACTATTGAAAGCTTGAGATGTGTGTATTTATTTACACTGTTCTTATGTTTAATAGGAACAGCCATGTGAAGAGCCAGAACCCTTTATCTGCCAAATGTGTGAATGTCCAGAATCTTTAACCAGACCAAAGGTATGAAGTATGTGAATCCAGTGAGTGATTGACTGAATGAATTAATCATATTTTTTTGCATTATAAGGCACACCAGAGTAAAAGGCGCACTATCAATGAACGTCTATTTTTGTTTTAAAAAATATATATATTTTAAAGTCAAATGAGTGCAGGATGTTATTCTACATATATTTCTCTATTGAAAACTGTTCATTTGTGCAAGTAAAGCGCTTCTGTTTATTTACAGTACGCTCAGATTCCCAAATTTCCACTAAGGCTGGATGCAATAGCATTAGCGACTAACCTCTAGGGCTAGTGGGAAGTAATTGCTGCAGACAGAGCTACACTGTGGAACCCTGAGTTTTGGTACGCCAGGGGGATATTAGCTAGCGGTTTGTCCCACGTATCTTGTTTAAAAACTGTTATCATGCAGGCTACAGTCCGATATACTCACCACTAAACAGCCTTCAGGTAATGCTAATGCTGCACCAGCAGTGCTAGCTGGGGTTAGCAGCAGTCTACAGGCCAATAATACTTACCTCTGAATGGGAAGAGCTTTTCACTTATCGCGGTTTGCAGGTAATGCTAATACTGCTCCAGTCTCGATGCTGGAGAACTAAACTGAAACTCCTGTTTAGCGCAGTACTTCAGCAGAGTGGCTTTACTGCTCCTTACAACCTGACTGGTAGAATTCATACATAAGGTGCATTGGATTAAAAGGTACACTGGCGATTTTTTTATGGAAAATTAAAGGAATTTAAGTGCGTCTTGTAGTGCTAACAATTCGGTACAGAAATTAAAATGTCAATAATAATAAAAAAAAAAAAAAAATCTGGACTTGGTTTTAACAGACTCGACTACTAAAAGTCTTGGTCTTACTGCAGTAGTTTGCAGTAAATTATAAAATAACTTAATATTCATTTTTTAGATTCTGGTCCATGTTGACAAGACATGGTATAAAAACATGGTTATAATTCTGTGCACTTTTTTAGCACCTTTTTGGAAATGCTGTGATATATGATATTTGGTTATTTTTAATCATATTTGTACTGTTTATTATTATTCTGTTAATGCTTAAGGGTAATTATGAAATCTATTTCAGGGCGAGTGTAAGAACTGCAGAGAAGTCTTCTGTGAAAGCTGCATCACCAACGAGCTCCCGCTTCCCTCCTCCATAAACCCGGAACACGTGTGCAACACCTGCTACTCCACCTTAATGCAGCAGTATGCCTCAACTCCTACCTGAGAGGCTGGCCCTGGATGCTCACAATCATAAATGGATAAAAAAAAATAATATGTGGAGGACCCCTGACTTCGATATCAAGATTTGAACCTTTAACCAGCAACACAAGTGGCTTTTTTATGCTTACTGAACATGAAGTTCTAGTTTTAAGTGCTCTTTGTGTGACTTAACAGATTCTTACATCTGCATCAAATTCAATATCATGTGAGGGATGAGTGACGTTGTCCACTGAGTGGATTTGTATTACTTGAACTGTGCATGAAATGTTTTTTTTTTTTTTTTTGTAGTGTAAGATTTATAGAGGGGTTATGATTTATTTGCAGACAAACATGACAGACCGTTGCTGTGTGGCTGCTGCCCGGGACAAAACACAATATTTAAGAATTGTTTTAACTGCGTTTTAGACAGAACATGAATTTTGGATGTATTAAAATGATGCCAATGAGCTGGCCTATGTTTTAACAGTGTGGAGCTGCTTTATTCAGTTACTTGATGAACACAGTCATAGCTGGCATTTTATTGAGCCAAAGCATTGGAGTTACATACCATTTTTTAAGAACATCTCATGCATTGATTTGTTTTTATTATAGCTTTTTAAAGGAATATTTTGGTTGAATCATCTCATCTACATATTTATCTTTATCAAGCTGAGACTACAGTTTTTATGACCCATCATGCTGAAAGAATGTAATGCGGTTTGCTAAATTTTTATGTACTTGAGGAAAACAGCTCATCAATAAAGATTTACTATATATTTATTAGTTCTATGGCACAAATCTTTTACAGCATAACAGTACTGATTTTATTGTAATGAAGCTATTATTGTGAAGATCTGACTCTAGAATAATGGACAGTATACCACATAAGGAACGCATTCTGAGTTTTGCAGTTTTAATGACAAATATTCAGCATAGATAAATAAACATTGCAGGTACTTTGGACATTTACACAGTTGTATCTGTAAAAGAAAAACACAATCCTTTTGTTAAGATAATTACAATCGTAGAAATGCAATTAATGAGTAAAAATAAATAATAAGGTAAAATAAATAATAATAAACTCACCTAGTTTCCTCCTGCTGTCTGTGAATTTAGGAACAATTCGATAGATTTGTTGTCTGGATTGGGAGGGGAAAAAAAAAGAAAACATCAGTTGTGTTTAGTCCAGTATGTGAGGGAAAGTGTGTGCACTCTACATGTGGGCATCAGATGAGCCACAGTTAATTGTTTATTTATTATGACTTGCACAGCTTACCTATACATTCTTTGTCTTTAGACATTGCTGCCAGTGCATCCTGGTGTGATCTGAAGTACACCTCAGCTACGCCTCGAGGTTGCCCATCGGGGCAATACTCAATCAGAACCTTCAACACCCTAATTGGGGAGAAAAACTGAGAAACCAAAAATGTTAATATATATTCTATCATTATAAATGGCAATTCAAGCTGTAACATGCACACTGGTGTTCAAAATCTTGTAATATTTATTAGAAGAAATGAGAAAGTTAATACTGTTTGAATTCAGTTTGTGTACAAATTTAGTAAGTAGTAGGCTGAAATAAATCGAGTACACAAGAACTGACAAATTCAGAACAGTTAAAAAATATTAATATAATATTTATAATTTATTAAGCGCCATATTCATTTAAAGAAAAAAATACTTTTTATTAATAGTCCATTTAAAAGGTGCGTCTTGTTGTATTACTAGTTTTCTTAAAAGTCGATGTAGGAAAAAAAAAAAAAACATACAAGCTAACAGACCTGCCAACCTTAAAATCAGTTTTATCATAGCAGTTTTTATCATAATAAAGTCTGATTTTTTTATATATTGTGAATTTTTGTTGGAAAAAGTAAACCCAAAAGTAATTAAAGCCTTAATTTAAAGACTTGAAGATTTTCTATTATATGTACTTCTAACAGTAGAGTAAGTTACAAACTTATATAAAGGCCCAGTCATGCAATAAAAAACAAATACAGTAATATACTGTGAAACCATCAGAATCTTGAAAAATAATATAATATACATTTTGGGTCCTATTGTCCAGCTTTACCATTCAACATTCCATCATTCCAAGGCCAAAGAACAGTATTTTTAAACTGCATGTAGCCACTCTTTACCGCAACCAAAGTAACCTTTTTACAAAAGTACTTGACACATATAACTTACTGTTAATGCAGTTTGGGGCACATTTAATAGCTAGTTAGTTAGCTATTAGCTAACTAGTAGCAGTCAGTTTTTACTATTAAATTTTATTTGAGGTGGAGGACCGATCCAGACACACTAAAAAGTCTGAATGCAGTTACAATTTTCTTTTCTATTCTAATCACAAAGCTTTATTATAAGACTTACATTTACTATGTCTCCTGCAGTGGCTTGATAAGGTAGCCCTCTCATGTTAACATGGTGTATCGGCTCAGAGACACTGTTAACTAGAAGGGAGAGTAATGGTTAAAAAAATATGCATTACATGTATTAAATATCAAAAGCCAAATTAGTTATTTCAGTATCAAACTCACTTCTTTGTGTGTGGAATGTAGTGTCTGAAGCCTCTTTACTCACTCTGCTGTACTCGATATCGCTCCTTTTGCTGAGGAACACCTCAATGTACCTGGATTTTAAAAAGGTGACCATTAGAATTTTCACAGTAAAATTAGTGAAGGGCAATAATAAAAGTTTATCTACAGTAGAGCAAATGTAATATGAATAATTATTTCAGTGTTCTCTTTATTTTTTTGAGCAGTGTAGAAAACATGTCAAATCTGAAGTCTCAGACATGTGTGTGCGACTTAAGGACTCAAACTTGAGTCCCCATCTCTGCTAGACAGACAACATTCTTTGAGGAAAGTGCCGGCTCCCAAGCCTTGAAACATCAGCAAACAGAGGCACGTGCTCTCTAGCATCACAATGGACGCAATCAGGAAGGCAGAGTGCAATCTACCCACCCAGATACAAGATCAACTGTACTAATAATTATCATTATAAAATAGCACACACCTATTCTGCTGTACCCCTTTAATTAAAGTGCAGTATCTCAGTAGAATTAACAGAAAACCATGTTATAATCTGACCTTTTCCCAATGTAACCTTTGTCCCTCTGCAGAGCTTCAATAGCCGTCTCCTGGTTGGCAAACTGTACATACGCATTGCCTGATTTCCGACCTCTGTTGTCCAAGACAAACGTTACTCCATTCTTCACAACATCTAGTCCTGAAAGCAGCAGCCAATGTAAAATGTATCAGAAAATACAGTAAGAGTGTTTCAGTTCGAAGGCAGTACTGTAATACTGTCTCACCTGAGAAGAACTCTAGAACATCTTCTTCTGAGCAGTTAAATGGAAGCCCTCGGAGGCAAACCACTCCGTCTTCACTGTGACTCCTGTCTAAGCCCTTCATTATGGCTTCAACATCTTGATTTGTTACTTTATACACTGCAACCAAAAACATAAAGAGGTCAGTTATAAAGGAACAATGTCTATAATTCAAAATTTTCCATCTGCCAAGACATACATTTCACATTTTGTCTAGTCCTTGTTAAGTATAAACTTACTGGTGCCATGCCTAATGGCAGGTGCAGGCTAGAGGGTCTGTTCACAGCAATGTTCATGTCTTGCCATAGAAGCTTAATAGGATTTAGGTCAGGACTTATCTGGGCCATTTTAATGTATGAATACTATTTTATAGAAACCATTACACTGTAGCTCTGGAGGTATGTTTAGGGTCAGTGTCTTGCTGAAAGGTGAATCTCCTTCCAGTCTCAAGTCCTTCACAGCCTCCAACAGATTTACCTGTTAAATTTCGTATAGACTATAAAATACTTCTCCTGACATATAAATCCCTCAATGGTCTGGCCTCGCATTAACTACAGGAACTCCTTACTCCTTACAATCCGCCACGTTCACTCCGCTCCCAAGACGCTGGCCTGTTATTAGTCCCGCGTATTAGGAAAAACTATGCAGGAGGAAGAGCTTTCTTTTATAAAGCTCCCCAACTTTGGAATAGCCTCCCTATTAATATACAGGACTCAGACACACTCTCAATCTTTAAATCTAGACTCAAAACATTTCTATTTGCTCAAGCTTTTGAGTAATGTCTCATTACAATTTTCTTCCTCTACAGCTTATCCAGCATATATAAACCCTGTCCTAATCATCTGCTTTCTCTTTCTCTCCCCATGTCCTGAGCTGCTGCTGCCAAGTGCCCATCCCACTCCAGCAGAGTTTTATAAAACCATTCTAACCCCTTTTTCTTCCCTCCCCTCTCTGTTCTCTCTCTCTATCTTTCTCACATGTGCTGAGACGCCTGGCCGGCCGGTCGGCCTGGATGTGTCCGTCTGGGGTTCCAGCTTTCAGGAATCAGCCCTGTCCTTCTACTCATCTGAATTATTACACAACCCTTCTAACTCTTGCTTTTTGTTTCTCTTCCTTTCCTTTCTGTTTTCTCTATCTATCTCTTTTACATGTATGGAGATGCCCTGTTCCTGATGTTCCCAGCCTGGCTCTCCACTGCCCGCTGTGTTGTTCTCCGGCTCTGCAACCCTGCACTGATTAACATTAGTACACTCAGTATCTGTTTCTGTATTAGCCATAGCTCTATAGTTTGTGCCAATCACATTCTTATATTCATAAATTAGTACCTGTTATATTAGCCATAGTTCACATTAATTCTCTGTACTGTTTTGTTCTGTTATTTGTTTGTTGTTTGTACTGAGCGGGTCAACCCGAGTAGGATGGGTTCCTCGGACTGAGTCTTGGTTCCTTCCAAGGTTTCTTCCTCTTAAAGGGAGTGCCACTGTGTCACCATAAAATTGGCATCTCTGTGGTGCTGCTCATAAGAGGCATGGACCTGTTTTTCCTGTAAAGCAGCTTTTTGACAACCTTTGTTGTTAAAAGCGCTATATAAATAAAATTGAATTGAATTGAACTTTCAGGAAGAGTTGCTCTGTATTTAGCTCCATCCATCTTCTCATTAACTCTGACCAGCTTCCCTGTCCCTGCTGAAGAAAATCTTCCCCAGAGGATAATGCTGCCACCACCATGTTTCACAGTGGGGATGGTGTGTACTTTTCCTCACCATATAGCCCTTTGCATTTAGGCCAGAAAATTTAACATTGGTCTCATCTGACCACAGCACCGTTTCCACATGTTTACTGTTACATGTTCCTACATGGCATATGACTTTCTTTCAGTTTTTTTTTTATTGCTGCTCTTCTGTTCAGTGAACAGATTCTCCCACCTGAGCTGTAGATTTCTGCAGCTCCTCCAGAGTGACCATGGGCCTCTTAGCTGCCTCTCTGACCAATGCCGGATTTTATTTAGGGGTTTCAGGGTAAAGGGAGATAAAACTTTTTGCTAGTAACACTTTTAAGATTTTTATTTGATTAAAATTGTGTTTAAAATTTGATTAAACATTTTCGCTCCACTTTCTTTCTATTTTGTGCACAAAATACATTAATTTAATTTACTTCACAGACTTAAACTAAATTTGCAGTTCTGTATTGTGCTTTTTAATGACGCTTTTTTTGATTTACCTTCTATGTAGCGAGATCCAATGTACTGCCCGTGTCGCTCCATGGCTTTGGAAAGATCCTTCTCATCCTCCAGCTCGATGAGGGCTTCTCCGTTTGGCTTCCCAATTTTATTATACATAAGATGGATTCCATTTACACCACCACGAATCTGACACTCTGCATGAAGAAATTAAGTCATATCATCACTGATTCAGTACAGAAATCTGTGAATGACATTTGACGACTAACACAAGAGGCCTAAGACTGGTAGCTTGACTTAAATTTACACTGACATAAACGTTTTGGGACAAGGCATTGTATCATGTCCCATAACATTTGCCTTGTCCAATAAAAGCTAAAGAACACTGCACTGCCCTACAGGATGTGGGTGTGGGACCTCCTGAATGTGGATTTGAGTTTTGCCAGAGTTGCGCACATATTTTCTAACCATTCTGCTCCAAAGACTAAGCAGGTACTAAAAAAAAAAAGTTTCAGCACTTCAGACACCCGAACACCGGGTGGGATAAAGCATATATTTACCTAGAAATAAATCCTACAGTTTCTAACAACTGCAGCAACATCACTCTCCAGTGAGGATTTGTGATTAATTGTGGAAAAAATTAAGAATCACTCCTTCTAAATTTCTTCTGTGACTCGTTTAGTGCTTTATTTCTCAATTTTCAGTCACAGACCCGCGTTCTGAAGTTTAACACAGTGTCTGCCAGTGTGTGAGTAACTCTTCGGCTGTGTGTACATGAGGTCAGAGTGTGATATGAACGCATGGGCGTTACTCTAGTAATTTTCAGTAGAACACTCGATTATTAAAATATTGTACAGATGAGGCCCTAGACAAATTTTAGGTACACACAGTGGATTGAGGAAAGTTAAATGCCTTTACACATTCAGAAATAGGATGTCCCATCCATCTGCTACCCACTATCAGGCCATGCTCTAATTTACAGAGGTGTGGACGCTACCAAGCCATGCCCTGAGAACACAATTGTTATGATAATTACACTTTCTACTATTCCATGTCTTTAACAGATCAGTGCATTATTGAGGTTTTAAGAACTTACCAGAAAAATACTTCACCAAGTCCTCAGCAAGACACGACCACGGCAGACCCTTGACACGGACGACGAAGACTTCCTTGGTGTCGGTCTCCTGAGGGGGTGTATGCACTGGAGAAGGTGGGTCCTCATCTTCTTTGCTTGGTGCCTTAAACAAATCAATTAAATGTACATATTAATAAGTTATATAAACAGGTTTGAGGCTATAAACGTGGGTAACCTCAGTCCAACATGCATCAGGAGTGCTTACTTTTATTTCATTTATTTATATTCTAAACACAAAGCTTTATATTAAAACTCACGTTTATTATGTCTCCTGCGGTGGCCTGATTAGTTAGCCCTCTCATGTTATCATGGTGTATCGGCACAGAGACACTGTTAGCTGGAAGGGAGAGTAATGGTTAAAAAATATGCATTAAATTTATTAAATATCAAAAGCCAAGTTCAAATATTTCAGTAACAAACTCACTTCTTTGTGTGTGGAATGTAGTGTCTGAAGCCTCTTTACTCACTCTGCTGTAATCGATATCGCTCTTTTTGCTGGGGAACACCTCAATGTACCTGCATCTTTAAAAGATATCCTTTTAAATTTTCACAGTAAAAATTACTGAATTAATTTACAGTAGAGCAAAGTGGTTTATTTTCAATGAATTCAGCTGGTTTACATGGGGAGCTAGTGTCCCTTAAATAGTTTTTTTATTATTATTATTATTATTATTACTATTATTTTACTATATTTTACTATTATAGTCAATAAACCCACCCACTCTAGACACCACGAGGGTGTGGACAAGGCCTCCTCCTATACATGTAAAATTAGCCACCACCTGTTCAAAATTCTAAGTCAAGTCTCAATTTTTGGTCGGGCGAGACTTCGTCAAGTCTCAAGTGTTTGAGGAGTGAGACCTGGTCAAGTCTCAAGTCTTTGGTCAAGTCTCAAGTCCTTGTGAAGTCAGACTTGGTCAAGTCTCTAGTCTTTGTGGAGTGAGACCTAGTCAAGTCTCAAGTCCTTGGTCATGAGTCCAGTCAAGTTAAGTCTTTGTGGAGCAAGACTTGGTCAAGTCTGAAGTCCTTGTGGAACGAGACTTGGTCAAGTCTGAAGTCTTTAGTCACGAGTCCAGTCAAGTCTCAAATCTTTGTGGAGGGAGACTTGTTCACGTCCCAGACCTGGATGAGATCCTCAGACTCATTGTGAAACCATATGCTGGTACAGTGGGCCTTGGGTTTCTATTGATGCATGACAATGCTAGGCCTCATGTGGCTGAAGTGTGTCAGCAGTTCCTGACACAGGAGGAGATTCCTCAGAAGAATATCTGCCGTCTCATTAGAAGAATGCCCAGGTGTTGTAGGGCGGTCATACAGGCAAGTGGAGGCCACACACTACTAAGCCTCATTTTAACTTATCTTGAGGAATTTCCACTCAAGTTGGATCAGCCTGTCATTTGATTTTTCCACTTTGATTTTAAATATGATTCCAAATCCAGACCTCCAGGGGATAATTTTGATTTACATTGATCATTTTTATGTTATTTTGTTCTCAGCGCATTCCACTATGTAATAAATAAAGGTTTTCAACTAGAATAATTTATTGATTGAGATCTAGGATGTGTTATTTTAGTGTTCGCTTTATTTTTTTGAGCAGTGTAGAAAACAAGTCAAATCTGAAGTCTCAAACTTTTGTGTGCGACTAAAGGACTCAAACTTGAATCCCTATCTCTGCTACACAGCCAACATTCTCTGAGGAACGTGCCGGCTCCCCAGCCTTGATACATCAGCAAACAGAGGCATGTGCTGTCTAGCATCACAATGGACATAATTATAAGTACAGTTGATCTTGTCTGTGGGTAGATTATTATTATAAAATAGCACACATCTATTCTGCTGTACCCCTTGAATTAAAGTGCAGTATCTCAGTAGAATCCACAGAAAACCATGTAATAGTCTGACCTTTTCCCAATAAAACCTTTGTCCCTCTGCAGAGCTTGATTCGCGATCTCCTGGTTGGCAAACTGTACATACGCATCGCCTGATTTCCGACCTCTGTGGTCCAAGACAAACTTTACTCCATCCTTCACAACGTCTAGTCCTGAAAGCACCAGCCAATGTAGAACGTATCAGAAAATACAGTAAGAGTGTTTCAGTTCAAAGGCAGTACTGTAATACTGTCTCACCTGAGAAGAACTCTAGAACATCTTCTTCTGAGCAGTTAAATGGAAGCCCTCGGAGGCAAACCACTCCGTCTTCACTGTGACTCATGTCGGAGCCCTTCATTATGGCTTCAGCATCTTGATTTGTTACTTTATACACTGCAACCAAAAACATAAAGAGGTCAGTTATAAAGGAACAATGTCTATAATTCAAAATTTTCCATCTGCCAAGACATACATTTCACCAAAATGTTGAAGACGCCACTTTTAATTAATGAAATTCTTCCATAAGTTGCACCCTTTGCTGACACAGATATGCAAATGCACAAACAAGACCCGTCTAGTCCTTGTTAAGTGTGAACTTTCTGGTGCCATGCCTAATGGCAGGTGCAGGCTAGAGGGTCTGTTCACAGCAATTTTCATGTTTTGCCACAGAAGCTCAATAGGATTAAGGTCAGGACTTATCAGGGCCATTCTAACATATGAATATTATTTTAGAAAAAACATTACACTGTAGCTCTGGCTGTATGTTTAGGGTCAGTGTCTTGCTGAAAGGTGAATCTCCTTCCTAGTCTTAAGTCTTTTGCAGCTTTCAACAGGTTTTCTTTCAGGAAGAGTTGCTCTATATTTAGCTCCATCTATCTTCTCATTAACTATGACCAGCTTCCCTGTCCCTGCTGAAGAAAAGCTTCCCCAGAGCATAATGCTGCCACCACCATGTTTCACAGTAGGGATGGTGTGTTCAGGGTGATGAGCACTGTTTCTTTTCCTCCCCATATTGTGGCTTCCATTTAGGCCAGAAAGTTCAACATTGGTCTTATCTGACCACAGCACCGTTTCCACGTTTACTGTGTTCATACACGGCATATGTCTTTCTTTCAACAATGTTTTTTTTTTTTATTGCTGCTCTTCCACAAATGCCAGATTTGTGGAGTGCACAACTTATATTGTCCTATGAACAGATTCTCCCACCTGAGTTGTGGATTTCTGCAGCTCTTCCAGAGTGACCATGGGTCTCTTGGCTGCTTCTCTGACTAGTGCTCTCCATGCTTAATCTGTCCGTTTGGATGGACTATTGTCATGTCTTGGTAGGTTTGCAGTTGTAGAATACATTTTCCATTTTTGTATGATGGATTGAACAGTGCTTCTGGTATGCTCAAAGCTTGGGATATGTTTTGATATGTTTTTTATAACTTAAGCCTGCTTTAAACTTCTTCTCCACAACTTTAAAACCATGTATCCTTTTTGTTCCACTTCACACTCATGTGCTACTTGTGTTGGTCTATCACTTAAAAAAAATCATTTAAGTTTGTGGTTGTAAGATGACAAAATGTGAGCAAGGTGTACTCCAGGATATAAGTTGGGAATAACTGCTATAATACAAGTAAAAATGCACCAAATAAATTAAGTTACTTCACAGACTTGTTCACCAAATTTGTAGATCGGTATAGTGCTTTTTGATGACGCTTCTTTGATTTACCTTCTATGTAGCGAGATCCAATGTACTGCCCGTGTCGCTCCATGGCTTTGGAAAGATCCTCCTCATCCTCCAGCTCGATGAGGGCTTCTCCGTTTGGCTCACCAACTTCATTATACATAAGATGGATTCCATTTTCACCACCACGAATCTGACACTCTGCATGAACAAAAGAAGATGTAGGACGTTGACACGAAACATCACTGATCCGGATTTCAGTTCATAATCCACTTTGAATATCAAACCACAGATCCTACCCACTCTAACAAGCACTAAGAAATCAATATGTTATTAAAAAACAGAAATTAATTCTGCTCTGAAATACAGTTAGCGTCGCCGGTTAGCCATTAGCCATTGCAGCTAATATCCGACGCTACGTGTCAAAATAAAAGTCTCCTGCGCAACCAGTGCAAAAAGATTAGTCTACAGCCCTGTATTTAATATTAAACTTTTTGAAAAATATTTAACAAAAATTTTAATATTTAATAAAAAAAAACTATTGTGTGTTTGTATATAGTATTTCATTTACTTCAAATGCACTTGTGTATACTCTTTAAAGGGCTGTGTGGTCTATTTCAGCCTCATTGTTTAACATTATTTATAGTTCTAATATTAAACTAAAAGAGCCCTTTTATCAGTATTTGTATCGGTATCGGCAGTTTTATATCAGTTTTATATCGGAATCGGATCGGAGCTGAAAAAAGTGGATCGATCCATCACTAACTGCACTGCCCTACAGGATGTTGGTGTGGGACCTCCTGAATGTGGATGGGATTTTTGGCAAAGTTGCTTATCTGTTCAAACTGACAGCAACACTGGTCACTAGTGCTGTGCGATTTTCATGATTACACTGGATAATTTGAAATCCAGTTTTAATGCGATTTTCAAAATGGAATAATCGCGATTTTTACATACAGACATTTTATCTTTTTAATCTAAAATATTTTAAAAAGCTACTAATTTCTGAAGTGGTTATCTGTCTTTCCTTGGTTACTGGTGCCTCCCACAGACTAACACGCACATATTTTCTGACCATTCCGCTCCGAGGACTGAGCAGGTATAAAAACCTTCCTGCACTGTTCCAGGACTTCAGACACAAACACCCAAACACCTGGTGGGATAAAGCATTTTTAGCATATTTATCTAGAAATAAATCCTTGAGTTTCTAACAACTGCAGCGACATCACTCTCCGGTGAAGATTCATGCTTAATTGTGGAAAAAATTAAGAATTACTTCAAAGTTTTTTCTGTGTCTCGTTTAGTGCGTTATTTGTCAATTTTCAGTCACAGACCCGCGTTCTGAAGTATAACAGTGTACTCTAAGTAATTTTCAGTAGAATATTCGATTATTAAAATATTGTACAGATGCAGCCCTAGACAAATTTTAGGTACACACAGTGGATTGAGGAAAGTTAAATGCCTTTACACATTCAGAAATAGGATGTCCCATTTATCTGCTACCCACTATCAGGCCATGCTCTAATTTACAGAGGTGTGGATGCTACCAAGCCATGCCCTGAAAAAAACTATTATGATAATTACACTTTCTGCTATTCCATGTCTTTAACAGATCAGTGCATTATTGAGGTTGTAAAAACTTACCAGAAAAATACTTCACCAAGTCCTCAGCAAGACACGACCACGGCAGACCCTTGACACGGATGACGAAGACTTCCTTGGTGTCGGTCTCCTGAGGGGGTGTATGCACTGGAGAAGATGGGTACTCATCTTTGCTTGGTGCCTTAAACAAATCAATTAAATTTACATATTAATAAGTTATACAAACAGGTTTAAAGCTATAAACTTGGCTAACATGCATCAGAGTGCTTACTTTTATTATAAAAAAAAAAAAAACAACTTACATTTATTATGTCTCCTGTGGTGGTTTGATAAGGTAGCCCTCTCATGTTATCATGGTGTATCGGTACAGAGACACTGTTAGCTAGAAGGGAGAGTAACGGTTAAAATATATATATTTAAATTAAATGTATTAAATATCAGAAGCCAGGTTCTGTTTTTTTAGTATTAAACTCACTCCTTCGCGTGTGGAGTGGAGTGTCTGAAGCTTCTTTTCTCCTTCTGATGAAATGGATCTCGCTGTTTTTGCTGGGGAACACCTCAATGTACCTGCATTTTTAAAAAGATGGCCTTTAGTATTTTTTACAGTACAGTTATTGAAGGGCATTAATAAAACCATTATATTATTATGACTACAGTGGAGCATTGTGGTTTATTTCCAATGATTTCAGCTGTTTTACAGAAGTTACTTTGACTTGAATCAGTTTAATGAGTATTGTTTCCCATCCTCCCACCCCACCATTACTCACCCTCCCAACCCCACTTCCACCATTACTCACTCATCTTAGCAGCATTCCCGCAGTTATTTAAAAAGTCTTAAAATGTCTGAAATCAAAATCTGGGGAATTAAGGTTCTACATTATCTTGAAATTACTGTACATTTGCTGTAGGTATTAAATTTTCAGATGGTGCTTTTTCTACCAGTGGGAAAACACAGTGGCCTATCATAAACATCTAATCCGGGGAGAGAACTAGCTAGCTAACATACTAACTTTAGCGGCGAGCTAGCTAACATACTAATTTTAGCGGCGAGCTAGCTAACATACTAATTTTAGCTAGCTTAATCAAGCTAGCTTACATACTAACTTTCGCGGCGAGCAAGCTAACATACTACCTTCAGCAGCGAGCTAGCTTACATACTAACTTTAGCGACGAGCCAGCTTACATACTAACTTTAGCTAGCTAAAGCGAGCTAGCTTACATACTAACTTTAGCAGCGAGCTAGCTTACATACTAACTTTAGCAGCAAGCTAGCTAACATAGTACCTTCAGCGACGAGCTAGCTTACATACTAAATTTAGCGACGAGCTAGCTTACATACTAACTTTAGCACCAAGCTAGCTAACATACTAACTTTAGCGCCAAGCTAGCTAACATACTAACTTTAGCGGCGAGCTAGCTTACATACTATTTTTTTTGGCGAGCTAGCTAATATACTAACTTTAGCTGTGAGCTGGCTTACATACTTACTTTAGCTAGCTAAAGCGAGCTAGCTAATATACTAACTTTAGTGGCAACTGGCAAGCTAGCTAACATACTAACTTTAGCGGCGAGCTAGCTTACATATTCATTTTTTTGGCGAGCTAGCTTACATACTAATTTTAGTGGTGAGCTAGCTTACATACTAACTTTAGCAGCGAGCTAGCTTACATACTATTTTTAGCGGAGAGCTAGCTAACATACTAACTTTAGCGGCAAGCTAGCTAACACACTAACTTTAGCGGCGAGCTAGCTAACACAGTAATTTTAGCGGTGAGCTAGCTTACATACTAACTTTAGCTAGCTAAAGTGAGCTAGCTAACATTACCAGGGATAGAACTAAGGTCTTAAAAAGCATTAAAAGTGACTTCTAAAACAGTGCAAGAACCCTGTTTTGACACCAGTAAGGTGTGTAAAAATGCATAACTCCTCCTATACATGTAAAATCAGCCACCAGCTGTTCAAAATGTCACCACTGCAGCAACACTACACAGCTCACATGCTGTGAGGAATATGTCGGATATATATCTTTGATATATCAGCAAACAGAGGCATGTGCTGTCTAGCATCACAATGGACGAAATGAGGGAGGAGGAGTGCCATCCACTCAGAGAGAAGATTAACTGTACTAATTATTATTATTATAAAATAGCACACATCTATTCTGCTGTACTCCTTTAATTAAAGTGCAGAATCTCAGTAGAATACACCAAAGACCATACAAGTCTGACCTTTTCCCAATGTAATCTTTGTCCCTCTGCAGAGCTTGATTCGCGATCTCCTGGTTGGCAAACTTTACAAACGCATCGCCCGTTTTTCGACCTCTGTGGTCCAAGACAAACGTTACTCCCTCTTTCGCAACATCTAGTCCTGAAAGCACCAGCCAATGTAGAACAAATCAGAAAATACAGTAAGAGTGTTTCAGTTCAAAGGCAGTACTGTAATACTGTCTCACCTGAGAAGAACTCTAAAACATCTTCTTCTGAGCAGTTAAATGGAAGCCCTTTAATGCGAACCACTCCATCTTTAATGGGACTCATGTCTGAGCCTTTCATTATGGCTTCAGCATCACGATTTGTTACTTCATACACTGAAACCGAATACATAAGACCGTCAGTTACAAAGGAACAATATCCTTAATTCAAACCTAATTTTTCATCTTCATAGACATACATTTCATGCAAAAAAAAAAAAAAAAAACATTTGTAGATGCCAGTTCTAAGTTGCTGACAATTCTTGTCAATGAAAAATTTAATTCAATTTTATTTATATAGTGCGCTTTACAACAAAAGTTGTCAAAGCAGCTTCAGAGGAAATAGGTCCAAGCCTCTTATGAACGAGCACCAAAGAGATGCCAATAAGTGTGGTGAAAAGAGTTGCGAAAACACCCTAAAATACCAAATCTTGGAACAATGGCAACCATATGTAATCTTAAATAAATTGCTAGTACCTGAATGTTAGCGATCCATTACAACTGTCTGACTGATGATACTAGATAATTAGCCTTGCAGCTCCAGTGCAAAATTAAAGAAGCAAATGTTTGGCAGTACACATGGGATGTTTGGCTGTCTGACTGCATTAAGGGTAAGTGGAGCACGGAAAACTGCTGTGCTGTACTTTCATAAGGACAGTAGACACAATTTATTATCCCTCACCAAACACCAAAATGTGCAGTGGCAGGTGTACTCCAGGACCAGGGTTAAGGATCACTGCTCTAATACTGCTTTAATAGTAAGTAAAAATGCACAAAATACATTAAATTACTTTACAGACTAGAACTAAATTTGCAAATCTTTATTGAGTTTTGAGCAAAGTAGACAAGTAAGATCTATTAACTGTAGGTTAATGCAACTCTGATTCTCTGTATTTAACAAGAATAGCTAACATATAATAACTTATGTTTTGTGCAGACAAACATTTCTTTGATTTACCTTCTATGTAGCGAGATCCAAGGTACTCCATGTGTCGCTCCAAGGCTTTGTGAAGATCCACCTCATCCTCCAGCTCAATAAAGGCCTCTCCATTTGGCTTCCCATTTCTATCATGCATTAGATGGATTCCATTTACACTACCACGAATCTGACACTCTGCATGAACAAATGAAGACGTATCATTACTGATTCAGTACAGAAACCTATGAAAACACATTTGAAACAATGAAGCCCAGGACGGGTAATCTTGGGCAAGAAACGGTCATGTCCAACAGAAGCTTAAGAACACTGCATTGTCCTACAGGATGTGAGTGTGGGACCTCCTGAATGTGGATTATAGATATTCTGTCAGAGTTGGTTATCTGTTTAAACTGACATGTTTAGCCAACAACAACAGTCACAATCAGTACCACCCATTGCACTGTTCACTGCGGGTGGTAATGCCTTCTATGACATATTCCAGGTGTGGGCGTTACTAAGCCATCCCCTGAGGTAACACTTGTGATAACTTCATATTCTGCTATTCCACGACTTCTGACACTGTATCAGTCAGTAGATTAAGAATGTTTTAAACGCTTACCAGAGAAAAACTTCACCACGTCCTCAGCAACACAAGACCACGGCAGACCCCTGACACGGATGACGAAGACTTCCTTGGTGTCGGTCTCCTGAGGGGGTGTATACTCTGGAAGAGGTGGGTACTCATCTTCTTTGTATGGTGTCTTAGACAAATCAATAAAATGTATACATTATACAATGTATAATGTGTATTTTTTACACCAGTAACCAGCTCAAAGTAGCTCCACAGTTCATTGGTAGAATTCTGAGGGCCCTGTTCATGTAGCTTGCTATCAGTTACCAGAGCCCTGAGAGAACACAATAGGTCTTGCTCTCTCTGGGTGGGTAGATGGCGCTCTCTCCCCACATCACTCCAAAGGGTGATGTCGATCAGCACAAGACGTCTGTGAGCTGATGTATCAGAACCGTGTCACTGCGCTTTCCTCTGAGCCAGCTGTGATGCTACTGGGTAATGAGTTTAAAAAAGAGGCAGTGGATGACCTGACATGAATCAGAGGAGGTGCTAGTCTTCACCCTCTTGGTGTTGGAGCATCACTAGTGTTAGGGGGAGTCCTAATGAGTGGGTTGGGTAATTATAACTAATAACTATTTTATAATGTATCGTCCAAACAATAATGTTGTCATTTTAAGACGTTTTATGCCACTGATTGGATAATTTAATAGCATAATAATACAATTACATAGTTTTTAAAGAGTGATATTTTAATTTTTAATAATATTCAGACATTGAATTGCCGTAAAACATTGTAAAATATACTTTGCTGTTTTTAGAGACAACATTTCGGGCATTCGTGTTAAAATGCTCTTCTTGCTGAGAAAAACAATTAATTACTGTGTACAAATGTGTACATTACACATATATAAGTCTATTATGTTAGTGTCTTGACAAGCTTATTCTTTTAATAAATAAAATTATAATTAAATAAAACAAAACCAGTGTTTTGCAGTTGACATACAGGCTCATTTACATTTTAATAAGTAAAATAATTGAGTTTATGCGAATATACTGTACAATAAGTCGATAATGTAATTATTGTGACAGGTTTACAAGCAAATAAAACATTTTACAGTGAAAATAAGAAATTAAGAATTACTAGATCTGGATAAGACTCAGGTACCTTGACTTGACCTGAACATGACCTAGACCCACCTCTGAGCTCAGGGATCTCCTCTGTAAGGTCCAGGTGAGCGTGGTGCTGGGGTTCAGAGCAGGCTGTATAACCCATGTGTGTTTCTCTCTCCGCACTGTAAACTTTACAGGGCCCAGTCCTTCTCCTCCACACACCGCTGCTCTGGGGGTCCTCCTAAACCCCGCAGACCCCCTCTGTCCACAGCAGCGCAGGAGGGACTTTACCAGCGCTGTCCTCCCAGAGACAGACATTATAAATGTACAGATATACAGCTCCTAATCCTCCTCCCGGCTCTCACAGTGACCGTACACTGGCAGAGGACAGCAGGAACACACGCTTCTTCTTCTTCTTCTTCTTCTTTCAGGTTTATGGCGGATGGCAGACCAACTGAAGGTGCATTACCGCCACCTACTGAGCAGGAGTGTGAAGTGTGATTTCGGGAAGTGACATGGCCAATAATCAGTGTTGGGAGTAACGGCGTTAAAACTAACGGCGTTACTAACGCCGTTACTTTTTTTCAGTAACGAGTAATCTAACTAATTACTATGACTGTAACTATAACGCCGTTACCATTTCCGACACCCCGTTACTGCACGTTACTTTAGCAGCTCTATGAACTTTTTTTTTTTTATTTCGCTTTGCCCTGGTTAACCCCTCCTCTGTCCGGTGAACTTGAGCTTCTGGCCGCTGTGCCTGTGGTTTGGCGTGGTGAAGTGAGGCACAATTGTGACGATTTGCTGCTCTAATCAATTCAGTGATTGCCGTGGACAACCCAAGTTCCGAATTAAGGACGTTAAGCTCTTTTTAGCTGCTCCGGTTTTTGTGGTGCTGCTGCTTTCTATTTTAGAGCTTAGATTCTCTGCCCGAATCCCACCTGACCTGAGGACCGACCCGAAATCAGGCTCCTATTTTTATTTTATATAAAGCTCTGGTGTGATAATCACAATGTTGCTAAGTAACCAATTATTATTGTTCACTAAAGCGAACGAAATAGCGAAAATTGAAAGTGAAAAACATTTGTGTTAACTGAATCTAATAAAAACGGTAATTAAAAGGAAAAACATAACTATCTCGAACTGTATTTTGTGTTTATAAAACTAACTAAAACGAACTGAAATTACTGATAGAATACCCTCATTTTTGTGTTTAATTTATTTATAAGCGCTGTTGTACAGCGGAGTTGTACAGCGGGAGTTGTTGTGCCGAGCGCGCGGCACTCGTGGTCCGTTAGTTCTTGTGTAAAGCGCTCGCGCTAGCAAGCCCACCCTAAAATGAACAGAAAAAATAAAAACAAAATAAAATTAAACTATAATAAAAATGAAAACTGTAATCACGTAGCTCTGGGCGCACGTGAACGCCTCCGCGTTTGACTTGCAGCATTGTGTGTAGCTGTTCTTAAAAATCATTTAAATTAAATAATAGTTCTATGCTTCTATGTTACAGTGTTAATTAACATAATTCTGATTATATTTCGCTCATTCAATCAGCCCGAAAACAGACAGTTTATGGGGCGGATCGGGTCAGGCTCATAATGACAGTTTATGGTTCGGGCTTGGGCAGAATGTGCACGGGCTCCGGCTGGGTCGGATTTTTTGGGCATGATCTAAGCTCTATTCTCTTTTGGTGAAGCTGTTATATTAATACCATTTTAACGGGCATTAAATTGTTGTTTTGTCCATTATTTTGTTTTATATATACATATTTCTTTTGAGTGTGGCTTGGTTTGTTAAATTTCATCCCCAGACGCGTTTTTCCGCTTTTTTCAGTATTACAAGTTTTAGTAATTTTCTTTGGTTGTGTGGAGAATTTCGTTTTATTTTTTTGAAATTCGTTAGATTGTATTTTTGTCAACATTTTGGGTTTATTTTCGTTTGTTATTTTTTGTTATTTTTCTAATAATAATAGTAAGTGCATAATTGATTTCCTTTTTTTGACGGGCGAATAATAAAAAGTAACGCGATAGTTACTTTTACTGGTAACTAATTACTTTTATAGTGGAGTAACTCCGTTAGTAACTCAGTTACTTTTTTGGAGAAGTAACGAGTAACTATAACTAATTACTTTTTCAAAGTAACGTGCCCAACACTGCCAATAATAAACAAAATGTAGGTGAAAGGAAATTCATAAATAAGTACATAAAAATAAAAGAAAGCAAACGAGAGAAAAAAAAAACTAAATTAAAATATAAAAAATATACCAATAGCTTTCAAATATTGAAAAAACAGTTTGTGAACCGAACCCATCCCTGCCCCATAAGAAAGCAATCCTGTCAAAGAAAATTCTTTGTGACCCTTGTGTTTAAGAGAAGAAAACAAAATTTTCCTTTGTACAGCATATTTATTGCAACAAAAAAGAACATGGTCCACGGTTTCCCTCTGCGGACAGTGGCGACAAAGCCCTGTGGAGTGTTTCTGTATTATTTGCAAAGAGGCATCCAGCATACTGTGACCTACTCGTGTGATGGAAGGTGTTTATTGAAATGATTCGTAATCAATGACGTGTGATGATTCATAAACAATGACGACTATTAATGATATTACTTTTTGTTCTATGCGATGATAATGTGTACTGTGAACATTTTACCCTCAGTGAGCTTTTCTGAAATGCTGAGTAAGAGTTTTCTCTATCTGGCGCCAGCAGTGTGTGTCTATGTGTGTATGTATGTGTGTTGAGGAATGCACGTCACAGCTGTTCTGTCTACAAGTTCTGGCGCCAGGGTCATCTTCCTTTCTGCTTGCAGTATTTTGAGGACCAGCCTGATATGCTCACTAAGAGATTATGTCATATCACACGTCAGAAGAAGTTGACGTGTCACAATGGTGGCACTGTGCCCATAATTGGTGAAGTAAGATAGAAAGGGTTGGGAGGATCTGAAAAGGTATAAAAGAGAGCATGGCATTTTTCCAAGGCAGGAGATCACTCTGTATTCATACGTGTGTCTTCTCAATAAATCTTGTTACTCATTCTGATCAAGACTCAGAGACTCTGAAAATTTCTTTCTTCCTGTCATTATTTTCCACCACACTCGGAGCCTTGTTAGTACAATTTCCTGCCTCCGACAGTACCCTCCACTCCCTCCAAAACCAACTCTCGGTTGTATTGCAAACAAATGCCTCCCCTTCGGTTCATGTTCCCAATTAGTCTGCCATAATGTTCTAACATGTTGCTTTACAACCACTCTTGCCTCAGCTTTGCTAAGAGGGATATCAAGGTCACATCTATTTTTCTTCAGGCATTGTTTAGCAGCTTTGTCAGCAGTCTCATTACCGTCCACCCCTACATGTGCTGGAACCCATAAAAACTGAACTAAAATAGTCTGCATGTGTAAACGAAATAATGCCTGAGATATTTCTAAAATTAGGTCTTGTCTACATTTAGATTTGCCAGACTGGATGCTTTGTAAAGCAGACAAAGAATCTGAACAAATCACCATCCTCATTGGGCAAACATCCTCAGCCCACTGCAATGCTAAAAGAATGGCGACAAGCTCGGAGGAAAATACAGATAGGTTATCAGACAGTCGCCTACTAATAACCACATGAAATTCTGGCACAAAGACCGCTGCTGATGTGGAACCCACAGTAGGATCCTTAGACCCATCAGTATACACCTGCAGAGTACCATAATAATTAAGTGCCAGATGTTGTTCTACCATAACAGCTGTACTTCCTGCATCACTCCATTTTTTATTAAGGAGGGAAAAATCAACACTAGGCAATGGGAACATCCAAGGTGGTACCACTGAAATAGGAACAGTACTGCCGAAAGCACGAGCCTGCAATCCCATTTCTGAGTTGCTCAGACACCCAAAACTCCTTGAGGGACCATGAAGAGGAGCACTGCAATCATGTAGAACAGACACAGCTGGATGGCTCTCTATGTGCCCCTTCAGGTTGGACCAATATACTGTAGACAACGCAAGTCTTCTTAAATGCAAAGGCATTTCTCCTGTTTCAACCTGTAGAGAAGCCACTGGGGAGGATCTAACTGCACCACAACACAATCTCAGTGCTTGTGCTTGAATTACATTAATTAATTTTAGGTTTGACTCAGCAGCTGATCTATAGGCCATGCAGCCATAGTCAAAAACTGATCTAATTAGAGCATCATAGATGCACAGGAGAGAGGAACAGTCAGCCCCCCAGTCACTTCCCGCCAAGCATTTAAGGACATTTAATCCTTTTTTGCATTTGTCTATGCTCTTCATAATGTGATGCTTCCAGGTCAATTTCGAGTCCATCCACAGACCAAGAAACTTGACTACCTTCACCTGTTCAAGAGTGAACACATCAAAGTGTTTTGATCTCTTAGAAAAATAGATGACCTGGGATTTAGCCACAGATAACTTGAATCCCCATTCATTTGCCCAGTGTTCAACCCCAACAATTGCCTCCTGCATCTTTCGCTTAACAAAAGATAGATTCCTCCCTCTCTTCCACAGAGCCCCATCATCTGCATACAAAGATTTTGCTATGTCAGGACTAACCCCAGAAAAGATGTCATTGATCATAATGTTAAATAAAATAGGGCTACAGACACTGCCTTGCGGAGTCCCATTTTCAATAGAATACACCTTAGAACAAGAAGTACCCACCCTGACCTGTATGGACCTATTCATTAAAAAATCCATTACCCAGTTGTACATCCTCCCTCCGATTCCGAGCACAGACAGCTTAATTTGCAGACCTTCTTGCCACAGCATATCATACAGCAACAACCACTTCTTTATGAAGCTGTGCCCTCCTGATATCTGCTTCTAAACCTAGGATTGAGTCCATTGTCATTCTGCCCCTACGAAAACCACTCTGATAAGGAGAAAAGCTATTCTGAGAAAGTAGGACAACCTTTCTGTTATCATGCGTTCCATAAGCTTACTTAAATGTGAAGTTAAAGAAATAGGCCTATAACCAGCTGTATCAGACAAGTCCTTTCCTGGCTTTCCTACTGGTACCACTATGGCCAGTTTCCAAGCTGACGGAAGTTGCCCTGCTGTCCAAACTTCATTATAAAAGTCCAAAATTATACTAAGAGATTTGTCTGTGAGATGTTTAAACATATCATAACAGATATTATCTTTACCAGGGGAAGTTCGGCCAGATCTCACTATGGCTTGTTTGAGTTCTAGTAAAGTAAGATCACTATCTAAAACACTATCAAACACCAACTTCTTATTTAATACCTCAGGGTTTTGTGCAAGGACTCTACTCCTGCAGGCCACCAGCTCACTACTTAAATTTGCAGATCCATGAACCTGTACAAAAGCTTGAGCCAGAACTTCTGCCTTATCCACATCAGTCACAGCTTCCCAGTCTCCCTTCTGTAAAACAGGAATCGTCCCAGTTTTCCTAATGCCCCTCATTTTCCTAATCATAGTCCAAATTTCAGTCACAGGAATGTCAGTCCCAATACTACTACAAAAGGACCTCCAGTACTCCTTCTTTGCAGATTTTACAGTTTTCCTGACCACAGCTTGAGCTTGTTTATAAATAATTAGGTCAGATGCCAATAAGGTTCTTCGCACCACACGGAGGGCAGTATTACGCCTTCTGACTGCTAAAGAGCATTCTGGAGTCCACCAGGGAACTGCTGCCTTCTTACCACCAAACTTCTTTACAGGTATGGATTCCTCAGCAGCTCTATACAGAATTCCACACAGCTCCTCATTACATTTATTTACATCTCCAGACATAGACCAGTCCAACAATCTGAGTTCAAACAGTTCAGAGAATTTGTTCCAATCAGCCTTATCAAAATTCCACCTATGCAAGTATCCTCTTGGTTCTGAAACAACCTCTGTTCCCAACTCACAAAAAATAGGATAATCGTCACTACCCAGAGAAGTAAAATGCACCACATCCCAAGTACTCATGCCAGCCAAATCAGAAGAAGCTAGTGTTAAATCAATAGCAGACTTGGAATGACTATTCATACTAAACCTAGTAGCCCTACCATCATTTAAGCATACCAGGCCCTCTTCCATTAAAAACTCCTCAACAGCCAGACCATTTCCATCAGTAACAGAACTACCCCATAGTGAGCTATGCGCATTAAAATCTCCACACCACAGTGCCTTACCCTGTCCTGGTCCTGCCATTGTCGACAGAACGTCTACAGAAAGTTTATCACACGGGTTATATATATTGACAATCTTGAATTTCCCACTCGTGCCCCATACCTCCACCACCAATGACTCAAACTCACTGCTTAAATGCTTAACTTTAAACTCAATTCCTTCCCTAATAAAAGTAGCTACACCTCCACCATTACCCTTATCCCTATCCCTTCGAACGACTACATAACCTGACAAAGTAAAACTTAAATGGGGTTTAAGCCAGGTCTCTTGCACACACACAATATCAGGTACACGTTTTCTACTAATCACAAATTTCTTAAAATCTTGTCCATTAGCAATCAAACTCCTTGCATTCCACTGTAATATTAAAATTCCCATTACGGGCCATCACTAGACTGCGAAGGTTGAACCCTCCCAGCAAGACTCGAGCTAATCATTCCCAAGTCAAACTTTTAATATCCAGAAACTTTTCTGCAGATCTAACAATGATTTTAATTATTTCGGTCCTACTATTAGTCTGGGCAGTACAGTTGACCACATCGGCCATAAACATAACAAACTTTATCTTATCAACTACCAGAGTATCTCGAGTGATAGGACAGTGCGTTTGGTGGCTCAGGGCGGCTCTAGGAACATCAGTAACTGTGCGCGCTGATCTAACAGCACTGACTTCAGGAGGAGCAACCGTATTAACCTCCTTTAGAGCTGCAGCATAGGTTAGCCCCTGCGTAACTCGAACTTCCTGGACTTTAGCAGCTCTTTTCCGCACTTCACATCCGCCATATGCAGCCTTATGATCTCCCCCACAATTGCAACATTTGGGTTTAACCCCCTCTGCACAGTGCCGTACTCATGATCTCCCCCACATAAGTTACACCACACCGCTTCTTTCCTCTACACGCTGCAGCTACATGTCCATACCTCTGGCAGTTAAAATATCTAATAGGTGGAGGGATGTAAGCCCGTACTGGAAAGCTAATATATCCCAGGTGAACCCTATCCGGTAAAATGTCACCATCAAACAGAATCATCACAGAAAGGCTATCTCCTTTAACTCCATTCCTGAAGCCTTTAAGCCTGACGGCCTCAATCACAGTACCTCCGGACAGATTATGAGCTGATCCATAGATACATCCAATGACACCCCTGTGACAACCCCTCGCAGCCTCTGCTTATCCTTAAACAATCTCGGCATCACTTTCTTACCCCCTAGAAACTTCATTTTAAGTGCTTTATCCCGTTGACGCTCATCCTTACATGTTATCAGAAGCTTACCTCCTCTCTACACCTTAGCTCCGGCCACATCCCCTAGAGCTGATTTGATTTCATATGTCAACCTGACCGGATTCAGCACGCCAGCAGATTCAGATTCAAACTGGATCAAAATGAGGTATTCCTCCTTACGACGCTTCACAGTCTCTCCACGCACTCCACTGCCGCTAGAATCTCTATCCTCAGACAAACGTCTGCTCTTCTTAGACCGCACAACCTGCCATTCTCCTCCCTCACCGGACCTATTCCCGCTCCTACAACCAAACGAGTCTGGCTCACTGCCAGATCCGTCATCACTTCCGTCCATCCTCACTTCAGTCACAGCTCAGTGCTGCCACCTTAACGCAACAGTTATGGCGCTGACCAGCTCACATTTCAAAATAAAAGTTTCAACAATCACTCACAGACAATTAATACCCAAAAGTGCTAATTCCTGTTGGAAAATTAAATTTAGCGTTTCATTTGAAAATCAATTTTTGCATACATTTGTCCGACCTATGTTGCTTTAATTTTGAGTTTTAATTTGTAAGAACGAGATGATATGAAGAGAGGATGCATCTATGTTTTTCAGAAACAGTTCTGTCATTTTGTAAAACAAATGCTTGTTTGTTTTTGTAAAATGTTAATTCTCACATTTTGTTCTTTCAGCTGAGTAAATTCAGTCTTAAATTCATTTATTTGACCCTCACTGTTGTCTTATACATGACATTTTTATTTGAAGATATTTGTACATACATTATATTTGTACCTCTTTGCTGGTATAAGGACTTTTGTTTTAGAAAATTTCCATAGACAGAGAACCTCTCGAGGGGAGAATTCCCACCTGAGAATATCTTCCAGGATTGTTACACTACCAGAGGGCGCCTTTGAGGGAGTCTAAAATAAATTTGTTTTTATGAAGCAACTGAGAAAAATCAGAGCAATATCAATGTGTCAGGACCACAGACATTACTCTTAAACTTTTTCAACTTCAGCTATACGCAGTTTAATCATAGTCTAAAGAGCAATATATACCCCTAACACTCTCCCCTACTCCAGCCTAACCAGAATCGGTACCACCCTAACACTCAAAACTGAGGTGGTAGGGACAGGGGGTAAAATGGAATTGGGCCTTGGTGCAGGAATGCTAGCATGTTTGCTGCGTAAAATCTGTTTGCTGTAGATATACAGTTATGTTTACCTTTTTTCCATTTAAAAAAAGTTTTTAAAGTTTTTAGCCGTTTATCTCCATCCACTCCCATTCATTGAGGACTCACTCGCGGGCTCCCTCTAGCGGTACGCTGCATTATCTGATTTAATGATATAATGAATGAATGGGAAGCCTCGTCATAAACCGGTGTAGTAGACTTGGTTTAAAAGTCGTACGCCTTCTGTTTTCTCTTGTTGCGATTCTTCTGTAGTGTTTTAAACGCTTGTTGTAGTTAATTGATTTCATTAATAAATTGATGAAAAAATATCTAATTAACTCATGTACAGGCCTTGCTACGTATACAGGCTACAAGTGTAGATGATAAAAAAACCTTTTTTCTTTGCAGTAAAAAAAAGGTTATTTACATTCTGTAAACGTTACGGGATTTGAAATCTCCTACAGGACACTTAAATAATTTGCAGATTTCTATTATAATTACAATTAGAATTTGTAGTAACGTTTCTTATCAAACATAAAACCTTTTTATGTAATTTTCAAATATAAGTCCTTAAGATTTTACGAGATTGAAGTTAGCTTTTTATTCGCCCTGTGTCTTATTCCGATTTTTTGGTCCACCTTAAAAAGTCGAGATACCAATGATTCGCCAGTAGAGAGCAGGATTGGGCCGAGCAAAACGAGTTTGGCATTTAAGGAAAATACATTGAGAATAAATATCCTGTTCTGGGTTTTTATAAGTTGGCCTAACTCCAGATTTTCAAAGAGCATGTTAAATTTGACACCAAATTAAGAAAATAGAACTATTTTACTGTGAATAGCCTAAATAACTAGAAATATTACTGTACTATTTGTTTTATTATGACCCTCTGAAAATTAACACGAATGCTGGACTGTTAAGGGGTTAAATCCCAGTGCCGAAGTCTCGCGAGAGCGGGCGGTGTCGGGAGTTGGAGTAGAGGAGAAGTTTCGCTGCTCAGTCGGGAAAACTGTTGGACGAGCGGCGGAGCGAGGAGAGATTAGGCTGAATTACAGCGCATTTCCTGCTTTTTCCTGACTGTGGAGACTGACACTTCATAGTTTCAGTAGCTGGATACATTCAGTGTGAGATATGAGCTTTTTATTGTGAGTATGAGGCTGTTTCATTGGGTTTTTATTGGGTTTGGGTTAAGCTAAGCTAACGCGGTGTCTGTGCTCTGTGGCGGCGGCCGCTGTAACCCTGTGTCTCCGCTGTGTCTCAGTTCAGAAGAGGTTCTCGCTGTGAGAAGGCTGCCATACAAACTCCAACCAAACCTCAGGCTCAGTTTCTCTGATTTTCTCTCATTTTCTGCTGTAAAGTTCAGGTAGCTAGCTTTAGCTTAGTTAACTCAGCTGATAGGCTAATTGGAAACACCAGCTTACTGAATCCCAACTTTAGTGCTAGGCTATGCTAGCTAACCTGAGTTAGGACAGTTATCGGTGTCTGTGAATGGAGCTCCATTAGCAGAGAAGCTAACCGAGCTATCTTAATTAATCCAACGAAGCCCAGTGTCGGATCTACACAGATATACCTAACTAGGTTATATTAGCTGCTGCTCCAACCCTGACAGTGCGTGCTTTAATGTGTAGTTAACTGTTTGGTTCTGTTGTGTAGCTACATCTGTGTTATGGAGCCGCTGAGTGGACTTGGTGTATTCGTGTACGTAAAAAAGTAGTGAGCACAAGATACTAAGTGGCGTGTTGTATTTTCTTTACGTAAAAATATGGTGAGCACCAGATAAAAAGAGACATGGTGTTTTTTTAACTTAATAAAAAAATGATGAGCACCAGATACTAAGGGATGTGATGTATTTTTTATGTTAAAAATTGGTGAGCACCACCTACCAAGTGGTGAGCATCACATGCTAAGCAACATGTTAAAAAACCATTAAAAAAAAGTGGTGAGCACCACATACTATCTTTTCTATGAGGAAAGGTTAGAGGATTGCAGTGCATGTGAAAAGCACAACATAGCAGTCTGTGAAGTCATGAGAAGGAACGGTAAATATACTTAGTATGTGGTGCTCACCTCTTAGTATTAGGGCTGCAACGATTAGTCGATATAATCGACAATGTCGATTATTTAAATTGGTCTACTACAAATTTCACTGTCGACTAATCGTTATTTTGTAACAGTACCACATTACACACAGTGCTGGGGACAAAAGCACAATGGGAGACTTAGTTTGTGTCTCCAAAAGTGCCCAAACACAACAGATTACATATTAAATCACTAAATATCAGTAATTTCCATGTTTAAACAACATTTAAATATTTAAATGCCATTTAAATCTCATGTTCTGATGTTTCTTTCGTTTTTAGAGATGGCAGAATAATCGTTGACTAATTGAAAAAATAATAGCCAGATTAGTCAACTACCAAAATAATCATTAGTTGCAGCCCTACTTAGTATCTGATGCTCACCCCCCTTTTTATGTAAAAAAAGAAAATACACCATGTCACTTCAGGGCCTCCATACTGTGTAGTAGAGATGTATGATGATATCGGAGTTTATCACTATTGGTCGATGCCTAGATATTTCAAACCGATATTTGCTGAAGTATTTATATTTACACTGGCTGTGCTACTCGGATTGATGTAATTAAGCTATTTTTTGTTTAATTGATCTACTGTTTTATTTAACCTAATAATTTTGAAAAAGGTTTAATGCTGTGAACACACTGTGTGAGGACCAGTTAGCTAAATAAATGTAAAACCAAAAAATAAATAAACCATAAGATACATTTCTTAGTACAGAAGATAGCCTACATTTATTTATAAAGTTATACTGTGTTTGTTGTGTCTCTGTAAGTTATAAATGTGTATCAAGATCACGTGTATTGTCAGATGCTGTCATAATAATGTTAGATAATGTTAAAATAATAAGAGCACTGTTTTTTAAAAAAGAATCAAGCATAGCATCACATTTGTTCAGAAGGCTTTCTGAGCAAAACTATACGTTCCACTTCAAACAGCTTATGTCACAAAGCAGATTTACAGAGATTCAGGTCTGTGCAAGCCAGTGGCAAAGAAAACTTCCCTCAGGGCAAGGACGGAAAAAACATGGAGAACCAACTGATTCTTCTTTGGTTGAAACAAGACAGCACAACTAATAACAGAACAGCAATAGAATAATTAACATTTGGTAAAAATAAATATTAAAAAATAATGAAAAAATACTTTAGTGTGTTGCGCCTTAGGTAGATGCTTTGAGCACACACCAAAATCTTCTGTAATAATATTGTTCAGAATTTTGACCTCTCTTCTTGGCAGAGTTGGTATTAAATTGATAGTTAAAGTAATGTCTTGATTCCTGGAATGAAACTGGCAAATATGTGTCAAGTTCACATTTGTTTACAAAGATGCAGTCAGGACTTGGGATAAGCCATTTCTAAAACTCAGTGTATCACTCACTGCCTTGCTCATTCCACAAGCAACTTTGATGTGTGTTTGAGGTCATTATCTTGTTGAAACACCCAATTCTGTACACTTTGTGCAAAGTGCACCAGCACAACACCCACAGATGGTAGGATTGTAGGATTGGGGTTTAGTACTTAAGATTTACTTCCCCATATATTTTAGTTTCACCCCAAATATTTTAGATTCACTACAAACTTTAGTAGATTTTAGTGGGCTAATTTTTTGTGTGCACGCTAAATTCTTCCTTTTATAATCAATATACATATTGTCACTGTTTCAGACCCGTAAAAGTAGTATTGGGAGATGATATTGACATAAATTTTATGTATATTATGTGTGTATGTAAACATTTGAGTAACTGAGTGGCTGAGACATGTTTGTTGTCTGTACTTAGTTCCTTGATGATGTACTGGAGCTGCAACACATAAATCTGTCACCCAGATCAGCTATTTGAGTTCATTAAATTGTCTAAATTTGATTCAGCTGATTCAGTGTTCCATTTAAATCTTGTTTAGTATATATATATATTTTTTTGACACAATGTACTCCTGCAACACCTAAAGCTATGAGAGGGTATGCTTCTTCTGCATTAGTCATAAGGGGAACAAACTAGGCGGGCAAGTATTTTCATTGTAGTAGCAGGTAATAACATGTTAACAGCAGCTACTATTCGTTCCTTTGCTTTCTGCTTTTCTTTCAGGTGTTTTGACTGACACCTTCTGACCAGCTTACTGATCTCTCTTTCTTTTGTGTAGAAGACTAAACTAAAGCATGAAACAGAGGGTGTTTCAGCGTTCTCTAGTATCCACAAATAAAGTGTCCTTTGAGAAGATAATCTAATGAAGTCGTTCCCTAAATTGAGTCTGCTGGTTATATAGTGCACAAAAGAGCTCTATCTGTGCTGTTTTTAGTTTCTCTGTGAAGGGTCTATCTAATGGTTGGAGGGAGTTTTTACTCAACCCCCAGGCTGAACAAGAACAGTTCTTCAGTATTAAGAAAGTATGCAGCTAAAACAGCAATTTCCTCAATTGGTTTATATCCGTCTGTTTGTCCCAGCGTGCTTTTGGGTCGCGAAATCTGAAAAGTTCCCTGTGATGCGTTAACACGCAGGCCTGTGTTGCAATCGTCACTTGAGTCAAGGGGATGCTGGTAATATGATGTTAATAATAAGAGAACGGCGTTTGACTTTTTATTTGTATACAGAATGGATTAAATCTGTTCTAAAACATTATTATTAATGTGGTTAAAATCTTACCACAATCCAAATGGGGTCTTCATGTCAGTTCTTCCTAAATTCTTAAATTTACATAATTTTATTTATTTTTCCATATACAGTCCTAGAAATATATATTTTTTACACTTTCATTTTTATTTTGTAGTCAATTGTGCCCCAGATTATTCAGACTGTTTGGGATGGAAAGTGCGAACCTCTCTGTACTCTGCAACCAGTTGTTTATCTATTGTGATAAAGAGGGTTGCCCTGATGGCAAATTCACGTTCTGTATGATTGTTCAAAGCAGCATCTTTGTTATACCTTGCTAACAAGAAAATGGGTGTTAACATGTGTTTACACAGTAATGTTGTTGTGTTGCATGGGTAATAATTTTTGTTGTATCTTACATCCCAATTTATATCATTGTGTCAAACCTTTGGCGTAGCCTATGTGTAGACCTGGACCCTATGCTGTAGCCCGTGATCGGGAGCCGCTGATGCGCGTGCAGAAGTATAAACGGGCTCCTTTACATTGTTCCCTTTTGCCGAGTATGTTTAGGCTATGCCATACGTTCAGTGAGAAGTATAAATTTGCCCAGAGGGGTTTTGGTTGTTGTACAAGTCTCTGAAAAACAAGACATTTTACACTGCTATAACATGTAGCCCAAATGTGTCAAAAACCACCTCCTGGATTATTTTTTAAGATAATGAGGTTTGTAATCAGATTTGTATCAGTTATAAATGCTTCTTGGATGTGTATAGCTTGCATTTTAAAGTGTTTTTTCTATACATTAATAATCCCAATGCATGCAGTGCAGTGAGCAGAATTTAAGGAATAGATACAGTTTATCTAAATAACACGTTAGTAACTGTACCAAGCTAGAGACTGCCACTAACATCACCAAACTGCCACATTCCTCTTTTGTAAAGCTTTTCCAGACTCCCTTTGTTTGTTTTTGGGAGTTGCTACATTCAGCCCCACACAGGAGGTGAAATGCTGGTTAGTTGGGTCTAGCAAATGACATGATATTAGGGATACACTAAAATACAGTTAAAAATGACTAGTTTCTTTGACTTTACCAAATTGAAAACCCCTGGAATATAGTCAAGAGGGAGGTTGATGATTACAAGCCATCAAACCAAGCTGAACTGCTTGAATTTGGAGGAGTGGCATAAAGTTATCCAAAAGCAGTGTGTAAGACTGGTGGAAGAGAACATGCCAAGATGCATGAAAACTGTGATGAAACAGGGTTATTCCACCAAATATTGATTTCTGAACTTTATGAATATGAACTTGTTTTCTTTGCATTATCTGAAAACTCTGAAAAAAAAGCTCTTAATAACAATATTTTTAGTTGGAATTTGTTCAATGTTCATTTTACTCAAACAGGTACCTATAAATAGCAAAAACAGAGAAACTGGTTCAGAAACTGAAGTGGTGTCTCAATTTTTTCAAGAGCTGATGTAGCGGACAATGGCAAAAAAGGTTCGCTGTTCGGCTAAATAAGTGAAAAGATTTCATCAAGTTTTGCAGTGTTTACACAAATGTTAGGCCAACTTGGTTAATTAGCTTTTTTAGAACTGGAATTAGCTACTGTTTTTATTTAATTTATGATAACCTCTTATCAGTTTTAAGAAATATTTAATTTCAGTGTGTCCCTAGTTTGTAAATGTTTTTTACAATTATAGTTTGCTCTGGTCTGAATCATCTTGTTGTTTAGGAGGAGAGCAAGAAAATAAATAGGAGGAAGGTTCTCTGTTTTGAACTATTGCCTATTTCCATGCAAAATTAACATTGAGCAATAGCAGAGAATATGTTTATAGCTGTAGTAAATATATGGCCAGTTTAGCAGTTTACGCCTTTTAGCCACTGTTATGATGTTCTACTAAAAACTATTTGTCAAATTCAAGGTTGTCTTATTCCTAATGCTGATGAGCGATTTTACAGCTGCTGCTTTACGCTCTATATTTCTGCTCTTAAAGTCTTCTATTGTGAATGGGATACCTTAACTTCTTCCTTGTGAAAGCTGTTTATTATGTGTGAAGGTTTTTGCTTCACAGTTCTCACAATGATAATGCCGTGAACTGCTTTTGTTTTTGTTTATCTGACCTTGGCTACTTTCTTTCTTTGCTTCTCTCTTTTTTTTTAATCAACGTTCCAGATTGCTACCTACCTTGATACAGAGATTGAATACCATTCTGTGCAGCAGTCTGCTTTAATTCCAATAATTCATCAAACCTGCTTCCCCCAGCAAACAGAGTATAGAAAACAAAACACCAACATCTATGTTTTTTTTTCTTTTCAGTGGAAAATCTCCATTCAAAATGCTGTGTTGTTGAAGAGTAGGCTTATTCCCTGTCTGGGAAAACAAGCTCCTGTGATGTCTTTTCTCATTGCTTACATTGCCATGGTGATTCCACTGACGCACCCTCACAGGTCTTACAGGCAGCTACTTGCAATTTTTACATGATTGAACTATGATTGAAATGCATTACTTGCATTTCTGTGTCATATCTGTAGTATTAAAAACTATTTTTAGATTTTTTATCATTCAATTTTAACCTCTTTTTAAATGTGAAATGTGACAAACATTCATATCTTTCAACATAATACAAGAAACTTGTTGTGCTCTAATGGTCTATTGTCTTATCTGCACCTACCTGTAAATTATGTTGTAATTATGATTAAACTAATGACTTCATATGAATTTTGGCCAGTGTACTCGATGAACCGGTATATCACTGGTTCTATACTCAGACTACTCAGCAGTCTGATGCCATATATGGCTTTGTGTATGTTTTAAAATCTTGGGTTTAGAAACCACTATCAGAATGTCATTATATCATAAGGACTCCAAGTGTTCCAAGTGGTCTAAAGCGCTGCCACTACGATTGGGAGATCCACAGTTCAATTCCCGGTC
Organism: Astyanax mexicanus; assembly: GCF_023375975.1. Lineage (NCBI taxonomy): Eukaryota > Metazoa > Chordata > Actinopteri > Characiformes > Acestrorhamphidae > Astyanax > Astyanax mexicanus. Next base: position 17,631,876 of record NC_064429.1, read on the forward strand.
CTGCAGCTTGCCATCGGCGGTCAGATGGTGCTCTCTCTCCCCACAGCACTCCAAAGGGTGATGTTGATCAGCACGAGGCGTCTGTGAGCTGATGTATCAGAACCGAGTTGCTGCGCTTTCCTCCAAGTGCACTGTGATGATACTCTGCAATGCTGCATCAGCAGCAGTTTGAACAGAGGCAGTGGGTGACTTCACATGTTATAGAAGGCATCTGCTAGTCTTTAACTTCCTGGTGTTGGGGCATCACTGGTGATGGAGGGAATCCTAATGAGTGGGTTGGGTAATTGGCCTTGTAAATTAGGAAGAAAATGGGATAAAAAGAAATAAAATTAAAAATATATATCACTGTATCTTATTCTATTCAAATCCATATCAAAAGAAAAAACGTAAATAATACTCAGCTCTGTAGCCTAGTCTGTTTGTGATTGATCAAGTGACTTTGCAGCCAAGTTTTGGCTTTTGCTGGAAAGCAGCTTGTCCATCAGCTTTCACACCCAAGCCAACTCCCCGCCAGAAGCTACTGTAAAAATAACACTGAGTCACTCGACTGCGCTCCACAGCTGAAAGGTCCTGCCTTCTGAAGCCAAGCCCAGTTGTTAGGAGGCAGGGCTGTGGTATCTAATATCAGCAGTGTTTGGTGTTGAAAACAATGCAGCTGAATATAAAGTACTAAGGCTAACCCTTAATGCTAACCCAAGTCTAGACAGTATTATCACAGGTTTTGACTGCGTTCATTTCAGGGGGAGTTCCCTTACATGTCTATTATTGTTCTATTTATAGTTTCTGTTTTGCGGATTATTGCTCAAGTATGTCCTTCCCTTGACACACATACTTGGCTTCCTGTTGTTTGGGTATTTAGGCTCAGGCATGTGGCTTCTTTTGTAGATCATCAGTTAACAGGACAGTTTGGGATGGCAGTGTGTGTGAGTCTAATGAGCAGTTGTTTGTGAAGAGTTTTTACTATTTCTATAAAATAAGCTTATGGGCTGAACATGTACAATATCAGAAAATCCCACTTATATAGTTTATATGTTCTAGTTCTAAGGGACCAGGATCTGATATGATTTTAGATGTGTTGTATTTGTGCATTCATACCATACCTGTGTTAATACAGGGAGATTTGGGTTCAAACTCCTTGTTTTTTTGGATTGGCATCAGCAGATATGTACATAGAAACATACTGAATCTGAATTTGCAGCAGCCAATAATTCCTATATTGATGCACTACTGCTGTTTACTGCTATTTGCTGCCAGTTGCCACATGCATATCTAGCGGATATGTATTAGAAGTGGTGTGTTGTACTGTATTCTACACAATATATTGTCACTATGTTTTTTTTAAACCGCACCAAACCATTGTTGAACAATAAAAAAAATCATGTTGTGATAATAGATTTGATTTGCTATTTTACTGTTAAGTTTTTTATATATTTCTTTGTATATTGTTGTGTATATATATTTATATATGTTTGCAATTTATATACATGCACTAAATATTCTGGTAGATTTTTTGTTATTTTTTTTGTATTGTTATTATTGTTATACAAATTACCATTTACATTATACAAAATCACAGTCTGGGTGAATTAATGTTAACATTTTTAACAACAACTTTAATATTTTTGCTGCAGAATTCTTTTTTTTAAATGAAATCTTAAAATCAGAAATGTGTCTGATTTCAAATTATTTTATCGTAGACATACGAACAAAACCCTCTTTAGAACAATTGAAACTTAATTTTTAAATTAACCATTTAAACCATCTATTAATTCCATTAATAGAAAAAAGAAATATAATTGTTAAAGCCATATATTTACTGTGCAAAATGCATTTAAAAAGGAGAAAGGACAGAAATCATGACAATTACCATATGATTAAATTTTGGCTTTATCTTACCCAAGTTGTGCGGTTGAAATCTTGATTAAAATGCATCTGTCCTCAATATTCAAGTGCTTTTTAATACCTTCAGAATCCATGTTATGGGAATATTATGCCTCAATACTGGATTGAACTCTCGTTGTCTATAAAACAGCCTTTAGAAACTTTTTAGCCTCAGAGAAGTTCCCAGGAGTGTAAGGTTAAGAGTGCTTTTCCATTCTGCCACGTTCATTTGGCTGGACTGAAGCTAAAGCTGCCCTAAGGCATTTTGGATTTAGGATTTAGTTCAAGGTCAGAAAGAAGGTTGTCTGGTTCTATTTCATTTACTATGTGTTGCAGTTAATTTCGCTTGAGCATGTTGCTGCTGTGTTTTGCTAAATCTGACTTTTCCCTTCTCTTACTCACAGCGGGAGCCGCTCGTCAAAGACGTTCAAGCCGAAGAAGAATATTCCAGAGGGATCACACCAGTATGAACTACTGAAGCATGCTGAGGCCACACTGGGCAGTGGGAACCTGCGCATGGCCGTCATGCTCCCGGACGGAGAGGACCTCAATGAATGGGTGGCAGTCAACAGTAAGCACCATGTGATCTCACATAGAGTGAATAGAGTGTGATGCAGTTTTGCTGCAGGGTTTTGTTACTTATTTAGATTTACAATCAGATTCTGTTGTCTTCAGATGCTGGTAACCTCGTGTTGTGCTTGCATGGACAGAATCACAGAATTGCGGAATAAAAGAAATAGATTGTAGCCTGGTGCTGGTGTTCTATCCTTAATAACTGAAGACCAGAGTAATGTTCGGTACATCATAGGCGTCTTATCAAACATCCGATCTTACCATATCTAACCAGCACAGTAACATTCTGATATCAAACATCAACCCTTAATTTAGCTCAGAAAGAGCTGGCATCCAAGCTAACACCCGCTAGTCCTTACTGCTGAAGACCTAAAAATCAGTGTCTCAGAAAAGTAGAATATTATTAAAAAAATAATTGGTACATTTGGCAGTGTGCCAAGTCCTGCTGGAAAATGAAATCTGCATCTCCATAAGTTTTCAGCAGAGGAAAGCATGAAGTGCTCCAATATTTTACAGGAAAACGCTCTCCAAGCCATCACTGATCGCCAGTAAATTTTGCACTTAATTTGGAAATTAAGGGAGCAAAGTGTTGAGACGCACAGTTCAAGCTGTTTGAGGTCTAGTGTGAAGTTTCCACATTTAGTGATGGTTTGTAGAGACATGTCATCTGCTGGTGTTTAGTCCACTGTGTTAGATCAAGTCAAAAGGCAGTGCATTCTTTTCCCAGAAAATCTAACAACACACTCTGCTCTCTGCTGACAACTATTTTTTGGAGATATATAATAAAATTGGTCTTATATAATATATATAATATTTAAATTTTCGTAAACAGAAGTCATAATTATCAACAATAAAATATATAAACGCTTAACATAGACCACTCTGTGTAATACATCTATATGATATGAGTTTCACAATTTGAAATAAATTACTAAAATAAAGTAACTTTTAATTCTATTCTATTTTTTTTTTATATAGATGCACTACTTTATGGGAAGTGGTGCAAAGATATGTTCTGATGATTTCTGATGTTAATAATGTCTGTCAAAATCTGTAGTGATCGCATCGCTATAGCATTTGAAATACACTGTAAACTAGGGGTGCGAATCTCTTAGTGTCTGGCGATTCGATTACGCGGAGCTTTTTAACTGCACCGCGGAGCTTTTTAACTGCACCGCGGAGCTTTTTAACTGTACCGCGGAGTTCACCTATTGTTGCGCGGAGCTTTTTAAACTGTACCGCGGAGCTTTTTAACTGTACCGCGGAGTTCACCTATTGTTGTGCGGAGCTTTTTAAACTGTACCGCGGAGCTTTTTAACTGTACCGCGGAGTTCACCTATTGTCACGCGGAGCTTTTTAACTGTACCACAGAGCTTTTTAACTGTACTGCGGAGTTCACCTATTGTTGCGCGGAGCTTTTTAAACTGTACCGCGGAGCTTTTTAACTGTACCTCGGAGTTCACCTATTGTCGCGCGGAGGTTTTTAACTGTACCGTGGAGTTAACCTATTGTCGCGCCGAGCTTTTTTACTGTACCACAGAGCTCACATACTGTGGCGCGAAGCTTTTTAACTGCGACAGTAGCTTCACCCAAAAAATCTTTTTTTTTTTTAAATGAGATTCGCGATTCAAGCTCGAATCGATTTTTTTCCTGCACCCCTACTGTAAACAGCCTCATCCTACACCGTTACTGCAGTTGTAGTAAACATTCTACCATCCAACATTGCTACTATTGCATTAACACACCAGCACATGGCTTTCGGGCTTGTGGCCTTATGAAATATCAGTTCATTCTGGTAGTCTGCCAGCTTTCTATCTCACCCAACGTTGCTAACGCAGTGTTAGCTTTGGGGAGAAAGGTCAGGAAATTTAGTCAGGACCATATATAATGGCAATATGTGATAGGGTAGAAAATGTACTGGCTGTTAACTACACTCTTATTTAGAAGTTACAAGTTGGGTGTCATACTTGGACAATTCCATCTTCACAGTTGTCCCCTCAACATTATAAAGTTGGCCACATGATGGAAAACTTGCTAACCACTGACTACTGTTTGGGTGTCTTCATTCACTCTTTGTGTACAACAGAGATGGGTTTATTAGGGACCATGGATCAGTGAACATACATGCTGGTGTGGGTCATTGGGTCTTTTGATGCTGCATACTTTATGACAAGCCATTATACAGCTTCTATTGATGTTCCTCACGGTTCAGTGGCCTGTTTTCCCATTCATCTGCAGCAGAATTTCCCAAGACACTGAACTGTCAGGGTAAAAATAGGATTACCAGTGTGTACTCTAACCTGGGACAATATAGCTGCGTAATTCTCCTCTACCATATAAAATCAATATGGTGTTACATTCTGCTGGTTTGCTTGCATCTGCTATGACACTTTTTCTGTTCTATACATAGCCATACATTAAGCTTATTTCTAAAGTGCCACTGCCTGTTTTGTATACCAATTATCCTCAAAGCCTTTACTTGGCCCTGTAGTCTCTGGTTGCAGCCTGTTCCTAACAATGGAGATGAGGCAGTGGAACTTGCTCTGATGTGTCTTCTAGCCTTAGGCAAGGGCGGTTTGCAGCGCTAGCCTGTTTTAAGATGGCCAGGGTGTTGTATTTCGTTTACTTGTAAGGAACTATGAGTGTACAGTTGTAGATGTTCTATTATAGCATCGACTAAGAAAGAGAGCACCCCACAAATAGTTAGACTTCTGTCCTAATAAAGTACATGTATTTTATAGCCTAATTGTTAAACCGATAAAGCAGATGATAAGCTAACCAAGTTAACTAAAGCTAAGGTAAGTAAATAAAACTGTAATAAAAAAAGACTGGATGTTAATCTAATCAAATTTCTCTCCTGAAACTGTTTACTTGGGTGAGTAAAACGCTTCTGTTTCTTTATAGTAAACTTAGATTCCCTAGATTCTCCAGCACTAAAGCTGGAGCGTTAGCAGCTAATGCTGCCCGGCACCACTACACTGAAAGGAAACTTGAGTGTTTCAGTAAGCCAGGATGATATTAGCTAGCGGTTTGTCCCCAGTAGCTTGTTTTAACATGATAAACATGCAGGCCACAGTCAGATATACTCACCTGAACGACGAAAGAGCTAGTGCTGCGGTTAGCGACTGATGCTAATGCTGCTCCAGCAGTGCTAGCCGGTGTTAGCAGCAGGCTACAGGCCGATACTACTCACCTCTGAAAATAGCGGTTAGCAGCTAATGCTAATGCTACTCCAGCCCGGGTGCTGGAAAACCAAACTGAACTGTATAACGCTGCACTTCAGTGGAGTGACTTTACTGCTCCTTACAACCTGACTGGTAAAATTCATAAATAAGGCACACTAGATCAAAAGGCACACTGATGATTTTTGGAAAATTTAAGGATTTTACGTACGCCGAGAAATACGGTATTTGCTTATTACAAGTGTCTAATGCTCAACTTTGCGTTTCCTCCAGCTGTGGACTTCTTTAATCAGATCAACATGCTGTACGGGACCATCACTGACTTCTGCACTGAGGAAAGCTGCCCTCTAATGTCTGCTGGACCTAAGTAAGTGTGTCAAAATAAAAACACTGAGTAAATTAGGATACTAAATGCTTAACCCGGTTCAATATTTCATTCTATGACTCATGATTGATTTGTGAATTTTGTGTAATTTCATTGAACTGACTTTACTGTCAGGTATGAATACCACTGGGCTGATGGAACAAACATAAAGAAGCCCATTAAATGCTCTGCTCCCAAATACATTGATTACTTGATGACCTGGGTCCAGGACCAGCTTGATGATGAAACCCTTTTCCCTTCAAAAATAGGTAAAATCTATGTGGGATTATCTATTGAGAACTAACTGGTGTTTTAACTGGTTTCTGTACTGAATGTTGCCCTTTGACTTTGGGTAGGGATTACAGAAACTATTGGTTGTGTACTAGTAGTCTGTGATGGGATTACAGTTCTCCAATTTAGCTAATCCTGAGAGCCAATTATATCTTTTTTTAAGTAGTTTCTGACTTTCATTAAAATGTTTGTAGAATGTGTATAACTAAAGCACCTTTGGGATAAAGCAGAAAGAATATTTAACAGACTGCCAGCTGTGTTTGTTAGCATTAAAATTGGATTGGAATTGAATTGGATTTTTTTTTTTTCGGTGGAGGAATATTTGGATCCACCTGAAAGTTTTGTCCTGCCATTAGGATACACATGTGCCATGTCACTCATGTTGGGCACAGCCCAAGTTTTTCACAGGGTGAAAGTAACATGCACACAGCCAGACCAGCTTTGTACACAAAAAACGGCACCTTTGCTCCACTGATCTACTTAACTACATATTTACGTTGCTGTTTTATTTACGTTTAACATGTTAGATATAACACCAAGATCAGAACTGTATTAAGAAATTATTAATGATAATAAAAAAGTAGTGAACTAATCTAGGACGTTTCCTCTCCCGATTCATATTTTAGGTGTCCCTTTCCCAAAGAACTTCATGTCCGTGGCGAAGACAATTCTGAAGCGTCTCTTCCGAGTCTACGCTCACATCTACCACCAGCACTTTGACTCAGTCATCCAGCTGCAAGAGGAGGCCCACCTCAACACCTCCTTCAAACACTTCATCTTTTTTGTTCAGGTGCGTGTTCACTTCAGTTTATACTGACTATACTGAGTTTCTGGGGTGGGTTGGGGTGGGCTTGGACATTTTCCAAAGACTTTTCTAACTGATTACTCGTCCACTCTCTTTCTCTCTGCTCAGTTGTTTTTTCATAATGGGAAGTGTTTTTGTTTAAAGGTCATTTATCTCTGATCAGTTGTATAATCTGCCTTCACCTTCAAGAAGACACACCCCTCTAATCTTTTCTGCTTATTTTCCAGGAGTTCAACTTGATCGACAGGAAAGAACTGGCACCCCTTCAGGAGCTGATTGAGAAGCTGACGTCTAAGGACAGATAAAACAAAACGAAACGGTGGATTTTTGTCGTTGTCCCATCTCCCCTAATTACTGTGCACAAGCAGCCTGGCTTTGTTCAATGTTTTTACAGATTTGTCCAGCTGGCTCCAGGAACAGAGAAAGGCTCTTAACTAAATAGTCTTGGAAGGGTCCTATTAAGGGTTTATTTGTGTCTTATTCTACAAAAGCCCTTTTTAAAACTGGTTAAAAAAAAAGTATGTTACCAACGTATGAGTGACATCAGTTTCCTTTCAAAGTCGATCGTATCTATGTAAGTGCCTGACATATGTCCACATGTTTAGAGAAATAAGTACCATCACTACTTTTATTTAACTGTCTTCACGCTACCAACTCTTACCATCTTTTCTGAGGGGAAGGTGTTCTTTGTAACTTTCTGAAAAGGGAAAAGATGATGTTGAATCGAGGTCATAGGCACTCCACCAAGTCCTGCTGTTAATTCAGCATTTAAGCAGCTTCTTCTGAGTTTGGACAGTTTGTTCAGAAATCCTGAAGACTTTTTAAAAGTCTTTTCTTTATGTCTTATTCTTACTTGGTTAACCCTTCTAGTTGTAGTGGTGCTGCACAAAAAAGAAGAAAAAAATCTGTAATTTGCACTGGGCCTGTAGTTGCCTGACATGACCTTTTGTACAAGTAGATTAAACTGAGAAATTAACAAATAAATAGATACGTAGACATTTAGAATCCTCTGATTTAACATATACATGAGTCCTCCTGAATGTGGGTGAGATTTTCAGCTTTTGGTGGGAAAGAAATGGGGACAGTAAGCTTACTATGCAATATCTGCATTTTTAATCTCTGTAATTATTAGTATTTTTTGTGTTTCTTACTGTACAACAGACCCCACGTTGTTTTGGCAGTAAAATTCCAGCCAGTGCCAAACAGTGTCCAAATCATTATTACTCAGAAAAAAAAAACCCTTGATATTTATTCCCCTCTGACTTATCCCTTTAAGTTTGACTGAAATGTTTCTCTCATTGAATTTCCCATCAAAATTCCCATCAAATACAAAGAGGAGAACTTGGACTTGAAAAAGAACTACGTATATCTACATAAATGGACTACAAAATACATAAAAAAATTGAAGCACAAATCTTAATTATATGTAATATCAGATTTTTTTGTTGTTTGCACTTTTGAATTAGCCTATTTAGAGGTTGTGTTCCAGTAAAGCTACCTCTACCTGGATTCATGGTAATGATGCTATTTTGCAAAAGCAGATTTTTATCAGTTTGTGTAAAGAAAAACAACTGCAATACAATGGACGATTTGTTTGTATTTGATTTGGTTTCACCCCATGAATGTCAATTTTTATGAATGTTAAGAAAATAGTTTGGAGCTTGTGATTGAAATGATTGCTTGACCTTTTCCACAGATCTTATTTAAAAACCATATAAAGAGTTGCTGTCAGCAGTGATCAAATACACTATATCTTAATTTCTTCTTTTTTTTTTGATGAGAAACTTGTAAATAATGTACACTGATTAGGTATGCAGTTTAAAGAGAAGAGAAAATGTGTAACTTGCAAGACTTTGTGGTACAAAAAAATGAATGCTGTTTATAGTATAATAAAAATTTGTTTGACCAAGAAACTGAAGCCCTTTTTTTTGGGGGGGGGGGGGGGGGGGGTGATCAGTTAAGGCCTCAGCGT